>NC_062218.1:146916673-148337863 GCF_902686445.1 Sciurus carolinensis
TATTCTGTTATAGCAACACAAAGTGGACTAAGACACCTTCCATCAAAGATTTCAAAAGTATCCTTCGATTTTATTGTATCAAGACCAGGAACTGCAGTGTCTGGGACACAGACATTGGCTATTAATATAAGAAATTTATACTACAAGGAGTTACAAGGTGAAATGCCTTTAAAGCTTTGGGTGGTAGAAGTACCCATGTCACAGCACACAGTTCCAGGTGTGATGGTGGTGGCAGAAGGAGAAGCTGAACGTCATTTTCCTCTTCACCACTTTCAGGTTAATATGCTGGTGTACAACTCTATGATGTTGACTGAGGTGGTCTGGGTAGTTTTGAGACTTTCACCAGCATACAGACTGGATTGTAGAAGAGGGGACACTCATGGTGTGCTTGGGGTGATCAGGGAAAGCTTGGTGGGAGAAGTGGATCTTGAAATCATTTTCATATACGAGGGAAGAGAAGAGCATGACAGTGAAAGAGGATCTCTGGGGACAAAAGTAAAAGTGGTGGGGGTGTTAGACCCTGGTGCACACCTATAATCCCAGCCACTCAGTGGGCTGAGGCAGGAGGACCACATATTTAAAGCCAACCTCAGCAATTTAGTAGGACCTTAAGCAACTTAGCAAGACCCTGTGTCAAAATTAAAAAATAAATAAGTAAAAAGGTCTGGCAGGGCTGGGGTTTTGGCTTAGTGGTAGAGTGCTTGCAGGGGGCACTGAGTGTGATCCTCAGCACCACAAAAATAAATAAAGTAAAGACATTGTGACCATCTACAACTAAAAAAAGTTTTTTTAAAAAAAGGGCTGGGATTGTGGCTCAATGACTAAGTACCCTGGGTTCAGTTCCTGGTATCAAAAAAAAAAAAAAAGGTAGGGGCTACCCCAGTTCTACTTAGGCAACTAAGGGGAGAAGAGGAAGATTAGAGTGAAAGGTTTAAACAAGTTATAAGTAAAAAGATTCACATTGTAGATTCATTTTTTAGGCCAATATTTATTGGAGTACATGCTATGTAATCAAAAACTGTACTTGGTATTTGCATGTCCTGTTTGACTATTACAACTACCCTGTGGGGTGGGGACTAGTTTTAACCTCGTTTTTGCACAAGAGAAGACAGTGACTCACGGAGATCAAGATATTTGCTTAAGGTCATCCAACAAGGACTAGGACTGGGACTCAAACCCAGAGGCCTTGCTCGCCACTGCTCTGCCATGGAGTCTCTTGACGTGATTTTACCTACAGTGCTAAGAGTGTAGAGAGAGTAGAGTGCAGAAAGGACACCTTTTGTCCTTAATATTTCTAGAAAGAGGCAATCTTAGATTATTTTCAGAGATAGGAGTTTATTACCCTCAGTGGGCAGGACATTCTGGGTTCTGGTACCTTCAAAATAGAGATATATGGAGGCCCTATGGAAAGCTGATAGCTCAGTGTGCCTCACTGAGAGTCAGGATCCAAAGGAGTTGGTTTGTCACCACCCAACCCCAAGGGTCTTTTGGGTGGAGTTTTCTGTCAAGCCAATTGGAGGCAGTTTTTACTTAGTTCACCTTCAGTTCTAACACAGACTTGTGGTCAGTTGGTTTCTGTGAACACAGTCACAGGAAGTGACTTCATGACAGCAGCTGAAAGTTAATGCCTACAGAGGCCAATGGTTGACATAAATGTGTCAAGGAGGCTAGATGGAACCCCTGGGGACTATTGGCAGAGATGACAGCTGATTTTTACCATGTGTAAATAGATGATATTCAATAGATGCAAAATTCCAATGAAATTTAAGTATTGATAACTAAAAATGAAATTGATGACAGTACTCTTTGGGTCAAAGAATATAGACCATTGGCTACCACTGATTTTGGTATGTTTCTTCAGTGTATGGAGATAACTGGCTTTTCGGAAGTGATGCTTTGGGATTGGTTTATTCAAAAGACTTCTTAATGGACCATTGAAGAGTGATTGACTTAGAAATCAAGTGGGCTTGCCCTTGGTGACCAGATCTGATGCATCCAAAATCTTCCCAGTTTTAAAGGCCACCAACTCTCCTGTGTCCTTCACCCCGTCTGAACTCCTGCATACCACTCTGTATCCCAGGACATTTGGGGAGTCTGGAATTGATGATCCAGCAGTGTGTCTGAGAAACACCACATCCAGAATGAATCTCCCTTCGTTTCCTTTAACGAATCAGTCACCAGGGGAAGCTGATTGCTCCCCTACCCATATCACACTCTGATTCATTTACACTTAAGTGATGAAAGTGGTCTTTTCTCCCTCTCTCTTCAAATGGATACTAACCCGGAGGGGCTTGGGGAGTTATAAAGGTGAGTGCTAGCTTCTTGGACACACTCTGGGTTGCATTCTCAAATGGCCCACTCAATTAGGGGTAATATTTCATTGACTGGTGTGCCCGATGGCTCCCTAGCCAGCAGTGTTTTCTAAATGGTCCTGAGGTAAGACTTTGGGCTTTGAAAACAGCCCTCCATCACCTTTATGTGAGGGACCGCACTGGCACAGCCTGGATGGAAGCAGGAGCGGCCACAGTCTCTGGCTGCATTGTCCTGTCTTGGCTGCTGTCATTTGTCAAAGGAATGGCTACTGACTCTTTCTGGGGCCGGGTTCATGCAGTTTCATTATCTACATGTTGAATCTGAACACTCAGATGCCTGATGGGAATTTATATAAGGGTAAAAATGGTTGGATTTTAAAAACTCAGATTCTTTTTATCTTATTCTGGGTTTGCACAGAAAAGGTAGATGTGTTAGGATAAGTAGTCTTAGAAGGCTCCATGTCAGTGCATACTCCAAGTCAGCCTTAGCTTCAAGTGTGAAGTTACCTTGCTTGATATTTACAGCAATAGCACATCCTTTGTTGAAGTCTGATGCAATGGAAGGGTGTGTCTCTGTGTCTGTCTGTATGCTCTGGTCTCTAGGTGTTGTGCACAATGGTGGAAATGTTCACACCGATTGGGTGCATGGTTTAGATGAACTTCTACTCCAATTATAAAACTGGCTTGATCTGAATCTATCTGAAGTAATTGATTTGACTTAGTGATAAAAGGTTCTCAGTAGATAAAGTTCAAACACCCTTTTATGGCTATACCTTTGTCTCTGATTAGTGACTGGGTATGATTTATGGCAAATACACAGATTGGAAAGCAGCTACCCATCTGAAGAATATGGACAAACTATCTGGTAGTCTAATGAGAACAAGAACTATAATAATAGCTAAAATAAAGTGAGGATACTCTCTTCAGACACCTCTTTGATAACGTTGATACACTTTACACCCAGGAACGAATTTTCTCCTCACAGCAACCCTATGAGGTAGCTGTCATTATCCCTGTTTCACAGAGGAGCAAACTGAGGTATGGAAATGTAGGTCATTTGCCCAAGGAAGCACCACTAGAAATAGCAAAGCTTAGATCTGAAAACAGGCAGCCTTGTTCCAGAGGATGTTTCTGGAATGTACTGCTGACTTTGCGGCCATGCATTTCTTGTTCAGAGTTGACTCTCTTTGCACAGTAGTTGGCACCCTGTGTGTAGATGGTTTGGATAAATTCTAACGTTTGTATAAAACCCTTCAAGACACAGATTTTCATAAAAATGTTCATTTTTATTATTACATTTGATGCTAGTATTAACAGTAATCACTACTTAATACTGGACTGTCTCCATGGGCCAGGTACCAACTAATGCTTCGACAAGTTATTTCATTTTCTACTCTTGACAATACCATTTTGCAAATGGGGACACTGAGGTACTCCAAAGGCAATGGTTTACATTTTGAAGTCATCCTTCCAGAACTTAAATGGAAATCTGTTCTTATTCCATAGTTCTTTGCCTTGACTGTAAAAGCAATACAATATCACTGTTGGGAGAGCTTCCATTTCCTTATTCTCTCAAAATATACTCTTAGGGTTTTCACAGGATTAAATTGAAATAAAACTACAGTGGTAATAATAAGCAAAAAATAGAGTTTGAGATACACTCAAATGACAAATATTTATTGAATAATATAAAAAGTATTGTGCTAAGTGGCCTAGGGCAGTATTTCCTAACACGGTCGTCTTTGCTCATTACCGTCATAATTTTTTGCCGTATCTTAAGTCCATGTGAACTCTTACTTAGTATTTTCTTATGTTAATTCACTTTTGAAGGCTAAAGTATGCTTATGTTTCATAGTCATGGTATTGGAGGATTTCCCAAATATGTTATTTCGAGGACACATTAAAATGATATTATCACTATGAAATAGGAAGTGCTTTCTATTTAGTAGGTAGTAATGTTTACTATTTGGAAATTTTTTTTCTTTAGAAAATATCTATGTGCTATCCCCTAAGTCATCTTTTATACCTCCTCTAGTTCACTTACCACTCCATGGAAACACAGGGAATGCAGGATAAAAAGAAGAACAAAACTGCTTCACCCAGCAAATAAGCCAGCCCCAGGCTAATCTAGGAAGTAAGAGATAGCTTGAGTGCCCAGGGAAGGAAGCATACATGCTCCTGGTGGTTGCTGCCAACTCTTCCAAAGGAGCTCCCACTCTTTTGGAAGAAGTAAGACCTGGGGGGCAGAGATGGTCAGTTAGCAAGTAAGGTGTTCCAAGAGGCAGGAGGCTCCATGAGCTGGGTGGTAGAGCTTCCAGAAGGTGCTTCTTTTTCAAGGATGGGCAGGGTCAGGGTGGAGAGGTGAGGTGGGCACGTCCATGCACCTACAGGAGTCCAGCGTCCAGTCCACTAGCCTCTGTCCAGTTCACACCCCACTCTTTCAGGATATGCTGCTCTGAGCCAGACCCACAAATCAGATCTGAATACAGGTCTTAAGGGTCAAGGGGTCATGTTTGAGGTCCTCTCACCTCCCTGTTACATTGAAACTGACCTTTTCCACTTTCACTATGTTATCCTAAGTCTATAGAGCATGCCATCTGTTTTTAATTTGGTGAAGAGTAATGAAAAAAAAATCAAATCCAATTTTTCAAGATACTTAATTTTTAAAGGAAAAAATGGACTCCTTTTTCATTTTTGTGCCACAGTGCTTGACAAATAGTATTTACTTAGCAGCACGGTATATGTAATTTTTCCACTCAGATAATGCATCTGTTTTTCTGCTGGCCTTTCTAATACTTACTGACTTCTCATGCTAGCTATTGAAGAAGAGTTAGAGGTGTAAGCCAAAACAGGTAATTTCTTGAAGAGAAGAAATGTGCTTTAAATGATTTCTCTTTGTTAGATCTTTTTATTCTTTTCATTTGGCTCTTTATGGGGGGGAGGGGTGATGAATGTCTTTTGGATCCAAAGAGGTGACAGGAAACCTCTGAAAGCAAAATTAAAAAAAAAAAAAAAATCTAATTTCCTAGAACCAGAGTTGGAGCTGGCCTCTTAGCGCTATTGCGCATTAATGTGGCTTTCCCTCCCATTGGGAAGCTAAGGCCCAAGTGGCAGTCATTACTGCCAATAGCACAGTTACCCAATGGATTCCTGGAAGGGCTCACTTAAAAGATTCAGCCAGATCCTCTCTAGGGGCCTCAGTTCCCATCATCCCGGGAATGAAATATTCAGTATCATCTTTCTGCACCTGAGGCTGTCATGGATTAAATTCTTGCTGCCCCCATTACTGGGGCAGCCAAGTGCTAGGGCTATACTGAGTGGATAGCAAATACTTCATGGCTGCACTGGGCTAGGAAAAGGAGAGGAGAAGGGTTCAGGACCACAGTTACTGTAGTTCAAAAAGAATTAGTGGCTATAGGTCAGAAAGAATTTAGCTGAAGGTTGCCCTCAATCTGCCCTTGAGACAGCCTGCTTTGAAGCTACATTCTGTAACTAAAGGTCACCTACACAATGACAAGTGTGTATAAAGGGTACCCCATGACAGGATCTCTATCTGGGCAAGTTCCCCTTTTCCTGTCTGCTCCTGAATAGATTGCACCCAAGTACTGTGTTCAGTCCTACGCTTTTCACAGTCTTTTTATCTGAGCTCCCATTAACTATGAACTGTGGACCAGAGTCCCAAGTCATGGCGTGATTATCTTCTTGGCACATATTAACTGCTTAATAAATAATTATCGAATGGTTGAATGAGGGAATTCAACTCAGGAATTGACTCACTCAGAATGTCATTCCCTGAGATTTCAGACTTCCATTGCTCATTGCCCACAGAACATCTTTACTAGAAAGTCTGTGGTGGGCAGAATAGCCACTTTCCCATATATGACCAGGTCTTAATCCCTGGAACCTGTGACTGTTGCCTTATGTATGGCAAAAAGTACTTTGCAAATGTGATGGAGGATCTTGAAATGGGAAAAATTACCCAGAATTACAGGTTGGGATGGATGCAGTATGAATGTCCTTACAGGACGGACACAGAGGAGTCAGGGACCCAGAAGAACTTAGAGGCATCTGAGGAAGAGAACTCCGTGAGGACTGAAGCAGGGGCTTGCGGGAGGGGCTCCAAGCCAAGAAACACTGGAAGCCTCTAGAAACAGGAAGAAGTGAGAAATGGATTCTCTCATGGAGTCTTCGGAGGAGCCAGCTCAGCCAACCCCTCCATTTATCCCCATAGGACTCATTTTAGATTTCCGATCTCCAGAACTGAAAGAAATTAAATCTGTGTTGTCTAAAACAAGTAACTTTGTAATAATCTGTTATAGCAGCAATAGGAAAGGAACAGAATGTCTAATGACAACCCTAAGTTGCCATGTCTGAAGTTGCCGTCTTCTTCCCCAAAACCCACCCTTCACTCTCAGCTGATGGTGGGCTCTGCCTCACCATCTCCTTGCTGGGGAAATCTGAGGCTTTGATTTTTCCCTGTCCCTTGCCCTTTTTTGTCAAGAGTGCCAGATTCTGTTCATTTTACACCTGGGATGTTTTGCAAATCTATTGCCTTTATTTGTGACCGCGGCACTTCCCCGATGTTAAAGTCTCTTGATCAGTCGGTGCCCTGAGTGTGGGTTGCTTGCCAGGGGAAAGGGATATTGTCAGAAAGGAAGGGCAAAACAGGGGGCTTGGGAAGGCAGAGAGGCAGGCATTTTGCATTCAACAATGGAGTACAATTTGGAAACACTTGCCTCGCGTAGCCCTCAGCTGCCTGTGAAATTCATCTGAATCTTGTTCCGTTGGCCTATGGGGTATTTTCAAATACAAATTAGGTTGGCCAGAATTCCTTTTCTGCACCAATTCTCCTGGGTGCAACTTAGAGGTTATTAAGATGCCTAATAAAAGGAGAGAGCACATTTAATAACATTACCATCAGCTCCACGGAGCTGAGCTACGTGGGCCTACGGTGCCCCAGAGCTGGCAGCCTCCCCCACTGGTGCACTTGCTTAGAAGAGGCCCTATAATTATCCACACTTAAAAGGCACCATTAAATCCATTGAGGCAGTCATGTCCCATTTGCAGGGCCTTTCTACCCCCATTACTCCAGAGATCCAGGGCCTGGCTCCTTCTGGTGGGAGGAAAAGAGGGGACTAGATGGAGGTTCTTGGGCTAACGTGTTGGCTGGTTAAATTCACAAGATGGCAGGTCTGCTAAGTGCCATTGTCTCCCTGCAGGAACTCTCCTCCTTTTCTCACACGTGTTTATGTAGAAAACCTCTTTCGAGCGCTTGCCCAGTGTGGCTGGGTACCACTCTCTGCCGGGTTCTGCTTCCTCCTCACGTGTTATTCAGTCGATCAGGGTTCTGCACTGGCAGAGCTCAGGGAGAGGTGTGGCAATGTCTGGAGATGGTTTTGGTGGTCACAACGGGGGTGTGGACCTGCTTCCAGCATCTAGTGGGTGGAGTGCACCATGCCTCTGACCACCCTGCAGTACACAGGCCCTTATGACAGAGAACTGTCTGGTCTAAGTCCATGGTGCTGAGGTTAAGCAACCCGGTAGTAGATGCTATCCTTTTCCATCACTTCTGGATGAGGACACTGAGGCCCAGAGAGGTTGTGAGGCTTATCTGGTGGCAGGTGTCCCACAGCTGGTCTGGTCTGTGGGGTCCCACAGAACCTGAACTCTTATTGCTCTGCTAGGTGATCTCCTGGGCCTCTGTACCTGTCCTTTGAACCTGAGTGCTCTCCCTGTCCCTGTAAAGTAACATTAAACAATCTAGAACTGTCCCAGCCCAGCTGCTGGCCCTCAGGAGGTAGTCACCATTATAATTTCTAGGTGTAATATAATGTTTACTTCAGTGAGAGTTATTTCCTATAAAAGATTCCTTTGAGGAATATAAAATTGTCACACATTTTGAATGAATCAGGAGCCTGTGCAAGAGTGTCTAGCTTTAGTCTATGAGTAGTGTGAACAAAGTGTTCTTTTCCATGCATTTAATGTCTATTTAGTTTCAGAGATATTTCATTTTAAGCAAAAAGTCTCCAGTAGTTTAAGAGGTGGTGATCTGTGGGAGGAACATCTGATAGCCTGGACAGAGAGTCTGCAGGGTACTGGGAACGAGAGCCATCATTGTGGTCAGGAGCCCTGCCTGCTCAGCCTTAGGCCTTTGCACCACTGGTTCATCTCTCAGGAACATTCTTCCTTCTTCTCTTTTGATTCATTCTTTTTCCTCCTTCTGCAGATCTCACCATAAAAATCATCTCCTTTTGGGAGGCTTCTCCCAGGTCTTGGTTAGGCATCTTCTGTGTGCTTCCTGACTCTCTCAACCTTTTATACCAATTGTGTCTAAAAGGAATATGATGAACTGAATATGGAATTTTAAATATTTTGTAGTCATTACCAAAAATTAAGTGACAGGTGAAATTATTTTTAATAATCTATTTTATTTAATCCAATATATCCAGTATTAATATAAGAGCTCAAAAAACAATGGATACAAAAGGTGTGAGTGATTTTCCAGTTTTTGAATGAAGCCTCTGAAATCTGGTGTGTCTTTTACATTTACAACTCATCTTAATGCAGATGCTAAGTTTTTTGTGGTTAAAGTGAAAAAGACCCACACCAAAGAACAAAGCTGCATTCAATAGGAAATTATTTTATACCATTTTATTTTTTAAATTTAAGTTAAATGAATTAAATTAAAATTCAGCTCCTAGTTTCGGAAGCCACATTTAAGTGCTTGCTAGCCACATGTTCTAGATTGTTTCAAATTACATTAAGCTGACATTGCCTATTAATTTGTTTTTTTACTCCCACTAGATCACAACCTCATTGAGATCAATGGTGCTGCCTTGTTCTATTTGCTAGTGTCTTGCACAGATTCTGGCATACAGAAGGCTCTCAATAAATGCTGGCTGGGTGGCTTGAGGCAGTATTTCTAATCCTGGCTTTGCCATTGACTATTGTGTAACCTTGATAATTCAGGTTCTCTAATAAAATGAGACATTTGGACACTTTGAAAGTCTGCTCTACTTGGTGGTAAGAATTGTCATGTGTTCAGCTGGGTGTGATGGTGCACACCTGTAATCCCAGTGACTCGGGAGGCCGAGGCAGGAGGATTGCAAGTTCAAAGCCAGTCTCAGCAACAGCAAAGCACTAAGCAACTCAGTGAGCCCCTATCTCTAAATAAAATACAAAATAGGGCTGGGGATGTTACTCAGTGGTTGAGTTCCTCTGAGTTCAATCCCTGGTACAACCCCCCCCCCCAAAAAAAAAAAAGAAGAGTCATGTGATCAAAGGGATTTGTGACCAGACAGGTGTAAGGAAAGCAGAATTTAGTACGAGTAGCTTTTTTTCTTTAAGGTGAGAACTTATCAGAGCCTTGAACATTTCTGTGCACTGTGACTTGGTGGGAGGAGAATCCCAGGTGTCCTGTCCTCCCAGTGTATGTGACCATGTGGCCTTTCTTCTCAAAGCATCCTTGGGACTGGTACTCCCTGCGACACAATCCAGGAACGACCAGGTGGCTCTAGGCTCTTTCAGATGTTCCTCTCGACCTAGTCTGCATTTAGGGAGATAGTCTCAGGGACTGGTGACAGGGAACATCGATTTCCTGTGTTAGTTTTATCAGGCCTGCCCCCTAACAAAAGGGGGCAGAGGAACGATTCTCTGCCACCTCGTGACTTTATTCATAGCAGGTTGTGTCCAGATTGGAAAGTAGCATTTCTTCACATAATGGCTCATTTTCAGAGGGATAGTGAGAACAGTCTCCATCTATCTCTTCTTTCTGTTTTATTTCAGCACATACACAATGCAAATAGGTGGTTCACCTTTTCCTGAATGGCCACCAGAGTTTGAAATGAAAAGGTGACACCTAGCTTACATGAGGGATGAAATAATAGTAGAGCTATATAAATTTGCTAATATTCAACCACTTAAAAAATTTTTTTTTATTTGTTCTTTTAGAAACATGTGAAGTAGAGTGTATTTTGACACATTATACATACATGGAGTGTATCTTCCCATTCTTGTTCAACTACTTTTGAAATACAAATCTGACAGCTTCATGTGGTTCAACTTACTAGTTATGATAAATCTCTATTCCCATTCTAGTTAGTGGAAACCTAAAGCTGAATGACCTTCTTGGAGAATAACAATTTGAAAGTATTCTAGAAAGTTTTAAATGTGCATCTCATTGACCCTGCAATTCCACATCCAAGAATTTATCCTAAGATCATAAAGGATAAATACACAAAGAAGTATGTACAGGAATATCTGCTGCAGTGCTATAATAATAGTAAAAATAAGAGGCCATTTAGGCTTCCAAATAATTAACATTAACATATATAGGTACTGGGATATTTTGAAGGCATTAAAATGATGATTTATATCTGCATTTATTGTTATAGAATGATGTCTAAGGCATTTTTGAAGGAAAAAATAAATTTCAACTTTAGCATGTATAATATAATTTCATTAAAACAAATTTTTATATGTAAATAAACATGCATACATAGAAATATGTCTAAGATATTATACATAAATGTATTAATAGAAATTTTATCAGGATAAGTACAAAAAGGATTAGTTTCCATAAAGGATAATACTTAAACTATCCTGCATATGTAATGGCATGACATATAATAGAGATTATCTATTTGTTTTAGTCAACTTTTTGCCACTGCAACTAAAAGACCAAACCAGCATAATTATAGAAGAGGAAAAATATATTTGAGGGCTTAGAGGTCTCAGTCCATAGACAAGAGGCTCCATTCCTCAGGGTTCGAGGTGAGGCAGAACATCACAGTGGAAGAATGTAGCAGAGGGAAGCAGCTCACATGATGATCAGAAGGCAGAGAGAGATCTTCACTTGCCAAATATAAACATATGCTCTAAAGTCACACCCCAATGCCCCACCTCTTCCGACCACACCCTACCTGTCTTCAATTACCACATTAGGCGATTAATCCCATCAGGTGATTATTTCACTAATTGGGTTAAGGCTTTCATAATTCAATCATTTCTCCTTTCAATTTTCTTGCATTTTCTCACACATGAGCTTTTTGGGGACACCTCCCCTCCAATCCATAACATTCTGCCCCTGGCCCCCAAGAGCTCATGGCCATCTTGCAATGCAAGAGTCCTTTCCAAGAGTTCCTGTAATTTCAAAAGTTCAAGGATTGCCCCCAAGTTCAAATTCAAAGTCTCCTGTGAGACTCAGGGCAAACTTGCATCCTGTAAAAAACAAAAGCTATTTACAAGTATCCAGTATATATGAGCACAGAATAAACATTTCCATTCACAAAAATAGGGGCATAGAAAGAAGGGATAGGACCCACGCCAGACTGAAATCCAGCTGGACTGTAACTCCACATCCTGCAGCTCCACGTCTGGCATCTGGGGCGCATGGTATGGTGATGTTTTGTTCCAAGGGGCTGTACAGCTCCGCCCCTGTGGCCTTGTTGGTTGTAGCCAAAGTCGCCTTTCTGTTGACTTGTCTCAGCTTGATTCCCACAACCTTCCTCAGCATACATTCCATGCTACTGGCATTTCTTACTCTTAGGGTCCCCAATGTAACTTTGGCTTCCTCCTCAAATCTCCACACTTCACCCTCTCAGGGAGTCCCTGCAGGGACTCCAACCCTGCCACGCTTTGTCTGGACTGCCAGGTTTTCCTTTGAAATCTTGGTGGACACCTCTGTGACCCTCCAATTCCAGCATCCTGCATTCCTGCAGAACCAGCACCACGTGGTTGACTCCAAGGTCTGCTGCCCTCTCCAGCAGTAGCCAAGCCTCCAGGCACCCTGGCTAGAGCAGCTGCTGAGTTCCTTGGTAGCTGAGCATGTTGAAGAAACTTCCTAGGCTCCCTTGTGCAAGAAGGATGTCCCACTGGTCTCTTCACAAGACAGTTTTCACTTTTACTTCCTTGAGTCTGAGATGGATATGATCTTGCCAGTTCCTCAGATGCCTTCAAGCCCTCTTTCTTATTGTCTCTGGACAAAGTCTTTAGCATTTCTTTAATAGCCATAATACCTTTAAAAACTGCAGCTTTCTTAGCCCCAGTTTTATTCCCACCTTTCAATTTCAAGTTTTTCAAATCTTTCTGCTCTGCTTTCTGCTCCTGGTCATCACAATAAATTTGGCTACAAGCTGCCAGCAATATCCATGCCATTGCCTGAAGGTTATGCTGCCTAGATATTTCTTCCACCAGATTAAAAAGTCCATCACTTTAAAAATCAGCATCAAAGAAAGTCTCAGGGCAAAATGCAGACAACTTCTCGGTTAGAACATAATATGAATGACCTCTAGTCCAAATCCCAATAGTGTCCTCCTTTTCCTTTAAACCCTCTTGGCCCTGTCTTCACTGTTCACAGTCCTATTGGCATTCTGGTCTTCTGAGCTCCCACTAGAATTGTCCATTAAGCTCCAGTTACAACAATCTAAAGCATTTCCAGCTTGCATGGCTAAGCATGTCAAAATTCCTCCCACCAATTCCAAAAAGTTCAAAAGCTTCTGAATCACATGGTCAGGTCAGTCACAGCAATAACCCTATTCTCAGTACCCATTTCTGTTTTAGTCATCTTTTCACTATTGTGACTAAAAGACCTGGCAAGCACGATTATAGGAGAGGAAAAGTTTATTTGAAGGCTCACAGTTTTAGAGGTCTTGGTCCATAGACAGCAGGCTCCATTCCTCGGGGCTCCAGGTTGAAGCAGAACATCATGGTGGAAGGGTGTGGAGGAGGAAAGCAGCTCACATGATGATCTGAAAGCAGAGTGGGAGATCTCCACTTGCCCAATACAAATATATACTCCAAAGGCACACCCCCATTTCCCACCTCTTCCAGCCACACTCTACCTGCCTTCAATTACCACTTAATCCCATCAGGGGATTAATCCACTGATTGAGATATGGCTCTCATAATCCAATCATTTCTCCTCTTATTCTTGCATTTTCTCACACATGAGATTTTGGGGGACACCTCACAGCCAAACCATAACACTATTGTGGAAAATTTCCAGACTTTTGACCCAAACAAGTGAGGTTATTGAGAAATGGAGGCAAGTTTGTTTATCTTAACTCTATAGACTTTTGGCTCATGTTCTCTGTGGGTTTGATTTATGAAGATTCTGGGTTGACTTTATAATCTTGGAAGGAATTCTATGTTACTCCAGTATATATCACTTTATTTGAATAGTATATATTCAAGTAAATTTTCAGGGTACTCCTACTCATATCACTTCTACTTACTGAATGCCTGGTAAGTGGCTGTGTACACATCTCTTTATACGTTCTCTACGAGGTAGGCATAATTCCATCTTTTTCTGATGAGAAGACTGAACCTCAAAGAACACAAATAGCACCAGGTCCCATGCTGGTGAAGGCAAACTTAGACTGATATTCTTGCCATTGTATCATGTGTTTTCTTTGAATTATCCTAAATAACCCTTCAAACAACCCTTCAACTAACCCTTCAGATCTGATTCCCATACCTGAGTCCCCTGGGATGACTCAAAGTATTCAACCAGGTTTGAAGAAGCAAAAAGAACTGTGTTGCCATTAAGAACAAGCTATGGGGGCAGATTTCTAAGACAGAAGCCTATTCTGTCACATATTCATTATGTAACTTGAGCAGGTTACCTAACTTTTCTAACTTAGTTTTTCTTTCTGTTCACTGGGGGTAGTTAGTGATAGACACACCTTGTAGGCTTGTAAGATGGATTGAGATGATTCAGAAAAAGTTGCATGGCCGAGTGTCTGATTTGACATGGGTGGTGGATCAATGTGAGCCACTGTGGACATCCTCTTTATTACTGTCCTCACAACCACTTCATATAAGAGGAACCAGTTACGTACCTTGGCTAAGGTCACAGAGCTGACAGATGATAGAATGGCTGTTTTTTCATCTTCCTGTTGAACAGAGGACACTTATGGGGCCATCCGGGTAGAAAGGAGACAGGAGAAGGGGCTCAGGGAGGGTAGCATGATATTTCTCCTTGCACTATGTGCAGTAGGTAAACGGGATGAAATAGCCACTGATCCAACCCAGCCCCAAACCACAAATGTCAACAGATATTTTATAGCGGGGAAGGTGCCAACGAACATGTCACATGCTCTTTTGAAAATAAATGAAGCCACATAGGGACTCTAAAGTAAAAAAATAAGATCTGGGCTGTTTATGGATCTCCTCTGGCTCCAGTTTATGGTTTTCCAAATGCCGGGCAGGAACAGGCACCATAGGAGGAGCGTCTCGATGTGGTTAAGAGGTCATCTAATTGCATCTCGCCGGGCAAGTCATTCAGGGCCTCGCTGCCTGCCGCATCATTACAGGCAGGGGTAATAAAACTCCTGCTCCTGGGTTTGTTAGGAAGATTGTAGGATACAAGTTCTGGTTTTGTTCCTGTTCACAACTGAAGCTCAAAAATGTGCTTGAATTCTATTTTGAAGCCTATTTTTTTCTTTGTTTCTACCTTCAGACAAGAATGGGATTTACTTTTCTTTTTCTGATTTGGTTTACACCTGTCAACCTCTTAAAAAAAATCAACGGGGTGGTCAGTTCCCCCAAAGGTTTGATGCCTGCATCTCAGGAAGCCAAGCAGAGGTGCACTGTGGAATCAGAGTTGCAAGGTTACTTGGAGATTATTTGGTGATGCTGATTTTCAACTCCCCTACTTCTGTAGTGAAGCTTATTTTGCAGAGGAAATTTAATGTAGAACCTAAAAATATATAAAAGGGAATTGCCCCAGTTGAAGCAAGAATGTCCTTAACGCTTGCCTTACCCAGAGGCCAACTGTGCTCCTGTACAGAACTAAGTATCCTGGACACATAATTTAAAAATGTACTCTTAAGGGCTTGTGGGCACAGACTCCATGCTGGATGGAAAAAACAGATACCTGGGCTCCACCCCAAAATGGTTAAATCAGTGTCTGGATTTTCAGTGAGATCCCTAGGTGATTCTGACTCCCTAAAATTCAAGAACCAGTGATCTCTTCAATGCTTTCATTTTTATAGGGGACACTGATTAGAGTAGAGAGCCTACCGTTCCATGGTCTCAGAGGTAGGTAGTGATAAGGCCAAGTCATAAATGCAGGGATCTTGGTCTCACCTCTAGCTTTGGCTCCTTAGTTGCAAGCAATAGAAATAGTGGCTAACCTAAGCAGAAGAAGGAAATTCCATAGTTCATCAAGGGGAAGAATAAGCACAAGAGCCAAAAGTTAGGGCAGCCCCATGAGCGTAGGAAACAGGAACTAGCAGAGGCTCTTCAGGGGACTTCTTCCAGGAGAAGTAGGACTCCACAATACTTTTTCCCTGTCGCATTTTATTAGTGGTCAAAATATTGGGAGAGAAATCTGATTGGCTCAACTTGGCAAAGAGCTCTCCTTGGCCAGGGACCACAGAGAACCTTGGCCAGCAGCCCTTGAAGAACTCAAGCAAGGGGTGTGGAGGACTGAGGTGAGGCTACCAGTACAAAGCAGAAAAAGACATCAGGAGGCCAAAATTATCCCATGACCATGAACTCTGCCCCCTTTTCCACCACACCCTGCTGTCTTCCTGTTGTGATCAATGCTTCAGAGGAAAAAAAAAAGACCAATTGAAATGAAGGGGTTAAGGTAATTCTGTGACTTAACTATCAACAAAATGACATTTTAACAGCCTTTTTAGCATAGCCTGGCTGGGCTGAGACCTTCCTTGCAAAATGCCTTAATCCTTGGCCTCTAAATAGAGAGTTATTTTCAATTTCTCCAGTTCCTAATGTTTTAAATGGAACTACTGTTCCCCTTAGAGCACCCAGTGACTGGCTGGAGACCTTTATTGATATATATATAAATTACCCCAATCCCCTCTGCTGCCTACAGATCCAATCATATTGAACTAATGCGCATATAAATAAAAACCTGGAAGTGTGGTTTATGGCAATAAGTAGTGCAGCCGAAGTTTATACCATTCTGCAAAGACACCTTGATACATTGCCGATAATCTTCATAATGTGCTTAAAGAGGCACTGTGTCAGCTCCAGTCAGAGCACTCCGGGAACTGGATGGGAAATCTGATTCCCAACCTGATGAACCAAGAGAAGAATCTGTCCTGCCAGAAGGATGCCCATCCCATGCCACACAGGGCCAAGAGGCTAGAAATCTCTTCCCAAAGTCACCAGGCTCTAAAGAGATGGGTTGGTCTGGAAAATGTAGGAGTTGGGTGAAGAGTTCTCACGTCTCCTTTTTGTAATTCCTTGTTCTTTGTTCAGATGCATTCCTTCCAGCTGGAAATCTCTCCTCTGCCCCTCTTACTGAACTTGTCACTTTCAACTGAATATCATATCCATTTATATCTGTGGACTAATTCCCTCTTAATCTGTGTGAGCCTGGGGCAGATTCATTTCTGGATTTTCCAAACTCCTGCTGTGCCTTCCATAACAGGTCCTCAGTGGTCATTGTTTGCATGAATAAAAGAATGTACAAATGTGTGGGTTTTGGCCACATCAAGAGATGCCAGCCTTGTCAGAACTTGAAGGATTTTGGGTAAATAGGGAAAATGCCTGGGAACATAGGGGTGGGGAGATCAGGGTGGTAGCAAGGATTGGGGGATTAGATGGAGGTAAGGGGAGTGACCCTTTCTGTTCTTGGATATTCAGCCTAAGTGAAGCCCTGAAGCTAAGTCCAGAGAGGAAATAATAGCAAAATAATCAAAACACATCTTTCTTGTTTAGTATTCTCCAAAGTGGTTAAGTGTCTCATTGGTGTTTGGGGGAGAAATATTAGAATTTGTGCTTATATATATTTCTAATTGTAAAGTTTTCAATTTGTTTTAATATGTCTGCAATATATTAGTATTGTGATATATGTATATGTGATTTAAAAATAAATACATATAGATAATTATATATCAGATTGGATAACAAATTTTTTTTAAATGAGTGGATTGATTGGGCAATCAAAAAGTTTATAGACTGGTACTTTAGAGCTTCAAACTTATGTCAAGGCAAGGCTTCCAACAACCTTCCAACCTTGAACTGATGTTAATTTCATTCATTATTCAGGGGAAAATAAGAAGTGGCATTTGGTTTATCTTGATTTATATGCTGTCTTCAGATCCCTGCTGAAGTTCAGTATATTGCAGTAATAAAGTACCTAGCCTTGGGATTACTCAGCCTTTGTTTCTATTTCTGGCTCTGTCATATACTAGATTTTGGTCAAGTCAACTTCTCTGGGCCTCCATATCCTCATCTGTAAAATGGGATCAATAGTGGGATCTGTAAAATGGGATCCAGGGCAAGAGATGAGAAAAGAGAGAGAGAGAGAGAGAGAGAGAGAGAGAGAGAGAGAGAGAGAGAGAGAGAGAGAGAGAGAGAGAGAGAGAGAGAGAGAAAGAATATGAACATGAAAGGAGGAGAGATGAGTTGAAGGACAGAAAAAGAAGGAAATGTGGGAGAGACACTGGAAAGAGGATGAGAGAGAGAAGTGGAGAACTCAGAGATGTGGAAGAGACAGAATCAATGAAAGAGAGACAGGAGGGAGAGAAGATGGAGAGAAAGGTATGTAAAGAAAAAATAGAGCAAAGGTGAGGCAGAGTGGTGAGGAGAGAGAGGGAAGGAGAGAAGGAGGGAGATAATAAAGGAAGAGAGACGTGAGGGACACAAATGAGGTAGGGAGAGAGGTAAAAATGGGTAAGAGAGAGAAATGGGAGAGAAAGGAAATGGGAGAGAAAATTACTGAGAGACCAGATACAAAGAGAGAGGTGGGAAGGTATTTGGAAGCAAGTAAATTCAACCAAATGTTTTCCATTCCAATTAAAGTTGTGCTTGTCATTCTCCCCACCCTGGGAAAGGACAGAAGAAGGAAATCTGTCATCTCCTGAGCTCTGCTCCAGGTATGCTGGAGTCCACCTGCATCCTGAATATCAGATTTCAGTTGGGTCCTCTCACTTGGAATCGTTAAGGGTGATAACTTCTCTTGTGTCCTTATTCGAATCCCATCCTGGCACAAGTTTGACTCCCATTGGCTTTGTTCTAGAACCAAAAGAGGAACTGGAATTTTCCTTAATCTCCTTAAAACATAGGTATTCTTAGAATCTACCCTATCTATGTCCAGACCTCAAATAAGTGAATAAAATATCATTTCCATTCCCCTGCCAGGAGAAAGATCTTCGTTTCTTCCTTCCCAGTTCCCAGTTGGGATCTGACTATCAGAAACCAATCCTCCACCAAAAGATACAAAAGAAACTACTAGAGTTAAAAAAAAAAGCAGCATTTAAGGGAAAATGATGTTGTACATCATACCAAAATTTAATATGACTTTATGCAAAATAGTAATGTGTCTGGTAATGCAAAGGTTCTTCTAAAGTAGGTTAATAATAATCCAAGATGATTCTCCTTTAAAAAAATGAAAATGTATGTCAAAAAAAAAAAAAAAAAGACCTAAAGTAGCTGAATCTTGTACCCATTGATGGAGCTGATTTACATAGATGGCATTTAACATTCCATCTTCATTATCCTATCAGTCTCCTGTCTAATGTGCAAGCTAAAGACATTCAGTGTGCTTAGAGGGTAAAAACACACACGCACACACCCCCCACACCCACCAGCCAAAATGGTGGTAAATGACAAAAAAAAAGAGAAAGAGAGTGAGAGAGAGAGGAAAAAAATCATTTTAGGCAGACAGATGAATATCAACTGGGATGAGAAAGAGACTGCCTCACCCCTCCCTTTTGTACCAATATAGTAACCTTAAAGAGTGAATAAAAGAAAACTAAATATTTAAGAGTAGAATGTGGTTATCAAGTGAGGAGAAGGGAAAAAAGGGAGACAGCATTATGATAATAGTTGAGTCTGCCTCTGACAGAAGCAGCAGCTTTAAGCATGCCCATCTTGACTTAAATGGAGGGCAAATTCAAATGGAACTTGGCTCACCATTTGGAGTCCAACATGTGAACATTTTCAGATGCTGTGCTTTTAGACCTTTGAGTGGATTTAATTCTGATGAGATGAACCAAGGCAAGTAGCCTAGGAGGTGATCAGGGCAAATGCCTGCCCAGGCTCCTTACCTGGAGAGCTCTGTCTTGACCTTGCACTTGGCTGTGGCCCTGAAAATCTTCTGGTCTCTTTAGTGCTTTTGCCAGCCTGCCCATAAGGCTAGAAGAATCAGAGGCCAATGAATCCTGGAGAGTTAGAAAGCCACAGCCTCCACCACCCTAAGCACTAGGGGTCTGAGCTGCCCAGGACCAGCAGGTACCGGCCACAATGGCTGAAAGAGAGATCAATTGAGGTAAGGGGAGAAGAAAAAGAAAAACAAATGGTCTTGAGAAAAAAGGGCAGGGACGCTGGAGAAAAGAGGAAAGGAGGCCAAGATGAGAGAGCCAAAGGGAAATAGGAGAAAAGATGAGGTAAGGGAAAGGAGATTTTCCTCACCTACCTCCATTGGGTTGCTCGCCCTGAACACCTCAGCTGAGAGCCAGCCTCTCGGGTTACTCTGCCAGTCCCCACGCCCTGCTCACAGGCGGTCACACTAATGTCACAGACAGGCTGCTCTTTCCCACAAGCATGAGGACACATCCTCATTCCTTCTAACAGCAGGACCCTTGTTATGCAATCGTGTTCCTCAAATCCAAGCTGCACATTCTCTACCAACTGTCCCCTCAACATCAGGCCTTGCTCAGGTCTGAGAATTTTTCTTAGTGACCATGAATTTTATTTACAAGAAAAAGAGACAAAAGTTAATTAAATAAAGCGCAATGCCAACAAAAATATGCAGAAACTTCCTAAAATTTAAAGAAAAGAAAAACAACCTTGAGCCATGTCTCTTTTTGTCCTACCCCCCAATGTGACAAGACTAAACCAGACAAACCAGGTTCTCTCAGCCAGCAGTCTAGTCTACTAAAGAACAAAGATAAAATAAAGTGACAGCTTTTGAATATTAATAGGGCATATCAGCAAGGGTGAGCAGGAAACAGTCTAACTCATCCACAAGTTCTAAAATCAGCTCCTAAAAGCCCGAATTCATCTCATCACTCCCCACTTAAGAATTCCACTAAGAAAATGAATCTTTATTTCAAAAATAAACTTCTGAGATGCCTGGAGATAAAAGCAGAGAAAGAAATACTGAAACACAGCAGGATCATCCCTCACTCATCTTCTCCCCCCAGGGCCCATCCAGTGCCAAGCATATTATAGATGCTCAATAAATGTTTGTGGCACGAATAATGTGAAAAGAGGGGGAGAGTTTTCAAATCAGCTTTAGAACAGACTGAGCTCTGAACACAGGATGGCCCCAGTTGGGGTCACAGAAATTGAAAATAGTTTAAGGTAACTGAAATCGACTCCACACCATCTTTGGAGGGTTTGCATTTCTAAACAAAAATAAAAGCCAAGCTTTCTGGTGCAACACATTTCTATCCTTTTAATTCACTCACTTACCCGTTCGTGTACTCACTTATTCATTCAATCTATATATAATTGAGTGCCTACTACATGTCAGGCACTGTGATATAGAAGACTCCGTGGTCTTAGTGGTAAAGAAAGAAGCAAGAAGTCAGCTCTCATGGAACTTACCATGCTCTGTTCCTCCTCCCCACCACCAACCTATGCCTGAACCAAACCTTAACCTTTCAATAGCCCAAACTGTCTCCCCACGTCCCTTCCACCCATAATCCACCCTGTGCATTCATCTCTCTAAAAATTACTGTTATCAAGTTGTTCACCTGCCCAAAGTCCTCCAGAGCAGCTCCTAGTATCTATTCAATTGAGAACGTATTTATCCATCAGGTACTCCATGTTAGGCACTACAACACCGCTCAAGGTCACAGTGAGGGCAGTGTTAGGTACTGTGATATAGCAAGTGACCCCCAAACATGGTGGCATAAAAGAACAAAGGCTCTTTGTCTTCCAGTTCTTTTGAGTAAGAACCATTAAATTAAAATACTTAAGAAAACCCTTGAATTAAGAAATGTCTTTAATTAAGAATTTTAATCGAAACCAGGTTGCAGTCAAGTTGCCAGCCAGGCTGTTGTTGGTCACCAAAGGTCTGACCAAGGTGGGTCACCTGCTCCCAGAGTAGCTCTCTCACATAGCCATTGGTGGGAGACCCCAGGTCCTCACCCCTTCAGGGCTTCTGGAGGGTCCTCATGACATAGCCACAGAATTCTCCAAGAGTGAGAGACGAGGAAAAGCACCACAATGCCATTATGGCCAGGGACCTCCTAGTTTGGGTGATCGTCAGACACCACCAGTTCTGCTGTATCTGTTAGAAGCAAATCCAACTTGTGCTCAAGAGGAAGGGAATCAACAGTCACCTCTTCCAGAAAGGCACGTCAAAGACTTTATGGATTTAAACTTAAACCACCAAACTATCTACATAGACCCTAACCCATTGCCTGTTTTCACATCTGCATGTTGGTATTCCAAGGCTGAACCTCAGCTCTCCACCCAGCTGGTTCTCTGAATGGACTGTACCCATGGTGCTATGGTTAGACTGTGTCGCCTCCAAAACTTCAGGTGTTGAAACTTAATGGCATCGAGACAGTGGGCCTTTGAGAGATGATTGGAACAGCAGGGCTCCTCCCTCATGAATGACCTTTATAAGAAGAGGTTCCATGCACTGTTTGAGTCACACGTTCCTGTTCCTTCACCTTCTACCATGCAAGCATTCCTCTTCTCCTAGAGGATAAGGCAACAAGGTGCCAACTTGAACGCAGAGTGGCCATCACCAGACAATCAAACCTGTCAGTGCCCTGATCTCAGACTTCCCACCCTCAGAACTTTGAGAAAATAAATTTGTATCTTTACAAATTACTCAGTCTTTGGCATTTTGTTATAGCAGCACACACAGACGAAGACACATTGTCAATACCAACTCTTTCCTCATATGTTGCCCATACTTCGCCCTTGTACTCTGCCCTCCAAATCCCATATATCCAGAGAGTTTGCACATTTGTGACTAGGATTATGGACATGGGACTGGCCAGGTTTAAATCTACATTTAGCACATTGCTTAATCTCTCTTTATTTTGATTTCCTTACTTACCATAAAACATTGATCCTAGTGTCTACTTCCTAAGTCTATTAAGATAATTAAATGAATAAGTCTGTAGTTAAATATAGATAAATGTGTAGTTAAATATAGATCTCATTCTTCTAGAGCTAATTCAAATGCAATACCATAGGCCACCATGACTCCTCTGAACTCCTAAACCTGTAAACATGACCCATTTCAACTCCACTTGGATATACAAATTCTTATTTAATTATCTCACTTGCAGATGTCTTGCTTCATCTCCCAAATATTGTTTCCTGACATTCTTTAAATTCTGCACTTCCCAGGAATGCCTAAGAGTATAAGCATTGACTATCGAAGTAAGAAACTCATTCACATTAGTCCCCAGAAAAACCATTCACACTGCCTCCCCAAATACTAAGAAATCATATCCTCAGGATTTCCATGTCATTCTTTAATATCATAGAACCAACCCAAATTAGACTTTCCTACAAGGTCAGCCTTGTGCAAGTTCACTACCCTCCACCCCACAAAGAGAACTTGTGAAAGCATTCAAGACAGGTGGAGAGGGAGCCCCTCAAAGAGGAGGGCCCAGATACTGCCATAACCCCAGATAAAGCAAGCTTCAATCTCATAGACCCATAAAATCCTCAAGAGCCTAGTATTTCAAAGTCATAATGTGGTACTTCTCCATCCCCAAGTCAGATCCCATGGAGCTTTGTGTCTCCTGACCTGCACTCCCCCCCACCCCCAAAAGGAGTGGTGTTTCCTTTTCCAAGATTTCAGGTTGCAGCTTCCAGCCCAGCCAAGACCTGTGCTGGACCATTGCTCATATGTGTAATCTGCTGAGACTCCTAGGTGAAAATATAGGCAATGAGATTTAATAGCTATAGAGGGCTTCTTTAAAAAAGTTCCTTTCCTGTGTTAGTCAGCTTTTCATTACTATGATATGTGTGTGGGGGATAAAACATTAAAGGAGGATAGATTAATTTATTTTGACTCATGTTTTTGGCCCATGGTCAAATGGCTCCAATGGTAAGTGCCCTAATAGGGAGAGCGTGGTGGAACAGAGCTGCTTTCTTCATGGTGACTGGGAAGCAGAGAGAGTGAGGAAGGGGTGGGGACAAGATATATCCTTCCAGGGCATGCACTCAGCAACCTATTTCCTCCAACGAGACCCCTCTCTCTAGAGTCCCCTCTATCTATAGTTCTACCATCTCCCAATAATGATGAGATCAGAGCCCTTATGAGGCAATTACTTTCCAAAATCCCCACCTCTGAATATTGCTACATTTAGGACCAAGCGTTCAGCATGGGAGTCTTAAGGCAATATTTCATATCCAAATGATACCATTCCCCGTTACAGAAAGAAGGTTCTGGTGATTCTGGTTTGGCCACTAAGAGACCATGTTCATTCATTCATTTATTCCTTTTACAAGCTATTCTTCATTGAGCATGTGCTAGATACATTGGATGATAGAGACCAAGAAGTCAAATATGAGTAACTTGGCTTCTAGTATCTTTCCAGGAACAAGTCACCATCTCAGGCCTCAATTTCTTTGTCTATAAATTGAAGAGGTTGGACGGAATATCTAGGGTTCTTTTCATTTTAAGGAAAAAAAATTGCTATTTTTCTGATTTTAATGCCTGCTCTGCTTTGCCAGGCAGGGTTGCTAAGAAGATGAAGTTAGAAAATGTGCATGAAAGTGCTTTGAAAACTAAAAAGCACTATTGGAAATGTGAGGCATTATCCTCATTGTTGTTGCCATAGCCCCAAAAATCCCCAGAGAAAAGTTTTCAAAGTCCTTCTTGATAACATCGCACTGGGATCCTAAATAGGAAAAGCTCTTCAAGTCTCACTGGGAGCTCTCCTGCTGCTAAGGAGGTCCACAGCGTTGTTTCCGCACATTAGCAGATTTGCGGCAAATGCTTTTCAGAGATTCGGCTGTCCCCAGGAACAAAGTTTTGTTATCGAACCGAATTCTGAGATCTAACCTTGCTCCAGGAAGAAAAAGGACCATGATCCATTGGTGAGTCTGCTGTGCTCACGGATGGAGAAGTCATCACAAACTGATTGACATTCCCGGTCTCCTTTCTGTAGCTACAATATGTGAACATCAATTAAGTGACAGACATTTGACTGATGGATTCATAAGTATTCTATTACTGGCAGGGGTAAGGGCGAGGTGTTAGGACTGGCAGCCCAAGAACCTGATCCATGAGCCCATCAGAATGTTATTAACAGAAGAAAAAGGAGATCTCTAGGTGGACTGAAGCCAGCAGGTGTCCATACCCACAATCTAGACAGGTGTATGGAAAGAAGAGAACCACCTCTGCACCATATTTTGCCCTGGCCCTACGGTGGATATTGGTATAAGTGTGGGGAGGGTGTATTTCTTACTGGTAGATGTACTGGTCTTTTCTCTTTTGGTCTTATAGATCCTTCTAATTGATAGGAAAAGACCCATTTTTAATTCCCATTTCCACCTCTCACCTTGCTATGAGGGAGATGTGTCCAGTGAACTCAAATAGCTTTGTATCTTCCACATTCCATCTCCTTCCCCAGGTTTCTTCTCATTCTAAGTAAACCATCTCTAAACTATTTCCTGTGACTTCTCAAGTCCCACGTTAATATGGGCTAAGCCTTCTTTATCCATGGCTCCACCTGAAATGGGTGGCATATTTCAAAACAGAAGCAAGAAAGAAACATAAAATAATCACAAGAAGGAAGGAAGAAGATAATTTAGGGACATACAGTATTGCACTGAGACATTTGAGGCACTCGCTCTAAAGATGCACATTCAGCCTCATGGTGGTTTGGGCTGATTTTACAGAGACCGAGATGGGCTCTGTCTTCACGTGGGAGAGAAGAGAACCACAAAGCCAGGAGGCTACTGATGTTGCCTTTGGCTCTCCTCACACTAATTTGGAGGTGAATGTCCTTTACTCAACTCATGTGCCAGGATCTGGGAGGTATGGTGGGGAGAATGACAAGCACAACTTTAATTGGAATGGAAAGCATTTGGTTGAATTTACTTGCTTCCAAATACCTTAGCTAAAGAGAGCCAATCTTAAAATTTAGTTGAGGCCAGTTCAATTTCTCCCTAACGAATGGAGCCCAGGGTGCAGCTGATATCTGTCAGTGGAGAAACCAGACTCATGGGTCCTTCTCAACGTGCTGGGGGTGGAGGTCGTGGGGCAAGAAGGGAAACTGGGTCCCGCAGGGTGGTCCTGGGAGCTGTATCTCCTCCACCATGCTGTTACAGCAGATTTTGGCTGAGCCTATGGCTCTAGCTGCCCATTTTGGATTTGGCTGGCGACTGCTCCGGGCAGGCTTTGTGCCTCTGCCTGTTTGTGTTAGAATGTGACACATGGACCCAGCAGTCAGCCAGGTGCCAACCATGTAATCCGACGCCATATGTTCCCAAGTCAGGAGAGAATAGAGCAGTTTCTTTCTTTCTTTCTTTCTTTTTTTTTTTTTTTTTCCAATTTTGGAAGTAGGTTAATTACATTCATCTACATTTTCAGCTCTAGAGGTCACAGATGCTAAATTATTCCTGACATATTTAGGTGGTCATTTATGACCAAAATTGTTAAGTGTGAACTTTACCATCTACAGGATTGCGCAAAGAGCTTATTCTAGCATGAGACTGCAGCTCAAAAAGATGCTTGCTTCCCTTCCTGAGATGCTCTTCTTTGGCACTGCTTTGAAAAATGGATTTAAAGTGTTGTTTTTGAGGGGGACTCTGTGGTGCTTATTTTATCAGCATCTTCTTCTGCCCAGATGTTGTTGTTTTTTATTTTGAGTGTGATATTTAACCAGTTTTCCAGTGGATACTGATGGCTGAAGCCAGCTGGGTCATTACTCTGCTGCCTTTTGTTCTTCAAGTTTAAGTACAAAACTAAAACTTTAGACCAAAAACTGAAGCCTATTTTATTTAGGGTATTAAGCCAATGCAAGCGAATGGCACCCTTTCACACGGCTAATATTCATTGAGTGTTTGGTCAGTGCCAGGAGAGTGCTGAGATATTTACATGCAATATCTTATTTAATCCTTGAACAACTCATGTGTCAGGATGGCTTATTTTTTCCAGTTCTACAGTCAGGGAATTGGATGTGATGTGCCTGCTATCTTCCATTAGCTCTTCCAGATGTGCGTCTTCCCCTTCACCCTCTCTGTGTCTCAGGAGATTGGCCAATGTGGATTATATATGCCAGCCCCCTGCCCGTGGCTTACCTTGGGGTTTGGGCAGTGAGGATCCCAGATAAGGAGACTGGAGCGACAGAGGAGGGGAATACATTTGAACTACACCAGATTAGACAGTTTTGTTGTTGCTTTTGTCTGTTTTTGTTTTGTTTGCCGGGTTAGAGATTAGACAGACAGTTCGTGATATAAATCCAGGCCTTGGGCTCATCAGCTCTGTTCTCTTAGTAAGCTACTAAGCATCTCTGATCCTCAAAATTTTGTCAGTGAAACAGAGATGGGTCTATCTATTTCTTGGGTAAGGAGGATTAAATTAAATGATGCATGTAAAAATGAACTAGCCTGCTTTCTCCATTGTGAAGGTCTCCTTTTGCTTTTCCTTTGTGATTTTCAAGTTGTCTGTGGCAGTATATTTGGCTTTTATAGTCTATTCCCTGATGCAGATGTCCATACCCTGCCCAGGTCTCCTTAGCTCACCTGGAGTATCATCTACACATATATGGTGAATCCACAGCCATGGCTGATTTTGTCTTTGCCTAAGGGAACGTGCTTTAGCCTCAGGAGGACCAGGCTAAGAATGCCCAGGTTTCCTTTGATTTCTGCATTTAAGTTTTTAAAATAAAATGCAAAATTTTTCAGATTTCACAAAAAATTTGAATTCTGTCCAATGTCTTCTTAGTGTATGTGGTTCACATGATTTCTTTCTTTGGTGTATTAACATACAAATTATATGAATGGATTTTCTAGTGTTGATCTCGCCTTGCATGTATGAGATGTTATTTTAATTGGCTCTTTGGTTTTCTCATCTAATATTTATTGGTGCATCCATATTTGCAACTGAGATCACTCTGTGGCATTTTGAGACAACCTTTATCAGATTCAGTTAGCAATGTACTTGTGTCAAAAGGCATTGGGAATGTTTCTTTTATGCTCTTTTATAGTTTTGGGATTCTTTTTCTGAAAGTTTGATACAATTTTTGTAGGAAATAATTTAGACTTCCTGCTTTTTGTTTGAGGTATGTCTTTGATACTTTTCTCTATTTCTTCTAGGAAACTCGTCTGTTTAAATATTCTATAACTGGTGTCAGTTTGGTAAATTACATTTTCTTAAAATTATCTATTTATGTTTTAAATTTTTTGTGCCAAAGTATATGAAGTGTTTTTTAATAGTACTGAAGACATCATCTCCCTTTTTAGTGGGGGTTTGCCCTTTACCATTTATTTTACACATTCTTTTTTCCCTTCCTCACATTTTTTTTTCTTGATTAGGTGAGCTAGTGATTTGTTGATTTTGCGTATTTCTTGGAATGTCAGTCCTATGACTTATGGAAGCATTATGTTTTGCTGTTTATTTCCTTCCTTCTGCTTTGTTCTGGTTATTTTTATTATTATTATTATTATTCTTTTTTTTCCCTCCAATTTCTGGTTAATTTTCATCCTATTATCTTTACGCAACATTTTGCTTTAGTTATATCCTATGGATTCTACGAATGGTTTTCAAAATGATTATTCTAATGTTATTTAATCACATATTTGATTTTTATGCATACTCTATCCCTATTCTGTCTCATCTATAACACTTATCTACCCCTCTAATTTATCCAGGATCAGAATTCTTAGGTTGCAGTAGCTTTATAACACATTTGATGTATAACACATGATCAAGCAAATTCCTCCACGTTACTTTACCCCTTACTTTAACTTGCTTGTGAATACTCTCTCTAAAAGTTATACAAACTTTTGTCAAATTATGTTGGACTTACATTGATTTTACAGATTTATCAGGGAGAATGTGGTTCTTTAGAATGTTGAATCTTTTTATCCAAGAACAAATTCATTCTTCATTAGTTGTCTGTTAATGTCCCTCAATAATTTTGTTTATCTACTATTTTTGTATATGTTCGATTAAACTTTGTTAGATTTGCTTTAAGTTTAAGGTGGCAGCGAAGGTGACAGTAGCTCCTTCCTCTCCTTTGCTGATATGAATTAGATTTCTCCCCTTTATATTGTAATTGTTAGTTTGTAAATATGCTATTGATTTTTCTGTATTTCTTGTGCAACTGGCTACCTTATTGAATGCTCTTATTGTTTCTGATTTTATTTTATGCTTTCTAAGTGAATAATTATATGCAAACAATGAGTTATGTGTTGCCTTTTTTTAATATTTGCATCTATTATTTTGTTGATTTTACCTGTCCTGGCTAGCATTTTTAGAATAATATTAAACAATAAATGTAAAAGTGCACCCCACATCTTATTGTTGACTTTAATGGAGCTGCTTCCTGTGTTTCACTGGTTAACATGATTCTCAATTTGGAAGGTCAGATATGTCCTTTTGCAGAAAATAAGTTTCTTTTTTATTTAAGTTAGAGATGGTTTTAAATGATATCAAATGCTTTTTTTCACAGTTTTCTTGGTAACTTTTTTATGTTTTAATTTTTTTAATGTGTTTTAATTAGTAATACACAATAGTAGAATGCATTTATACATTTTGATTAATCAGACATCAATGGAGTATAATTTCTCACTTTTCTGATTGTACATATTGTAGGATCACATTGGTCATGCATTCACAATAATCTTATTTTTCTCCTTTGACCTACTAATATGATGAATTTCATTAATGGATTTTCTAAGATTGAAATATTTTCAAATTCCTAGAATGAGTCAATTTGCATAAAGTACTGCTGGATTCTCATTGTTAACATTTTGTTTAGGATTTTATACATTAGTGTTTTAAAAATTAACTTGGTTTGCATTTTTTTATCTTTGTCATATTTTAGGATAAAAAATTAATTCTTTATAAATTTCAAAGTTTGTTATGTGAACATATCACAAATTCATGCCCCAAATGACTTCTTTATGTCGACTTTTAAGAACATTAATTTTTTTCCTCTGTAAATCAAGGAAAGTGAATGTTCTTGTTAATCTTTCCTATTCCTTAGTCCTCAACTCACTTACCACTTCCTAAGGGAGCCCTTCCTAACCCTTGAAATCACCAAATCCTCCATTACCTGGGATTATTTTTCTTCATAATGCTTTAAAAATTTAATTTTTGTTCCAGGGGAGTATGAGGGATTGAACCTGGGGACACTTAACCATTGAGCTATATCCCAACTCTTTTCATTTTTTAAATTTTGAGACAGAAACTCACTATGTTGCCCAGGCCTCTAACTTGCAATTATCCTGCCTCAGTCTCCTGAGCCTCTGGGATTACTGGTATATACCACTGTGTCTGCCCTGTAATGCTTTTATATGCCTATAATTTACATGAACTGTGAGTGCATTTGACTCATGTCTCTATGAGATGATAAATCCCACAGGGATCATGTTTGAAGTTATGTATTTCTGCTTCAAGAAGTTCAGTGCTTGGTCCATAGTATGTGCTCAATAAATGTTTGTAGAATACTGATTGCTGTTTCTCTACATGCATTTACTTCTAAGGAGTATAGGACTGCTGTTGCATAAAAGCAATTTTCCCCTGACTGTATGTGTTGAGGTATCAGATTTGTTAGTCAGAACTGAAGCTGAACTGAATAATTTTCATGATTCAAGAAGGAATTTGGTTGAAATTGGAATAATAAGGAAGAAAGTGGAAACGCTGAGATCTGTAATAGGGAGGTGGAGATAGAGGCCCTGGAGCTCCTGATGGGAAGGGATTTTTTCATATGAAATGCTGTGAAATGGATGCCTTCTCTATATCTCCAAGGTTCTCAGCAAAGACTACTCATCTCATCAACCACTTAGTCTGCATAGATTTTTTAAAAATATTTTTTAGTTGTCAGTGGACCTTTACTTGTTTACATGTGGTGCTGAGATTCGAACCTAGTGCCTCACACATGCTAGTCAAGCGCTCTACCACTGAGCCACAACCCCAGCCCCAAACCTGCATAGATTTTTTTATGAAGATGATGTCTGTGTGGCTAAGACAGCATTATTCAGCAACTACAAAGATATTTGCTCTCATCAAGAGAAATTTAGCAAGGTAAATTTAGCAGAGGAAAATGTAAGGCACTGTATGTGGATTTAAAAATATATATCACTTACCCAAATGAAGTTTTGGGGAAGACCTGACTTTGACAACTCTTTATCTGAATACTGCAGACATTTCTGCTCACAGGATGCATGAGCATGTGCGGAAAGATTGTAGAGAAGATTTCTGTCCCGGGTGGGCCAAACTACGTAACTAGTAGAAAGTCTGCAAAAGAGTCTGGCATTATTCCTTTCATATTCTTATTATTGCTGGTTTAATATCTGCTTTTCCCTTCAACCTGTAAGCTCAGCGAGGAAAGGACCGTCTGTCTTGTTTATACTGTATTACCAGGGACCAGCAGAGAGCTTTGTATGTCACAGGTGCTTAATAATTATTTGGTGAACTGAAATAAACGATCATCATACTTTATAGCCAAGGCCAATGAAGTGGTTTAGCCAGCAGAACAGAGGAAATTAATCAAGGGGATTGGATCAGTTGATGTTGTCATTCTCTTCCTGATGTGCCAGGTATTGAGACAATGAGCCATCTGGTGTTATTGCCAACTTCCCCTTTGAGGTGTAGACTTCCATTTCGCCATTGGTGACTTGATGCAGAAGCAAGGTGGTGGAGTGGTTGGGAGCACAGTTCTTACAGTCAGAGTGCCTTGATGCCTTGGAAGTCCTTAGTCTTCCATGTTCAGTGTCATTTTCTGTAGAATGAACCAAAGAATGCTATTTTTCCCACAGGTTGCTGAGGGGATCAAATTAGTCTCTCTCTCTCTCTCTCTCTCTCTCTCTCTCACACACACACACACACACACACACACACACACACACACACGGTCAGCCTTCCTAAGCCATGGGTTTCTCTTTCATAGACATGGCCCATAGTATGTGCTCAATAAATGTAGAACACCAATTTCTGTTTCTATACATGCATTTATTTCTAAGGATTCAACCAACTGTGGATTGAAAATATTTTTTCTTGTCATTATTTCCTAAATGTTATAGTATAGTAGTTATTTGCATAGCAGTTATATTACATATTTAAGTGATATAGGGATGTTATCAATAATAGCAAAGGATGTTCATTGGTTATGTGCAAATACTACACCATTTTATATATGGGACTTGAGCAGTCACAGATTTTGGTTTATGCTTGGGGCAGGCTGTTCCTGGGACCAAGCCCTCATGGTATGTAGGGACAAATGTATGCACATGCATGTGTGTGTAGAAGCTGTTATAATTGGGTGTGAAATATTTTTTTAAAGAATTCAGATATTGGAAAAATGGACATATGATAGAATTCTGAGGAATATTCGTGAAGATGATTTTCTCCACATGTAGGCACTTGTGATGAAGCCCCCTAAAATTCTTATGCATTTGTACACATACCATCAAGGTAAGGAGGAGGCAGAGGATGAGTTTGAATCTGACCTTTGCCATCAGCTATGATCCCAGGCAGCCAGTCTTCTTTCCTGAACACCAGTAATGGGGGGCTGAACACACCAGTCTTGACCTCCACCTAGTGTGCTTTGAACATGATATGAGCTGAACTATGTGGTGGGGCTTTGCTGATTATATAGAATAAAATGCACACCTTTAGTTCTGTTACTGTTCAGATCTTTGGCCCATGTGCACACTACTAATCTGCAGGTAAAGCATTTTCCAGTGCTCCCAGTTTAGTTCCTTTTCTTCTCATAACTCAGTGCTGGAAGGAGGAAAGAGGAATTCTTCCTCTGTGCTTGAAACCTGATCAGGGTGCTTTGGTACGAGGTCCTAGATCAGAAAGAAAAATTGCTATTTTGATTTCTACCCTGCTCCTTCCATGCCGTTTCTTTTTCAGTTCCTTTTGAATTTTCCTAGTTCTCCTGTGGCATAAAGTGAGTCAGAATGGCAAATGAAACATGCAGAAGACATAAATTCCAGGCATAAAATATATATCAAATATACATCTATCAATTGGCTTTATGCTATCTGAGCTGCCCCCAGGGTGTCTGTGGATCAGGTGAATGGATTTCTGCCACTGTGGGTAATTCCATAAGGTAATAGGGCGGGCCCTAATGCAGTGGAGAGGCAATATTCTCCCAGTTATATATCATGGTTTAAAAGGGGGATTTGTATATTTTGATTTTGCGAGTCAATGAAGTTGAGTCCCCAAGGTACTCTTGGAGCTCAGTCTCTTTGAGGCTGTGGAAAGGAGCTGGCTTAAGGCCAGGAACACAGCCTGAGGAAAATGAAGCTACCTAGGCTCCAGAGGCCTGGTCCAGAGAGGCTCAGTCCTGTGGCCTCAGAGAAAACTCAGGGTAGAGAAAATTACCATATAAATATTATATGTTCTTTTTCCATTTAATTGACCAAGTTAACTATTATACCAATAGTAAATTTGTCTAACCAAATGGGAAAAAAATCAAGGTATTTCATAATCTGACAACACCCAACTGGAATGGCCAATCAATTAGTTCTGCTAATTATGATGATGTGGCTCTGTTGATGGTGCAGTAAGAGGAAAAAAAATATGGAGAAAAGAGAAACGCCAGGAATAGCTTATACTCACTGAGTTAATATTCTACTCTCTTGTGCTTAGCACTTTTTATGGGTAAACTAATGTAAACCACTGTACATCCTAGCAGGTAGAAATTATTGAGAAAATTGAGAATTTGGGAGCTAGTTACTTCAGGGGAAGCTGACCCTAGTCCCAGTCCCAGAAATGGGTTTCATTGGGTTCAAGGTAAGTTAATGCCACTAGCCTAGGATTGGTTTAACAATGAACATGTGACTAGATAGTGGCCAATTAAAGTTGACAGGAAGTGGTGGAGGGAGGTTAAGCAACTTGTCCAAGGACCACCAAGTTTGCAGGGAAGGGATATGAATTCCCTCTTAGCTACTATATCATGCACATCCAAAGGAGGAAAAGGTCTTTCTAATCAGGGGGAGAGTTTTCTAGACTGCAATAAGTCTGACAATTTAGGTTCAGAAAAGCTTAATGGGAAACAGGAGTATTAGAAATGAACCTGGAAACAAGTTAGTACCCCCAGATATACCATGTGCTTCAGAATTATTCCCACAACTCTGCAAAGAGAGTGGGAGGTAGGGAGAAACCTGCTTTGACCTTACTGTAGATAAAAATCACTGTTTGCAAAATCCATATTTGGACCTGAGCCCAAGTGGAGTTGTTAGAGATCTGATGAGCTGAGATTTTGAAAGCCGGAAAACAAGGTCTTGAGAGGGATGCAGACTTTGATTATCGAGGTAGACTGAGTTAAACATCTCTTACCATGGGGAGTCCCGAGTCCAGCACACATTTTGAAAGTAGTGATAAGCAGGATACAGCAAATGGACGTCCAAGAGTCACTCTGTCTTCCTGTTCCAATTTCATTATCAGTTACCTTTCTTTCATGCAGCCAGTTACCTCAGGGCCAGCTGGCCCTAATTCTTGTCCCAGGAATGTGTCTCATGGAGCTGAAGGTACTTTAATCCCATGAGCCTCTGATTGGTTTCGTAATGTCCACGTGACCTCCTAGTGGCCAACTGGAGTTGAAAGGAAATGGTGGAGGGAGACAGAAAGGTTAGGAGTTTGGGATACATTTTCTTCTGTTTGAAGAAAAATTCCAGAAAGAGATCATCATTTTCTTCCTTCTGAAAGGGTCATTTCTGTGAATAGTGTTGTAAATTTCTCAACTAGAACCAACTTGCAGAATAAATGGTTATGTTATACTTTATCAATAGCAAGAAGTTGCAAGATAGCACAGTTTCAGGGTTGGTTAATTCCAGGGGTCCAAGTTCCTTTCATCTCTCTAATCTGTGTGTTGATAGGTTTCTTGATGTTAAAAAGATGGTTATGGCAGCCCTAAAAATCACGTCCCATAGGGCTCTGTCAAGGGGCAGGAACAGGGCAAATTCCTGACAACACGTGATTCATTCATTTGAGTAGGGGAGGGCCAAAATTGATTTCCCTTACTTTGATGTTCCTGGGAGGGCCAAAATTGATTTCCCTTACTTTGTTAAGGTTTTGTGTGGTGTGCATTCGTCAACCATTGGCAGGCAGAACAAGGAAGTTATCATAGTTGGTTTAGATCATTAGCATCTACGTTTGGGAGGAGTTAACGAACTGCACTGATTTCTAATTTTTAACAAAACTGAGTTTCTGTTGGAAAAGAAGAGGTGGGAGAGTATGTGTGTTGGGTGAACAACCAAAACCTTCTACAACTACAGTCAGTGGGTTGTCAGTTTGAGCGAAGCCAATGCTAAGGAATGCAAAGTGAACAGATGGGAAGAACTTGGGGTCTCTGATGAGTAGTGAGCCACTAAAACAAACCAAACAGGCAGCCTGGACAGCTACTGGTGGACTTCTGGCTCATAGAGGTTCCTTTGTTATTCAGCCTGCTTGAGGTTTCTGCTATTTGCAATTGAGATCATTAAATACAGATACAAGGTGCTTAATGTACACGTGGTAAATCAATGAATGAATCTGAGGGTTAAATTCTATGAATAAAAGTCTCTCCTGTCTCCTTGACTTTGGAATGGTGAAATTCTAAAAAGTTGAGTTTAAGTCCACTTTTGTTATATTGAACCATGGTTTACGTAGGCCACAGAACACACAGTGCATCAGAAACACAGACATCTCTTGGATGAATATAAAATATGGGAATAAATTGGGGAAATATTTAGGTGTGCACTCATCAAATATTTATTAAGTGCTAGGCACTGGACTTGACTTCAGGGACATGACAATGAATAAGACACATACAATCTGAACTTTCAAGATTTTGGAGTCTGATGTACCAATTATTTCTTCTATAGTTTAGGGATCTAGGCCAAAAGATTCACAATTGTCAATGAATAGGGAACTTAGTGACAGTTTTGTTTTGCTAAAACTTGTACTAATTGAATATGCAATATCTGCTGAGTATATACGTTTATGGAGAATATATATAAACCACGTAGTATGAATAAATTTCTCTCCTGGAGGATCTACTGTGTGCCAAGTGCTGGTCTATGTGCCTTATATACACCATCTTGTATTCTTCATGATAATCCTGTGTGGTAGATGCTGTTAGTAATCCCATTATACAGATGACAAGACTGAGAGTGGTTAAATATTTTATTAAGATGGTTGTATTGGCTCTGCATCACTGTGACACAAATCAACCCATAAGGAGGAAAGATCTATTTTGGTTCATGGTTTCAGAGGTTTCAGTCTATGGTTCCTTGGTTCTGATGGTCTGGAGCTGTGGCAAAACCTCTGGGGACTGTGTGGCAAAGCAAAGCCACTCACCTCAGGGCAGCCAAGAAGTAAATAGGGACAGGGTCTCTGTACCCCTTTAAGGGCATGCCCCAGTGACCTAACTTCTTTACTGAGCCCCACCTCTTGGAGGTTCCGACTGCTCCCAATAGCACATCAGCTGGGGACCAAGCTTTTAACACATGAGCCTTTGGGGGAAGCTGAAAGGTCAACCATGGCAATGACATAGCCAGGTAAGTTGCCAAGCTGAGACTTGAACCCACGTAGTATCATTCCAGAACCTGTTCTCCTAACCCTGCTGTACAGACATGCACTTTATCCCCAGGTATACAGATCTGAACCAGAGACTCAGACATCAGGCATCACTCATCTCTATCATTGAGAGTGGTGCGTATGTCACAGGGTCTCATAAGAATTAAATGAGAATATGTGGACAGTACATTATGCAGTGCCTGGCACATAGGAAGCCTTCATGCTGTGGATGGCTTCACTGTTATAACCCATGTCTTGATTTTCTTGGTCCGATGGTTGGGATTATCAGAAACTAACAAATTTTTAAAAATCACAGCATTTTAAAAAGCCATATCCATTTCTTCTAAGCCCTCTCAACTTGTAGAAGTTGCTTTGTGTGTTGTGGGGGAAATTGTAAAGGGGCGACACACATTCCTGAGTGTAAGTCAGGAAAATCTCTGTTGTCTCCTTTCACTCTTTCAAGAACAACCAAGGTTAGCTGCAGAAATCCAGGATTGCTAGCCACTGTGTTCTCCATCACGTTCCAAAGTGTTACTTATCACAGACTCAAAGGAAATAAGGATTGGACAGGGCACTAATGAACATGGAGTTTAATCTTTGGAATTCCTGTCAAGAGACACTTTCTGAAATTTGGATTAGGACCCTGGTTGGACATGAAGATATTTATCATTCTTTCATCACACAAAGAAAATCAAACCAGGTTAACTCTTTTAAGAAATGGTTTGAACTATCACATACACACAGTGCTGTTCCTGCGACTGTATTAACTTTCAGAAATGGGATGCAAGAAAGCAGCTTGATGAACTTTTACAGAATACTCCTGAGGAAGCAGCATCCAAAGGAGAAATAGACCCTTTTGGTGCCCTAGAAGTCTTCTTGGATCCGCCATTATTAACCCCTTCCAAGGTAACCATTGTCCAGACTTTAGATGCTGTAATTTTGTCCGTGATTGAACCTGGCAGAAGTAGGGTCCCTGAGTGTCTGGTTTCACTCAGTCATCATAGTGTTTGTGAAATTTATCCATGTTCTTGAGTGGGCTATAGTTTATTTGTGCTTTTTTATCATGTAGTTTTACTCTATATCAATACACCACACTTTATCCATTCTTCTGCTGAGGAGCAGTTGTGCTGTTTTTAGTTTGGGTTATTAATTATAAGGAACATTCCTGAACATGTGTTTGGTGAACATTTGTCCACATTTCAGCAAGTAGCTACCCAGGATTAGAATTGCTGGGTGAGAGGAATTGCCTGTTTTCAGCTTCAGTATTTACTGCCAAATAATTTTCCAGAGTGGCTTTCCAACCTGAAAGATTCTGTATTACTTTTTAAAGGAAAAGACCCAGTGGGAAACAGCAGAAGCCCCATTGTAAGTGACGCTATATCAGTGTTTCTAGCATTAGAAGCATCTGGTTAATAAATTCATTCATTCAACCTCTCTCATTTGAGCACTCACTATGTGCTAAACATGGTACTGGAGGCATTCGGGTTTCTTGGACCATCCAGAGTAATGGAGGAGAAAATTTAAATATATAATCATGTTGGTAACTCTGTGTTTACAAACTGTGATCAGTGCTGTAACAGCAAAGTACGGAATGCCATAGACCAATAGGCTAGTCAGTCTCCTGGTTTTTTTTTTTCCTTCTTAAAAGGAAGGAAAAATGAAAATAAAGCAACATACCTCTAACTCTAATAGCCTTAATTGGGAACCAGCTTCTAAGCTGTCAGGTTGGGACCTAATTAATCACCAAGGTAGTGTGGAATTGATGAATTGCTTCGGTGCTCTTTTACTAGTATAAATCTTTGATTTAATGATTGCTGCTCTCTGATTCATACCATAGTACCCCAGTGATCAATATGCATGATGAATGGCTGATTTTCAAGAACCACCCTCTTGGTAATGCTCCTTCACATACACAGTGTGTGGACATATGAATTAGGACCCATGACAGATTTCTGACAAAGAGGCAGAGGGTGAGGTAATATTATGGGGGAGGAGAAGAGATGGGGGAGAGGAATGGAATTGGCTCTCAGAAGTTGGAGGACATTTTCAGAAAAGGCAGGATGAACACTACATGGCAGGACCCCTCTGCTGCCTTTGCTTTTTTGACCAGCCTTTCTTGGTTTAAGTCTTTCATTTCAAGGATCTAAGGTTGCTTGGTGGAGACCTAATGTCCAAAGCTCCTTCAGAATGAGAAATGCATTATGGGAAAATAGCTGTATGTAATAGCTAGTTATGGATCTCTGCTTTATTTTAGAGCATCTGTTGCTTAGTGGGGATGAGGGTGGGAGATCAGTTGTGGTGTGCAAAGTCGGGACCACTTCCTGTGTGATCTGTTCATTGATTCAGTAACTATATTCAGAGCTGCTTTTTGGATACCTATCGTATTTCAAGCCCCAAGCCAGGTACTGGAAACGTACACGTAAGAAAGACAGGCATTATTCTTGTTCTCAGGGAATATTTTTATCTAGAAGTACATGTGGGGCTGCTAGTCTTCTTTTGCCCTCATGGACAAGCCTGTTTCTGGTCCAGGGGACTATCCTTAGACCTCTCTCTTTCTTTCTTCTGTCACATATACATATTTGGTGATTGGGTTTCCTCATCTGTCAAACCTTGTTCTCAAAAGCATTAGGGAAATCCAGGAAAATTATGCAATTATGAGATATGCTACATTCACATTGATATTTTATCCAGAAGCCTTAACCAAGGAAATGGTGAAAGGATTCTTGTATCATCAATGTTTTTCTTAGCATAAAGTTGGAAAAACTTACAAGTTGGTCACAATGAAATGATTAAAAGTCATCAAAGATTTGTCATTATAATTATGGTGAAATAAAGTGAAATGGTTCAAAATGATCATATAGATTTCTACTTTTCTGAAAATAAGTTCATATCACATTATTGAGTTAAAAAGTTTAAAGAATAGCATGCTGAGTTTTCATTTCTGGAACATACTGGGTGTCCAGTAAATATTTGTTTAGCGAACTTAAAACTTTGTAGCTGTCATTACTTCCCTATTGGCAAAAACTTGTTTATGGAACAAGGCTCCTAAATGTTAAGAAAGGTTCATTTGAGGAAGTAGAATCCCAAAAAAGTAGTTAAAAATAGGTTTTCCAAAAACTTGATATTTTTATAATGAATATGATTTATTTACATGCTCAGAAAATACAAACTGAAACTTTTTTAAACAACAGTATTCTGAGTAACAGCATCTTTCATCTATTCCAAAGAAGGCTGGAAACTTTCTCTTTTCTGGGATTTGCTCTTCTTTCAATATGCAAGAGAATTCAGAAAAGTGAGTTCTGGACAGGCAGTGGCCTGGAGGGTGGATTCTGTTAAGGTACCCTGGAGAGGTCGGAGCTGTTCTGCATCTCTCCTCCAGAGACGTGGTTTGCTCTTCCTTTCCTGAAGCTGGGGATTCTCACAGTTATTATCATGCTGGCTTCCCCTCCCTTCTCTCCTCCCTTCTCTTCCCCATCTCACCCAGGCAGATTTCTTGCCTTAACTGGCACCCAGTAGAGCTCTTCTGAGCTGAGAGCCTCTCCTTCCCACCAATCCTCATCCAATTAATTGATAAAAATTAATAATTCAATTTTAGGGGTGGGAATTATACACCATTCTCTGAGCTCCCTCTACACCAGGCATCTCGGAGTTGCCTCATAAGGACAAGCACCTGCAGCAAGAGGGAGGATCGTTTTCCATATTTTAAGTGGATTTTTACCACTGGAACATCTTTGGAGGGCAGATGAAAGAATGAGGCACAGAGCAAATCGGTCCCTCTAGGAATCAGGAGGTTAAAAGGAAATTGGTAGGGAAAAATCACATTTGTTCCCTCTGAGCTCACGGATATATTTGGGACTTTTGCCAACCTACTTACTTATTTTAACCCTGAACTGCATGTATGTGACACAACTCCATTGATTTCTGATTCATTTTAAAGCATGAGCTCTGAATTCAGTCTTTGCTAGCTGTGGGTCCTTTAGCTCTGATATTTTCACCTGTAAAATAGAACTAATCAGACAGTGTACCTTCGAGGGCTATTGTGACCATCAGTGAGATAGTTCATGAGCCCTTGCAATAGCACCTGACATTCTGTAAGGCTTCAACAAGTGTTAGCTGTAATTATGGGTACTGTGATTTCTGCAACTTGGTATTAGTGGGTATTCTAATAGAGACTGAGCTAAAGCTTATTATGTTTCTCCATATACCAGTATTAATTTAGGAAAGAAGGTTTCTTTAAAAAAGTTTGCTCTTTAATGTAATGATATGATTATGATGGTTGAACAACCCAGTTTTCAAGACCCCACTGGTGTCTTAGAAACCCTGCTTACACACAACGGACATAAACATCACACACTATTCTTTGAAAGTTATTCAATATACCTTCTGCTAAGTATCTTGTCAACCAAAATTTGAGTTACAAGTTTTTAATATTGCTTTATCAAACATATTCTCTAAATCAGATGTTTACTTTTAATCACAGACACCTTTCAAACAAATTGCTATTGTTTTAGTATGCAAGGAAATTGGCAGTTTGGATTGTTTAAGAATTATTTGAAGATTTGAGTTAAACTCTTTTTGGTTTAATTCATTGAAGTTCATGGTATGAAGAGCCAAGAAGCTATTTATGTTTTATATCTCCTTTATTCTATTGTAAACCTATAGAGATGAGTAATTCTCTCTTTCTCTTTCTCTCTCTCTCTCTCACACACACACTATTTAAGCCCAGTATTTAGTTCAGAGTAGACCCTCAATACATGTTAATTGAATGATAGCCAAAAGTTTGAAGTATTTGTAGGACTGGTTAAGGGGAAGACGATCTTAAATATAAGCATTTCATGTCAGTCCACTTTAACTCCCACAAAGATTATGAAATCCTTGTTTTGTATTTGTGTTTCTCCTAACAATACCTCAGGTGGTAGGTAAAATCAATTACTTCGATTTTAGCTGCTCACTAGAACTTTTGTGAGCTTTCCCAACTTTCCCTTGCGTGGGAACAGAAGTTGATCACTAGTGGAAAAGTGATCATGCCAAGAAGAGAGTCTTGTCTCTCCAACTTTTTGCAAAAATCCCTGTGGCTTGTTTAAGAAGGTTGGCTGTTCATGCACAATTTGCATTTTATTGGTAACTGCTGTTATTTCCTCAGACCCTGTTCTCAGCTGTAGAAGGACCCTGGAGTACAGTTACCTGGGTGATGATATTTACCAAGCTCCTTGTCAAGTAGAGACAGAGGGGAACTTAGGGGAAATATTTGCCTTTCAAACCTAGCTTCCTCTGCTCGTTAAGCAGAATGAAGCTACAAACTCAGTCTCATAACATTGAGAGCAACGTCAGGATACCAATTTCCCCACCATCTCCAGGCAAGAATGTTGGCTTGCCTGCTTTCTCAAAATTTCAGGGCTTGGAAGGATAGCTCTGGGGAACTGGTAGGAAAAGGACTTGAAGTGGGAGAGATGGGGGTGTGGTTGTAGAGGGACTGAAGAGAATGGTTCATCTTCAGTGGTTACAGAGTGGAAGATCTCCCCAAATTTCCTAATAAAAATCAGGTTCTTTGTAATAGGAAGAGACTCTCTCATTCATAAAAAAAAAAAATAGCCAAGAATAGGCAGGCAATGGGAGAGAAGCCCTTAGGAAGACAGGCCTTCTGGATATTTTTATTTCCCCACTATGAGTGAGGAGACAGTGTGAATCATTTGATGTAGACAGAAGAAGCTACTGACCTGAGTAGCAAGAGCCAGGTTTACCCAGATCACAAGGAGTGCAAAGCTTACCAGCCAGCGTAGCCTTCATGACAGCTGCAAAAGCAATGGCCACATAAACTTTCTCAAGGGGGAGAGAAAGCAGAATGTGAGAGACGCTCTTGCAGTAAGAAAAACATAATAAATCCAAGAGCTACACAGAGCTCCGGGGTTTTTATGACCATAGCCAGGCATGAAGGAATGACTGAACTTAACTAAAGCTGTTAATTACCTGGGTGAGATCAAAAGCCCAAGTAAGGGAATATATTTATGATGCACCTTACAGGATATGCTTCACCTTCTTACTTTTTTTTATTAATTGGTTTGATTAAATAGATTTAAAGAGCCTGGGCAAAGCCTTTTAAATCATATTCCATATTGATCTAATGAAATAGTCAATAAATTTACCAACATAACCCCTTTCCTTTGTACAGTCTGGAGGGAAATGCTTCCCTGAATGGTTATAACTCAACTCCAAGCCTTACTGCTATTCCCACAGTGACTCATAGAGAGCAAGGGAATGCTGGGAAAATCTTTCAGGCCATTTGTGGGAGTGTTTGCATAAGTGGTTTAACACCTGTCTTCAGACGACTCGCCACCTTCCATCCAACCCCACCTCAAGCACTTTGGTGCTTCATGGTCCACTTTACTTGAGCCAGCCAGGGTTGGGTGCCTTGCAAATTGTATGCTTCATTTACCAGCTGTACTAGTGCATGCGTCCATGTGTTACAGCCCTGACTCTAGGCTTCAAGACTCCAGCCATATTTCAGAACCTTAGACTTTTATACATTTGACCATTTAGTTCTGTAAATATTGACCAAATGAGGCTCATAAACACAGGAAAATGTGCCTAGGTAAATAACAATTCCATAATGAAGATTCTTTAATCTCTCAATAAATCTGGACTAAGTCATGGGAAACTTTCCTAAAATAGCTTTTTCATGTCCTCTTTCTCACCTCTTAGAGCAGTAAAGGGAACCAAGATGGGAAGGAGCATGCAGATAAGGGGTGTTTTATGCGACATTTTAGACCCTGATATTTCAAAAATTTCTCCCACCAAGTGTGGAACACAGTGTTTTAAACAAGTGTGAGGCCATTAACCTGAGACGGTCTTCATACTTTGAATTCTCACATAGCAAACTGTAGCCTAACTCATAAATAAACTAAAATCCAACTTAGAAGTGTGTTTTTTATAACATAGAGTTGGATCTCAGCCAAATGCTGACTGATCAGAACATGTCCAAATAAGGCAAACGCTAGCTGTAACCAATCATGCTATTTCTGTACTATTATTTACTTCCGTTTTCCGTATATAAATTCTCACTGCGCATGTTGCAGAGCAGAGTTCTCTGAACCTCTTCTGGTTCTGAGTGCTGCCCGATTCATGAATCATTCTTTGCTAAATAAATTCTACAGTTTAATTTGTCTAATTTTTCTTTTAACAAGCAAGATTTTCCACTAATTCCCAAGTTAGGCCTAAAAACAATGTTCTTGGGACATGATTTCCTTAGTCTTTTGGGATCAAGTCAGCACAGAGTAAACAAAATTAACTTTGAAAATCTCTTCGTGCACTCAATACAGTGTAGTGTTAGAACTTTGGTGCCCACAACACTGCAGATAATTCTTGTTTACTGTCTTTGTCTGTTTTCTGTGCTATAACATAATACTTGAGAATATCCAGGGATTCGTAAAGATTAAAAATTTATTTAGCTTATAGTTATGCATGCTGGGAAGTACAGGAGCATGGTACTAGCATCTTGTGAGGATCTTCTTGCTGTGTGATAACATGGTGACATCATGTGGTCACCATAGCATAGCAAGTGTGCTAGCTCACTTCTCTCTTCTCTTTACATCATCAGATGGCATTCTTGTGACCTCATCTAATCCTAAGGTTCTGCTTCCAAATATTATTAACATATGAATGGGGGATCAACTTTCTATTTCATGCATTTTTAGAGGACACATTCAAACCATAGCATTTACCCTCAGGTATAAGAACCACTGTAGAAAGGAAGAAGAGCAAAGTGGATATGGATCTATGAGGAATTCAAATGATCCATCCTAGGGTTAACTTCCAATTTCTAGCTGGGACAATTTCTAGATGGGTCAGAGTTCCTAAAGAGGTCTTGGCAGGCTTACAGCTTTAGTCTACTCTGTTTTGCTGGTAAGTGTGTCTCAGTCTTAATAGAGTTTCATAGATTTGCTTGTGATCACGAGGTTTAGACCAGGAATCTCTTCTTAGTGCATGTGGTTCTGGGCCCTACATTAAACTGGGCCTAACAATGCTTCAGCGTAGCTGAGAAAGCAACTGGATTTGAGTCTCTCAACCAGGGAAGTTTGTGGATATAAAGCGATGTTAAAGATGAACGGCCACCGTGAATTGGAATGTTGAATGTATTCAGGCTGCAGGAGAATTCCATGTAATTGAGGCCTTTCCCTCCCCCATCCCCCTGCCCACCCTCATTCTATCTTCAATTATCTGGGTAATTTGGTCCTGAGGGCATAAATTCCTTTATAACTCAAATCCATTATGCAGAGAAGAGTCATCAGGAAATCACTCAGATTGCATCCCAGACGTGTGCCTAAGGTTTTGGAGCAGGTCTGGCCTTCCATTAGCCAGCGCGGCTCTCCACACTGCTCTCCAGTTTAGATAGGAGCCTGGAGGCTGGACATCCACAGCTCTTGCCTTCATCCCTCTTTGTTTTAGCAAGAGCCGTCTGCAGGGAAGCCCCATGCTGGTGCTGGCTGGCGGTGGCTTCTCTGCCCGAGGCTGCTCTGGCTGCCAGCTTTCCTTGGCCGGAATTGATGCATTTATTCCAGGCCAGCAAGAGCTGCTGCCAGGCAGGCAGGCATATGCTTTTGCCTTGTCTAGCCATCTCCAGGAGCCAGGGACCCAGGCCTTTTAATTCATCTAAACCTCAGGCCTTCTGGTGGAGAGCCGGTTTTCATGTTTGTGCCCTGACGGGAGTTGTCTCTGCTGCCGATGGTCCACAAGCTGCCTGCCTTTGGGCTCACAGGCACTCCAGCCAAATGCAAACATTTTCAATTTAAGCTTTGGAAGAGGACATTTTAGAGTTCTGGGAAAGCTCATTGATCTGGCTTTTTTCTTTCTAGGTTTCTGGTGTGCTGGGGTCCTGAGCTCTGGGTTGGTGTGTGTATGTGAATGTGTGTGTGTGTTTGTGAGTATGTGTGTGTGTGTGTGTGTGTGTGGTTTGTACTTTTATTGTTCCCACAAAGTGATATTTCAGAAGAAAGCAGCATGGGGAAGGGTCTTGGATTCTGGCATCTTGGATTCTGGAAGATGTGTCTATTGCTTTTTATTGTCCTGCCTTACAATCATGGGTATGCCATGAGATCAGATTTTGTCTGTCTCATTTTCTGTTGTCTCCCTTGTGCTTAGCAAAGTGCCTGGCATCTGATGGGTGCTCAGTAAAAAATGTGAGGGAATAAATGAACCATCTCAGTCTCTACTCCCTCCTTAAAACCTTTGTGGTTCCATGTGAATATTTTGAAACAACCCATTTCCTAATTTGTCACCTGAGCAATGGTAGCAAAATGTTTAAGACCATATAGAAAGTGACTGGCATAGTCCTGTGTTCAGTAAATGTTCTGAACTCCTTCTCCTGTTTGTCAACTGTAGGGTGAACTGTTTAGGATCAAGGATTTTTTTTTCCATGAGCAAAGACATTTTATATCATAAGGCAGATGAAATAACATATTCTAATAGGATTCAATTACTAAATGGTCACAGATCTTGAAATGGCTCTATAAATACAGAGTAATGAGGCTATTTTTCAAGTAATTCAGGTATTAGAGTTTGGCCCACGTCTTCTGGGGGGTAGGCTCTTGGTTTTTTGAATCCTAGCAAGAAATTTTTATTTCATTTATTCAACAACTGTTCAATGGATGTCCCAGGTACTATTCTGTAATAGGGACATTACTGTGAATAGAATATGTAGAGTCTGTATTCTAATGGAACATTCTTGTGGCAAAAGTCAGGACACACACAAACAACAAGCAATACGTCAGTGCATACATAATGGGGAGCTTTATTTTTTCCCCACAGCTTTTATTTAATCAATGGAAGGACCTGAACTTCTTATTTTTCATTTACCAAGGCCTAGGGCATGTCCTGCATATAGTAGATTCTCAATAACTATTTGTTGATTAAATATAACTCTCCATAGGGTACAAGGCATGGTGTGATGGTGTATGTGAATCAATGAACTCAGTGGTGGACAACAGCAGGAAGATAACATCTTCCTATCACATCTCACTCTTATCAGGTTCCATGTAGCAGAGAATGGAGAATTTCCCATGAATCATTTGGAGCTGTGGATTCTGTGATCATTTGGAAAGGAATTTAATATTGGAATTTCTTCTTTTCAGCCCCAGTAGACTAGGCTTTCTGATGATTTGCAGACCATAAATCTTTACATATTTATAAGATTTTACACTTTCTATGCAATGTTTTGTACACATTGGTGATATATTTTACCTGCTCTGTGAGTGAAGTGCACTTATTATATTTATACCCACTCAGCAGGTAAGAAGACTGAGGCAGAACATGGAGATTTGCCAGTCAGAGAGTTAATTAGCGACAGACACAAGTTAGAAATTCTATTTCCTGGTCCCAAACTCTTTTTAGTAGATGAAATAGCTTCTGTGAATATTTGACTGAAAGAAGGATCCAGGTGTTTCTCCCCACCCATCTCTTTTTAATATTGCTCTTTTGCAAAATCTCTTTTCCTTTCTTTTCTTTTTTTCCATCTTCTTTTTATTTTTGGTTACATGAGCTGAAGTCTGTATCTGCCACACCATTTACAAATTGCTCTAAACTCTATTATTATTATTATTATTATTATTATTATTATTATTTCTGACATGCAATCAGCATCTTACCGTATTTGCGCCTGAATAATTTTGAAGGGAACTTTCATGTACTTGAATTTAAGAGGTGTTGAGGAATCGCTCTCCTAGCTTTCAGCACTACTTTCCCCTGATATAAACCAGCTGAACAAGTCTACTTTATTTACCATGTTCAGGTGTCTATTTCAATGTTTAAGAGGTTTATCATCATTAATTGCTTCTCTCTTTGGCAGTAAAAGAAAGAGAAGAATATCTTCAGAATGAACTCTGCTGAATATGGTCTTATTCTAGAAATTTAAAGCTGAAAATTTTTAAACCTCTCATAAAATAACACATAAACTGCACACAGATCAAAATGTGACATATGATTTATTTGCTGTTGGCAATACTGGTCCTGTCCAAAGCCACAAAGAATGATAAATTAACTGCTTCTTCACTTAGTACTGGTGATGTTCGATGCAAACCTTTTTAAAAATGATGTTGAGCATTTGACTTAATGCAACACAATAGGCTACTGGAAAGACAATGAGTGGAATGGAGATTTTAGAGTTTTTTCAAAAGGTTGTTTAGATGATTATTCTCTAATGTTGTAGATGATATGGGCATTTGGACCCAGCAGAATCCTCAGACTATGGGACATTAGTTCAGGAGTACCCTTAGTTAATTGCAGAAACACAGATAATTCTGTGATTTGGGTTTGACCATTTATTCTTTATTCCATGGGACTAGCACCTTACATACCAAGAGTGGGTTTCATGGCGTGAATGCAGACCGTAGCACGCGCTGTCAGATCCTGCCTGATCTGGTGCCTTCCAATCTCCTCCTGCTGCTCTCTACCCTCTGCTCACCCACTCCATCCACACTGGACTTTTTCTTCCTCCTGTTAATGCATCAAGCTCATTCCCAGTTTGAGGTTTACCCTTTCGAGTCCTTCTCTCTGAATGTTTTCCCCCAGATTTTCACATAGTGCAGCAGTTCTTGAATAGCAGTGATTTTGTTCCCCAGGGAACACTGGCAATGTCCAGAGGCATTTTTGACTGCCATGACTTGGAGGCAGAGCCATTCATTCCTCTAGCAGGTAGAGGCCGTGGAGGCTGCTAGTCATATCACAGTGCACAGGATAATCCCCCCAAACCAAAAGTGATCCAACTCCAAATGGCTGAGAAGCCCTGTGTTACAGCTGGTCTCTTTCTCCATTCAAGAGTTAGCACAAATGTCAACTCTCCCTGAAACGGGACTTCCTCACACCTCCTCAGCCACCTTACTGTCTTCAGCTACCTTTTCTTTCCTCTGTACTTTCATGCATCGCCTGGAGTTTTAATTCTTTGCTCACTCATTTCTGGTTTGCCTCACTTCTCTAGAAGGTGAAAATACTCAAGGAAGGGTTTTCTTTGTTTCCTGCACCACTTCTTCTTCAACTCAGAACAATGCCTGGCATAGAGCAGCTCAGTGAATATTTCTTCAAAGAAAGGAATGAATGAAGGCAGGAAGGAAGGAATAAAGAACAAAGGAGCCAAAAACATACAGTGGAGAAAAGAGAGCCTGTTCAACAAATGGTGCTGGCAAAACTGGAAATCCGTATTCATTAAAATGAAATTAAATCTGTATCTCTCACCCTGCACAAAACTCAACTCAAAATGGATCAAGGATCTAGGAATTAGACCAGAGACCCAGCACCAAATAGAAGACAAAGTAGACCCGAATCTTCATCATGTTGGCTTAGGATCAGACTTCCTCAACGAGACTCCCAAAGCACAAGAAATCAAAGTGAGAATCAATAAATGGGATGGATTCAAACTAAAAAGCTTCTTCTCAGCAAAGGATACAATCAATAATGTGAAAAGAGAGCCCACAGAGTGGGAGAAAATCTTTTCCACACACATTTCAGATAGGGCACTCATCTCCAAAATTTATAAAGAACTTACAAAACTTTACACCAAAAATACCAAGAACCCAATCAATAAATGGACCAAGGAACTGGACAGACACTTTACAGAAGAAGACACACAGGTGATTAATAAATATATGAAAAAGTGTTCAACATCTCTAGTAATTAGAGAAAAGCAAATTAAAACAACTCTAAGATTTCATCTTATTCCAATTAGAATGGCTGTTATCAAGAACACAAACAATAATAGATGTTGGCATGGATGTGGGAAAGAAGGCACACTTGTACATTGTTGGCAGAGTTGCAAATTGGTGCAGCCACTCTGGAAAGCAGTATGGAGATTCCTCAGAAAACTTGGAATGGACCCACCTTTTGATCTGGTTATCCCACTCCTCAGTTTATACCCAAAGGACTTAAAATTAGCATACTACAGTAATGCAGTCACATCAATGTTTATAGCAGCTCAATTCACAATAGCTAGGTTGTGAAACAACCTAGATGCCCTTCAAGAGATGAATGGATAAAGAAACTGTGGTATATATACACAATGGAATATTATTCAGTCATAAAGAAAAATAATATTATGGTATTTGCAGATAAATGGATGGAATTGGAGAATATCATGCTAAGTGAAATAAGACAATTCCCAAAAACCAAAGGCTGAATGTTTTCTCTGATAAGTGGATGATGATAATGGGGGTGGTGGAGTGGGGAGTGAGAGAAGAATGAAGGAACTTTAGATTATGCAGAAGGAAATGAGAGGGAGGGGGTGTGAAAGATGGTGGAATGAGACAGACATCATGACCCTATGTACATGTGTGATTACACGAATGGTGTGAATCTACATTGTGCACAACCACAGAAATGAAAAGTTGTATCCCATTTGTGTACAATGAATCAAAATGCAGTCTGTAAAACTAAAAAACACATAAATAAATTTAAAAAAAGAATGAATGGATGGAAAATGTATAAAAACTGAGGAAACTTAGGGACAGAAAAAACGCTCTAATGATTTATGCCAAGAGTCCCTTTCTAAGAGGCACTGCTTGCCCAGCACACGCCTGTGGAATGCTGTCATAAGAACACCCTCTAGTACTGGTTCCTGATTAGTCATGGGGTGTGTGCCAACTGACACCTACTTTTCAGAAGAAAATCACTGGGTTCATTAAAGGGAGTTTTGAACCCGAAGGAGTCCTGGGGTCCATTAATTGTTAATAGCACAGGTAGAATCTGAGTCTGATTTGGGGGAGCTAGTCACTCAATAGCAGAATTAATGTTTTTATTGGGACAATGTGAGGTCCATTTCTGTGTATCTCTTCTGAGGACTCTAGGGCTATTCTCCATTTACTTTTTTGGATATGGCTGTCCTTATCATTCACCGTTTTTTTTTTTTTTTTTTAACTTACTGCTGCTGGTCATTGCCTCCTGACCTTTTTTGCTGATTACGTGTGGAGACTACACTTTTTGGTCCTGACTGCATCCTTTATAGAAACCTCTTTGTTCTTTGGCATCACTTATGAATAGATCAATCATATGTTATGAGAGAATTAGCATAAAAAGACTCCTGGATTGTCAATGGTGAAACAAAGCTGATGCATTCTGTGCTGATATTGGACTGGGCATACCTGAGCCAGTACCTGCTGATTGCAAAGACAACTCAGGGTAGTAATGGCCTCAAGATTGTGGCACATTTGAATGGTTCTTGCCCCACAGATGAGTGAGCGCGCCAAGTCCCAGAGAGATTGCCTGACTGTAATGGCAAATGTGTTTTCTCTCCCACGGAAAACACATGTTTTATAAAGACACGACTTGATCGACTTTTCTTCTGGCTTCCTACCGAGCCTTTAAACTCTGGAACTTTTATCATATGTCCATCCTCCACTCCCGGCCTCTGTCTTTATCCCCTAATTACATGAGCTTAACTTCTCCTGACCTACAGAAAGTCAAGAAAAATTGGCATATAAAGCCGTGTTGTGTTTTGCTCTGACCTAGGGGCCCTTTAAATGAAGCCAGGACACAGCGTGGGGGTTTGAGCTGCTGATGTCTGGACGCCCTTGTCAAGCATAAATCTCTCCAGACCCCAAGGGGACTTGAATGTGGTGATTTCCAACCCTCCTGGATTTGTGATACCTTAAGGCTTGATTGGCTAACACCTTCTTCTCCCCTTTTAAAAGTAACAGGTGTGTGTCATATGTTTGTTTAAAAATTAAAGTAAGTCATTATGTTTTTAAAAATTATTTAGCATTATTTTGAGGGTGAGTAAAGAAGGAGGTGCTTTATAGAAATTTTAACAGCCTAAATTGGGGCTCTCACAAATTTAATCCTCTCCCTATCCACAACCCTATCAAAATGATTCTCGGTGATTTACTCTTGCCTTGTTGGCACAGTGATTGGTCTGTTCTTGTATGATCCTTGACCAAATGCTGTTCTCTTTTTGTTCTTGAATTGCTTCTAGTATGTTCTATATTTCCAGAATATCATTGCTATCAAATCTGAACCAGTTCTAAGTAGGGAGCAGATGTGCAATATCTGAGATTTGAGCAATGAGAGAGATCTTGTTGGGATAGGGCACAGCCCAGGTTTGGAATACAAGCTCTGTCCTCATTGGATTACTTCCTAGAGAAGAGAGAAACACATCTGTCCAGTGATGGACCAAAAGTGCAGACTCTGCCAATGGAAGGAACAGTGATAGCCTCACTGTCAGACACCACAAGTGTCTAATCTCTGTGCGCCTGCAGGAAAATCCAATCTTAAAAGTGGAATTTTGAGGGCATCAAGCAATATCCCTTAGGAATACTGTGATGTAGCCAGGGCATTATTCCAGGTGCAAGCTCAAGTTCTTTAGTAATGTGGGAAGGAAAAAATGGCGATCCTGGCAGTCTTGGTGTCTCCCCATCAGTGGTCATGGGCCTGCATCCCTCCTGCCTATTGTGCCATTGGTTTCTCCCTTGGAAGGTGGGTAAGGACCTTCTCCCTGCACACTTCTTATTTCTTAGTTGAGAACACCAACAGTGGGACTTTTCCTTTTCTTAAATCTCTCTCTGTGTTAACAAATTTGTATTTGGTTTATTTCTTTAGCGATAATCGCAAGGATCTTGGAATAAGTTTTTACCAATGAGGTTGAATTGAGATATATGAGTAGCATTCCATTATGCGACATATTGAGTTTTCTCTAAATCTATATTGATCAGTGGACTGGGGTTTAGTCCTAGCATTTCTAACACGTCTTCCTTCAGGAAGGACTTTCTGCTTGAGAAGCTACCCATATTGTCAGGGCATAGATACTCCACTTACTATATCTGAATTCCAATCTGAATTCAATCTTGCTTGGAGCACCTCCCCTTTGACAAAGCTCAGCAGGCACCTCCGTAGCCATAACCCTTCCAAAGGAAAGCATCCTTATTCCTTGTACCCTCTGCCCCTTAGTGGATGATGACCAGCTGACTCAGGGCCTCTCCACAACTTCTTTCTATACCCTTAAGGGACAAAGCACAAACATTTCAGCAAGGCAAATGCATCCCTTTATGACCTCACTTCCTATGCTTTGTACTATAATGAATAAGACAAGGCCTTCCTCAATCCTTAAGACACATAGAAAAGTACTTGGATTCTAAACACCAAGAAAGGGTGTTCATACAGGGCCACCTGATCTTGGATAGAGTAAGGGACAGAGAGAAGGCCTGATCCTCTTAGCCCTCGCCAAGGCCTGAAGGAAGAGTGTGCAGTTGCCATATCCATGGGTAACTGAGGTCTGGAGAAAAGGAAAGTGGCCCAGATAGAGGAACTGCCTGGACCAAGGTCTGGAAGCACCATGTGTTTGAAGAACTAAAGAAGCAGTCTAAAGAAGCATGAGGCACATGATGCTAATAGGGATTTAGGGGTCTTTTGAACCATATTAAGGAGTTTGGACTCCATTAGAGCAGAAATCGATGAGCAAGATTAAAATGTTGATCAAACAAAATAAGCTATATAATTACCTAGAAGAATATCTATTTGGGGAATTAAGACAGACTTGATTATAACTTAGATTTGCAGTTTTTTTAAGGATGGCAATAAGATTACTCTAAAATGAATTTTATTGACTCTCTGAGCACAAAGGTGAAAGAAATCTCCAGAGGTTGTGGAAAAAAATTTTTTCACCCTGCCTTCAGGCAGAACCCTATGTAAATCTCTCCAGACAGATGGGAGTTTGTTGCCAAAGGTATTCAGCCGCAAAGAAGTAATCGCTGCTTTTGTTGACAGATTTAGAGATGTTTTGCCAAACACTATCTTAAAATTCTATGATTAGATGTAATTTTGCAAAAATGAGTCTATAATGGAGGTGATTCACTTGCCGTATCAGCTAAGGAGTATCTTCTATTTACAGTTTATTTAATTTACATTTGATTAATTTACACTGAGTGCAAGCAGTTACTCTATAATTATCTCTTTGCCTACATCAGAAACACATGCAAAATTATGTTTGGGAAATTGTGAAGTCAGAGAATGTTAACATAGAAAATACCCGTTAAGTAATCTCTTTTACCTCCTTACCATCAAAGCAAACCCTTTAAGAGTTTAGATTTGTGAGGAGCTCTTTAAACCTGTATTTCCCACACATTCTAACAGAATATTATTGTCTCCTATTTTCACAATTTAACATTGAAGCTGTTATGAAAAATAATTTTTGTTTGCTTACCTCTGCTAAATCTATCATTAGGCAAAGCAGTTATTCTAAGCATATCTTGGAGGAAATGATATATACGGATGTCCTAGGAACTTCCCATGGATAAGAACCATGTTCTTTTTGGCCATTTCTTCCCTTAATTTTTTTCAAATATTTATTGTGCACTTTGGAAATCATGGATGGCACCTCAACATGTATTTGACCCCAAATAACGGGAGCCAAGGGTCAGCAAACTGTAGCCTTTGAGTCAAATCTGTGTCAATGCTTTTGTCAAACTAAGAAGAAATGATAGTGGAGTGAAACAGACATTATTACCTCATGTACATGTATGAATGCATGCGGGATGTGATCCTGCAATATGTAAAATCAGAAAAATGAGAGATTGCACTCTATTTATGTATGATCTATCAAATGTATAAATGCATTCTACTGTCATGTACAACTAATTAGAACAAATGAAATTAAAAAAATTTAAAAAAGAATGGCTTTCATATATTTTAAAGTGTTTAAAAAAAAGAAGGATATCTGATAACGTGACTATTATATGAAATTCAAATCAGTACTCATAAGTAGTTTTATTGGAACATAGCTAGATCCTTAATTTACATATTGTCTCTAGGTGCTTTTATGCTACCAGGGCACATGAAACAGTTGCATTGGAGACTGTCTGATCCACCAAGCCTGAAATATTTACTATCAGGCTGTTTATGGAAAATGTTTGTTGATTCCTAATTTAAGGTGATTGTGGTCATGATTGTTTTGGGAAGAAACATAAAACCCTAATCCTGGAAAATGGAGTCATAGAAGTCTGATGGAAAAGATTTCTAGTGGCTCTCAAGGAGACACAGGAAAAGATATTTCCTTTCTTCCTTTGTTGTTGTTCTAAGATGGGGCTGGTGAAATGGCAGCCATCTCATGGCTATGACGAGTTTGACCCAAAGGCAAGAGCATCTCACGGGAGATGGGAAAACTAGAGTCCTCATGTGGATGCTGAACCATTGGGGGAGTTCTGAAATATATCTTGCTTTGTACTTACTGTTATATGATATCACACACTTCCTTTTGAGACATTTTGAGATGTGACTTTCTGTTCCTTGGTGCCAAAGCTTCCTACATAGGCCTATCAAGAGCCTCTGTAGGAAATATAATAACACCAAAAATAAAATAGAAATAAATAAATAGTCCTTGTTCTCCACCAGCTTAGTCTATTAGGGAGACAGTCTATGAAAATGGGGCAAGGAATGTTCCGGACTCTCTTGGGAAGTCAGGGTGTACTTCACAGATGTGCTTCTGCTTGATATGAGATTTGGACCGGTATTAGTATCTCATTAGTGCAATTTACAAGAGACCAATATTTCCCAGGAAAGAGAAGGATATATACAAAGGCATAGGAGAGATGAAACAGTGAGGTGCTTGTTAACAGGGCGAGTGAGGGAAACCGTGGCCTGCGTTTCCTTGGCAGAGAGCTTAGATGTGCTCTTACAGCAACAAACACAACTATGTTAGTGCTGGTAGAGAAACAGCTCCTGCAACTCTTCTGAAACAGCTACTATTAAAGAATTGGTATAAATTAACAGGTATCATTTATTCTTACATTGAGCACTTATTGGATTAGGCATTTTAAATATACTATCTCTTTTGGTTCTATTATAATTTTTCAGGGAGGGTCTAATAGTTATCCCCATTTTAAGATAATTAACAAGTACATAGTGAAGTTAAAGGACTTGTCCGAAGTCACATAGTAAGTGTAGAGATGGAAATAAATTCTCGGTATTTTTGATTCAAAGCCAGTGTCCTAATCGGAATACATAAAGTCTTTGAGATCCTGTAGGAGAGAGCATGGTTGAGTTGTGTTGTCTTTTGCATATGCAATGAATCTGTGACTCTTGTTCATCATGCACAACCATTTTGGCATTCGGGAGCTGCAACACTGTGGCTTTTACAAAGTTTTTTTTTTTTTTTTTTGTCTTTCAAAATATACACATTTGAAAATGAATGTGGACTCAGAGTTTATGATTGTTAACAGCCATGCTAGTTGGCCACACTTGGTAGTGTAGTTTATAAACAGAATTTGAAGATTTTTTTAATGGAGATATATATATATATATATATATATATATATATAAAATATGTATAATGTGTGTATATATATACATGTACTATACATACATATATATACATGTACTAAATACATATATGTACATTATGCACATACATGTCCTCAAATTCAGCTTTCTAATACACTAATTTATTTAAAAATTTTTTTCAGTTGTAGGTGGACACAATACCTTTATTTTTATTTTTATGTGGTGCTGAGGATGGAACCCAGTGCCTCACACATGCTAGGCAAGCACTCTACCACTGAGCCACAACCCCAGCCATAATACTCCAATTTATGAAACAAACATTTGAGGTGCAGGGCGAAAGAGGAAATGTCCAGAAATCAGTGGTGGTAGCGAGTTGCTGGATCTGAAAAGCAGAACAAAGCTGAGTTGTCCAATGTTAGGGTGTGGTAATTCGGAGAGTGGTTGCCAATGAGTGAGGCTGATGGGAAATTGCAAAGGAAGACAGAGAATCTGGGTTCAGAGGGACAAAGAAAGGGGCAGGAAGGGAGATGGTGGAAAATGAAGGAGGTCACTTGTGGTTGGGACTGAAAAACAGGGGGTGAATTCCCCAGTGGAGCCAGGTCCAAGAGAGCATGAGGTCAGGGTTCTGTAGTGTGGAGCCTTTACCTAATACCTGGGCCCAGAGGGTCCATGTTCAAATCCCAGCTAAGCCACTACAATGCCCAGGGAGGGTAACTAAATTGCATAAGCTTTCATTTCCTCATCTGGAAAATGGGGCTAATAATAGCACCTCACTTGTAGGGATATTAGGAAGATCAAATGAAATCATGTCGACTAAGTACTTAGCACAGAGCTAGACACATAGCAAAGTGGTCAGTAAACAGCAACCAGGCTGATCCTATTACCATTGCTTGTCAGGATAGAGCAACTAATCTGAGCTTCATGCAGAAACTTTCTCACAAGGAAGAACACCAAAGCCTGCCCAGGATGGGTATTTAAAGTCATCTGTTGAATGAAGAGTTCTTGCCCCTGGAATTGTTACCATTATTATTTTTGGTTGGACCACTGCTGTAGTTGATTTACCCGTTCTTATGCAAGGGTATATACAGTGGTGAGAATTTTAATGCATGAGTGGTTTGGGCAACAGCCCCAAAATGTCTTATTTTTACTACGTATTATTATAGCATTACATTCATAGTTAGGGGTCAGCTGCCATTTCCTGAGGTTTATAACATGCCTGTTTTAATTAACATCAAGCTAAATTTTGGCATACAGGTGGTCAGCCCAGATGTGAATGTTATTTTTAAAAGTGCCTTATGGCTGTTAAATCTCTTTCTTTAAAATAGCAAAACATATATGAGTGTAAGTATGTGGTGGGGGAGGGAGGCTCGTGAGCAGTAAAAATCTGAAGTTCTGATTATTTCAGACCTTCTTTTGACAAGCTTCAATGACGAAAAGAGTCCTTCAAAATTATTAAAATATGTTTACATAAGCCACAACCTAATAAATTGAATAGAAGCCAGAATCACAATAAAAATGAGGTGACCACACAGTGGATAGATAAAGTGTACAGAGGGTTGAAAATGTGCTCTGTAGTTTAGAAAAACAAGCGCAGAGCATGAGTCATGTGTCACCGGGATGCAGTTCCTGGGGGTGGGAGGCAGGAACTAGGTTTCCAATTTCTAGACATGTAATGGTGCTCAAATTCTTTATCGAAATAGTGTGTGCTGGGTATGTGTGTGAACACACAGTGTGCACACAAGTACCTCTCCTCTCATTCTGTCTTCCACACACATCACACATACACACCACATGTGGATTATAAGCTCAGATTATATGTGGATTATAATAGATGTGTGTTAATTTAAGCAAAATTCATTTACTCTCCTGGGGTCTTATTCTTCCATTTTTAAATCAGGGTGCTGAGGACCCACAGGCGTCACCACTGAAACCTACCAACGTCAATTCCATTGTCAAGGCTGTTCTTTTCCTCCTCCATTTTTATTGAAACTTTCCTTTTCTCTCTTTCACTGCTTCATCTTAACTTCCTGCCATCTTGGTCTAGGTCACAATGGTGGCCACCAGCCTTGTCTGGCTGCATCCATTCTTGCCTGCCTCTAAATCTATTATCCACACCACTTACAGAATTATTTATTTGAAATCTAAACACATCACTATCCTAGTGAAGACTTTTTAGTGGCTCCCAGTCTTATCTCATTGAATAAAGACAAAGTTTTTCACTCTGGCCTTCAAAGGCCTGCAGACTCTTGGTCCTGCCTATTTCTTCTTCCATAATCTTCTGGATTTCTGTGCTCTAACCACTTGGGATTTCTTTTAGTTTCTTGCCCTTTCCACATTCCCCACTAACACAGAACCTTGTTACAGGCTGTCCTTGTGCCTAAAATGATCTTCTTTTTTATTTTCTCATTATGCAATTAGGTGAAACTGGGATAGAATTCTTTCCTCTACAGTGAAAAGGCATGTGTACATTTAAATACGTTTGGCAGAAGGTGCATCCTGATTGTATGAAGGTATAAATGACATATTCTGGCTTTCTTTTGGAGAGCATATTTTGATACAGGACAAAAAAATTAATAACAGAGTTCTTAACCATTATTGAAGGACATTGAATCTATAAAAATTCTAAATTCTATGTACCTCTTCTCAGAATCCTGACTGATCTATAATATGAGGTAAATATCATTATTGTCCCTATTCCTTAGTTAAGGAAGCCAAGGCTAGCAGAAGTTGAATAACCAGCTCAGGCACAGTGTTATCAGTCAACTTTGTGTTACTACAATAAACTATCTGAGGCAATTAACTTATAAAGAGAAAAGGTTTATTTTTGGCTCATGGTTCTGGAAGTTCCACTCCAAAATCGAGTAAACTTATTTAGGGGCCTCTGGCAAGGGTGGTTCATCATGGCAGAAGTGTATACAGCAAACTGAGCCAGGAAGAGAAAAAAAGCCATAGTCTGGGTCAGGAACCAAAACTCCCTTTGGGTGCTTTCCCCATGACGTAAGGACTTCCCACTTGGCCTCAACTCTTAAAGGCCCACTGCCTTCCCCATAGTGTTACCCTGGGGCCCAAGTCTTTAACAATGACCCTGGATTCAAACACAAGCTCCATCTGATTTTCCAGAACTATAGCCCATTCCTGTTATTGTTCAGCTACCTCCATGCAGAAGAAAAAGGCACAGGTGTAGAGGGGGGCTTAGATATCAGTGCTGATAACTATCAAATCCAGTGCAACTTCCAGAGTGTAGCCTTGTAAGCCAGTTGTTTGTCTGGTGTTAAAGGAAGGTAACCCAATAAAACTTACGTCAACCATAGTGCATCCATTTCTGTCCAAAGTCTTCCATGTAACTGGAAATTGCTTGTTTCCAATAGAACTTCTCAATGGAAGGGTCCTGATCCTTGAGTAATACCCTGGAATGAGCAAAGCAAATAAATTCCACCCACAGAGAAGGTAACCCTCGTGCCATGTTTATGGCAAACATTCAGTTAGCCTGCTAGAATGAAATGGCAAAATTCATCACAGCTAATTTCTATTTGTCATCTATTAAGCTACATTGTTTTGTCCTCAACGTCAGGTTAAATAATGGACCTCTTGCAATGGAGTAAATTAACCTCCACTTTATGTTCATGTCATTGTCAAATGGAAACATCACTTGCACAAATGAAAAAGATTCATTATTAACACAAATGCACAAGCTCCACTTTAGCAAAAGATAAGAGCGATTGAGACCTTGTCATAATGTGCTGTCTCACAGGCCCTCGTTATTTATGGTGCTTGCAATCATCTTTGGGATTATTTTCAGCAGTGTCAATTAACCCACAGCAATTATGGGGTAGAGCCTGCTGCTGACAGGTATGCTGCCCTGGCCTCAAGGGGCCACGATCCTTGAGAAATGTAATCCTGTCAGCATGCGACCAAAAGTTCATCCTGCATCCTCTTCAGCAGTGACTGGGAAGGTCAGCTGTGCATGGCCAGCAACTCCTTATGCTCAGCTGCTTGACATCTGGGGTGCTCCTGGTTCACACTCTTGCTGGATTCCAGTCATGGCCCCTGCTCATAGGACCAGCGTAATCTGGCATTTCATCTGAATTCATTCACACCTTGTCAGACCAAACATTTCTCAGCTGTTCAGATTCTGATGTCTAAGTGATAATCTCTCTGGGTCATTTACTTCTCTTTACAGTTTCACCTTTGCATTAGGAAGCAAATAAAGATAATAATGATAATGCATCTATATTCAGGTGTGGATATGAATTTGTACCCTTTTTCAGGAAAGCAGGTTAGCCAAAAGGATCAAAAGCTTAAACAAAGTAACACTTGACCCAGATGTTCTACTTCTAAGAATTTATCCTACTCAAGAACAAATGAATATACACAAAAATTAACTACAAGTAGTCTGTATATTAGAGTAACACCTGTGTAGGTGGCTACCTCTGAGTGATAAGGTTGAAGACACAATGTGGGTGGCTGCTGAGACCACAGCAACTCCACAGGTTATGCCTCTGCTAATCCTCTTCCTCCTAGTAATATTCTCTGCACACATTGATCATGGGAGTGACCCAAATGACCCAAACCTGACCAATCATGTATTCATCTCACTGGCCACAGCGATTGGTCCAGTTGTGGACACCCACCCAAATCACTCACTCACATTTCTTCTCTAATATTTTTAGAAGTGAAGCTGTGATAAGTGGACCCTCCTTTTGTTCATAAAATTTTAAGTCTGTAAGCTCTTAGCTGCCTGCTTGTTTTCAACCTTGCAGAAAAGGCATATGGAAGTGGGTGAAATTAACACATTGGCTAGAGTGTCTACAAATGAAATCGGCCCTCACGGTCGATATCTCAATTTGTGGCATTTGTAAGGTCCATGATGTAAATGAGCCACACTCTTCTTAATTCTTCTTTGAAATGGAAAATTGGAAGCAATGACATTCTCATCTTTCTTGAGAAGGCCCTTCGTTCCTCCATTCTGTAAATGAGCTCAACAATACTGATCTGTTCCCAGGAAGGGGTGAAGCAAGGTTGCATGAAATGAGAGTTCATCAAGTACTTTGAGATTCTGGACTGAAAAGCATCTCAAGCTCTAAAGTGCAATTAGCACTTTCCTCTTTCTTTTCTCTTTTCGTTTTGGCATAAAGTTTTGAAAAAGTTACTTTAAAATGTTCTATTAAATTGGTTTTCAGGATCATGAATGCTGGAAGATTGACAGCTCTGGGAAGAGCGCCATCTCTCAAGTGTGCATTTTACGAGGAGCAATGAGTTGAGATTGCCCCGCTACCTTACAGGGCCTCTGCTGACATGACATGCCCAGCACTCAGCACGGGAGGGAGACGTTTCCGTGACTCGCGCCGTTGCTGCTCTATTCGCCATTCACTCCAAGTTACTCTGACTCCCCGGCACAGACCTGAGAGTGAGAATCAAAGTACCTGTAGCTTGTGCCATCTGGGTCACTGGGCACCGAGGAGAATTTGGGAAGCAGGTACAGTTACCTTCATCCTCAGCTGTCTGACTCAGGCGCAGATTGACTGTAACACCCCAGCTGGCAAATTTAGGGTGAAAGTGGAGTTTTAATTGCTGTTGGCTATGATGTGTCTACACAGGAAGCAAAGTGCAACCGCGCCACTCTGAGAAATCCAGGAACCAAGGGGCAGCTCTTATTTCTCACAGGTGACACAATCTCACTATTGCCTCCCTCTCTGCTCCATCTCTCTCAACTTGCAAATGGTCTGAATGGCCATCCTGGTCTCACTCAGTCTCTAAAAATCTCCTCAGGCATGAATGGATGAATCCTTATGTGTTTCTTGGTTCACAAGAAAGAATTTTAGAGTTGAAAGTTTGAGAGATAGATATGGTGGAAGAGGGGAACTATCAAGTTGTTGGTTTAGTGAATTTACAGATTGGTTTTTTTTTGGGGTCAGGAGTAGACCCCGATCTAAATATCTGGATACACCTGTGAGGGTTTGGGGGAGCAGAATAGAAGAGGGTATTGAGGAGTAGGCAGGAATTGGCATTCATGTCCACCCTTCACTTGATGGAGGACTTTGTAAATTTGGCTTTCCTGAATTACATGTCCAAGAATCCCAGAATTCCCTTCATGAAAAGTTAGGACAGGCTGTAGAGAGATTCCTCGTGTGGAATTAGGGGGTTGGAGGGGAGGCAGTAGCTCACACATGTTCTCTCTTATCTGAAGGTTCTCTCCTTGGCATGAAGCAGCAATCTGGCTTATCTGTGTATCTTCCCCAGCTTTTGGGCCATTGTGTATTTAGCTCCTTGATGAAGGGCCTTGGCTTCTGCAGCAGATCCGTACCATCAAGGTCAGAGGCCAGGGTGGAGACAGGTCTCAATTCATCCTCCTGGGTTCCATCTAACTCTATGGCTTCCTGCTGTTCTTGCCATTGCTCACTTCATGGCCACTCTCCTTATTCACTGCCTACTCTGAAGGCTCCAAGTTCTAACATGAGATATGAAGACAATAGCCTTGGAGACTGCTGAACCAACTCTGCAGTGTGTCTAGCCAGACTGCTTTAAGAAAGCCTTTAGTATGCACGTCTGCCTGTCCCTGGGAGTGGTTGTGCCCCCCTGATTGAATCCTGGATGACACAGCTGACCTCAGCATCCTCACCTAGCCAACAGAGTGCTTGATTTCTGGCAGAGACGGAATTGATTCTATTTTCTTGTTGGCATTGAGGCACCCTACTCAAAACTGCACTCTTTGGAAGAATTTCTTGTGCTTTTGATCATCTTTGTATTATTCTCTTCCTTTCAGTGCAGTAAACCAATTCATAGTAAAGTGTTAGCAGTTGGGAGGCCATTGAGTGATTGGGGACAATCCCCAGATTCCCTCCTAGGCAGCTTTATTTCCTACTTCTTCACTTCTTGCTTTCTTTGAATATGTCAGTATCATTTTATATTTGACACTTTTTCATGTGCTGTTCCTTTTGACTAGAATGGTCCTCTTCTGATTCTTGACATGCCTGTTTTCATTTTATCTTGTCTTATCCAAAATGCAACTTGCTTTAAGAGACCTTCCCAAATCTCCCTGCATTATATTGAACCTGTCCATTGATAATGTCTGTTTGGAACTGTGATCATTGGGAACCAAGAGCTGCTTCTGTGTTTGGAAGAAAAGGGTGCTGAGATTGATTGGTCATGTCTGCCTCTGGTCTAGGAGAGAGAGCTTTGAGATCCTATCTGGTTATTTTCCTTTTATGGCTCAAAGGATCTTGCATTAACTAATCTCCCAAATTGGGGACTCGTTGCTGACTTACTATATGATTTTTACTCAATCTTGTGACTAGTCTGCCTATCCTACCTCACCAACAAGTACCCACAGTTAGATCATAGATTACCAGTGTAGGTGATCTAGTGTGGACTAGTAGTAAGGAAGGTGTTCAGTAGATAAATGTGACTGTTCATTGATATTAGGAGTTCTTGAGGAAGTAAGAACATTTTAATGCCTTATTTTTAGAAATCAAAAAAGGAAAGTCCACAAGGAAGCACCATCTGTTTGCCCATTCTCTGAAGGTACTAGAAGAGAGGAAGCAGGCTGGGTATCTTGGAGCCGTCCAGTTACTAAGCATCCCTGTGACCTTTGGGCAAGTCAGTTAACCTCTCAGGACATCAGCTTTCTAATCGGTCGCAGACATATTGCATTTCCTCTAAGATTCAGTGTCGAACTTCCTGTAATAAAAATGTTGGGAAGATGGAGCGATTCTTGAAAGTGGCTAAATTAAAGGGTAGGAGAGAGGTTCTCTGGGGAAAATGGTGGGTTTGCTGACAGCTGAGGCAGGGCTGCAGTTTTGCTCTAGGGAAGGGGGAGTCTTCAGTCTCTTCCCCCTCATGTCTCTCCCTAGTTTTGATCTGTGACTTCAAATTAGTGTGTGAATGACAAGACACCACAAAGAAGCATTAGGTGTTGTCGTGGGCAGCCTTTGTGTGTCCAGGGTGGGGAGAGGGCAGAGCTGGGGATCAGTGTTAGCCCAGAGAGACACCGCTGCCTGCCAACTGCCCCGTGGGGAGCTGAGCAGCGGCTGGGGAGTTGCATGACTCCAGGCGAGTCTGATCAATAAAGGGCGTCCCTTTCTATAGCAACGCAGCGTGGTGGCAGGGCTGCCCATGGGTCACGTGCCCCCTTCTCTACACACTGTGGAGTTTGGAGCCGGCAATTAGAACTTGGGGGCAGCTTCTCCCAGAGGTCGAAGAGCTGACAGATGAGCAGAGAGCTTGCACGCTCCTCTGTCCCAGTGTGGGCATGGCGGATGTGCAGCTCACTGGCCTTGGGTATTCGTCCTTCTTGTATTATTTCAGAAAAATCACACTAAAGGCTTAGGAGAAAAAGCATGGCAGAGTCACCAAGAGGAGAAAATTACTTTAATAATAATAATAACAACAGTAATAATAATAATGACAACTATTGTTCTTGGTGTGGCTATTGGGTTAATGTCTGTACCTTTCTCTAGACTTTCCCCTCCACTAGAGCAGAGAGGATACATTTCTTACACAACCCTGCAGCTAAAGTCTTGTGTTCCATATGTATTCACTGAATGAATGGGTCTTGCCGTTTATGGTGAGATAGAACTTAACCTTGATCCTTTTGTTCAGTGCTGACTGTTCTGTAAAGTAAGTACTATGGTTATTCCAACCCTGTTTTACTGACAAAGAGGAAAGAGGCTGCAAGAGTTTTATGGTGACTGAAGAAGGATTCTTAACCATGACAATGTTGACATTGTGGTCAGATAATTTTGTCTGGGGGTGCTGTCCTGTACATTGTAGGATATTCCGCAACACCCCTGACCTATACCCGTTGTAGCACACCTTTCGCTACCCATTGTGACAGTCAGAAATATCTCGAGACATTTGCTAAATGTCTTTCTGGGGAAAAATTGTCCCCCTCTGAGAGTCAGGGTACTGAAGGCAGGTCCAAGCTGGGTCAAACGTGAAGCTGGGAAAACGTGCCTTTTGCTTGTCTTTAACATTGTATGGACTGGGGGAATATGTTGCCATTTTTGTAGGTCAAGTGTTGCTGGGGCTCAGTGTGAGTCGGGGTCTTTGGTGAAGACCCTCGAGGGTGTATGTGTGTGGGCTTGTAGAGGCTCTTGCTCAACCAAGAGTCATGTCATACTTGGGCTCTGGGTTCATGCACCTCAGTCACAGACTGGGCCAGTTCCTTAGACTGGAACCTGGAAGAAGGGACAAGACCCCAAGGATTCTGAGACATTCCTCTGTGAATTGGATTGGCTCAGAGAGAAAATTGCATTTGCCCTAGAATGACTGTTGATGGCATATTAAACCTGTGAGGAACAAAGGCTGAGGAGACCTTTAGATTCTGATGAGGATACTCAAGTACACCTCGTTTCATTCCTGTGAGCCTGTTTCACGTCTGTGAAGTCCGAGCTTCGAGGAAGACTGGCTGGCATGATGGTCAGTTTTGTGATACCCCGTCAGCAGCAGCTCTTTGATGGAGCTACTGGTGTTCATGTGGAAGCAAAGGGGTTGGCCCAGCCACAGGGTCCCCAGGCTGGTGTCCTTACTTCGATTTCTGTCCTCACAATTTGTAACAGGTATCAAGCATTTTCTATGTGCCAGATTCTGGTCTAAGAGTTTTGTATGTATTCCTTCACTTAATCCTCCTACTTCCTGACAAACACACTGTGAAAGAGCCCAGTTAGTTGATCACCAGACTGGGTTCCAACGTCTTGCCCTATTGACCTTGTTTAGAGTGCCTGGGGAAGTTCATATTATTAATGTATTCCAAAGGCAAACAAAAACCCACCTAGTTTTTATACTTGTCTGTAGCATATGAATTTTTGGCACCCATAATACTTTTTATTCCGTATAACATATATGACAGAAGAATTTCAGAATTATTCTTAAATCATATTGAGACCTTGCTGCTGATGGAAGAAGCAACATAATTTGATGTGATTCTCCTAAAATACAACACATATTGCATAATTTTCCTATTCAGAATAATGATGTTTTCCAGATGCAATCATATATAAACCTAATTATAAAATGTCCACTAGGGTATAATTTAAATTAATCTATTTTTTAAAGTGCATTCTTTCCATACTGAGATATTTTATTTATACTTTAGAAAACTACATAATTTAAATTTTGACTATTATGCCTAATTCCTCAAAAGAAGATAATTACTTTTTGAAAATTCTCTCGTTTTCTATAGTAAATCTCCTGTTCATTTTGTCATTCTGTTCAATTCTTATTCTTTGAGTTCGTAGGTTCCATAGTACAGGTCAGACAGATGGGTTGAGTCTTCAATTTGCCAGCATAAGCTAGTCATGTTCATAGACCCATATTCTATTATATTCTTTTACCAGCTTACTTAGAACAATTTTTACAAACTTTTTGATGTCTCATCACTATCAATAAAACATTTTCCCCCAGAACCATCCCTAATGTGTGTACAATCTTTTATAAATTGTATACACTCTTGGTAAGTAGTAATATTAGTGAAATTCTCCTTGTTTTCTTTTGTGAAACAAAAGGGTAACCACAAAGTGTAATGTTTCAACATCTACATGAATCATTATCACATTTCACATTTGGGAGTTCACTGTGACAGCAGTAAAGTCTATCTTCTTATTTAATTAAGTGAATGGGGGATATTATCCATCCTGCTTATGTAATGAAGTTGAGAAAAGTATCAAATACAATAATAGTATTAATAACTGTATCAGTTAGTTATTGCTGGGTAACAAACCACTACAAAACTCAGTGTTTTTTAACACTAACTTTTTATTATTGGATTTGTGGCTTCAGCAGGTTGGGTTGGGTTCAGCTGAGTGGTTATTTTGCTGATCTTAACTGGGTCCAATCCTGTGCTTAACACATCAGCTGGCAGCCCAGGAAGGCTCAAATATCTAAGGTTCCCTCATTCACATACTTAGGGTTTGGTATTAGCTATGGGTTCTACTCTTCATGTGGCCTCTTATCCTCAAGTTAGTTATCTTGGATTTCTTCCCTGGTGATGGGAGTGTTCTAAAAGATGAGAGCAGAAATGGCAAGGTCTCATAAGACCTGAACTTAGAACAGACATGTCTATGTGTCACTGGTCAAAGCAAGTCACCAACTTCACTTCAGATTCAAGGAATAGCAAAGTCTTCATTTTTTGGTGGGAGTTGCAGAGTGTTCGAAATTGTGCTTTTAATGATTCTTCCAAATAAACTTAAGAGATGAGTACTATTAACATATTAATTTAATAAATAGGAAAACTGAGATACAGAGAAGTTGAATTATGGATCCCATAGCATGTGGTTGCATTATTTTCTGTTCTTAATAGATGCAAAAACTGTGGTTCAGTGACAGTTCAACATCAAAAATGAAATAAATGGTGGAATGATACTATAACTCCAATATTTTTCTTTCTAGAACATTATAAGTTGACAGCAGAATAATTAGTAAGCTGAGTATATTCTACTTTAAGGCCTCAACCAATAAAGGCTTTATTTAAAGTTCATACTCTAATTTGCCTAAATTAAATAGACTGGCATTTTTCTAACATTTTTGATCAGGCTTCCTTGTTTTATTCATTTGTATATCTTCATTTCCTTCTTATTTTTATAGAAAAAATGAGGAGAACTAGACACGAAGGTACTTTCTTCCTGCACATCTTTTGGAGGACATACATCTTATTTTGGAGAGTACTGGAATAAAATGAGGTCTATTCATTAGCATTCCCACAACTCTGAGATAGCAGAGAGTAGGTCATCCCTCAAGGACTCTGAAGTAGATATTTCAGATCAAATTGAAAGCCCTATAAAACCTGCATTAACTCCATTAGCACCAACCACCAAGGAAAAGAATGCAAATAGATTTTATTTTATGAAACTTCATGTGCTAGCACCTATGAACTCTGTTGTTTTGAATGAGTTTTCTTAATTTTTGTGTAACTCGGTTTACTAAGGTGAGAAATAGGGGTTACACACACACACACACACACACACACAACAATACATAGTTGTTGAGAGAATAACACAAATGAGTGGTAAAGTAATGTTTGGCCTATCAAAAATGAACATTAGCTATTACTATATGTCAACTTCAAATGATGAGCTATAGTTCTTTAGAATGCTCTCTTGGATTCTGAAACGAGATCTGTAGTCTGCAGCCAAGGGCAGACTTGATTGATTGAAGGGCACTGTCTCTTATGCACAAGGGATAGGGTTGAGATGCCATGTACCAATATCTTTCATGAAAAGAGAAATTTTCCCTATTTCTCTGACATAAATACTTCATTTGAATCATTGCTTTTTTTTTTCCTACCAACTGACACTGAATGAAAAGGGTTGAATTATCATGGAGTAGATGTTTTCCATAGTTACGTTGTTTCTCCTGATTGAAAGACTCCATATACCTTACCATAACTGTTTCTATGTGCTGCTAAAACTTTCCTTATTCTTTGTATCACACTACTAGAAAATTTAAAGCCATAATCATCTGTTGCAACCCTTTCTTTGACACATGGTGAAACTGAGGCCCAGGGATATTTGTTAATATAATTATATTAATGCATCACATATTCCTTGAGGACCTGAGGAAGTCTATCATAGAAAATACAGATAATAGAAGTGAAGACATGGATACAATTTTTAGAAAGGGAAGATATAAAGAGGAATGAATGAGTCAGAAAACATAGACTGAAGAAAGCTATTTCATTTGGACATAAATATCAATTCAAATCTCTTGAGTCCTAGGACAAAAGGAAAATGTGTCTACACAGCTGTTTTTATCCAATAAAACATAACACCATAAGAAAATACCCAGGTGGGGAGGGGTGTAGCTTAGTATAGAGTATGTGCTTGACATGCAAGAAACCCTGGATTCAATCTCCAGAACTTCCCCTGACCAAGACACAACCTTACTTACTTCCCAAGTTTGAAATCAGGGAGGAATTTTCTTTGCATTTATTTAAGCAGGAGCAGTGTGTCTTGATTGCTGTGATTATGAACTGTTATACCAGTAGCATTTTTTAAATGTCAGTCCTCTGCAAGAAATAATTGTTCTAAGAGCATTATTTAAGTCAGTCTCTAAAAAGCAATCCTAAGACCCCATGGTTTTTAATAGCAGGCCACATATATATCAGGTATAATGCTTTCTAAGGATCAGTTCTGAGGTGGAGATAAAGGCAGAAATTATTTCAGGACTGAGTAGCTATTATATCTCATAATTATTACTCCAGAAAATCAGTTGTCAAAGCTGGGCTTTGAACTCAGGTGATGTGGAGGGTAACTAAGAATTGATGTTATTAGCCGCTAGTTACAAGGAAGGTATTCAATATTAGAGAAATGGAACATAAATACAGTATATTTATTATGAAGACTAAAGATCTAATTTTTGTCATGAGTAATTTCCCTCATTGCCACTACTCCCACTACAAACATACATGAAGGTCAGATTCTTGCAGGCAAGATGGTTCTGTCCTAGCATATTGTATTTAGCTCCTTATACAAGTGTGGGAAACCAAATTCATGCTATCTGTATGCTCTGCAAAATCCCAAGCTAAGAATATACTATAAAATGATCCCTGAATTCTAGTGTCTCAAGCATTTGACAAAAGCAAATGCTAATCATTTCTGGATGAATGTACCTCTACTCAGACCTCAAAGAATACCTGATGTAAATAATTAAAAAATAAAACACAATGTCCCATTCAAATTCACTTCACATAGGAAATAAGGCATCACGAGAGAGTTAGTAGTAAATAAATAATAGAAAAGGACCCCAAAGACTTCAGTTATTGGATTGTCAGACACAGAAAGCAAAACAAAAAAGTTAAATGTTTAAAGAAATAGTGCATAAATAAAAGCAAGAGTAATAAGAGACTTATTGAAAAGTTGGGCAAATTTTAAAAAGAAAATGAAATTTCTTAAAATGTAATTATTGAAATAAAAAAATTAATGGTTGGGATTATAGATTACATGTAGTTAAAAAGAAAATTAGTAGGCTAGAAGATAATCTTTAAGAAATTACATGAATGATGCATGGAGAAAGAAGAAAAAGGAAAATATTAAGAGAAGTGAAAAAGAAAGAATGCCTAAACTTGTTTAAACAGAGTTCAGGAAGAAAAGAATGAAAGAGGAAGCAAAATTTGGGGAAATAATGACTGATGATTCTCTAGAATTAAGGAAAGACATAAATTCTCAAATCAAGAAAGCACAATGAATAGGGTAAATAAAAATAAATCAATTCCCAAACACATATCAGCAAAATCTTATAATAATAAGAAGTCAAGGAAAACAGAATAAAGTCCAAAATTATCTGTAAGTGAGAGAGAATCAGGAAGATTTTTTTCTGAGAGAGAGTGAAAGGAAGTTATCGGTCAACTTGGAATTATATTATTCAGTGAAAGTCTTTCAAGAATAGTTGAGATAAACTTGCTGACAAGCAAAACCCAATAATGCTCATGAACTAACAATTCCTAACAAAACAACTTCCCACCTTGAGAAGGAAGGAAAATTATCTCAGGAGAAAAGAGAATGAAAAAAAGAACAGAAACATAAAAAGGAGAAAAAAGAAAATGGATGCATATACAAATAGGAAAAATAGCACAAACTGGGATAGTAGAAATAAATCCAAATATAACCAATAATTTGAACATACAAGGGATCCATGTTCTAATTAAAAAAGTTTTAGGGCTTGATTAAAGACAAACAGCCCTAAAATCAAAGCAAAACCTAGCTTATGTTGTTTGAGATCAACCTAACATACAAAGACATAGAAAAATTGAAAATCAAAAATTGGGAAAGATGAGCCAGGTCAACTAAAGAGATCTTGTGCCGCTATGTTAATGTCATGCAAAATAGAGTTTAAAGCCAAAGCACTACTGATCATAGAGTGTTACCATTTAGATGAAAAATATTCTTAAATTTGTGTATACCCAATAAGATAGCTTAAATATGCATCGGGGAAAACTTCCCAGAATCACAAAGAGAAAGTGGAAAATAAACTTCATAGAGGAACTTTAACAGATCCTCTCTCATTTGCTTCTGGGCATATGCTGTGATGACCCAGAGAGAGAGTGGACATGCCACCTGTAGTGACTGATGTAGTAGGAAAGGAAGGAGCTTGTGTCCCGACTAGATGAGAGCTTTAGGGGCCTGTTTGCTCTGCCTCACTGAAAGGCACTGATCCAGATGGTGGTTGCTTCATTAGCCTGACATCTGAGCCTCCCTCTGCCTACCTACGATGGATGTGCAGTATGAACCAGGAGTAAGGGTCATTGACTGTGATTTGGATATTGTTTGTCACAGCAGCTTAATCTAGTACAGTGACTTTGAACTAGTGGTGATTTTGCTCTGGAGGGGACATTTGACACTAACTGGAGACATTTCTGGTTGTCACAACTGGGTGGGGAGGTGCTGCTGGTATGTGGTGTGTAGAGACCAGGGATGCTGCTAAATATGCTATAAAAGGGGATGGGCAGAACTGTATAACAAAGGATTACCTAGTGCCAAATGTTACTAGTATTAAGGTTTAGAAACCCTGATCTAGTTTATGCAACTTGATAAAATAACTGAAGTCACATTTATGCTCAATAGCAAGGGTAAAAATGACCTTGACTTGAAGTTATTGAGATAGGAATAAGTACATGTTTACCGAAAGAGAGAGTTGCACTGATTTTTTAGCTTCTATCCCAGCAGATTCCTCACTAAATCTCCCTGACTCTGTTCAATACATTCATTCAGTCCTACTTTTTCTCGTCCCTCCAGTGGGGCTTGGATCATGCAGAACAAAGGAGCTGAGAATGCTAATACAAAGTAGGCCCACTCTGCACACTCACAGTCATGGGCTAGTGAGAAATCCTCCCCCTGGACTTCTCTGTACCAAAGTTCTGGCTATTCTCAAATGGTCAGTGTCTCTCTCTTTTTCTCTCTCTGTGTCTCTGTCTTCCCCTCTTGTCTTTGTTCTTTTCTACTTCTTTCTTCCCTGCAGCAAAGTTAAGGGCATGGCCAGGATCTTCACCTCAGGAGCAAGCTGAGTTCTCTCTCTGCACTTTCTTCTCCCAGGTAGCACTTAGGTCTGAGTCTATACCCTGACACAGCCAAGTCCAGCTTGACATCAGGCTTTACAAGGAGCATGATTCCACCCCATCCCACCAGTTGTGGCTGTCTGAATTTATCCATTCTAGATCTGGCAGGTGTGATAGATCAATCATCTAGGCAGAAGTAGTGTTCCATGTGGTCCAGTCCACCAGTGTCCTCTTCACTGAGGTTTGGAGCCAAAGTCTTTGCTAATAGGATTACTTTGATTTATATTTCCCATTATTATGTATGTATCCCATAGTTCTTCCTGGGAGGATGACTATCATTTGGGGGTAGGTTTAGGGTATTTTAAGATTCCTTGTCCATAATATTATATAGTTGCAGGTAAAATAAATCTAATTTCTAATACTGTTCAGCAATGTCATCCCCCGGTTTAGCTAGCCTAAGCTCATGACTGATCTCAGTGGAAACTTTCACCCTCTTCCCAGTGCACTCGTGGATGAGTTAGTCAGTCATCAGCCAGCATATTTTGAGCACTTACTACTTAATAAGTATCAGTATAAGCATTTTACATTAATGATATAATTTAATTCTCAGGAACCCAATTTCAAGCAGTACTATTATTATCCTTACTTAGTACATGAGGACTTTGGAGAGCAGAGAGTTTAAGAATGTGGCTGGTAAGTGATGCAGCTGGTAGAGAAAGAGGCCCCTCCTGACTCCAGAGACTGTGCTTTTAACCCCTAAATACTATATCTTGCCATAGGTCTTAGACTTTAATCATCCCATTTTTATTTCAGGGTGGTGGGTGGTGGTACTCTTCCTAGGGTGAGAGATACAGGCAGAGCCAGGATGTATCCTCTGCAGAACTTGGTGCTGCCCTTTGCTCGGGCTCATCCTGCCTGGGCTTTGAGGACAGCAGTTTGCGCCATTGGGCGTCAGGATGTATCTTCCATCCTTTGACGTCAAAGTGGAAAACTGACCTGGCACAGCTGTGGTGGTTGTTTCTCTTGCACTGAATACAAAGCCTTTGGTAGAACCTCAGGGGACATCTGTTAGAAAAGCGAGTGTGCTGGGCTGATTTGGGAAATTGGGACTGTAAGCTCCTCAGAATCACAAACCCAAGGTTTCCTTAATTAGTGAGGTGGTCTTCCAATCGATATTCTTGCTATTCCTTGCTCTGCCAGCCCCTCTCTTTCCAGCCAGCCACTCTGGGGATTTTCAGCTGACGACGGTGCAATTCTCCTGGGGCTGTACAAGGTACAGAGGAGGAGAGAGAGTATAATTTGTTGGCCTGTTATATGGAGTTGCTAAAGCACAGGATTGCATTCATCAAAGCCAGCCTGTTCCCCCCACAATTTTATATTCAGACTTCATGTTACATGGTTCATTTAGGAGTAAAGGCAGGAAGCTGCAGATGCACCCAAGCATTGTCTAGAAATGTTTAGACATTTTAACTTTAATTTATTTTTATTTCATTCCAAGAAATAAATTTCTTCATTTATTCTCTTCTTGTAAAACTCCAAGTAAAAGTCCATACTGTCCCAAGACCTGAACTCGGCTCAGATATCTGTTACCTGCATCTTAAGAATGTACAAATATTTGAGGAAGATGGATGGAACTTCTTATTACTATGGAAATCTGAAATGAGTTGAACTTTGCATTCCTACCCAGTAAAAGAAATAGAAGCAAGAAGAAAAAAAAATAACAGCAAACAAAATTTCTTCTTGTTATTTTTGAATACAAAGTTAGGTACTATATGATCAATGCATCCTCTCAATTTTTCCAATACTCATGCAGGTAGGCTAGAGCGTCCGTATCCTCCATGTACACACTGAGGATTTGAGTGACAAAGTAAATTGTCCACAGTCCCACAGGACTTGAACTCTGATCTCAGCCCCTTCTCTGAACCATTGGTTTGAATTATGCTCATAAAATTTGAAATTCCCAGTCCAGATTTGATTAATCAGGATTCTCTCATAATCCCTGCTGCTGGGATAAAATAAAACTGATTCGTCTTAAGGCATGGTTGAAACAGGTCATCTAGGCTGTGTTTATAGGGATAATGTAATTAAAGCAATTTTCAGGAGTGTTCAGGCTCCCCCAAAGTAAATATTAGTGAGGAAAGATAAGTTAGGAGCCCCAATTAGCCAGATTGGATCGGTTTCACCGGCTAGATGCGTAACTCTCCAGTTACCTTTTCTTACATAAACACAGCTGTGATGTACCAATGCGTGCCTCTGTCTGCCAGAATCCAGAGGTAAGATGGAAGTCCTTAAAGAGAGGTCTGGAAACTGTGTTTATCATCTTGTCCCTCACCACCTTGCCTTAGGACCATGTATTTATTTGGCATAAAATTGAAAAAGAAAACACAAGCTCAGCTAAATGGTTCCTTTATAACCTGAAGAAAAAGACCTTGAGTTGTGACCTCAAAAGAGTTATATCAATAAAAAGAAAAAAAACTTCTCTTCAAATACTTCTTCTGAGCCATTTGCTGTAGTTGTTGTTGAGGAATGAACTGGTGTATGATCTCACTTGCTCCCAATATTGGGATGGTGGATATTCTAACAAAACGCCAGGATGGTTTGAAAAAGAATTCAGCACCAAACCCAGCCATGATTCCTGACACATAGTGTTCATTTGGGGAAGCTAGTTAAAGACCATCAAAGAGTGTATCAAGAGAGGCAGGGAGGAGAAGGGAAACGGGGAGTGAAGTTGGACTAGAGGTGAATTTATATGCTTGAGCTTCAGGGTTTGAAAGGGTGTGAAATTCAACAGCTATTCATTGAGGACTTCTCCAGTGTAAGGGATTAATGTCTGCATTGGGGATAAAAACATGAATTTGTTAGCGCTCAGTGTTGGCTCTCCGTGACTTTATAACCTGAGGTGAATGGAGGCTTATAGCCGAGTAGTTTAGCTTAATGTGTATTTTAAAAAAATATTTATACAACTGTCTGATTAAAGAGTGCTTTCCCCTGTGCTAATGTTAGCAGAGGCAAAGGAGGGAGGCAACTAAATATGGGATGGCAAACAGATTTCCTTTCTTGCGACAATATTGATTGATTGATGGAGTTGATTCCAAATGATTGAGGTCATTCTGGGCTTGATTATTGATACATATCACAGGTAAGGAAGCAGGAAAATGTGGCATGAGTGTGTGATATTTGATGTCCCTGGTGTAAATTCTGTGGTTTGAGCAATAGTGGAGATTGTCTGTCCCTGCCCCCCAATAGCTTCTTTACTGTTTGAGTCCAGTACCCTTATTGTCTGGTGCATAGCATTTAAGGATAATAATAAAAAGCAACTTGTACTGAGCTCTTGGTACATGCCAGGTGGTCAGTTACACAGTTTGTGCGTACAGTACCCCATATTCCGATTTTACTGATGAGGACAGTGAATTAATCCGCTCTAGAATTGATTTGTGGTGCTTTGCACTCTAAAGTCTATGCTGCTAATACTTGTTTTTTTTTTTTTATGACAAACCATTCTTGGTCTTCTGGTGAGGCTTTTTATGCCCCTTTTGATTCTGGGAGAATGTGTCTCTTCAGACACCAGAGAAGTAATTAAGGACTCTATATATGACAGGAATATGGAGAACAGCAAATACAAAACCCAGACCCAGAAAAAAATCTTGACAGGCATAAGCTGCTGGCCACAGTTCCCTGGTTCCTCAAATCCACTGGCCTACTCAGTGTAGGTCATTTGTAAAGACCCACTTTGTTTCCTTAGAAAGCAAGTAACACGTTGATTTTATTTAAAAATGACTTAAAATTGCAGTGGACACAGAATAGGTCTGCTTTTAAAAAAATAACCATTGACCTGCGTGGGAATTCCTTTTTTACAGTTTTTCAGATTGGAAGTCTGAAATCAGAATGCCATCGTGGTTAGTTTCTAGTGAGGGACTTCCTTCTAGTGCCACCTTCTTGTTGTATCTGCACAAGGCAGAAAGAGGCCAAGCAAATGCCAGGGTCCTTTTCATAAAGGCACTGATTTGACTTGGGAGGGCTCCACCCATCTGATCTAATCCCAAGATCCTCTTTCCTGATACCATCGCACTGGGGTTGGGGCTCAACATACAAATCTTTGGGACACAAACATTGAGTCCACTGCAGGGATATGGTGATAGTAGTGGAAGCTTAGGACTAAGTTGGGGCATCGGATGCTGCAGAGAAGGAACATGGTCATTGCAGAAGAAACAGTGTTCATTCACTTGTATTGATTGATTGGTTGGTTGACTGATTGATTATGGTGCCCGGGATTGAACTCAGGGTCTCTTGCATGCAAGGCAAGCATTCTGCCAGAGAGCGGCATCCCCAGTCCTCCTTCACTTCTTTATTCAGTTGCTCCTTTATCCAACCAAACCTCATTGAGTACCTACTTTGTTCTGGGCACTGTGCCAAATGCTGGGACTATGGGTTCCTATCCAAAGGGCAGTCTCAGAAGAGAGGCGATGAGTTCTGCACATCAGTGCTACCCTTGCAGATTTGGTCACAGCTAATTGCCACCCTTTCCAGTTGGCACTGTGCCTCCTTCTGATTTTGATACATATCATCATTGTATCCTAAACAGCACAGATGACACACAAAACACCTACACATCATATTAAGAAGGACCCAATGCAATATCTTATCTACAAATCTGCCACCATCGTGTGAAAATTATATTCATGTAATAGAGTGACCTAGCTGAAAATGTGTTTAAAAATATCGAAACATTTACAAGTAGAAGCTAAAATAAATAAATAAATACATACATAAATAACCAACCAACCCATCCTTCAAAAGTTGCAAACCTCTTATGAGTTTTTTGGACCAGACTGCTCTTTGGTTCTATGCGAATCATCAAATCCTCTCTTTGTCAACCAAATATAAAGCAAGATCCCAACTGTTGTTTGGGTGGCTTGTAAAATCAGAGACTCAGAGACCTCTGGTTGAGAAAGCAATACCTCCATGTGGTCACGTACATTTTTTGCCTACATATGAAGCAAACTCTCTGTTTCTTTTCTCTGTATTTTGAGACTGCTCTGTGCTTTAGCTGCAGTTACCTGTATCTGGGTTGGCCTAGGGATGATTATTTAAACTGGGGTCTTCCAGGAAGTGAAAGCAAGGGGAAGTTAAGGTCTTCATTTTAAGCTGGACAGATCAGACTGGGCTGAGGCAGTCTAGACTGAACTGTGGGGGTCCTATCTAGAATCTAATACCAGCTTTGTGAAGTGGATTGTGGGTGAGGGTGGGATTGCATTGGGAAGAAATAGATATTGCTGTGTTGATCATCCTAGCAAGGAATGGGTTCACTGGGAGTAGAGATTATGGATTGGACTGAGGAGAAGCCTTATTTCCTCTTGGAGACATGGCTTTGGTATGGACTATAAGGAAGGGAGGTGGATTTAGCTGCTCTTTCCGTTGAGGCCAGATGGGGCACATCTCCACTGGGGCCCAGAGGGGAAGCATCTGGGTTTTATTCTAGGTCTGATGGAAAGTTTTTATCTGTGTTGTAGTTTCCTTCTGTTCTTCCTAGACTATAAATAAAGTCTTGTTAAAAGTCAGAGCCTGGTCCAAACAGTGCTATGAAGAAAGATGGGAAAACCTCTTCCACTTTGGGCACTGAACTCTAAAGAGAAGGCCCGTGTCTGCTCTCTCCCTGCAGCCAGTGAGGTAGAGCAACTGGGAGACGACCAAGCAACTTGGGGCCACCAAGCTCATGTTGCTGCCAGCTTCCCTCCCCAAACCTCCTCCCCAGTTCTTCTAGGTACAGAAAAGTGAGAGGACTTTGAGAAGAGAGGCAGCGCTGAGGTCTAGCAATCAATCTGGTAAGGTCTTGGAGACTGAGAAAGGCAAAAACATTTGTGAATGGAAAAGAAAGGGATGATAAATGCAACAAGGAACAAAAAAAAAAAAAAAAAAGAAAAAGAAAAAAAGAAAATTCTAGGGAATTATTTCCTTCATTTAATTTCTGTCGTGATATTATTTTTGTAATAAATCCAGAATGCATTTGATACTATGATTATTAGTCTCATAGGCCTTGAACAACAAGGGGTTAACACTTGACAACAACTTCGTCAACTAAAGTCCGGCATCGGGGCTGGGGAGATAGCTCAGTTGGTAGAGTGCTTGCCTTGTAAGCACAAGGCCCTGGGTTTGATCCCCAGCACCCCCCCCCCAAAAAAAAAATAAAGTCCGGCATCACAACTGGATATGTGCATTGCCGATGATCTCTTTCACATACACCTTTGAATGGAACTTTTTCCTGTCCTAGGTTGGGTTCCTTGTGTTTTAATATATGCAGAGTCCCTTGGTATGCTTCTGCCAGGTACTTCCCAGCAGAGGGGCATGTTGGTCACTGAGTGCAGCCGGTCTTGACAGCTAAACTCACTGAATTCTTACTATGGTTTGTAAAATAATCATAATCTTATTTATTTTTAGAATACAAAATACATATTCATGGTTCTAAATTAAAAGATGCCAGAGGTAGACATTAACTCTCCTTTCCACATGCTTCCAAGTTTCTGGTTCTCCTCTTTAGAGACATGTGTGTTATTAATTTCTTGTGTGTTTTTTTCCAGAAGTAGTTTATGTGTACATAAGAAAATACCCATGTCTCTGGTGTTCTGAATATATTTTTAATTATTATTTTTACTTGTTCTAATTAGTTGTACATGACAGTAGAATGCATTTATACATTTTGAGAGATCATACGTAAATGGAGTGTAATTTCTCATTTTTCTGATTGTACATACTGTAGGATGACATCGGTCAGGCAGTAATACATGTACATGAGTATGTAATAGTATGTTTCACTCTACAATCCTTCCTATCCCCACACCCCTTCCCCTCCCTTCACTTCCCTCTACCTAATATAAAGTACCTCTATTCTTCTCTAGTGCCCCTTCCCTTATTAAGAATAAGCATCCACATATCAGAGAAAACATTTGACCTTTGGTTTTTTGGGTTCGGCTTATTTCACTTAACACCCAACCACAAATCATGTTCTGAATATTTTGATGTTCATGTTGAGTTTGATCCCTGCTAAGCATTTTATGTGATTTCCATCCTGTGGTGCTCATAAGATACCTGAAGAGGTGGTAGGTGTTATTAACCATGGTGGAGACGGTGCTGTGCTACTGCTTTGTATCAGCTTGCTCACTGTTACTGCTTTGGTGATCCACAGGTTGGTGTTTTGAAATTGACCATAGAGGGAGCATTTGGACCTGTGGAAATTGGCAAAAGCTGTACTCACATTTCCTTCTGCAGAGCTGGTTGTAGTATGTTTACCACCAAACTCCTTCTCAGAGAGGCTGAGTGACATGTTCAGGATCCCAAATTAAAGGTGGCAGAATCAGGATAGGAACTTAGTCCTCTCGACACCTGGGTCCCATACTCACTGAAATCATGGAATTACTGAAAATTCAGAGAAAAACCAATGCCTGATCTGGCAGCTTCCCAGCCTGATCTCTCTACCTCAGAAATCCCTTTTATTTTCATGGTTAGTGATGGAATTGTTTTCTTATCATCATAAAATGAATCTATGCTTACTGCAGACGATTTGCAAAATGGAGAACTATGCATGAAGGATAAGTGGCCAGCACTTCAAAATAACCTATACTAGCATTTTGTCACCATTGACTGAGTTTGACCTTGTGTACAAGCTCAATTCCTGTGTGGTGTTGCTATTTTTCCTTTGGACTTCTCTCTGGTTTGTATCTTGATGTTTCTTGGTACTGTCCTACTTCAGTCTCTGTGGTTTGTGTTATCTGCAGATTCAACAGTGGTGGATCAAAAATATTTAAAAAATTGTGCCATACTGAAGATGCATGGACATTTTTCCTTATTGCTAGTCTCTAAACAGTACAGTATACCAGCTATTTGCGTAGCATCCAGATTGTATTAGCTATCATTAGTAATTTAGAGATGATTTAAAGTACTAGACAGGTGTGTGTAGTTACATGCAAATACTTAGTCTTTTTATACAAGGGACTTGAGCACTACAGTTTAGTTATCTGTGAGGGATTGTGAAGTCAATCCCCCACAGGTACTGAAGGATGAGTCCACCTTTTGCTCTGCATATACATGTGGAAGTCCTAGCTGTGGAAGGATTTGTAACTAACCCCATTTTAGAGGGGGACGAAGATGTGAAGTTTTATCCTTGAATGATGCTCAGTGTAGCAAGAGCTTCCCAGAGTAAGGAGTTCAAAGGGACCAAGAACAAGGGAGGAGACCACGGAGTCAGGCTGCCTACAGGATCATTCTGACACATGTGTCCTTAGAGAAGCATGAAGGGTAGTCACACATAATATTTAAATTGGTATTTGTCTCCCTTTTGTTATTGTTTTCCTCTGCTACACTCATACACAGTTCAGTAATTCTCTTTTCTCTGCAGTTGTATTTTCTGTGGTTTCAGTTACCTGTGGTCAATCAGGACCTAAAAATACTAAATGGAAAATTTCAGAAAGAAATAATTTCATAAATTTTATACTGTGTGAGTTGTGTGATGAAATCTTGTAACATCCTGCTCTATCTTCCCTGGGACATAAATCATCCCTCTGTCCGGCGTATCCATGTCATATACACTACCTGCCCTTAAGTCTCTCAGTAGCTGTCTGGGTTATCAGACCTATTGTCATGGTATCCCAGTTCGTGTGTTCAAGTAAACCTTATTTTATTAATAATGGCTCCAAAATGAAAAAAAAATTGTGTCCATACTGAACATGTATGGACATTTTTCTTTATTATTATTCTCTAAACAATATAGTATAATAGTTATTTGCATAGCAGGAAATTTTGTTATATCATTATAATTGTTCTGTTTTATTATTAGCTATTGTCATTAATCTCTTACCGTGCCTAATTTATAAATTAAATTTTATCTCAGTAAATACGTGTCAGAAAAAAACTATTATCAATGTTTTCAGGCATCTACTGGGGATCAAGGAATGTACGTCCTTTAGATGAGGGGAGACTAGTGTAGTTAAATATATGTATTTTGAATGTACAAATTATGTGCTTTCTCTTTAAAGCAGGGAAGTCTAGAAAATAAAAAAAAAAACATTTAGCCTTTGTAAAACATTGAAAATGAGTTGTTCAACATTAATATGTTGTTAACTTTAGCTGTAGCAGCTAAGAGAATATTGAATTTCACCTTTAGAATATATCTGTAAATACAACCGTCTGGTTATGTGTGTGTTTAACGGATTCTGCATCAGGTAAATGGCTTGGGGGCTGCTGAAGAGGAAACATTTTCTTCACAACGTTTCAATAGCTGGTGACTAGCTGAAGAAATGCAGGCTGTCCCGAGAGGCAGATCCTGTCCTTGGCTCTGGGCTATGTAAGCCCCGTAGGTTCTGAGCACCAGTGATACAAATTGTGCCAATCTGTTAGAGCAGACCCAGCTTCCCAGTGGCTTTGTGACTGTCGCCTGCCTCTGCATCTCTCATAATGAAATGGTTCTTGGACAGCTGGGTTATCAGCAAAGAGCTGTGTAGGAAGTGCCCTGCCCAATTAATCAGATGTCATTCTGACCAGATTTCTTGAGCGCATTGCTTCATGGTAAACAGCAGAGTATTAATAAACTACACTTAAAAAAAAAAAGGCAAAGGAGAAGCACGTCATTTTTATGTATACTTGTCTTAAGGCATATTTTTCCATTTCTGAAACTTGAAAAATAACCATCTGGAAAGAATCATATTATAGACAAGGCATGTCATGACATTTACAGCAAATATTTTTGCTGTGAGAATCAGTATTCTCTCATTGCCCCATACTTCCATATAATCAGATACCCATAAAGTATTCAATAAATAGAGGGTTCCTGCAATAAATCAATGGTGTAGGAATAATGTGTTCTAAGGGTTCACATTTTCCTTTGTTTACCTTTCTTTGTAAACACACATTTGTGCATCATAAGCTTCCTGTAACGTCTGTCTTTGTTTCTTTGCCTTTCAGCCACCCAGTCTCGGGCAAATGACATTAGACTGCACCATTGCAAAGAGATCTCTGGCATAAATAAATGTATCAGTAAGTCAAGAGGTCAACAGCATAAATGAGGCAAAGATTTCAAAGAAATCACCGACCAAATGATTTATAAATCATGGAAAACACTGCTCCGGCCATAAAAGAGAAATTAAATTTATACATCATGAGCTTCAGGATGCTTTGGGTTCTGGTGGGTAACTGGGTTAGAAATGGAAGCGCTTATGTCATCCTCCTGTTGGTTTGGAGCCTCATTTTAGTGGCATTTACCCCAGGACCTTAAATCAGGAGGATGGAGATTAAACTCCCCCTCCTTCCTGTGTCTCCAGAAACATTTGCTTTTACCCCTGACCTGGAATTCCCACGACACCAGGCTTGACTCTGGAGTGGGGTAGGAATGAATTCAGTGCTGGGGGTAATGATAGTGCATATGAGTGAAGATGCCCATTACCAGGCCCCCCAGTCTGCTGGCGGGAGGCTGAGGAGTCTACCTCTGTCTACAGGACAGTAACCCAGGTTACAGCATCTCCCTGGCCAGCGGCTCACACTGTGAACCTGTGAACTGTTGGAACACCACAGCCCACCATCTACAGGACGGAATAAAAACGAGCCAGTCTCTGTAGAAGGAACACAAATACTTTATGTTATAATGATCTGTAAAGGGAATCTGTCCAGAACTTTTACAGCTTAAACATAATCTTTTCTCCTTTCTGCTATTATTACTTTTTGTTTTTTTAGAAAGACACTATGTTCAGTCATGCCTCTCTCCTACACATTCATTCTCCATTTCTTTCCCTTCTGTTTTTGGGGATGATATCACATTGGAAACCAAAAAGCTCGAAAGTGTCCATTTATTTTAGTTCCATGTGAATTCATGAAATGTACACAATGATTTATGTGTAAAATTGAAGTCATTTCATGGGGAGCTTGCCGAACACACACTCAATTGGGAGCGTCACTTCCGAGTTAAACAGATGTGAGGCAGCAAATGACCCCATGAGCAGCCATCAAACTTTGGAATTGATTGCTGCTCTTTATGACCTAACCGATGAAGACTTAAATAAACTTGGGGCTAGTTTTAAAATTTTCCTGGAAACAAATTTTGTTAATCTCACTCAATGGGAACAATATGCTAGTGCCTAGTTTGAAATACGGATTTGTGGTGATGACAGAGTAAAACAATATACTGAGTCAAGATCCCTTTGTTCTCATGATCCAAGGTAAGATTTCAGTGCAAACGCCCTTCCTCCCTCCTTCCTTTTTTTTCTCTTTCTCCCTCCCTCCCTCTTTCCCCCCATTTCTTGATCTTCTCTCTTTAGCTTTTATATATTTGCAAGTACAAGATCTTTGGGATCAGTAAATCCTTATGTATTTTGCTATTTAAATGCCCTAAGATTCTCTTTACTGAAGTATTTGGGAGAAGGAAGTGTGAAGTACATTTTTTTCTTAATCTTCTTTTTCTACTTTTCTAAACCTGGGCATATGTTAAAGGAAATTGAATGCACAGTTTGCAGATGCATTTATGCTTAAATCATCAAAACTGGATTTGAAGTCACCTTGCTTAATATTCAGTCTCCCCAACCCCTTTTTTCTTTATTACTGGGAAGTTGGTCCTGATGGGTGGGGCCACAGATGCCATGCTGTGTTTGGAATTCATGTACCTAAAAATTGGTTGGCAACATTTTCTGCATTAGAGGGATACTTTCTCTTCCCTACCTTGGAATCATCCCGCATTCCCTAGTGATCCATCGATTCTTGGAATGATTCCTTTCCCCAAAGAAATTGCTTAAACAAAGTTGAATACGTTAAGACACATACACAATAATCTCACATAAGCTAAACCTGCTTTTATCTGCCTTTGTTTTTTAACTTTAAGAAAAAGCAAGTCTGATGTGTTTTTTAGATCTTGTGAAGATCTGAATATGATACTGGATATGTTTGCAATGGTTTTCCCAAACATTCTCAGAGCAATTGACTTAAGCTATGCGTTCATTACTCAGTGAAGAACAAAAACAGAGGATATGGGTTTATATCTTAGCAAAAATGTAGACAGTGTATGTTTGGAGAGAATCTGTTAAACACAGGACCAGATTGATGATAAGTTCATTTGCATATTTGGGGCAACTGCTAAGAATCTTGATGATTCTCTTGAGTAGAAGTCCTTTGCCTTTCCAATCTCTTCCTGCTCTTGTTCTCAGCCTTCTCAGACCCCATCATGTCTGAAATGGACTCACATGCCATGCAGTCAGGTCTGTTGGGCCAGCAAGGAGAGATGATCTCTGCTGCCACCAAAAGAAATGGTTAACTTTGTTACATCTTGACATTTTATTTGTTTTCCTGGAAATGAGCAGTTCATATTGCCATGCTTTCTGTTGCTGGTCCATTGGCTTTGATCACATCTCATAGCATTTTTAGCCCATGATAATTTGCTTACATTGATAAACAAAGTTGTGACCTTGGATGTGAAAATGGAGAAAGGGCTGAGGCAACCTGTAAACAGATGGTGCAATGGGGTCCATGCATTATTAAATGGCTCCTATGTCACACATAAATGACAGGCAGAGTGGCTGTAGCCTGGAAGTGCAGGTAGAGGAGATCAGACAGTAATCCACTAACACTAGTCTGACTAGGAAAAAGATTCTAATCTCTTTTACTTGTTTTAGGATAAAATTCCTTCAATAATATTCTCTAAGAGATATCAGATACAATTCCTCAGGGCTTGTAAAGACTAGAGAAGAATCTTTCATATTTCATGTATCAAGTGCTGAGGATGGTGAACCGAGAGTTCTTGACGTTTTATTTTTCCTTCTGTTGTATAAATAAATGCCCCCTCAATTTCCCTTTTTCCTGCTGATAGTCTCATTTAAGATGTAGTAAAAGCAACTAGGAGAATGGTCTCTGAGGTTAAGGAATTCAGATCTCATTTGGGCATAGTAGCACACACCTGTAATCCCAGCTACTCAGCAGTCTGAGCCAGGAGGATCACAGGTTCAATGCCAGCCTGGGCAATTTAGCAAGACCCTGTCTCAAAATTTTAAAAAAGGACTGGGGGTTTAGCTCAGTGGTACAGTGCACCTGGGTTCAATCCCAGTACCCTCCCCCTGAAAGAAAGAGTTCAAATCCCGCCTCATCCACCCACTAACTGGTGTTATGCAAGAAAACTGATTTCTGTGTCTCAATGATCTTCTCTGTAAAATGGTAAAAACACTACTACTGCCACAAAGAGTCCTTGTGAGGTTTAAGTGCATGGAAAGCAGAAGAATTCTTGGCACATGGCTAATGTTAGCTGTTCCTGCTGGTGGTATTACTGCTGCTGTTGTTTAGCAAATGGTTTACCCCATCCTTTTTCCAAAAGTGGGCCTGCCCAGGCTAACATGATTCTAAACCGGTTAAGTTTGGATTACTAAAATGTCTAAACTACTGCATAAAAGTATGGAAGCCGGTTAAGTTTGGATTACTAAAATGTCTAAACTACTGCATAAAAGTTTGGAAGCAGATCACCATGTAAAGCGTTTAGTTAGAGTGGGTGGTACTGGCGTAAGTACAATTATTTTATGATGGAGGAAAATGAAAAAGCAGAGTGAAACTCCGACACTGAGAGGACACTGGATTAGGAGTTGGACAATGTGCCGCCGACACACATGTGGCCTTGGGAAAATCATGTGTCCTCCAGAATCATGTCAGAATGGGTGTGATGAGAGCCACCCCATGCGGGTCCCAGGTTTTTATGAGCTCCAATGAGAAAAATCTCGGGCACAAGAAAGCTCTCTGAGAAGATCAGTGTGCCGCTGGGCAGGAGGGGATGCAAGCTGAATGACAGAGCAAGGTCCTGCCCATCAATCCCACACTTCGGCTGGTTACTACTGTGGCCCTGGACGCTGGAGGAGACCCTATCGCACATTCCAGGACTCGCACCTGGCCTGTTGATGGCCGTGGAGATTGTTGTGCAGGAGGAGCAGGGACGCATTTTTATGTGTCAATTCCAGCTTGGCAGAGAGCTTTCCTGTCTAAAGAAAGAGGCTCCCCAGGGTGAAATGGGTTGAGCGCACAGGCACCCAATATTCCAGAAGAACATCTGTGTAAAGCATGGTGCCCTTTGTTGTCTGAGCGAGACTCTGGTGATTTTGAGGCAGTGTATTCCTTAGAGTTGCAGAGTTCAGCAGCCACCCCCTAGAGCCCTGGCAAAGGCATTTTCTGAAAATGCCAGAATAGACAGGAGCTAATGTACAGTGTGGAAGAGCCAAAGCCCAGGGAGCCCGGATCCAAGCCAGGAGCCTGTGTCAACAACGTGAGCGAGCGAAGGCGAGCCACAGACAAACAAGGAGGCCCAGAGACCGCGCTCATGCCACCAATGCAGATGCAGAAGGGAGAGGCGGCGGCCGGTGGGGGTCCTAATCCATCACTCCTGCGAGCCTGCCTAGCTGGAGCGGGCAGGGAAGTCACGCGCCTGGCACCAGCGGCTCTGGGCCGCCTCCCTGCCTCGGGCAGCAGAAGGCCACAGGCTGAACTGGGACGCCCGGGCCCGCGCCTCACCAGATGGCACTGTAAATCGGAACCATTCCACAGGAGAAAGGCAAATGGGAATCAGCCGAGAAGGCTCGGAGCCTGGCATGCGGAGTGGAATAGAGAGAGGCTCCTCTCCCTGTCCTCAGCATCACACTTGTGAAGTCATCTCCCCCCGGAGCTCCCGGCAGCCCAACAGGCTCATCAACACAGTTGCTGGGCAGAGGGAAACGGGAACCAAGGCGGTCACCCCTGGGATCCCAGCCTGCGGGAAGATGTGAGATGCTTACCTTGAACTTGTTTGGTACCCCGCCCGCTCCTCTGGTGACCTGTACCCTAGCCTCACCCTCCCTGCCATTTAGATGTAACCTGTATGCTTGCCTACTGCCTCCTCAAACCGTCACTGGTGCTTGCTAGAGACAAGGCACAACCACTCATTCATTTCCCTTCCTGGGGGAGGGGGGCTCCCCTGGACCGCGAACCTGCAGGGACTCAGGCTAGGAAGGAAAACCTGGTGTCTTGCCTTTAAGAAAGTCCAGAATGGTATTCTGGGGAGATAAAAGACCACCAAATGATTGAAGGGCTCTCCCTGTGCAGAGGTTCTGTGGGTACTGGTCAGTTTGGAGTCCAGTATTATCCAATCAGTGCTTAATGAGGCCATTTGCGAGAACTTTCCTTGGGTGGTAAGAGGGTTTCAGAATCTCTGGTTTGGGACTGATAAATGTAGGTTTTTTGTTTTTTTTTTTAACATACTTAAAATGTTTTTATAATACACACACAGAAGAAGATAAAGTTCTTCTCTTCCCTCTTGAGCTTCAGTTTTGCTTGCCCCTTAGAGTACCAACAGACTTCTTGACCCTGGATCTTTTAATTCACTGAGGCTCTGTTCCTGCGGCTTGGATGGGCGCTTCCCAGTAAGCTCTCAGGCATCTGTGTTCACAGCATCTCCCCAGGGAGGCAGTATGGTGACCTGGTTGGGTGTGGACCCTGGGGCAGACCTGCCAAGGTCAGCATTGAATCTGCTAAATTCCTAGCTGTGTGATCTTGGGAAACTTCCTTAATCTCTCTGTTAATCAGATTGTCATGATATCTCTCCATAAGATTGTGAAGACGCTTAAAGAAGAAAATATTTAGAGCAGTGCTCAATAAATATTACCTTTTATTATCATATATCAATGGATTCACTCCTTGGTTCATGGTCATGCTTTCAGTTTCTAACATAATGTTTGCCACAGTTGGTCATCGTGTACTGATTTACTTCTCTCTCTACCCCACTTGCTCCTGAAAGGCAAGATCTGCAGCTCTTTTATTTACCAAAATGTTCTCAGCACCTAGTACAGTACTGAGATGTAGTAGATGCTCAATAAATATTTTCTGAAGAAGTGAATGAATGAAGTAATAAGTCAAAGCTCACTTAAAATCATCTTGGGTGCAGGGCATACACAGATGTAATGGGAAAGTGTTTTAGTGAGTGTGAACTAAGACCAAAAAAAGTGGGGTGTTGAATTTTGAGGAATGGGGTTTGGAAATCATCCTCTTGGTTTCCTAGCACTGGGAAGTCTGGGTACTTCATATTTACACAGATTTTGACATGTTGAAATGGGTTTCTGGAGATACTCCATTGGGATGATTGTGAAACACAGCATGTCCCCAAAGAGAAAAGCATGTCTGTAGGAAGGTGGGAAGGTTGCCCCAAATCTTCCTAATGAAAATCAATAGCCTAAAAATTAAATTAAGTTGATGCACCTAACGATTCCATCCAACTTGCTCATTAGCGAAAGCACCCAATCCCACCACAGGGATCCCTGTTGCTAAGTTGCCTCCAGAAACAAATTGATTAATGGATTTTCTTTTTCCTAAAGCCCTTTCAAGTAAGCAGGTCAAGTAGCTACGATTTCATTAGGGCCACTCTAGTCAGTGATAGCTGTGCAATTTGGTTCCAAACACCCAATTTATAGATTGGCCGGGTCCTCCGGAATCGATTGTGTTTGAGGATTTGGGAAGTCAGTGCCTTGTCATTAACTATCCTTATGGAATTTGGGGTCACGAAAGGAAGCTGAAGGCTGTGCTGGGAAGCGAACACCTGCCCATTTTATTCAGTGGGGGAAATGCAGGGGCCACCCCCTGCCCTTTCTCCTTATGCCCACCCAGCCCCAGGGTGCATTCAAATAGTTGTGAACATCCAGAGTTTCCTGACAAGGGGTTCTTCAGTGCAGAACTGGGAAACAGAAAAAAAAAAAAAAAAAATACAGTCCTACACTGATGGGGGTTTGGAAATCACAGAGGAGTTGATGGTGAAACCTACTGACTGAAATTAGATAGGGAGGAGCTTATTTTTGATAACAGAGACTTCCTGTTTTTAAATTTAGCTAAGCCTTGAACTGTTTACTTCTATTAAAGTACCAGCATGACGTTAAGAGGTTATAACAGTAGGACAATAAAATCAAAGGTGCCTATCTAACTTTAGATTTACTGTATACACATTGTGTGTGTGTGTGTGTGTAGTTGTGGTCCATGCTGTAGACCCATATAGTAATTACATGTTGGGTGAGGGGAATAGAAGTAACTGGGGAAAACTAAGTCCTCACAACAAAAGAGGCCCAGAGCTGGTCCAGATTAACCTGAATTTGTTAGGTAAACCTATATGCAAAATAGTTTTAGGCTGGGCACAATGGCACATGCCTGTAATTCCAGTGGCTCAGGAGGCTGAGGCAGCAGGATCCTGGTTTCAAAGCCAGCCTCAGCAAAAGCAAGGTGCTAAGCAACTCAGTGAGACCCTGTCTCTAAATAAAATACAAAATAGGGCTGGGGATGTGGCTCAGTGGTTGAGTGCCCCAGAGTTCAATTCCCAGTACCTCTCCCTTCCCCGGCCCTGCAAAAAAACAGTTTCAGTAATTAATTTTCCTCTGAATTTCTAGGTGTAGTTGAAAGTAAATAAATGGAAAGCTGAAACTTTCATCAAAGAAACTCAAGAAGGATGTTCCAAGGTATCATCCTCTAAAAAATAGAATTGAGTGCATTTATTTCATTTTCCTTTTAATTGACACATAATGTTTGTGCATATTTATGGAATATGGGGTGATAATTCAATTTGTGTGTATATTGTATAATGAGCCAATCAGGCTAATTGACATTTTCATACCCTGATCACCTGTTTATGTTTGGAGACTTTGAGCCCCTCTGTCCTTGGTCTTCATAAAATATATGAAGGCTGTTTTGACCCAGTCAGCCCACCATACTGTGGAACCCGAGAGCTCATTCCTCCTCTCCCACTGGGTTTTGGTATCCGTTATCCAGCCCTCCTCCACTGCCACTTCCCCCATCCTTCCTAGCTTCTGGTGACCCCTATTCTACTCTCTCCTCTGCCAGCGTACAGCAGGCAGAAATAAAAGAGCATTTTTTTAAAACCTGGAATAGATCTTGTAAGTCCCATTTTTTAAACTTTAACAAACTGAAAATGTTGAGTAGTTTTAGATTGACAGAAAATGTGCACGCCTATTTCAGTATACACCCCACACTCAGTTTCCCACACTGTCAACACTACTAGGGCGCATTTGCCACAATTCATTAATCAATGTTGATGCAAAGTCACCGTGAACAGGGTGACACTGAGCTACAGAGCAGTTCGGGTTTTCCAGAGACACTGGCAGCAGAGGATCCAGGACCCAGTTTCCTTAACTGTCAGCCAAGTTCTCCTTCAAGTCAACTCTATTTTTCTGTCTCAAGATGCCACGCTTTTCCCTTTTGTTACTGATAAGCCCTTTGAAACAAATCTGGTTCAGAAATTCAAGGTGTGAAGTAGGAAAAAGTATCGCTGCTCCGGGTGAAGAACATTCCTCCCCTGGCTTCCCATCCCTCAGGAGCACCTGAGACATCTTCCAGTAAATCTCAGGGCTCAGAGGAGGACAAGTTGGCAACCTCTCCACAGTTTGATTGCAGAACTTATCGTAAGTTAACCATCTGGCACCATCTGCCCCATGGGGTTTGGGGGGTGTTGAAACAGACTAAATCAGAAGGCAGCCTGAGAAGGCAGGTGCATCAGGTACGTGGATTACGGGAGACATGGCTATTCCATACGTATCATTTTCTTAACCCTTTGAGTTGTTGATTAAAGATAGAGTCAAATGTGCATCTTTGGGTTCATACAACTCTGCTAGTCACATCATTCGTGTTGTGCGTTCTGGGGGTAAGGAGAGACTGGTTGAACACATACTTGGGTCCTTTGGAGTATGTCTATGTAGATAACTCTGCTTTTCCCTTTCCTAAGAGTAAAACTACTTCTCCTTCTTTACTTTTTCCTTTTATCAGTATGGGCTTGTCTTAGTCTATTTTGTGATGCTTTAACAGAATACTTGATGCAGGAAAGTGTATAAAGAAAAGAGGTTTATTTAGTTCACAGCTTTGGAGGCTGAAATTTAAAGATTAGTTGTCTCCATCTTTTTGGCTTCTGATAAGGGCTCCCTTGGCTACATTGTAGCCTGATGAACAAGCAGAAGAGGAAAACACAGGAGAGAGAGAGAGAGAGAGAGAGAGAGAGAGAGAGAGAGAGAGAGAGAGAGAGAGAGAGTAAGGGAGGGAGCAAGAGACCAGGAAAGGACTGGCTTACTCTTTTATAATAACCTACCAAGTCCTGGGAGAACTACATTAATCCCTTCCCCAGATGCCGACTGGTGACTAACCACCTTCCACTCAGTTTTACCTCCTAAAGATTCACCACATCTCAAAATTGTAACATTGGAGACCAAGTTTCCAGCACATCTCCCAACAACACACTCCAATCATTTCTAAACCACAGCATGGCTAAGAGGTAAGAGCCTAAGAGAGAATTAAGAAGACACAATGTGAGTTAGGGAATCTGACATGCCCACTCAAAATCAGAAAAATGTGGGTTTAATGCCCAGTTTCACCTTCTCCTAACTGTGCAATCTTGAGGGAATTACTCAACCTCTCTGTGACTCCAATTCCTCTCTGTACAACAGGATGCCTGCTCCAATATGTTGCTGTGGGAATTTAATGAGATAATATATCTAAATAGTTTAGACTATTAGACATTATTTCTTTCACTACAACTATAACTGTCTTGATTATTTTTAAGAAGGGAATTAACTCAGAGAAACTTATTGGTCTTCAGCTTTTAGTATGATTTCCTGGAAAGTTCACCTTTTCCAAAGTACTGACTGCTTTCTTTGTATCTTTTTAATGATGCTTTATTTAATGATAATAAAGTCTCTCATTTATACAGTATGACTAAGCTTCCAAAAAAAGTTGAATTAGCTAATTTTATGGATTTTTAAAGAAAATTATTGTTTGTGTGTATGTGTGTGTGTGTGTGTGTGTGTGTGTGTGTGTGTGTGTGATTTTCTTGAATGGGTCATTTTCCATGAGGATGTTATGGCGTGCCTACTCCATGCCAGCACTGATCTAGGTTCTTGGACCACACAACAAAGATCCTTTCCTGAGCTTAGCTAAACCTGAGATGTCATGATGGTGAATAAGATTGTAAATTAGAAGATGGTAACCAGTGCTTGCAAAAGGGAAGAAGCAGGGCCTGCTAAGGAAAGTGGGAAGGACAGGCTTTGTTTTTCTTTTATTCACCAAGAGAACATTCTAAGGACCCCGAGTATCATAAGGTGGGCCTAGTGGGAGAGATAACTAGCGATTGAAAGAGACAGTCCTTCAACGACCACTTCCTGAATCTCTGCTCCCTTCTCTTCTAGCTGTGGTAGGTCAGTTTCCCTGTTCCAGCAGCCTGCCCAGCAGGGCTGGTCTGCTCACATGGAGTTTTTTCTGCCCTCTCCAGGTGCTGCCACCGATCCCAGCAGATGGTCCTGTGTGACAGGTCAGAATGAGTGGCACCTAACCACCCTCACTCATAACCCAGCCAGAGGCAGATGGAAAGTGACATTCCAGAACATGAGCGATTCACTCCTCCCTGTGATCTTCTAGAATCATGGGTAAACGAGGGATGTTAGGTGGAGACTCCAGGCTTTTCTAACCCCTTCCTCAAGGGATTCCAGCTTACCTTCCCAGGTGAGCCACCAGAACACTCCAGCCCAAGATAACATTATCATTCATCTCCAGCCAGGGCTCCTATTAATATGTCACTGAAACAACCTATTTTCTTAGACTAGTTCTCACCCTTTTGAGATACTGGACATGTGTCAAAAAAAAAAAAAAAAATCAGAGCCCATCCATATCTTATCTTACATTAGGACGAGTCATATAGAAATGTCCCTTCATTACCGGGACAGCTGTGTCAAAAAGAATCGACTTATTGTCAACATTTCTAACCTGACAATGTTAATGGAGCCTTAAGACAGCCTCCTCCCTCATTCGTTTCTTAGATACCTATCAAGAAGACAGTTGCAAGAGCGTTTCCGAGCTCTGGGGAGCCCCGGGTATGTGTATTAAATGACAGCACTCTAGATGCTCGTTATAAAGGGATGCGGGAGCAGGTAGGAGGATGGAGATGGAGGGGAGAAAGTCGGCTTTTGGCATGGTGCCAGGGTGGTGACTGACTCCAAGCAAGACTTCAGGCTCCAAAGATACCTATTGCTTTTCGTCTCCTGCTTTATCCCCCCAAATTTTCCGGCACTCCATAACAAATATATTTACCGAGTAAAGGCAGCCTTCGAGACTCTTCCCAGGAGAGTTTCCAATGCCTCTCTCCACCCCTCAGCTCCTGAGTTATTAGAGGATAGAGAGGAAGAAATCATTGGTTGGAGAATTTTCTAGAGCCTTTAGAGAGTACCTGAAGCTGGGTAGGAGGATTTTCAGGTCAGGGTTGATCTTGAAGGAACACGCTCTCTGGTAACACACCATCAGCCATACAGTGCGGATCAATTGTAACGAGATGACAGGTTGGTATTAGTGAATGAAGCAATAAGCCATTTCCCCTGTAGAATTTACACAAATGCCTTGCCTAACAGCATGAAACTATTGGAATTTTTCTAGGAAATGCCCATGGGCTCTTACAGTAAATCTCTTTTGTGTGTGGATCATTCATCCCTCTTTCTTTAAAGCACGATGAATGCACTTCTTCTATCTGCAGTCCAAACCACCCCACTTACAGGCACTTGAACTCTGTCTAGTCAGCAAGACTCAAAAAGATACAACCTTGAAGAGTGCCAAGGTACTTTCATATCTTTATGTGGCATTGGGGGAATGCTCAGCACCCCTCCTGGGTTGGGGATGGAGGAAGATATGCTCAGCCTCCCAATCTGAAAGCTGGTAGGATCCAAGTTCCCCTCTTCCCAAGCCCTGGCAGCAATGGGTGGGCTCATGATCTAGGATCAGCCAACCGGTGTTTCTACCTGGCCTTTGCATTGTGAGCCAGGATGTAACTTTGGAGATCATTTTCAGAGTGGAGGCTTCCTGTGCTAGTGACCAAAGCTTCTTCTGGTGATGGCTTTCATATCTAGCCATGCCTGTGTTCTGTACAGGATACTCATTTCCATACCGTGTTGGTCCCTTGGGTATTGCTTGTTTTCCTGGTGCTCCAGCATTTGGGGCTGATACTTTGAGGTACCTGAAAACCTTGTCAAAGGATCTTTCTGCTTGGGTTAGCCAGAAGTGACTTTGGACCACTAAAAAATGTTTTATCTTATTTCAGTTCCATTCCTCACTCACCCTGTATGATGCTGGATATTGCTTTCTGCATCTTACGAAGGAGAAAACCAAGGTTCCTCAAGGCCAGTGACTGGCTTGTATTTTCACTGATGAGTGGCAGAATTGACTTGAACTGAGTCTGAGCTCCATGGCGCAGGGCCATCATGTCTTACCTCATGTAGTCTGTCCGGGACCTGGCAGGGAGATTTATAGAAACACTTTCAAGAACACTGGACTGTGTCATCTGCTTATGGGTGTATGCTTATCTCTATTGTAAGTAAGAGACTGTGTCCTGCACACAATAGGGTATTTTTAATACCAAAATGGTTATTTCTCAGGAGATTAGGCTCAAAGATGGACCCCAGTCACAACCAGACCTATCTTTCTGTCTCAATTGGTCCCTGTTACTCTTCTTGAAGGGGGCACTGCATGGAAGGGTCCTGTGGGGTAACAAAAACTAGAAAGGGGGGAGAATTAAATACCATCAATTTAATTTATTTAGTCTTTGGCACACATGCAAAGATTGGTTACTCGGTGCTGATACTCTGCTAGACACACTTACTTACCACATTTTCTCCTGACAATGGACACTGATACAATATGGCTGTTATTACTGCTCCTAATTTACAGATGAGGAAACTGAGACTTACGGAGTCTGAGTTTAATGTCCCAGATCCACAACTAGGAAGCCCTGGCACCAAGTCTCCCTGATACTGTGGCACAAGCTCCAACCACCCTACCATAGCAGTGGGGTTGTTGACACTGAGTCTGGGGATGGTTGATGACGATTGCTTTTGAGCCCCTTTCATTAAAAAGATGTGTAGGATCTTTTATGTAATTCCAAGAGCGTGGTCTTGAAGAGACATCTTCCCCTCCACTATTTTTATATTTTTTGAGGAAAAAATTGAAATTGGGAAGACTTGGCAAAGAGAGTGTTAATGTGCAAACATCAAATGAATTCCATGGATTTTCTACTCATTAAGGCCCATTTCCCTGCACATAACTCACCTCGGCGTGGTTATACTACTCCAGGGTATGCTAGTAAAAGGAGGGAAATGGGGAAGCCGGCCAGAAAGAGGTGTTTTTGGCTGCAAAAATCTACTTACACCTATCAACAAAGTAAAACAGAAAGTCTTTGCCAAACAGTAAATATCAAGTTCATTGCCTAAGCCCCAGAAGAGAACATATTAAGCAATTTATGATACCTTTTTGAGTCCATGGTCACCTGATACCACTTGGCTGTGAATTTGGGGAATTGCGATTCAGTACTTGGAAAGTGAATCAGAGAAGAGATTCTGGTCATTTCACAGCTTGGCTAAAGTACTGGGGAATGGCAAAATGTGAATTTCTTTTATCTTAGATAATGAAGAGAATGTTTATCTGTTACATTGATTAGTTTACTAAGCATCTACTATGTACTGGGCAAACAGCTCTAGAGATGAAAAGGTCAGCTACGCTTGAAATATCCTTCTCTTGCGGAGCTTGCATTCTGTCCAAGAAGATGAATAAAAATCAGAAAATAAATGAATAATGTCAGAGAGGAATAAATGATTTAAAATTAATCAGGTCCCATAATGGATGGAGGGTGACCCGTGGGAAGGAAGTCAATTGGGAGTGGATAGTCCAGAAGGTCTCCCAGCAGCTCAATGTTTAGGAAAAGTGGATGTTCACAGGATGAAGAAGAACATGGATAAGTGGGTGAGCAAGTGTGAAGGACCCCAGGCGAGGGGAGCCTAGTGTGTTAGAGAATCAGGGAGAAGTGTGGGATGAAACCAGGAAAAGGGAGAGCTAGAAGGGTTGAGGTCACAGGTCAGCAGAGCCAGATTCCGCAGGTCTCAGATCATGGTCTGTCCCCAGCTATAATGAGATGCCCAGAGGGCCTGCAAAGGACAGCTGACATGTCCCATTTACACTTCCTGACACTCCTGTGCAGAGAGGGTGGTCTGGAGATGCCTAGGAATAAAAGCAGGGAGAAAGGACCAAACAGAACTTATCAGTGTCAATGCTCCTGGACAGCAGTGTGTGTCCTAAAATTTAGCTTTAGTGTTTTCCAGGGCTGGATGCTCATTTGAATCACTCTTGACACTTCTTCAAGGAGCAGCTTCCTGGGGTCTACCCTGGATATGCTGACCCAGTAGGCCAGGGAAGGTCATTTAGTCTTTGCAGCAACCTTAAAAGGTGGTTCCACCATTATTCCCATTTAAATATGGGGAAGCAGAGGTTTGAGCGGTTCTATGACTCCATAAGTTTACGCAACTAATAAGCATGAAAATCTAAGCAATTTGTTTCCAACAATAGCACCTTGTACTATAATGCTGTCTCCCTCCTGTACACAATAGCTGCTCAGTAAGTCTTCATTGTATAAAGAAGGGAATGGAAGTATGGATGGATGAACACATGGCTCCAGAGTTCTGGAAGGAATTTCCATGGTTCAGATCTCAACTCTGATCATCACCTTTGTGTAATTTCATAGCCAGAGATACTCCTTCCTCCTGTGTCAACCCGTGGAGCAAAGACAAATCTTAGGCCCCTAACATTTGACTTCAAGCCGGCACCCCTTAGAAGTCCACATCTGGATTCTGCTCTTGAGTTTTGAAACCTAAATAAAAAATGACCAACACGAAGAGCTTATAGCCTAGATCACTAGGGCATTCTCCAGGGCCCCTGGGAGACGAAACAAGAGGCACATCCAAGTGGAACTTACAGGGAGCCTCCAGACCAAGCAGATAGGAAGATATAGGCCTCTCTCTGCCTGTCATTTTAGGAATCGCACAAGGTGGGGCTTTAGGGGACAATTATAGCAATCCTGTCCTTCTTGAGATGAATTCATTATTAGCCTTTGTGAATGCCTTCTGGAGAAAGCAGAGTTACATTTCTCCCTTACCAAGTGTAGTCATACAAAAGTCTCATTGCATTAATACTTTTAGAACTGGGCTGTAACTGAAGCCACAGAAAACTACTCACCAGGGATCCTGAGACTTGCAAACAAGTCTCTGTAAGCCTGCATGAAAAATGCAGAGGTGCCCCCTCTGTGGATAGTTAAGCTTGCTGGGACTTTAAAGCATGCCTCCTGCAGCATTTTAGACCCAAGCCCCAGGCCCAGGCCCTGGCCCCTACCCCCAGAGCTGCCACCAGGGTCCTCCGTGCCTCCTAAACACTTGGCTGCAGCACTTGGGACATTTTATTGAAGCAGCTTTACTAGAAGGATCCAATTACAGGGTATGGCAAGTTAGAGTCAGTGCCCTGGTTAACAATGCTACAGAGAACATTGAGGTTCCTTTAGCCCTTCCTGGGCTGAAAGAAATGAACAGAGGTAATGGCAAACAGCCCCCAAGATGGCTACGGTTTCTGGATACAAACACCCCACTGGGTTTCTTAAAAATCTTTATATTTTTATTCATGTATAAAAAGCAATACATCATAGTTGCATGGGGAAAAAAGTCAAACAATAGGAAGTAGAAATAATAAAAGTAAGCCTATCCCTCCTCCTCTTAAAATCCCAAATACTTCCCCTGAGGTGACACTGTTTCCAGTTTGTTGTCTATCCTTCCACATCTTTCTTTATTGCATTTACCAACAAAAGTCATGCTGTAGTTAAAATTTTTCCGTTCTCATTTTTTTGCAACTTCTGGGTATTTTCAACATCAGTCTCCAGAAGTCCACTTTATTCTTTTTAGTTGATGTGTTGAAGTTTCTAGTATGTCTGCGTTACTGTCCTTAGCCACTTCTTTTGTTGATTTATATTTAGGATGTTTCCAAATTTGCTTCTTTTACAAATAATTCTACAGTGAATATCTGTCGTGTCTTTGAACATGCTGTGCACACGTGAAGGAATTTCTGTAGGGTAAATTCCAGAGTTCTTCAGAGTATTAAAATCAAAATATTAGTTCTAAGGCATTCAAGTTCAACATTCCCTAGAGCTCAGGCAAATCTTCAGAGGGGTTTAGTTTTAAGAAAATAGTATTTAAAAACTAATGTTGTAATCATAGGCCCTAGATTCACATATTATCTAACTTTCCTTCATTCTCCCAGTTCAATTACCAACCCCATAGGTGATCACCATGGTTAGTTTCTAGGTATCCTTCTGAAGCTTTGTACATATAAACAAGCAAATATAGCATGCACTAATTTCTTCTCCCATCTTTAGATAAAAAGCAACGTATTTTATACTATTCTTTTGCTATTTTCTCTTATCCATGCATCTAATAGATCTCTCCATATAAATACACTGTTTTTTCATTATTTTTAATATTTTAATCAATATACTTTATTTTGAAGGGAATTTTTTGGTTTACAGAAAAACTGTGTTAAAAATTCAATCCTGGATTTGCCATGTTTCCTGTCTGCTCACTGATTCTCTCCCTGCTAGTTTTCCTTGTTTTAAACATCTCCGACTAGTGTTGTACATTTGTTACAACAAACAACTAGTTTTGTTACAACAAATGAACTAGTATTGATACAGTATCCTTTTTTATTTTAATTTTTTAAATTTTTACAGACTGCATTTTGATTCATTTTACACAAATGGGGTACATCATTTCCTTTCTATGGTTATGCACGATGTAGATTTTTTAAAGTCATAGTCTACATAAAAGTTCCCTCTGGGATGTACACTTTTCTGGGGGACAGATGCATAATGTCATGTATCTACTCTTGTATGGTATCATATACAGTAATTGATCACGCTGTGAATACCTTGTGTTCCATCTCTTCCTCACCTCCAAAACTCTCACAACTACAGATCATTTTACTCTTTCTATTGTTTTTGCCTTTTCTAGGCAAATTGGAATCACACAGTGCATATCCTTTTCAGATTGGCTTCTTTTACTTAACAATATGCACATAAGTTTCCTCCATGTCTTTTGTGGCTTGGTATTTTTCTGTGTATATCTACATCACATTCCATTGTATGGATATTGTGACACAGTTTTCGTTCACCTATTGAAGGACATCTTCAAGTTTTGCCAATTATGCATAATTACTATAACATCCATTTACAGTTTTATGTGGACATGAATTCATGTGGGTAAATAACCAGGCAGTGCAATTGGTGGATCATATAATAAGAATATGTTTTGCTTTGTAAGAAGTTGTCAAATTGTCTTCCACAGTGACTGCACCAGTTTGCATTCATCAGCAATGAATGAGAGCTCCTGTTGTTCCACATCCTCACCAGCATCTGGAGTCAGCGTTTTGGATTTAGCCCTTCTGATCGGTATAAGGTCATATTCCATTATTATTTTAAATTGCATTTCCCTAATGGCATATGATGTTGAGCATTTTTTTCATATACTTATTTGTTTTGATGTGACTTCTTTGGATCTTTGGCTCATTTAAAAAATTTGGTTTTCTTAATGTAAAGTTTTAAGTGTTCTTTGTATAATGTGGCTAATAATCAATTATCAAATATGTTGTGCACATAATTTCCCCGTTTGTGATTTGCCTTTTATTTTCTTATGCACCCTTTATAAAGCAGAAGGTTTTAATTTTAATAGTCTAAATACCTTCTTTCATGGGTTGTGCTTTTGATGTTCTGTCTAAAAACTCATTTGCCAAACCCAAGGATCACCTATATTTGCGCCTGTCTTTGAGGAGTTTTATAGTTTTCCATTTAGCTTTATGGTCCATTTTGAGTTAATTTTAAATGGAAAGTTTTATTTCTATTTGTTTATTTATTTTGCTTTGGTATGTGCATTGCATGTCCAGTTCTCCTAATATCATCTATTGAAAAGAAAACCCTTTTTCCCATTGAATTATCTTTGCTCCTTTATCAAGGATCAGTTGGTTAAGTTTGTGAGGTTTCATTTCTGGACTCACTATTGATCTATTTTTTCATCAATTCTATACTATTTGAATTACTGTAGTTTTACAGTAAATCTGAAATTTGTTTTAGTATTAGTTCTCTAACTTTACTCTTCATGCTTTATTGGCTATTCTGGCTCATTTGTCTTTCTATATAAACTTTTGAATCTCTTTGTTGATATTCACAAAATTAATTACTAGAATTTTGTTGGGATTGTGTCAAATCTTTTGAAGCAATTTGAGAACTGACATCTTAAAGCAAACAAACAAACAAAAAACTTTTGTAAGTGAATTGATTCCCTCTCCATCTATTTAGATCTTTGATTTTTTAAGTAGAATTTAAAGTCTTATGTAGATCTTGTATGTATTTTGTTATAATTATTTCCAAGTATTTCATTTTGGGGGGGGGATGCTAAAGTAAATGATGTTACACTTTAAATTTTAAACCCTAGTCATTAATTGGTACTTTTTTTACAACACCAAAGTAAATAAAAAGTGATTGGATTTTTTCCTCTGTGTGTGTGTGTGTGCACCTGTGTGTGTGTGTGTGTGCGTGCGTACAGATGGTTACTTGGGGTTGAACCCAGGGGCTTCTCAGATGTTAGGCAAACACTTTACCACTGGGTTGTATTCCCAGAATTTTTTTTTTTTTTTTTTGAGACAATATTGCTGTTATCCAGGCCGGTCTTGAATTTAGAATTCTTCTGCCTCACTTTCTCAAGTAGCTGAGTTTATGGGTATATGCCATTGCACTGGGCTAGTGACTACCTTTTAAGTATTAACCTTGCATCCCTAGCCTTTCTATAATTACTTACTAGTTCTTGGAATTTTTATGTTGATCTGAATATAGGGGGGAGATTTTTGCATAAGAAATCATGTCATCTACAAAAGACAAGTTTGATTTCTTCCTTCCCCATCTGTATATTTTTACATTGATTTTTATTCACGTTAGTAACTTTTCTTGTCTTACTGCAGTGGCTAGGACTTCCACAGTGGGTTGAATAGCAGTGATGCCATAGTCTGAGTGCTAGTGTGGGAAGTGATGAGGTCCCAGGGACTCTGTTCTCGTGAATGGGATTAGAGCCCTTACAAAAGAGGGGCAAGAGGACTGGCCTCTCCTTCTGTCGTGAGGGGACACAGCAGCAAGGTGTAATCTATGAAGCAGAGAACGAGTCTTCCCCAGACACTGATTCTGCACATGCTTCAATCTTGAACTTTCTTACCTCTAGAACTGTGTGCAATAAATACCTATATATAAATGAACTTGGATTTAATTTTCTCCTCTTTTTCTAAGTTCCTAATGCTAAAGCTTCAGTTATTAGTTTTTAAATAATATGTGCACTCTCTATAAATCTCCCTGTATATACTGCTTTCACAGCATCCCAAACATTTTGAAAGTTATATTTTTCATTTTAGATCTTTTAAAATTTCTCTTGATACTACTTATTTAACCCATGTGTTATTTATAAGAGTGTTGTTTAATCTCTACATATTTTGAGATTTTTCAGCTTTCTGTTACTGATTTCTAGTTTAATTCCATTGTGGCATGAGAGCATACTTTGCATGATTTCATTTAAATTTGTTGAGATGTGTTTTACGGTCCATGTTGTGGTCTATCTTGGTGAATGTTTCATGTGAGCTTGAAAAGAATGTATATTCTGCTGTTGTTGGATAGAGTGCTCTATAAATGTCAATTTGATCCAGTTGATTGATGGTCCTGTTCAGTTCAATGGTACCCTTCCAAATTTCCTGCCTGCTGGACCTGTCACTTATTCAGAGGGGTGTCAAAATCTCTGACTGAAAGAGTGGGTTCATCTATTTCTCCTTGCACTTTTATCAATTTTTGTCACATATTTTGATGTTCTCTTGTTAGGCAGATGCACATTAAGAATTACTCTATCTCCTTAAAGACTTATACTCTTATGTAACATCTTTCTTTGTATGATAATTTTCTTCCTCTCATGTGTGTCTTATGTAATTTATTCAATACTGTACTGAAGGTGAAAAACAGATTGCTGGGTGCACTTTCACACAATCTCAAAGCTGAAAAATCACAAAGTCAAACTATTGAATTTTAGGAAAGTTCTGCATACTGATTTCTACTTTCTTTTGATTACTATTGATGTGGTATCTCTCTCTCCATCCTTTAAATCTCTCTGTGTCTTTATGTTTAGAGTGAGTTTCTTATAATTGGGTCTTGTGTGTGTGTGTGTGTGTGTATGTGTGTTTATCTACTATGGCATCTCTGTCTTTTAATCGGTATATTTAGACCATTCACATTTAAAGTAAGTAATGGATATATTGGCAGTCACTGTGTGTGTGTGTGTGTGTGTGTGTGTGTGTGTGTGTGTTTTGTCTTCCACCACTTTTCTGCCTTCACTGAGTTTACTTGAGCATTTTTGAATTCCATTTCTTCTTCGTCTACTTTTTTTGTGTGTGTGTGTGGGAGAACTCTTTTTATTTTATTACATGAAGGAATTACACTCATAGAAGTTAAACATGGAGCCCAAATGGTTACACTAGACAGGTTGTTAGGTTTTAAACTGGTGACAAGGGCCAGAAGGGAAATTCTACTCATCACAAGGAAATCCTCACGTAAACTTCAGTGAGTCACAAGCACTTAAAACCCTGAACTTTCAGCCAATGGTCCTTGTTCAGTCTAATCTCTCCTAGGATCTGAAATATGTTCTTGTGCTGGTCAACCTCCAGCTGAATTACTTCTCCGTGTTCTGGATGCTCAATTACAGTACCTTTGCAGGCAAATTTCTTCTAAAACACCTTCATAGTTCCTTTTTACCGTAGCCATCAGCTGTCCCTTGGACAGTAGTAAGGGTCTTGCCATTTCTCTGTTGGATTCTCATGTGGATAAAATCCTCAGTGCCAGCAGGAAGCAGGTCATGGTCCCTACTTGCATCAGCACAGGGGCGGAAATAGTGGAGGCTCTGAAGAGTGGACATATGATATGATTCCTTTTCTTAGGTGGAAACTGGCTGGAGAAGGCAGCTGAGCTTTGCAGGAAGGTGGGCGCAGAGCATAGAGAAACAAGAAGACTCGAGGGACAGCTGCTGAGTTCTCAGTGGTCACTCAGTGACTGGGGCCTCTCTTCCTCTTAATGCATCCATCGTACAAGGTTTTAAAAGTTCTTTGTGTTTTCTCTAGAGTTTTCAGTATACAGATATAATGGATTTAGTTATACTTATATATGAATACTAGTTTATGCGAACATTCCACCTATCTGAATTATGTTTCTGGTATTGTTATTCTTTCCTGAAGCTTCCAACTCTGCTTGTATGACCCATCAGTTCTTGCACGGTAACTCCTTTTGCACCAGAGTCCTTAGAATCTTAATCATAGTTATTTAAAGTTGCTAGTCTGCTAATTCCAAAATCTGCTACATCTGAATCTGGTGCTGACTCTTGGTTTGTTTCTTCAGACTGTATTATTGCGCCCTTTAGCATGTCTTTGACTTTTTTGGTTGAACGTTAGAGACGTTTGTATTAGGGAAAAGAAACAGAGACAAATAAGCCTTAAGCAAGATGTTCATTGGACCTGAGAGCCAATTTTATTTCTCTTATGTGAAATCTCTTTCCTTAATATTTTTCCATTTCTGTATTAAAGTGTTGCTATGATTTGAATATGGATATTGTCCTATGAAGCTCCCTGGGTTAAAGGATTGATCTCAAGGTTGGCACTATTGGGAGGAAGTAGGAGCATTAGGAAGTGGGGCACAGTGGGAAGATGTGAATCACTGGGAATGCCCTCCCAGGGGAATGTGGAACCCTTGCCCTTCCTGTTTCCTTCTGTTTCCTGGCTGGTGTTACATGTAGTTTGCTCCACCAAATTCTGATGCCATGATGTGCTACCCTTACCACAAGTCCAAAGCAAATAGAACCACCATATGTATCCTAGAGATGAATGCTATATGTATCCTAGAGATGAATGCTCTGAGGTGCATGTGGTAAAGATTTTCTCCCACTCTGTAGGCTCTTTCTTCACATTATTGGTTGTTTCTGTTGCTGAGAAGAAGCTATTTAGTTTGAATCCATCCCATCTATTGATTCTTGATTGAACTTTTTGCGCTTTAGGAGTCTTGATAAGGAAGTCAGATCCGAGGCCAACAGGGTGAAGATTTGGGCCTACTTTTCCTTGTAGTAGTCACAGGGCCTCTGTTCTGGGCTAAGGAACTGAACAGACACTTCACAGAAGAAGAAATACAATCGATGAACAAACATGAAAAAATGTTCAACATCTCTAGCAATTAGAGAAATACAAATCAAAACTACTCTAAGATTTCATCTCATTCCAATCAGAATGCCATTATCGAGAATACAAGCAACAGTAAATGATGGCAAGGATGTGGGGAAAAAGATACACTCATACATTGCTAGTAGGGTTGCAAATTAGTGCAGCCACTCTGAAAAGCAGTGTGGAAATTCCTCAGAAAACTTGGAATTGAACCACTATCCCTTTGGTTTTTTGAGATTGGCTTATCTTACTTAGCATGATATTCTCCAACTTCATCCATTTGCCTGCAAAAGCCATAATTTTATTATTCTTTATGGTTGAGTAATATTCCATTTATATATATATACACCACAGTTTCTTGATTCATTCATCAATTGAAGGGCATCTAGGTTGGTTCCACAATCTGGCTATGGTGAATTGAGCAGCAATGAACATTGATGTGGCTGTATCTCTGTAGTATGCTGATTTTAAGTCCTTTGGGTATAGGCCAAGGAGTGGGATAGTTGGGTCAAAGGGACTTAAAATTAGCATGCTACAGTGACACAACCACATCAATGTTTATAGCAACTCAACTCACAATAGCTAAACTATGGTGCCCACTAACAGATGAATGGATAAAGAAAATGTGATATACACATCTATATATGTATATATAGATATGTATATATATATATATAATATATATAATGGAATATCACTCAGCTTTAAAGAATAAAATTATGGCATTTGCTGGTAAATGGATGGAATTGGAGATTATCATACTAAGTGAAATAAGCCAAACCCAGAAAACCAAAGGCTGAATGTTTTCTCTGATATGTGGATGCTAATTCACAATGTTGGGGGAAGCTAGGGAAGAATAGAGTTACTTTATATTAGGTAGAGGGGAGTGAAGGGAGGGGAAGGGGTATGGGGGCAGGAAGGACAGTAGAGGGAAACAGACATTACCTCATGTACATATATGACTGCATGACCAATGTGATCCTACAATATATATAATCAGAAAAATGAGAAATTACATTCCATTTATGTATATGCTATCAAAATGTATTAATGCATTCTACTGTCATGTACAATTAATTAGGACAAATAAAAAAATAGAACCACCAGATATTAGACTGGAACCTTCATAACCATGAACTACCTAAAACTTTTCTCTTTATAATTTAATGGCCTGAGGTGTTTTGTTATAGTAATTCAAAGATGACTAATGTAGTTACTGAGCATAATGTCCATTTCTAGGAAGTCTTTATATACTAAAGAGATAAGTCTATATCTATGATATGAATTTTAATAGTTTTTACCACTTTGACTTTTTAAAAAATTGGTTGTTTTCTCTGCAGAAAAAAAAGTTTTTCATTTAGCAAATTTTACATTTCTGAATTCAGTAATATATGGAAAGTCTTTCTCTCATTTAAATTTATAAATGAATTTCCTATATTTCTTCTTTTATTTAAATGTCTTATTTTTCAATAATATTATTCAATAACATAATTTTTTAACAATAAATAATTTATTTGCAAATAATAAAATAATAAAATAAAATTTTAGTTCATTTTTGTTGTTAACTAGTTGGATTTAATCATTTCACATTGTCTGCATATATCAAGATAACACATTGTACTATAAATATTTGCAGTGTGTTTGTCAATAATATGTTAAAGCTGGGAAAAATGAAATGAAAAATAATAAAACAGGGGCTGGGGTTGTGGTTCAGTGGCAGAGCACTTGCCTAGCACGTGTGAGTCACTGGGTTCAATCCTCAGCACCACATAAAAATAAATAAATAGGAATTCAGTTCCTAAGCCAACATGGTAGAGATTTGGTCCTACTTTTTCTATTAGATCCAGACTCTCTGTTCTAGTGCCTAAGTCTTTGATCCACTTTGAGTTGATTTTTTGTGCAGGGTGAGAGATAGAGGCTTAATTTCATTTTGCCACACATGGATTTCCAGTTTTCCCAGCACCATTTGTTGAATAGGCTATCTTTCTGCCAATGTATGTTTTTGGTGCCTTTGTCGAGTATGAGATAACTGTATTTATGTGGGCTTTTCTCTGTGTCTTCTAATTCTGTACCTTTGGTCTACATGTCTATTTTAGTCCCAATACCATGCTGTTTTTGGTACTATAGCCCTGTAGTATAGTTTGAGGTCTGGTATTGTAATGCCTCCTGCTTCACTCTTCTTACTAAGGATTTCTTTGGCTATTCTGGGTCTCTTATTTGTCCAAGTGAATTTCATGATTTCTTTTTCTAATTCTATGAAGAATGTCATTGGAATTTTAATAGGAATTACATTAAATCTGTATAACAGTTTTGGTAGTGTGACCATTTTGACAATATGAATTCTGCCCATCCAAGAACATGGGAGATCTTTCTATTGTCTAAGGTCTTCTTCAATTTCTTTCTTTAGTGTTCTGTAGTTTTCATTGTAAGTCTCTTTCACCCCTTTTGTTAGATTGATTCCCAAGTTTTTTTTTTTTTTTTTTTTTTTTTTTTTTTTTTTTTGAGGCTATTGTGAATGGGGCAGTTTTCCTAATTTCTTTTTTAGAGGATTCATCACTGATGTATAGAAATGCATTTAATTTATAGGTGTCGATTTTATATTGTGTTACTTCACCGAATTCATTTATCAGCTCTAGGAGTTTTCTGGTGAACGTTTTGGATCTTCAAATATAGAAGAATCATGTTGTCAGCAAATAGTGATAGTTTGAGTTAGGCACTAGAACAGAGACTCTGCACCTAATAGAATAAAAAGTAGGACTAAATCTCCACTATGTTGGCTTAGGAAGTGACTTCCTTAACCAGACTCCTAAATGCAAGAAGTAAAATCAAGAATCAATAAATGGGATGGATTCAAACTCAAAAGCTTCTTCTCAGCATGGGAAATAATCAATAACATTAAGAGAGAGGCTACAGATTGGGAGAAAATCTTCACCACATTCACCTCAGATAAAGCACTAATCTCCAGGATATATAAAGAAATCATAAAACTTAACATACACACACACCACACACACACACACACACACAGACACGAAACCCAAATTACCCAGTCAATAAATGGGCTAAGGAACTGAACAGACACTTCATAGAATAAGAAATACAATCGATCAACAAACATATGAAAAAAATGTTCATCATCTGTAGCAATTAGAGAAATACAAATCAAAACTACTCTAAGATTTTCATCTCATTTCAATCAGAATGGCAATTATTGAGAATACAAGCAACAATAAGTGTTGACAAGGATGCAGGGGGAAAGGTACATTCATACATTGCTGGTAGATCTGCAAATTGGTACAATCACTATGGAAAGCAGTATGGATATTCCTCAGAAAACTTGGAATGGAACCACTATTTGACCCAGCTATCCCACTCCTCAGTTTATAACCAAGGGACTTAAAATTAGCATACTACAGTAACATAGCAACATCAACGTTTATAGCAGCTCAACCCACAGTAATTAAACTTTGGAACCAAACTAGATGCCCTTCAACAGATGAATGGATAAAGAAAAGGTGGTACATATACACAATGGAATATTACTCAGCCTTAAAGAATAATGAAATTATGCCTTTTTCTGGTAAATGGATGAAACTGGAGAATATCATGCCAAGTGAAATAAGCCAGTTCCAGAAATCCTAAGGCTGAATGTTTTCTCTGATAACTGGATGCCAATCCATAATAGGGGTGGGGAGAATGAAGTAATTTTGGATTACACAGAGGAGACGGGGGGGATGGGATGGGAAAGACAGTGGAATGAGATAGTTATTATTACCCTATATACATGTATGATTACACTACTGATGTGACTCTACACCATGTTCATCCAGAGGAAGAAGTTGTGCTCCATTTGTGTATAGTGTGTCAAAATGCATTCTTCTCTCATGTATAACTAATTAGAACAAATTTAAAAATAAAAAGTAAACTCTCAAAAAATAAATAGTGGTATTGTGTTCATTTATAATTAAAAATATTTTAAAAATAAAATAAATCGATAGTATAATTATAAAAAAGAAATTATAGTCTGTGACTTATAAAAATGTCTATAGTCTCATCTCATACTTTCATTATTGTTATTGACACAAACGGAGTATGAACTTCACTGTAGCATTTCCATACACATGTGCATATATTGAGCTTTTATCACATCCTGCCTCCCTTCACCTACCTCTCTGTGTACTCATCTTCTCCCCTCTTCCCTGACCCTCTTTTCTAGACCTTAATAGTTCCTTCTCTGCATTCAGGTCATCTTTGTTTTTTGTTTAATTTCCACATATAAGAGAAAACCTGAGTGGGCTGAGGATACAGCCCAGTTGGTAGAGTGCTTGCCTCCCCAGGCACAAGGCCCTGGGTTCAATCCTCAGCACCACAAAAACAAAACAAAACAACAACAACAAAAAACAAACCAAAAAATAGAGAGAAAACCTGACATTTTTCTTTCTTTTTTGACTTATTTTCCTTACCATGATGTCTTCTAGCTTGATCTGTTTTCCTCCAGATGACCTGATTTCATTCTTCCTTATGGTTGAATAATACTCCATTATGTGTGTGTGTGTGTGTATATATATATATATATATATCTCACAGTTATCCACTTGTATGTTGAAGGGTACCTAGCCTGGTTCCCTATTTAGCTATTGTGAACAGTGCTGCAATGAAAATGGGTATGCAGGTATTTCTTTTGTATGCTGACTTCATTTCCTTTGGAATGTACTCAAGTGGTATAGCTGGATTATATGGTAGTTTGTGTTTAGCTTTTTGAGAAACCTTCATATAGTTTTCCACAGTGATTGTATTGATTTACATTTCCACTTATAGTGTATAAAGATTTTGATTTCTCCACATCCTCACTAGCATTTGGAAAATGAGATAGAATCTCAATGCAATTTTGATTTGCATTTCCCTGATGGCTAAGATATCGAGCATTTTTTTTTTCTTGTTCTTATTGGCCTTTTCTTTTTGACATGTCTATTCAGATCCTTTGCCCATTTATTGATTGCATAATTTTTTTTCTGTGGTTAATTTTTTGAATTCTCTATAAACTCTGGATATTAATCCTCCATCAGATCAATAGCTAGTAAATATTTTCTCCCATTCTGTGGATTGTTTCTTTACTTTTCTGATTATTTTCTTTGCTCTACAGAAGCTTTTTAATTTGATGCAATTCCATCTGTTGATTCTCGCTTGGGCTATTAGAGTCCTATCCACTAATTAATTACCTGTGCCTGTATGTTAAAGTGTTTCCCCTATATTTTCTTCTAGTAGTTTCACAGTTCATGTCTAATTGTATCAAGGTTTTGATCCATTTAAAATTGTTCTTTTAAACAGGGTAAGATATGGAAATCTAGTTTCAATGTGAACATTCAGTTTGCCCAGCACCAGTTGTTGAAGAGGCAATCTTTTCTCCAATGTATTCTTTTTTTTTTCACCTTTGTCAAGAATCCGTTGGCTGAAGATGCATGGATTTTTCTGGATATTTTATTCTATTCCATTAATTTATGGGTCTGTTTTAATGTCAGTTGTATGCTGTTTTTATTAAGCCTCTGTAGTATGTTTTGAAGTTAGGTATTGTGATGCCTCCAGCATTGCTCTCTTTTGCTCAGGATTGTTTTCTTTCTTAGTGTGTTTGTTATTGATGTATAGAAAAGCTACTGGTTTTTGTACATTGATTTTTTTTATCCTGTTACTTTGGCTGTATTTGCTTATTAGTTATAAAAGTTTTTGGTGAAGGATTAGGATTTTCTATGTATAGAATCATATCATTTGTAAACAGATAATCTGACTTCCTCCTTTCCTATTTGTTTATCTTTTCTATTTTTTTTCTTGCCTAATTGCTCAGTCTAGAATTTCTAGTACTCCTTTAACTAAAAGTGGTGAGAATTAACATCCTTCCTGATCTTAAAGGAAATGCTTTCAGTTTTTCTCTATTTCCTTTGATATTGGTTGTTAATTTGTGTTATGTAGTCTTTAATATGTTGAGGTATGATCCTTCTATACCTAATTTATTCATGACTTTTATCAGGAAGTGATACTGAATTTTATCAAAGGTTTTTTCTGAATCTATTGCAATGATAATGGAATTTTTATCCTTGGTCATTTTTATATATTGTATTATACTTATTGAGTTGCATATGTTAAACTATCCTGCATCCTTGGAATGAAAACAACTTGATCATAGTGTGTGTTGTTTTTAATATGCTGTCGAGTTTCATTTGGATCCATTTTGTTAAGGTAGTTCATCAGAAAGACTGGTCTATAGTTTTCATTTTTTGTCCAAGGTTTTGGTTGAAGGAGAGTAATGGCTTCATAGAATAAGTTTGGAAGGGCTTCTTCCCATTTTATTTTATGGAATAGTTTGAGGAGCACTGGTATTCTTCTCTAAAGGTCAGGTAAAATCTAGCAGTGAATTTATCCAGCCCCAGGATTTTCTTTGTTAGGAAACTTTTTTATTACTGCTTCTGTCTCATTTTAAAAAAATCTATTTAGGATTTTTATATCTTCTTGGTTAAATTTTATTACAACATATGTTTCCAGAAATTTATTCTAAATTTTCCAATTCATTGGCATATAGTTTTTCAAAAATATTGAATTGTGAACCATTGAATTTCAATGGTATATTTTGTAATGCCTTCTTTTTTACCTCAATTTTCATTTATTTTGATCTTTTCCCCTCTTTCATTTAGTTTAGCTAAAAGTTTAACAATTTTGTTTATCTTTTCAAAAACTAACTCTTGTTTTCATTGATCCTTTGTATTGTTCTTTTAGTCTCTATTTCACTTGCCTTCTCTGGTCTTTATTATTTCTCTCCTTTTAGTGATTTTGAGTTTGTCTTGTTCTTATTTTTCTAAGATCTGGAGATGCATTATTAGGGCATTTATTTGAGATACCTCTTTCTTTTTATGTAGGCACTCATTGCTATAAAATTTCCTCTTCATACTGCTATTGTAGTATCTCACAGATTATGGTATGCTGTGTTTCCATTTTTTTTTTTTGATTCAAGAAAATTTTACATTTTGTCCCTGATTTCTTTAATGGCCCACTATTAATTAAATAGTGTTGTTCAATCTCCATGTATTTGTATAATTTTTGCAGTTTCTCTTGCTGTTGACTTATAGTTTTATTCTATTGTGATAGGATGCAAGAAATTATTTCATTTTTTCTTTTTAAATTTATAAGACTTGTTAATGTACGTTCTATATTGGAAAAAGTTTTGTGTCCTAATAAAAGAAGGTATTCTGTGGCTATTGGATGGAATATTCAGCAGATATCTATTGAGTCCATTTGCTATTTAATATAATTTAATGCTGATGTTTATTTGTTGGTTTTTTTTCCTCTGAATGATCTAAATATTGGCCAGAATGGAATATTGACATTATCCATTTATAGGTCCATTGGAACTTCCTTTCCTAAGTGGTGTGAGTTATGGTTTCATCCTTTTTTTACAAGATTGCTTTGCTCAAAGAAATTTAATTCCAACCATAAAACAGTCTAGATTTTCTCCCACATACTTGAGATGCTTCTTTTATTATTTACTAATTTCTCATGTGTATTGGAACCTTTCCTCTGGGTTTGCAATACTATTTCACTGGTCTTTTTGTCTATTCCCACAGCAGTATTATCCTGTTTTAAATACAAAGTGTTTATATTTTAGTATGATAAGGATGAACTTCTCTCATTGTTCTTAAAAGATCCTTCCTCCTTATATTTTCCTGGTTATCAATTTTCTTTTTGTAGAAAGGTAAGAATCAGAATATCTGTTTTTCATTATCCTCATACATACACACTGCAGTATTTTATTAGGATCACATTACATTTCTAACTAATTTAATACTAACTATCTTTATGATGTGAAGTTTCCTATCAAATAATATGGTAAATTTCAATTTATTCAAGCATTATTTTTTGAACTTCAGTTCTGTTTTAAAATTTTCTTCAAATTTGACATCAAATATTTGCAGTGAATTTTACCCCCAAGTTTTGTGTTGCGTTAATGTAAATAAACTCTTTGCCCCGTCATATCTTTAGATGATTGTTATGTATTTATAGGCTTATTAATATAAATTATTGGCTTTTGGATACAAATTTTGAGTCCTGTTTCTTTACTTGACTGTTTCATATTGTACAGCCATTTTGGTTAATTCTCTAAGGTTTTCCAGGTATACAAATATCATCTGAAAAAGTGATATTTTATCTAAATTCTAATTTTCATGGATTTATTTACTTTCTCTTTTCTAATAAGTACTTCCAATATGTTATTAAGAATAGTTTGATAGTAGTGCATGATTGTCTTGATTTTCACTTTAAGGAATATACTTATTATTCAGGGGTCCTCAACTAGGAGAACTTCTTGTAGACATTTGGGAAAGCATGAAGTATATTTTGTTTACATAATTGGGTAAATTTGATCCTGGGATTTAGTGGGTGAGTGGCCTATGGATACAATGCTAACAGAACTCTTCTTGAGTAAAGTAACTCTTTATTTTTCCAATGACCACTGATTCAAGATAAATTACAGTTTATTCCTGTTCTGTTTAGTATTTTTGTGAAGAATGATTGAATTTTGTCAGATGTCCTTTCAACAGCTATGAAGATGGTCATAATGTTTTATGTTTATATCTATGTCAATTTTATAGATCATTTTAATAGATTCATTAAGATTAAAAGGTTCTTATATTCATAGAACAAATCCCCAATTGATCAACTGGGTTATTTTTAATATACTGTTGAATTGTACTTGTGAATATTTATTTTAAAAGCTGGCTAAGATTAAGCTATAGTTTTCTTGTGTGTTTGTATGTTTTCGTAAGTTCACATGCTCAGTCTTTGAAAGGTTTTGTCTTCATGGGTAATATTGGAATTACCTTTTTAAGATTGGTCTGGAATTCTCTGGAGTAGGGGTGATCATGGTTGTAATTACACAATTCCCTCAATATCTTCTTTGGAAATCATGCTGTTTACATTTTTCCCCAGCCTATTCTGAAATCTTTTTTGATAAAATATGTTTTTCAGAAATATTTTATTTCTACTTTCCACTTATTGACAGGTTTGTGCAAGATTATTTCTAACTTTGAAGTTATTTCTTTTGTAATTTTTATTTTTTAATATTTGTGGGATTATTTTTCCTGATTAGGTAGTTTATCTTTTATTTTAAAACTGTTTTTCTTCAAAAGTCAAAGGAATATTTATATTATTGAAGAAAGAGATACAAGTATACATGTATTTTTTCCTTTAGACAAAAGAAATACAGAAAGAATGAATCAGAAACTAATTTTTATTCTCACTTGTTATAACCTCATCATTCCTTAGTTGAGATTCTACATATCTCCCTTGTGGTATTCCTTCATAAGCATGCCCATCTTGCTCATATTTTTTAATTCACGATATGATATCTGGTCACATTTGTTTTTAACTGCTTTGGAGTAACGCTGTTGTAGTGAGTGTTCTTTATGTATTTGCTGAGTTTAACTGCTCTTCATATTTTTCCCACAACATTGTGTTAACGCCATGCTGGCTTATTTCTTTTTAAATTATTCATCATTAAATGATTTGAATTTTCTTTGGCCAGATATTTCCAGGCAGTGAATGTGTGTATTTGGGGAGGAGGGGCAGCCAGTGGTCAGAGTGGTCTTTTCCTGCCCTAAATAACTGACCTTTTCTTCAGAGATGACTTATTTCTGTGACTGTCTGCATAGACCCAACTTCTGCCAAACTGCTCCCACCTTGCTGTCATAAATTCCCACATGCCTCGATACAGACAAGAAACATAATGTTTGTACTTTGAGCGAGACTCTTACAATCAGAGACCTTTATTTTTTGGCACTTCCTTTGATTTTTCACTGATGAGCTGCCTTACTATTTTCTTCATGCATTTCTCTTCATTTCTTGGCATGTTGTCTTGTCACTGGGATTACAGGCATGTGCCACCACACCCGGCCAATTTATTGTGTTTTGATTATAAAATTGATGCTTAAAGTTTAACAAAGAGGGGTTCAGTAGTTTCCTGGCAAGGTATTTCCTTGGGGAAATGACTGAACCCCTTGGAGCTTTTGTTCCTTCATCTTAGAAATAGGAGGAATGTCGTGCTTTCTTAGTGCCGGTGGGCACTGAATGAGCCACCGCTTGTGAAATGCGTGACCAATGTGTGACACCTTGAATGTAATCAGCAAGTTACAGTTTAAGAGGCAGCTGATCAAAAACACAGGTCTGCTCGGGAGTTTGTACTACTGCTTAAGAAGTCTGCGTCTTGGTAGGTTTGACTTAATTTCCCAAAACTTATGGTGTTGAATCACTGACATTTATGCCTGAAATATTTGTATGTTTCCTGATTCTGATCTATCTGTCAGAGGTCAGACAGGTAATAAGGGACAACCTGGATATGAATGAAATTATTTGGTAGAACAGACACCTTAATTTAGGGCAGTGGTACTTACCCAAAGTCTCACCCAGAAAGCTTTTCCTTTCTTTCTTTCTTTCTTTTTTTTTTTTTTTAATAAAAGACACTTGCCCTTGTGATATTTAAAATCTAGAGAGTTCTAATCGGTAGGTAATGTAGGCATGTGCAAGTTGCAAAAGTTCTCTGGATAATTTGGATGTGCATCAAAGGTTCATGGCCTCATCTGCATCTCCTGAGTAGCCACAAGAGTCTACTGCATCTTGCTGTCACCCCTCCCCCCCTCAGTTCACTTCCTGCCCCCATTATTCAATAGCCTTACTCAGGTTCTATTTTCTTAATCATATTGCATATAATAGAAGAAAATGATAAAAAGTAAGAAGAAAGCTCTTTCCTTTAACCATGTGCTGTCTTATACTATATCTTGGGTCAAAGCTCAAAAAGAAGGTCTTTAACAACAACTTTATATGTATTTGTACTTGTACATATAATTTCAACTTCAACCTTGGTTTTCTCATAGTTTCGTGTGTATTTCTGTTTCCCCTAATTGGACTGTACAGTCTCCAAAGGTTGGGAATGTTTCCTATACCTCACTGAATCCCATAGGGTCCCAAATCAGAAGTAAATTCTGAAGTTGCAGCGTTAAAGATTGTTAATAAAGGATATAGGCAAAGAAGTTGCCACTGAACATATCTGCACATAGGTTTAATTGTTTACACTGTTTACTGTTGAAAACAAACATGTCTTCAGCTAGAATGCAAATAAGGGGAAAGTTTTATTGCTTTAAGCTGCTGGGTCCTTCTTTGCACATCTAAACTTGTTAGTCTTCCTGCTAGGTGTTCAATAATTGCCACATGGATTATAATAGAAGAAAATGATAAAAAGTAAGAAAAAATCTCTTTCCTTTAAACATGAGCTCATCCTCACGGGTAGGGAGCTTTCTGTATTAAGATCCCAGGCCAGATACTGTATAATTTCACCCAAAAGATAGAGATCCTATTCTCCAGCTAGTTATAAAGGACATGAAATAACTCTTCTGAGTTACAGCCCTTGTTTTTGTTTTTTCCTCATATTTTAGATTTGCTCTTATGACCCAGAATATATTTATTAGAATGGGCAAAGAGTTCTCTCTCAGTTCCATAAACTCTTACCACTATTTATTATTTTGTTATTAATTATATGTTTCCACTCAAAGGCACAGTTTCTGCTCAAAGGTACATTCTGTAAACAAATTCAGCTTTTGCTTTGTCCCTCACTCAATTATTGATAACCCCTATAATCATTGGGATGTCTTCAATGTCTGATTTGGTCTCTTACTCTATGCATTTTTCAATGCAGGAGTAGTTTCTCTTTATTCTCTTCTTTAAAATAAAAAAGGCTTATCTGTGCAGCATATTTTTATTTCCCTTCTTTGGAGATGGGAAACACAAGTGAATAACCAGACACCAGCTGCGTGTCACCTTCTCAAGGTTCAAAATCTTACCTGGGGTGGGAGGAAGCGGAGCAGCTTCTCGGGCTGCGGATGAGATGATTACCGAAGCCCATTGCATGCTGGTTCTGTGAGCATCCCCAGTTACAGCATTTATTGATGCACAGAACAGAGAGCAATACTGGGAAGAACTAGAGTGATCAAAAATCTCTCTGGTTCATGGAGTAGCAGATATCAGATGCCTTTTTTCTGTGGATTGAGGGAGAGATTCTTTTATTTATATGATGGATTTGGGGTTCTGGGATTTGTATTTAATTTTATAAGAAGTGATCTGATCAGAAAAAGCCTTCTCATTATGTTCAAGACAACACCTGTTTTGCTGGGAAAGGGCAAGAAGGTACAGATGGACCATGTGGTTAATTCAGTTAAGTGGTCACATCAGTGCTCGGTGGCACATTTTGAAGGCAACCAGTTTGAAAGCAGAAACTGACTAGTCCGCTTGAAACGGGGTGGGGGGGGCGGGGAGTGGTAAGAAAAAGTCTTTCTCGTTAATTAAATCTGCTTAATATGGTTTAAAAGCATTAAAGATAATAAAATAACAATGCTGTTTCCACAGACTCACTCTCTTGCTAAACAAACACCAAAGCATCATTCAATTTTCCAGATGTCGGAGAATAGTTTTCAAAAGATGGATTCTGTTACCTTGGAAATCTCCCAAGCAAATAATGTTTCTTTATTAGAAGCAAATGAATAAAAAAGGATCTATGGGAGAGCGGGAGTATGTAATTGTATTAAAACAAAATCTCAGCATTGCAGATAGGGATCGTTGGGAGGAATACTTGTCCTGGATTTGGGAGATTACTGCAGCGAGAACCACTGTATGGGGCTGCCTGAGTGAGGAAGAAGCCAGAGGAAGACATCAAACCCCAACTCAAGGATTCATTCAGGACTGGATTAAACTAGATTTAAATTTTTCTCTACTCCGCGGACCTGAAAGATTTTAATGGTTGGTTGCCTGTCAGAGAAAGCAGGCACGGGACTTGATGAAGTTTGTAACAACTCAGATTTCGGGTGCAGCAGCCTTGGATCAGAATTTTGACTTCACTCTCTAATTGTGTGACTTTGATGAATTCACCAACCTCTCTGGTTTTTTTTTTATTTTTTTCTTTCTTTCTTTCTTTCTTTCTTTCTTTCTTTCTTTCTTTCTTTCTTTCTTTCTTTCTTTCTTTCTTTCTTTCTTTTTTTTCTCTTTTCTCTTTTTTACTAAGGATGGAACCCATGGACACTCAACCACTGAGCCACATCCCCACCCCTTTTTATGTTTTGAGACAGGGTCCCACTAAGTTGCTTAGGACCTTGCTAAATTGCTGAGGCTGACTTTGAATTTGAAATCCTCCTGCTTCAGCCTTCTGAGCTGCTAGATTATAGGCATGTGTCACCATGCCCAGTGTGTTTTGTTATCTTTTAAGGGGGATTTGACACCAATATCTATTTCATAAGGTTTTAAAGAAGATTCAAAACATTCATGTGTACAAACTATTTAGCAAATTGCTAAGCATATAGCTAGGATGTGTGATTTTAAGTTGCTATGACATTAACAGTTGTCCCTTACTCTCTGGTGCATTGGTTCCATGACCCCCCACATATGCCAGAATCTGCAGATATGCAAGTTCCTTACATAAAACAGTCAAGTATTTGTGTATAACCTACACCTATCCTCTCATATACTTTAAATCATCTCTAAGTTAATCATAATACCTAATGTAAGTGCTATGTAAATAGTTGTTATACTGGATTATCTGAGGAATAATGACAAGAAAACCAAACCTGTACATGTTCTGTATAGAAGCATTTTTTTTCCCAAGTATTTTTGATCCACAATTGGTTGAATCTGTGAGTATAGAACCCCTAGATATGGGCAGCCCACTGTATATTGCTAAAATAGTAATTTTAATAATAATGCTATTCAGCTCAGGATTTAAGCCTTAGAATTCTTCTTGTTCAAAGTGATTAGCTCTTCTGAACAGTTTTATCTTATAAGTTCACTAAATTTAATGAATCCAGCCTTTGGAATACTTTCACTACATTGAGTCTCCCAAATTAGACCTAGATCAAGCAACATGTGTTGAAAGTATCCATGCATTCATTTGTAAGTTACTCATTCATTCTGTCATTCAGCAAATAATTCTTGCATGTATGGAGTACGATAGACCTCACTAGGAGTCAGGAACACATGTAACAGTGAAAAATACAGCTTTTTCCTGTTGAGTGATTTCCAACCTGGAAGGAGACATACACTTAAGAAGACTATTGGGGGCATCCCTGCCTTGTTCCAGTTTTTAGGGGGAATGCTTTCAGTTTTACACCATTTAGAATGATATTAGCCATGGGCTTATCATAGATGGCCTTTACAATGTTAAGGAATGGTCCCACTATCCCTATTTTTTCTAGTGTTTTGAGCATGAAGGGGAGCTGTATTTTATCAAATGCTTTTTGTGCATCTCTTGAAATAATCATGTGATTCTTGACTTTAAGTCTGTTGATATGGTGAATTACATTTATTGATTTCCCAATGTTGAACCAACCTTGCATCCCTGGGATGAAACCCACTTGATCATGGTGCACTATCTTTTTAATATGTTTTTGTATGCGATCTGCTAAAATTTTGTTAAGAATTTTTGCGTCAATGTTCATTAAGGATATTGGTCTGAAATTTTCTTTCCTCCATGTGCCTCTGTCTGGTTTAGGTATCAGGGTAATATTGGCTTCATAGGATGAGTTTGAGAGGGTTCCCGCCTCTTCTATTTCATGGAATACTTTGAGAAGAATTGGAATGAGCTCTTCTTAAAGGTTTTGTAGAACTCGGCTGAGAACCCATCTGGTCCTGGACTTTTCTTTGTTGGTAGGCTTTTGATGACCTCTTCTATTTCATTACTTGAAATTGGTCTATTTAAATTGTGTATGTCCTCCTCGTTCAGTTTAGGCAATTCATATGTCTCTAGAAATCTGTTGATGTCTTCAAAATTTTCTATTTTGTTGGAGTATAGATTTTCAAAATAGCTTCTAATTATGTTTTGTATTTCAGTCGTGTCTGTTGTGATATTTCCTTGTTCCAATTTTCTCATACTAGAAAAAGGTGCCAAAAATATGCAATGGAGAAAAGATAGCCTCTTCAACAAATGGTGCTGGGAAAATTGGAAATCCATATGCAACAGAATGAAACTAAACCCATATCTCTCACCGTGCACGAAACTCAACTCAAAATGGATTAAGGTCCTTGGAATCAGACCAGAGACCCTGCAGATTATAGAAGAAAAAGTAGGCCCAGATCTTCAACATATCAACTTAGGACCAGACTTCCTCAACAGGACTCGCATAGCACAAGAAATAAAAGCAAGAATCAATAACTGGGATAGATTCAAACTAAAAAGCTTTCTCTCAGCAAAGGAAACTATCAGCAATGCGAAGAAAGAACCTACAGAGTGGGAGAAAATTTTTGCCAATCATTCAGATAGAGCACTAATCTCCAGAATCTATAAGGAACTCAAAAAACTCTACACCAAGAATACAAATAAACCAATCGACAAATGGACTAAGGAAATGAACATACACTTCACAGATGAAGATCTACAAGCAATCAACAAACATATGAAAAAATGTTCCACATCTCTAGTAATAAGAGAAATGCAAATCAAAACCACCCTAAGATTCCATCTCACCCCAATTAGAATGGTGATTATCAAGAATACAAGCAACAACAGGTGTTGGCGAGGATGTGGGGGAAAAGGTACACTCATACATTGTTGGTGGGGCTGCAAATTAGTGCAGCCACTCTGGAAAGCAGTGTGGAGATTCCTTAGAAAACTTGGAATGGAACCACCATTTGACCCAGCTATCCCACTCCTTGGCCTATACCCAAAGGACTTAAAATCAGCATATTACAGAGATACAGCCACATCAATGTTCATAGCTGCTCAATTCACAATAGACAGATTGTGGAACCAACCTAGATGCCCTTCAATTGATGAATGGATCAAGAAACAGTGGTATATATATATATATATATATATATACAATGAAATATTACTCAGCCATAAAGAATCATAAAATTATGGCATTTGCAGGCAAATGGATGAAATTGGAGAATATCATGCTAAGTGAGATAAGCCAGTCTCAAAAAAACAAAGGTCGAATGATCTCTCTGATAAGCGGATGATGACACATAATGGGGAGTGGGAGGAGTTAGTGTTAGCGTTAGGGTTAGGGTTAGGGAGGGGGACAAGAATGGAGGAAGGAAGGACTGTATAGAAGGAAAAGAGGGGTGGGAGGGGTGGGGGGAAAGGGAAAAAATAACAGAATGAATCAAACAACATTACCCTATGTAAATTTATGATTACACAAATGGTATGCCTTTACTCCGTGTACAAACAGAGAAACAATATGTATCCCATTTGTTTACAATAAAAAAAAAAAAAGAAGACTATTGGAATTTAGTTCTGGGTATTGGAGAGGACCATGGGGTTCAGGGAAGGCTTTGTGGAAGAAGCAATCTGAGTTGGACCCGGTGGGTAAGCAGGAAGTACTCAGCTGGGTGGGAGTCAGCAGGGGATTGCAGGGGAACAGTCTGTAGTGGAGGAGAGAATGTGCAAAGAAATACTGTGGCCAGAAACTGCATGGGGGACTGTCCAGTGAGACAGGAAAAGGGACATAAGGAGAGAACTCCTGAAATAAGAGGCAGGTTAAGCATTTTTGGCCACTTTCAAAGAATGTTCCATTTACCTGGAGGGTGTTAAAGAGAACGGGAAAACAGGATTCTATTGTTTTGTTGGAAACACTGTTCCAAATTTTTTATACCATATTTGCTTTAGTTATTCCATTTCATCTCCACAGCAAGGCTCAGACAGAGGACAGGCATCTGTTCTCTTTAGTAGCCAAGAAGTCGCAGAGGTATATTCTCCCAGGACACATGCCAAGTCCATTCTAGAAGGCAGCCTGGTAATAAGGAGCATCTCTCCCTTTCCCCTCTGAGTACATCTCCTTTTTTCACATTCCACTGATGGGATGTTGGCTTCAAGGTATTGTTGCTGGAGAACAATTATTAATATTGTAAAGCGAGCTCATCAGGAAGGTAATAGGATGTTGATCCTGATGGTTCCCAAATCATCTGACTGCACGGAGTGGAACAGGCCACAGTCTCCCTTCTTCTCTTGGAAGCTTGTTCTGGGGCTGTTCTCAAAACCCATCCTCTCAAACCTTCCTCCATTGCCACAAGGAAATTGTTACAGCGTATGGGAATTTGAAAAGGTCCAAGTGTCCCATTGCATCAAACACAGATTTTAAGAGACCCCAAAGTTCATAGAGTGCTTTTTTTTTATGGTAGAGGGGACTGAACCCAGCGCCTCATACATGCTGGATTTTATTCTGAGAACTGTTCAAGTATTGCAACAGACCCAGGGGACCCCCTTGCTCCCCTTCCCCTGGCCACACGCAAGCAAGAAAATAAAAGTACTAAAAATAGGATTCTGTCCAGGTTGGAATTCTTCCACCCAGAAGAATATTCAGCATTTGCCTCATCACCTGAATGATCTCTTTCTCTTTTGGTTTTGATTCCTCAGGAAAGGGCAGTGGATTCATGAACAAAGGTAAAATCCTCACAACCTGAACAAGGAAAGTGCACTGGAAAGCACTGGTGGAGGAGTGGAATTTCCTTTTTCTTTAAATGACAAGCTTCAGGTACAGGTGGATGATGCACTAGTTATAGGAAACAGGGCTCTTTTTCCAGGTATGAACAGGCTCGGTCCTTGATCAGCTTTGAAAAAGTCTTTTATCATTGAAATAACCTTAGACTTAGAGAAGCATTGCCTTCATGTAGTGACCACTTACGCTATCAGCTTATGTAAGCAGATTTTTAACAGTACTGTTGGTCAAACTGTAGAATGTATTTGGACTTCACTAGTCTTACCAAAAATGTATGTTTCTTTTTTTTTTTTTTTTTTTTCTGTTAAAGGATCTAATCTAGTTTCCCCCATTGTGTTTCAATCGTTCTCTGTCTCCTTGTCTTTCCTAACCTTGACACTTTGGGAGAATACTTGCCAGTTATTTTGTAGAAGCCCCGTAATTTGGATCTGTCTGACATTTCCCCTTGATTAGCCTGTGCATTGTTGGGAAGGCTAGAACATAGCAGTGTGCCTGGGAGGTACGTGACTCAATCTGGTGATATTAACCTTGATCGCTTGGCTAACATTGATCACCTGGCTGTCTTCCTGGACGCTCCACTGCATGTTTACTACTTTCTCCCTTTGAAATCACTAAATATTTTGGGAAGCTACTTTCACATTATGCACATATCCTGCTTCTGCTCCACAGTCGCTCACCAATTTAATTACCTGTTGGTAGACTTTGCATGCAGTAATCATTATGCTGGTGTTCCAAGGAGTTTTGATTTCTGTCATTTCTTTTCTTGTATTAATTGAAATTCATCCATAAGGGAGAGTTGTTATTTCTCCTCCATTTATTCATTTTTAGGTCTTTATTCATTGGGGACACATGTATTTTTTCTGTGGTATATAATCCAATATACAGTTATTTGTTTTGTTACTTGGTTGCTCCTTTTTGGGTGATCAATTGTGCTTTCAGGTTGACTCCTGTGGTCTTTCAGTATGGCTCCTTTCAAACAAACAAATAAACAAACATAAACAAAATAAAACAGAAAAACCTTTTTTGAGTTCTTCTTTACTTCCTGGCATCTCAAGTTGTCTCCAGGCTCATTTTGGGTTTTCCCCTGCTCCAGCTGAGTAATCCACCCAGTTCCCCAAAAAGCATGGTTCCTGTTTTTGGAGAGTCTAATTAAGAAACCAAGGTTTGGGCACTAGATGTCATTGCTACAGAAGTGACATTGTTTCTAGGTCCTCTGTGTAGATAGAGTTAGGACCATATATGCATGTCTACTACCTCATCATACACAAATGTCTATATTGATTTCCCTATCAGGTACATCTATCTGTCTGTCATTTATATCCATCAGTTACCTATTTCTTAATTTCATATCTTTATCTGTGACTTTTATTCAGGACCATAGGATTTGTTCTAGACACCCTCCTTTCCTTATTTTTAACTACTTTTTTGGACAGTGAGAAACTGGACTTTCATTTGTGGACACAGCATGTTTTACTTATGTATTCATTCCCACACACCAACGCAGCCCTTCCAGAACCCCTCGCCCATACTCCTGTGCTAGAGCCTTAGCAGTGGCAGATGGTGTTTATTTGCACTTGTGCACTCCTCTTCCTGTCTTTAGCCTAACAGTGCCCACTGAAAACACTGTTTTCTAAACTTACCTTGGCCAGCTACATTCTTCCCCATCATTCCAGTGTGGTGAGGTGATTTACTTGTAATTCAATTGAATGTACTTGCTACAGGTTTGGATTCCATTCTTCCTGCCTTGTCCTGATATATTTATTTGTTTTTACATCTGATAAAATAGAGTAGTTTTTTGTTTTGCTCTACAAGTTATCACAAACCAGTTTCCATATGGCCTTAACCATGTTACGTTCCTGTCAGCAATGTCCGAGAGTTCCTGTGTCTCTAATTCCTTGTATTATCATTTCATTAAAAAACATTCTAAAAGGAATAGTGATATCCACAACAATATCTCCCTGTGGTTTTAATTTGCATTTTGTTATTAATTAATGATTTGGGACATCTTTTAATACGAGTACTTACCATCTAAATATTATCATTTGTCATTTCAAAAAACTTTTTGTGTAGCCCAAGGGAACAATATTTTATCTTGTGTTTTTTACAGAAGTTTTATGTATAAGTTTCAAATTTTAAATTTAGGCCCATGATATATTATGAGTTAAGGTAGGATGTGTAGGTCAAAGTTCACTTATTACATGTGGACAATACAGTTTTTCAGGTACCATGTGTTGAGAAGACGATTCTCAGTCCATTTAATTGCCTTTGCACCTTTGTCAAGAATCAGTTCACTCTGCATTTGTGGGTTTAACTCTGGGCTATCTATTCTGCTCTCTTTGTCAATCTGTCATAGCCTTGATTACAGTAGTATTTTGTCCTGAAAATGAGCAATGTGGGCCCTCTTTTGAGAAATATGTTATGGGTCATCTGCCTTCCTACACACCTTTTAGGATCAGCTTGTTAATACAAATGTATTTTTAAATCTGCTTGGGTTTAAAACTTGGGTTGCATGGAATCTAAAGGTCAATTGGAGAGAAATAACATAACATTATTCTGTATTCCAATTAGTATACATTTATATTATTTACTCCCTAAATATTTGGTAAAAAAATATTAGTGCAATCATATGGGCTGATAGTTTTCTCTCTTTTATTTCTTTTGAAGATTTTAAACTATGAATTAGATTTCTTTAAGCGATAGAGTACTTTTCAGGTTGCCTAATTCTTTCTGATTAAGTATGGATAATTAAATGTCTTTTAGGAAATTGATCCACATTAAATTTAAAAATGTAAAGATGTTTGTAGTATTCCTTTGTTCTCTTGTTAACATACTGTGAAAACCCTTATTTTATTCCTGATATTGGTAATTTGTGTTTTCTTTTGGATAGTATGACCAGAGATTAATGAATTTCCATTAGTCTTTTCAAAGAACCAGTTTCTGATTTCATTCATTTTCTGTTTTTCTATTTTCAGTTTTGTTCATTTCTGTTCTTTTATTTATTATTTCTTTCTTTGATTTACTTTGAGTTTAGTTCATTCTTTTATTTCTAACTCCCTAATGTAAAGGATTAGAATGGTTTGAGGTATTTCTTCTTTTCTTTCACTGAGTAATCATTAGATACTATTAATTGTCCTTCAAGCACTTCTTTAGTTATATCACAAAGTTTGGTATGTTGTTTTGTATTTTCATACAGTTCAAAATATTCAAAATTTTTCTTTGAGACTTTCTCTTTGAACTGAGATTTATTTAGAAGTTCAGAATTTTGGAAATTTAAACATCATACCTGTGTATCCTCCTTTTGGATACATTGTTCTATATCAATATCACATAAGTCTGGTTGATAGTGTTGTTCCGTTCTCATATACACTTACTAATTTTGGTCTACTTGTTCTGTTAATTTCTGAAAGGGGATCACTGAAGTCTCCAAATATAATTTTGGATTTTTCTATTTCTCCTTTCAGTTCTATTGGTTTTTGCTTCATGTATTTCAAACCTCTCTAATTCAATTTGAATTTAGGTTTATTTTGTCTTCTTAAAAATCAACCCTATAATTATTATGCATGGTCCCATTTTTGTCCTTGATAATCTTTCTTATTCTGAGGTTTACATTATCTGATATTCATATCATTATTTCAACTTCTTTTCATTAGTATTTATATGGTATAGCTTTCTCTATCCTTTATTTTTAACCCATCTGAATCTTTATATTTAAAACTAGTTTCTTATCAAAAGAATGAGTTGCATCTTTTTTATTCAACTTGGGGACCACTATCTCTTAACTGGCATGTTTAGACTGTGCTCATAAGGTTGAGTTGCATTCTGTCATCTTATGAGTTGTTTCTATTCACTTAATTCTTTGACCCCTTCCTACCTTTTCCTGTTTCCTGTGTTAATTAAGCATCTTTTAATGATTTCATTCTATCTCTTCTATTGACCCATTTTTAAGACTTTATCTTAATATAACTTAGTAGATGCCATAGGGCTTAAAATATACTTCTTAAGTGTTTAAGTTTCAAATGATAGTATGTCACTTTAAGTAGAGTACAAGGACTTTATAAAAAAAGTTCTCAGTATTTATCACTGTTACCTTTTGTGCTATTGTTGTGATACATTTTAGTTTTATATATGCTATAAATGTATAATACTTTGCTACTGGTTTTGTTTTAATCAATTGTCTCTTAGAGCAATCAAACATAAGAAGAAACAATTCAATTTTATTCATTTACTCCATTTTCAGCATTCATAATTTCTTTGTGTAGGTCCAAATTTCAGTTTGATATATACTTTTTTTTCTGTCTAAAGAATGTCTTTTCACATGGCTGGTAAACAAGTATGATCTAGTAAAATGTCTCAATTTTTGTTTGCCTGGGAAAGTCCTTGCTTCTTCATTTTTGAAAGATATTTTCAATGGACATAACTATGAAATAACAGTTAGCTATTTTTCCACCAATGCTTTACAGTACTTTAAATATATCATACCATTGTATTCTTGCCTTCCTGATTTAAATAAGACATATGCTATATTACTTATCTTTGTTCTTTTGCATGTAATGTCTCATTTTTTTCTTTCTTCAAGATTTTTTTGTCTTTTGTTTACAACAGTTTAAATATTAAGCACTTGGATGAATTTAAAAATTTTTTCAGTCATTATTTATTCAAATATGCTCTTTTCCCTTTCTCTTTCTTATCCCTATTCTAGAATTCCAATTATGTGTATTTTTAAATGATTCATGTTGTCTCACAGCACTAAGATGTTGGAATCTTTTCCACCCCCTTCTCCTTTTCCTTTCTCCTTGCATTTTGGTTTGTGTAACTCTATTGGACTCATCTTCAAGGTCACAGAATTCTTCATCAGCTGTTCTGAGTCTATTTATAAGTCTGTTTAAGGGGCAGGCTCCATTTCTGCTATTGTGCTTATTCCTTTGTAGTATTATCGCGTGATTTTTTTCATGTTTTCCATCTTTCTATTGATAATCCATCTGATCTTTCATGTTGTCCACCTTTTTCTTTAGAGCCTTTAGCATATTAATCATTTCTATTTTAGACCTTTTTTCAGATTTTCCAACATCTGTATCATTTCTGAATCTGTTTTTGATGATTGTTTAATAACTTCTGATTATTATTTACTTGACTTTTGTAGACCTGCTAATTTTTGTTGTTGTTGCTAAAAGCTAGACATCTTGTGTGGTACAGTAGAGACTGGGGTAAACAGATTTTATGCTTGCTAGGAGCATGCCTTTTCTTGGACTAGATTTTTAGATGGGAGTTTGAGTTAAATTAGGGATCAGGCTAGGGCTTTTTTGTTGTTGTTACTATGGTTACTCTCCAAAGCACCATGGGTTTCAAATTCCTGTAGATATACCTGTGGTTATAGTGTAGAAACAAAGCAATTTCTGTACAATTCTGAGTTTCAGGGTTTCCTTTGTGCTGTGCCTCAGAGAACATTTTTAAAACACTTTTGTTCCTCTCTTGTCTTTCTTTCAGCAATATCCTGCTCTTATCTGTTATCTGAAGCTTCCTGGTTTAGTGATGGTTGAGCATGGGAGATGTGATCTCTGCTATTTTGATTAATCCTCAATCATAAGCATGCTCTGTGTTCCAGGAACTTAGGGATATGGACTTCTGGTTCTCTCTTTGAGCAGGAGCTCACATCTCCTCCCTCCTCATAGGCTCCTTGGATTTGGGGCTGGGATTTTCTACTTTAGGGTCACCAAAGGGTTTGAGAAAATGTGTGAATCTGAAATTAGTGTGGCTCTTTTGTGTTATAAGGATGGGAGCAGCATGCATGCTCTCTAAGTCTCAGGATAGAAGCTGAAAGTTCATTCAAACACTTTTGAGGATGAAAGAGGTCCTTCTACATCTAAGTTGGGGTTGCCCTAGGTGAACAGGAGTGTGTAGCCACTGCTCAGGTAACTCATGGTGGAAAGGTGACCTTCACTGGGTCTAGACAACAAAGCACTCTCAGTAATCAAGAGTGAGATTTGTATTTTAATTCATGTCAAACCCAGGCTCTGGCACATTCTTGTTAATAAATATTTACTGAATGAACGAGAATTAATATGGCATAATATAAGACATGTAAAATTCCTGATGAGCAAAGACGGGGGCACTTTCTTCAAAATCCTTGATATGTTTTAGCTAAATGTCCTCCTCCTTCACAAATATATATATAAATATTTATACTCACCTCATGTTTGCCTAACATCATTTTCTCTGATAGATGAAATTCCATTCCCTTCTGTGGGTGAATAAACCTTCTTATCATTGCCAGGGGAAAGTTTCTTTCTGGATTTCACTGCTTCAGCCTTACACAGCAGCCTGGTTTCCTCTAGAAGCAAAGTAACATTGTTGTTTTATCCTCTGCAGTTCTCCTTATAGGGAACAGAAGGGACCACCATGTCTGCCTCCTAGTGCTGTAGGTTGCAGAAACTTAGCCTGAGCAACATCCCTAGTTAATTGTGCTCTCACACAACACAATAAGGACCTGAATCTGGGACAGGTCTGTTCTCTGTTCTTGTTCTACCATTCTGTAGAATAAGACAGAATCATAATATCCGAGACTTGGAAGAAAAATATAAAGACTTCATTCTATCATAACACACAGGAGGGGTGATGGAGACAAGGGTAAGAATGTCCCCTTGATGAAGGTCAGTCAGGGTAGCTCACTACAGAAATAATGTGGTCTGTGGTACATGCATTTAAGTTCTCTGAGCTATTCCATATCCACCCAGTATTTTCTGTTGCTTATAATCAAGGGACTGGTACAAATCCACTTTGTCTATTTTAAAAGACCAATCCCAATTAGTAATAACAAATCACCTGTGATGTACCCCTGAGTTATCAGGATCATTTCAATGTATCAGGAAGCAAATTTGAAACCTTCTGAAATAGCTTAACTGTTCACTTGAGATTTGAGACTCTTTTTTACTTTTTGCTAAGCAGTTATTTGTTCTGTAGTGCATGCTTCTTCTGGCATAACATCTCACCCCTTCCTGAGTGAACTCCAATTATCAATAAGCTCAGTCCAGATGGAGCTAAAGTGTGTCTCCCTGCTGCCATTGATTTTATTATGTATTCTTAGGTCATTCAGAAAGCATCTCTGGAGAAGGCATGGCATAGGGCAGAATTTTCCCTCTGGTCTTAGCCAAACCTCCAATGGTACCACTGGACTTGGTCTACTCTCAACTTTTACAGGGAATTTTTCTTGATGATTTGACCTGACAAACATTGTGGAAGCAGAGATGAAGGGAAACATTTTGGATTATGTCCAACCAAGAGCAGTATTTGGAGCAGGTCTACGGGGAGAATATGGATGTGAGGAAAGCACAGAGAAGGTGCCCTTTGCCCTCAGTACACGTCATCAAACACTAGTTTCACCCAGAAGAGTAGTAAGTTCTAAGAAAGCAAATTCGTCTTTATTGAAATGTGTATTGGTCCATAGTATAAGGGCAAACAAAATTATTTTCTGGGTACAGCAAGAATTTATACATGGAATAGCAGAATATTTAAGAAACTGGATTTCAAAAAAAGACTGCCCAGAACTGAATAAAAGTTTTGCCATTTACTAGTCATGTGATTTGGGGTTAACTCTTTAATTTATGTGGCAAATTCTTCATCTGTGAAATAGGAAAAATTATAGTTACTACATCATAGTATTATAGTTAGAATCAAATGAAAATGGTCAAACCTTACTAATTATATTTAAAATTTTATGATCAAGTTTAAAAAGGTAACATTGGCTAATTTCATGGACAAGATAATAAAAATATTTTTAATCATTAAAATTTATTTAAAATGAGATCCAAACTCATTGAAATGTCTCCATCCCATTCCTGCTTCTCTCTTTGTTCCCTGGTTGACTGGTGCTTGGAAGCAAATATAGCTTTGACAATTTTATCCGGGCACTCTTCTCAAAGAACGTGGATAACCGAAAATACAGCATTTAAACCCAAGGGCTTAATGATAAATGCCTTTACAATTCACACATATGGGACTTTTCTTCTATAATGCTGCATACACATCCTTAAAAATTTTCTTTTCAACAATGTGCATTAGAAATTCTGTGCAGACTTAGCCAACATTATTTCTGGAGAGAAAATATGAAGAGGCCAAAGAGAGGAAAATCACAACCTGGGGAGAAAAGAATAAAAGAGGAAAACAATTGTATTCTTTTTTATATATCTTTCTTTTATTTATTTGTTTTTATGTGGTGCTGAGAATCAAACCCAGTGCCTCTCAGGTAATAGGCAAGTGCTCTACCACTGAGCCACAACCTCAGTCCAACAATTATATTCTTTATGAAAATCATTGAGACCAATATTTGAGCTCTCTGCAATCTTTATTATGATCTGAGGGTCAATGAAATGTATCTCCTATGAGAATGTCTTTCAAACTTTAACTGAGAGGTTAGCATATTGTATTATTTCTTGATCTAATTGAGGCTGAACATTTTGACATGCATTTGAAGTCAAAGTATTTCTTTTATTATGAACGTTTTTCACATCTACCCATTTTTATTAGTTGTTTCATTGCTCTTTCATGTTGTTTATCCACCTTATTCATTTGTAGAAGCTCTTTACTTAGCAAGTAATTAATCTCTTTTAAAATACGAAGAGATTTTAATGTCATATAGTCCAAATGTCATGATAGTTTCTAAAACAAAATTCAGGGCAGCATTCATATGTCATTAAGGTCTGTAAAATGATCTTGTGTGTGTGTGTGTGTGTGTGTTTACTTTATATACTTTATTTGTAAAATCATCATGCAGTATCCTCAAATTAGTACTTATACCTAACTAAAATAGAGAACAAAATAAAAGTTTAATTTCTATTATTGATGCTTTAAAAACCATCTCATTCTTATGAATCACTATTAAAATAAATGTTTGGTGGAGACATACCATTTTTATTCTGAGGCTTTCTAAGAATGATATTTGCACATTTTAATTTTAAACACACATTGAGATTGGGTAAGACTTTGGTTGAGGATGTGACTATTTTATTTCCTGATTTTCCTTCTAGGTATGGAATGGAACAACAAAAGTATTGTGCTTGAGGAAGCTCATTGCATGTAATTGTTCTGTTTTATCCTTTAATGTTGTTTGAATATATCTGATTATCCTGTTTGTCTTGTTTTTATCAATAGTACCAGCATTATTTTAAATTTTGCCTGCTCAATAATGCTTAGTAACTGCAATAGTTTTGATCTGGAATGACTCCCAACAGTTCATATATTAATGATCTGGTCTACTTTGGGTTAAAATTTTAGTAGGTGTAGTCTAGTGGGAGATCTTCAGGTAGTTTGGGTCATGCCCTTGAAGGGTATTGAGGGACTCTAGTCTCATTCTTTTTCTCTCTTTCATTTCCCAGCCCTGAGGCAAGTGATTTTGCCTCCACTGCATATTCCCCCCATATTGTGGTATCTCATCCAAAACCACAAAGCCAACCAATCACCGATCAAAACCTACAAAACCAGGAGGCAAACAAATATTTTATAAGTTGGTTATTCCAGGTATTTTTTATAGTGATGGAAAACTAATGCAGTAACCAATTAAGTGAACTAATTTTAACTGCTTTATTAATGTTGACCATGGTAGCAATGAAGTGGGAGCAGTAGAGTTCTTTTCATCATTTCTAGGTGCAATTCAGGAAAAGGAGAAAATATGGTCAGTTTTCTAATCTATAAAATAGGAATACTAAAATCATTTTCCTGAAAAACATTTTTAGGTATAAATGAATAGAAACTACTTGGAACTCTGCCTAATTCATAAAATTTCACTAAAAGTTAAGTTGCATTATTATCAACCAATATGAAACCAAAATTCAAGCAACATTTTCACTCTGGTTTCTCTCAGTCACTGAGCCAAACTATTAACTTTCTATAGAAAATTCTCCTTCCAGAGATAAATGCTATGACTTGAGGGAAGCCCATGGAAGCAGGATGTTGTTTTAGGCTCAATTTTATCCACGAGAAGGCTGACCTTTCTCCATGCCTTATGAAACTGGCGGTACTCAACAGTGTTGAATTCACTCCCAAATCTGCTGCACTAAATCTGCAAACTAACCCCAGTGGACAATGCAAAGGTAAGATGTTCATTATTATGTGCATGCAGTAGACTTTAATTGTAGCTAGTTTGATCCTGCATCTGACCAGGGGAGAAATACTGGTATTTGGCCATGAGTTGAGCACACATGCATTTGGAGATGTTCATCGGTAACAGTGTTTGGGGGAAGACTTCCCCCTCCATTGTCCTGATTCATTATTGAATTATAAGATGGTCATTTTTTTTTTCCATCTCCAGACTTACCACTTTAAGTTCTCCATCCTTTGTAATCAAATACGATTCTTGGGCTTCATTTAGAAGCAACAATAGTGGTGTTCCATGGAATGGAAAAGAAAAGGAGGGGGAAAATATAAAGATGACATCTAATTTACAAGGATATATCTTAAGAAATGAGAAGAAGTTAAACCTGGGAAATGGTGTGGTCCAATACAGGGTTTCATGTGGATTCCAAGGGATTTGCAGTTTACGTACAGTTCCTATAAAACACTTCTGTTGGAATGAAGAATTCTACTCTCAAACTGTACCACATAGAGCCTTGGGCATGTTGCAAAAATGTTTTTGGGTCCCGTATGCCTAAGAGCTACTAAAACATTTCCAATGGCAAAAAGTGCTAAAAATAATACAAGCAGATATATTCAACTCTTCTGGATTGAGAAGAAACTTTGGCATTATAACGGTAAAATCAGACTAAGCTGTGGGATATAGAAACAAATTGGTTTCCTTTGCAAACACAGGTTTGCTGCATCTATCTCTTCTTCCCTGGTCATGCAGGGGAAGAGCATTTAGTCAGAAGCTCATAAGCACCGTGTAACCTTAGTTACCTTCTCTATGAAACCACAGCCTTGCTAGTCCTCTAATGATGGCCCAGTCTACCATTGCAAGCTCAGGGGTCTGGATTATAGGGCAGATAGTAAGCAGATCCTCTAGAAGCAAAGTTAGCCTGTTTTGATGCATACTGTTTTGTGTGGAATTCTGCATTTTTGACCTCAAAATCATTAACCTTATCATCTCCCAGCTGCTTCCACCTCCCACCACCCACCCATTTCCCATGCATAAACTGTTTTAAAATCAGCATGAGACAAGCCAACATTGAAGTATAACATATACGATTGTTAGAATAAATCTTGCATTTTAGGATTTTAGAGTTGGCTAGCCCCTTGGGAATTTTCTGGTCCAATTTTCTTTTTCTAGGAAAGAGCAGCAAAATGATTTCTACCCTAAGATCAGATACTGTCGGTGCCCCGCCATAACCCCCAGGCCCTACCATTTCAATGCAGTTGGTCTGACTGCCAACTGCTAGCATCTGCATCTCTGCCTGAGGGCTTTCCCTTGCCTTGGAAGGCTACTCTGTCCACACACATGGCAGGCCAGAAATATCTGGGGAATTATGACCCTATCTTCCAGCAGCCCTTAGCCAATGATTGACACAAATTCATACTTAAGTACCCCATTTTCCTCACCATCAGCCCCTACCTTAGCTGTTAAATAATTCTGAGGTATAAGTTCTACACTGACACCCAGAGTTATCCGCAAATTAAATTCCACTTGTGTGCTGGTGATAACTTGCTTAACCCCCACTCCTGACATTCTTCCCTTCCCTATCTACCTCCCTGTTACTCTACTAGGTTTCCTAGGTTGTATCCTAAATATCTTGCACTTGCTCTTGAATCCTCATCTCAGGCTGTGCTTCTGGGAGAACCTAAAAATATCCTTGTACCTTGCACAGGATGAGGGTAGATCTCTTCTCTAATGACTGTCTCACCCCTTGATTCCACCACAATGGGGATTAAGTTTCAACACATGTTATTTTGGGAACGCATTCAATCCATAGACAACATTGTTTTAGCTCTGCCATGTTCCAACTATGTGAGCCAAAATGTTACCATTTTTACTTAAGTCAGTGGGGTTGTGCTTCTGAGAGTTATAGTGCAACTTTAGTTAAATTACCCACTTTGTTGAAGTGCTGCTAATTCAGGGATACACATCATCCTGCCACCATCCACAGAGAATTTGCTTATTAATGGGTGATTTGAGGAGTGATACTATAATACTGTGCTTTTAATCTTCCTGACCTGTTCCAAAGCCCTCATGTCTCTCCTTTCCTTGGCTTTCAGAAGAGACAAAGAAGCTGGGTTATTTTCTTTTAATTCCTTCAGTCACACAAAACTCCTTTCCTGTACTTTTTAAAAAGGCCAACATATCCTGGTTGTTTGTCCCATATGACGAATGTCCCTGTTGCTTATTAACCTCCAAAATAGGCAGCCCCCACCATTAGGGCTTATGGTCTGTATGAGACAACATAAAAACAAGACACATTCTCCCCATGCACGTTTCAAATGAAATGTAACAGTGGAGAAATAAATAAAAATGGGGAAAAATGCCTTAAATGGTTTATGTTGGAAAATGTTATATGGGCCATAATGGTGCTTATATGGGCTTTGGGCAGAGACTTTGATAATGAAGGTTAAATGAGGGAATGTTACAAAAAATGTTCACTGTTCATAAAAATAAATCACTGTTATGAACCAGAATGAAATAAACAGAGTTGAAGGCGCTGGGAGCAGCTGGGGTGACCTCAGCCTCAGGTTGGTAATAGCCAGCCTCGCTGGCACCAAACCCTGTCACCTCTGCAGAAGCCACTTAGCTCTCCATCACAGAGATGTTGAGTTCATTGAGCCTCGGGTGGCTCTTCAGCTTTCTCACTGAAAAGCAAAGGCTTGTTGTTTCTTGGGGATTCTCTCCCTGAGTCCAGGGCCAGATTGCCAAGGAACACACCTTTCTAAGTTCAGTGTCAGTCCAGGAATTTCAAATGCAAATGTCCACGGTCTGGCAGGCGGTGAATGAGTGAAATGGATTGGAAGGGAGAGTAGCAAGTTGGAGAAGGCATGCCCCATCTTGAAAGGTCACCACTACTCAACTCCAGCTGCAGTGAGAAGACCCACCTAGCAGGGACAGAGTAAGCTGAAAGCTGGACTTTGTATGACATTTTCTAAATTATAGGTGTTGGCAACCAATTTCCATTTCTATATGATAGTAATAGATTGAGTATCTCTTACCTGAAATGCTTGGGACAAAAGATGTTTCAAATCCCAGAGTTTTTTGGACTTTGAAATATTTGCATAGATTTGACTGATTGAACATTTCTAATCTAAAATCTAAAATCTGAGCTGCTCCCAAATCCAAAACTTTTTGAGCCTTACTTAAAAACCTTCAGATGTGCCTCATAAGCACAAGGCCCTGGGTTCAATCCCCAGCACCACAAAAACAAACAAACAAACAAAACAAAACAAAACAAAACCTTCAGATGTGAGAGCATTTGGATTTCAGACTTTTGGATTAGGGATGTTCAACTTGCATATGAGAATGCATATACGGTGTGAGGTCAAAAAATCATGTCTGAGGAACGGAATCCACCCAGTAGCTGCAGTTGATTTGCCATCTCTTGCAAATGCTGAGCTTGTAATTAAAATCGTTTGGTGCCACTGATTATTGTCACAGAGCTCTCAGATAATGGTCCACCAAGGTGAGCAGTCATGGATTTAAAAGCTAATCTGAGAAACTGCCATTCATGAGTCTATAAAGTGTGCTGGGTGTTTTCTATGAGCTTTCAATAGATCATTTCAGTACATCTTCCTTTCATTCCTAAGAGGGAAAGGTTAGTGTAATCCCATATGACAGATGGGGAGACCATGGTTTCAGGAAATGATTTGACCATGGTCACTGAATAGGAAGGACATCATTGGTACACCTCCTCATATCTTCTTGGCTGTGTTACTGATGCCAGCTAAGCCACATCACCTCCAGTGTTTCTCTCAGGCTTCCTTTGGTTGTATTTGAATGTCAGTCCATCATGGGGCAATGCTAGGCAAATGGAGGCAGGAGCTTATGGATAAAGGTTTTCATTCCTTGCTGCCAGGTCTGACACACATCCTAAGTCTCCTCGGAAGGTCGGACATGAAGTAACCACATGACTGCAGCAGTTAATACTTCCTTGTATTGATTTTCCTCCTTCCCTGTTCACATTTTTGTCCCTTATTGGGGTGATCACATTTCCCAGTAAACTTCCTCACACATCTTTATCTCTGGCTCTCCTGCTGGGAAACCGAGTTTAAGACAGTGAATGGCAAAGTTGGAATTTAGATCTACGCTTGTACTTCTGCCAGGTGAATATGCCATCACACCACTCACTGAAGTCTCTATGTGATTCATGACCAGGTCCTTTCTAGTCTGATTGGTCCTGAAATAAAATTTAGAGTCAAAGAAGATTCTTAAATCAGCAGAAGAGGAGAAGAGCAGTGTGGAGTAGTGGCCAGGAATCTGTTCAAATGAGGAGTGGGGAAGGTACAGTGTAATTTTTGTATACTATGCATTTTATTTTGTGGTACCTACTTTATTTCTGGAGCTATTCCACATTCTAAGGAAGATGCCTGGAACTATGGGAAGGAAAACAGCCTACTGTCCAATTTCCATTCTCTTTCAGTGACTTTAGACCAGGCTGTTCATCTCAGATGCTCCTTGTGGCCAGGAGAGAATCTTAAGTGAAACCAGACTAGTGTTGTTCTCACATGGAGCACAAATTGTTTTAATTCTCACTCAGAATTAGGCTTAAGGTTCTCTCCCATTATTTTTTGAATACATGGTTAACCTGGTCTGCCATTCATTTTCCTACTTTAAATAGAAACGTGAGCATGAAAAATATCTCACTTTCCTTTCAACTCGAAGGAAAGCAGCCGTAAAACAGCAATGCTAATGGCAATGGATCCTGTCTTTCTGTCAGGGAAACACTGTGGGGCCACAGAGTTCCTTATGGGGAGCTGGGGCCTCCCTCTTGTATCAGCCACCATTCAGCTCCTGTGTGCTGTGGCTATGCAGGTCGGCAGGTCCCCACAGGCCCCATCTCCTCATTGTTGGAGAGATGTCAGAAACCAGAAAAGTTGGTAGTGTCTCCATATTTTCAAATGTCAGCTATGAATTCAATTAAAAACAAAACAAACAAACAAAAAACACAGTAGGCTTACCAAGACTGGCAGACCAAAGAGAACACAATCTCCAGGGGACTTATATCCAGGATACACGTTTTCTCTCTGTGCTGGAGGCTCAGCCCTCTTTCTCCTCCAGAGTCCTTCAGCCATGCCACCTGCCCCTGGCAGTGAGATGTTTTGGTCAGCTTTTTCATTGCTGTGACCAAAAGACCTGACGAGAGCAATTAGAGGAAGAAAAGTTTATTTATATGGTTTCAGAGGTCTCAGACCAGAGAGAGCTGACTCCATTGCTCTGGGCCCCAGGTGAGATAGAACATCATGGCAGAAGGATGTGGCCCAGGAAAGCGGCTCAGGAGGACAACCAGGAGGCAGAGAGAGAGAGAGAGAGAGAGAGAGAGAGAGAGAGAGAGAGAGAGAGAGAGAGAGAGAGAGAGAGAGAGGGCTCTTGTTCACCAGGGACAAAATATATGCCCTAAAGACACACCCACAGTTACTCTCCTGCTCCATCTACACCCTACCTGCCTATGTTACCACCCCCTGTCAGGGGATGAATGCCCCGATTAGGTTAAGGCTCTCTTAACCCAACCATTTCACCTCTGGACTGTCTTGCATTATCTCACACATGAGCTTTTGAAGGACGCCTAACATCTAAATCACAACAAGGGGCAAGATTTAGAGAAGAGCAGTACCTGGGATGTCACTGAACTTGTCCTTGGTTTCTGGAATCTCTTCATTCCCACTTTTTATTTCTAAGGGAAGTAAGTTCAGATAAGTGTGTTGGAGCATATTCACCACAAGCACAAGGATAGAACCTGACGTAAGAAAAATAAGCAAACAAATGTGTACGTTGACTTTTTCCAGAAGTCACAAAGGGGCCAAGGAAAGCCAAATTAATTATTCAAACAGGTGCCTTTTGCTGATGGCCAGCAGTATTTGAACATGGTGCAGAAAGTTAAAAAAAAAAAAAAAAAACACATAAACCAGCAAGAAGGGAGTATATGGTTTTTATTTCTTTTCTTTGGGTAAAACTATTGTGTTCTCTGACCAGATTTCTATTGGCCTTGGTGATTAGTTGGCTATTTTAGTAGTTTATTGTCTCAGCCTTTAGGAAGAGCCCCTCCTAAATGGGACTCACTATGTCATAACTGCATAAAATATTCATTAAGATGGTGGTGCTTTTAATGGATTTCTTTGGAAGGAACTCAGGCAGAGGGAGCCACACACTGATTTGTGGACCATTCAGCTGTTTCAAGGCTGTGTCTGTCCCACCCTGCCTCCTCCAGGCATCTACATCTGCTCTCTTTGCCGTAGGCTCTCATTGGAGAAAGCCAGTGAAATGCTTTGCTAATGGGAATAAAAAGGTTTGTTTAGGGCCAGAAAGTCTTTTCCTTGTGCAGGCGTGTGCTGTGACTTGGTGTTTTTCCTATCGTGTTCACTGGAGCTGTGATAGAGCTGGTCGGAATCACCCAGGAGTGCGTCTGCCACCTGGAATTGCCTAATGGTATGAGTGTTTGGGCTCAGGAATCAGACACAGTTTGCTCTGAATCCTGGCTCTGTTGCCTAGAAGTTGTGTGACTCTCAGGCTAGTATCCTAACACCTCTGAGCCCCAGTGTTCTTGCCTTTTAAAGTGGGTGATGCACTGCAGTATGTCACAGGATATTTTTGGAGATTGAATGGGGATGGTTTGCAAAGTCCATAGTCTGATGTCTGGGACATACTAAAACTCTATTCACCTTAGGGGCCTAAGTTGGTGCCCCACTCCTACCCCATATCTGGATCCACTTGAAGGTTATATGAAGCATTTTTTTCTACCAATGTCATTTGATTCTTATCCCATAGTGACCCTGAGCACAGAACGGGTTTAACTGAGTACTTTAAATGAAAAACTGCAGACCAGAGCTATTCAGTGAAATAATCAACATTGTTCTACAACTTGGTGATGGGACTTGGGAACAGAATTTAATATTTTGATTTCTTTTTCAGCATTAGTCTCAATCCTTGATATCAAATTAGGACCTTTTCTGCTGTGCTCATCTCTCTCTCTCTCTCTCTCTCTGTCTCTCTCTCTAATAACCAAAGCATCTCTGAATCTGGAATCCTGTCATCCTGAGCTCCACCATTTAATTTCCATCTGTGCAGCTCGGTACTTTTCAGTCTCCAGGACTTGCCTTCTTTCCAGCTTTTTGGAATCTGGTGATGGAAACAAGCAGTAATGGAGAATACCCCCTCTCTTACCCCTGCGACATCAACACGTGGTGCCTGGAGGTCCAGCCCAAGCTCCAGCAGGCATGTTCTCCTTTCAACCCACCCATTCCATTGCCCCCTTGTTCTGAACACTGTGTCTCTGTTGGGGACCTGTAACCCATTTGGGGAGTCACCTTTAGCAAATCCCTTCCATGCTTGGGTCTTTGTTTATCCATCCTTAATGCAAAAAAGATTATTAACTCATTAATAAGGAAATACTTCCTCACAAAGGTATGGAAGATATTTAACAATTATCAACTTTGCCTATTATCTGCTGGGACTGGGTGGGGCTAGAATTTAATTTTCATAATCTTCAAACTGAAGTTATAAACAATTATCATAAAATTGGTGGGTTAATGAAACAGCTGTTTCCAAGGATAGGGCCTCATGAAGTGACAGGGATCAAACAACCAGGGGGAACTGGCCAGAGGCGGCCTCAAATAGATTCTTCCTGGGTGTCTTCATCCTGGGAGGGAAAATGTGCTCATCAAGATCCTGATTAGGCAGGGATTGCCCTCGGCACTCTTTGTAACCAGGCAAACAAGACCCCCCCCGCCCCCGTCCCCGCTTTATTTCATTCTTAAAACAAAAATTCATCAAAATTTAATCACATTGCTTTATCTGCATGACCTAGCCTCCAAGTGTTCATGTGAACATTCCACTTTGTCTCTAGGCCCTAAAGCTTGTGCCTCCGTGGGAGCTGTGGACCCTTTAGAGTTTGTACTTGAGTGGAAGAAGCAAAGATTGCTTTCGGTTCCCCTTTGACTCTCTCCTGAATTAATGTGAAATTGAAGATGACTGTAGCTAGGAGAAAAAGAACGGATGGGGAGGGGAGGTGGCTTGCTGAGTGTGTCTCAGGACCTCAGGGAAGCGCTGTTTCATCAATCTAGAGTTTCCTTCGAGGCCATCAGCAAAATGAAAATGCTGCACCCTACCAAATTTAACTCCTTTCATCTAGGTCCCTAAAACCCCTCTCTAGGGATTGGGCTTTGGAGTTCCAATGCCTCCAAGCTGATTATCTTAGTGTAAGTGCAGATGCCACCTCTTCCTCTTATCCGCCTTGGACCTCCTTCCATGTTAATGGTTCTTACTGGGCTCCAGCGCCAAATCAGTGGCGGCATGGGGCGGCCGCCTCTGAATGTATAATTGAGGAACAACATGGACACCCATGTCTCAGTATTAATTAATAAAATTTAATGTTTATTGCTGTCATTTTAACCAATCATATTTTGCAGAAAATTAATTACACCTTGGGTTGGAGTTTGGGACCTCCCTACACAAGGCCTACAGCTGATTGGGAGTTCTGGGACTGGAGAAGGGAGCTATGTCTATGGTTTAAGTTGTGTATAAGCTTTGCTAAAACCACAGGTCTGGATTTCTAGACTGAATGGGGAGAAGTGTGGAGAAGGGCCTTTGCTGTCTCTCACTCTTAATCACTCCTCGCCTTCGCCCTTGGATTATTCCGCTCACTTCCATCTGCTCACTGTTCCTGCCATGTACAGAGTCCACCCACCCGTTTTCCTGCAAAGAAGAAGTGCAGCTTGAATAGTGATACAGTAACTCCAGGAGGAAAACCTTGATGGAACTTGGTCATTGGCATTCACCAGATGGCTTGTATTAGGCAGAAAGGCCTGAATTTCAGTGTTCTGTCCTAAAATATTCCTCTTGAGCATTTTTAGAGTTTTCCTTCTTTTTCTCTTTCCTTCATCTATCTCTTTGCTTTTCTCTTTCCTGGTTGAACTGAAATCATTTATTTCAATCTTTTGAGTAACACTGCTTTCTGACTGCACTGAAGTGATGCTTATTTCTTAGAAAAATCAATTTAAAACCACGGAAGAATATGAGGTGATTACCATTTGAAGAATATTAACTAATGTTAGAGTCTTTGCCATGTGACAGGCTCTGTGCTGTTTTATATATATGATCTCATTTAGTCCTTTCAACAACCACATGAGGTAGGTATTATTACTCTGTGTTTTGTAGATGAGGAAACTGAAACTGAGAGAAGGTAAGTAACATACCCGAAGTCACTCAGCTAGTGAGCAGCAGAAGAGATTTTTGAATCCAGGTGGTCTGATTCCATACTCCATCTCCTTACCCAGTAGGCTTTATTGTCTTGCACCAAGTGGTGCCAACTAGTCTGGGGACACAGATGAAGAAAGATGGTACCAGCTGGGAAGACCCCGTATTCTCAGATCAGTCTTTTGGGCAAATAGCTATTCCGCAGAACTTACACTCCAGCTTTCTGCCCCATCGGCTCAGAAGCCTGGCTTTTCCAGGTAGGAGCTATCATTAATGTCGTTTCAGAACAGCTGAGGTACCCAGAATGTGAAGCTGTTGGCTTAGAAAGGTCAAGATCATAGTCTAGAGGGACTTGTACTGGCCTTGACAGTGCATTTTCACCTCGTAGCCAAGCTACGTGGGAAGCTGACCTGTAGCTGCTCTTAGACAGAATGACTGTGTGGGGAGTCATTCCGCTAATTCTCCACTGAGTGATCTTTTTAGCACCTCTCCATCTTCCTCATTTCAGGAGTGATGAAAACCCTAATGGTCCAACGAAAGTCAAGGCCATCTCCCCGCTTTATTGCCAGTCCCACGACTGAACTTCCCATGTTCTAATGCCACATTCTTTTCATTTTTTACTATATTGAACTAGTATAATTTTACTATTACTAATGTCTATTACTATATTCATATATGTACACACATATGTCTTTTAAATTTTTAATATTTTTTTATTTTTAAAGATTGCATTTTGATTCATTGTACACAAATGGGGTACATAATTTCATTTCTATGGTTGTGCATAGTGGAGGTTGACACCATTTGTATAATCATACATGTACATAGGGCAATGATGTCTGTCTCATCCACCGTTTTCATACCCCCCTTTCCTCTCATTTCGCTCCATGTAATCTAAAGTTCTTCCATTCTTCTCTCTTGGAAAGGCAGAATTAATATTGTCAAAATGGTCATTCTACCAAAAGCGCTATACAGATTCAATGTAATTCCAATTAAAATCCCAATGACATTCCTCATAGAAATAGAGAAAAGCAATCATGAACTTTATCTGGAAGAATAAGAGAACTTGAATAGCCAAAACAATCCTGAGCAGGAAAAGTGAAGCAGGAGGTATCACAATACCAGACCTTAAATTATACTGCAGAGCAATAGTAACAAAAACGGCATGGTATTGGCACCAAAAGAGACAGGCAGACAAATGATACAGAATAGAAGATACAGAGACGAACCCACATAAATACAGTCACCTCATACTAGACAGGTGCCACATTCTTTGTGTAAATATCTCACTACATTCAGTCAGGCTACAATCAAGTCATGTTCTGGGAGCCATTAAAAGTGGCATTAAAGTTTACTTTATGTGTTAGTCCATATTTTGTTGCTTTAACAAAATACCTGAGGCCTGGTGATTTATATGAAAAGAGGTTTGTTTTGACTTGAAGTTCTGGAGATCCTAGGGCCTAGCATTGGCCTCTGCTAGCTTCCAGTGCAGACCATGTGCTGCTCCATATGTAACAGGAAAGCAGAATGTTAAGTGAGTACATGCAGAAGAGAGGTCACAGAGAGAGTGAGCGGAGGAAGCCAGATTTGCTCTCTAACAAACTGATCTTGGTGTCACTGATTCACTTTCAGAACCTACGTTAGTTCCTTCATGAGGGTGGAGCTCCCATGATCCCAACCTCTTCTTCAAGACCCAACCACCTCTGAACACCATTAGGTGGGGCCAAGCCTCAACATGAGTTTGAGCTGGGATAGACCATATTCAAACCTTATCCCTTTAAATGTCAGCAGTCACCCAGTTGAAGTGCACAATTCAATGATTTTAGTACACTCGCTGGGTTGTGCAACCGTTATCATGACAAGTTGAGCACTCCAGGAAGCTCCATCATGCCCATTTACAGTTGATCTTTGTTCCCAGCCCTACTTCACATAGGTGACATCCTATAACAGATATTCTTTTGTGTTTGGCTTCTGTTCCTTAAACCTAACATTTTGGAGATTTTTCTGAGTTATTATGCATTCCTTTTATTGCTGTGTAGTATTCCATTATATGGATATGCTACATTTTAGCTGTCATTTGCTGATATTAAGTTGTTTCCACTCTTTGGTTTTTCTGACTAATGAACATTCATGTAAAAATCTTTGGGTGGTTGTCCATTTTTACTTTTCTTAGGCAAATACCTAAAAGTAGAATTGCTAGGTCATGTCATAAATTGATGTCTCACATTTTAAGAAATGCCCAAAATGTTTTCCAGAGTGGCCACATCCAAGGGCAGATTTATTGCCCTGATTAAGGACTCATCCGAGTTCTGAAAACAGTAAACAGAAGTATTCCTCATATTCTCATTGCTTCTATTAATATTTTGTTAATACATGGTTATTTTCTTTAAAACATTGTGAAAATACAAATTTGTAAACTTTTATTTTACCTCTAATAGTGTACATTTGTATAGTATATATGTATATTATGTCAATAAAACTATCCATCTGTGTGTAGATATGTATGAATATTTAAAAGAACATGTATATATAGATCTCTATAGATATAGAATACTTGTATCTATCCTATATTAATAATTCAACCTCATTTTTAATGCCTAACTGAATTATGGTCTATATTTTATATCATTAAATATGGAAAATATGTTTTTTAATCTTCATAATATTTGTCACATGGCTAAACATAATTTTTTGAGCCAGTGCCCTGTATTTGGATTTTTAGATGATTTTGCATTTGCTTGTTGGTCATTACAATGGATGTCTCTTTTCTTCCACCTTCAGTTAAGGATTTAGCTGGTCCTCTTCACATGTTCTTCTTAAATAATTACTTCTTGGACTGCCCATGACTATATATTCATATTTACCATGTTTGTCCTCTCTTGTCTCTTGGTTTTACAAATATAGATAAACTAGTGGAATTTGTTTTTTCTACAGTAATGTTTTTTACATAGACCTTGTCCAAGGATGGTAAAAGTGAGGTCACCTGTTAAGTTTTTCACAGAGGATGTGGACACAGTAGGAATGTCGCCTTCATTGAAAACACTAAACACAGGATATGCCTTCATTGGCCTTCTAGCACATGCCACCAGTGAGCTCACCTCCTGCCCACCCTTCCTACCTCGAGAACAGATCCAATGTGCAGGACTCATATGTGGCTGCTCAGTTCCCTACAGACCCCATCAGAGTTTGAACCTACTTTGCCCAGACTGAGAAATTGTTCCATAAGGGCAGAACCTCCCAATGTTTTCCTCTCTTTTTTTAAAATAGCAAGTTTCTTGAGATAAAATTCACATATGAAGACACACCTCATTAGTTCTGAGTGCAGTCATAGAGGTGTACAGGCATCATTACTGTCTAATTTTGGAACATTTTCATCATCTCCAAAAGAATCCTAGTCACTGTCTTTCCCCCTGACTTCTGACCATTGGTCTCTGTCTCTGTAGATTTTCCTGTTCTGGACACTTGCATCTTACTTATTTTTATATGACTGCTATGAACAGTAGTGTACACATTTTTGGTTGGCATAGATTTTCAATTCTCTTGAGTATATACTTGGAACTAGAATTGCTCAGCCAGGTAATAACTCTTATGCTTATCTTTTAGAGAATCTGTTAAATTGTTTTCCACAGCAGCTCTCCCAATTTCAGTCATCTAGCTCTGTATGAAGATTTCAATTATCTAAAACCTTGTCAACACTTGTTATTGTCCATCTTAGTGGATTTAGCCATGCCTGTGGGTGCAAAATGATAGCTCATTGTGGCTTTGACTCTCATTTCCCTAATGCATAATGATATTGAGTGTCTTTTGTGTGTTATTGGGCATTGCACATCTTTATTTGAGAAATGTTTATTCAAAGTTTTTGCCCATTTTAAAAATAAGGTTGTCTTTTTAGAATAAGTTGTAATTGTTTTTTTTTTATATATATTCTAGATACAAGTCCTGGATCAAATGTATGCTTTTCAAAAATTCCCCTTCTGTGGGCTGTCTTTCCATTTACTCAGAGGTGTAATTTAAAATGCAAAATATTTGACAAAGTCTAATTCATCTGGGTTTTTCCCCCTTTGTTGTTTATATTTTTGGTGTTATATCTGAGAAAACAGTATTATAACAAAGCCATGAAGATTTACACCTGTGTTCTTCTCTAAAAGCTTTATAGTTTTATCTTTCTAGCTCTTATGATACATTTTTAGTTAATTTTTGCATTTAGTGTGAGATAGAAGTTCAACTTAGGTTTTTGTTTGCCTGTTTGTTTGTTTCTTTCCATATGGGCATCTTGAGGCCTTAGCACCATTTATTGAAAATAATGTTCTTCTCTGACTTGTCTTGACAGTCTGCTCTGTAATCAGTTGACCATCACTTGAAGGTGGATTTCTGGACTCTTAATTTTATTCCATTGATCTATATGCTTACCCTTACTCCAGTACCACACTGTGTTTATTACCAGGGTTTTGAAGTTTATTTTCAAAATGTGTGTCTTCTGATTTTATTATTTTTAAAGTTGTTTGGAGGACAATTTTGGGCCCATTCCATTTCCCTATGAATTTTAGGATACGTTTTCCAATTTTTTCAAAAAACTAGCTGGGTTTTTGATAAAACTCGCGTTAGATCTATAGGTCAATTTGGGGACTTGACCTCTTAACATTGTTAAATGTTACAATCCACAACCATGTATATTTTCCATTTATTTAGGATTTTAAAATTTTCTTTCAACAGTAGTTTGTAGTTCACAGTGTACATTCTTATATCTCCTTGCTTAACTTTATTTATTCATAAGTATTTTTATTCTTTTTGATACTATGTAAGTGACATATTTCATTCATTTCATTTTTGGAATGTTCATGGCTGGTATATATAGAAATCCAACTGATTTTTGTGTATTGATTTTATATCATGTAACCTTGCACAAGTCACAAGTTTTAATAGCTTTTAGTGAACTTCTTAGGATTTTTCATACTCAAAACCATGTCATATACAAATGTGATGGATATCATTTATGTCTTCCTTTCCAGTATGATGCCTTTTCTGTTTTTTTGTTTTGTTTTGTTTTGTTTTGTTTTTTTGCCTAATTTCTGTGATCCAAACATCTAGTTTAATATTGAATAAAAGTGGTGAGGGCAGCATTCTTCTCTTGATCTTGAAGGGGAAGGATTCTATCTTTCATCACCAAGTATGATTTTAGCTGTGGGTTTCTTACCTTTTCTTAAGCTGTGTCTTTACCTGAAACATTTTTTTTTCACATCTTGGTATCTAAAACTATTTCTCATCAGTAAAGACCAAATACCCTTCCACCCTGGAATCAGTAGTTTGTTTATATTATCTTCATCTCAGCCCACATTTAACTGCAGTGATTTGTGTGGCAAGCCACCTTCTGTCTATCTCAAAACAGTCCCCAGCAAAGTCTCTTTGAAAGCCATCAACATTTGCTTATTTTTGGGTTCATAATCTTGAGTATAGAGAATTGAAAACAGTAGGTGCCTCTGTCTTTTGAGTGAATGAACAAACATCAGTAGTCTATAGAAGCATGATGTGTTGCTTTTCCAGGATCTTTAAATTTTAAAGGAGGATCAACTTAAAATGAATTGATCTCTAAGTTACAAAGATATCATCAAAAAAGCCCAGTTTTTTTTTTAAAAGAGAACATGATTCTAAAGATGCTTCACCAGAGAAGACTCATGGATGGAAAGCAAATAGATGAATAGACATTAAAGGATTTCTTTAAAATTCTGATAAAATATCACTGCATGCCTATTAGCACAGCTAAAATAAAACAAAACAAAAATTTTAAAAAAACCAACAAACAGAAAGAAACCTGACAATATCAAGTGCTGAGAAAGATATAAAACAACTAGAATTGTCCTATATTGCTGATGGGAAAACAAAACATTACAGTCACTTTGGAAAATATTTTGGCAGTTTCTCATAAAATTAAACATGAATTTACCATAGGATCCATAAATTCACCATTTTCCTAGGTCTATATATAAGTGAAATAAAAACCTATGTTCACAAAAGCCCTGTGCATAAAGGTTTATAGCAGCTTTATTCATCATCACCCCAAACCAGAAACAACCCAAATGTCCTTCAATGGTAAATGGATTAACAGTCTGTGAAACATCCATACAGTGGAATAAAAAGAAATGGACTACTGCTACACTAAAAAATATGGATAAATTTACAATGCATATGCTGAGTGAAAGAAACCAGACCCAAAGGGATGCACACCATGTGATTGCATTTGATGTGACATAATGGATTAGGGTGGGAACAGAGAATAATCAGAGCTTGACAGAAGCAAGGAGGTAGGGGCAGCGTGGGGCAATGTTTTGGACAGAGTTCTGTATCTTGATTTTGGCAGTGGCTATGTAGCTAAATGCATTCATTAGAACTATGCACCACAAAAGTGTGTTTTTTTTGACACAATTAAAACAATCACATATTTTAAAAAATGTCTAGAAGAATCTGTTCTGTTCCTTTGATCTATTTGTTTATCTCTGCTAGTAGCACCCAGTCTTGATTAGTATAGCTACCTAATAAATCTTGAAATTGATAAAACTGAAAGAAAATATAATGTCACTTAAGACCAATTTGAACAGAGATGGAACATGGAGTCTGAAGCTTCGTGGATTATAGGACAGGTCACCTGGGGAAATGTGACCTTGTTCCAAGGATCTGCAGGGATTGGTAGGCTGTCAGTGGAAAGAACTGGTGAAGAGGGACTTAGATTTTCAGGCCATTAAGGAGAACTTAAAAAGTGCCAGGAAGAGAAGTAGTCAATAAAGAAAAAACATCATTCAGAATAGAAATAAAGTCATGGGTGCTATTTTCATTGGGAGGTGATTGAAAAGGGGCCAACAAAAACTTGCCTCTTAGGAAGAAGGCATGGAAGGAGAGAAATGACATAAATAATAGAATCAAAAATTTTCCCTCTGAATGACTCATCAGTAGAATTATAGTATCCAGAGAGAATATCATTGAAAATCCAACTCAAACTTCTTGATGGAATGCTCCTTTTCCATGAAAGTCTTTGCAGGAATTTAGCTAAGGGTACAAGGAAGATAGAGAGTGGTACATGAATCCCAGTTCTGTCTTTTATAATCATAGAGTCCTTACAAAAGCACTATGTTTTTCTGAACTTCATTTTCCCAATAACTCAGAGCTAAAAGGCACGTATCTTTTAGTGTTGAGGGAGTTCAATGAGATACTAGTACAGAACATGATACCCAGCTGATAAAAATAAATCCTTAATAACTTGTAAATATAATGTCTCTGCCTGTTTACAGGAGCATGGGTATGTTTGCTTTTTCAAGATCATGCTTGTATTTAACTTTCCTCTTGTTAATATCTCACCAGCAGGAGATTTCCATGCTTAAGCAGCATCATCCAGCAGGACGTGGTGGCACATGCCTGTAATCCCAGAGGCTCAGGAGGTTGAAGTGGGAGGATCACGAGTTCAAAGTCAGCCTCAGCAACTTAGCGAGACCCTAAGCAACTCAGTGAGACACTGTCTCTAAATAAAATATAAAAAGGGCTGGAGAGGTGGCTTGGTGATTAAACACCCCTGGGTTTAATCCCTGGTACCAAAAAAAAAAAAAAAAAATCATCACCATCCTGCTATCGTCCTGCTTCCTAGAATATACAGAGAAAAGGGATTGGAAGAGAAACTTCATAGTCCAAGAAACACAGAATTTTTTATACTCAATACAAAGAACCTTCAAAAGCAAGAGTTGTGACTTCCTCCCTCCAGAACTGGTTAACCTGTGGGATATTTGGTAGATGAATTCTGTGCCACGCTTGCTTCTTTACTCTGCACCAGGCCAGGAGACAGCAGCTGTTCTCCAGTCTCCCTTCCAGCACAGAAAACCAATCTCCCTGCACCAGGGGAGACCATAAAAAAGGGGGGAAATGCAAATGTCCAACATTGATTAGTTTTGCCAGCTGTTGTTCTTCCTCCAGAATCGATGGATTGGCCACTTGAGCTGCAGAGTCTGTTGCATAAACTCAGGTCTGTTTGTATGTGTTTGTTTGTTTTTTGTGGATTTAAAAAAAAAATAATATTAAACAAATAATGTTTTCCAGGTCAGACATCAAAAAGTTTGACAAATGGAAGGAGCATAAAAATAAAGAGAGGAGGGAGATAAAAGGCAGCTTTTGGACTTTCCCTGATATTGTGTTTGATTTTGGGGGGAGGGGCTGGTTCTTTTAAGTATGTAATTGCAAACCCAACTGCTTTCTGAGGCCAGCCTCATCGTGGTCCCTAGTGAAGAAGCAATAGGGATGGGTGGTGAGCATGGGCGTATTTTTCCCCCCAGTAAGATGAGACATTTCAACATTAAAATGTTTTATTCTTTTTCTCAACTCTAGTGTGGAGGACAAAACAGAGCATGGGTAACAATAAATGTAAGCTGACACTACTTCAGAGACATGGAACCCTCCTGGTCACCACCCTGGAAATGTGGCAGACTGAAGGAGCCCACCCACATCTGACTTGAGTCGCTCTTGGGCACCTCCCGCAGACTACAGCTGGGCCAAAATGTGAGAACAGAATTTCTAGATAGTTATTCAAGACACACCCCCTCCACACATCTTGATTTTGATGTAATTTCTCTAAGTCACATCAAAATACTGGGAATTTTCATGCTGTAGTCATTCCACTGTGAAACAATAATGAAATGAAGCAAACACAATGCTAGTTTCAGTTAATGGAGAATATGGACCTCTTCTTTGAACCTTAGTTAGATACCTTTTATAGAATGCAGTACTAATTTTTGACAGAGATTCATGAAAGAAACAATATAAATTATATTAGAAATAACCTCGGATCTCGGAATCAGACCAGAGACCTTGCATCTTATAGAAGAAAAAGTAGGTCCAGAGCTTCAACATGTCGGCTTAGGACCAGACTTCCTCAACAGGACTCCCATAGGACAAGAAATAAAAGCAAGAATTAATAACTGGGATAGATTCAAACTAAAAAGCTTTCTCTCAGCAAAGGAAACTATCAGCAATGCGAAGAAAGAGCCTACAGAGTGGGAGAAAATCTTTGCCAATCATACTTCAGATAGAGCGCTAATCTCCAGAATCTATAAAGAACTCAAAAAACTCTAAACCAAGAATGTAAATAATCCAATTGACAAATGGGCTAAGGAAATGAATAGACACTTCACAGAAGAAGATATACAAGCAATCAACAAACATATGGAAAAATGTTCAACATCTCTAGTAATAAGAGAAATGCAAATCAAAACCACCCTAAGATTCCATCTCACCCCAATTAGAATGGCAATTATCAAGAATACAAGCAACAACAGGTGTTGGTGAGGATGTGGGGAGAAAGGTACACTCTTACATTGCTGGTGGGGTTGCAAATTAGTGCAGCCACTCTGGAAAGCAGCATGGAGATTCCTTAGAAAACTTGGAATGGAAACACCATTTGACCCAGCTATCCCACTCCTTGGCCTATACCCAAAGGACTTAAAATCAGCATATTACAGAGATACAGCCACATCAATGTTCATAGCTGCTCAGTTCACAATAGCCAGATTGTGGAACCAACCTAGATGCCCTTCAATTGATGAATGGATAAAGAAAATGTGGTATATATATACAATGGAATATTACTCAGCCATAAAGAATGATAAAATTATGGCATTTGCAGGCAAATGGATGAAACTGGAGAATATCATGCTAAGTGAGATAAGCCAATCTCAAAAAACCAAAGGAAGAATGATATCGCTAATAAGTGGATGATGACACATAATGGGGAGTGGGAAGGGTTAGTGTTGGGGTTAGAGTTGGGTTTAGGGAGGGGGGCAGGAATGGAGGAAGGAAGGACTGTATAGATGGAGGGGAAGGGTGGGAGGGGAGGGGGGGAAGGGAAAAAATGGCAGAATGAATCAAACAACATTACCCTATGTGAATTTATGATTACACAAATGGTATGCCTTTACGCCATGTACAGACAGAGAAACAACATGTATCCCATTTGTTTACAATAAAAAAAAAGAAATAACCTCTTTGTGATCTTCTAAAGTATTACAAATTAAAATGGTATTGTGAAACAGAAATTCATTTCTTAAAGCATTATTTTTAAAAATATATTTTTTGGTACTAGTGATTGAACCCAAGGGTGCTTTACCACTGAACTATATCCTTGGTTCATTGGTCCTTCTTTATTTTAAGATGAGGTATTGCTAAGTTTCTGAAGCTGGTCTTGAACCTGTGATCCTCCTGCTTCAGCCTCCAGAGGCACCGGGGTTATGGGGATATGCCACTGCACCTGGCTTAAAGCATTAATTTAATGGCAAAAGATGGGAAATAGACTAAATGTTCTTTAGTAAGTACTGGTCACATAAATTACATCTGAACAAACTATGGAACTGTTAAAAATACCAGGCAGTTCTATAGTGCCAATAAGGAAACTATGCTAAGCTCTTGAGTCAAGTGAAAAAAGCAAAGTACAGAAAGTTGTGCATTGCTGCTGCAATTATATTTCAAACATCTACATATGTGCATTTTAATAAAAACCAACTTAAAATAAACACTGATACATAAGACAGAAACAACCTTTTCCAAAAAAAGTTGTGGTAGGAATGGGGAAGATGGACATTTATTCAGGGAATATCATGACTAGTATGTTCTCTTTTGTTCTTTCCATCATCTGCTTCTAAGGGACAACAAATTGGCTTCAGTGGATTGTCACAGACTCTAATATGTAGCATAAAGTTGTGACAGAAAATATTAATTTTTCTTGCCAAATTCAATAAGACCCTACTCACAAAAAGCACAAGTGGCTCCATGGCAGTTTGAGAATATAGGACTCTCTGGTAGCTGTGTTATTCTACCTATCAAACCCTCCATTCCTTCATATCTGAGTCATCCTCTTGAGATGTACTTATATTCCCATAAGCATTCCTAATCTACCTGTTGTTGGTCCACTTCTCCATCTTGTTCTGAGTTCAGCCCATATGTGAGCATGTCTAGTATCAGTTCTTGACTAAGCTCCCTAAATCACTGTTTCCTAACAGCTCCTTAGATGTGCCAGAGGCTGTGTGGGCTCTGAGAATATCACCTCTTTGAAGACAGAGATGATGAATGACTTTATTTGAACGTTCCTTCAGCTGAATACAAACAGGATATAAATGTGAACACACACACTCTTTCTCAAGAGAAACAAAATGGCGACCAACCTCTGCAAATGTGCTCTTTTCGTGAGCAGTAAGCTGAATATGGGATTGACAAACTCCATTTACAATATCATAGATATTTTACATGAGAAGAGGGAAGAGAAAGAAATTACACACTTTATTTTATTCTCTATGTGAGGAAAACAGAAAAAGAAGTAGAATTTCTAATCAGTAGGAGAAGGATAATCTAATAAGTATTTTTGAGACATTTGGCTGATCATCTAAAAGTTTCCTGTCCCTATCTCACTCCTTTCACTAAAATGTTTGTGACTGATGTACTATAAAGAGATCCCTATGACTCCTCCCTTCTGGTGGTCATGTTTTATAATCCCTTTCACCGTGGGCAGGGTCAGAGGCCTGCTTTGACCACCGAAATGTGGCGAAGGTAATGCCGTATACATGATGATGTGTGTGATCCCATCTTTTTAGAGTCACCTTCCTCCCTGTCTCCCACTTGCCTTTCCCTTGCTTTTACTGACTTTGAAGAAATTAAAAACTATGGATCTCAGAGCAGCAACCTGAGGGAGCTGGGAAGTGTGTCCTTTCCCAGCTGAGCTTCAGTTCTGGCAACAGCTTGATGGAAACCTGTAGCACCCCAGGTAGAGGGCCCAGTTAAGCTAGGCCAGACTCCTGATCCACAGAAGCTGTGAGACAGTACTTGTGTGTCGTTCTGGGGTGCTAAATTTGTGGTAACTTGTTGTGCAGCAGTGGAAAAAGTAACACCAAGTTCCTTCTGGAGTAATTAATTCAATGGAAAACAGCAAACAGTTCCAATCACTGGAAGAAAATGGAATGACTGCTTTTATGATCATGAAGTACAAAAACACTTTCTGAAGAAGAAACAAACCTTAAAAGCCATTTAAAAGAGGTCTGACAGATATGACTAGACATCCATTAGAATATAAATTGGTGCAGCCTTATTAGCAATAGAAACCAAAATTTCCAGCCTACTGTCTTAGCTATTTTGCTGCTGTGACTAAATGATCTGATCAGCACAACTATAGGGGAGAAAAGGTTTATTTGAGGGCTCACAATTTCAGAACTCTTAGTCCATATAAGGTCGACTCCATTCCTCAGGACTGAAAGTGAGGCAGAACATCATGGCAGAAGAGTGTGGCAGGGGGAAGCAGCTCGCATCATCAGGAAGCAGAGAAAGTCTCCATTCTCCAGATACAAAATATGTACCCCATAGCCATGTCTCAATTCCGGTTTCCTCCAGCCACATCCTACCAGTTCAGTTACCACTCAGTTAATCCCCATCAGGGGATTAAATCACTGATTGGGTTAAGACTTTTACAATCCAATCATTTCTCCTTGGAACCGTCTTGCATTGTCTCACACATGAGATTTAGAGGGATACCTCACATCCAAACCATAATACCTACCTACTCTTGTCCATCTTTATGGCTGAAACCATCCCCCGGTTATGCCCACATGCATGCACAGCCATTTTCAAATAACAAAGTCTAAGAAACAACCAAAATTTTCATTGGTAGAAGGTTTGTTTAGTAAGCTCAGGTGTAGCTTATATGACAGATCTTTCAGCAGCCACAAGAAAGAGTGCCTTCTGTTTGTAAGTCATAGTAAGCAATGATTTACTATTACTAGCTCTGCTATGTGGGGAAACAGCAAAGTTCAAACCATGTATGCAGGTAAATTGCTCCAATCTCTTCAAAAGAATATATTGTAATGAGAAAAAAGTGTGTGTGTGTGTGTGTGTCTGTGTGTGTGTGTGTATGTGTGTATACACACCATTCAAATAGAGAAATGTGCCTGGTTTTGACCTCAACCTGACATTGTCAGTACAGGGAGGGAGAACTACTTATGTGTGTCCCTGAAAGCACATATTCTAGAAAGTAACAACTCAGACGAAGGATTCAGTGACTTTCATACTCAGGAGGCTTGGGAACAGAAGGCCAGGGAGATGGCAGGGATTAATCAGATGTTGGAGGTCGGGCAGTCAGAGAATCAGTGTGTCTTGTTGGTCCATAACTTGAACAAAGCAAAGAATCCATGTGTGCACCTGATTCTAGAGCAAAAGCTATTTTCAGTGAAGTAAACTAACAGGACCCTGGCAAGGCACTGGGTTAGGGAGATGGGGAAGTTGAAAAGAAAAAGTAAGTGTTGATCTCTCCAGCAGACAAATGAAAAGATGAAATTTAAATAAATATTGAATTTACCACCAGTGAAACTCCACATCATATACAACCCCAAGAATGGGATCCTAAATTAGAATAAGTTATACTCCATGTATGTATACTATGTCATGTATATCTAAAAAGAACAAATAAAAATATTAAATGTAAGAATAGAAAATAATAGTATTTATGTGTCATTATTCCTACTATGGATGGGACTCAAGGATGAGAAACACTTTTTGAAAGATCTTGGAAAGTGGTCTCAGGATCTGAATTTATGTGAGGGAAAACATTGATGCAGAAGACTCAAAAAAACTGAATCTGGTTATGGAGACTGATTTTTAATTACCTCAATTATTCCAAAAGAGGGTTCATTGTCTTGTATCAAACATGCTCATTTCTTGTATTCTTCGTCTCAGTAAATATTTTTAGCACCTCTGATAAGCCTAGACCATGGTTCTAGAAGGTGAATGTGGTGAATGATTAATCTGTTTTCATTACTATAAGAAAAATTCCAGAGACAGACAAACTTTATAAAGAAAAGAGGATTATTAAGCTCATAGTTTTGGAGACTGAAAGTCCAAGATTAAGTGACTCCTCTGGTGGGACCTAATGGTGATTGGTATCATGGCAGGAGTGCATGTAAATGAGAGAGAGAAAAAGAAAGAGAGAAAGAAAGGAAGAAGGAAGGAGAAGGAGAGGGAGAGAGAGACAGAGAAAGAGAGACATCATATTGCCAGACTTTAAGTCAGAGAGCAATTCAGGGGTGAGGTGAGGCTTGGTCTTTTATAACACTTTGGTCTCAAGAGACTAATCCCTTCTGGGAGCAGCACCCAGGACCCTGAGGAATTTCCACTGGGCCTCGCCTCTTAAAGGTCTGCACCATCTTCCAACATTGCCACAGTAAGGACCAAATCTCCAACTCACGAACCCTTGGGGGACATACTCAAACCACATCCAAACCCTAGTCAGTAATGAACTACACTGTAATGAACTACATTGGCCCTCACTCTCATGGTGTTCTAGAAGGAAAGACAGAAAATCAGGATGTAACACATATATGAGCAATACAATTTAAGGTCTGCAGAGAAACATAAAGACAGGATGAGAGGACAGGAGTTGATGGTGGGGTGCGGTGGGGGAAGGTACTTTTGTACACTTGAGTCAAGTCTCTGAATAGAAGGTACTGAGCATAGAATTGAAGAAAATAGGGGAGGATCCTGGGAAAATATGTGACAGAAGAGCATTAAGCAGAGGGGCGATCGAGGACAGAGGAGGGGAGATGGCCTAAGCTCCTCTGGTTGAAGGAGCAACAAGGGCTTCTGGGGGGACCCTCTAGGTTGAGCAGGGAGGGGGCCCGAGGGGTGGGCAGAGGCCCGATCTCAGAGGGTCTGTGGTGCATGATGAGAAGTTGCAATTCCATCCATCAGGAAGTCGCTGGGATGTTTTCAGCAGACAAGAAGTAGGTTCTAATTGATGTTGAGAAAGATAGCTTTGACCGCCGTGGGGAGAACAGATGGTACGCCAGAGTGGCAGCAGACTGTCCCAGGTGAGAGGGGATGCAGGCTGGAGCAGGTGGAGACAGTAGAGGTGAAGACAGTGGCTATGGATTAGAGGAAGAATTTATAGGATTTTCCAGTGGACTAGATATGTGAGGGAAAGTGAGCGATGACAAGTTTGACTCATGAGTTTTGAGTCTGAGCAACTGGGTGATGTCAATCATGAAGGTAGAGAAGATTAAATCATGGTGTTTCTCTGCTTAAACCCTTGCTGATTTCACATCTGCAGCAGGCTCCTCTGCTTGGCCTCCCTGATCTAACCCAACCTACCCTTCAGACTCTCCTGCTGTCTCCTCCTGTTCTCCTGCACACTGAGCTTCTTCTCGCCTGTGCGCCTTGGCAGGCTTCTCAGTCTCCTCATTCATGCCTTGGCTCAGATGCTATTTTCCCCTGGAAGCAGTTTCTGATCTCAAATCAGATTAAGGCCTCCTCTCCAGTGATGCCACCCTGCTGGGCTGGGCTCTGGTTGGAGGCAGGTATCATACGTCATTCATCTTTGGGCCAAGCACAGTGCCTGGCATGTATGGAATTGACAGATGCAAATAGCATCTGATCAAAACACGATGCAGGCACACTGGAACATACACAGTGCTGGGGAGATTCTGAAGTTACACGTAACCCAGGTACCTTTTATGGAAGAGTTTAAATGTGTGGAAGAAGAAAGCAAGTTAACCAGAGGCTGCACGATCTTCTGAATCCTGATCTTTTCCATGCTGAGACCACATCTGGAAGTTCCAGCTATTGACAGTACAGGCTCTGCTGGAGATGGTTTGGGGGCTTCAAGGGGAGGAATTTATTTATAAAAATGAGAAGAAGAAGTGCAGATGAGGGATAGCCAGTCTCCTTTTTGTGCTTCCTTGATAATGTCCTGCCCCAAGACTGTTCCTCAGTCATCTTTCCTAGTCTCCCTGTCCCTTTAATTCTGCTTGTAGTCTGGGCCACACGCCTGAGGTGCATGATTAATGCCCCTCCCACCAGCCTTCCTCACTGCCTTTAAACATAGCCACACTACCATTCACCTAAACCCGACAGAAAAAAATATGGTCCTGTCGCAATCCTGTGGCAAGCTAGATCTTCCAGCATTAAATCCCCATTAAGAGCCTCTGTGCATCTGATAGCAGCTTTAACTGTCGGTTCCCCCTCCCATCCTATTTAGGACCCAGCTAAGGCTTTCCTGCTGTTGGCAGGGACAGTGCTGTAAATACAAACCATCCTCTGCCCTGTCCCTTTTGCAGTCACATGGTGGACAAGGGGGATTGGAAAGTGCAAGGCCTTCCTAGCAAAGCCTCCTTCAGGGAGGGTGACCTTGGGGCCTAGAGCTGTGGTCAGAGGTGCAGCATATGAGCTCCCTGGTCCCTAACCACGCTGGTATCTGCAGAGCCATTTATGAAATGCTTTCATGTCAGGCAACTCCATTTGATCCTAACAGGGACTTGTTAAGAGGGGTATTTATTATGCCCCTTTTAAAGATAAGGAAATCAAGGTTCAGAGGGCTGATTAGTTAGTCGAGACTCCAGGGTGGAACATAGTCTGTCTAGGAGTCTAGAGAGTCTGAGAACCTTCGGTTATTACCAAGAAATTGTATCTTTCTCTGTTCTTCTCCATGTATGGCAGGCTCTGAAGTTCAAATCTTAGCTCTGAGGTTTCCTAGCTGGGTGACCTGGAGGAAATTACTTATAACTACTAGAGGTAGTAGTTATCAATGCTTTAAAAAACTACACAACCTCAATGGCATATAGCAATAAGTATCAATTTTTTGCTCAAGAACCTATGGAGTGGCTGTTGGTTCTGCAGATCACGATGGGCCCAATTGATCTTGGCTGGGCTCCCTTATGCTTCTGGGGTCAGTCAGGGGCATCAGCTGGTGCAGGGGCATTTGAAACTGATCTCAGCAAATATGACTCCTCTCTGCACCGCGTGCTTTCCATAATACAACAGGCTAGCTAACCTTCTTTCACTTTTGCTTCCTCTATAACATGGTACTGCCTTCAGGGCAGCAGTATGACCTACTGAAAAACTACATCACCCAGCATTCTTTGCGGCCAGTTACATTGGCATGTAACCAAATTCTGACCAATGCGATGTAACTGAAAACACTGTGCAATATTTTCAGGAAGTCTCCTTAAGAAAGAGGTTTGGTCCTTTTGTCCTTTCCCATTTTTTTTTTTTTTTCTTTTTGGTGCCTGGGACATGAAGGTGATGGCTCAATTTTCAGCAGCCAAGGTGAACTAGGAAATGACTTTGAGGATACCTACAAATGGTAGGATAGACCAGGTTGTGCTACAATAACAAAACATTCCCCAGTCAGTGCTTTCATAATTCTATCTTACTTAAGTATTCAGTAGAATTCATCCAAGGACCTGGACTAACTAGAATCACTCTATCATCTGGGTTGATGGTGGCTTCCTCTTAACACATGCTTTCAACTCACAGTAGCAGGTGGACGGACATATAATGAGTCATGCACTGACACTTAAGTTTCACTTGGAAGTGATACATGTCACTTCCCCTCACAGTTCATTTGCCAAAGCAAGTTCCATGCCATGCCAAATTTAAAGGGGGAAGGAAATACAGTGCTATCATGTTCCTGAAACAAAAGAAGAAACAGAGTAATTGATAAGAGAAATAATGACTTCTCTGCTATGTGCTAGGATGAGGCGCAGAAAGAAGGTACCTAAATTCCTACTGACTGTGAGTTTCCACACCAATCCTGGGCAGCCCCCTCCAGACTTCTTCCATTTGAGAGAAAAAAAAACCTTCTTGTGTTTAAACTATTGTACTTGGAGGTTTTCTATCATTTGGACCCAAATCCAACCTAACAGGCTTCCCCCTCACTCTTCAGGCATAAGCACAGGTATTGTTTTTTCCACAGCTGTCATTTTGATGAATGTAAAGGAGAGTGATGTGCATGAGTCTTTGCCTGCCTGCCACCCTTTCAGCTGCTTCTTCAGGGAGCAGCCATGACAGTTCCTGACCTATTCCTTTCCATGCAGGTGTCCCACCATCTTGCCACCCAGCACATGAGTGATTAGATCAAGGCCAAAGGCACCTGCCTGTGAGCTGAGCAGACCACAGTCATGGAATGGCCTTTCCTGAGGGCTCTCTGCCTAGTGAAGGGCTGCATCTTGGGTGATGGCCAGGTGAGTGAATCAAACCCTCCCACTCAGGTTTTGAATCTGAGACACACAGAGGGAAGGAGGAGGAGTCTGAGAGGGACTATATTATGTAAATAATATAGTCAGTCATGGAGAATCTTACCCCCTCCCCCAGATCAACAGTAGAGCTTTGAACTTGGAACAGGGTGTTCACTTCTCTATGTTGCTTCTGAGGGCTTCTCTGCTTTTCTTTACTTCCTTGGCCTTACAACAAACTCCCTATGTCATCATAAAGAATCAGAGCCTGACCAACATTGTGTGTCCTTCTCTTGTCTGTGTTCTATTTATATTTACAGGCAGTTTTTACAAATAGTTCTTACTTTTCTCTTCCACTTGACCATCTTTCCATGCCATCAAATATTCTTCTGCAACAGTGTATGAACTGGTGGATGTCGCTCTATTCTAAAACTATTTTGTTTAGACATTCCCCTAATGTTAGGCCTTTAGGTCATGTCCCGGATTTTTTTGTGTTGTTTGTATATTTGTTTTGCTCTTATTTATAGCATCAAACTCAATGTCCTTGGAGCTAGATGTTTGCATACATTTATGATATTTTTCTAGATGGGAGTCCGATAAAATACGGGGTAAGAAGGGAGGCTTTTCACACCAATGATATGGCCCAAAAAAGCACAAAACCATGAAGTAGCAAAACACAAGGTGTGTCATCAAGTAATCAAACTCGGCTTGTGTTGGGTAGAGGTAGAGACAGTGGCCAAACTATTTATAGACTTGAATGCCAATTTAAGTTATGGCCATTGATGAGGGCCCTTTCTTTGTTTATGTGCCTGCAGATTTTGTTTTTGGACATGAAACCTAGATTGTCATAGGTAAGTGACTCTGGTAGCAATATTAAAGAGAGGGTCAGCAGAAGTCTTTTGGATGGTTTCACTCTATGTGATTTGCTAGGAAACAAACCATCCAAAAACTCTATATACTTTGTATGGTGCTTTGTAAAACTATTATGTTAACTGCAGAGTAGTTACGGAAGGGCAGTTCAATGTTTTCCAATATACCTGTGAAATCTCTTGCCCCACATCCTTCTTCAGGAACTTTTTAGATTCTCCCTTGTGTAAGAATCACCCCAGGGCTTGTTAAAGATGGGGGTTCTGCCAGCCCCATCTTCAGACTCTCTCATCCAACTGATCTGGGTTTATTTTTAATGGATTCCGTGAGTAATCACAATAAATATGGTATATGGGACACACTTTTAAAAACACTGTCTGAAACTGAGCTTGAGGTCTGCTTTGTCTCCTTTCCAAATGTGCCTGCTTTTAGAAAAGCCACCCCAACCCCTCCCTGTTGTAACCCCTTATCAGTCCTATGTGTTTTGCAAATTGTATTTGCTCCTCATTTATGGACAAACCAGGTCAGCATTGCCAGGCCAATAAGAGCTGGATTTTCCCTGGCCTCATGCATCAGTGACAGATTTGCCAGCCTTGGCCCAGTTCCGACATCCCTGCAGTCGGCAGTGCTTGATGAGGATGCAGGGTGTGCATGACTCGATTTGCAGAGAGCCGGCTAAGCTTTCAGGGAAGTCAATAAGAAAAATCTCATTTTGATCTGCAGATTGGGCTCATTTGATTTGGAAGACACTGGTGGCAAAAGAAATATGGGGCCTGGGGATGTCTCTTTGAGTCCCTCTCTGGCTGTAATCACCCCTAAGAAGCCATTTTCTCCACCTATCTCTCACTCCCCCCTCTCGCCATAGATTCAATGTGTCAGCTGGTGGAAAGAGAGGAAAAAAGCAACAATCACTCTCAGTTGCCTTTGGATGTTTCCTCCATTCCAATTTATAGAGAGGATAAAGTGTCAAAACAGCACCACTAACCACTCACCCAAACCATTTGTTGAGGGTTCCTAAGAAACTGATCTTGCCTTTGTGGCTTCTCTCACCGGGCTGTGACTTTCAGCCTATAGAGGTCAGGCGTCATTATACGAGAGGTCTATGGACACACGTGCCTCTCAAGATAGTTAAGACTTCTCCTAAGTACCTCTAGACCGATGAGATCCGTTTCTTCTCCCTGCTGTTCTCCTCTCATCTCCCTATATTTCTGTCCCTCCTGGCATCCCTGCTTCTCACCATTATCCACTCAGGAGCAGCCTGAATGATCATCACGCCCCACCACTCATTACCTCCCTTTGGTGGCTTTGCATTATGTAAGGATAAAGATAAACCTGTGCCAACTGATGCAGTGGCTGCTAGCCATGCAGACGCGTGTCTGTGGAGTACTTGAGAAGTGCTCAGTCTAAGATGAGCTGTAAATGTAGAGATCAGATTTCAGAGATTTAGTAGGAAAAAAATGTGGTAAAACTATCTTACTATATTGATAAAATAATCTTTTAAATACCTTGGGTTAACTGAAATATATGCTTAAAATGAGCTGTTTCCTTTTATGTTTTGAAATGTGACTATTGGAAGACTTTAGCTGACGTAGGTGGCCCACTTTGTATGCCCACTGGACTTTGCGGATCTGAGCTCTTGGACATGACTTGCCTTCTCTTCCTCCACTCCTCTTGGATTTTGCTCACATGAATTTCTCTTACTCTGTGGGATTTATTGCTCACCCTCCTGTAGTTGGGTCTTTGACAGGCAATCATTTCCTTCTCCCACCCCTCTTTCATTAGTTCTTGCTCAGACACGTCGAGCATCCCTCATTCAGCCATCTGAAATCCAAAGTGTTCCAAAAATCTGAAGCTTCTTGAGCATTAGCATTGTGTCATAAGTGGAAAATTCCACACCTGACCTCACCTGATGGGAAACAAAGTGCCTGTGCTCTGAAAGTGTTATGTAAAATTACCTTCACTCTGTGTGTACAGGTGTCTATGAAACGTAAGCGGATTTCATGTTTAGACACGGGTTCTCCTCCCTGAAATGTATCAAGTATATGCAAATCCAACATCTGAACATCCCAACCTGAAACTCTCCTGATCCCAAGCCCTCAGGAGAGGGGATACTCAATCTGTATAGGTTTCCAGCTCTAAGAACTCTTCCTCGATGGCTTAAGCCTGCCTCAATTGTCTTTTATTTAGTTCCAGTAGAATCTCTATTCTTTCTCCATTCTCTTTATACTATCTATTTCCACAATGCTTTGATTTTACTTAAAAAATTATTGTCCATTCCACTAAACTGTAATCTGCACTGAGGCAGGGGTTATGTCTCTCTTGTGCACTTTTGTGACAGCAGGAACCCAATGGGCATTTATTATTGACGACAAGACATCTCACTAAATAGAGTCAGGAGCAGAAGTCTAGAGCAGTGAGACTTTCTATCTAAGGTCACACGGAGAGTTCATAGCAGGCCAGTGCCACCCATCCAGGACACCGATTTTCTTCTTTAAATAATGTATAACACTGGGAGAATTTTTAAACATGCCGTTGACACAGATCTATGCTGGCTGGTCTAATTCTGCCTAAGCAGGTGAGGACAGAGCTGAGGGCTGATGCAGAAGCATGCCAAACCTGGTCCTGCCTAGATGGCTCTCCAAACTGAGGACACTGCTTCCCCAGCTACTCTGACTCGAATACTTTTTACTTCTGGCCCTGTCAGCTGGGCGATGAGTAGGGATAGAGGAAGAAGTGACAAGACCTTGGAGATCTGAGCTATATATAGGTGGAGCGGCCATGTAGGACAAGCTGACTCAGGGCTTTGATGTGCTTCAGCTAATTGTCCACCTGGATCACAGAGCCGAGGTCATTTTCTGTGATGCTGGCACTACTGTTCCTCATGAGGGCCTGTTTCTGAACGGAATAGAAAAGGAAGTGGGATTTTTCGTCACGAAGCCTCCAGGGTACTCGTATCTTCCTCTGCCATACTTGCACCTGGGAGAAGATCCTTTCTGACACCAGCAGTATGTGGCTCGGAGTACTTGCGAAGGAGACTGTGTAGCAGGTCCTGTTGGAGATAGTAACCAAGGAGAAAACTCTATTTTCTGTACAATTTTCTATCGTAATTGAGTTCCAACTTTTTTTCTTATTATATAGTCTAAGACCAATGGAGGATAGTTGGCAAACAGAAAAGCATAAAGAAAGAATACGTTCCTCATGATCCCACCACCTGAAATAATCCCACTTTTTATACTGCCTATATGCATTTAATATTCTTCATGTTTATTCACTTACATATTTGGTGTGGGGGAGGTGCAAGGGATCAAACCCAAGTACTCTACCACTGAGTGATTCCTAAATCCTTTGCTTACATGGTGTTATAAAAGTGGGATACTGTGACTATCACACATATGTAACAATTTTTATGTCAATATGCACTCTTTAGTAATGTGATTTTTAATACCTGCTTACCATTCCAATATATTTAAAGCCTTCCCATGTTCCTCTATTATTGAGTACTTAAATCGTTTTCAATTTTTCAGTATTATAAGTCACTTTACAGGGAATTCTCATATGCACATATCTCTGATGCCTTCCAAAGGATAAATTTGTAAAAGTGGAATTGCTTACTAAAGATAATGCATACTTTTAAGGATTTTGATATCTATTCTTAATTAGCCTGCTAAAAGTTAGAACACAGATTGGTTTTCAAAGTCTCCAAGTACTCTCTACACAAAAGTCTTCTCCTGTTTGAAGTTCTACCATCTGCTGTCATGAAACTTTTTCTTATTAGATTGATGTACCACAAAAAAGAACGAATGGCCAAAAAAAGTCAAAATGAAATGAATTCTAGACCTCAAATCATATTGATGTCATGTCTGCTTTTCTCTAGATCCTTATAAGTGGCCTTTCTCCAAAAAGATTCCGTGAGAAAAGAGTTCTGTGGTCAAATAGATTTGGATGAAGTTTCATGTTGAAAAGTTCTGTAGAAAATCTGAGCAAGTTCGAATCAGTGTTTCTTTCTCAATGTTATTTGGCCACTGAATTTAAAAAAGCAAAATAGAAATCTACAAATATTCCATGGTATGTACTTAGAGAAAGGCTGATCTGGAGTGAACTGAAACTGGGACACTGGAGGACTGTGTATGTTTCTGCTGACATTTTTCTTACACCTATGTGCTTAACCACAGGTAGTAGCACTGAGTCGGTTTGAGCTCAGCTTGTGCTCCTTGTCATGTGACAAAGCAGAAGTCCTCTCTGAATCCTTTAGGTGTTACAGGGCTTTCCAGTTACCCAGGAACATTTCTGATGGGCAAAGACTAGAATGAACAAATTCCAGAAACTCTTTCTGTTCCCCTTCCCCCACCAAAATGGGTTTACTTGTGGCTATATGACTGCAAATAAGGTGTTCCTCTATGTCTCATCTTCAGTATGGGAGCAAAGCCACTATTGCTATCTGTTCTATTTTTGCTCTAAACTCTTCAAAGACTCAAATGGAAATAAGGTAAAGGTCTCCTTGTTTTTTTTTTTTTTTTTTTAACTTCTCGTAGGGGACTGAAATGGAGCAAATTATATTCCACGCCTGTATTAGGGTTCTCTAGAGGAATAGAATCCACAGGAAGTATGATTATAAAATGGGGATTCATTAGATTGGCTTACACAACTCAGAAGCTGGAGAGTCCACAATGGCTGTCTGCAGCTGGAGAGCTGGAAGAACCAGCAGCTATGCAGTCCAAGAGGCAGAGGCCCCAGAACAAGAAGGGTTGACAGTGCTACCCTAGTCTGTGACCAAGGCTTCTGGAAACTACCTGGAGAATCATGAAGAGTCTGCTTTAAAAGAATAAAGAAGCAAGAGTTTGATGTCCTTAGATGATCAAAGCGGCAATCAAGAACCCCTTCAAGAAGAGCCAAGCTTGCATCTGCATCTGCTTCCTCGTTCTTCCAACTTTTATTCCATCCAAGTCACCATCCTATTGGGCAGTGATGCCCATGCTGCCCATGCTTAGGAAGGGTCTCCACTTCAGTTCACTGTCCCACATTCCAACCATTCCTAGACACGTCCTCATGGACACACCCAGAAGCCTCTTAATCATCAGCATCTCTGAATCCAATCAAGTTGACAATTCAAATTAACCATTACAATGCCTATGTGACTATGTCAAAATAAACCCCACTATTATGTATAGCTATAAAGCTCTAATAAAAAGATTTCAAACAATCTTCTTTTTTCTTTTTTTTTAAAATTTTTATTTATTGTACATGAATGGAGTATGACTATCATTTCTCTGGTTGTACACAAAGTAGAGTCATACCGTTTGCATCTTCATACCTGTACATAGGGTAATGATGCTTGTTTCATTCTATTATCTTTCCTTCCCCTTCCCTCCTCCCCACCCCTCATTTTCATCTACACAACATCCTTCTTCCATTCTTCCCTTACCTCCCCTTGCCCCCGCTATATATCATCAATCACTTATTCAAGAAATCATTCAACCTTTGGTTTTTTGGGATTGACTTATTTCACTTAGCATGATATTCTCCAACTCCATCCATTTACCTGCAAATGCCATGATTTTATTCTTCTTTATGGCTGAATGATATTCCATTGTGTATATATACCCCAGTTTCTTTATCCATTCATCTATTTAAGGGCATTTAGTTTAGTTCCACAATCTAGCTATTGTGAATTGAGCTGCTATAAACATTAATGTGGCTGTGTCACTGTAGTATGCTGATTTTAAGTCCTTTGGGTATAGGCAAAGGAGTGGGATAGCTGGGTCAAATGGTGGTTCCATTCTAAGTTTTTTAAGGAATCACCACACTACTTTCCAGAGTCTGCACCAATTTGCAAACCCACCAGCAATGTATGAGTGTACCTTTTTCCCCACATCCTTGCCAACACCTATTGTTGCTCGTATTCTTGATAATAGACAGTCTAACTGGGGTGAGATGAAATCTTAGGGTAGTTTTGATTTGCATTTCTCAAGTTTTCTTGGAAGCAAGGAGGTCAATTTAATATGAAAATCAAACAAATTGTTCTATGCCCAAATGGTGAGTTTGTCAAATAATAGAGGTCTGCATACCATATCACACTTTTGGAATATTATTTATTTAGCATTTTTCCTTAATTGATATGGTTTTTCTTTACCTTGTCCTCAGTGACAACAAACATCCACAAAATTACAGATTAGTAGTTTTATCTTTTTAAATACATATTAAAATGAGTGCAAAGTTATTAAAATATCACAATGTTTGTTCTGGACCTCCTAAAACTACCTCAAGTCTTGGTTGGCAAACTTTTTATGTAAAGAGTCAGATAATAAATATTTTAAGATATATGGGTCATGCAGACTCTGTTACAATGCCTCAACTTGTTGTAGTGTTAAAGTAGCTGTAAGCCACTGTATGCATATGGGCATGGTTTCTGTTCCAATAAAACTTTTATTTACAAAGATGAGAGGAAGGCTGGATTTAGCTTATGTGCTATAGTTAGCCAAACTGGCTCTAGATTAAACAAAGAGCTGTTTGATTATTTTACTTTCTAAGGGATCATTTTGGTGCATTTTAGGTACAATCTAAATGCACTAACCTGGGCAATAATTGAACTGCAAACCTCTTATTTACTTTCTACCTTTGTTTTCAGAGATAGTCCCAATAGTAAGCCATGTGTCTCAGATTTCAAGGTGCGATTCATCACCTTGAATCTCATAAGATTAGCATTAAAATAAAAATCTGGAACCAGCCTTTGCAACAAAATAATGGATACTCTGAGACAGTCTCCTAATCTCTCACCTTCTTAATGAACTTCACAGGGATGCTCTGCTCAGTGATTTTTATCCATGCAATATTAGTCTTCATGGTGGGGAGGGGAACCCACAACCCAAGCAAACTGGGATACTAAATTATTGACACATTAAAATTTAAAATGTTAATTAGCAGAGGCCCTTATCTGAGAGTAGCAAGTTTGCCATTAATTCCAACCTCGCTGAATCTAGACTTCTATGTCGTTTGACTTACTCCAAGGTTTATCCAAGTTGCCTCAAGATTCATGAGGGCTCCTAAAGCTCAAAACTTCCTAAGGATTATAGACAGCAAGGATCACCTCTGCCAGCCTCTTGCTCAGGCCACATCATTGACTCTTGTAGACAGGAAGATTATACAAATATGCTCACATAGGTATGATAATCCCATTTCTACTCACTCATTATTTTCCATCCGAGAAACCCACAAATAATGATACATCCGAGTAACTATTTTTTTTATTTTTACAAAGCTTTTTCAAGTAGATAGTCGCATTAAAGGCTTTCAGTAATTCAGGTGGCTGAGAATTATTATATTCCTTTTACAGATGAGGTTAAACCTGGGGTCCAACTACTAGTCACTCTTTAAAGAAGTCCCTGAAACCATGCTAGCTAGCTCCCACCTGGTAGACTGGAGTTGCCACACATTCCCAAGGTGACTCTTTTACCTGCTCTGCTACTCTCTGCTTACCATTCCAGATCATACCCCAACCCAGGTTCCAACGGGCCCCATACAAGGAATCCTTGCTGGTCAAGGCCAACTCATCTCTAACACTAAAGAGGAATCACTCTCCAGGTTAATTTACCAACTAGTAACATCAACTCCAATCTCCTAATTGATTGCATAACCCTTACTTCTCTATACACTGTTTTCTATACATTGTAGCTGTTTCAGATATAGAGAAACTCAATTCAACAAGTATTGGCAGAATGGCTAAGCCAACTTTTAGTTACAAAGAATACCTGGAGAATTAAAAAGGAGGATCTTAAAGTAGCATCCGCTGATGAGTCCATTTTTTAATTTGCAAAAATCTGAAAAGGTTCACTGAGTATCCAAGAATATTGCAACCAAAAGACACCTTAAATATCACCTAGTTCACATTTGCAGGCAAATGGATGAAATTGGAGAATATCATGCTAAGTGAGATAAATCAATCTCAAAAAACCAAAGGACGAATGATCTCGCTGATAAGCGGATGATGACATATAATGGGGGTGGGAGGGTTAGTGTTAGGGTTAGGGTTAGGTTTAGGGTTAGGGTTAAGGAAGGTGGCAAGAATGGAGGAAGGAAGGACTGTATAGAGGGAAAAGAGGGGTGGGAGGGGTGGGGGGGGAAGGGAAAAAATAACAGAATGAATCAAATAACATTACCCTATGTAAATTTATGATTACACAAATGCCTTTACTCCATGTACAAACGGAGAAACAACATGTATCCCATTTGTTTACAATTAAAAAAGAAGAAGAAAATAGAATCCTTCTTCAAGTATAAGCTGTACAAACAACCTAAATTTTTAAACAACAAAAAAGTAATTTTATCATTTCAATTAGTGTTTTCCTATGTATCAATCATCTTTTACTTGGTTTTTATAGCATCTGTCTGGTGTATTAAAAGTAGATTAGACAGAGGGGAATGAAGGGAAGGGATGGGGGATAGGAACTGGAAAGACAATAGAATGAATAAGACATAACTTTCCTATATTCATATATGAATACACCACCAATGAAACTCCATATCGTGCACAACGCACAAGAATGGGATCCTAATGTGAATAAGTTATACTCCATGTATGTATAATATGTCAAAATACACTCTACTGAAATGTATATCTAAAAGGAACAAAATTTAAAAAATAAACTCCTAACTGGCTAAAAATATATATATATATATCACCTAGTTCAATTCTCACATTCAGTGGATAGAAAACATGGGAGAAATGTGCTCAAGATAATGATTATCAATGATAAATAGCAAGATTAGTTGTTATTTCTTTAATGCTTCCAAGTGCTTTGCCAAATGCTATAAATGCATGTGGCAGGTGGATTGTCACACCAGCTTACAGATAGAGCAGGTGAGTCTGGGTGAGAAAAATGGGCTTGCCTGGGATGACCTGTGAGCACGTGGTGGAGAAGGGCGTGAGACCAGTCCACTGCAGAGCTCCCTTGACATCATCGTTCTTCTGAAAAGCAAAGTCCAAAGACATGCGGAGGATGGCGCTCTCTGGGGTTGAGAAGGGACTTCACTCTGTGGTCTTCCTCTTGTGATCCAGAACCCCAGTGTAGACACATAGAAAGTGTCAGACAAACCCAAATTGAGGAAGATTCTCCTAAGTGCCTGAAAAGCATACCTAAAAATGGTAAAGGTCATCAGATACAAGGCTCTGATGGTCTCAAAAGCCATCATAGACCAGAGGAGACAGTGTGACAGTAAACTTAATGTGAAATCTTTCTCTAGAACAGAGAAAGGTCTTTGCGGGAAAACATGAAATCAAATTTAGTTGGAGTTTAGTTGATCGGTGTTCCAATGTTGACTCCTCGCTTGTGACAGATGTCCCAGGATCATGCAAGTGTTAACCGGGGGGGGATCTGGGAGAGGAGCCTAGGGGGACTTTTTGTACTTTCTTCACAATATTTCTGTAAATCTACAGTTATTTAAAAATTGGAAAATGGATTTATAAAAACAAAATCAAAACCTGGACTAGGCTGCAGGTGTAGGATCTCCGAGGGATCTTTGCCAAGCATTTGTGTCATGGTAGCTGGAGTTAGAGAGACAGTGAAGGAAACTGGATTGAGTTTGATGAGACATGTGTGAAGTGGCCTCATGGAGAGCACTTGTATCTGAGCCACTGCAGGTCGAGAACAAGGGGCTTGTGGCCACAGCAGCTCCTATAAATGTTGCAGGGGAAAATTGCAGGTTCGCTTCCATCAAGAGCCATTGACTGACCATCTACTTGGTGCTAGACTCTATGCCAGATGCTGCACAAATGCATCAGGATGCAGAAATGAGCCATATGCCACCCTCTCTCAAGGAATCTACAGTCTAGTCGGGATGGAGAGACGACTGGAGAGAGCAAAACTACCCTTTGAGAACTTACTGCACATTCTTGTTTGGTTTTCTTTTATTTTCACAATTATTAAGGTTCCTGGCTTTTTGCTTTTTGGAGAAACTTTCAGCTTGACTGCTGATTGAATGTGAGTTTTTTTCTTTAATCTGAATAATGCATCTTGCTCTTGAAAATGAATGACAAGGAGACTAACAAACGTCTCTCAAACTGTTCTTATTCAGAATCACTCATGTCCAGTACTCTAACCCTCTAAGATGGTCAATCTGGGCATGGTTGTACATTAGAGTAACTTGGAGACCTGAAAAAAAAAAATCATTGCCCAGATCCCACCTCCACGGACATGAATTTAACTAGTCTTGAGTGAGACAAGGTACTGACATTTTTTAAAGTTTCCCAGGGGATTCCAGTGTGCAGCCAGGATTAAAACACCACCAAACAGGCACTTTGCCCGGAAAGAGAGAGTCACTGAAGGCAGTAGGAGGGAGAAGGAGCAGCAGAGATGGAGCTGGGTAAAGAGTTTTCTGGAGAGGACTCCTTCAGCCCCAGGTGGGCAGATCCCCCTGAGCCAGGGTACCACCAGGAAAGAGGGTGCACAGAGCTGGAGTGGGAGGCTCGGAGGCTGCAGTCTCACTTATCCTCAATCAAAGGCTTTCAGAGCAGAATTCGGGGATCACTGGCTCTAATTATCAGCATATCCATTGCTCAGCAAATTCCACGCTTCCTCTGTGCTTTCTCCCTTGAACATTTCCGAGGACTTGTTTCGAGTCAGCCCCACGCCTAAGTGGACACTTGTCAGTTATGCACCCGAAAGGTGTGTGAACAAGCAGCTTTGTCAGCTAAAAAGGAGGCTGACTTCTTGCATTTAAAATGAATATTGACTGGCAAAGAAGGGGGCAGGAGGAGGAAAAATCAAAAGTGAGAAAAATGGCTGACTCAGGTCCACCCCAATGCATATGGTGTGAAATAACATCATTAAGAGAGTTTGGCCAGGGGTTGGAATTATGCAAGAGCCGCTTTCAGCAAAACCTAAGATATTTGGGGAAATTGCTCTGGAAACGTCAGTGTGATAAGGTTAAGAAGAACTGGAAGTGAACCTGAGGAAATACACATAATACTTTAGAATCCTTTCAATAGAGACGGCTATTACTACAAAGAAATGAATGGTTGATATATTTTTTGAGACTTCCAAACTGATAACCCCCATCTTTTGAGGCTGGGGTGTAAACCCCACCTTCTCCACTGGGTTATTAATGTCTCTGAGCCTCAGTTGACAATTATCTGCAGAGTGGACTTGTCTGCCTTGTGAAGTGATTATAAGGATTGAATTTGTGTCCAGAAATTAGTGATTTGGCCCCAAATGTTGTAAAGTGGAAATGACAAGGACAGGTTCCAAACTTGGGTTCCTAGTCCCAGGCATTTCTGTTTACCGCTATCCCGCATCTTGGCAGAGGTGCAGAGGGATGGATAACCTGTTCTCTCATATGCTGTGCTGTGGCATGGATGTATGATTTTCAGGCTTCCCCGCTTCCCTGGTTCCATGGGGGGAATGGTCTGGGGGTATCAAAATATTCTTCTGTGAGAGAAAAGGATCCTGAACTTGCACACTTACTCCACCTAAGAAGAGCAGGAATAAAAACCAAATCTCATGTCTGATTGGCACCAGGTAATTATCAATATGCTTTCCCTACATTATGATGAAAACGTGAGAACCTGTTCTAGATCTGCCTCATCTTCATCTCTTGGCACCCAGTCAGGTCCCCAGTCTTGCCAGTCCAGCCTCAGCGATGTCCTTTTCCACATTCGTCTTCCTCAGGTGCCTCTGCTCGTGCGAACTGCTTCCCTTGGAGTGTTCCTAGGGACCATCTCTCCCTGTCTGGGACTCTTGCAGGTTGGTAGTCTCATCCTTCCTTCCTTCTTCCCTTTTTCTCACCCACTCCTGCAGCCACGCAGAACTACCCATTCTCCTTGAACACTACTGCAGCCTTCTCTTTGGTGTGTCTAAAATCCATCCTGCCGCTTCTGCTATTGACCCCTCCCCAAGTATCTGAAAACGTGCATCCATAGTGATTAGAGGTGTCGGTCCTGGCTCAGCCTCATAGGACTGTGTTCTTAGGCAAGTTATCCAACTTGGGGATGATTGTAACACCTAACTTATGGGGTGCTAGGAAGATCAAATGAGGTAACACAGGTTACCTGCCTGACAGAGAATCTGGGATGTGGATGCACTATTGAAGAGGTAGCTGCTGTTATTACTGATGATTTCTTTTTATTATCCTTTTTATTATTGCCTTTTTAAACAAAGGAGTCATTAAAACCACCTCCTTCAAGAAAGCCTCCTGTTAGCGTCCCTTCTCCAGAGAAATGGTCTCTCCTTCGTTTATACTCCCGTGATACTTCATAGATCTCTCGTGAACCTACTGTTCAACATATTTGAGTGCGTTTATGTCTTATTCTTTCATTTCTAGTATAAATTAGTTCATTGTGGAATATAATCTTGATAATTTTTTATCTATAAGTATGCTTACCCCAGAGAAAGCAATAACCAAATATTTGTGGACTTTAAATTACTTGTAGTAATAATAATAATAGATGCCATTGAATGCAGTAATTTAAGAGATCCTCAGCCCAGTGTGTGATATCGGTAGAAAATGCAGTTAGTGGTTAATCGCCATTTGTTGTTGACAGTGATATTTCTCGAATTATCTAGTTTGTTTCTCACCAGAGTCCTTCACGAAAGTTCTCTCACGGCTCCCATTTCACAGTGAAAGGTTGAGGCCCAAAGATGGTGCCTGTCGAGCTAGGGCAGAGCAAAGTCAAGGTAAGAAGCATTTGGATCCCACAATATTCAAAGGCTGCCATCTTAAGAAGTGAGTGGGTGACATCAAATTTTCTGACCAAGTAGCAGATGGGGAAACTGAGAATCGATACTGGATGGACGAGTCCCATGGGTCATGCATGGGAAGCAGAGGCGGTCAGTAGATGAAAGACATTTTAAGCCTCAACCTGTGACAAACTCAACTACTGTAAAAATCAGTTAGATCTCATGGAACCTCTGATCAAAGTGCCAAAAATGGCTTAATATTTTTACAAACACACATAACTTCTTTTAATCTGCTTGACTGATCAAGCCAGTAAAAACAGCCAAAGCAGTTTTCTCTACCAAACCACCCGCCCTCTCACTGTGGCTCTTGGGCCAAGTTGGCTGGCCAGGAAGGCGGTTAAAACAGTCCACCAGGTGTAGATGAAGTCTCTGAGGGGAACGCTGGAAGAAGTCATTAGTAAAGTGCTTTAACGTCTGTGGAGAACACTTGGAACGTGCACTGAGTATCTGGCCAGAGAAACCATGGCTAAGGAAGTGCAGAGGAGGGAGCAGGACATTTGCGTAGGAGCCTGGGGACATTCCAAGAGAGGCAGGACTGTGCCCCTTCTTCTAATATCGTCCCAAACCTTCTAAACCTGTTGGAGTAGCCTGGGTGGCTTTGACTCACTTGATGAGGGGAAGGTCTTGAGACTCCTGCAATGATTAACTCTGAGGGTTATTTATGTCACTCTGAAAGACATAGATGTAGCACATCAAAATCTTGCCTTAATGGTAGTGGAAATGATGTTTTGGGATCCAAGAGGCAGACAACTCTGGGCCAAGATTTGATTCAGATTTTTGGGTCCAACATTGATCCTTGGGAAGCAACTTTTTCAGTGAATTAAAACACACACACACACACACACACACACACACACACACACCGCACTATTATTCAGCATTCAGGACAAACTGAATGTAGTATTGAAGTCCTACTGAATCTTCAGCAGGAATTTGCATCAGCAAGGAATAAAGCATCCCTGTGATATAGTTCATTCTGGATTAATCAATTCTCTGTAGAAGAGAAATCTAGTCTCTGAGAGGTACATTGGAGTTCTACACTAGGCAAGAAAAATCAAGATGAATTGACCTTAGAAACCTGGACCAAGGGAAAGGGTCAGGAGATGGAAAAGCTGGATCCCTGCTAACTGAGTCCTGTAGTCCAGTACCTATTCTGCTTGGGTGGAGTAGGACTGGTTGCTACTGGGGAACAGTATTTATACCCAAGGGTGTAAAGCTTAAATCCAGTTACCAGTGGCATTTCAAATTCCCATTACACCCAAACAGATAGATAGGTGGATGGTTAGCTGGTTAGCTAGCTGGCTTGCTGGTTGGCTAGCTAGACAGATGTGGAATAAAGGCCTATTTTAAAATGAGGGCAAGAAGGAGGACAAAAGCCATTAGAAAAACCGCACAATTGAGGTTGCTTCTAGACCTGTCCTTAATGAGAGAAATGAAGAAAATAAATTTGGCCAATTAGAAAGTAATGAAGACCTTGCAAAAATAAGTATTGACAAAGGGTCAGCAAGGGAATTCTTGAGTAATTTGAGCATAACACACTGTACGAATCAGCAGGTCAGGATGATATTCCTGTGAGATTAAAGGGGCTGGTGTCAAATTTGCTGGAGTTTTAGCACTTAGTTCTTGATTTAGAAGGCAGAATCATTATCTGAGATGGATCCCAAAGCCAGGCAAATGGGCTTTCTAAACTTTAAAACCAGGGACGGTCCAGGTAATGGGGATTATTCAGTCCAGGGTGACTGGTCTGTATCAAAGCAAAGAACTGGGACTGAAGGAATGATGTTCTAAACCAAAACAAAGAGAGAGTGAAGAGCAGGCCATGGTTACTAAGGTAAGTGTGTGGTTTATTAACCAGATTCTATGACCAGAAAATGACTGGAAAGCAGTGTAAATCATTCCAGATAAATATTTCCTTCTTGCAGTTATCAGAGGGGAAGATGGAGTGCCATTCTCTAATCAGAGCAAAGAGTGAGGACATCATTTCTTTTTCTTCTTATTCATCAGGGGAAAAAGTGCAGAGATGAAATCTTATAAGCCCAGATTCCATAAAAGTTCACTTCCAAAGCAAAGTGGATGTGTGTGTTTATGCCTGTGTGCATCTGCACACACATGAGCCTTTGGTGGGGAAGGGACTTTAGAAGAACCTGCATGGTCACCTCCTGGCAGACGTAATATGTTCATTTTAGAATTGAATGGAGGCTTGGCAAGAGATGACAGACGTTGGTCTAGGACTTGATTTTGAGCCTATGAGAACTCAGAACAATGTTAACCAGACCAATGAATGATATTGAGGAATAATGAGCTGAAGGAGTCTTCATCACCTTGCCCCACCATCCTCCAGAACATTTACTTGGCCAGAAGACTTTAACTCCTTTCCTAAAGACGCACAATGTCAGTTATCACAATTGGAACTAGCCCTGCCTTGGGGGAGGCCTCTTCCTGTTGATGCCAGCTCACAGCACCTGCTGCTACCTACCAGGCTACTAAACCCCTAGAAAATCAGAAAAGATTTCAGAGGAAAGGATAGTGGAGGATTAGTTATCTGGGTAAAAATAATCCAAAATAGCCAGTCTTCCTGGTGGGCAAATGCTCTCTCACAATCAAACATGGTACATGACTCTAGAGGTAGTTGGCTCTTTATTGAATCATCTGGTCAAAGTACAGGGCTCACTTGAGACTGAGTATTAAAGAATATCACAAAGAGGAAGGGTAGGTTTGCTATACTTAAATTTTTGAATCACTTCTATGTTAAAAAAAAAAAAAAACCTAGACATTGGAGTTATTCCAGAGAAAAACAGCACATAATTAAAGGAATGGAATAGAGAAATTGATTTATAGAAGAAATTAAAGCAACACATTTTTTATGTCTCTGTCACAAATAAGGGCATGTCTTTGACATATATCAAGGACTTTAATTGGAATAATGAGTTGATCCAGGGAGAGATGATTTAGGCATGATATCAGAGGACAGGGTAACATGATGGGATTGGGGAATTACCTGTTGAAATGATGAAATTGTCATCTTCCAAATGAAAGTGAGAGAAAAACAGAGCAATTAGAAGATGGTGCTTAATAGTAGTTTTATACAAAAAGATTTAATTTTTAGCTTTTGACAAAACTAGGAGCCAGTAGAATCATACTTTCCATGTTTGCTCAATTCTTACAGAAACTTGAATTTAAGATGCATCACCAATTTAATAGCAGCTATTATGTGGAGGGGGAAAAACACTGCATTAAATGTACTGGTTGATTGCAATCTACATCTCAATTGGAAAAATGTTAAAATGTGAATAATATGTTCATTTTAGAATTGAAGAACTATAGCAATTATTTAAGTAATACACATATACAGCCCTGAGAGAGCATCTATTTTGCAGGCTCAATTCCTGACTATCCTGAGGCTGATTGTACAGCTTCCATCATGATGGACGTTCAAGTCAATTTTCTTGCTATACATGTCTTCATTACTTTCCCAGAGAGTCTGTTTCCACCCTAGTTGTGGGTGATTGGCAAGTCAACCCATTCTTTGGCTACTACTGACTCGATCAGAAATAAATTTGTGGCCCAAACTAGGCCAATGAGTTACTTTTATTTAAGAAGAAGCAGAAAAAGGAGAATTATTGGAGAAAGAGTCATTTAGATAGGAAGTCACATGAAGCTGGGAACAGTGTTGGGCCATGGCAAGCCAATGCCACAAACAACCTAAATCAGAAAGTAGTAGCAAATCCTTCAGTGAAACGGGCTGGCATGAATTAAGAAGAGCAGAGCCCATGTCCATTGGGCACCACAGGGAACAGAGGAATAAGTAGAAATGCACTCTATCACTTAGAGCCCTTTCTCTCAAAAGGCTTGCAGGTGACTCCAAGAGAGGCAGACAGAAAAAGGGAAATTTCCTACCTCACTTTCCAGTGGAGGTTCCTACAGGGTCTCGCTACCCTAGTTTCCAGTTTTTGGATGATCTGGACTTTTCCTCTAGCATAGACATGCTTTTACCTAAGCCAACTTGAACAAGCATCTCCCGGGTAACTATGGGAAATGTGGCTGACCCTGTTCCACCTGCCTCTGCCCATCTCACTACTGTTGCACGGTTGCAACACATCAAGAGCAAGTTCTTCAGAGCAAGCCAACACAGACGGGGCGTGGCACAGAGTGAACAGACCGATGGCAGCACCCATGCCTACATCACTGGCTGGAAAAACATTCTGCTGTTAGCATGAGTGTGGTGCCTACTGGGCTGACCCTTGTCCAGAAGTCCTTCCTGCTCATGTGTTTCTGGATCTTCCTGCCTCTCCTGATCCCATGGAGCCCATCCTTGTGACAGTACAACACAGATCTCCTTTCGACCACAGGCACCTCCGAGCATCCTGTATTCCAGGACGCTGGGACCAACATTTACACTCGCAGGATTTATGTCCCTTCTCCCCAGTGGCCATGTGGTTGTCATTTTGATAATAGGCCGTCTGATTTCAAGTAAACCTCATTTTCTGTTCTGAATTGCGGTACCTTCTTCAGCAGCAGTTCCCAAGGCAAACGTATGGCTGTTTGCTATGCTTTCAACCCTCATGCATTTTTAATGATTTACAAAGAAAAGATTTTTTTCCTCCTCATTTTTTAAAAATAATAAATTTAATGACTTAATACACGTCAAGTGAAATTGTTGGTTTGTGGTGACGGTTTTATAATTCCAAGTTCAAGGGGTTTTTTTTTTTTCTACTTAATTATGCACAATAATTCTCATGGAATATAATGCAATAACAAAAACATGTACCAATGTTGGCATAAGAGCCTGTTGTTTATTGGTATTGGTTCCGTGCTTTATGTTTGAAATAAAATATTTGGAACTAATGTTGGCCATGTTTCCTCCAAACTAGATAAAAAAGAAAAAAAATAAAAATAAAAAACTTTCTCCCTGAAAATACCATGCTCCAATCTTTGGCGATAAAAGCCAGCAGCTCTTGAGATAGCAAATTAAATTTTATTTGTAGAAAGCACTGCACTGTGTTTTGCTGTTTGCTCAGAGTTATTTTTTAATACTAATAATTTAATAAAGTGGAAGACCGAAACATTGACCTGTGTTCTCCAAGGCACCAGAGTATTTCCCCGGGTTAAGACAAAGCCAACTGCAGGGTTGTTTGTTTTACATTCTAACCTATTACTTATTTTTCCTGCTTTCTTGCCAGTTCTAGCTCTAGCTTTTAGAATCATTTTTGATTTTGAGAAAACATAAAGTGGTTGAATTGTTCAAATCTGCAGGTCAGAGTTAAAATTCTGATAGATATGGACTGTCTTTTCCTAACATCTAATACCTGTGAATTCTGTATTGATGAATAGTTAAATAATCTCCACCTTGTGGCTTAAAAAGTAGTTTGAAATTTCTTGGAAGAAAAAAAAGCAGATGTCTACTCTCATCAAATGAATTTAGCAAAGAGACTTGTTAAATATCTTTATGTGGGGCGGAAAGCCCTTTCAATTGTAAGAGGAGAGGAATTATCTAGAGTCCCTTCCTGGGAAAGCTGAGGCTAGGTTTCTAGACAGGAGGGATTCTGGGAGCTTGGATATTTTTCAGGGGTGGAACAGGACAGGCCTGAGGGTTTCAGAGTGCACACCAAGTTGGTGCTAAAAGAGAACAGCCAAACACGAATCAATGGCTTAAACCAAACAGATAGGCTGAAGCAAACATCAGTCTGAAGGAGCTGGGAAGAAAGTGGGAACCAGGAAGAAGGTGACCAGATAGAATCTGGAGACCCCAGGAGAGGGCAAGCACAGGGAACTGGAGAGGTCTTGTGAGGTCCTGAGAGTCCCAGGGGGTCCTCGGAGTGCGTGTGGGCTCCCACCAAGAGGAGTACTAGGCAGTGGGTAGAAGTTCAAACTCAGAGTCCAGTTCCAGCTTCCCTGCTCAACAATGAGACTGTCCTGTGCAAGTCATGTTATTCCCTGGTACTCTGCTGCTTTATGAGTGAAAAGGAGTGAGGAAAACAAGCCACCACCTAGAGGTGTCATAAAACTAAAATAGGATGCTACTCTTAGTTATTATTCGTGCTGAGTCAGATTCTTTCAGTGGAAGAATACCACTTTTAAATCTGCACACACACATACACACACACATATTTGCATCAATAGAAGTATACAGAGTTTTACTTTTTAATACATAATGGAAAGTGTTATTGGGTTTATTTTTGTTTTTTAGATATTTATTTTTAACTTTTTTTAATTTTATACAGACATTTTTAATGACATATAATAATCAGTGCTATTAAATATACCTCAACCCTATTGAGATTCAGGTCACTTCCTTCCATCAGCCCAGAAAGTGCCTTGCACTGTCTCCCAGTTAAACCGGAGCGTCACCCACCAGCCCACGAGCACACACTCTTCCTGGCTATTACCCTGGATTTGCTTTACCTGTTCTAGGATTTCATATAAATGAAGCTAAACAATATGCACTCTTCTGTGTCTGAATTTTTTGCTCATCAAAATGTTTTGGACATCTTCCTGTGTCCCTATGTACAACTGTGGTTCATTCCTTTAAATTGCTAAGTAGTATTCCACTTTATATTGTATTTTTTCCCATTCTCCTGTCTGGAATTTTGTGAGCAAAGATACTATAAATATTCTTATATATACTTTTGGAACCATATGCTTTTTCTTTTGCTTATATACTTATAAATAAATTATTGGGTCATTAGGAGATATAAATTTATCAGAAAACACCAGGCTGATTTCCAAAGTGGTACTACACTCCCATCACCAATGTAACAGAATTCTAGTTGTTTTGCATCCTGACAAATATAGTGTATTGTCAGTCTATTAAATTTTAGCCATTCTAATGAGAACATAGGGGCTTTTTTGTTTGTTTATTTTTATGGGTACACCCTAGTTGTATTTAATAGTTGGGTTCATTTTGACGTAACAAACCGAAGGTTTTGCATCATGGTTATAATATTATCTTAACAAGTTAATCTTTGTATCATATCATTATGAAATATCTCTCCTTTTTTCTGGCATTGCTGTTGGTCCTGAAGTCTCCTTTATCTGGTATGAATGTAGTCACCCCGGCTTTCTTATGAATAGTATTTTATAGCCTATCTCTTTCATCATTTTTCTTTTAAACTGTCTTTATATTTGATTTTTTCCTTGCAGACAACATAAACATGGGCTCAGCTATTTTCAACCAGTCTAGCAATCTCTGCTTTTTAATTAGAGCATTTGTTTTATTTTTCTTAAATTTTAGCTTCTCAGTCCTCATTTTATTTTCCCAGACAGCAGCTTTTATGTCATTTCTTAAGTCTCATCCTGGACAACGCCTCTTCTTGATTCCCAGGACTGCATACTTGCCTGGGGTTCTTCCTCTCTTCCTCTTCATTCCTCTTTTGTCGATTCCTTCTGATTCTCTGACCTCTGATCTTTAAATCTGGGGGACACTGTAGGCTCAGTCCTTGAATCTCTCATTTTTCTAATATTTACTCTTTCCCTAGGTTATTTCAACCTCTCTCTGAGTTCCTCTAAAATTGGTAACCCTGATATGGTACCTCCCCCTTGAATTTCATATTTCTTTAATTGCATATTTAATATTTATTCTTGGAATTCTAATAAGCATCAGAAACAATGTGCCAAATCTGAGTTCTCAGTATCCCTCATCCTTCCTCCACTCTTCACGTCCCCACAAAAACCAGCTCTGGTTAGTCTTCCTTAGTTCAATTAGCAGTTCTTCTTCAGGTTGCTCAAAGCAAAAACTGAAACTGAGAATCCAGGATGTTTATGTCTGTTTTTGTGCACTGGGGAGCCACTAGTGTGTGGGGGGAAGGATGTTTACATTCATTCTGGGATCTTAGAGTATGTCCGTGTTAGAGGGAGGATGTTCTCTTTCATATACAGGAGATTGACAAGGGAAGTTACCCCCAAATTTTGCCTATCTATTGAATATTATGTAGCTAACTGGTGGCAGGAATTGCCCAAAGAAATAATGATCTTTGTTTTTGAGACATGCAGAAGTTGAAAACACCTCATAACTAAGTAATCAGGTTAGGGTGTGTCACTCAGCCCAGCTGCTGCAGAAGGTGCCTACCATGTTTGGACACCCACAGATCACCTGTATAAGCCATACTGGATAGCTTCCCAGCAAGAAGGACCTCTGACAATAGTCCCCTCTGTTTCTCCTTGAGCTGGCTTTTAAAATAACATCACCTGCCTTTCAACAACACCTTGTCTCTCTGTTGAATTGTCTGGTCTATTTAATTGGGGGAAGCCAGCAGTAGAACCTTAATTCCAATATCAAAACCTTGGTTTTTTTTTTTTTTTAACTTTTCTTTCTCTTACATCTTGCTTCTGACCTATTGACAATTTCTGTCAATTCCACCTTTGAAATCTATCTGTCACTCAGGCACTTCTTATCACCCCTGCTGCCAGCCCTAGCCAAGCCCTCATCAACTCCTGCTGGATTATTACGTTAGCCCTCTAACTGGTCTCCGGCTTTAGCCTTTGCAGTCTGTTCTCAACCCAGGAGGCTCAAGTGAGCCTGTTGAAATATGTGTTAGGTCCTGCCAGTCCCCAGTTCCAACCCTTCTGAACATCCCCTCTATCTCTCTTAGAATATTAGAGTGAAAGTCAAATCTGTGTCCACCGTCCACTGGGTTCTGCATGATCTGGATCCATGAATACTTCCTGGGTCCATTTTCACACGGGTTGATGGCATGAATCACCCGTCTAGAGAGGGTTCTCCTAACTGCACTCTAAAGAGACATACTTCTCATATTATTCTACTCTTTGAACATTGCTCTATTTGTTCTTTTTTTGTGGTTTTAGTTGCATTAATTTTATTTAACAAACACTGGTAGAATGCTTATTACATGTCAGGCGCTATTCCAAGAATCTATAAATACAACTCAAATGGAAGTCATCACCTTCCAGTCTTTAAAAAACATTTAAGATTGTCCTTTTTCCAAACTTTAAATATACTCAAAGAGGAGCCCACGGTTTGGTTATCTTCTTTAATCTCTCTAGGTGATATTACCTAGGTCTTGATAGAATTTTCTACTGCTTGTAATACTGTTTACTTGTATAGTATTAGTCTGTCTCACTACAATAGTGTAGGTGCTCAGGCAACATTAACTGATTAATTGATTGATGATAGAAGAAAAGGCAGTGTTTTCCCAACCTGTTATTTCTTTGTCTATGTATGTATGCATGTATGAACATGTGTATTTTAATTAATAAACATCACCTTTTCATCTCTGAACTTTTGGAGCAGCGACCTGACTTAAATGACTTTTATTTTTGAGACACAGCTCAGACTTCCCCCAGGCTATTTTGCATATGTGATGTTTGAAAAATAGAGAAGACTCAGTCTAATACTGAAAAACTCCATAGTCATGTGAATGACAGAATTGGGGTATGACTGGAGACTGAAATGGACACAGGGCTCTTTCAATTCCGCCAAACAAAGCCACAGATTAATGTGAAGGAATGTTTGTGTGATCTCTCCAGCCTGGAATTGGTTACCCAAACACAGGAGTCTTTACAAAGATTCAAAATAATCATAAAACCATTATAACCACAAGACCTCTTCGGAGTCATCCTTTCAATAGTGAATGCTGCCTTTTCAAGTCGACTCATATTGAGAGAGGGATTGTAATATTTCCAGTCTGGAAGGAATCCCTATCCCTGTGGCTCATTTACTTCATCTCTGTGGTTCTTGGAAGGAAGGATGGAGTGCAAGCCACCCGAGGCAGCTGATGGTGAATCCTAGTCTTAAGCAATGTACAGAGAGCTTCCATCAACTTGGACCCCTTAGGCTTCACTCCTTGAGAAATACTGTGCAGCTATCCCCAAGACCCGGTGAATTGTTCACTATGAGCAGCCCTTGATTTATGGTCCAGGGCATTCTTAAACCTCCATTCAGGAGAGAAGAAGGGGTGATCACCTTGTGGGAGCTGTGAAGGAAAAGCCTGACCTTGAACTAGGTGGTATCCAAGCCAGGGCACCAGAGGCCAAAGCAAGCAGGGGCTCTGACATTTCTTTTTAACACAGAGCTGGGCACATGAGAGGCACTCTGTAAATAGACACAAGGAAAGGAGAAGAAGCAAAACAGAGGGGTGGTTAAAAACCCAGCAGCTCATCCTTATTGACTGTTGGCTGTTTTATGGGAGGGAGGGACAAGAATTCAAGTAGTTTTAAGTTATAAAGCAGGCTCAGAACTTCACTGTGAATACACATGTTTGTACATTTTTACTTAACACTCACATTCTTCACTAGACTAGAAATTCTGTAAAGGTGGAAACTGCATTTCTCCTAAAATTATCAATACTGTTGCTTCGAACTGCATCATGAGACTGATAGCACAACCTATCCCAGGCAAGAGACAACTGGAACCCTATTCTAAGCTGGTCTAAGGCGATTTACATGTTCATGTCCCCTACAGGGTCTAGATGGAAGCTTGGCTCATGCAAAGTGTTTCCTGAATAAACACCTGCTTGAAAATAATTGAGAAGACCTGACAGCAAAGGTACCTTTGTTATGTTCTTAGGATTCATTAGAAAAACAACTCTGCTGAATCTGAAACAGAAACACTAAGTCTTCTCCCACATTCCGTCGACTTTCTCTCACCAGTACAATCAGTGAAGACAGAATAAAGTGTGTCAGAGGTGACAGTCGAATTCCAACCCTTTGCACGATGACAGGAATTTTTCAGAGACCTCAAACACCCTTGAAAACATTTCTACACAGGTCACATCGTGATTTATTTGCCATTTGCAAAGTAAAACACCATCATGAAAAAGAATATTTAATGCCATAAAGAAAAACCTTACCTCCACTATCTAATAAATGTCAGATTACCCATTCCAACTGCATGGGAGGAAAGGAATCATAAAGTAAGATCATAGCCTCCTGTGATTTTCGAATCAAAATGGAAATTAAGAAACGAAGCTTTAATAATCCTTAACGTCTGCTCTTTGGGAAGTCTGCTATTTGTTGAGAGCGGGGTGACATACATTAGGGGGTGGACAGCTGAGCCTTTTCTTCACCCTGCCCCGGCAGTGTTCATTTTTGCAAACTTTCTTGCTCCAGGGTTGTGCAAATACAAAGGCTCCCCGATGGTCTCACAGTGTGAGACAAGGCAAAGCTCGGGAGATGCCGACCCCATTGTCCGCAGCCCTGTTTTAAGATGTAAGCAAGGGCACCAAGGATAACCCAGTGACTTGTATCGCTCAATTGCTTCTAGTTCCTTTGGCCCCGTGGCTTTTGATACCATCTTTAATTCACTACAGATAGAAAGAAATGCCTCTCCTTCAAATCTTCCAGAGACAGAAAATTCAAAGTTCCTGTTGTTACTTATACCAGGGATAGTGTTCAGCACTCAGACATTTTGAAAATCATTTTGTTGTTATCTGCAGGGTGGTCACCCTGTCTTAAAACATTTGGTATATTTAATATATTTTAGATATTGATCAAGTCTATTAATAATCACCAAATAGTGCATTGATATGATATTATTTATTGTCAAGTGTTTCATAATCTTAATGTGCATATTCTATAATCTGCACCTCCATTCTCATTATTTACCTCATGTGTGTTCAAAGAGGCACAAATAAGAATGCTCACTTCAAAAATGATGGAACTGGCAAAAAATTAGTAAGATTCTCACTGTTCATGAATATAGATCTTGTTAGGTAATTATTATACATAGCAGAATAGGAAGGACTCCCTTGTACTTAGTAACTATAAACTAAGGGCAAAACACAAAAACAACCACCTGAGGGCCCTGCAGAGTAAAAATAGATTTGGGAAATAGTTTCAATAAATTTAAAGAGAGACCACCATGAATAAGTTTTCAGTCCCTGTGGCTTTGCCTTGCAGCAAGTTCATTGTCTTTCTGGTGTAAGGAATCAAAAACAGCCTGCGGTACATAGTGGTGTTAACCTGTTTTTTTTTTTCTTTTTTTTTTTAACAGCTAGCCATAGGCTTCTGCCCTAGTTTAATAATGTGTTTCAAAAATATAAATTATTGATTATTGATTTTTACTTTTGAAAATTTAACAAAGGATCTTTTTTGTTAGGGGTAAGAAAATACTAGCAGCAGGCAAAAGTCTACACAAGATTTTCAGACTCTTCAAAATCATTCATTATCTCCAAATTTAAAAAAAAGGAAACATTATCATATCATAACCGCTTTATGATAGACATCAACAAAATATTGGGAGAGCAAGTATAATTATGGGTTAAGACATGAAAATAGGAAGTATCTTTAAGGAGAAGGATGTCAAGTTAACAATCTGGAATTTGTCTAAAATCTTATACTTAAGAGCAAATACTTAATCGCAAGTGGAGTGACAAAGACAGGACACAATGGCCTTGTAAACAGAAAAAAGTGATGATAAAAAGTTCCATTGCATACCACAAATAATATTATATGTCTGCCCCCCACCCCTGGGGAAAATAAAAATCCACCAATGTGCTATTCAGCTGCTTCAATGGAAATACAATTGATCCTGTGTATCCACAATTTCCACATCTGTGGACCCAACCAACCACACATCAAAAATGTTAGGAAGACTTTGTGTCTGTATTGAACATATACAGACTTTTTTTCTCATGATTCCCTAAACAGTAGAGTGTAACAACTATGGATACAGCATTTATGTTGTATTAGGTATTATAAATAATCTAAAGATGATTTAAAGTGTCTGGGAAGATGTGCATCAGTAATATGCAAATAATATGCCTCTTAATATAAGACATATGCAACCTTTGTTGTCCATGGGGTCCTGGAACCATTGCCCTATAGCAACAGGGATGGCGGTGAGATTCTGGAAATGCACTCCACAGTATGGCAGCCCCTGGCTGTGTTGCTGTTTCAATAATTTACACTCTTAAATAACCCCCAAAGCTAGTACTTCAGTCACATTATCTACATGACAAGTCAGTGTGGGTAGGTGGTTGCTGTATTAAGCAGCATAGACACAGAACGTGGTCACAGAATGTTCTGTGGGGCAGTGCTACTTAAAACAAGGGAGGTTTAGAGTCACACTGGTTCTTCTTTGAACAAAATACACCTGCATGGTAGACACATGCTGCTAGCTCCTCAAAATCAATTCCCATCTTTTCTTGAGTGTCCTGTGGAAAAACAGCACCTCCCATTCTCAGCCATGCGATTTGGGTGGGACTGACATCTCTCCTAAAGGATGAGGGGTTGTTAGCTTTGCTGGGGTGACCTCGTGGCTCCTCTGGACAGCATGATGTAAATATGGGGGATATGGAATGACAGTCTTCTGATAGCTAAGGAAAAATTCAAGCCTCCTGAGGATGAAGACAATGCTAAGAGTCTAGAACAGAGACAGAGGGACACTGAACACTTGGTGACATCAAATTTTTGTGTCAAATGTCATCTGAACTCACTCTACTTTTTTTGATTACTTGAACTCATAACCTCCCTTCAATGTTTAAGTCACTTAAGAAAAGTTTCCTATCACTTAGGACATGAGGAGCCGTACATGATCCCCCTGATAAATTGAATTCAGTTGTGCATGTTCCTGTTTGGACAATGATACATCATAATGGAATGTTTTCAGAGGAGGAAGACCAGGAGGGTGAAAGGACTTCAAGGAAACATCCCTCTTCTATTCCCATGACCAAATTAAGTGTTCATTCCCAGGCGAGCCCAAGTGGCCGACGTGACCATTTTGACATTTCATGAATTCCCCTGGGAAGGAGGATTCTAAAAGTGTCCAGTTTTCTTTTAAAGTAGTATTGTAGAAGGAGGACTAAGACCATCTGATGAAGTCACGGAACCCATGGATCTCCCAGTATTACTAGGACAAAAAAATAAGAGGGCAAATCATATAAAATTACTTTCCTTTTAAATATAAGTAACGTGCATACCAGTGTGAGGCTGCATTTAATAACTGCACCGCTGCAAAATGTGTCACTTAAGTTGCATGAGATTACAAAAGAAAACCAGGGGATATTATTTTTGTGTCATTTTCCAATCCAGTACATTTTTATAAAATTCTACAGATTGAGTTAATATTTCAAAGCAGTTGTATGTAATGAAATTTGAAATATGCTTTGAACGTTAGCTCTTCTCAAAGGCTGGGAGAAGTGCCAGTTAAGCAGAGAATTGTATTCAGAGGCTTGAGAGAGAAGGTGGCAAGATTTTTCTGGGCATTCACAAAACTATTTAAAACTCCTGGTTTGTGACTAAATCAACTAAGGGGATCACTTGTCCCCTGTCCTGGTTCCCCACCATGGATTCTTCACAGGTGAGAAGCTCTAACACAGACTTCCACAACCTCTTGGGCACAATGGAATCACCTGCAGGGCTTTCAAAAGACAAATTCTACTGAACCAAGAGTCACAGTATGATGCAGAAACTTCACCCTAGGTATGGAGCCCAAAGAATTGAAAGGATTCAAACAGATGTTTGTATAGCAACGCTCCTAGCAATATTTGACTTACAGAAACAACTGAAATGTTCATAGAAGGAGGAATGGATGAGCTAAGTGTAATTGTATACCTGCAATAAAAAGTGTATACATGAAATACAATGAAATGCCATCCAGCCTTAAAAAGGAAGGTAATTCTATGTATAGTAAACATGGATGAACATTAGCTAAGAGAAAGAGGCCAGACACTGAGGTACGCAGCTGTGATTTCACCTATGTGAGCTGCCTAGAACAGGCAAATGCAGGACCATGTTGACCAGGAGCTGGACAGGGAAAGAATGAGGACTTATTGTTTAATGGGAACAGAGTTTCTGTTTGGAATCATGCAAAAGTGCTGGAGATGTATGTTCGTGGTCGCTGGACAACAGCGTGAAAGGACCTAATCCCCAGAATTCTGCACTCAAATTAAAATGGTGACTTTTATATATGTTTTGCCACATTGAAAACATGGATGTGAGGGCTCCTTCCCTAGGATTCTTATGCAGTTGGTTTGGGGTGCCGCCTAAATACTGGGATGGCAAAGGCCACTCAAGCATTTCTAATGTGCAGCCTGGAGGTCAGGACAGGGAACATAAATGAGTGAAAAGGCCTGGTGAAGCCATGAAGATGCAGATAAGCAAGGACATGCCCTGTCTTAAGGGGGCAGCTGGCACCACTTGGCCCTGGTTAATTACGCCCCTGAGGGAATAGGCATCCCAGCGTGGCCAGATCTTCTGAATTATTAAAAGAAGCATGTATCTGGATGCTTTTAGGAAACCTAATTTTAAAAATGACCTTAACTTACTCAAATTAAAAGAGAAAAGCACAAAATACCAAAATAAAATGTGTTCGAGAGCTATGTGCTGCCTGTAGCTGTGGCATACCAACTGTCTCCCCATGGGTCGGATGGTATGTATTTTAGCACCCCAAATCCTGCACCCTTGGAAATCTCTCAGTTCCAGGCAAACTAGTATGTTTGGTCACCCCTGTAGACTGCTGGTTTGCATTTCCTGGTCTGAAGATGCAGAGCAACACAGATTTATTTGATTCCCTTCAGTTGTTATGGGTTGGAGACAGTGCCTGGTAAGGGTGTCTGCAGGGGTTTTATCTCCCTGTGATATTCATTAGCATCCCCTTTGCCCTAAGCCATTCCTAATAAACATGCTAAGTATAAACAGCAAGCTTGCTAAGAAAACCCAGCCTTGAGACAATCTCACCACAATTCTCTTTAATATGCTTGGGCTGTTAGATCCCCTTCTATAGAAAATTTGGACAACCGCCCCCCGCCCCCCAGCATGGGCACAAGGCATAGTTCTGGGAAGGAAGTCTCATGGTCATGGTTATGATTTCCCCTTCTTTTTTACGATAAATAAGTGTTCTAGAAACGTTAAGGAAAGAAGTGGTGCTTGTTCCAGAAGTTTCCCTAGATGTGACTTAAGGTTTCTCATTGGTTGGGTTTCTGTGAGTCTTTGTGACTTTAATTTTTTTTTTTCAACCACTGGTGTTCAGGGGTTTTGCTTGGAGATCTTTCATTGGAAGGGAATCAATTAATTAACATATGTGAATAAGTGAGAATCTTTAGGGTTATTCATAAGTACTCTGGCTTGTATGGCACTATTGCCTTTTCTCCCTCCCTCAAAGGTGGCTGTAGGACTTGCTTTGAGGACAAAAATGAGAAGACAGGGCCACATGTGTCACTCCTTCTTCCACAGAGGCATTTAATTGCTGTTGCTCCATACCAACCTCCTTTTTTATCTTTCCTGGCAATTGGGGAAGATGACGTCTTCATGATCCCTCAGTGACTAACCTTTGGACATGCACTGAGTAACAGGAATCACCCTTGGATGTATCAAACCACTGAGATAAGGGAGTATTTCTTATTGCAGCATGACCTAATCTGTTTGGACTGATAGGGTAGAAAATCATGTATGTGAACCAGGTGATCTGGCTCAGACCTGGAACATGTAAGAATGCATTCCTAAAATTTAAAATGATTTATGTTGACCCTTTCTATCAAATATCCAGGTAAGGGAATGACTACTGACATACAATAGAACATTCTACGATGGTAGAAATGTCCTACACCTTTGCTGTCCAGCACAATAGCCATCAGCCACATGTGGGTAAGCTGTGTGAGCTACAGGTATGTGTGGAACAACAGAGGAAATGCAATTAAATTTTATTTAATTTTTATTAATTTAATTTAAAATCGCTTCCTGTGCATATTAGCTATTCCATTAGTCACTGCAACTCTAGACAACTGCGTCCTTGCTATTTTAGATACCCACCCCCATTCTTTTTTCTCTCATTCTTTCTTTCCATCACCACTATTTCCAGAACCTTCTCATCATCCCAATCATAAACTCTGTACCCAGTGAACACTAGCTCCCATTTCCCCTTCCTAACCACTAGTAATCTCTTATAACTTATAGATCTATGAATTTGTCTATCCCAAGGGCTTCATATAAGTGGAATTGTATAATATTTGCTACTTTACATCTGGTTTATTTTACTTAGCATAATGTTTTCAAGGCTTATCTATGTTGTAGCATGTCAGAATTCTGTTTATATTTGAATAATATTCCACGGTGCATATATGCTCCACTTCATGCATACATTCTGAATTGGGTTGCTCATTTTGTCGCTATTTTTGAGTTATAGGGGTTCTTTATATATTCTGAAAATTAATATATATTAATTTTAACATTATGATAATTATACTAATATTATGCATTCTGAATATTATCCTATCAAACATGTAACTTGTAAATATTTTCTCCCATTCTATGGATGACTTTTTACTGTCTTCATAGTATATTTTGATACACAGTGATTTTAAATTTTGAGAAAGTTCCAACTGACCTGTTTTGACTTTGTCTTCTAGGCCTTGGCTTCATGCCTAAGAAATTGTTGCCAAATCCAACATCATAATATTTTTCCTCTGTGCTTTTTTCTAATTGTTTTAGAGTTTTAATTCTTATTTTCATATCTTTATTTTTGAGTGACTTTTTGTATTTGGTGGGAGGTAAGTTCTTTTGCTTGGGTATCCAGTTTTCCCAGCACTGTTTGTTGAAAAGATTATCCTTTCCCCAACTTAATGGACTTGGCACTCTTATCAAAAATCAGTTGACCACACAGGTAAGGATCTATTATTTAAAATAACATAGGAGTTTATTAACTTTTGTCTGATATCTTGGAAGCTATATTATTGTACAAAGAGGCAAGCAAACAAAATGACTCAATCCACCATACAGATTAATTCTGAGAATGTTTTCTCTATTTTCTCTTAAATTCACAATGACATGCAGATAATAATTGTCTCTATTCATCAGGTGGGTATAAGTGGAAGAAGGAATGGAACAGGTTAAACAGTGTCTGCCTTACATTTATAGTTTTGTTTATGCTTTTTGCAATCAAATTCAGGTTGTGAGATAAAAGATTACCTAAACATGTATTTTCACTCAGCATTACACCCTGTACAATTTTCATGGGATTACATATTCTTGGAAACTTACACTGCTGTGCAAGACATATCTCAAATATCACCATTTCTGAGCAATTTTTCCAGGTCTCTGTGCCCCCAGGAAGACCCTGGATAGAGTCCATACTCTTTGTATCTTGGGTACCTCCTGTCTTTCCTTGTAATGACACTTGCTGCCAGAAGCAGTGCAAACGGTAGGTGCTTAGTAGGTGCTTGCTGAATTAAACATGTTTTCTTACACAGATCTTTAGTTCCATCAGGGTTCAACTTGGACCTCTCTTTGGTTATTTTTATATCATATCACTGGACAGGAACAGGATTTCAAGATAGATATGATATAATGCTACTGACCCAGCAAGTATTGTGAAGACCAATGTGAAGCATAAGGTTCAGACTTGGCTACCCAGCTCTTGGTGACTCCAGAACAGGAAAGATGCTCTGTCTCAAGACTAAGATGAAAAACTCCAGGCCACCTCTTGAGCAAATGCTTGCATTGGGCATGGTTAATCAACTCTACTTGGTTCTGCTGACTCAAAGATCCACAGGAATATCATTGATGAGAAGGACAACATGCAATTAGTGTCCTTGGGAACAGACATTACTGGACCACATCCTTGATACCCCTTGTTTTGAGGTGTTAGTCATATGGTGGGTAGCCTGACCCCCTGGGTTGCCCTTTGCTCCTCAGGATAGAAGGATGGCAAATGCATCCTTTAGGGAGTTCAATCATTTCAGTTCCTTTTCTCTCTCTCAATATCTCAACCCACTTTACACCGAGGTCAGGAGGTAGCAGTGCATGCAGAACACCTCAGCTCTAGCTATAGCACTTACTTGCAAAGATTATGAAAGTCATAAAAATGTCAAGTTCTGTATTTCAGTTCTATAAACTATACAGGCAGAATGCTCTCCACTCTCCCCTAGTATATACTTGGAGTGGGAAGCCTTCACCTATATGCTTGAATAGCAAACAGGGGCACCCATCCCTCGGGCAGGTGGTCTGTGAAGCATGGATATTTCTTCAAACAAGTTCCAGGCCATGGATAAAGAACTCTGTGGTACAGTCATTCCCTTGCCCGTTGGCATGAATAAGAACCTTCGAGGAAAAGTTATCTGGTCAAATGGAGAAATATTGGTTGCAGAATAATGTAAGGCTTAGAAAATATGTAACTTCTTTGTATTTCTATAAGTATGTGATGCTAAAATAAAATTATGGCAGCTGAAAAAACATTGAATTTCAACTCTGTTTTAGGCATTCAGCTGAATGCATTATACATTTGTCTTATTTAATCTTCATGACATTATGATTATTTCACCGTTGAGGAAACAGAGATTCAGATGGTTTGTCAAAGGTTGCAGAATTTGTGGAGTTGTTTGAAAATTGGAGGGTAATCACCACAATTTTGAGTCTTTGTCTCATAATGTATTTCCTCTTGATGACCTCTTATTATTTATTTAATATATAATTAAGTTATTTAATTTAATTAGCTTAATTTATGTATTAAATACATTATCTCTATCTCTACCTACCTACCTATATACCTACCTGCCTACCACTACAAAATTAAAGAAACATGCTGCTTTAATGTTAGAACTAGTAACTATGGGTGGACATTGCTGGAAGAAATTTTAACAATATTGACACCCTCATGAGTTTCAACTTCCATCCTTGAGAAGAATTCAAAGTAGGACCAAAGGATTATTAAATATTACTAGTCAAGAAAGTTGCAGAACTGATTTTTATTATGGATAGTTGTTGGGATAAATGACTCTAAAGCTTTATTATGCTGGTAGGAACATAGGTAAAAGGATTCTGGAGCTTTCCTTTTAGATTTCTGCCTAGATTGCTTTTTCTGGGATGTTCCTCCTACAGCTCAGAACCTTGAAACAGGAATAACCTCCTTGAACCTTGGTTCAGCTTGACTCCATCTTGAGTCACAGACAATGGATCAAAAGAGGTTACAGATCCAATGTGACCAAAGTAACTCTCTTCCTTAGGAATTTGGAACTGTATTAAGAAAAAAACAAGTCTGGGTTGATCTCTTGAGCAGAAGAAATTATAGCCAAAAAAATACTGTGCTCACTACATACAATAGGGTTCAGAGGAAGCTAATGCATGAAACATGAGAAGCAAATATGAGAAGAGGTCAGGAAACACTGCCTGTGTTCTGGTGGACTCTGATTCCCAGCTCCAATTTGCTCTGAGGACTTGGGTTCTAGGAGACACTTCTGTATCTTTTCATAAATTCCCCTAGTGGGTGTCAGTTACTTGCAATCAACCAGAAAAGGCTTAAACCAAGAAAGGGAAAAATGGGACCCTTCTCTGGCATTCTGGATTGTGCTGGACCAGAGCAGGGCTGCTCATGGACTGGGGTGAGTCCCCCCTCTCCTCCTCTTCCTTTTCCTTTGCTGCCCTATGAGTGTAGGAATGCTCAGTGGATTCCATTTCTGTGTTAGGGGAGTTGGATGCATGCAAGGGAGATTTATGGGGCTTTGTTTGATTTAGCGATAGCTTAGAGGGTTTAGTTTAATAAAGAAGAAAAAGGGCGTAAATGAAAGAAAGGTTAGCCAGCAAAGGGAGCTCAGGAAACCTGTGTTTTAGAACAAATCCAACCATTACATCTCAGAATTCAGCCCAAGCCTCATTCTCTGTAGGTGTGCAAGATGTTATGTTGTCATTTCTGTACAAGTTTGTAGGAATCTCGGTCCATAAGTGATAAATCACCTCTGAGAGTGGCTGTAGGGATGAAACTGGTGAAGCGTGTCTCCTGCTTTCCAAGGAACAATTTGGGGACACCCCCAGAGCAAACGTTTGCACCAGGCATGCTTCATCAGGGGAGACATCACCCCAGAGAGACAAATAATCTTCCCGTTCTTCAGGAAGTCTGCACTGTTTTCCTAGCACACATGGACATCTCATAATTATTCTTAAGTAACCCTGAGAATTTTAACATGAATTGAGTTATGTGTTTCTTGTTAAAAGGATCAAATTTCAACAAAGCCCGGGAAACATCTTGAAAAATCACATGAATGCAATTTCCAAAGAAAACAATCCAAGAATTACTGCCAAAGAGTTTTATTTCCACTAGGAAGGAAGAGAAGAGTTTCATTTTGCCCCCACACAGACTGTATGTTCAATTTGTGGTCTGCAATGGAAAATCCTGCTGATTTTGCTAAATTCAAGAGAGGAGAGAAATGAAGGGGAGTATTGTTATTTGAGTGATAAAACTGTCTTTCTTTCTCTAGTATTAATATGTGATTAGTATTTTCAGTTTGATCCTACAAATACTGAGTTTTATGGGTGTGTGAGGCACCATGGGATTGGGGGTGGGGGTAAAGAGCTTACCACACAATGCCTGTCCCATGAGCCTTATAAATTAGACCTACAAGTAAGTGACTGCCAACCCACACAGTACCCTTGTGTATATTAGAAAAAGATGCCCCTTCCAGGCAAACTTAGCCTGTGGGCAACAAGTGAGCAACCAGGGAGCTTTTGTGTAAATTAGAAAAAACCTACCTCTTCCCCTGGTGGGTAGTCTCTTGCCCCAAGATGAGAGTCTTGGTTTCATCCTGCCTCCTCATGGACAGGTGCTTTTGCGTAGGGCACACCTTCCATATCTGACCGCGACATTCCTGCCATTTTTCCAAGACATCTAAAGGGCTCATCTGAGAATCACTCACTGTCTAAACAGATATGACACAACCGCTCTTTTCAAATACCACTGAGTCAAAGAACCATGGACTTTCCTGAACAAGCCAGCACATCCCTCCAAATATTCAGATTCAGGATGACTGAGGTATGATCCAGAGGTCCAGGATGGTAACACACTCCCGTAAGGTGTTTCAGATGCCGATGGTCTAATAAAGGCACTTGGAGAAATAAGAAGGAAGGGCTGTGAGTCACCTGGAAAGAGAAGCAATCACAAACTTATTGGAGAAGACCTAGAGAAGATGGGGGAATTTTCATTATCTGATAACTAAACTATAATTTCTGAAACTTTTGCCTTAGTAGAAAGATATTTTCATTTCCCAAAATGGATGAGAAAAGTTCCAACAGGCTTATTTGAAATTGTCTAGAAAAGAAAAACAATAGCCAAAGAAAATTGTTTCTAAGATGAATCACTAAAATAAGCTGTGTCTGGGGAACTGAAACCTTTATAGCCAGTGGTACTAGCTTCTGCCTTTGGACAAGAAAAAAAAATAACAAATCCAGGTGATAACTAGGGACTCAGGCAAAGGGTGGCAACCACACCAGGGTACCCAGAGACAAACCTCTGTGCGACTGTCTCTCCTGCCTGCCGCCAGAGTGTCTGTCAGGCAGCACCCTTGACTCTGGAAAGATCCTGCTGATATGTCACTGTATACTTAATACAGGCAAACTGTGGGGCTTTTGGCACAAGGTTCTCTCTGGAAATGGGACTGTGGTGCACATAGAATAGTGGCTTCCACTAAGAATTTTCATCTGTGTATTTGAGGACTTAAGCCCAGAGCTTTATTCTTTCCCAAAGAACAATATTCTATAACAATAAGCAAACTATAAACCAAAGCACTTTCTGGCACTGAACGCTTTCCTGTTTCCTTCTTCCCTGGGCAATATCTACCTTCCTGTTGGTTATATGATTTGGGAAGAGGAACATCCTCCAGCAGAACTGGGTCAACCTCCCACCTTTGTGGTTCGTCTGGGGTGTAGACAATGGTTTTGTGAGAATGCATTTGAGAACCTCCAGAATAAGAAAAGTGAGGACAGGGTGAGCAGTGGTAACCCCAGCCTGTCTCCATGCTGGGTCATCACAGGTGAAAACACAGCAGACGTCAGGTAGAGTCCTTCCTTCATGCATAACCTCCAGAGGGAAGCATTTCCTGTTGGTTTGGGTCACCCCAGCACACAGGCAACTTGAAACGTGAAAGTTATTCCAATTGAAACAATGGTGGTTTTTTTCTACTCTTTTTTCTTAAATCAAGGATATCATTCAAGTAATGACAAATCTGTTTGCTTCATTCTGGTGAGTTTCATTGATTTGTTGCTTTCTATGAGACCAAAGATGAGCAGATAGTGTGAAAAGGGAAAATGAAATTCTTCCTTCTTTTTGGAAAGAAGTGTTTCTCTCTGGTCAAGTTTTCCAAAGTACTTCATGTCAATTCAATTAAGAAAGTAACCCCTGACCCATAAATGATCTGTTAAGGTGCAGAAAAGGAAGCAAATATTTAAAATGTAATTCTGATTCTATTTCAAACCAATGTCAAGTGTTAAGGACTTTTTATGAAATGTGTAGATGGAAAATATAGTGTCATAGAGGTTAAGACTAAGAACTTTGAGTCAGATAAGTAGACCTGGGAGTTACACCCAGGTTTACTGACTGTGGACTTACTGGCCGTGTATCCTCAAGAAAATTGTTTTACCTCTCCGAACTCTGTAGAATCAAGATATGAAGATAAAACCTCCTAGAGTTGTTTAGGACTTAAAGAAATGAGTAACAGAGTGATCAATACCTGATAAGCATTCAATATACAACAGGGATATTTATACAAAGATGAAAATAAGATCTACTTTTGGGACATTCATAGTCCAATACAAGTGTTTTTCTATGAAGAGACAGAATTTTAGGTTTTGTGTGTCATTTAGTCTCTCTCATATCTACCCAATTCTATTGCAGCATGAAAGGAACCATAGTCATATGTAAATGGGTATGGTTGTGTTCTAATAAAACTTTATTTACATAAAGAGTGACCATAGGCCCTATTTGGTGGCCCCTGGCCTTGTACAAAAGCTTGCTGCATTAAATTCTTTGAAAATTAGAGCTAGTCCTTGTGCTACCCTCTCTTTTCAAAAAAGAACATTCCGTGACACACTAAACAGGTTTTTTTTCTTAATTGAATTTTCCCTGAATATATCTTTTATTTTACAAAGAAAATAGGTTATGTGTAATGATGCCAAATTCCATGTTAAATTTTGCTACTTTAGTAAGCAATAAATTTCTGTTAAACAATTAGTAATACAGTCAAAGCTGTAAGTTAATAAATGTCAGTAACTCAATACGAGCTTCATGTGGTATGTGACTCTAAGAGCCCATACGAGCAGTCAGTGATGGCTGCTGACTCCCCACCAGTTCACTATTTTTAGGGACTTGTTATTCTTTCTTGTAAGAGGGTTTTGCAAGAATCATCCAGACTGACGACTGTATTTGGGTCTTTGATACCCAAATTATGGTCATACAAATAGTTTTCTAAGAACTCTATTTGGGCCATGAGATTTTTGAGAGGACATTACTTGGCATATGGTAATCTAAGAAAACCAAAACAAGTCTAATCAATCACTCTCAGGGGTCTGCATGTCCAGAGCTTCCAGTTCACAGAGTCTCTCTGCCATATCCTGGGTAATCAGTACAGTACACTGCTTACTCCATGAGAAACTGCCTCCTCTATATGTCATATTTCAATGAACTTTTTATAGAAATTAGCAAAATCTTGACTCAATCTACCTTAAGTAATAAAAAGACTTTATTGGCTTATGTATATGAAATGTTCAGAGTAAGACCTGCTTCAGGTAAGGATTAATCCAGCAGCTCAAACAAGATCACCAGAGTTTCTTTTTCTGACTTACTTTCTACTGTGACATCTTAATCCCCAGACTAGAGCCTTTCAGGTTATTTGCTTACACCTAAACTAACTGTGGTGGCATCAGAGCTAGGGCACTCTGATTGACTTCGCCTTGGTCACATCCTCCCATGCTAGGGATGGAGTGGGTTCCCCTGGGAAATCAGGGCTGGAGAACAGAGGAACTGGATGTGCGAGCCTCAGATGTCTCATCTCCCTGGTAGTCTTTGGTGATCTTCCTCAATAGCTCCTCTCTTTGTCCTTTCAGGTATCTTGTTCCATGCTTTATGCTTAGATAAGCACCCCTCTTCTTGTTTTTTTTTTTTTCTCTAACCCTTTCCACCACACCAGTAGATATAGAACATATTGCCCTGTCAAAGTTCTCTCAATAGGTAGATAGACAGACAGACATAGGTATGTGTGCTTATGAACATCAGCTATATTTTAGATAGGTTATTTGAATCAAATTTAACTCTAAGAATAAACTCTTCTTGGTAATATTTGAAAGCTATAATACTCTCAATATTCTTGATATCCTTAAATTAGTAATGTTATATAAGAATATTAAGTTCTTATAAGGCAAGATATTATCAATGTATCTCAAAATGTGGTAACATGTGCACTGTAAGATTTTAACAGATGTGCTCAAAAGTATAGCAAGCTAAAAAAGAGTTTGGGGACAAAAGTTAAAGAAGAGATTGCTGTACTGCAGGACTTTTTGGGGCTTTTAATATGCTAACTCTCACTGTGACTCGACTAGACCTGGAAAGAATGTGAAGCATGTTCAGACTTTTTTTTTTAAACTATGGAACCCTCTCTCCCAGTCCTGTCCTTCTTTCTCTTCCCCTACACACATGCACCTTCACAACAGATGGTACCTTGCTTACAGTTTGAGAAATCTTTGCATCGCCTCTCTGTTCTCCTCAACTAATATTACTTACCTTCTCTAAATCCCAGCTTTTCATCTCAGTGATTAACAATGTACTTTGCAACCTGAGATGAGTTTGACCATTTTAGCAACCCACATCCTTCAGAGTTTATCAAGGGAACAACTTGAGGAAATTGCCATTCCAGGAAGCCAATAGGAAAGAAAGAGGAGCCCTGCTTGGTGCTGGCAAAATCTCTGTAGTGAAGAAGGGTGTAGCTGACTCTTGCTGCCCACCCACCACACTATCCCTTTCATCATTCCTAGAACCTCTCCCTCATGAAGCCTTGTGTCTTGAAAAAAACTGAGCCCATCCCTAATTCTAGGGTGGGCCTGATTAGTTGACTAATAATCCAACTCCTGCCTGTGATTAGTTCAGAAAGGGTCCACCCTTTCTGACGAACCCATCCTAGCCAAACAAATGCCAGGGGTTTTTAGTGAAGGTTTCCTCATTCATAAGAAAGCAAGTGAAGAAAAGTGGCGTACCTCCTTTCTTTGGATGTTATTACGTCTGTTTTGTTGCCTGGGAAAGCCATCTTGTTCTTAGCCTGAAGATGAAATTAACAGCAAAAATGGCAAAGCAGGGAGATGAAAAGACTTCGAAATCTTAATGGTGAACCCAAATTCTATGTTTCTGAAGCATGCCCTTTTCTCTCAGTTTCTCTCTATTTATAAAATCCATCTGAGCTGAGATTTTACTAGGTGAGGCTGGAAATGTGGTAGTTGTTATTGGGGATGAGGTAAGGGTATGATGGAGTTGTTGGGGGAGCCTTCCAGTGTCTTTCACCTTCTCTTGTATCTGTGACTAGTCAAGATACACCCACTCCAAACTTTTTGAGTTAAATTACATGGAAATAGCATGAGGTGATATTAAAAGTGTTATCTGATGAAGACCAAGTTCACTAGCCATCTGGATCTGGCACAAAGACTGGGATACTAGAGCGATTGTGGTAAATCAAATCTTGAGGTCAATGGAACTGGGTTATCTTCCCAGTTCTGCTCCTTCCTGGCTCTATGATCTTGGGCAATGAACTTAACCTCTCAGAGCTTTGGTTGCAACTGTAAAAAGGCCTCAGATTATAATGTACACCTCATAGAAATTTTTGTGTGAGAATTATATAGTATAACTCATGGAAGTTTCCTATAGAGTAACTTGTCCCTTGGAGACCTGACTTTCTACTATTTAGGTTAAAAAAAAAATGGTCATCAGTCTCAGATATAAGAGAAAGGGATTAGAATAAATAACCCTTGTAGTACCTTCCTATTCTTTTTTTCCCACATATTTTTATATTATTAGTGATTATAGTTGTACATAATGGTGGGGTTTGTTGTAATACCTTCCTTTTCTTAAACTATGTTTCATGAATACAGGGAAGACACTATATCTTATTCCTTCTGCATCTTCCACCACATTGGACACCAATACCTCAAACTAAACCAATCTTCAGCAGTCATATAAGAAGCAAAATGAAAGCCTGAGATTTTCTTCTGAAACACTTTGTCTCATTCTTAATTCTGTGTAGTGGAAATTTCCGAGCATGGCCACAAATTCTTTAACACTGCTCCTATCAAGAGTCAAGGGCATGTCAACTTTTGAATCTGGGTGGGCTTGTGACTTGATCCGCAGTCTCTTAGGTTGAGTCATAAAATGTCAGGCATCTTCCACCATGTTTCCTGGAATATTCATTTCTTAGAATTCTGACCTTTCATGTAAATCTGACTACCTTGAAGGCACCATGCTGTAAGGAAACCCAAGGTAAATGAAGAGGCCATCTGTAGGATATCTGCCTAACAGTCCTAGTTGAGGTCAACCTTCAATCATGCTAGCCTAGGCTCCAACATAAATATGAAGAAGTCTTTGGGTATTCCCAGCCCTCTTCTTTCTGGTTACCCTTAGTTATTTGAATTAATCCAACCTGCTCAAGTCCCAGATACAGTGAAACAGAGATGAGTCACCTCAACTGTCTTGTCTGAATTCCTGACCCACAGTGTTTGTGAGCTTATTAAGATGGTGGTTACTTTATGTTGCTCATCTTCGGGGTAGTTTGCTAATGTAGCAATAGATAACTGGGATTCCTGCCATTATTGGTTTGGTTCATAGCTTAGTGGCTAATGACTTAGGTTTCCTTTTTAAAACCAAACAAATATTAATAATTTTGAGGAGAGTTTGAATATTTCATGACCCTTCCTTTCTGTAATTGGAGACACCAGTTAGGGATGACATTTGCTGTGTTATTGAGTTCAGTGTGTTCCTTCTAAAATTTGGAGGAATAAGATGTAGTTCTTGATATTTTTTGAGAACTGATAGAGTTTTCTGAAATTCTCTCAATTCATTACTCTTTCTGTACATCTGGCTTACAAGGTTTTAATTTTTTGACAAATTTTAAACCGATTCTTTTTAGAATGAATAGTAAATTAAAATCAAAATACCTTTGCCTTCTAGCTTGTTGCTCATTGTCTTTGTGTTCCTATGCTCTAGGCAATGTGGACCAGCATCAGACATTTTAGCATCTGGAAATCCTATAAGTTCAGTTTTGAATAAAAATATTCTACCATTTCCTGACCAATTTGTTTTGTTAAGTATAAAAATTGGGCTTATTCCTTTGTAAATAGTGGGCGAGGGGCAAAACTAATATAAATTTCATGTGCATGTGGGTATGCATGTGTGCATATGCACGTGTGTGTGTGTGTGTGTGTGTGTGTGTGTGTGTGTTTAAAATGACCATAATGTTCCATAAAATAGCTCTACAAATTAAGTAATTTAGAAAATCTGTTTCTAACTAAAACCCAGTTCTAAAAATGCAATGATTCATTCATGCATTCACACATTCATTCAATAAATATTTATTGAGTACCCATTATGTGTTAACCATTATGTTGGGTAATGGGAATTCAGAGGTGAGCAAACCAGAGATGCCTTTTAGAGAGATTCTAAAGACACAGAGAATGTTTTCCTGGTGGTTGTGTTCCTTGAGGTCTGTTTCAGTCTCACTTCTGCAACAGCTGCAGAAGTTCTCTGGAGCACATTTGCAATATCTCCAGCTACTCTGTCACTGTTGGCAATGGGCAGAAGGAATCTTAGGTGGAGCTGTTCTCTTGGTAAATTAAACAATGATCAAAACTTTGCTCATTTTTTCCACCACTATTTGTCATCTAATTTCCCATGATCATTAAGATACTGAGTGTGTGACAAGAACGTACAAGATCTCATATGGCAAAAAGAAAACATGACACAGAGAAAAGAAAATCAATAAGAGAAGTACTTGGAGTGGCATAATTTACCATACAATTAAAAATACATGTGTATTCCTCCCATAAATGATGTTTGCTATTTTAAATTTCCTAGGGACATATGTCAGTCAGCCTGAGCAGCCTGTTTTCCTTTTTCTACTAAAATCATCCTCATTGGGATTGAGGAACCAATGCTGTTACGTTCTCAGACTGTACCGTTGAGTGTGGAGAATACTACTCTCCAGATCTATGAGTGGGCATGTGACACTAGCTTCCAATCAGGATGTGACAACCTTCAGGTCATAATGATTGGCTCTTTGGCAGCCATGTGACTCATGCTACTCCAAGGTGAGCATAACCCAAGATCCTGGAAGAGCCTGACATATTAGGTCTTCCCAATGAAGTTGCTGACAAGATCTGATGTATCTTTGGGACATCAGACAGCCATCTTCCTACCACCCAGGAAGATCCATAGAATGGAGTCAACCCAGAAGAAGGCAGAACTGAAAGAGGAGAGAAAAATCATGATCCACAATATTTAAGCCATTTCCCTCAGACTAACAAATTCTTTTTTGCTTTTGTTTATTAGTAAACCTGCCACTTACAGTAACTTCTTTTACTTCCCTAGATGTTTATAAACTAACAAGCATATATGTGGTACTTAAACACTCACTTTGCTTTAATAAGCTGCCTTTCAAGCCATTAGAGAAAGATTTAGAGGTTAAAGAATGATGTGGTAGATGATTTATGTTTGAATCAACCATCTATTTTATAGACTATGTTAAAAAGTACCTATAAATATTTCTTCTTGGCATCTTCAGTAGTCTTAATGGGTTAAGTGCCCAGCATGTTCTACGTGTTGTTCAGTTCACGGTGATGGACCTGAGAGGCCGGGCTTCACTGTCATTTACCACTTTCCTTCCATAGTCCCCATCCCTGCCTCAAAGTCTGTCTCTTCTGCAGTTAGGAGCAGTGAACCCCGGAGAAGCTCACTAAAATAGACATTTCTGGCTTTAACCACCACCAGATTCTGATTCTTGTAGCCCAGCTGGGAATCCAGAAATGTGCATTTTTCACAAGAAACCCAGTAATTCTAATCCACATGATCTATTCTTTGCAAAGTCTTGATTTTGGGAATTGGAGTTGTAAATGATCGCATAATCATATAATCTTTACATTTAATCTCATCCAGTCTTTACATCCAATGTCCACTTCTCAGATGTGAAAACTGAGACCCCCAAAATGAGCACAAATGGTGTCTGCACTCAGAGGCAAAGTCTCTTGACCCTGCCCAAAGCCCTTTCCACTGCTCTTGTGTGGTCTTTATACTCAAATCTGAAACAGAAATTAACTACCTCTCTCCTGCAGTCTGGACTCGAGGTTAAAATTTTAGGCAAGAAAAGAGATAAAAGAATAATGTGAGACCTCTTACCTGGTGTCATGGTGTTGTGCTGTTGTATTAGGTCAGTTATTGAGCAAATAGGACAGTGAACATCTTTAATGGTAACATGGTTAAAACTTAGTATGTAGGCAAGGCGGCTAGACACTGAGCTCATACATGAGTTCTTTCTCCTAATGCTCATGTCATCCTGGGAAAGATGCTCTAGGGTGCCTCTGGATGTGAAAAGCAAGGTTAAATCATTTGAACAAATCACTCAACTAGGAAGCAACTGTGATTTCTGTCCTCGTGGGCACTAGCCCCCTGCCCTTCTTCATCTTCCTCCTCCTCCTCTCCTTCTTGCTTCCTTCCCTCCTACTTCTTTACCTCCTTTCCTCCCAAGAACAAAATCCCTCACCCCTACCAGTAAATCTGCCACAGTGGGCCATGTGTCCTGAGACAGGAGAGATGCTGATATATACCATGGAGTCAGTAGCTTTGCCTTTGCAACAGAGTTCTACAATAAAGGCTTTAGACGGATCAGATGCCTGGGGTATCTTGGAGATTACCGAACCTGAATCTCCTGAGATGGGAGGCAAAATCTGGGATATTCCTGATGACCTTGATGGTGGTGAAGATGATCATGATGATGAGAAGCAACAGCACTGATTGAGAGTCACCAGCATACCAGGTTCTTTTCAGGGTTCTGTATATAGGATCGTTTTTACTCCCTACAACAGTCCCAAGATGCAGGAAACATCATTGCTCGCAGTGCTTTTATATATACACTGGAGGAGAGACAGGTTAAGGAAATGATCACAGTACCAAGTAAGTGGTGGAGTTGGGAATCCAGCTCAGCTCTTTAGGTTTCAAGAGGTTGTGTTTAAGAGGATGATGGCTAAATGATAGAATTGAATGATTTGTCAAAATCAGGACAAGTAAACCCCAATCAGAGTCTTTGGGAATGTCTGGGAAGAGCTCATCTCATTCTTTGGTATCTTTTCAAGTCTCTATGATATGGATAATAATACTAATGTCAATTACTTACATGATCTGAGAGCAATACTGTGTTGGAAACCCTTTTCTCCTTCATGCATTAGACCATTTAGTTCTACAGTCATCTATGACTTGGGTACTGTTATTAAATCCACTTGTAGATAAAGAGGTTGCATAACTTGCCCAGTTATTTGTCCAAGTTCATATCAAAGCCTTTGCTCAAACACAATTACTAAATTACTTAAGAGAAGCACTTGATCTCTATCTCTTCCGGTCCAAAATTGCTAAGAGATTCTGTAAGTCCTTGTGAGGCCCTGAAGAGCTTGGCTGTCCTCTAACAGAAGTAAACTCCTTTCCCTGGGATAGTGCATCTGGCAATGTCATTAAATGTTTTTCTGTGACACCAGCGTGTAGTGACACAAACCTGAGTGTGACCCAGAGTGGAGAGGCCAAACGGGGTCAGGCCAGGACTCAGCTTCTTCTGAAGAGAAGTCAACTTTGTATTAAACTTTTCCAGAGAATTCCTGATGTGGAGTTCACTGAAAATAATCCAAAGCCTCCTCTTCTGTAACTGGGTTCTAATTCTCAACAATGAATTGCCCCAAAGTAAAATTTAAAAGCCACTTAGCTACATGTCCTGCAAATATAATTTTAGCAGATTTCTTTCCATTAAGGTTTTGTTCTCTTTTAATTTTTTTCCCCATTTCTTCCTAATAAGGTAGTTCCCCTGGCTGATTTCCTGTCCGTGGTTTTGAGCTGGGTTAGAATATGTGGGTTGGGTATGCAGCCCACGGTGAGCTCGCTCCCAGTACCATCTGTACACCTCATCTGACAGTGAATCATGCATTCTTCTGTCTTAATGTGTCTCTCATATGGCAGCTTGTATTGTTATTTAAATTTTTGTGTGTTTAAGTCTTGTCTCTTCAATTAGCTCGTAAGTTCCTTGAGGTCAGGGGCTCTGATTTATTTTCCTTTGTAGCCACCACAATCTCTTCAGCAAATTGGTCATTAACATGTTGGAGGAACTCCTTCACCTCTGTCTGAGTTCTGTTCCATTCCCTTAACATTGTGGTGACTTCGGATTAGGTTATGAAGCCACCACAGTGTTAAGGGCATGAGGTCGAACTCGATTAGGCAAAAGGTACCTAGAAAGGTACAATAAGAAGTTGTGATGGGTAAGGATGGGTCTGCTTTGCTTATATTCTGGCTCTGTTGTTTATAGCTGTATGACCTCATCATATTTTTACATCTCTCTATAGCTCAGTTTTCTCAAATATAACAGTGTTAGTATCTGTGCCCTCATGGTAAAGTTGGTTACAGATTGAATAAGCTAATGTGTATTAATGCGTAGAAGAATCTCTGAGATTTGGGAAATGCTTAATAAATGGTGAATACCATCATCATCATCATCATCATTGCCCTTTCACCAGAGGCCACCAAGAAAACAATTATAGTTGATGAAGTTGGATTTATTATTCATATGAGAAAGAGCACACACCATTAAGAACCACAGGGCACCTCAGTACGAGAACTAAAGTGGTCTATGGGCTTATGTTGGGCAGTTTGGGAAAAGGTTTAAGGAAACAGGTTTCTCTGGATTGGATGCTATCAGGAAGTAGGAATGGTTCTGTAATTGGGTATCTCGAGAAATCTCACTTAGAAGAAGAGACCACATGGAGGTTGAGTATCTACATAAGTCTTATAGAGAAGTAGGAAACCCCAGAATAATGCTGAGGTTATGTTTGGTTAAGAAGCAAGAGTCACTCATATTAACCAAGAGAGAGGAAGTTTGATCATTTTTTGTGTTTTAGACAATGCTGAACTTTGTTCTGTTTTCAGAGACTTTTACAGAGTGGTCTTATTTTTGCCTTGGTCTGATGTGGTCAAGAGTGGTTTTCTCTGATGTTAATACTCAGTGGAATTGTGTTTGACAGAACATCTAGGCCTAGCTGGCAGTACTGGCCCAGCTGCTGGATGGCTTGGGTTGCCTTTCTCCTTCTCAATATGAATGAAGTACCAAGAGTCACCACTGTGAACACTTTTTCTACGTTCCAGAGGTTGTACTAAGCTATTTACCTGCATTCACTTATATTACCTTACAACCACTATGTAAAATACGCGTTGCTATTAACAGTCTAAAAATGAGAGGACTCAGGCTCAGAGAAATGAGCAAAGTTGGCTGTCTTCTGAAACCCAAGACTGCCCAACTTTGAAGTCTGTGACTTCCAGTTCTGTAAGAGCAATGGTAACTTCACTGGGCCTGGTGCTTCGGAAGCACTATCTCATTTATTCATGACTCTTCCTCAAAAGGCACAAGACTGCAAGACTCACACAGATCTCTGTCCTGGAAAGCAGTGTGGTTTATATGTATAGCAGCCGTGTCACATATGTATAGAGGAAGGAGGGACATCTCCATTGATTCAACTAATACTTGTCAAATATCACCTCCATGTGAAGCATTGTGCTAAATACCAGGTCCAGAATTGTATGCATGAAATAAATTAAGTCTATGACCTCTTAAACATTATGTTTTTGTGGGAAATAAAAGCAATAGATGATGAAACAAGAAGGTGAATGCATGAATTCCAAAGTGGGACCTAAAGAGGGCTTCCTGGTAGGGACGCCTATGATTTGGGCTGTGGAGAACAAATATTATTAAGTTAGGTAGAGAATGAAGTGCCATAAAAAGTAGAGGAAGTGAACAAAGGCACTAAGTTGGAGAATGGCAGAGCAGGTGTTGAGACTGGTGAGGAACTCTGGCCCTAGGGAGGACACTCCATGCTGAGGCAAAGCACATGGTGGGCAGAACATTCTGGAAACAGTCCTAGAGCCAGGTTGGCATCCAGGTTTCCATAGCCAATGGGAAGTCATAATACAGAAGGGCAAAAGATTGACAAGTGGGACAAGAGCCCCAGCACCTTCTTCTGTTGGGTGCTTTCTCATTTCCAGGGACTGGCTTGTTGTGATGACTCATGGGCTCTTCTCAGACCAAACCCCATGATAACAGAACCCTAAGACAGATCAGGGTCACTACCACAGCAAAACACACACACAACCTCTGAGCTTTACAATATTGGAGAGATTCATTTTTCCATATTGCTAATGCTTCATATTGTGATTACTATTATAAATTAAGTAGTTCTCAAAAAACCTCAGAGTCAGGCAGGTGGCACACACCTGTAATCCCAGTGGCTCAGGCAGCTGAGGCAGGAGGATTGTGAGTTCAGAGTCAGCCTCAGCAACTTTAGTGAGGCCCTCAGCAACTCGGTGAGACCCTATCTCTAAATAAAATACAAAAAAGGGCCGGGGATGTGGCTCATTGGTTGAGTGCCCCTGTGTTCAATCCTTAGTACCAAACAACAACAACAACAAAACAAACAAGACCCCCCACAGATTTCTAGGTTGGGACTGGCACTAGAGAAGCCTAATCAATAATCTGGACACATATCAGTCTCTTCTATTTGTGAAATAAGGTCTTTTTATAATATTGACATTTTGCCGTATTTACAAGTCCAGATAAACACCCAAACTTACTGCTTTAAGTGGAACTTTGTCCTCTATTTTGGATAAAATACCAATATGGTGTGGCCCTGGTGTCTGCTCTCATGATAGAGCCACAGGAAACGATGAAGACGAGAGATTGCTAGAGTGTTGGACTGTGACTGTGGGCTCACCTGTTGTAATTTTTAGGACTTTTTTGAATTGTAAGTAACAACCTCATTTCCCCTAGTTTCGGGGAAACCTGGGAGTGCTTAAACAAGAGCAGGAGGCAGCACTTATTTTTACTCAACAATTATCCATCTTGCATTTGGTGACCGCGTGTCAGTGTTGCTGGGAAGTCACCACTTCCCATCTCCATCCCTGGGTTTCAGTAGGGCTGGCTTTCCCTCTCCACCATCCTGGCCACGTGACTCAGGTGTGCCAGCCAGGGTCGCATTATCCATGCCTGGAGTTCTGGCTGGGAATGGTCAGTTTGAGCTACTGAGAAGGACTGAGAATCCTGGGATTTTCCTGGGAATCCTCAAAAGGGTCTCACTTTTACTATTGAGAAAAAAACCTAGTAGAGTTTAGTGCTGGGTGTTTCTGGCAGCCATCACCCTGAACTCAAGGGATGAGCCTGCCAAAGGACTGGGTGGAAACCCTGCAGAAGAGTTAGGACTGGCAGTGGAAAAAGAGAAGTAGCTTGCGTGGGTCCTGGATCAAGCAGTGCCTGAAGCTAGATACACCCGAAATTGTTCACTAACATGAAGTCAAAAACTAAAAAACTCTCTTTCTTCCAGTTTAGTTTGGGGTTTTTCTATCCTTACAACTGCAAGAGAAAGAGAGTAGATGGTATCTCATAAAATCTAAGAGTAGGAGTCCTGTTTGGGGTCAGAAAGTGCTAGAAGCAGAATATAGATACCCATGCAGAACTCCAAGCAGCCTTCTTTTTCTTTCTCTCATCTCTGTTTCTTTCTGGGTGCCTTTTGTTCCCTCTCTCTCTGCAGACTGACTTCTGTGCCTTCCACAGTCACTTTTGCAGGTCCTGGCTGCTGACAGATTGCAAGTGTAGCCATCACACCTGGTCACTGGAAGAGATTAACCAGAGTATCTCTAGCTCCCTATCCAAACCACCTGGAGAGGAGACGGAGTGGCTTGAGTTAGGTTTGATAGTGTTAAGAACAATTTTTTTTTTTTGAGCTCTGTGAGGGGTTTGGATGTGAATGACTCAACTTCAGAACAGGTTTATCATCCCCACCCTAAATCCCCTCCCCTCAGTTTGTCAGGAATAGGGACAGGGTTTGAGAGGCACAGTCGAAGGTATATTCACCAGGAAAGAGTATTTAATTTTGAGCAGGGCCATCTGTGTTCAGCCTTCCATCTGACCAATCCTCACTTTCCCTAGGACTGAAGGGTTTCTTGGGACAAGAGAATTTAGTGCAGAAAATCTGACAAATCTGGGAAAACATGGATGGCTGGTCACCCTAGGTGCCATTCTAGGACAGGATTTTAGCTTCGTGATATTCCAACTGAACTGATCTTGGGAGCCATGCACAGGTATTTAGCACCCTTCCTCCTTCATACCTGATCAAGGGTATCATGTGTCCTGGAGCTTTAGACTACAATAGCAATTCCTTATTAGCATGTAAGTGACCAATTTGGTGTTGGTAGATTCATAGACTAGTAGGAAGAGTCCCCTTCCTGATTTTAACCAGGCATGTAGAATTCAATGAGAGGAGGGGGCTTCACACCCCCAGCATGATACACCACAGGGTGTACAGCTCTCACGACCCTGTGGAAATCAAAGGACTTGCTATAAAAGAAAAGGACGCTCATGTCTTCTTCTCTTCCCAGTCTCTTCTCACTGGCCAACATTCAGGTTGACATCGCCATCGCAGAAGATTTCAGACTCAGAGTCCTGTGCTCCAATTTAGGGAAGTGACTCTCAACCAAGGCTACCTATTAAAATCACTTGAGGAGCTTTTAAGATACATACCAATGCCTCCTTCCTGCCCCACACTAATTAAATCCAAACCATCAGTGTAATAGCTCAGGCGTTGGTGTTTTAGAGATGTTCCCCGGGGGTGGGGGTTCCTAATGCACCGCTGGGCTCCACTCTCTCTAGTAATGGACCAGATACAAGGAATGGGCTTTCCTGATTGATGCACCCAAATCAACCAGGTGCGTCTTCATCTCAGGGCGGGATGGAGGAAGCACAGCCAGTGTACCAGTGTCCTGGGACATTTCATCCCCCTAATATGGAGTGCTCGAAAGTCATCTCCCCGACCTTATACTCGTGATTTGTGTATTCATCTTTATGCCACACAATGCTAAGGGACCTGCATTACCTCTCTTTATCGTTGTCACATGAGGCTAAATAAGGAGAAAAGTTAGTGCTGTGACTCATGAAAAGCACCCCGTTGCTGGCAGGCATAAGTCCAGTCTTCTAACCATGAAGGTCGCCCAGTTTCCCAGCCTGGCCCAAGAGTCCCTGTGTCCTGAGCAACCATGGCCAGAGGGGCAGGAGTCATTTAGCGTGGACTTGGCTATTTGTCCCAGCCTTACTCTGGGGGCAGAGTAGACAGTGCCTATTAAGGGGTCATCACAAGCTGGATAAACACTCCCAAAGGAGTCCAGCTGAGCTATTTTTCCACAAAGAATCACCATAGGAAGAGACAAAGCCAACCTGGGCAGCGTCCCACCCAGTGTATTTCCCCTTAAGCTGAACACTCCTTCCAAACAACCAAGCACAATCTGATGTTCCCTGTGAAAAGAAGTGTGGGGAGGAGGGGAAAATGTTGCAAATATATAGAGAAAAAGAAGCGTGTACAAGGAGCTGGGAGGGTGTCCGGGAAGTGTCGGAACCTACTCAGAAGCCAAGTGTTTGGACTCCAAGTTGCCAAAAGAGAAAAGGGGAGCAAATTCTATTCCTCCATCCCACATTCTACCATAAACATTAGTGGGGAATAATCTGATTTTGTTTGAACAGCTGTAAGATGGAGTTAGCACAGCTTCTTTGATCTGTCTGGGGGAAACCTTCCCAAAAGCAGTTCAACTTCTAGCATTCAAGAATGGCTGGCCTGCCAAGAGGCTTGTGCCATGTGTCCCTTAGCTCCCTAAGCAGTGGGGGAAGGGGTCAGGGAAGGGAAAAGACTTGCTGCACATGTCTTAGCTAGTTTGGGGTAAGGCAGAAAGACACCCCTCCAAGAATTCCTGCACCCTTATCCACTGCTAAGTGAGCCAAGAGTCTCCTCTCTCAGGACAGAAAGATGTTTCTCCGCAGCTGCTACCTACCTGACAGGGTCAGCTCTAAGTAAGGTTAAAAGATAAGCCATCTCATCTGTCACTGTGACTTTTTCTTCCATTTTTTTTTCAACAGTAAAGCACATTATTTCAGACTAGAGAAACAGGTCTACATAGACTAGTAAATATAATACATTTGACCCTGTTTGCAAAGAAAAGTATTTTCTTTATTTGAAAGTGTGCTCTATCAACCCAGTTAGGGGACTGGGTTTCTTATGAAAGGTCCTTAAGGGATCTACTTTAAGGAACATACATTCAAAAAATATTTTGGGTGCCTGCTCTATGCTGCTGTGATAATTGCTGGAATCACAATGATGAAAACAGTTAATCCCAACTCTTAAGAAGTTTACAGTAGAGTGGGAATAGAATAATTAGCTAATTAAGAAAGTACTGTTTGTAGGCTACCAGCATCTTTGAGATGGTTGATAAAATGGATCGTTTTCATGCAGCTTAAACATCTAATCCTATGCTTTGGAATTTTCTTAATGCTCCTAATTTCCTGTGCAAACTTTTTCATTGTGGAAAATATAAAGGGCAAGATGGACCCAGCTACATTTCAAGGGATTGTGAATTCGGACTTCGTAAAGCATGATCCAACGAGGTCTTTCCTGTACTTGGCAGCCCCGAACAAGCACGTAACATTTATTGTACCAAAAATAATGAATCTGCATGTATTTGCTGGTCTGATAAAGGCAGCAAGCAAGCATATCTCACTGTCCTAACCTCTGCAAAAGACAGGAGGGTGTGTCTTCCTTTGGCCCCATCTCTAAATCACCTCAACCCTGAAGTTCCAGCCTGTCCCCGGGCGGTGGGTAGAGGGGCTCCTGTTATCTGGCTTTGCTGATACGCCGAGCTAATGGCACGAAGCTCTCTTGGCTGCAGAGTGGAAGAAACAGAACACCAATTTAAATCATGAAAAAAGTCAGTGAATCTATCATCATTAATCTTGCTGTCAGTTTTAATTTTGGGGACATTACCTCACTCAACACCAGTTGAAAAGAGCTGCCAAAACCGATGATGTCATCATCACTAGCCACGTCTGACCCTGCCTGCTGATTCTCAGAGCTCGGAGCAAGTTAATAAATCCCCTGGCGCTTGGACACACAGTGGAGTTTTATTACAATGAAGGTATAACCCGTGATGTTGTTTCAATTAAATGGCCTGAGAAAATACTTTCTTGTGTTTAGCAAAACTGTAAAACATAATTATCCTTATGCAGTTGGGCCTGTTCATTGTGCTGACGTGATGATTATACATCCTCTTCGCCCTCCCTCCCTCTTTCTCACACACACAGGCTCAGAGTGGAATAGCAGGAGAGCAGCTCTAAAAGAGTTAGGGAGTCCACATGAATACCTTTCCCCGGTCACCCTCTGAACCAGGTAGTCAGCCACACCCCCGCCCTGACCACACTGAGGCATCCAGACTCCTGTCATTTGCAAAGCACTTGAAACCGTGTGGGGCTTGGCATTGAGCAGAAACTCGAGTCTCTTAAAAAGGGGCTGGAGAAAACCTGGAGACCCAGAGTTGCTCACTCAAAGCTTGGACCTCTCATTGCTCTTTGAATATTTATGAATGATTCCTCCTGGTCTCTTTCTAACTGCATAGAATATTTTACCCATCTTCTTACTCATGGCCCATCTGAGGGCCCCTGGCCTGACCTTCCTGTGAAGTCATCCTACTGAACAGATTCTGCTGTGTCAGGGGTACAAGGAGCTACGAACACAGGGGCCACTGCACTGGAGGTGTGCTGGGCTGAAAGTTGAGAAGTCTCCTTCCTTCTAGCCCATCTTGCTCTTAAGTGCTACAAGAAGTTTCCAAGACACTATTCTTGCTATATATGGAAGCAAAACTTTGGGGTGATTAGTGCCTACCTTAAGCATTGTCTATAAAGTCACACACACACACACACACACACACACACACATGCTTTAAAGCTTTCAAGCAAAACGAACATTCGTCAGAACCAGAATGCAGGCCCAAATCCCACGAGCACGCTCCCTCTGGCTTCCTCCAGTGCCTCCTCCTGAACGCCTCTCCCCGCCACCCAGCAACTCCCCTAAATGGCCCTCATCAATCACGCCACTCGGTACAGTTGGCTTTGCGCAGAACGCGAATGAGGCCCAGTGGAGACCCCCAAGCTCATTTTTCATGCCCATCTCAAACAGGAACTGATCCTAGGTCTCCAGGGGTGAGGGTGCCGGACACAAATTCACTGTCTCTTTTGCCCTCCCAGATGGAGGCCCGTCGAGAGCCTTCATTACTTTTTTTAATGATTCAGTATAAAGTATCTCCACACACAAGATACATTGCCTGATGTAAGAATCCATAACTGCACCCTGTTAACAGTTCCTGCTGTTTATGGAGGATTGTCTTGACATACTTGTTAAACCTCAATAAATATGTTTTTAATAACCATATGGTATTTAACATATAATAACTGTCTTATTAAGTCTAAATTAAATCCTTGCTCATGACACTTAATTTAAAGTGTGACCAGTGTTTTCCTGGCAGTGAGGACACTTCTTTGGGAGAGAAGAGAATGTTTAAGGATCATGTGTTTGATGATATGATTAAACTGCATTGAAGACATTTATACAAGGGCGAGCTGAGTGAAAATAACTTGCAGTGGAGTTGTAACGATATTGGAAATTGACTGAGGGGCCACAAGCAGAACCCTGTTGCTACAAGTGCACCTACAGGGTCTCCAAGTTCTCGAGGGTCCAAGAACAGCTTGGGACTCCTGTCTTTGTGTTCTTGATGCTCTTTACCCACTGCTCTGCACAAAGGTGACAGATTAAGCTGATTCAGGGCATAACACAGATGGGGATGCAATGTCCTTGCTTTCTGGGTAGGTGACACCTGCCCTTTTTCTTGTTTTTGTGACTATGCTCATTTTGCCCCTTGGTTGCTCAGTTTGCCACCGAGGTACCTGGAGAAGCTCTATAGTTAAGACTTGGATCATCTCTCATGTGGAACAGGATGGACAGGAAGAGGCGAGGAGGAAACGGGCTGGAGAGACAGGGGCTGTGATGTTCTGGATGGTTGAAATGGTCCAGGAAGGAAGGCCACCCAAAGTGTGCTAGAACAGCAAGAGGCAGAAGGAAGGAGGACTCTCAGATGGAAGGCACTTAGTCCATGGGGTTGAAAGGACTGTGAAGGAACGAAAGGCCAAGTGAGAGCCAGACCAAGTGTCCCAGAGAAATGGGGAGACCAAGGACAACTGCTGGGGGAGTCAAAGGGCTGAGGTGACATCAGGAAAGGCTCCATGAAGGAGGTGGCACTTCTTCTGGGTCTCATAAGCCTTAGAATGGACCTTTAAGCCCTGAGGAATATTAAACAGGGGTCACATTTGTCTAGACAATGGTTCTGTAGTCCTCCACCAGTAGCTTCAGTATCACCTGGAACTTTTAGAAATGAAAAATTCTTGAGCCTCACTCCAGATCTCTGGAACCAGACACTCTGCAGTCAAGCACTTTGGATCTCCTGACTCCTTTAAGTGATTTAGATGCATATCAAAACCTGAGAACCACTGTTCTGAAGTTGGGTTTGCCAATCTCAGCACTACTGACATTGGGTGTGATTTTTTCTTGTGGGGGACTGTTCTCTGCCTTGTAGGGTGTTTAGAAGTATTCCTGGCCTCCATCAGTTAGATGCTGGTAGCTCCCCCAGCCCCCACACTGTGAAAGTAGAAATGTCTCCAGAAATTTCCAAATGTCCCAGAGAGCAAAAACACGTCCCCTGGTTGGCAATCACTGCTCTAGAAGAAAGAGTAGTATATGAAAGTATGACAACAGGGGCCTCAGAGTGTGTTTGAGAAATAAGGAGTCCTTCAGCATGAGATTTCTAGGTACAAGTATGAGAGAGGCAGAAAATAAGCCAGAAGGGTAGGGGAGAGCCCAAGTTAGGAAACCACTGAATGTTGTGTTAATTTATTTGGGCTTAATCTAGAGGGCAATAGGAAGCCACTGAAAGTTGTAGGTAGAGGGTGACATGAACAAGGCCAGGATAGTGCTTTTCAAATTATTGCAAGACATATGCTGTGATGGCTTAGCACACTTAGATATACCTTTCCCCAAACTCTTACCACCTTCATGTCACTTGTAATGCAGTCTGGTTTTTACCAATTCCACCCTGGTTTATTTTATTTTGTTTTAAATGATGGCCATGACCCACTACATGATTTCCTAATCAGCACTGGGTATTTCCACACTTCAAACAACACTGGGTGAGAAATCAGAGGACTTAGAAATCAGAGAACAGAGAGATAGGGAGAGGATTGTTTGAATAGACTCCAAAAGAGATCATGGGAACCTGATTCTAAGGTGGGAGGGAAGATCTGGCAGGGATATTTCAGATGTAGAGATTATAGGGAAAAAGGAGAAGCCAGAAAAAAAAAAATATCATTCATTTGCCACCAGTATAAATAGATGCCGAAATAATAGAGTTTGGGAAGGTTTTTCTTTCTTCACTAATTTTGGCAGGGAGGAGTAAAATTGATGACTGGGAGGCCTGCTGAGTTTGAGCTGCTCAGCATGGTAGACATGTCCAGAAAGCAGGAAAGGTGGGCGAGGGTCAGGACGGGTGCCGTGGATTTATGAGTCACCGCCATGCAAGGCCTGGAGGATGAGGTCACCAGAGGGAGAGTGCGGTTGCCGAGACTAATAGCCTCCTTCTGTATATTGATACCTATCTGAGTACTAATATTCATTTCTCGTGTAATAAAGACCCACTCAGCAGATGGTATCACATCATAAATAAGTCACAGCAAACCCAAGACATGATCCTTGCCCTCTGAGAGGCTGTAATTCATTTAGGCCCCCTGGATTGATCTGGATCATATTTTCATATTTATTGAGCACCAACTATTAGCCATCTACTATTCTTAGTGCTAAAAGTAAAGGAGAGGAGCAGAAAAAATATCCCTGCCAGCATGTAGCTTATTCTCTAGTAGGGACATAAGGACAGTAAACCTAACAAACAAATGAAATCTGCTTTATGTTGGGTGGTGGAAAATGCTAGAGAAAAAGTCAAATAGGGAAGGGGTGGAGTGCTAGATGGGAGAGCTACAACTTTTAATCAGGGTCGCTGAGCCTCCTGGAAGTCTCTGGTTTCCTGGGATGACAGGCGTGACCAGAGATGAATTCACAGTGAGACCGATCCTGGGGGTCCACCAAGGCAGAGTGTTCTGGGAGCTGAGAGTGGGAGGCAGGGTCTCACAGGAACACTTGACTCCAGGAACCTCTGTCTCCTCCTGCTTTAAGAGGTGTGGAGGCCCACTCTTTGATTTATTCAATCTTTGTCCCATTTATTAAGCTTTTCCTTTCCAAAGCTCCTTTGCATTTTATTTTCATTTGAAAGTCACAAAACTCTCTGAACCTGAGGACTGAGGACCTCTCATGACAGGTGAGAGAAACTTAAGTTTCATGTTCTAGGTGTCTGCACTTAATTGACTTTGGGGAGAGAATCTATGGGATGTTAAAAGTTGTTATAGAAAAAAAGAATTTTATGGTAAAATATATTTGGGAAATATTGGGCTAAACAGATTCCTGACTAGGACTTCACAAAAACGTTTGTGTGCTGTTGAACATCGCAAATCTCCAAGAAAGAAACAGAATACACACAATTTTCCAAATGTATTTGGCCATGGAAAACCTTTGTTATAGGAAATGTCTCAGTGAACCATTTTTCCAAGGTATACTCTTTGGGAAACAGTCTACTGGTTATCTTATATGATGATGGACAAATCATTTAGACCTTCTGAATCATACAGTCCTTATCCATAAAATGAGGGTATTGGCCTGCTGCCAAAGGATGTTAATAGTTCCATAGGGCTCTGTTCTTGGCTTTCAACTTGCTCAGGATTTTATCAGTGACCTCAGTGAAGAGAAAAGCAATCATTGTCACATCTGAAGATGTTACTGGGTCGGGAGGAGTGGCTAATAGATCAAATGACATAATTAAGACTTAAACTTATCTTGACATATTAGAAATATAGGTCAAACTCTCCACAGAAAAATTAGTAAGGATGAGTATATGGTTCTTCTTTTAGTCTCAGAAAACTGCTTTTTAAAGTATAAGACGTGGGAGATGAAGTATGTGGAAGGGGCAGGGGAGGGAGAACCTGAAGAATTTTCTTGACCACAAACCCAAGATGAACCATCAGGGGGATGCTCTAAAACTAATCCCAATGAACATTTTTTTTTAAACAGAATTATTCTACTCTAAGCAAGATCTGAGTTCCCCAAGGGTTAGCTCTTCCAACATTTTTGAGTGCTTATTAAATGCTTGTCACTAAATCATGAATGTCATGTATATCATCTGATAGGGAGATATCAGTGGATACATGACGGACTGTTATTATAATTATATCCAACCAGATGAGGACACTGAGGCTCAGAGATGCCACCAAAAGTAGGTGGTAGAGCCAGATTTGAAAGCAGGTGGAATATTCCAAAGTCTGGATTATTCTGACTTTGCATAACAAAGGATCTGGGCATTCTGACATTTGAAGATGTGAGAGAATGTGGGATACTGTTTAAAGGGGTGAAAGGGCTTAAGAAAGATCGTGGAACATACAAAAGCTTTTCTTTTGAAGAGGCATTAACTATGGCTCTTCAAAATATGTCACCATATTGAGTAGAAGTAGAAATGGTTATTGGGAACCCCAGGGAGAAAGATTTCAATTGAATGTAAGGAAAGTCTTTTTAAAGGTTTGGCTAATCCAAGATGGATCAGGAACCCCCAGGAAGTAGAGATTAAATGAACACAGCTTCCAATTCTTGGTAAAATATTAAACCTTGAACCTTTTGAATTGAGCCATTTTTCACTTAATTGAATAACTCAGTCTATCTGTGTGTCTATACTGCTCAACATACTTTGGGATACCCTCTTTTGAAAAATGTCTTATCAAGTTAGGAAGACAGACATATACACAAATTATAAGCAATCTAGCACCGAATAATGACTTCACTTGTGAGTCAACCTTCGTGACTCTCTTTACCCTAAGTACCACCCCGTCGGGAACAATGAAAACTTGAATTTGAGCTTGTTGGATGCTGTAAAAGTCACAGTCTTTGAACAGTTAATGGTGGTCAGGGTCTGAGGCAACTCAGCCCACTCTGGAGATGAGAGAGCAAGGACACATTGAGAAGGAGGAGGGGAAGGAAGGAGGAAATAGACAGAGAAGCAGTAGTTGAAGAGACTGAGTGTGGGGCTCTGTCTTCAGGTTGCTGGCTGTCTCTGACACTTTAGAATACTTTTAGGAGTGTTACTGCATCTGGAATCTTCAGGAGTTTTTGAGAACAGTGGCCCTAGTGAGAATATTATGCAGGTCATGGTAGCAGAAAAGAATACCTACGCTTACCCCAGGGACATTCACCTGGAAAAGAAAGCATGTGCAGTCTAAGTTCACTGGATTCTTCTTTTAAGAAGCCTCATCTGGCTTCTTAAAAGCCCATGATGAAACAGTTCCCCAAAATGACTTTAAGAAGGTAGCATTTAAAAAAAGAGAAAAAAGAAGAAGGTAGCCTTTGTGTTTAGTCTTCATTTTTAAGTAATAAATGCTTACCGTCAGTTATTTTAAATTAGGTTTAGATTTTTATAGATTTATGGGCTTACTTAGAACAGGCTTTATTCTGTGTCAGAACCAGTTGGGTCCAAAGATCATCACATATAAGGTGACTGCTGTAACCGGCATGTCTGTGGAATGGGGGTGCCAAAGAGAGGTGACCTACGGCCCCTTGAGGGTTCCCACAGGATGAGGTGAGGCTTGAAGTACCAGGGGGAATTATCCAGGCAGAAAAGAGAAAAAAAGCACAAAACGAGCAGAGGAAGTAGTCAGTGGGATGAAGACCACCATGTCCAGCAGCGTGACTTCCACCTCTCCAGTTACATCAGGGTTGGGCCATTCTCTACGGCAGATCTGGGATACCCATTATCTAAGGCACATGGGGTGATTTTAGGTGGGTGGGACAAACTTGTAGCATCAAAAGAGTCTGAATCCTGGAGTGAAAATGATATCCTTGTGAACATTTTCTTTTAGTCCTTTGGTTGATGTCCAAGGCAAAGTTGTGGGTTAAAGCCAGTATGCACAGTAACAGGCTTTATAACAGAGAGGGAAGATCTTGACTTTCTCCTTTCCCTCGGTCCTCTCCTCTGCAAAATGAAGAGGAAAATAGGGACTAGTTCACAGCATTGTGACAACCAGATGACATATTACATACAAAGCATTTAGAACAGTGTCTGGCATGTGCTAAGGTCTCAGTCAACATGGGCTGCCGTTGTTTTTGTTTTCTCTGCTCTTGTCTTCTGAGGTGGATGACATTTATCCAGCTAGAGTTGAGCAGTATGATTTTGCTGTTATGAAATTTGTTTTTACAATGAGGAGTTACCTTCTCTATATTTTCATGAATACAGGTTTCTTTTGAAATGGGATTTATGAAAGTAAAGGCTCATAGAAGTGGTATGTGGAAAAGGAACAGCTCATGCGGGCAGAATGTGAATGAACACATTCTGGGAAACAGAGACCCAGATGATCTCTAAGGGTCTCTGCAGATCCACATGTCAAAGATTGTACTGATGAAGGAGGGAGGCCCACAGAGGATAGGAAATTCACCCAAGGTCACTGGGCTCATTAGTGGCAGAGCTAGGAGCAGATCCAAGACCTCCAGATGCTCAGACTCACGTTCTTCCCTTTGGAACTTGTTCCTGGTCCAAAGCCCTGGGACTCTTCTCAGCCCAGGGAGCCCTGTCTTGGCCTTGTCCTGGCAAAAGCGCACGCCAGGGGTGTAGCCCAACAGAAAGCTCTGCTCACTCTGTGAGACTACGGCAAGCCCTGAACGTGTCCTAAAAACCAGTTGCCTGCTGTAACATTGCTACATTCTTCCTGAGCCCCAACACCACGCTCTACACTGGGAATTTGGGTGGGCCCAGAGTCCTTTAGTATTACTGCTATAATTCAAAACATCCAAATTATTATTTTCTCCATGAGATGAAGCCAGGAGAGCGCTGTTAAGTGGAGAGAAAAGTGTTCGTCACGCTAGGCGTTCCAACAAAATGTCCTCCTTTGCCATTAAATCATAGCATTTCTAAATGAAATGATATTTTGCAAACTTTGGCAGTGACTGAAATTTGGATATTGTGCAGAATTTTTTTCCCCCTTTCCCACTTTGTGCTTTTTCTCCATGTGGTCCAGAGAACTACTATTTGCTGGCTTTACTTTTCTTGTTTGTCTTTTCTTATAACCCAAGCTGTCCACTTTCCCCAAAGGCCTCAGATAATTTGATTTTCTGCCCACAACTTATCATTTTAATAAATAATGAGGCTGATAAATAGAGACTGAAGAGTATAACCTATTACCCAAATGGGTTGTTTCTCAAAATCTCCCTTTCTCCAGGATTAATCATAAACAGCTTTATGGAAAGAGATATAGTTGTTACCATGATGCCCCCAAACAGAGAATTAATGAGGGCATATTGACATGGCAATTAAACCTACAAAGGCTGAAGTTGATCAATAAAATCTATGAAAAATGGCTCTACCATATTAAACCTTCTGCTGGACTCTTGTGTTCAATCTTGTGTTCTCTTTGCGAACACTTAGAATAGGTACCCCCTATTTACTTTCACCTCCACTGCCACAAAGAGGCTGTTGATTAATTGACATTCTTGGGTTCCAGCATATCTCTCTCTCTCTCTCTCTCTCTCTCTCTCTCTCTCTCTTTCTCTTTCATTGTGTCTTTCACGGACAGGAAAGCCTGAACAACTCAGTAGTGTGACTTCCATATCCTCAGCTCCACAGTTGGAGCTCAGAGGCTAGGATTAGCAGCCGAGGAAATCCATTGACAGGTCTGGAGCTGTGTCTAGGCCCACAGCTGGACTGCTCTCCTCCTACAAGACCCAGGGGACGTGGAGTAGTAGATTGCAAATCGGGAATCTCTCCCTGCAGCCTGGCTTACATTAAGGAAAATTTCCCCTGTGGATGAAAAGGAGGGACTTGAGCTGCTCCCCTGCTCTCTGGCCAGGGAGCACAGGAGGCCTCTTCTCTCCATGTTCTTGGGCAGTGTCTCTCAGTAGGTTTGGCTATATCTCTTTGGGGGCTCTCTCTTCCTCCCTTTCCTGCCAGTTCTTCTTCCCTAAACAATTATTCAGACCTATAACCTAACTTTGGAATGCTGGACTCAGAGCTCAGGGCATAGAAATGATAAATGAGAGCAGCTCTCTATTCCCTGGCTTGGCCTGTGAAGGGGAGATGCTCATTAATCAAGTATCTTTGTCTTTATTCATTCATTCAACAAATATTTATCAGAAACAGTGCCAAGCACCATTCTAGGAACTATCTGTGAATAAAAAGGATGAGAATCTCAGCCCTCATGGAGCTTATGTTCTTGGGATTTAGAACGGATTTAGGATTTGCAGGACTGAGTACAAAGGTAAATGCAGAAAGCTTTTGCTAAAACCTTATAAAGAATTTCAAGGGCTGGGGAGATAGCTCAGTTTGTAGAGTGCTTGCCTTGCAAGCACAAGGCCCTGGGTTCGATCCCCAACACCACCAAAAAACAAAAACAAAAAAAAAACAAAACAAAACAAAAAAAGAATTTCAAGACAGCAACAGCAGAGCCATAGACAATGCCTGGGGACTTTCTGGGTAAGGGGCTCAATGTGACTTGCTCATGTTACTAATGCATGACTCTGGCCCTTGCTGGGGTAAAGGGAAGGTTAACATGTGCACTTCAGAGGGAAGGACAATCCAAAGATGAGACACAGTAAATCTACTTCCCACAGGACTGGTAGTAGTTGGATTCTTCATCGAATGACTTGAGTCAAGACTGAATTTTTCTGGGTCTCAGGCTCACCATTTACACAATCAAGGTATTGACTTTCTGAGTTCTGAGTAGCATAATGGAGTCTTAATAGGAGTCGGTATACATGGGATTTCTTAAAGGAACCCTAAACCCAGAAAAATGATACTATTTAAGATTAAAATGAATAGAGTTACCTCTTGTGATTCCTTCCCACCACCTCCTGGAAATCCTCTAATACTCAAACAAATAAAAACTAAGGAGGCTTCATGAATACAGAAATGGTTGTAACTACAGATAACAATTGTTCTGGTTTTAAAGGGACCCAGCAGACCAGCTGTGCAGCAAATGGGTTTAGAGGTTAATTCCTCAGACGATCCATGCAGATCCTAAGTGTGATTTTGCATGGCTTGACTGTAGCTCTCTGCCAATGACTCTTCCAAGATTCCTGAATTCCAGCCCCGAAGCACAGCCAGCCCCTTCCTTCACCCCTGTTCATGTGTTTCTCCGCCATCCAAAAGTAATGAAAAGGGGGCTGGGGCCCTGCAGTGGATTCTGTGAACTTCATTGCTGGAAAAAATTACCAAGAACACGATTCCCAACTCCAAGGCCAACTGACAAGGGGGGAAACTCAAGTGAATGTTCTGGCATATGTGTCCTGGAGTTTTATGGAAACGAAAGAAATCATGCAGTCTTTGGAAATAAAGTTAGTTGAATAATATCACTACATAGGGAAGATTTGCTCTCAAGGTGACTATTTTACAACAGGGGCAATTTGGGGGCTGAGATATTCAGCACGTGATGCGGCTTGTCATCATGGACTGGTCTGCTGGACAAAGATCATGGAAAGAAAGGTCAGAGTAACTGTCGTGGAGTCCCATCTCTGCCATTAGATCTGACTCCTAGCCCTCTGAGCCTCAGTTTTCCATCTGTAGAATGGGGAAGGTAATTATCAATCACCGAGTATCCCTGTGAAGTTCAAGTGAGCAACATATATGAACTGAACTTGTAGGGTATTTAGAAGCATTCTTGACCTCTATCAACTAGATGCTGGTAGCTACCCCAGCCCCCACACTGTGAAAGTAGAAATGTTTCCAGAAATTTTCAAATGTCCAAGAGAGCAAAAACACTGCTCCTGGTTGGTAATCACCGCTTGTAAACTGCATGGTGCTTTACAAATGAAGGGTTTATTATTCCTTTTATTTTCATTCTTAGTTTCTATCTCCCTAGGTGAGCTCTTTAGACAGAAAATGCAAGAACTGGATGCAGGAGGTGTTGCAGGTGAAGCCCTTTGACTATTCACTTGGCGGGTGGAGGAGGGTTGAGATTTGGCCTAGCAGTAATGGACGAGGGCAGCCCAAGTCTGTCACAGAACATTTAAAGGCCCTCCCCTTTTTCATTTCCCGCCACGAACTTCTGTCTGTAGTAATAAAAAATCCAGTGTTCATCCCTGTGTCGCTTCATTTTAGGAGCTTGACTTTTATATGAATCTTTGTCCCTGTGTGGGGCCGCCAAGTATTATTTCTGCCTCGTCTTACCGATAAAGAAAGGGAAGTGTGTGACATTAAATGATTTGCCCAGGTCACCCAGAAAGTCAGTGATGGAGTCTGCAAAGGAAAGGATAAATTGATATCCTTCGTTCTCCACTGCAGTCACCGGGAAATCCCAGCAAAGCGCCAACCCAGTCAGTACCAGCCCTGCTTCCTTGCCATGACCAGAATCCAGAGGTGTCCTATATGGACACTCCTCTTTATCCCGTTCCCTGCCCCATTTGTCTGGGTTCCTTTTACCATAAAGCTTGTTTTCCTATAAGGCCAGCACATTATCAGAACATAGGGATCATACACAATCTTCTCTGTGCAAAACCATTGGGGAAACCAACTCCTCCACAGGGTGAGCACAAGTCTGTGGAACAGTGTTGGAGGAATCTAGAAAGATCTGCTCTGGGGAACCATGGACAATTTGAATCTTAGAACAATGACTTAGCAACTGTGTTACTTTTTGCAAGTTACTAACCTCTCTAAGCCTCCCTTCCTTCACTTTTAGCATCTGCAGCCAGAACATTTTTATAAGAATTCAGTGAGCCCATACATGTATATATAAATGTAGACAGAAAGAGAGACTAGCACATGCAGCCTAGTAGCACAATAAACATCATTTCCCTCTTTCCCTTAACTGACCCACTATTATTCCAAAAAGTCTTGACTACGTATAATACCCTTCTCAAGGGCTATCATAATGCATGCTTTTTCCTGAATTAGGTAGTTCAACCTATACACAGAAAATTGCTTGCTTGTTAGCCTAAGAGGGAAGAAATATTTTATGACTTCTCAAAACAGGATAGATTCAAGCTCAGGCATGGTGCTTCCTCATCTAACCCCTGAGAGGACTGCATGGTGTTAGTTGTGGCCATGTCTGTTTCCTTGCCTGGCTGGGGGCAGGGATTCTGTGTCCTGTTCTTTACCACACCTACCCCAATGCCCGGACAGAAATAGAGCTTGGAGGGCTAACTCTCAGCACAAGCTTCAGTGAAAGGATAAACCTTAGCAAACAGACAGATACCCAGGAGCCAGGTGGTTCTTAGCAGGGAGAGGAAGAGGAAGCTGGATGCGAGGGTCAGACCCTGATGTGTGCTACTTTACATGGGATCATCAGAGAGGGACTTGGATAAAAGGAAAATTTGAGCAAAGACCTCAAGAAGTGAGGAACAGAGCCTGTGGGTATCTGCGGAAGTGGGTCTGAGCAGAGGGGTCAGCCAGCGTTGACTCTCCAGGCTGACTTTGACTCGGATGGTGGTTGGAAGCCACAGGGGTGAGGGCTTGCTGGTTGGAGTGAGTGTGGGGATTGTCAGGAAGGTATTACGCTTCTCCGTGCTCACTCAGGGCAATCCTGGTTCCTCTTTCAGGCAAATGCAGGTGAATGTTCTAGTCTTTGGACGAAAGAAACAGTTGTGGCTTTGTTTTAGGTCTTGGCCGATATTCACATGAAGTTTTAACGATGGAAAATGCAAACCCGCACGAATGATTCCCACACTACCTGAAGGCCAAACACCTCTTTATGTTACCCGGGTTGCTAAAGGGCCTGGCCATGGTTCCTTGGCTCTGGGTGGGTGCTGGCCAGGAAAACTGCTCTCAGGAGCCAGCGGAGACAGATGCTGGCCCCCCGATACCCCCACTCCTTCACCCATGCATAACAGAAGAGCTGGAGAGGGAAGAGGGAACAGCAGTGAGACAGTTAATCTTCCATCCACAGAAATGTTCAGGCAGCTTAGGAAGAGGACATATTTCCAATTCCTCCTGAGAGGAGAAACTGATGGGGAAGTCGCACCTCCAGTCAATCCCCGGTTCACAGGGAAGTACCTGAAAAATCACACACGAGGAGATGTGAAACAGATCTGCGGAACTCAGGGCCCCTCTGAGGAACTCAGAGGCGCAGTGGCAGCTGGAAAGCCTTGCTTCCTTCACGTTTCCAAACTTCCCTCAACGAACTTCACTGCTGGTCTCCGTCTGGTGTGAAATGATTAATTCTTTCAAATGGCACTAGGAGCTATAGCAATCCGGGGCTTCTTTTCTCTATTCTAGAACTAGCAAGAAACACATTTTGTCACACCTTCTGTTTTATTGTTTTTTTTTTTTTTTTAAATAAATCGGACTCTCTCCCCCATAAATATTTACACTGGCAATTGAACACTGCCAAGCAATACTGCCTCATTTGGGGCAAGATTCCCCTCACTTATTGCTTTTATTTTACTCCCTATCTGCTTTGGTCACAGGATTACTATTCTACTGATTTAAAGAACAGATAGCCCTATATTCACCCTGGTCCCAGAGGTGACGTAGTGTGTGGTGAAAGGAGGGGACACCAGGAAGAAGGGACTAGCAGAAGGTCAAGCAGGGCAGGTAGCTCCTCACTTTGGGAATTAGCTCACAGTGTCTTGGGAACTGTTCATTGATTCGCAATTATTTGTTCACTAATTGCTGATAGGTGCTGGGTGTCCGGGGTATATAAATGAATAAAATGTGATCCTCGGTCTCAAAAAGATCAGAGCTTGGTCGGGGAGTGGTGAGAAAAGAGACCAAGGAGATTTGTTCTTTGTTGTTGTTGGCCAGGGTCTGCCTCCAGTCTCCCCCCAGCACCCCTCCCTCTTTGTCCCCTTTGTCATGTATTATTGAAGACCTCCCTGCAGCAATTACTAATTCAGGAGCAGCACACAGGACCAGGTTGTTAGCCTCCATATACTGACCTTTTGGTATTTTCTAATGTTTTAGGGAGAAACTCTCAATTTTCCAAGACCATTGGGCTCCCAAATAGGGCACTGCTTATTATCCCTTTGGTTACAATCTTTAAAAACGTCTTAGCAGACTCTGAGTAACTCCCGAGGGCAGGAACTGTTTTGTTGTTGTTGTTGTTGTTATTGTTTGTTTGTTTGCTTTTGTTTTGTTTCTTGTTTTTTTTTTTTTTTTCTAATTCACCTCTGCTTCTTGTTCACCTGGCACAGAGTACCAGCTCAGTAAGTATTGAATAAGTGAGTGAATGAATGATTTAAATATTCGAATTACTACAAAGTGACTGGGAGAGCGGACAATCCACTGGAAAATTGGATCTTCGTAGGTGGTCAAACCAGATAACTCAAGTCACAGTTGGAAAATTTACTTTGGGATTTGAATAGTATGCCATACACATAATTCACTGAAATAAGTGGCTTTCCTGCCTGGGAGGTTTCTAGACCCATCTAGCAGTGACACTCACTCTAAGTATTTGGCAGCTGTCTTAGAGACTTCTTTCTCTGCTTGAAAGCTGGATTTCAAGAGAAAGAAGGCTTTACCAATTCCTACCGGAGAGGCCCTGGTTAGGCGCAGAGGAGACTGAGGGTAACTTGGGTGGAATCTGCTGGACCTCCTGCCCACGCTGATCCCAGGCCCTATTATGACAACTCTGGGCCTTTGGATTGTGGTTTGTTCTGGGAATGTGTGTGGTGTGGTAGAAATGGTGGCAGAAAATTGAATTTGAAGTTAGGGGATCTTGGAGTAAGGGGATCTTGTGATACCTGCGGTGTGAACTTGAGCTCTGTATTATTTTCCTATGGCTACTGTAACAAATGCCCACGAATACAGTGTTAAAACAACACTTGCTTATTATCTTACAGTTCTGGGTAGAAGTCCAATAGAAGTCTTAAGAGGCAAAATCAAGGTATCTACAAGGTTAGTTCTTTCTGGAGCTCTAGAAGACTGTTCATTCATTGTCTCTTCCTCTTCCAGAAGCTTCTGGCATTTATTGGTTCCTGTGCACATCTTTCCCATCTCCATTTCTGTGGTCATATTATTTCCTCCTCTATTGTAATCAGATCTTCCTCTGCCTCCATTCTATAAGGACCCTATAATTTCCCCATCTCAGGATCTTTAATTTAGAGTCAGGATAGAAAGTTCTGGCATGAATGCAAAAAAGTTCATTACTATGTACAGGGAAGTAACATTCACAGGTTCTAGGAACTAGGATGTCAATATTTTTAGAGCATTTGTCCCTTAGTCTTGATCAAACTATTCTCATACACATGAAAATGGAAAAAAACTGAATAATCATTTATGCTGTTCTACATAACACTTTTACTGTGAGGATTATTAAAACACATGATTTTTGTTGTATTCCCTGCAATTACTAAAGGCAGGTGGACTCAACTTCACTCCTCAGTCAAAAGCAAGTTCATGATCTTCAAAGAGAACTATTTAGTGAATTCTTCCATTTCCCCCCAGGCCCTCAGGAACTGAAAGAGCAAAAGTTGATTGTTATGTTTTTTAAGGTGCAACTTACATAGAGTAAAGAGTACAAATCTAAGATATAGTTCACTGAATTTTTATATGCATTTTCTCTTGAATGACTCAATTCAGATCAAAATAGAGAAAATACCCAGGACCTTAGTCAGGTTTCCTCATGTCTTATCCCAGTTGATTCTCTTCAGACAGTCATTCTTTTGACTGGATGCTTTCATTCAACATTATATTCTTGAGATTTCTGTTTTTGCAAGTGCCAAAAGTTCCTTGGATTTCAATTGCTGTGTAGTATTCCATTTTGGGAGTATAACCTGATTTATTTACTCATTCTACTGTGCGCATGCTTTTGAGTTATGTATTGGTTGGGGACTATCACAGATAAACTCTGTGACTATCCTGTTTTCAGTGAACATAGACAGTTATTCCCAACGATAAAAAAGTGCATTATTAAGGGTAAAAGTATGGAAATGCAAAGCCAATTTCACCTTGAGATATGATATAAAACTGATAACAAATTCCATGTGAGATATGGAGTTTTAGAAACACAAGATAGGAGGATGCATTTCTACCAAAGTTAAGGAACTGAGCTCAAATCCAGTGGAAGAATGAGAAATTCATAATTTCATGGCCCTGATTTCACATCTGGGGAGAGAACTTTGGGTTCTCTGTAAGCACCATGAGCTCTGATCATGCACACTAGCTGACCAGAGTCAGTTAGGATAGAAAGTTCTGGCATGAATGCAAAGAGTCTGGTATGTCTTTCTCTAGAAGGTGGGTGGGTAGGTGGTAGAAGACACCGTTGAAAAGCAACTAAGAGGACCAAAGCTGAAAAAAAGAAAAGGAGTTATTGGCTGCTTAAGGCTATGGAAATATTGAAACAATCCATGTCAGTTCATTTTATGATTATTTCTCAGAGTTTCCATCTCACATTGGATTTTTCTGGGGTAGATTAAGAATGGGAATCAATTAATGTGAATCTCATGTTACTGCAAACAGTTGGAGGTCTTAATTGGGCCAGGAGTGAGCAGGTGGTCCATCCCCAGTCAGCTATCCTTTCACCTGTCAGTCAAATGAGGAGAGGGCCTCCATAGCTCATTAGCAACCATTTGTCACCTTGCACAGAGCTTTGAAAGGATTTCTTTGAACTTTGTTTGGGATTGATTTTCTGCATATGCTGAGTTGTTACTGACAAACTCTGGGCAACTGCTCCTCAGTAACAAATGCATTTTTTTTTAAAAAGGATTTTAATAGCTGTGAATTACAGAGCCTGGAAGGATGGGATTCTTTCTCCAACTCAATTCACCTCACCAACCCTTCACTTTGTGCCATTGCATTATAACACATAAAAAGAACTTTATCTTTCTTAAGGGAACTGCCTTGAACTTTTGATATTTTTTAACTGCCAATGGCTCCAGACTAAAATTGATTCATAATGATACTTAATTACAAATGGACTCTATACCTTGACCTTGTCTTTTACTTTGAAGGATCATTCAGGAAATGGGAAGACCTCTGCATTAACAAGGGCTGTTTTGGAGCACCACCCTCTGCCTGAATAATCCTAGAAACCATCTTCTGTCATCTCGTTTCCATTCTGACTCCTCTTAAGGACAAGAGCTCTGGCTAGTTTGCTCAGGTTTTCTCAAGAACATTTGCTGTGCCTTGCACGGAGATGATAAACTATAAAAATCTGTTGAATTAATTCATTCAAAAGAATAATAATCACTTTGAGCTTTTGGTTTAGGGATGAAGACATAACATGCATTGCCTGGAAAAGTAGCCATAATTCATCAGCCCTGTCCCTGCTGTCCTTTCCCCCAAAATGTTGTGAGGAGCCAGTTTTTATTTGTGCTTCAATCTTTTTTTTTTTTTTAACTGAGTATAAGACTAAAACATATTCATTGTGGAAATCTTAGAACACACGCACAATTCTTACAAAGCTGTGATGTTTATTCCCTCCCAAAGAATGGAATTATATTTAAAAAAGAATGGGAGGTCCAGTCAGAAGTGACCACCTTCAGCCACAGTCCTGGCAGAAGCAGAAAGTTGTTAAAGAACTTGCAACATGAGAACTCTTACTTAAATCTTTTGTTCTTCTAGTTTGTTCTCCACTACCAGAAAATGCCCAAGGACTTTCTCTCCCCCTCTCCCTTCCTCCCTCTCTTATTTCTCTTCTATGTCTCTTTCTCCCCTCCTCCTTTCCCATCTCTCTCTCTCCCTGACAGGATACTGGCATCCATATACTCTGCACCAGCCATTGGCTTTCCATCCCCCAGCTCCTCCAACCAGGGGAGGACAATTCTGCCAGAGCCTAGTGCATTTTCTATAAAGAATCTATCTAAGGAGCTTAAGTTCTGTCTCAGGGAGCAGGGGAGGATGGAGGGACGGAGTCGCCTGCCCACCCCACCCCCACGGTAATAATGATCATCCCGTCTCATGTAAAAATTACAAAAAGGATAAAAATTAAAGTCACTGCACAGACCATATAGACAGAACCATTTCACAACTTCTTGTCACTGAACTAGAACTTATAATGTTTGCACATGACCTTCTAACATTGCATTTTGAACATTTTCCCATGTAGTTAAATTTTATCGAAAAGCATGATTTACAGGCTCTGCCAGTCCTCAGCCTTATGGAGAACACTTTCTTTTAAGCAATGCTCCTATTGTTGGGCACTTGGGTTCAGACTGGGTTTTTAGCTCTTTCTCATTCTATGGCAAAGGGAGGGTGGTATTTGCTTTAAAAAGTGGATTTTGCTGGAAAGACAGGACCTGGCATGATGAAAGGGGGGCACTCTCATTATGGACGTAGGTCTCAACATTTACTATATAGTACACATTTCCTACTTGCCATTTTGGCCTCCTGAGGGACAGAAACTGAAGTTCTAATCAGTGGAAGCCAAGTGTGGGGGCTGCCAACTTGACTCACATTAGGAAGTTCCCAAATCTCCTGGGCTGTATCTTTCTTTAGGACCTGACGGATCCAGGCATAGTGCAAATTAAATAGGATGAACCAAGCCAAATTTTCCTATCTTTCATATTTCTGAGCATAGGTCTGGAGCAGCAAGGGAACTTTTAACACTGACCTCTAGTAAAAAACGATAACACATTTGTGTTAATGGCCCTGGAAAGCCCCCAATTGCTAGAATCAGTGTATGGAGTGTTGGGGGAGGTGGTATTTTGCATTCTCAATTTTATTAGTTTGGTTCACTGTACCAGATTTTTATACTCTGTTCCTTTGGAACTGGGGAATGCTTATAAACTCAGAAAATTGCACTGAACTTTGGGAATTGATCCAAGCTCTGGATGCTGGAGAGATAAAAATTAAAAAGAGAAGCCAGGCAAAAGACAAGCTTCATTTGAGTGTTTGACGCTCTTTACATGAGCAGCTCCATTTCTGCACTGGCTTATCTGTAGGAGAGGCAAACCTTTGTGTTAGGGGCATCTGCCATCTACTGTGCATGTCCCACTACTGAGCCCTCACTTGCTGGTTGACAAAAGCCTTGACTAGGTGGAAACTTGGGGAGTCAACAGGAATCCAAATGGAAAAGCCGAGATCATCTATGAGAGTCTGAGGGTCTTCATTGCTGGTCCTTGCCCAGGATCACATTTTAGATCACCAGCGAGTATACCACTTTTTAGTGTTTTCTGTTACTTTGGTTGACATTAGGTCTTTGGGCTGGGGAGCAGAGGTTTGCTTCCAAAGGTGACGATGCTGGCATTATGCAAAAATGAAGAAATACATGTGGAAATGTGAACAAAACTGGGATGGTGACATTAAGAAATGGCCGGATTGGGCTGTACAGGAGACAGGTGTGAATGGGACCCTGGTGTCTAATGGCTGTCTCTTCTTGGCACTGAACATGGACAAACCAGAGGTTGTTTTAATTGGGAATGACAGACTGTATCCTGCTGCTGCTTGTGTTTTTCTTGAGGTTGACAAAAGCTGACTAATCCAGGTAACTTGTACTGGCAGCTGGGCATTGTTTTTGACACTGACCTATCCTTTTCTACTAATATTAGCTCTTTAATGAGGTCATGCTGGTATCCATTTTTAATATATAAAAAATTCATAAATACCTGACCTTTTAGTGGCCAAGGAGGGCTTCATAACATTTTCCTCATCTGCACGGATTCCTGTTTCACATGCTTTTCACATATCTTGTTTTACTTCTAAGCTTTTAGTTCTTTTATTCCTTTTTCTTTTTTTGTAGCAATAAAAAACACCACAATTTTCATGTTGGAATTATGGTTCTATGGTTTCCAAAGTTGCTCTGTTTAAAAACTGATCAAGGGATTAGTTACAAGTTTTCAGTTTCTATGTTAATTTGCTTATATTTTCTCCTTAGAGAAAATGACAACTTTGGGGCCCTGTAGAAACTATTGGGTCTTCTCATTATGGACCTCCCACCCAAAGGAGACCAACATGAACAGCTTTTTAAAGGCTACATTCAACCCTCTCCTTACAGATTTAGGATAATATGGAGCTATGGACAATCCGTCAACAATCTGCCAGTGTTGGAAACAATAACTTGAGTTACCATATATTAGGTAGAAGGCATCTATACCTGGATTGATATGTATGATTCTAGCACATCCATGGTTTTGGAGAAATCATAGCTCTGTTTCAAAACCCTTGCTGTTATCTGGAAATTTCCTTGTTTTTCTCTGTAGTCTTTTCTTCGGTCTTGCGATGTGATATCAATGTTGAAAACTCTGAAACTTTGATTCGCTTAAATATTACCAAAGAGTTGAAGAATAAAATTCATAGTTTAGGTCCCATCTGAGCTTTGGCAATACTATTTGAACACACAGAACCAAGCAGTGCCAAATTTATAAATTAAAATTAACTTTACAATGAACTATAAGGAGTTCAGATGAGAAAAGGGATTAAAGAGGTGGAGTAGGTGATTTCTCAAGACAGCTTGGGTAGACAGGGAGGAAACTGAGATAAAATTCACAATGGCTTACCCATGTTGACCTTTCATAGACTATTTCTATGTATTAAGCAGGAAAGTCTTCCAGAACCAAAGGACTGACTCAAGAACAAAAGAAGAGCAGACCAAATGGCAGGCGGTGAGGATAATTTGGGGCCAGGAGTCCTAACACAGAGCTCTCAAGTCATTGAATATGCTGTTCCTATTTTAAAAAGCCTCTTTCAGCTCTCAGAAATTTTGATAGTCAATGCCCCTGGGCTCAAAATCTTCGAAATAACTCAGAAAGAGTAATTAGCGCCTTGCTGCAGCCCTGCCTCTGGGGGACTGTGCTTTGGGACCACTTTGGGACCGAGGCTGCCTCCTTGTCATGATGTGCTTCAGGAGATTGTCAGAAACAAGTCTTCCTCTGGCTTAGATTTTCCTTGCAGCTAATGGTTTTAATATGTTGAAATCTAGAAACTCAGTAAGAGTGAGGAGCAAGAGAATGTTGCTGCCCTAGGGTTTAACTTGAAGTAGGTTAGACCAGAGCAAGTCTGGTCCCAGAGGCCATTGGGTGGAAGCTTTGGAAGGTAGCTGATCATGGCACCTGAAAAGTAAGCTAGTAAGACATAAACAAAAATCCCAGGTAGGTAGGCAGTCATGATCCTTTGGGTATTCTGGAAACTTCCCTGATCTGGCTCCTGCCTGAATTTTCAGCTCATCTGTCACTACTTTCTTCTCATTCACTAAACAATGACCATAAAGATTTTGGAACAGGTCAAGCTGGGTTTTGCCTCAGGACATTTGGATTTACTCTATTAGATTCCTACCCTCCGGTGTTTGGCTCCTTTTTATCCTTAGTTTTCACATTCAATACCACCTCCCAGGATCATCCTGCCTAAAATACCCTATTAGTACCCTGGTTGCATGTATCATCTGGGGTATTCTTACAAATTTTGCTGATTTCTGTCTTTCCCCTGGAATATAAACTCCTTGAAATCAAGAAGTTTACCTCTCCAGCTCAGCCCTGCCTTCCTGGTTTTTGGAACAGTGTGTGGCATATAGGGGGTAAATCGTTCCTGCCTGGATAAATGATTAAGTTAACAGAAGAATGAAGATGAGAACAGAGAGGTAGATAAAAAGATAGAAAGCTTTAGAGTCTGAGGCCATGACCTAATCATAAAGAATTAAGTGAAGAAATAGCTAGTAGATCAAGTAAAGTGTCAGACTGAGCTTAGAAGTAAATACTGACTTGAAGGAAGGCTACTTACCTTAATGTCCTGAAGTTTGCTCTAACTAGTGGCCAGTTTGGATATATATCCTGGAATATGGCTGAGCTTATAGTGGGGTTGTCTTTAAACCAATGAAACCACACCGGAGTATATAGATTCCATCGGGGCAGGATTTTTGTCTTATTCACTGTTTTATCCCTTGAACCTAGAATCATGCCTTTTATTGGTAGATATGCAATGAATATTTGTTGAATTAAATATTGGATGACTGACTCAATCAGATTTTACCTGTGAGATATATCCCATTTGCCATCCTGACCTAAAGCAGAAAGATAAGGAGTTCAAATTGGGTTGTCGGGGATGGTTAATCACAAAAGAGTAACAAGCAAGCCCAGAATCGGTGGACCTGTTTCTGTGCTGAGAACTGGCAGCTGCCTTGCTATGGCCCTAAAGTACAACGCCTGAGGCTGCTCCTCAGATTTGTTGTGCATTTGGAACAAATCGGCCCAAATCCAAGACGCATTCTCCAGGTGCCAAATTACCCTACTTAGCAAAAAAATACTATGCTACTTTATTGGGTAATTGTCATAAGCCACCAATACATCAATTTAACATTTATTTGTTATCCTGGGTTCCATGATGAGGTTTTTAAGCTTGAATTTCTACTTCTAAAGAGAAAGTTTTTAAAAGACTGACTGTTCAAAGAGTGTTTTCTCCAGCAGCAGTTTTATTTACTCACCCATTGTTTATCCATCAAAGGGGTAGTAGCTGGAATTGCACCTGGGTTTCACATAAAAGAACACAATCCATATTTATTTTCTTATCAATACCTCAATTTTTTTTTTTTTTTTAGAATTTACCAATCTACCATCTCAGCCCTGTGTTGGGGACACAGTAATAAACTTTTCAGTAATGAAAAAAAAATTAAGTCCTTTTCTTGGTGATTTCATTTTAATAAGGGAGGTGGGCAATTAACAAATCAAAATGCAAATATATCATTGCAGATTATGATAAATTATGTTTCAGCAGAGTAGTAAAGAAGGAAACTTGATTAGAAGAGGTTCAAGAAAAATTGTCCTGTTAGAAACTACAGATGAAAATTCAAAAAGCCTGCAAAAAAATATGTTTTGTTTTAACTGGAACCAAGAAATTTGGTTGTGGATATAGGAGTCTTGGAGTCAGGGGTTTTAAGGTGAGAGGTATTTCCAGAGTTAATGGGAATTATTGGATGGGGAAATTTAAGCAAGAGAGGGGGATATTTTGGGGAGTGCTGGGGCGGAGAGGCTCAAGGGGTTGGGACACGGTCAGCAAGCGTACTTCCGGAAGTGCATCCCCGGAAGTGCTCAGCTCATCTTCTGGGATCTTTGCATGCACAGGCGCAGTCAGTTTAAGAAAAGGTACAACATTCCACTGGTGCTTCCTGATGCCAGTTTGGTTTCAGCCACACTGGGGAATCTGAGGGGTTAGTGGCTGGCTCAGGACAGAGCTGTGGGATCCAAGAGAGGCAAGACACAATTCCTGTCCTGCTCAAGGGAATCTCAGTCCTGTACCCCGCTAGACAGATGCATCCCTCTCCCCACATCCACAAGAGGTTTTTCTCTTGGAGAATGACTTGATCATTTAGTCAGTTTAGTGGAACTATTTCAAATGCAGAATTTTTTTTATTAGCTTTTCTTCCTTTCACACCCATTCTTGAATATGTTGACTTGAATTCACAAACTCCAATTAAGTATGCTTGGCTAATAACTTCACCATGAAAATATCTCAAACTATTAAAGTATTGAATAAAGTATTCTGCTTTTGACACTCCACAAACCTCACAGGATTTGAAAAACTTGAAGTATGCAGAGGGAAATCAGACTAAATGCTCACATATATTTTATTAGAAACATTACTTTAAAAACATGAAGACAAGGGGGAAAAAAAGACCAAATTCAATTTTTCAGGCTGGCACTTCAACTTCTCTACACATTACTCTATTCTAAACAGGAAAAATAAAATCAGCTTTGTTCCTGAGCATATGCTTTTGACATTTTTTTCCTTGAAGTCTGTGAATTATTAATAAACTAATTTCTCTTTATAGTTCAATCTTGGGAGATTTAAAGTGTTCACTCAAATGCACAGGGAAGAAATGGAGCTTCCGTTCCAATCAGCTCCAATCCTCTCTAGAGAGTCTGGCCTTGAGGTATCTCTTAAGTCTTTGATATCAATCTTTGGTTCAACTGGGAATTTGTGATCATTTCTAGAACTAGTCCGTTAATACCACTTAATGCCCTGTTTAAGTTGGGCCAGTTCTGCCAGCTGGTTTTATACCTTCACTTTGCTCCTGAGATATTTTATGTGTGTGTTTAGATAGCATCTTTATGTACATTCATCTTTGTACGTAGTTTTACTTGATGGATTTTTTCTTGGTGAGTTGTGCTGGAAGGTCAGGGCTTTTGATAACAGGGAATGTCCAGTAAATTGACAGCTCTTGTAATAAACCATGTTGAACCTAAGTATCACCAAGAGTGCTTCCTCTGTGCTCAGTGGAGCTTAGTGGACAGAGTTGTGGGCTCTATAGAGAAAAGAAATTTGCCAAACCAGAGCTGTAGAATGTAGAATGGACGAGCTCTGGATGAAGTTCCTTCTTTCCACCCCACACAGATGAGTGTGTTAAAATGTGGAACAGTGGTCAGAGGTGGAAAAGAGAGAGTTCTTCTATCAGTCTGGAGTTTGGATAATTGAACAAAGTCACTTCCAACATTATAACTTGATTGCTTCCCATGGCCTCAAAGTATTAGAATTATTATCCTTTCTCTTTTTCCTTCAAAGAGAGAAGTTTGAGTTTAATTGATATCCTGCAAGGGACTAAGCATGCTTTCCCTCTTATTTGGTAGATCTTGGGGGACTGAGATTCTGGATGAGGTTTTCAGCCTCTGATCTCCAGTCTATGTATTGATCCAAAAGGGGGGAAAAATGTCCAGCAAACACAAGCCAAAGCTGAATGCAGCAGTTCTTGTTCCTCTCTCCCCTGGCATTCTCTGAGGGAAGTGGCTTTAGCACTGAACTGGCCTGTCTACCTCCTCCCTTAACGACCTGCTGTATTAACAGGATATAATAATGATCAAGCTCCAGAGTCACCAGGTGATCAGGTTGAAAAGGTTGCTTAGCAGGAACACCGAAGAATTGAGATTCCACATCATAACAGCATCTTTTCCAACAGGCCAGCTCATGCAGACAGTAAACTTGCCTCTCTCCTGAGGAGGCCTGGATCAGAACCACAGAAGGGCAGAGGGAAGGGGGAAGGGAAGGCAGAAGAAGAAAGAAAGCTTTTCCTTTTTTATTTTAAAAGGAAGTTCTATTCTGGGACTTTATTTACTTTTTTGTTTGGCTCCAGGGGTTAGAGGGCTCACAGTAATGGAAACTGGAGGCCACCGATTTATTGCTCTTCCTCTGGACTTTCTGGGCTGGTTTGTGTGGTGGTAAGTTGAGCTTCCTCAGCCTTTCTCACCCAGGGCCTTAACCTTGATCCAGATCCATGAACTTTTCCTCTGAAGGATCTGGGAAAACCAGCCAATCTCAGGCTCAAATGGTCCTACACATGAAAATACGACTTTTACCAACCTCTCCTTAAAGTCCCACAATGAAAGCATCTATGTATCCAAGAAAAGCCTTTTCACATTGTGTAAGGTTTTCAGCCATCTCCCTTTCATTTAAAAGGGTAGCATGTCCCTGCTTCACCTCAGCCACACTCCCAAGCTTCTTCAAAGGTTGTACCTTGTCCCACCATTACCGATATCCCAAACACGTGTGTGTGCTTGAGCGCGTCATCTTTCTTTGTAGAGGTGGGTTGGATATCATTTGGATCCTAGGGTTTTCTTGAAGCAATTGTCTAATATTTTCTATATCTGGCAGAGTGTTTCAAAGAAATAGAGCCAGGAATGGGCTCACACAGTTGAGGGGGTCAGAAAGGGTGAGAGATGGAGGGCAGGCTGGAAACTCAGGCAGGAGCAGACATTGCACTTGCACAGAGATTACCCACATCTCTGGGAAACCTCAGTTTCAGCTCTGAAGGACTTCATGTGAGGGAACAGAGCCCATCCACATCAACAAGGGTGATCTCCTTTACTTAAAGTCAGGTATCATCTACATTTACAAAACCTCTCCACAGCAGCCCTTAGGTCAGTACTTGACCACGGCATGGGTACTATAACTTAGTCAAGTTGATAGGTAGAATTAACCATTGATAGCCTTCTGTAGGCTGTGGCTGAGCACAGCAAGGTCATCCACCATGTGCTCTGCTGTGTATGTTCTTGCTCTCTCAAGTTCATTCACTTCTCTTTATAACCCCAGTCATCTTCCTAATCCAAACAAAGGCTATCATCTCTCCTAGATGGATGTAGTTGGTTCTTGATTGGTCTGCTTGCCTCCATTTTTGCCTCGAATCAAACTGTTCTCCACCCTGTGGTGAGTAATCTTTTCAAAATGTATACCTCCTCATGTGTTTCTCTGCTGAAAGTCACTCACCTGCACTTGCCTGGATCTAGGATCAGTCACATCTCCTTAATACTGCCTTCAAGGTCCAGCTGGGGCTGGCCCAAGTACACTTCTTCCACTGGCTTCTTGCTTTCTGCATTCCAGCCACACTCTCCCTGGAAGGGCCTTCCGCATTCATCAAATTCCCTTCTGCCACAGTCTTTGCAGGAACTGTTCCTCCTGCCAGAAAGGTGGTTTCCTCCTTGTGTACCTGATTCGTTTCCACACTTCCTTGCCACCGAAGGCCAGCCTTGGTGGAGGGGAGCCTTTCTCAAGCATCCTGACCAGACCAAATTCTCTGTGTGTGATCATGGCCCACACCTCTCCATTGGAAGACATATTGCATTGGATGGTTAACATTTATCTGTTTATTTGATTACCATCTCATAGACATTGCTCCGTGAAGACCCCAGCACTGGCTAACTTGTAGCTAATGTCCAGCATGATGCTGACACATGGATCGTAACCAATAAATAACATCAACTGAATATGTGAAAGAATCGTCCAAGTTAAGATGGAGATCATGGCTGATTTCCTGCCCCTTCTGATTCCCGCCCCTGTTTTCAACACAACTGTAGTTTCCTCTGACTTAAAACTTTATTTCCCAGTCAGCTGCTGACACTGGGAGTTTTAAATATGGCCAGGAAATCTGTGTAGACCACCCTTCCACTCACCCATCTGCTCCACTGAGCTTATCTGACACTTACAGAAGCCACAACCCATCCCACATACCTAGGGGATCATTGTGCAGCTTTATAGTTTTGAAAACATCCCAATATTTTAAAATCAGGAGATTTCATCTAAAATTATAACTCATACCATGTGAGGAAAACCAGCCTGGGTTGAGCAGTGACTGATCCATCTAAGAAAGAACAGGTGACCTCAATTCAGTACTTTCCTCCTTTAGGTCAGCGTCCATGTCACCTGAGTGCAATAGGGCTGAGGTTCCTGCTCTAGCTGACGGCAAGCTACCAACAAGCTTACTTTTTCATCTTTTCCTCTTTCTTAAATGCTAAGGAACATGTTCTAGAAAAATATATGCAATAGTCTAAAAACCCTTATGGAGCAATCTGATAGTCTAAACCTCTAGTTATGACTATGGATGCCCTCTTTTATAGGTCATGGCTAACCAAAGTAATGTCAGTAGGCTGTAATTCACTTGACCCTGATAATTTGGGTGGGCCTAGGATGAAGAAAGACTTATAAATGATTTTATAAGCAGTTTCCCTATGAAAGCTGAAAAAAAAAATAAAAGCATTGTATCCATACATCAGTTGTTTTTGTCTGTAAAATGGGAGTGAACATACTTAGCAGAACTAACAGTCGGTTTTGGCACAGTATGAAGGCCATGCACAGGAATCTTTTATAGACTTCTCCCAGGAGCTTAAGTCAATTCCCTGAGCTTGTGACCTTCCATTGGACACAATACAAAGGGTCATTATTTGCTTGATTCTCATGCTTAAAGAAAAAATAAAAAAGGAAGTAGAGATGAAAGTTAAAAATAGGGCATGTGAATATAATGTAACTTTCTCTGGGATCATAAGTCTGTTAGAGAAATTTTAAGAAAAGGAAAAAAAAAAAGACACAATATGAAGTGAACTTCCTGGAAGAATGTTATTTGCTTACAAATATTTATCCAGAGAACTCCTCAGACTAATTCTTTTTTAACGAGTGCCCTGGAATGTAGGTGGAATTCATCAGTGCATCCTTGAAGGAAACTTGAGAGTTAAGCTCAGAAATGTCTTTGGTTTAGAGATATTTTCCCAATTTCCACACTTTTCAATTTCTCTCCTTTGTTGCTAATTATTTTTTATATACTTAGAAAACGGACATGCACATATGTACACACACACACACACACACACACACACTCCCAGGTACACACATACACTCTCCACTGCCTCCACACTTTCTGGGCATGCGTATTTCATATTGGATCTCCTGGTTGAGTTAGAAAAAAGGTAATCACACAGTTCCCAAATTTCACAGGTCTGTAATAAGAGAGACCCATTTTTTCTTTGGAGCTAGGATTCATTTATTATAAACAAATAGTGTTTTCTGCCATTCGGTCTGGGGGAGGGTTGAATCTAAACCTCCAACCCTGCCTCTGAAGCATTATTCTGTCAGAGAATTATGTCACAGGTGGAGACATGTCCCTGGGAAAGAAAGCATCTGCTTTTACATGAATGTCATCAGTAATAAAGAAAGATGGGGAAACCATGTGATCTAGTAGCTGGATCCTGTCCACATCAGATCTGGTTTTCAGTTGTAAAAACAGTTAAATTACACTTGATTATTCATGTGCACTTGGTATAAACCTTTTCTTAGCTTTACCAGGGTCCAAAAAGAGATAGGAGAACCCAGTGAAGGCTTTAGAAGACCATCCTTTCTGAATTCTGCTACAAACTCCAAATGCTGTATCCTGGTTCAGAAGCCGGAGGTTTGGGGGGAAATAAGTTTAAGCTCATAAAAATACTCAAAGGGCAGACTGGTCATCAAACAGCTCGGAGCAAACTGCATTTGCAAATGAATCTGCAAACATGTGGATTCAATTTTCCTTGAAATGCCCAGAGGTTAAAAAATTAAGGGGAAAATGTTTGGCAGAAAGAGCCTGGGGTTTGGCTATGTGCACAAGTTTCTGAAAAATAAATTGATTGTTTTGCCAGAGAGAAAATATTACCTAGACCCCTTCTCAATCATATCTCTAACTTAATTATCAGTGGCCCCGGATTCTCATAGTGCTTGCAATCTGGACAAAAGAGTTGAGTTCATTAGGAAAGAAAGCAAGTTTTATTCATTCCCAGGGTGGCCTTGTGCGTGGCCGACCCAGAATTTCAGTACTGTCAGGGGCTTCGACTCTAGCAACATCATGGCAAGAAAACCATCTGCTAGCAAAATTGTTTCTCCTCTGCCTATTGCTTCCCATCTGCCTCCACTCATCAAGTTTTACCCCTCTTTTTCCTTCCGCCAAGCCCCCAAAATAATACCTTTTTTATGAGCAAATAAACACAGGCAAATATGGAACTGCTTTAGAGCAAATCCAAATTGTTTTAAAAGATCATGAAAATAGAGTGGGTGGGGAGAAAACTACATCTGGGAGAAAGCAGTGATTAGGCTTAAAACAATGTGAGGCCAGTGGCATCAAGTCCCATTTACAAGATGATGTGTGTTGCCTGTAAGTGGCTGTTCTTGGTCTCTGAGGTAGCAAAGTTGTCACATGGCTCTCCCGTTGCCATGGCAATAATCTGTAATTGTGCAGAAAATCCACGGAACTCGTGAGCAACTCCTTAGTGGATTGGGCTGAAAGAAAATCAAACCCATGAAAGCCCTGAATTGATGTGGCAGTGGAAGTGTGTTGCCCAGGCCGGGCCAGGCAAGGCCGACCTTGCGCTACACCTTCCCGTCCCCTGGCCCTCACCTAGCAATGGCGACTGCCTCCTTTATGTATGCTTCTCACCTTTGTCTTCAAAACCAGTGAAAGGTATAAATGCTAGTCAGTCCAGGAAATGCTTTGCCCCTTAGGCTTCTGAGCACAGGGTTTGGAATCTATGGGGTAGGAACTGTGGCTCCTTTCGTCACCCAAATTTCTTGTGCCTAGATGAGTATCGAGGGCCCATACCTGACTTGTAAATACAGACAAAACAACACCGTAAAAACATCAGGGTCTCCATAAGGCCGGTGGGTGTTTTTCCTCTGGCAAAGGCACCTCTCATGTGCTGGGCAGTGAGGATGTGTTGTCCCTGGTGTAGCTTGGCAACCAAGTATACACACATGTACAACACACCCATGGGAGGATGCCAAGACTCGCCTTCCTCAAGGCTAATACAAATCATGCCCCAAACCCAGCCCGGAAACAGAGGGTAGGTGGCACTTCTCTCTCCTGGGCTAAATAGTATGTGACATTTAAGCATGTATCGGCAGTCACCCCAAATGGTGGAGGGCAGGAGTGAGTGGGTGGGGGTGGGGTGGGGGTGTGGAGACTGAGCAGGAAGAGGAGCCAGACGAGTCACTCTCATGGTCCAAAGTGCAATGAGAATCCCATGGGAATGCAGCTTCCAAGCAGATCCCATGAGAACATCTGGAACCAAGACACTCACGCCAGGCCCTAAACCCAGACTCATTAGTAAAAAAGCTCCATTTCTTCTCATCTCTTTATTTATCTTCTAATACACCACAAGTATGATTTGCTTCTCTTCTGCACATTTCCCTACTGGGAGCAGGAAAAGGAAGGTAGGGAATGAGCCTCAGCTGTACCCTGGGATGCTTTCTCGTGGATACGATTTTGAGGGTTATTCCGTTACGGCCAATAGAAACCCGCTCTGCCTTGACTAAGCCAAGAGGAAGGTGGCTTAGGAGAATGGAGGACTGGCTCATGGATTTGGGGAAAGGATTGAGAACTAGAATAAGAAACCTGACAATTTAGGGGTCCATATGGCAAAATAAAACCCCAACAGTTTTATCATAATTAGCTCCTAGAATACTTGTTTTCAACTCTTTTTATTTGCTTACATTTTCCTTCCAGATTCAGTCTTGGGGAAAAGAATCCAAATAATCTGCTTTGGCCTACTTTTAAATGGCGGGGAACCCAGTTCTTTCTTAGTAAGGGTTGGGGTTTGTGAAAGGAGAGAAGGGAGAGTGGAGAGTGGAGTTCTGAATCTTATCAAGATTCCAGAGTGGGAGAGAGAGAAATCCTCCAGGCAGGCATTAAGGGGTATGGGTAGAAGGAAGGGAATCCGGTACTGGGTTGACTGGGGTGAGTGGCATGATGAAGAAAGCCCACCAGTGAATGGGCGGCTGCATAGTTTGGAAGAAGGGTCGAGTAACTGGAGATGCCCATCATTCAACTTCAGTGAGCTCGCCTGAGCAGAGGCTAAGAAAACTGAAACAGAGACAGCGGTAGCTGGAGAGCCCGCCAGGGAGAGGGTCTTTTGGAATCCTCTTCCTGAAAGAATTGAGAGAAAAGACAACAACCAGAGTTGACACCAGCCTCGCTAATGGGGCAGACTTCCTGCTAGTCAGAGCTCCCTGTTAATGTCCACTTCTCAGCATGTCTGATTACAGGTTGAAGTTGACCGATCAGCAAACTACTCAATTACAAGCCCATCTTCTCCTCGTGGTGCCACTAATTAAAACAGGAACCGTGTTGCCGTTCACACACTCCACGGAGTTCCACCTTCCAAAAGCTGAATTAGTCACAACAATTAGCCGTCGCCGGTGGAATTCAGCCTCCTGTTTCCTTTCCCCAACTCCACTCCTGTTTGGTGTGAATTCATCTCTGAAAAGCCTTCCCCCGGGATTATTGATCTCCCCCATTTCCTTCACTGTGAGAAAGAAGCCTATGTGGTGCAAGCCTTGAAATCCAACCCCAGAACGCAGCTCTGTGGAAAGCTCAATGTTCTGGAATGCTCTGACCTTTTGTCCTGCCAAGCATCATTTTCTTTTTTTCTGAAATAACATCATGAAGGGTATTCCTCCATGTACTTAATTTTTAAGAGGAGAGGCAGAGACAGAGGGAAAACAACATGGATTCGTACCCTTGCAACAGCAGGAAAGCTGTTCTTCAGACAGCTGGGACAGACTATACTTTTTCTACTCTTTTTTCTGTCTTGATAAACATAATGGGCCAACCCTGGTAATTTCAGCTGTAGATGCACCTCTCTAAGATGGGATGAGGCTGTCATGTGCAGGAAGAGAGAAAAGATGCAGAGAAGCACCATGGAGACAGAAAAAGAGGAGCAAGGTCTTCTACGCAACCGCAGAGCACATCCCAAACTGGCTTGAAGGCCAAGTGCATGGCTTCCTGATCAGAGAAAGGAACTTTTGTAAACTGTTCAAGGTCCAGTTCAAATCTCCATTAAGTTTGAAAATCAATATCCCTGACCGGAAGAAAGATGACACTTCTGGCCTCCTTCCAGAAGCACTGTCTTATAGCCTCCTGTGGAAAACTGCCTGCCCACGCTTCTCTCAATATCCCTTCTCCCTGGAACAGAGAGGGATATCGCTGCTTTTACCTTTCCATACAAACTTTTCCATTTGACATTTAATGAGTCCATTGTTGGTCCCCCAAATGCAATGAAGTAGATGTCTCTCTCAAAATATTTCCTTCTAAAAACAGCTGTGCACACTTAGAAATTGCTAGGAAAATAATTTTGTACCCCAGGGTAGCAGGGCAGACCAACCTCAGAGTCATGATGCAAATTCAGAATTGTAAACAACAATAGAATAGAGCTAAGTGGTCCCTATGACACAGTGGTTAAATGCCTCAGTTCTGGAGGCACCAAACCTCAAGTTCAATTTTGAAGTCACTAGTTAATACTTCTTTCTGGGCTGCCATTTCCAAATCCATGAAACAGAAAATAACACATGGTTATTGGGAGGATTAAATGAAATATTATACATAAAGCACTAAGCAAATTGTCACATAGAAAGTACTCAATAAAAGGTGAGGGTTATTAGTGATAATTTACATTTTGGACAGAATTCCCAAGCAGGTAGCCAGTTGATCGAGTAGAACAGGGAAAACATGTCTGCACTCTGGAGGCCTTAGGGCATGCTCACTGAACCCCAGCAATGGTCTCTTGATGATCTGTGTGAGTCCATCTCACCCCAACCTTTGCTGTTTTCCCACCCATGAAGTCTTTGATGTGCCATGCCCTCAGCTCCTTATCCTCTGCCTTGGACAGGCTGTCCAATGTGTGAATGGAGAGCTAAAGATGACTCAGAAAATCCCACTTATTTATCAAAGTTCTTTATCCAACATGGCTTCATCCAAAAGTCGAAAAGTATTGATTGCACGACAAAATGAAGCAGGAAACACACACTGGCACACACACAAGCTGGACTCGTCATCCTGCTACACACCCACACTCTGAGATGCAGTTGCTGGTAATGGTAGAAATGGAGATCATTTGGTATGTTCTGCATGTGATAGACTTATTTTGGTTGGGATAACAAATGGATATCAGCTAAATCTCATATCAGTTGAGAGATGGAGAGATAAGGTCTGCTGGTGGCATTTTCCTCTAATGCAGTGACTTTCTGATAGTCCACACTCTGAGAAGGGAACAGGCATGAGGCTAATGAGGATGTTAGAAGGAAGGAAAGAGTGATATTAGGGAGATGGTGGGTGGAGAGCAGGAAATAGCGTGGCCGGCTCTTACACAGGCTCAAGTTGCTCACTGTCGTATGCAATAAATCTGCTCAAAATGTTAAGAGCAATTAAATAAAATGGAGAGAATACAAATGTGGAAAAAAGCTATTGTAACTGGATATTCCAGAACTCAAGACCCAGGCATAATGTTTTTATAATAGTGTATATAAGAGAGTGTTCTATTCAATAGTCTAACAAGGATTAAGTAATTGAACAACATGATTTCAAAATATTTTCTAGGTTGGATCTTATACTGCAAGCATCTCAAATACACATAGTTCCAGTTATGAGACTCTGCAGCTAGGACAGCAAGCTCTAGCCTGCAGAACATCTGGCTTTGACCAGTGTTCTCAATCTCTTGTTTTTATAAGCAATAAATTTGGACAGCCAGGTTTGCATACTTGAGCCATTTGATTCACTGGATGCACACACAATTTGGGGCACTCCTTTATTGCTGGTGGTCAGAGGTACCTGACTTTAATCCCTACATGTTAAGATGGCTCTGTTCTTTTCAATTAGTTACCTAAGTGTCTTTAGGTCCCTGGCACCTCCTAAATGTTCGCTAACGGGTTTTGATTTAGTCATTTACCAAAACACTTACTGAGAACCCACCATGAGGCAAGTTCCATGCTCTCACTAGCTTATAGTCAATCGGGGAGACAGACATTAGACACGTCAATATCTAAGTGATTATCTGATTACAGCTGGGAAGAGGACTTCAGAGTACAAGAATGGGATGCTGTAAGAGGAGCCACTTAAGTGGTCTGGAGACCAAGCAAGGCAGATCTGAAGAGTGACATTTAAGATGTTATATTTAAACCAATGCTTGGTTTGGTCAAGTGAAAAAGGAAGAGGTGGAAGAAGAGAATGAAATTCCAGAAAGAGGAATCAGCATGCACAAATGCCCAAAGGCAGAAGGGATGAGACACATTTGAAGAACTGGAGAAAGGTCTATGTGACGGATACAGAGGACTTCAGGGGGATTGGCAGGAGATGAGGATAATGAAGCAGGTAGAGTTCATGCTAAGGATGTAAGTAATGGCAGACCTAGCAGTTATTCTCAATGGCACCATTTAATAGAGAAACGACTGCCTCTCAAACGTCAGTCTGGTTGATTAAGTTCTCAAAAATGTTTATTGAGAATATAATTACTATTTGCATTTTATTTCCACTACTGGCAAAAGAAAAAGGGATACATGATTCAGGGTCTGCCCCACACATGGTGGGTTGGTAGAAAGGGCAGTGCATTTCTTTTTCCAACATTTCATCTCTTTGTGACACTGAGTTTTGCCACATTTGCCTGAAATTGGTATAATCTTCTTTAAACAAAACTCTATTTTTTCTCAAACAGATTTACTTACAAATAGAACTTTCAATCACTTCTGTAAGTTGAAAGGTAGTATTATCTGCCACAGAAATAAATAGAATGATTTAGAAAAATGAAACAAACCACAGTGCTATCACATACTTGATAGTCAGGTTGGTGTGCTGAGTTCTGAGCGTGTGACCTACTCCTTACGGTAGAAAAAGAGAGATTAGCATCAGTAGGAATTGGGAACTAATGGCAAACCAAGACATTTTCTTGGTTCTTCTGATTAAATTTACAAAGAATGAAAAAGGAAGCAACCTTTCCACTGCACAAGACAGTATAAGTAATGTCACGTCAGCACATGACACAGGAACACATCCACAGACAGGTGTCACCTAGCCTACACTTAGAGAAACGAGTCTATTTCCTAGATAATAAATGTGAGCTGAAGGCATACAGTCTTAATTCATTGAATGAAGGAGGCCAGTCCTTATGTGGCAGCAGCACATATCTCACATTTTGGAAACAAAATAGACCTTTGATAAATAAGGCCATTTTTCAGATAGACAACCATCCTTAGGGACAAAAATCTTAGAGATGCTCTAGACTTACCCCAGGTGGACTGGATGACTAAGTAGACCAGTTAGAGACTCTCAGGGAGGATCCCATCACAGGGACAGAAAGATGAAGGCTGATGACCATTCATGGAGGTCAAGTGGTTCTGACAACGGCCACAGGAGACTCATAACCAATCTTCAATAGATAGGAACTCTTACCATTGTTTTGTTATCGTCTTAAATATAATTGCCAAACTAGCACTGGTATCAGCAGAGTCATACTGTTGGCAGCAAGAAATGGGAATTAGAGACACAATCCCCATCCTGGGGAAGGTTTGTGAGAACCAAAGGAAGACTTGGATCCCAATGGTAATGGTTTATTAGACTGTATTCAGATAGAGACTGGGGCACTAGGGAATGAAGAGAAAGATTCATTCATTGAGTCTATAAGCATCTGACTACAAGGAATAAAGTGGAACTCAAACAAAAGCCCTCAATGTAGAAGAGATAGCATGTTAGTATGATAGTAAGTTAGTTAGATATTATGATAGTATGTTAGTTTCAAAAAACACCACATAACTGGTCCAGTCCCGGGAACTATAGCATCATTATCAGCAAAGGACTTGCTAGAGAAGCTTATTCTCTGGCCTCATTTCAAACTAATGCATGAAGAACTCAAAGTGGGGTCCATCAATCTGTGCTTTTACAAGCCCTCCAGGTGATGCTGGTGCACGCTAAAGTTTGAGAACCACTGATCCAGAGGAAGGAAGGAATGCTAGCGTGTAGAGCTAAAGATCGGGGCTGCTTTCCTGGCAGGGATATTGTCCAGCTCTGTACTGACTTCTCTTTGCTGGGTAGTGGTATTTCACATTTTGGTAGTCACTTTCTCTGCCCCACTATTTTCTTTATGCACACGGATAAACATCATACTTGTGACAGATAATTAAGAGTGCTCTCATGAATCATTTCTAAGTTTTCAAGCTTATTTTTTAGGAGATACTTTGGGAAAATTTGAATGCAGCTTCTCATATATATGACCTGGTAGACAACCTATGAACATTTAAGGGTTTCGCTTTACTTTATTTTTGAGGCAAGGGCTCCTATGTATTACCTTGTGCTAAAGAGTTACTTAGTGTTTACCCAGTGATGGAGATGGAGATGGCCTGCTGCTTTCCCCTCCCCATCCACAGTGCAGTGTGAAATAGTTTTGGTGAAGAGGATGATTGTGAACCAAAATCCTAGTAGAGGAACACAGCAAGAGATGCACTGTGTTAGTATTACAGATGATGGATTCAGAGTTGCATTTGAATCTTGGCTCTGCTGCAAGTTAACTGTGAGACCCAAGGGAGATCATCTAATTTCTCTGAGCCTCAGTTTACTCATAGTAATGTGGTGATTTCATAACATTATTGGGATGATTGAAAGAGGCAAAGCTTGCATGTAAAATGCCAAGCTTAAATTAGTTGCTCAATAAATAGATGTGACTCAATTATTTTATTCCCTAATCTCTTTCCCATGTTTCTTGGGATACAAAGTACAAGTAGGGAGAGGTTTTCTGGATATAGTCTGAGACATAATAGCCAACATTTCCTGAGTTCTTATCAGTTAGGATGATTTCACTGCATGAAACCAAAACCTAACTCAAACCAGTGTAAATGATAAGAAATTCTATTATCTCCTATAACAGGAAACCCAAAGAAAGGAGGGCCTCCAAGAGTAATGCGTTTAGGGCTCTGGCTTTATTTCTGTATAATTTTCTTGAATCTGACTTATGCTGTAACTCGATTTCTCCTGGGATTGACTTTCTTTATAGTCACAACATGATAGCCAACAAGAGCTGAAGTTACCGGCTTCCTTGCCCAAATCCTGCAAAGGAAGGAAAAAAAAAAAAAACTCTTCCAACCAGTCTTACTGGACCAACATGGGTCCCTTGCTTCTGAAGTCATTGTTAGCTTTCCTAAAAAGAAAAAAAAAAAATCACATAGGATAATAGCATGCGCTGATTGGCTGTTTTTCAGAAATCTGAGTTTTGACCCAATCACTGGCATCTGATTACGATCAATGGTTAGTTAAACCTGGAACCACACTGGTACCAACTCATCTTGAGTTTCTTGAGCTGAGTTTTAAGAGAAAACTGAATACTTGGAAATAAAGAAATGGAGGACCAAATCTTGTTGGGTCCACTTGTCTACATGGCAGGGACAGTGCTATGCATTTTGCATTTATGCTCTTATTTTCTCTTCATACCCATCCTTTGAGTTGTTCTTTTTACAAATAAGGAAGATGGAATTCAGAGAGGTTATGCTCTGTTGTCAACAGCAAGGTCAGTATGCAGACTCAGGCCCAGAGACCCAGCCCTACTCACCACCTCTGTCTTGCCTGGTTAGCTGACCTGATTGGAGAGGGGCTCACACACTAGTTAGCCTCACAGGCAGGGTATTTAGGGATCCTGGCACTGGCCCCTGGAGGTGGACTCATTTTTACCCCATGCCGAGGAATAATGGGAAAACTCTGGAAAGAACTTGAGCTCAGCTCTCAGGTTTCCAGTTATTTGTCTGTTGTTACCAAACACTAAAGACTTTAAAAATTCACTGTGGTCATATAGGCAGGGAAAATGACCTCATGCTTGCAACCGCAAATCCAAAATGCTCTGGAATCTGTAAGACGAACTGCATTTTAATTAGAAGAGAGAAAGAGCGATGAAGACGTTTCTTGGATATTTTTTCAAACCCTCCCTTGGCTTGCCTTCAGGCCAGAATGTGACAAGTGCCCTAAATCTGATAACAAACACACACTTCTGAAGTCATTGTTAGCTTTCCTAAAAAGAAAAAAAAAATCACATTAGTTTCCTGTTACCCGTAAGAGTTCAAGAATGTGTAGCCTTAAAATACAGCACATGAAAACACTAGAAGTCATCTCCTATTAAATATTAAAAAGCAAAAATGGAGCTCTCAGCCCATATTCCTCTTGCTTAGAAGGTTTTTTATTATGTCAGGTCCTCAGAACCTTGAACCAGGCAATATTAAAAAGCCTTGCAATTTATCCTAAAACACAGTCATTGGTTATTGACCATAGTTGATTCTCAACCACTGGGTCAAACTTTCTAGCTGAAGCCGAAGTTTTCCTGACAGTGGAGGCAATAATGCAATATGGAGGAGCCACCACATTTCATGATTTGTAAACAGAAACTCTTGGCCTCTGACATAGTGGCTGTTTAATCAATGGTGGTGGCAGGGAAAGGCAGGTGGAAAACCCTTATATGTGATATGTTTACCACAAGGCACATGCTTTCCTGACAACCTTATATGAATTAGCTCCTTCAGTATTTTCAACAAGCCAATGGAGTTTTACCCCATTTTATAGACAAGCACACTGAGATCTAGAGAAGTGAATTAAAGCTACGTAAATTAAAAGGACTTCAACTATATTTGGGGACACTATGTGGCAAGGATCTGCAAACTTCTTCTGTAAAGGGTCAGAGTACAAATTTTAGACTGGGGAGGTAGAAGAGACTCTGTAAGGGTTACCTATCTCTGCCACTGTGGTAAGAACACATGCATTGATATAATGTAAACAAAAGATATGGCTGTATTTCAATAAAAGTTTATTTATAGGAATAGGCATTGTCCTGAATTTGGCCTTGGGGTTGTAATTTGCCAAACCCCGGTTTCAAGAAATACTTCTCTGTATTGTATGGTTATCTGTGACAAATAACCAAGTAATTTTTCCTCTAATTTCCAATATATTGTGGATTGATACTTTTATAAAATAGATTAAGATAAAATAATATAAATAACATTCAAAAGACATGTATGTCCAAATTTTTGTATTAGTAGATAGACAATAGACATAAAATTCTTCTGAAAAACTTATAAAAGTTTGTGAATGCTCTCAGTTTCTGTACTAGACTCAGCGTGGACCACTAATAAACAGTCCCTGGAATGGCACCTTTCCGTGATTGACACTGAGTGGTTTTGCTCTAAGGATTAGAGTAGTTACTGTCTAGCCTAACAATAAATTCATGAAGTAGGCAGTTCTGATCACTTATACATATCAAGGATCCAGACTTCTTCCATCGCTTTACTTTGTAGTCCTCAGAATTTGTCTTTTCTTCTGTCATCTCTTTAAGATGGAGGGTACTGTTTTCATTGTAATCTCACATGATGGCCTCCAACCCAGAAAGGAAAGAGGTATTTCTCTCCACCTACTGTCTCTTATTAGGTAGATAAATTTGCCCCATGCACTCTTAGGTTTCGATGGTTGTGAGTCACATGACTCATACACACACCAGTCTGGTGGAAGAGGGGATAGGGATGCCATGGTAGACTTATCCTGGTTGAATTTGCCCCTCAGACTGTTCCTAGAACCACCTGACAAAATAATCAGAATTCTGTAAACCAAGATAGATTTCAGCTCCAGAACTGTGCTTAAGAAACCTATCTGTTTCAGATTTGAGCTTGCCTGATCTGTCCAGTTTACAGACTGTGCCCCTTCTGTCTCCTCTAGTGAGAAAATTCTTCTACCGCTATGATCACTGCCTCATGATCTGTGTACATCTAACATTCGTGTGGTGCTTTAAAATTTATAACGTGCTTCCATATGTATTAGAAAATTTGAATGTCAATGTTTACAACATGTTTGTTCCAATATTATGTTGGAGGACAAAAATTTAAGCCTGGGGATATTGTCTGAGATCACACAACAAGAGATGCCAACATCAGAACTCTGGGCCAGAACTTTTGATGCTCTGTAGGGAGTTCTTCTCGAGATATTTGACCATTTGTCCTGAATCGATCAATCCGCAGTACTGTAGCAACAGTACTAGCAACTGCTAGCCTATCTGCAGAAGGTGGGCACAGACCGTCACTGATGTCAGTCGATGGCTTGTGTTGATAGAAAAGTCTCACTTCTTTTGATCCTACTGAACTGAATGGTCTCATGTAGGGTGGACAACTCTTATAGGATTCTTGGGACTCAGGGCTTCCCAGGTTGGTGGAACTTTTAGTCCTAGTTTTCAATTCCAAAATCAGTAAAGTTCCAGGAAAATCAGGACAAGTTAGTTTCCTAGTCTAATTCTCTATCTACTGCCCAAATAGGCTTTTGTGCATTTTTTTGTCATACTAAGTTCACAGGCCCCTAATTTGTCTACAAACCAATAAACAACATGTTAGTTTTTGTGTTGTGAATGATTTTTTCCCTGCAATGAAAATATCTGCATTAAGAGAACCACAGATACATCTTAGAATATGCTTTCCTTCTTCCCCAGTTAAGGATTGCCATGGGAAATTTTTAGAAATATTTTTTCTTTACTGGCTATGGAAAGAGGCACACAGGAACTGCTTGTAAATATTATTTCTACTTCTTTTCTCTCTGCTACCAAACCCACCCTAGGTACATGGCTGCAGGCCTCAGAAGTTACCCACTGAGTTGAATGCTTTTAAAGATGCTCCAACTCCTCCATCATCCCCCAAGGCTGGTCTTGGACAGTCTGTTAAAAATCACCTAGGACTCAAAAAAAAAAAAAAAAAAAAAAATTGGGGTCTTCCACTAGGCCTAAATTGGGGGTAATGGGGAGGGAACCTGGAATGAATTGGGAGCCCAGGGACTAGTACTTTACAGAGTTCCCCAGTTCTTCCTGACATGCCGCCAGCTTCTGAAGTAACTGGCTGGAATATGTCATTCAACCTTTCTGAGTGACAACTAAAATCGTAATTACGCTGTTAAGAGAGAACCTTATGAGATCGCACAATTGCTTGTCTTTGTCTTTCCTCCTTTCTCTCTCCTTTTCTCCCTCACTTCGTCCTTCCCTTTAATGGCAGCGTTTCATTTCAATTTTGGGAAATGCTCATGGAATAAAACTTATAGATATTTAAAGTGAATTTAAATACGCCTTCTAAAAATTCAGAAGGCTTTTTGTGACTCTTCGTCTGTTGGGACATGAGGCTTGAACAAAAGCTCGGAAGAAGGAGAGCTCACAGTGCTTTCCTGGCTAGGGGACATCCCGGGCTGCTTCAGTCACCCGCTGTCACCGACCCTTCACTCTTACCCTTCTCTTTCCCCCATGTTACACACTTGCCGAGAATCAGTGGACAGAAGGAGATTTGATTTACATTGCTCATTAGGCTCTGGTCTCTTGGCTGGGCTAGGCAACAAAGATGAAAATTAGTGACAAATCACAGCCCTGCAACCTGTGCTATGACAAAAGCAAGCCCCATAGCTGTAAAGTTCTCATTAGGGCCTCTTTAACAGCTCACGCTGGTTTTATTTTTTAAGCCTCTGGAATAGTTAATGCAATGTGTGGGGCAACACAATTTCCATCGGGGCGCAATCAAAAAGGAAGCTGGTTTCCGCACTTGCTTTAATCTCCCTTCTTGCATCTACCTGAGGCGTAGCGGAGGTCCCCCTGGAACGCCTGTGCATCAGCCCTGCCTCCAACAAAAGGGAGACTTGCCTAGACAGCTCCCGATTCAAAGGTAAAACAATTAGTACACATTAATCATCACAAGGATGAGACTAAAAGCATGATCCTCTTAGAACTGGAACAAATTAAACTGAGAGTACAGGAGAAAATCAAGCAGAAAAAGACCCACATGAGTACAAGGAAGAAGAGAGGACTGTCCTCTGAAGCCCCAAATCTCACCACTGTCGAGGGTCCCCACGCATCCTCTGTGCTTGGACTTCACATAAAAATTACTCAGCCCTCCCCAGCTGCCTATAGAAAGTGAAAGTCACACATGCTGGGACCATGCAGCTAACTCCTGGCAAATCCAGAAGCTCTGTGAAGATCCAGGAGCTACAATCACACAATTTGGAGTCTGATGCATTTCTTAAAGTCAGACAGTTGCCCCCAAACCCGGATTGAGCTTGCCCAGGGTTGATCTGGGAGGAAGAAACTATCTTTTCTTAGGAAAAGAAGAATCTTTGCTCATACTTCCATGGAAGGCCAGTCCAGGACCAGAGTTCTATTTAGACAAGGAATGTCAGCCTCAATCATGGTCCACCTGATGATCTCTGTCTACTTCATTGCTCTTCTCTGGGCTTCTGTCTGTAATGTCAGTTCTGTCTGGGAAGGAGTGCCAGGTCACAGGATAAGATGTACTGCTGTCACACCCAGTACACCTGAGAGGCGTGTAGCATTGGTCCATCCACAGGTGAGATTCACTATGCCCTACAGCCAGGGATGAATGGACTTAGAATCCAGAGGAGGGTACAGAGCTGTCCCAATCACTTCCAATAGGTGGCTTTTCATGGGTCTCTGGGTATTCCCTGGAGTCCCCTCTCTAAGGTTCCTGGTTGACTTGTCACAGAAGTGGTTCCATTTCAGGCCACCATGTTCTTTCTTTGTCTCTTTTCATGGCTCCAAGAGTAACAACTGGGTACAACAGACTCAGGAACGTCTCTCTTTTCCCCAGGAAGCACAACTGATGAATGATTCTATCTGCAGAGCTCTTTCTACCGGAAGTGAGATAGAGAAGCTTGGAGCAAATGAAGAGGATGGAGAGCCCACCCTGCCACAAAACTGTGCATGGAAGTTGCTGAGTTATTTGTATCTCAAAGAGAATCACCAAAGAGGAGGGTGTTTAAATCAAAGAGTTACTAGTGGACTTTTGTGTCCTTGCGAGGACTATTGGAGACATATATCCCTTTTTATAAAATTGCAATCTCTTCCAGGTATCCTCATGTTCCCTAGTAGCAGGGTAATTGGATTGACAAACTCAGCTCTTTTCATTTATTTGATGCTAATAATACTCATTAACTGCCCAGAATTTTAAATTCTCTATTTTCTTTCTCACCTTTCTTCACTTTCTTCGTCTCAGCAGTTAACCATTGAAAACATAACATGATGGTCAAAGGAAAGCCAAGGAGTGGTTGTCCAGAGTTGAGATTCATATTTGCAAACTCCCCCCGGCCCCCTATCTCAGTGCTGTGTGTCTACAAGATATATTAGGGAGGCGTTGGGTTTACCCACCCATGGCAGGGTTCATGTCATGTGATTGTGAACTTTGTGCCGTTTCCAAAATGGAAAATATTCAGCTTTTGATGAGATTATTAGCTTTCCTCCTGTCCGGGTCCAACAAATGAAAAACAGATTTACATGTATAAATAACAATCAAGCGCTGAAATGATTTATTTAGTAAAGTTACTGTTTTGGAAACTAAATCAATGTGTCATGTCAAGATCCAATCTGCCCTTCACTCATATGGCAAAGGAGACTTCTCTGGGGTCTGCTAGGGGAAAAAAAAAGTTGGAATCCTATTAATAGTTTACTTCTGCCACGTGAGAGTTACAGTGGAATTCAGCCATGAGAATGAAAGCTCAAAATAATGTTTCTGAGAACATCCTGATAATAGCGTGTGTTATTTCTTATTGTATTCAAGATACACACAAATGACTCTCCCCCCGAAAGGGAGGGAAACAAAGCAAAGGGCAACATATTTTCCACTGTGTAAATTTCCTTCTTCAAGGAGAAATAGCGAGAACCGGAAGGCAAATCCTATGGTCATTTCATGTCAGAATGCTGTCACCAGGGCAGCTTCAGAGATGTATAGGACTGCACCTCTATGTGCTTTTCCATAAAAAATAAAAATACACATTGAAAGTTAAGCACTGTATCAACTTTTGAACTTAACAAGGGCAAGTCTAGGAAAACCTCAAACCAGGATGCAGGGATGTTTCTGCATAAATAATGGGGAGGGTTCCATGCCTCGGAATCATGTTCTAGAATATCCCAAGAATCATGTACAACTCTTTGATAAAGAATCATCTGCAATTAATTCTAATCATCCTGCTGACATTACACCAAGGCATGTGATTTGAGCCAACTCTGTAAATAATCAGGGGTGATACCACTCAAAATAAAGTTGAGTAGTCAATAGTGCTGATTTGGTTCTATTTGAGATCCAAAGACTATAGGGCAGAGTGAATGTGTCAGAAATTTCTATTGAACAGGACCAAATCCTATTGATTATTTACCAGTTGAATGACTTTGAGACAAATTGTTTAATTTCTTTGAGCTCCAGTTTCATTTGCAAAATGGAAATAGAAATATCTAACTGGTAAGGGTGTGGAGAAAAATCACAGATATTGCATGTGAAGTTCTGGGCGTAGAGTAGGTTCTTGATAAATACTACTAGCTATTGATTGACTTACATACTGTAGCTCTCATTGCATCTCTTTGTATTTGAGATTCTTAACCTGAGGGTCTACAGTCATTATATGGGAACTACACTCTCCCTGCCACTGAAATTACATGCAAAGTCTTCAACATGTGTGTTCCTGAGGATGAGGGTTGATAACTTTCACAATACTCTCAAAGGGGTCCATGATAAAAAAAAAAAAAAAGGTTTAAATTGTTACTTTAGGATATGGCTTCACCTATTAATCTGAATAAAACCAAAAATTCCTGTAATTCTTGATTTCCTCAGTTACGTGTGTATGCTGTAGAAGTTGTTCTCACCCCAATCCACAGGAAAGTTCTGCATGTATATGGGTATGTGTGTGTTCACGGGGACATGCATGCGTGTGGGTTTAGGGAATGTTAATTTCATAATGTGACACAATTAAGTGAGAAAAGACAGAACAATTGTGGGACCAAAGAAGTTGACGGCAGATGTGCATATGGGGAGGAGCCTGGGAGAGGGTGGGAAGAACAGCAAGGGAGCAAGCAGGGGCCCTCGGAGGGGAGCAGAGTGGGGTGAAGCTAAGATCCCTCTTGGGTTCATTTTACCCGAGGTCTCAGTAAGCCCAGAACCTGAGTGGACTAGATTGCATGATTGGGTGCCAGGTATGAGATGCAGCATGTGGGAAATCAGCAGGAAAGAGTGCGTTCTGCCGTTAGAGGAGACACTGTGACATGTTTTAGAAGAGGGAAATAAATGCTCAAAGTAGACCTGAATTATATAAATCAGACAAACGGTAATCTGGAAAGCAAAAGAGTCAGAAGCAAAAACAAACTTCACAGACCTGGTGCTTCCTATTTCAGCTGGCATTTCTTGGTTGTGATCAGCCAGTGGTTGAATTCTCCCTAGGGTCATGCTATGCTTGGTGCACGGCAGTGAGTCGGGCTCGGGTGATATTTTAAGATGAACACGGCTTTATGCTGGGTGGTGGATGAAGTCAATAACTTGAGTTTAAAAATGTATGTGTATGCATGTATGTCATACATTTACCTACATGTATAAATATGTATGTGTTTAAATTAATTAAACTTCTTAAAACTACCCCGAAGGAGATATGTGTGTATGTGTGTGTGTATGTGTGTGTGCATGTGTAAATACAGCAGCAAGCACACCTTAGAGTTATTATTTTCTAGGCACTGTGCTAAGAGATTTAAAGACATAGTCCATTCAAACCTTAAAGCAACCACATGACGCAGGCATTATTATTGACGGTCATTTTGCAGATGAGGAAACTAAGGCTTACTAAGGTGAAGTACTATTCCCATGATCACACATTTGTCAAGTTTAGGACTTCAACTGAGCAGTTGGATGGTGCATCCTGCCATACAAACTGCCACTCTCTCTATTCCTAGGGAAGATGGAGCTAACTTACAAAATGCTAGGGCAATAATTTAAGCAGCAGCAGAAGGGCAAGGGTCTCAGATTTGAGGTTGAGTCTCATGGAACCATTTTATAATATGCCCCCAAGTGGATGTATGACATTTTAACCTTGTGCTGTACTCTGCCATGTTTTATTACTTCTCTGTACACCAGGCAATAGAACTCCAAACAGAGAGGAGAGGTCAGCTTAAGAAAGGAGCACAGAAATAAAAGGAGCCCTTTTATTTTTTTTTCTACACCAGTCCCATAGGTCTAAGAAAGTCAAGGACTTGATATTTACCATTCATTGGCTCCACACAAATGGAGATCTGCACTCAGAAGCCACAGAAAAAGAAGAAAATGAGGTTCGCCACCTCCCAGCAGTCTTGGTGACGCAGGAGGACATATTGAGGCTGCTCTTTGATGGCTGTTGGCTAGTTCCTTATAAGCAGTGAGGCCAGGGGCAGCAAGCAGGAAGGGAGAGCTTGGAGAGAGTCTTGACCTGCACAGATGTCTTGCAAAAAAAAGTCAGTATATGGCACGTCTCTGAAGATTAGACTTTTGGTGGAATTTCTCAAAGGGCACGGGAGTTTCTTAATGGCCAACAATTCATCAAGTGCTACACGCTCTGGCCTCAACTGCTGGCACCACTTTTCTCCTGTCTAACCCCTGCACCTTGCCCCTCCTTCCCTATTGCTTCCGCTCTTTCTTTCCCCCTTTTTCACTCACGAAGGAGAACCGCACTGGCATCGAGTAAAGATAGGGACCGAGTGGCCCACACCTGGGAACAGGCAGCTGGGTCTCTGCGGGGTCGCTCCAGCTACGCAGGCCTTGGGGAATTACATGGGGAAACACAGACGTCATAACATGTTGACCTGGGTGGACGCTAGTTGCTGTAGACATACGAAGTACTGTTCATTGCTTTGCTGAGGTTTTGCTTATGCTCTGAGGATCTCACAGAACTCAGAAAAACTCTGACACAGATTGAATGCATCAAAGATGTGTGTATTTGGTTGACTTGTTTGTGTGTACTTTATTTTCTATCCAACATGTGTTCTCTATTATCCCTGGCTATAGGAACTTCTGGAAATTACTCATGCTTGTCAATTTCATCACTGTATTCCCAGTTCCTAAAACAATAACTATCATATTGTTAGTACTAAATGAATACATGACTGAGTGTCATTAAGTAGATGGGCTTATTTGTCTTTGGGCCCCTGGTTCCTGACACTGTGAATCTGGCCAAAATCTAAACATACAACATGAGGTCCCACCCTGTAATTTCTTGGTGAATAGGCTGTGGTATGCTGTATGTCATAAAAGGAACAGCCCAAAGCTGAGTTTTCCTTCAGGGATCACACTGGGACAATGGACACTAGGAAGGGTGGGGGAGAAAAAGGCATCCTTACGCCCTTAGGATCCCAGACTTTCTCCGGTTAGTGGTGCTTTTCCTTGGGTTAGCGGGATTGCCTCACTAGGTCACTACAACTTATTCTCTGCTGTACAGCGACATCCTGTTCACAAGCCCATTCACCCCATTTTAACAGGAACCTTACCAACACTGTGCATGAGTGCAAAGGAGAAGCCTTCCCACTAGGTACTGTCCAGAGCAGAGCATGTCAGTGCCGAGAGACCTAGAGGCGGAGGATTCTGTTCTCTTCTTACTCAGATTCCTTCATCTGGCATTGTGCTGCTTCACAAAAAGGGAGTCATTTCCTCCATCACCGTGGTGATATGGGAAGGAGAAGAAAATTCAGAGGGCAGGAACCAGATCAGCCTAATTGAAAGAAATGAGCCCCTTTAAGAAACCACTTAAATTCCTCCTCTACTTCCCCCACACCATTGCAAACTCCCTTCTTGGTAACTCCATTTGAAGAGCTCTGCTTCCCTTGTGGTATTTCATGGGAAAAAGTAATCCCACTTGGGAACAAAAAAGGGGCATTGTAGCCAGCATATTTGAGAGCTAAATTTATTTTTTGATTTTTTAAATTTGTCCTAATTAGCCATACATGGCAGTAGAATGCATTTTGACACATTGTGCCCAAATGGAGCACAGTTTCTCCTTCCTCTGTCTGAACATGGTGCAGAGTCACGCTGGTAGTGTAATCACACATGTATATAGGGTAATAATGTTCATCTCATTCCACCAGCCTTTTCATCCCCTTCCCTCCCCTCAATCCCCTCTGCCAATTCCAAAGTTCCCTCGTTCTTCCATACCTGCTCTCCCATTGTGGATCAACATCTGCTTATCAGAGAAAACATTCGGCCTTTGGTTTTTTGGGTTTGGTTCATTTCACTTAACATGATGTTCTCCAACTCCAGCCATTTACCTGCCAGTGCCATAATTTCATTCTCCTTTAAGGCTGAGTAATATCCCCATGTGTATAATAACACATTTTTATTATCCGTTCATCTGTTGAAGGGCATCTAGGTTGGTTCCATAGTTCATCTATATTTTATTTATTGATATAAAAAAATACAGCTTTTGTTGAAGTTTCTGGAGTATCAGCCTTCAGATAAAACTTGCCCATGTGCACGCCAGCATAGGTTAACGGTGTTCTGCACAGACACGATGGAGATTAGTGGTATATGAAATTCTCCGCATATGTTTTTTTTTTGCTTTTTTTCCCATAATGCCTACCTCTAGAGTATTTCCGGTTTCTTATGCATCCGTGATGTTAGATGTCCTCGCGTGTGGCTCTGAAGGGAGCGCTAACCAAAAGCTGTGAGATTTAATCCTGATTCCATCTCAAACTTTTCCTGGGGTCTTGGGCAAATCAATCAATTGTTTTTCAAACCTCCTAAAACTGTCCTAGGTTTTTAAAGGTTCTTATAGTTTAGAGAATAAAAGCTCTGGACTGACAGTCTGGGTTGGGTCCTGCCTAGACTCTTACAAGCTACGTGACCCTGAGAAGTCCATTTAACCTCCCTCATACCTGTGCAAGTTGGGGAGAGTTACTGCACCTGTTTCACAGGTTAATCTATCAAAAGACATCATAACGGATGCCCACTTCTGTTTGGAGGTCATCAGACGTGACATGAGCATAATCTCCCATGCATCAACCAGGCACGAAGGATAAATTACAAAAACCAACTTGAAAATAAAAATGGGCTACAGAAGCAAAAGGAACTAAATCAACTCAAATTCCGGACAGAAGAGGAAGATTCCTTTATAGGAAATCTAATGTCACTGGTGGTTTTCCTAACAAAGCATTTGTAAATTCTGGGAGTTGCCTAACGATTGGATGTAAATGAATTTGAAGGACAGGTTTATGAAAGAAAGATAATTCAGAAGTTTAAGTAGTCAATATCTGGCATGATGCTCAAAAAACTAGAAATAGAACCACACTATGATCCAATGATTCCACTACTGGGTCTCTATCCAAAAGAAAGGAAGTCAGCAAGTTAAAGAGATATCTACACTCACTGTTTATTGCAGCACTATTCACAATAGCCAAGATACGAGATTGATGAAGGTAGGTAAGTGAATGAAAAGGATAAAGCAAATGTGGTATATATGCAAAGGAATATTATTCTATCACAAATAGGAAGGAAATCCTCTCATTTGCAGTAACATGAATGGAACTAGAAGACATGAAATAAGTCAGGCAATAAAGATAAATGCCATATTTTCTCACTTAGATATGGAAACTAAAAAAAATGTTGATCTTACAGAAGTAGAAAGTAGAACAGTGGTTTCCAGAGGCTGAGAAGGAGGGGAGCTAGAGAGAAGATGATTATTGGAGGAATGGGGATGCAGTTGGATGGAAGGAAAAATTTCCAATGTTCTGTAGCACAGTACTGTAACTATGGTGGCAACACTTAATTGCATATGTCAAAGTGGCAAGTAAACAGGATTTTTAAATATTCCCAGCACAAAGAAATGATACATGTCTGAGGTGATGGACCAATTAACCTGATCTGATCACTGCATGTTTTATTGAAATATCATACTATACCCTATGTATATGAATATGTACATTATTGTTCATTAGAAAGTAAATAAATATTTAAAATATTATGCCAAGTGAAAGAAGCCAGTCACAAAAGACCACATAAGGTCATATGAAATGACCAGCATAGGGAAATCTAGAGAAGCAGAGAATAGATTCATGACTGTTTAGGGCTGGAGTGAGGAGAGAGGGTATGGTCACTAAAGGACACAGGGTTTCTGTTTGAGATGACAAAAATAATTTTAAAAGCTTTGGTATGATTGCACTTATCTAGGCATATACTTAAAACCATGGAAATGCAAGCTTTAAGATAATAAAATAAATGATTATCTTAATAAAGCTGTAAAAAATTAAAAGAAAAAAATTAATTAAAAAATATCTAACATTATAAACTGGAAAGTAGAAGAGCCCAAATACAAGGAAAACTTGCTGAACTCTGGGAGGGTATGAGGGATTGGGAGCCCCAGGGAGAATGGAAAAGGGCTTATAGTGGGACCAACTGTGTTAATTTATCTGGGGTTTGGGAAATTTTCATATCAGAATGTGGGTTTTACACTTTTAAAAGCAATAGTGTTCCAAGGAAACCAGAATGAATTGGTAAAGGTTTAGGAGAAAAAAAAAAAGAAATCCCAACAGAGGGAAAACCCTTAGAAGCATCACACAGCCAATCACTTTTTCAAAACATTTGCATCATATTTAACCTGTGTAGAGGGAAGGACTAAAGACCTAAATTTACAATCTGCAAGGAAGCCAGGAGAGAGATCTTCAAGGCTTCTAGTCAAAAGCCTAGATGCTTGTGGAAGGTGGGGCTTGGAGGAACCAAAGATGGAATGAGTCTTACTAAGATATCAATCAATTCCATCCCAGCGAATCCCTGATAGGATGGTAGTGATCAGTTCCTCACCGTATCCTAAGGCTCTATGGTTCTTCAATCCCAAAGTTAAGAATACAATAAAATTACTGTACACAAAGGAGTAAGGCAATATGAATGATACTCAAGAAGAAAAACTCCAATATACACAGACTTGTAGAAAAATCTATGTATTGGGTTTTGATGATGAGTTTCAAATAACCATGGTTAATATGCTAAGGATAATAGATGACATACATACAAACAAGGAATATTTTAGAACTTCAACAAAGTATTGTAATATGTAAGGAGAGTGAAATGGTTATCCTCAAACAATTTTCAAAGAAGATACTGGACATAGCAGTAGGACAAAAGAGTAAGCTCAAAGACTGGTCAGTGGAGAGCCTCCCATTGGAAACAAAGAAAAATGAGAAGGGGAAGAACAAAACAGAACCCATGAGCAAGATGGGACACAATATAGAGATAAAATACATGGCAGGAGTTCCTTGAGGAAAGAAGACAGGAGGCAGAACCAAATATTTGAGCCTATAACAGTCAAAAATTTTTCAAAATTTATGAAATTTCTATAAACCTCAGGTTTGAGAAACTCAATGAACCTCAAGCAAGATGGATAACGAAGCAACATAGGCACAGCTTATTCAATGTGGCTAGAAAGCATAGGGAAAAGAAAAAATTATTCTAAAAGAACAGAAGAAAAAGACACATTACCTTCAAAGGAACAAAGTAATAATTTTTTCTTAGAAATTAGTGGGTCTAGCAGACGATGAAAATTACATCTTTAAAGTTCTCACAGGAAACTAATTTGCCAATCCATATTTCTATACCCATCAAAATGCTATCCAATAATGAATGCAAAATAACTTTTTAGACAAACCGTGTGAGGCACTTCATCCCAAGAAAATAGATTTTCTAAGAAACAGAATATTTTTTATGTTGAAGGAAGATTATCCCAGATGGAAACTGGAGGAAATGAAGAGAACCAACCAGAAAGGGTAAATAGATGGCAGAGTCTTCATGGAAGGGAGTAATATCTTATAAAAGGGCTGGAGGAAGCTAGCTAGGCTCTTTTTCCCTTTCACATTCTGCCATGTGAACTTGTAACAACAAGACGCCACAAGCAAGGACTATGCCTTCATGAGATACCAGACTGTCCCTTGATCTTGTACTTTCAGAATTATGAGAACTCTTTGTTCTTTATAAATTACCCAGTCTCAGGTATTTTGTTATAGTAACAGGAACAAACTAAAGTGGCATGTTTCTTTGATATCAACTTGTTACTTTTTATTAAGTAATAAATTTGCCTTTCAGTTGCATAAATTGCCGTATTTCATGAATCAAAGCTGTACATATTTCCACAGATTCACATCTCTGATATTGGGATGTGTCCTACAATACACAGAAATGCCTTGAGACAAAGTTTCATATGTAAGTTGCATATTAGGGGAATGGCTTTCTAGGGCTGGGAGTGAGTGCATGAATGTGTATGGAAGGCAAGTCTACACGAGATAACTTATTGAATGGCCTGGATTGTAGGCATCTAGCAATTACCCAGGAACTTTAATAAAGAGCCTGAGAAACTGTGGCTCAGAACACGCGTCCTGAGGCCACTGAGTGCAGTTGGTGGTAGGTTACCCTCTGGAGCATGACCTCCTGGCACCTTTGAGCCCTAGGAGTACAAGTGCTAAGACTGTAGTTATCCCACAAGCAGCATCAGACAAAGTGTGGACAGAAAACCAGACTTGCAGTGGGCAGTGCACCAAAGACTGTCTACGACTGTGTGTGTTCAGCTAGTGCACAGAGGACATCTGCTCAGTCATGGGCCACAACAGGGACATTTTGGTCAATGACAGTCCACATGTGTGATGATATGTTACCTGAAACTTCTCTGTGCAGCCCTTGGTAGCACCTAGCTGTGCATGATGCACTCTGGAATGTTCACCCAATGATGAGACGGCCCACGGACACATTTCTCAGTATCCCCCTGCAAAGTGATGCATGACAGTGACTTAATTGCAGTATTTTTATTTTTCTTTCTCAGTGGTACAAACGAATAATGGTATATCTTAGAGCGGATAAGAAATAAATATTTAAGATTATAAGAGCATTTTTCATATCTTCTATTTGGTATAATTCTTAAAGCATTGAAGTATATTACAATTTATAATAATTCTTATTAAAAGTAACAAGTAGATTTTACATGTAAAGAGTCAAATTTCAGTTAAGTGGACTATTGATGTGAGTAGAATTTTCTTTTCCTCAAAGTTGTTGAGAAAATATGTCAACATATCTATCAGTATTCTTTCCTATCTAAGTGGTAGAAAATCCAACTAAACAGGTATATAGATAAAAGGAATAGTTGAAAGTGAAGAAGTTTCAGGTGTGGTTTGATCTAGGAGCTTACTGATGTTACCAAAGATCCGATTTTCTTCTGTTCTCCACTTTGCTTTCCATTTTCCTTTAAGCCTGCTTTCCTTCAGACTTCAAGACGGCTGGCTGCTTTTTCACTCAGATCCTTAGGCGTGGGGAAGAGGATATTGAGGGGATAGAAAATAATTCATTCTTCTTCCTCAATCATTAGCAAGGGTCCTCTGTGTGACTGGACCAACATGGTTCCTGTGTCCATCCTCCATGCAATAATGGCAGTAACAGGGATGAGAGCATGTGAATCAGTTGAGGCCTTTTGGGGCCTACCTCTTGAACTAAGGATGACCTTAACTCCCCTGGCCTCATGGCCATACCCTTGGAGAACTTAATGCTTAGGATGGAAACAGGTCATGTCCACACCATTGTTTCTCAAGGTTCTTATTCATCAACTGGACTCTAAGCTCAGGGGACATCAGGGATCATCTCTCCTGTTCATTGCAGGTGCCTCAGCATGAGTTCAAGGCCACAACTGGAGGAGCTTGAATATATTTATTTATGGACAAATGAATTTTCTTTTTGGAGAAACACACTTATTTTAATTTCACTTTTGTTGTTTTTTCTTTTTTGTGGTGCTGGGATTGAACCCAGGGCCTCGGGCCTGTCAGGTAAACACTGGACCCTGAGGCACATCTCTGCTCAGTTTGTACTTAGGAAGCTCCCTGATTAAAGGCCACGAGGAGCCATTTCTGGTCAAATAAGAAGCAGGAAGTATCTGGGTTCGTCCTGTATGAAGAACATTTTCTCTTGAGATGTTTAGCACTTAAAAAAAAAAAAAATAAGAATGGAATCCAACAACAAAAAGTTGATTGTTTCCATGATCATAAATATTTTTAAAAGAAACAGGAAGAGAAAAAGGAGGTAAGGAAAGGGAGACAGGGAGAGAGAGAGAAGAAAGTAATGAAGGAATGAAGAAAAGGAGAAAGGAACAGAGGGAGGAAGAGAAGGGAGGGAGAAAGGAAAGAGGGACTAGAATTTGGTTCCAGGAAAAAGGCACTTTGAGGTGGTTGTTAGTCCATGGTGCAGATTTGCTGAGTGATACCTCGTGTGCCTGTGCGTGTGTGTGTGTGTGTGTGTGTGTGTGTGTGTGTGTGTGTTTTCTGATGTTTTCTGGTAGAGTAAACATCCAGCCTAACTTGAGGCTTTAACAGGGGCCCAAGAGCTATGAGAATGTGGATAGCCAGTTGTAAATCACCCAGCCACTTGGGCGTGGACAGAAGTTCCAGGCCAAATACCTGAGAGTCCACTTCATAACAGGAATAATAAGGCTATTTGAAAACATGACCCAGATCCCCAGCTATAGTTGTTTTCTTTTTTTCCTAGAGGAGACTCTGACACGTTTATATGCACATTTTGGAATTGTTTCCAAGGAGGTGGGGGGACAATTGACCTTCTGACTTTATAGTCTGTCATTGACTTTTAAGGTATTTCATGAAATGAAGTAATAACTTCAAGATCAAGGGCATTTTCCTTCGGGTCTTCATCAATTATTTCGCTGTCTTTTGGCAATGGCCTCCACCCACTTCTGAAATATCAACCACCGGGCTGATGTTGCCCTGGAAAAACTGACTCTTTCTTTCTACCTTCCTGAAAGCATGTTTATGCATTAAATTGTTTTAATCACTTCAACTTTTACTATAGTTTGGCAATTGGTCCATCGCTGAATTGCGTGTTCCCAATTTAATGCTTTTAGAATGCCTTTAAGTAGGTTCCAATGCACTTAGTCATTGCTATTCAGATGAGAGAACCATATTTCAGGGACCGGAGCTCAGGGAGAGGGATGAGGTGACTAATGGGTTATAAGGGAAAACCATCCATCAAGACACTTCGGAGACCAGAGCAGATGTTGAAGAAATGCCCCGGAGTCCGTTTCCCCTGGCCCCATAGGAACCACCAGTTTTATTTCCAGCAAACACACACCTTTGCTGGCTTTGCCTCACAGCTTCTGGCTGACATTTCCTGTTTTAAGATCTTGGAGAAGTGGGAAACTCACCTGTTTCTCAGACCTAAATTCATGAAGAAGCCAGTCTCCTGGGGGAGAGAAAGGCCAGTCTAGGAGCGCTAAGCCAGTGCTAAGGTTTATGGAGGGTGGACTGGCAAAATACCCATCCTTCATCCTGGGTTTTAATAGGTGTTAGTGGGAAGAGGGCAAAAGAAGAGAGCAATTTAAGACAAGTATTCAAAGCATGAAGCTGGCCCTCTTCACTCCCCTGTCCCCCACCCTGTCACTCATCTCTAGAGCTACAGGCCAATTTGCTGTGACCACATGAATGCTCCAGTTTCAATGTGTGGACTTTTCTCTTTCCCTGAGAAATGTTCCCAACTTCTGAGTTTCCAAGTCTTTATATATCCGGTGGACAGGATGCTGCTGACCTCTCAAGTGTGATGTGTGATTCATGGGAGGTAGCGTGTAGAAAGAACTGGTAGACCTGGCAATGGGGTAGCCATGTTTGCTGTCCCACTTTCTCCTTACCCCGGCCTTGTTTTGCAAATTCCAGGGAGTCACAAGAAATTTAAGGCAGGGAGGACTCCCTCACAACCAGATATCTGGGACCTGAAATTCGTGAAGTCCCCCCTCAGGCAATATGTATCCAATCATCTGCATGAGTCACCTAGAGAAATCCCATTTCTGGGAATTTTCCCTAAGGGGAGTTTACCTAAGTCTGCAAGATGTGCACAGATGGATAAATGTCCCATCTTTTTAATAATGACGAAGAATTGCAGACCATGTATATGATTATCAAAAGGTTACTGACTCAATATGGTACATCCATATAGTGAAAGAGTATTCAACGTTTAAAAATTATGTGGTAATTCTATTTTTATAGACGTTAAAATTTGTCCATTTCATATTACAATATTAAAAACAGGTTTACGCAAACTGGCATGTAGAATACTGATGCATATGTTGAGTATTTTTATCTACACTTACATCTATACTTACAGTTCTGCAAACTCAGTGCCCCAGGGACGTATCTGGAAGAATGTTAAATCAGATTTTAATATAGTTTTCTCTTGGAGTAGTGGGATTAAAGGGTAAATTCTACTTCTTCATCATATTTTTCTACCTTGTGTGTATTTTTTAAACAATCAAAGCAGATAAAATTCATCACTCCATTTGCCTAATAGAGATCCCAAACCAACAAAATCTATCTGCCTTTCTTCCTTCCTTCCTTTTCTCTCTCTCCTTCTCTTTGTGGTCCTGGGGATTGAACCCAGGGCTTCAAACATGCTAGGCAAATGCTTTACCACTGCGCTTCATCTGTAGCCCTCTGAAACTATTTTATTAAGGTATCCCTTGCAAATTTCTATGCCAGTCTAAGAGCTGAAACAGGGCTGTTTCTAGCTCAGCCTGTACTTACCTGTAACTCACCTGTTCTTCATTGCTTATCATTACCTAAGTAGCTGATTATTTCCCCACTAGACTGAAATCTCTAATGCCAGGGTTTTGTCCTTGCCCCAGTGCCATGCATCATTGGAATACTGGAAACCCAGTGATTTTTTTCTATTTGTAAGTTCAAAAGCCTGGTGATCTGGAGTCTGTTCCACATTTTGACATTGCCTGGCAGTGACATCATAGTCAACATCTTCTCCTGAGATAGCTCATCCTAAAACAAAATTACAGTGATCTCAGAGGTTCTTATTTTTCGTAACCTCATCATTCTGAAACTTCACGTGTCTAATCCCCACAGAGCAAATGAAATCAAAAGAAGATAACACACATAGATCAGCTTTAGAGACTCCAAAATGCTATATAAGTGTAACACAGGGTCAAAAATTAAAGAAAAAAAATAGTACCAACAATAAGAGTGACCCAAATCCTATATTGATGCTACATAAAGAGAGGAAATTCTAGTAAGATCTAAGTAATTTCCTCTTGCCCTTTGTCTCTTCCGCCCTCACCTCTGGGCCTTAATTCCTTCTGGAGTTAACACCGACACTCAGTTTGGGGATTAAAGCAGGACCTGACCTGGATTTGCTCGTGTCGCCCATGCCCTAGATTGAAATGTTAAAGGACTTGGAATAAAAAAAAAAAAAAAAGTTGCATTTCAGTAAGAGTTTCACAGTGACTGGGGAATTAATGTCAGTCAGGCAGTGATTTCCCAGTGGTTGGGTTTGTAGCAAAAGTCTTCAACTTTTATGTGTGGCCTGTTTGAAGTTGAAAATTGTTGTTAGACTCTCCAAAATTGTTTGAGGTGTCACTCATCCTTCCCTTTTGTGTTGGGGCGAGGATGTGAAGCACAGCGGCTGGGAATAGTTCTGTGACTGCCACCCCCAAGGCAGGTCTCTGCCAGGGCCCAATTGAGCCCATCTCCTAGGGAATTCAAAGCTTTCAGTGCAAGGCAGCTCTGCATCCGCCTGTAGTCCCGTCACCCACTACTCTCGCAGGAACTCTACACTCAAAGGGTGAGGAACTCATGGCCCCATGAATGTGCTGTGACACGGGCATCTCTGGCATTTTTATTTAATACACAGTTTGCCTTCCTAGGATGTTGTTCTTCAGAGAGGCAGCAGCATGCAGGGATGATAGCAGTGACAAGGACAGCATAGCCACAGTTGTGAAATCAGCAGCTAATGTCCTATTTAGCACAGATTGTGGGCCACAGGCTTCACAAATATGGCGGCATTGGATTACCCCTGCAATTCTACCACATAGATGCAGATAAGTTCATTTTACAGATGAGGTGATTGAGGACCTTGATTAGATGAATTAACCAAGGACACACAGCTAGGTACTTAGGATATGAATCCTCACAGACTGACTCTGGAGCCCAGAGGAGGACACTGTTTCAGGAGACAAGAGACCTGCCTTCTGGTCCTGGTCTCCACCCTGTGCTGCCATGTGATCTTGCTCAGTTACCTTGACCTTAAGTCTCCCTTATCCATGTTTCCCTTGAGGGGTTTCCCAGAAAATCAGAGTTCACAGGTTGTAGGTGCCCAACTATCACTGGTCTTTGTTCATTTTTATTCCAACCATTTTTTTTCTGGATCCTTCTGTGGGGCCTTTTGGAAGCCGTTTCTGGTTTTTTGAGCCCAGGGTGATGCTGCTGTCTTCTTGAACTATGTCACTTCCAAGAGGTTTTATGTTTACCCTCAGAGCAGACAAAAGTAGGCTATGAAGAATCCGAAGACCTGATGCTTAGGTGTGGTTCTACTAAATAAACCCAGAAGAACCACAAATATCAAAAATTGTGGGCCTGAGGAGCCTAGGAAACAATGAGTCCTACCCAGCAACTTCTAGTATGGAGTAGGGTAGGAAGTCTATTCATGAACTTTGAAGTTAGGGGTTAAGTCCTAGTTCTTTAATAGTCTGTATGAAGCAAAGAACTCTTGCACTCTGACCCATTCCAATACTCTTCTAGAGGAACAATTCCATTACAGATGCTGGGAGCTAAAACGAGCATTCCAGAATCCTTTGCAGTTGGTACATCCATGCTAGACTTGGAAGCAGCCATGAGAGCTTTGGGGTTATGGCTCCCGGTAGAGAGAGAAGATCTTCATTGCAAAGGAAGCTTCTGTCCTCTTTAGACAACTGTGGTATAATTTCTAGTATCTGGTTCCTAGCATCAGGGGTGCTGATTCATGGGCCATGAAGGCAGTGATAAAGTGGACCTTCCTTTTGGACGTGTGGGCGAGGTCATCTTTACAGCAGTGTCAAACTTCTGTAAGCCAAATAACCTCTCTTAATCCATTTTTCCAGCTTGAACCATTTGAAATAACTTCTGTTCTCTGAAACCAAAAATCTTGACAAATCCACTGGAAACATTATGCTGGAATAGTTATAGAACCTCTTTGACTCACAGTTTCCACTTCTGCCTCATTAGATGGTAGTTACTGTCTAATGAAATAATGCATGTAAAGTATTTCTCAGGGTATAGAATGAATGAGCTCTCAGGACTTGCAGAAGAGGAGTGAGGACAGGCAGGAAGAGGGGAAATTACAAAATGGTGTGATACATCACCGGGGTGGTGGATCTCACACAGAACCTCAAAGGCCAAGGGAGACTCAGGAAAAAGTCTTTGGAAGAAAGCATCATCAGGCCCATGACCAATATTAGGTGGAGATCTAATGTAAGGCTCTAAGAGAGTCAAGTGATGGGGGTGTGGTGAGGGAAGAATGGTGGGTAACTAGAATGACTGTTCCAGGAAGAAGGAACAGGGCTTGGGATACCATGAGAGCAAAGAGCATGCTTTACTTGAGATGAGCTGTGTGGTGTGGTGGAAGATATAATGAAGGAATTCTGAGGAGATACAGGTTGGGCAGAGAGAGGATGGTCTGGGAAACAGCCTGGGGATTAGGTGGAATTCATGGAGCTTCCCCTACGGGTCACTTGAGAACTACTCATCTGAGCATGCCTGGTTTTGCTCATCCAAGTCCCCCTTCTGCAAGGATGTGTAAGACCCATCCAACCTGACTGCAAGCTTCTGCAGAGTGGGAAATGTATTTCATACTTTTCTAAGGCACTGTTTTGCCTAGGTAGCTTCTCTATAAACACCTGTCAATTGCATTGTATGTTAAGCAAAATTGAATGGAGCACATATTGTGCCCGGTATATTTTGTGAAGTAGTATTTAGCATTCTATTGTGTAAGGACCTCTGGGCCCCACCCAACACTCAAATCAAAGTTTATGCCCTTGAATTAACCTGTTTTTTATGCAGTGAGAACTGTTTACAACATGAAGGACGTAAAGATGGGGTCCCTCTCTCTCTTTTAACATTGCTTGTTTTTTTTTTTCCTTTCCCACTATGACATTAATTATTTCCATGTTGATATTATGATAAATAAAGTTTTAATAATATGTTTGAGGTCGTATAGATTTGAGGGTAAAACTTGCATTATAATTTTAATTGTCCTAGGATTCTGAAGTTAGGCTGTATATTTTATAAGACTAGAAATAAAATATATGGGTTTTCTTGTTTTTCTTTCTTTTTACTTAGGAAATCATGGCATGAGGTTGAAAAAATCATGTGAAGAATTTGTTTTTTTTTGTTTGATAGTTGTTTTATTTATTTCCTAAGATGTTTGTTTCGTAAGATGGTATTTCAGCATCCTGGAGAACATTCTTTAGCCCACTTGGGCATTTCTGGTTGCAGGGTAAGGAGCCAACCTGGAATCTCCATGGCTATTACTCTGGGGGTTGGGGGGCACATCCTAAAAGGACTTTGTAAGTTCCTGAGAAAGGATTCATACTAAAATTAAGGGGCATTTGGAAGTGGCTTACCAGAGTCTAACATATATTGCCATTTGTTAGTTTAATAGGAAATGAAAACGCTTTGGTTTCCAATAGTTGGCTGATACCAGCTTATGAAAACAAATGATGAGGATTTAGGAATTTTTTAAGTCTGTTGTCAAACAACTTTTATCCTGATATCATCCACAGTGGGAGTATTTATACCATAGAAGTTGGCAAATAGTACAAATCAGTGCCGTTTTCCCTCCTTTGCCCTCTTCTAGAGAATTGGTTTATCAGCACATGATTATGTCTACCCCATCTACTAGACTGGTATTTTATATATTCAGACAAAAAAATCATGTCTTGGGGGCACTGGTAGAAAATGTATGATGGTTTAAATTCCATGTGGGCAAAAACCATGTATATGTGTTTTCTTGGAGACTATATCCCAGGACAGTGAGTTTTACAGCATCCAGCACATAGTAAGTGCTCAGTGAACATATGTTACATGGGTCAAGTGGTGGTGGGTTGATGAGCATCTCTACAGCAGTGTTAGGCCTGCTCAAACCAGTTTCCTGCAGGAATCTTTCCAGCACCAAGTTTTGTAGAGTGACTCAGGGAGCTGGGTTGTCACTTCTTATCATATGTATGTCTTGTTACTCAAAAATAAAAATTAGAACTCAATCAGTGTATTCAGCAGTCATACTAGACTCTAGGCTCCTGAGGATAGATTTTGTCTGATTTGTTGCTTCTAACAAAGTTACTACTTATTAAGTTTGTTTAATTATTGAAAAATTGTGCATAGTAACCCTGTGTGAGGGTGCACCACCTCTTGGTCTCCAAAATATTTGATGGATATTCCTTCACTGATGCCCACAACATCCCTGTGAGTGGACAGACTGGAACAATAATCCTCCCCAGCTGCTACATTGGTGCCTGGATGGGGGGTCACTAAATATTGATTGCATTAATTATTAATTCATCATCTCCTTTCACAGATGAAGACTCAAGCTATTGGAAGTTTCTTGACAGGTCAGTTTTCATTGGTATCATCTCTTTACACCATTCTACCTAAACACATGCTCTGTTAACTATTAGATACATCATTTGTATATCCTTTCATTTAGCCTCATTGCAGACTTAGAAAGGCAGGTAATTTTATTTGTAGCTTCGTGGGTGATAATAATGTGGCACAGAAAGTTTTAGCAACTCACTTGAGGTTGCAGAGGGTGAAGGCTATAGCTCCTATTATGATCTCAGCTCTCCAAGGATTCCGAAGCTAGCTGCTGTATTTTATGAAACCGATATTATTCTGGCTCCCTTATTTCTTCAGAGAAAGAGAAGTTGATCAAAACCGGCCCAAGGGAGGCACCGCGCCATGACAGTCGGGTGCTTCTTGAACATCATCAGGAATCCTGCAGACTTGTTCTTCCACTTGAAACACCTTCAAACATGATAATTTTTAGGTTTTCTGCCTTGCCAATTAAGTACTGAAAATTCATGTTGAAATTCCAAAGTCAAAATATCAGGAAATTGTCTCCTTTCTCTTTTACGAATAGGATTTTGAATTTTTTGCAATCATGCCAGGAGGTGCTGATTTTCCATGAATATGGAAATTCCATGATGACTCTCTCTTTAGAGCTCTAACATTTCCAAATGGCCACAAGACCCCTGTGTTAATTACGAAATGGACACAGAGTTGATCGCTTTTACATTGACATTGTGAAACCCAGTGTTATTCCCAGGACAGTGCCTCATTTCCGATGGAAAATGGGCTGCCAGTTTCCCACCTTTGCTATGGATGGTCTCACCACTCGTTTTATTAAACCCACCAGAAGCTCGTGGAAACAAGCATGATGTGGATTTCTAATGTGAGGGAAAAGACTCTTGGAAGTGGGAGCTGGTTCACATTTCTAAAGCATGTTTTTTCACTCACGATGTTCCCTTTTGACCTTCCTCAGGATGCATGTGGGTGTTAAATTGTTACCAATGGGAGGGGCTCTTGTAACTACGACAGGATCCACACACACAAAGACACACTTTCCCACACACAGGACTTGGCTCTGTTGTCCTGTAATGGAATGCTGGATGGAAAAGATGCAGGGCGTTAAAAAAGTCCAGCCAGTATAGCTTCCATCATTTTCTTTTTTATAACAGCCAGATTAACATTTGGGCTGAAAGGCAATGTGTGGGAAGGGAGAGGGTGTGACTGGAAAAATCTTTCCTCTCTTTTAAAAAATTATAAACATGATATATTCTGTTTATGAACATTTAAATATTAAAGAGGAATCCAAAGTGAAAAGCACCAGGATCCCTTTCCTCTGTCTCATCTTACTCCTAAGAGGAATTGTGAAAGAGCTTGATGTTTGTTTTTAGAATTTTTGCTATGGATTCAGGAGTCATTTCTTGAGTCTACAATTTGTGTTTTTTCATTTGAGGGTAAGAGCTTATTTTAAAAAATGCATCTTTTATACATATTTAACCTGATTTTTTTCTTCATTTATAAGGTCTTATGTTTTTTGTTGCATTTGATGTTAGGACAGAATTCTCAGATGCCACTTCTGCTTCCTAGGACTAGAAGTGTTTCCTTTTACTAGCTGTGTTTTTTTTGGTTGTTGTTTTAACTGACCCCCTATAGACAAGTATTTGGATGACTTCCAGTTGGTCACCAAGACTTACCATGTCACCTTGCACCTCTGTCTTTGCACATGAGGATTGTTTTCTCTAACACTGACGCCTGGCAGTGGAATTTTTAAGGGGGTTATACTATTAACTCTTCTAACTCCAGAAGAGAATATTTGTATTCAAAAAGAATTTTTCTTGTATGATGCAAGCCACTACTTGCTTGCATGCAGGATCAGAGCAGCTCCTGTATTTGTTCCTATCATAGTGTACTCAATACTGGTTACTCCTGGCAATCACTAGGAGGAGGGGAACTTTCTGGAACAAATCAATCAATAGATACCACTCTGACCAATAGCATCCGAACCTCTGGTATTGGAATCCATGTGCTCTACATAATTTTAAGGCTCCTTAAACCAGGTTAGGAGTCACCATTCTAGTGAAAGTACCCCTAATGTAGCAATGAATATGCCATTTTGTTGTAGTTTTCTGCCTACTTAAGTATGTATGGTTCATGTTCCAAAATATACATGTGTGTGTTTTAGGTAATTGGAATAATATAAACATTGTACTTACTACTGGGCTGTTTGGTGTATTTAACCTCAATTGCTATCAGCTAGCCTGGAAACACGTATACCTCTGCATACAAATAAGGACCAGGAGGATGATCAAAGAGACAAATGGGGACTTTAATGGGACAATAGTGAGAAGTCCTAGATGTGATTAAAGGGAAGATAAAAGGGCCATTAAGCAACTGTGCAGAGTGATTTTTAGACTGAAAAATTGTAGACAGTCCTATATAAACAGGATCCATGTAGGTCATTAACTACCAAGGCAAATGACCTCTTTGTCTTCTGTATTTCTTCAACTCCCAAAGTTTAGTTGGCAGGTGGTAGGGATGGAGGGTGACTGGCTAAGTGTGTGCAGAGGGTGGTTGTCCTGAACTGGCCAGGAGTCCTGCCTTTTATGACTCCTTAATAGTGTCCTCTGTATTGCATGAAGACACAGTATTCTGTGTGACCCTCTTATCAATCCTGTAATGGTAGCACAGGTGTCAAGGGTCCTTTCTTGTTCAAAAGAAACTGGGACTTGGAGAGAAGAACAAGATCTAGACCACAGTGCTAGCACATGAGAGAGCTGGAACATTTATTTCTAATTTTTATCTTTGTGGGATTATCACCTGGGGTTTCTGATTCTGAGGCTTGGGCTCTTTTATTTTTATTTGCATATGCAGATGCCAGCAGGGACAAACAATAGAGAGTGATAGCAATGGAAAATGAATAGACCCTGCCCTGAGACATTCACAGTTAAAGATTTTTAACTCTTGTGTGAGAAAAAGAATACCATGGCCAAATTCAGCAGACAGGCTTCCAACGTGTGCCCTTGGATTTAGAAACTCCAGATTTTGCATAATAGAACACTAAAAGAAGATTTTTCCTTAGCAGTTGACAAAAAATATTTTCTAAACATTTATGTAAGATGATATTGAAAACATTTATGTAAGACGATATTGCTGGATGATTTTTTTGAACCTAGAGGAATGTGGTCTGGAAGTAGATGCCTTCTAGAATCTTTATGTGCTTCAAAAGTATGCATTTAAACATTTCAATACATATCTGTATTTATGTGGGATGCCACTTTCCCCATCTCCTTTTCGTTGGAAGACCTTGACTTTGCTAAGCCTGGATTTGTCAACCCTGGGAATTTTCAGGAACATAACTTCCATGGTGGTCCAGGCATTGCTGTTTGTTGCCTAGAGAGGGAACATATTATGACCCATTTCCTCACAAGTTTGGATTGTTTTCCCAATTAGTCAGTAATCGCCATGCTGAGAATGCACAGGGCAATGTGTTAGCATGAGACTGGTAATTGGGAAAGTTCTGGCCAAGAGGGTGGGAGCAGACTGAGGCTGGAAGCAGCTTGGAGGGCAAAGTGAAGGCGGCAGCATCAAATCAAGCCAGGGGACAGTGGAAAGCCAGTAGGCACAGCCCAAGTCTCGAACTCTGGGGTTGAATCATTTTAACCACACGTTTGGTAAAAGGACCTTCCATTTTCTCCTGAGCATTTTTTTCTGTTGATTTTCTCAGCCATCCTGTGAATTCAGTTGAAAAAGCAGAACAGCCTTTAGTTTTTAAATGAATAGCAACAAAGACAGTTCAAACAGTGCCCCACGGTCAGAGCCCAACGTTGATAACACAGATGAGAGCAAAGCCCAGGGCTCTGCACCAAGATCCTGGATTCCGTAGCTCAGGCTTCCTGGTTCCAGGCTGGATGGGGCTGGGCCTATGAAGGAGTCCATCTGGAAGCAGATGCTTCAGTAAATAGGAAGACCTGTCTTCAGAAGCACATTTGGGGTGTGAAGAGGAAAAGGAAGGGAACTACTCTGACTTAGCAAGTAGAAAAGAATATGACAGAAGAGCTAAAGATTTCTGTGTGAGAAGAGAAATTTATTTCTCCCCAGACTGCTAGGGAAGGAAGGAGGGGGAGGATAACAACATGTGAGTGGGTGTGGATATGGATCCCATATTATGTTGTTAAATAAAGCTGTTTGTAATCTTTGAGACTGTTTCGGGAAGGAGAGCCATGCCAGAATGCTAGAGGCAAATAAACAGTTTTATAATTTTTTTTTTAAACAACAAAATCTGGGAACTATAGAAAGGGATTTAATTTTAACTACACTTGACCAAAATTCTAGGATAGGCTAATTAACTAGAGAAGCTTTGGAGCCTGAGCAAAGAATGTGGTGACTTTCCAGAGCCAACATGGGTTCACCAAAAATTAAATGGATGAGATTAACCTATGTTGTTTTTAAAAAAATTCTATTATGTTGGGAGGTCGTGAGGACATAATAAAGTTGGTCTGAATATTAGTAAGCATTTTGCCAGAATTTCCTTTTGGAAAATTTGGTGGACTGCATATATCAAGTATTCATTTCCTTACATTTTAAACTTGTTGAATAATTAGTGGTCTTTAATGAATCAAGAGTCATGAAATGGAATTTCATCAGGCTCTGGGCAAATCATACCCCTGCACCAATTGTGAAACTCAACATTTGTAGCACTATTCAAGTGAAAATTACCTTGGGCAACCTCCAGGATGCCTCTACTGGCAGGCCACTTGGTTTTACCATTATCTCAGTTCTACCAAAAGTTTTATCAAGTATACCTGTATGATATTCTCCAATTCCATCCATTTATTTGCAAATGCCGTAATATTATTCTTCTTTATGTTTGAATAATATTACATTGTGTATATATACCACAGTTTCTTTATCTATTCATCTGTTGAAGGGCATCTAGGTTGGTTCAAAATCTAGCTGTTATGAATTGAGCTGCTATAAACATTGATGTGGCTTTGTTACTGTACTATGCTAATTTTAAGTCCTTTGGGTATAAACGAAGGAGTGGGATAACTGGGTCAAAAGGTGGGTCCATTCCAAGTTTTCTGAGGAATCTCCACACTGCTTTCCAAAGTGGCTGCACCAATTTGCAACTCCACCAGCAATGTGCAAGTGTGCCTTTTTCCCCACATCCACGCCAATATCTTTTGGAAAATATCATGCTAAGTGAAATAAGCCAATCCCCAAAAAACCAAAGGCTGAATGTTTTTCCTGATAAGTGGATGATGATATATAATGGGGGTGGGGTGGGAATGAGAGAAAAATGGAGGAACTTCAGATTATGTAGAGGGAAATGAGAGGGAGGGGGTATGAAAAATGGTGGAACGAGACAGACATCATTATCCTATGTACATGTATGATTACAGGAATGGTATGAATCTACATTGTGTATAATCACAGAAATGAAATGATGTATAATGAACCAAAATGCAGTTGGTAAAAATTTTTTAAAAATTCATAACCTATAAAAAAGTAAATATGTAAATATGTTTTTAAACATTTCAGCTGAAGAAGGAACTATTGAGATGCTCTTATAGCGAATTGATTTACCATAAATTCTATGTCAAAATTATAAATAATAAAATTAATTAGAAAAAATAGAACAGATACTTGTCTAAGGAAGACGGAGGAGATGGGAGATCCCATGTTTTCCTTGTGTGAAGGAAAGAGGGACAGGTGTTATTCAGCTTTCAAGTCATTCAGCTTTTTGCAGTAGCCCAGCAGGGCTCGAAGCAGAAATCTCAGCAGATGTGTTCAGTTTAAGAGCAGCAGCATGAATGGGAGAAAAAGAAAGATATTTGGAGAAAAAGCAGCATAGCAGCAAAAACAATTATAGAGTGAAAGAAGGTGAAATGTCAGAAAAGCAGGAGAGATATTAGTAACTGTCCTAAGTCAGAGAGTTTGAAAAGGAGAGGTTAGTTGTACAGAACTTCAAGAAGTATTTTATACACTGCTCTCTTTAAAGAAAACCACAGCAAGAAGCTTATGCTAATATTTTTGGATAGTATCTCTGCAGCATGCACTAGGTCCTGTGGAATCTCAGTTATATCTGAGATTACATTATTGAGGTTACATTATTGCAAGTAACAAACACGCATCATGTGGAGAAAAGGAAGGATCTCGGGATTTCAGCTTGCCATCATGTTTTCTTATCTTGTACCCTCTCATTGGATAATCTCCTTTTCTTCCCATGAATTTAGCTACCAAAATAAGTATCAGTGGTTACTCAATCTATTGCCCGTCCCAAACCTCAGTCCTAACTTCCAGGTTAGAATCTTTATTTTTCCCCCCACAAAGAAAACATCACTTTTTACTTCCCAGTAAAAATAACCACTAGTTTTACCGCATGCCTGCTATTTGCCAGACTCTGTGCCAAGCACTTGTATGAATAGGCTCATGGTTTATCCTGATCTGAATTATTTGTATGTGTGCATGGTAGCACCTCCCCACTGCACCTAATTGCCTCAAGGTTGGATTCAACTCAGCATTGCTCTGAGCACCCCACTTGATGCCTGCGTAGATGCCTGGAAGCCAAATGGAAGCCCCTCCAAGGGTCACCCTAGACTTAGCATGTGGCATCTATTTTGAGGTGAATGGTGGTGCTCAGTGCAGTCATGGAGGGTACAGACACAGAATTGTTCCTCTGGTCAGGGTGGTTGGGGCTTGATCTTTGAGGACGGGTGACCGTATAAAAGTGGTTCTGCTCCTGCTCATTCTGAAACCCCCAGCTTCAGCCCCTCTTTTCTTATTACATTAGTCTGTTGCTATAACAAAATACCTGAGGCTAGATACATATAAGGAAAAGAGGTTTATTTAACTCATAGTTTTGGAGACTGAAATAGCAATATCAGCCAGTTCCATGTTTGAACTCTGGTGAGGGCCTTCCTACCTGCATCACAACATGGTGGAATGATATCATGGTGAGGGAGAGAGCAGTCACTTGGCGAGACAGGAAACCAGTGGGGACTTAGGACCAGGTCTGCTCTTTTTATAACAATTTACTCTTGCAGGAACTTGTTGGAGTCCTGCAGGAATGACAGTAAGCCCTTCTGAGGGTAGAACCCCCAGGATCTAATAACCAGGTCAGAATCTTAACTGTGCCCTTGGGCTTCACAGCCACCTACCTCAAGCTCATTGTGTACATTAAGGAAAATGATTCTTTAAACACTTGGAAGGGGATCCTGTGGAAAAGAAGGACTCAGTTTTCTTAACTGCAGAAGAAACCCCAGTTATGAGATCCTAAACCTCTTTGTTACTATAACATTTACTGAAAAATGGCATAACCTTGTTCTTAATTTTTTTAAAGGACCAGAGCAAAAGTTACTGAGAGACAGATTCCCATGTCAGATAAAAGCATGAAATCTACCTGACAGATCTACCTCTGAAGGTGGTGAGTCTCCCATCAAATAAGGTAATTCACACCAGCTGTGGAAATACCATGGTGTTGATTTCTCCCAGCAAAGATTTATACTGGTGACTTCTGAAGTCCCCTTCAACTCTGAATGTTTAATATACATACATACATATATGTAGATCATGCTTTTGATATATAAAATTTAAATCATATATATGTTTAGTATTTTCTTACGCAGTTATAATCATATAATTTTCTCATACAAATGTCCTATCATATAATAAATTTCCTAAATTCCCACTAATCTTATTAATTTTCTTTCCTTTCTCCAATTATGCATACGATCTATTCCATCACATTAGAAGTCTCAGGTTACCTCATTTCTAGATCTCTTTAGAGTTCTACACAAAGTCGCCCCTTTTAAAACTATATCTCTGCCAAGAGTTACCAATGGCCTTGATCCATAGAGTTTTTGCTATGACTGATTTTGGTTCTGTGAAAAGTAAGGACATCCTGCTGACCACTCCAACCCTGTCCCAAGTAACCTTGGACACAGGATTTCATTAATCACAATATATTTTCCATAGCAACAAAATTGTACATTCAATAAAAAGTAATAGCTCTTAGCAAGAATAAAATCCCAGGAGATAGAGCAGGAGAGCATTATTTTTCATAATAGCTAGGAGATGTGGGTTCTATTAGAAGAAAATGCAGTAGGAATGCACAGTATAAAAAATGATACCTTCCATAGAGAGGGTCCCTCGGGGTAACTGGGCATGTTGTGTGTAGAAGAGGCTATACTTTCAAGGTAAAGGGAAATAATGATTTTAGAGGTTTGGTGATTGGTCCAAGTTGCCACATGTTAGTGTCTCACCCAGTGGTGCAATGGAAAGTCATAATTGTAAGAATAGATAGCATCTATGGACTGCCTATTGTATGCCACACTGTACTAAGCTTTATATTTGCTTTCTCTCACTTCAAAACAACTTCTTTATGTAACTTTTATGTTAGTATTTTGAAGTGGAGTCAACCAAGACTTCATGGCTGATTGACCATCCCAGGATATTAATGTTTTATTCTGGGGCCCACATTTTTTAACCAATTATCTAGATTGTCTTCTGAGGCCAAGGTGTCATTTTATCTCCAACCTTGGAATGGTCATTGGTCATTGGAGGAAATCATGATTAAAGGTCATTATCTCTCTGCAATTCATCTGGAAGTTTTAAGACCTTAACCTAAGATTCAAAACTTGTGAAAGGAATAGAATGTCTCAATGAGACAGGAACAGTAGATTTGTAAAATATGACCTGTAACCTAAGAAATGGAGTCATATTTAGAATTTTCCATATATGCAACCTAAATGGAAATCAGGATTTTTGTTGTAGTTGTTTGTTCATTTGTTTTGGTCCAAGGCCTAAGAATTCAGAAGTGATTAGTTACTTGGATAGATACACGGTGGATGCATCTTAGAAGATAAAGGGAAAAGTCAGTACTTCTGCTTGACCCTAAAGTTTTGAAAGGTTTTGGATAGATGTAGAAATAGAAGTGAAACTGGGAGTTGATTCTCTTGTACTTTACTGGGCTCACAGCCGAAAACTCTGTTTAGCTCTTGAACTATCTGTGTAATTTGGGGCAAGTCACTAGTTTCTCAGAACATTGCTTTCCTCATTCATAAGTTTCTGATAATAATTTCTAGTTTTTAAAAGAATAAAAGAAGAAAACATTCTTTCCAGATCATCTTGTGACTGTCTTCTCATCACCCAAGCCTCGTTTCAAATTTCAGTTCCTCTGTGAAGCCTTTCCTGAACTTTACACATGAACTATCCACTCTGGTTGGCATTTCTCTCTTCTCCATTACCCTATTTTTTTTTTTTTGGACATTTGTCATTCTCTGCAACAATCATATTTGTGTATTTATATATTTATTGGACTGTCTCATTTAATAGAATGTGATCTGTTTTAAGTTGGGGAACTTGTCCTTTTTGTTTGTATATGTGTCCTCAGTGGTTAGAACAATGGCTACCACAGAGTAGTGTCCTGTGAATGTTTCCTGATGCATGCCGGATGAATGAAAGGTGGACAGCTACTGGGTTACTGGTTAAACACACATGTGTGGCTTCAATCCGAGAGACTCTTGATTCAGAGGATGGTTCTGGAGGATTCCAGGAAATGAGAATTTTGCAAGCTCTTCATGTGATTTTGATGTGCAACTGGGTTTCAGAGCTATTACATTATAAAAATTGTCTTTGCCCTCAAGGAACTTTGGATCATCAAGGGCAGAAGATATCCCTGCTTTACAAAGGAATAACAAACATCTCCACCAGTTTGGTATCATAAGCCCAAACTTGGGCTCCTCTGGCCTTCTCAATTTACGAAGAAAAAAAGAAATGCTTTAAGGGGAAAGAAGAGAGGAGAGGGTGAGAAACAGAGCAAAGACAGGGCAAAATGAATTAAGTACACAAGCAAACACCCCTCTACAGCGGTCTGTTAGAACAATGATAAAGAAATAAGAAGGCAAATGCAGAAGAAACAGATGTAGCTGCCAGAAGTTAAATACACATCTGTTAAGAATGCTCTTCTCATATGCAGGGTCAGAAAAATATGTACAAATGTAGCACCTCGCTGATTGACAGAAAAACCTCAGTTCTGGCACCGGAATCTTGTTTTCTTGACAGCACTTTGTTTTAAAGCTGGAGGCAGAGAAATGTCTTATGCATGTCCTTAAACTGGAAGGCCTTTTGTTCAGGATACTTATACCATTTGCAGATAATGATGTGCATAGCAGCTTCAGCTGTCTGCATATGCATTTTTATGTTTTTTTATGACAGCTCTGCGTACTGAACTAAAAGGCCATTTAGAACTGTCAGGCACTGACAAGCATCACCCTTTACATTTACAATTCTGTTAGCGTGCATTGTCAGGTGGGCTCACCAGACTGCAGAAATGTGATTTCCTTTGAAACCTATGTATGACTTTAATTTAATACAGCAGCCTCAAAAAAAAGAAAAAGAAAAAGAGCGAGAGAGACAGAGTTGAGAGCCCAAGAGAGCTTTATTAAGTATTCTTTTTCCATTAATCTGCTACTTTTTTTTTTTTGTAAGACCCTTCCTTTATTCCTCATCTCCTTTCTCTTCCTTCTCTCTCCATTATTTCTTCCTTCTTCTCTTTGGAATCCTTCATGTCAAGCAGAAGGGAAGTCCGATTAGGAAAATGACTTTACCTGTCGGAGCCAAGCCAGACTACTTCTTACTTTCCATATGGCCTGGGGTTAATTTTCAGTCAAACCAATTTCTAAAAGATGTTTGGCGCAGCGTAGTGCTGAGCAAATATTCACGATTTGGATGGTGGGAACATGGAAAGAATCCATTTAATCCAACTAATGACTTATCATTCCCCATTATCACTACCACCTGTCTCTGAGAGTCCCTTTTTTCGCCCCTAAAACATTCGTTTCAACAGTATGTAGGCTGTCCTACAAAAGACACTGACGTATGCAGTGTAAGAGGAATCAAAACGATGTGAAGCCGTGTGTTGGCACTGCGGGATTTTATAGTCCACCTGAGGTAGCCAGCCGTGTGCACAAAGCAGACTGAGCTGAAGTGAAATGCCAACCTGGACATTCTAACCTGACACAAAATCTAAGGAGACTGAACTTCAGCACATTCCTCTCAGTTGCTTGACCCTGTTGCCTTCCTGAGAAATTCAGGGGCAAAGGGGAAACTAAGTTACAAAGAGCATTTATTTATAAACATTTTTGACAAACTGCTTTAAGAGATCATGACAGAGGGGGAGGCCTGAAGGCTTCAATCTCCCTTTTGTATCCCAACTTTGTATTAATAATTCCATAGTCTATATGGTAAGAAAGGATTGTCCTCACTTTCAGCTACGTATGGGATTTGAGTAGGTAAAAAAGAAGGCTAGATTATTATCAGCAAATAGAGCTTTAATGAAAAAAGGTCAATAGAAAAAAAAATTGAAAATCAATGGACAAGTATTCATTTTTGTATTTTTTGAAATGGAGATCTACAAGAAGCACAATATGCACTAAAGTATTTGGTGCAGTAATTTTATTATGCATAAAACCATGGAGCCACCCCCAGGTCAATATGTAGATTTTTAGCTCCTCAGAAAGGAGGATCCTAAATTCATAATCCCCCCACTTAGCTTTTCAGAAAGGCAGGTGGAACCTGCTGGTAGTGCTGAATTTGGTATCAGGAGATGATTTACGTTGATCTATGAGTGACATGGCTATTCAGGTATAGAACTCATCCCAGAGTGGGTGGAAAGTCACCTCTCCTCCTTCCTTCAACTTAGGCCTCCGGCATTTCCGAGCACAGGATTAGCACCTGGATGCCAGTGTCCAGCTTTATAGTTCTGGTGGCCTATCATGTCATCTATTATCTGAGGGGGGGTGACTTGCAATTAGGTTGTATAATTTTGGAGTGTGGCTTTGGGTATTAGGTACTTTGAAAGGTCCTATTGGCCATAGTTAGTGTGTGAGGGGTGTCATAGCAAGTTCTAATTGTTGTTCTTCAAATCTGCCATGAAAGAAGTAGCTTTCTTCTATGGCAAAAGGAATGGGATTAGGCCCTCAGGTTCCTGATGGCAGGTAGAGCAAAGAAAGAGATCTCTGACAGAGAAGTCATGAGGGGAGCGAGGGTGGAGGCTGGCCATAGACAACTCCGGCTCTGGCACATGCTGAGGCTGCCTTGCCAGCCCCACTGTGAGCCCAGGCTGGTTCAAGCTTCCTCCTAGAAGAGAAAAGCAAAAAGAGCAAACACTATCTATACAGTGCCCGGCCCCTGCTCTCACCTCCAATGTGCTGCAGGAACCGGTTATAGTGTTCTAATGAGGCCAGTTTCCAATAACCGCAATTGGCCGGCTCCTTACCTCTTCATTTGCATGCTGACAACCAAGGCCTTATCTCACTCCCCTTTTCCCAGCTCTAAGGCCTCTGGCCTGGTGCTTGCTCACTGATTGGGCATCTCATTGTGGAGTCATCAGGGGTGGGGGGACAATAAGGATACCTGTGTAAAGACTCAGGTTTGCAAAATGCAAAGGACTGTGGGCCAACCCAACAAGGGAATGAACCAAGTTAGGTGCTGGCTTTGAGTGGGCACAGTTCACTTTCTTGAAATAGTCTTTGGGAACCAAAATGAACAGTCATATATATATGTATACGTATATCCACATCCACATATATATATGCATGCTTATATATATGCTTATATATAGAGAAGCTCCTGTGACCTCAACATGGTTTTAGGAAAAGGGTTAATGTAGTTGTTGAGAACTCTAGCCTGAGACTATTGCCTCCTTTACTTACTAGCTAGTTTCCTGACCTCCAGAAAGTTCCTTAATCTCTGAAATGAAGCTCAGTGTCATCATCTATAAAACAGAAGTAATAATAGTCCCTACCTTGTAGGGTTGTTGTAAATGTTTAAAGAAAAGTATATGCAAAGTTCTTGGCATTTTTATCTTGACTGATTGAATAAAGTAGGGTGAGTTTTATTCTAATACAGCTCAGCCTAATAGAGAGGAAAGCAAGTACAAAGAACATGAATTCTTGTCACTTGCTGGCAAAGTCTTGCCCCAACCCCAGGTTCTGCTCTTGTCTCTGCCCAGGTAGATCTCAGGATTCAGCTCAACACTGTGGCACATGCCTCTGTTCCATGCCACCAGAGTGAAGCACCTGAAGGGTCTCCATGCTTATACCTGGAGTAAGGTCTCTCAGACACATTCACTGAGAAAGGTCGTTTTTTTATCCATAGCATGTGTATATGTATACAGTTGCCCTTTGATATGCATGACGGATTAGCTCCAGATTCTCAGATGCTCAGGTACCTTATATAAAATGCCACAGTATGTGCATGCATCCTTCTGTGTACTTTAAAACATACTTTGATGGTCACTTGCAATACCTACAATCTTGTAAATGCTGTATAATTAGTATCTTTACTGTATTTTCCAGAAATAGTGATAAGGAAAAAAGACTATATATGTTCAAAATGGATACAAGTTTTTTGTTTTTTTTTTTTTTGCAGTGCTGGGGATTGAACCCAGGGCCCTGTGCTTGTAAGGCAAGCACTTTACCAAATGAGCTATCTCCCCAGTTCATGGATACAAATTTTTAAACTAGTTTCCATCCTCAGATGTGAAAGCCATAGGTAAGACTGGACATCTAATGGGAAGATGCATAAAGAGACATTACCATGGTTCTGACAGGGAACAGCAATGATAGGGTGGAGTAGGAAGGGACACGAGTTTACATTTCACACTGATTATTCAAGGATTGGCTTTGGAAACAAGAATAAGTTCAGATATTACTTGTGTAATAACAATAAGAAAAAGATGTGTTTAAGTAGCCCAAAGTCAAGGACTGATTTTGCTGCTGTTTAGAACTCATAATTTGTGGGTCCTTCCAATGGAAACACTGACACCTCCCTCTTCCAAAGCAAAACAGTCACCCTTCACCGCTGACATCCCTTACAAAGTTTTCTTGCCTGGTCACAAGAGACTGTGTCACTTAAGCCTCTGACCCACTACCCATTGATTGTAAGGATATTGAAGTTTTATAATCCTTTGAAGTAATGTTTAAAAGCTAGTGAGAAAGAGGGAGAGAAGTTGTCTCTAAATTGTGTATAAAGAAAATCCAGATTGGCAAATGATTTGGAAAGAGACTATTGTCATCTTATAGAAATTTGAAAACTCATCAGAAACCTTCTTTGGCTGTCTTGTGCATGTGAGTGTCTGCTTGTAACTCATTAGCCCTGGAAAGGAGGCAGAGAGGCAGTACTGGTCAGCTCTGAGAAGCCAAGGTCAAGACCAAATGCAGATAAGCACTCTCCAGCCCCAAGCCATGGGGAACGGGTCTGTGGAAATCTGGCGTGAGCCCCCCAGTACAGTGGTTTTTGCAGTTTGCAATCATACAATTCAAAGTTAGTGAAGAAATCAGCATTTCTCTTGTGGAGCTTGTGTTCTGCCTGGCCCTCTGAGTGGGTGAAAGACAGAGAAAGCCTCCGTAGTTGCTGTGGTCTGGAGGAGAGAGAAGTAAATCCAGAGCCACAGTATCTGATGGGTCAGTGTGCAGGACAAGAACCTGAACTCGGGAAGGTGGGGAGAAGACCCTGGGCTTTGAAGGCTGGGTCATCCCCGAGCCTGCTGTGAGTCAAACTCCACTTCTCTTCCTCTAGGTTCTAACTCTCTACTCCCTGCCCTCCTGATTAAGCAGCTTGGAACCCACTGTTCCCTAAGCCCTGAACACTCTCCCCTAATTCCTTGCCTCCCTGACTCCCAACGACCGCCTGGGTTTCAGCTCCTAAACCACTGAATCAGCAATGCCATTTTTGACCTATCCCATCACTTACCCATGATAAATTACTAGCTTGTTCATTTTTCTCATAAAACCAAGTGATTTCCACTCATAATAATGAATCAACCACAATTTATAATTATATATTAATTTGTCTGTGGAATTTATTTAAATCTCTCTGCCATGAGATTGCAAGTTCCGGGAATATAGGATGATAGTGATATAATATCAATGATATTAACACTCTTTGGACTGTGCACTGATAATTGCATCTATGCATGTAATGTTATTTGATTTTTATAGCTCCATTGTTATTATTGAACATCCAAGGGCAGCAGCTAAAACATCCTCCAGAATGTAACCATTCAGCAAGCTGCTTTTCAGAGCCCAGGTTTTCTGGGGAACTGAAAGATGAGGATTGTGTTCCAGCCTTGGTGATTTGCACTTGGCAGTTTTGTCAAGTGTCCGTACTTGAAGCTAAAGGGCAGCAGCAGTTACTGCAGATTCCTTGTGTTGGAATTCTCTCCAACTGCTGGATTCTGCTGAGGGGGAAGAGCACACAGAGATCTGTTATTTCTTTTCTGAAGCTTTTGGCTTCTTGGTTCTCGGGGGGGTTACTGGGTAGGGAAGATGAAGTTGGTGATATGCCCACACTGTTAAGCAGTAAGGTAGATGATGGATAAAGTGGTGTGATTTGTGTGGCAGTCAAACCTGTTATTCCTAGGTCTCCCTCTTACGCCCCACTTCCATCTTCACCCTAAGTTCATAAAACACAAAGGTGAGGGCAACAGGGGCCACAAAGACCAGTCTACTGTATACAGGCAGCTTGTGACCATGGAGTTCAACATCTACATGGGCGGCCTCAGTTTCTTCATCTCTAAAATGGACATAACACTAGTTCATATCCCACAGAACTTTCATAAGGATTCAATGAGATGATAGATGAAATCTTCACCTAGTGTCTGGTACAACATCATTTTTTCATCAGGTACTCGTGATTATTATTTTGCAGTGCTGAGGATTGAATGCGGGGCCTTGCACATGCTAGGCAAGGGCTCTACCACTGACTACACCCCATTCTGCTAGTTAATGTTTTTATTGTTTACTTCCCAAATACCTAAAGTTGAACATTAGTCTGAACCCAAATCCAAGTTTTTCGGATTCCTAGTTCTTTTCCTTGCAAATCACCCTTGATCCATTACATGACTATTTGCCTATGCCTTGAACAGAGAGGGGAGGAAAAGGGAAGATTAATTAAGAAAGAGTCATAAAAAAATTCACTGAATAGCGAATGGATGTAATATTAACATACGTAATTACTTCTCAACTTCAGAAGCTATAATATCAAAGATAAAAATCATGTCAGCTTCAATCTTTTTCTCATTGTAGATTCAGACCATTACATTAATGACTAACTTTCTGAGCTGTATAATTTTCTCTTGGAAACATACCTTTCCCAGGCACACCCTGGCCTGGAGGAAGTCAGAGAAACCTCCCTGTTGAGGCCTTTCCCCTCCCTCCTGCTTTGGTTATCAGAGGGTTCACTCCCTTGTGGGGAGGCGATTAATCACACAGGCAGCCACTGCCTGCCTTGCTCTGGCCTGGCTGAGGAGTTGGCTGGGGACTTCAGTGGGACCTGGGGCTACGTGTGAGAATAAGCCCCTGAGCATCTGTAATTCAGAGACTGTTCTGAACCTTGCCAGGGGTCACCAGCCTTCTGGGCTGAGATTGTTCCTAAGGAAGAGATCCCCAAGCATCATGAAAATACCATCTTGTTCATTTTAAACAGAGTCCCTCTCTGCTCCCTCTTGTCCCTGGTATCCTGGTCTGGACGCTTCACCTGACTAAGGGACAGCAGAGTCTTATCTGTGGGAATCATTCCCTGAAACTAAGTCAGTTTCTCCTCCACAGAGATAAGAAATAAAATGCCCTGGAGATTTTTGCCAAGCAGGATGCAAATGTAGCATCCTTCCAAGTTCTTCTGGCTTTGCAGGACCTCAAGATAGAATTGGGGCAAGGAGGGTACCCCATTTCTCAGATGTAATGTTAAGGCATTTAGCCAAGGCCAACATGGCTACTGAATGGAACAAGAAGTCCTGTGCTCTGCCTCCTTTTGCAGCCCTCTGAAACAATGGCAGAATGGGGGAGAGAAAGAAGGTAGTCTGCTGTTTTCTCTTTCCTTCCCTTCCCTCTCTTACTGCTGTCTCTGGGTGTCCGTCCCTCTTTCCAGGCTCTCCCCTGACCTCTCCCGCCTTTCATTAGGCCACTCAAAGCACCTCTCCCCCAAATGACATCTTTTCTCTGGACCTCTCTTCTCTGTCCCGTTTTCCCTATCCTGCGCTTTTTTCTGCTGTTAGCTCTGACTCAGCAAACTGATTATGAAAACGTCATTTTCTCTTTGTTCATCTGTTGACCCATCACATCAAACTGCCAATAAGTTTAAGACAGGTTGATTTATCACTGAGGCTACATAAAATGTAGTCTTCCAAACATCAGCCTTGCCCTTGGAGAGTAGCTGAAAACTGAGGTTTCTGAAGCAGCCTATATGGTTCTACTTGGGAGAAGTGGGCCCTAAAGCCTGAGGAATGACCTGAGTCGCTCCTCCTCCTCCTGTTCCTCCTCCTCCTCCTCATCTTCTTCCTCCTCCTCCTCCTTCTCCTCTTCCACCTCCTCCTTCTTCTTTCTTTCCTCTACCTCAAATCAAGTGTGTTTCTGACTTGAAACAAGTATAAAAACAGATGCCCACATATCATAGGTTCAATTACGTACGTTACAACTCCAGGTGGCCATTGAATCATGTGCTTTTTCTCTTCATCACATTCTATAAGGTTACTTTCTAGAACAGAATTCTTTGACCCCTTAGAATTTCTATTAGATCATTTAAAAGCAGGAAGACTGACGCATGGCACTGGCTCCGTCACCTTCCCTTCTCTGCAGGCAACCTGACTCAACCCGAACTCCAGGGCTTTCAGGCACACCATGCACACCCTGGTTCCAGTCCATCACTCCAACAGCTGTTCCGGCTCAGACCTTGGGATACATATTTCTGTACATTTGTCCCCACAGGGAAACACGTTAGGGAAACAGTCTGCCTCAGGTTGTGGAATGGGCACAGTAATTTGGGAAGAATGTTTCAGGGTCCCTTGGTGCCCAGAGTGGTCTAGAAGGAGGTGTGGCATAGATTCCAGATGGACACTTTCCCATTATAAGGGGACAAATAGATGAGGATGGCGGGAACTCAAGGTTAAGAGAACAATTTTATAAAATGAGCCCACTGGATTGACTTCCCACATGCTTTCTTTGCCAAAAGAGCAATCTGCCTGCAACCTTGCCTGGCCTGAGCAGACAGAAAATGTCACATTCCTTAACCAACTGAGGCAAGGGCGGAAGGTCTAGCAGTCAATGTAGGTGATGAATGATGGGGGTAGAGAGGATGAAGGCTGGTTATGGCTGGGTTGGTAACAGCTAACCTCTGGGATCACACTTCCAGCTCAATGGTTGCTAACGCCTCTAGGGAACACACTTCCAGGCACAAGCTATTCCCCCCTGCACTACTCCTTCCTGCAAGACACACCCACTCCTGTGGACACCCATTTGGAGTTCCCTTTTCTACTTTCTGTCCCTCTAATTTTTTTTATGTCCCTCTCTTAAATAAAACTTGCTTTCTACATTTGCCACAGCATTTCTCAGATAAGGGCGACCAGAACATTTTCCTGATCTCCAGGACCTGGTCTCCAGGACCCTGTGGACGAGGTTGGTGGGGATGATCCTGTATAGCTCAGGACCCAGGGCAGGATTCTTCTTGCCCAGATCACTGTCAGTACTGATTTCAAGGGTGCACCTGCCATGTTACATATATGCATTTGCAATCAAGTTGCTCCAGATAGGGGCAACTCTATGGAGGATGCTCTAAGTTGTTTAATTGCAGAGACTTGTTGATTTAATAATAATTCACGAGAGCCCTGGGCAAAGGGACAGGTTAGAGAGGTAAATGAGTTCTAGGAAGCACTGATCAAAACTTACTATGTAATTAATAAACACATTATGTAAATAAATGAATGACCTCTTGGAAACTTACAAAGGATTTCCTATTTAAAAGGAGCAATCACTAGTGGATATTTCAGACACTAATAGTGGTTGAAAGAAATTGTGATTGGTTTATAAACTATGAGTAGAATCTTCTTAGGAGGAACACTTCTATGTTAGGTGAAAATAAGAATTATTTCTGCCCAGGAAGCATTCATGGTTGCAACCAAAGTTCTGAGAATATATTCACAAAGCTACTGAATCAAATATTGCAAAAACAGAATTTTTTAAGATAGCATCACTATTGGCATTTAGGACTGGTCATTTTTTCTTGAGGGGACTGTCCTCTGCATTATAAGAGGTTGGGCAGCATTCTTGCTTCTACCCACTACATACCAGTAACACTGCTCCCTGTCAGATCAACCAAAAATGTCCCCAGGCACTGCCAAGTGTTCCCTGGGGGGTAAAATCACCCCTGCTCTTCAGGGAACAGATTCCACATCATCTGCACCCAGCCAGAGTGAATGTCAAGGTGGAGACGCAACAGGATTTGGTTGCACCCAGATTTATTGTCAAAGGAAAATGAGAGTCAGGGGGAGCCAAACTAATGTTGTAGTTTGCTTCATTTTATGGGTCTCTAAGATAGGGTAGCAGTGGCTATTTTAAGCTAAAAAATTAAAATGAAGAGTAATGATGTTTAAAACTCCTATGGCAATAGTGCTTCTAGTTTCTGTTCTTTGGGATTTTCTGTTTGTTCATTTTGCTTTGATTCGATTTTGTTTTTTAGTGCTAGGAAATGAGCCAGAGTGAATTTGCTTGAAGTTCACGTGTAGAGTGAGACCAACACAGATGCTTCTTCAAGCATTACCTAAAGAAGCCCCATGCTAGTGTCAAGATGCAAGTTTTTTGTTTGTTTGTTTGTTTGCTTGCTTGTTTGTTTTGGTGGGTTCAGGGAAGTGTTCTGTGCTCCAGAGGCAGACCCACTTCCATAGATGATCTCTAGGTCTTCCTACCGATGGCCCGCCTATCTCCGCCACTTCGTCTACCTAATAGGAAGTTGTGACAGTGACTTCATGATCTGCACATGTGTGCCTGCCATGACTTGCTGGAATGAGGACTCTGTGAAGTGTTAGCACGTGTGACTCTAGATGTTGTTTTGGATCCAAGAAATCCCCAGGATGCAATTAGGCATATTTACTTGTGCAACAAGGACAAAAATCGTTTATGCATGAGAACACACAATTTTGTCTCTTTTCTACTCTTCTTGGAGTCGGAAAGGATTATTTCTTGCTAAGTTAGCTTTCAGAATCTTTTTTTGTTGTGGATTACCTAGTTAGTAAAATTAAAGAAGGAGCTAATTTAAACTATATAATAAAGAGGAAGAGTAGATAGGAGATAGAAAAGCCACATTTATTGTATCAGTGAAAATATCTGGAAAAATAAAAAAGATGAGAGAGAAAAATTTGGAGGAACAACTGCCCACACACGGCAACAAAATATTGATGGTCAGAAATATTTTAAATTTTTGTTTTAAAAATATTTTTAAATGTTTCACCACATACTTAGATTGCTCTCAGTGCTTTAAATGACAATTAAGCTCCAGAGTAGGGTGTTCATTTTTCAATTTAAATAATAGAATGCTGAGAGGGAGTCATGTTCCTTTGTTCATTGAGGTGACCTACGGTAATAATGTCCCTGTCAGAATCATCTTTGCAGTTACTGTCTGGTCAGTAGTTCGCTCAACTTTGGACAAGACAGCAAAGGAAAGATTTGTCAGCCAATATCATTCATTCAATGATTACCATGTAACAATATTGGATGACATTCTTGCGATATGAAGGACACTGAGCCCTCACAGTCTTGTCTACAAGTAATTTATTAATAAATATATGGTAACCAATATATAATCTAAATGTGTATGATCTGGTATTTGCATATAGTAGAACTTATTCCGATATTGTATGTAGCCTTCCATAGAATCATTAGGATTTGGAGAATTTTCCACCTGAAGTAGATCCGTGTGTATAATAGGAATATCTTTGTTAGAACTACTTCAGTCCTCACAGCTTATGAATAGCTCTGAAATAACAGGATTCAGAAAGATGTTCATTACATATTTATTACATTCTGTACTTTCTTGTTAAATCCGATATGACTCCAGCGATGAATAACAGATCTTTCTAACACAGTGACTCAGGCTCAGAATCAACAGACTCAGGAGCTGGGCCTGCAGATGAGAAAACGCCTCGCTCTGGTGCACGCCTTCCGCTGGGTTTCTGGCCAGTGCCACATGGAACTCCAGCTCTCTTACTGATCCTTAAACTAACCGTGGGAAGGAGCTTTCTGCCTATTTTCCCCTTTGGGCCTGGGGACATGTTATATTCCATTAGCAGCTTCTCTGATTTTTCATCCAAAGCCTTTCCCTTGCCTTGATGTTGGCTAACATTTTCCACTGGTCAGAAACTTTGTTTATACAGCTGATTGAGTTAACGGTTCATCTCCTCTGCTCTGTAGGCACTCCAATTCTGCCGTCACTGTAACGAGGATTGGTTATTTTACTTGGCAGAATTATTTCAGTAACTCAAGATAACCAAACTCGATTGGTGATCGATTCATTTGTTCAGTACTCACTTCAGTAAGTAAAACCAACCCAGGCTCCAAATGGGTGCATTACCCCATTGTAATAGAGAAGCAATGAGAATCAAAGCTTAGAGACTTTGGGGACTGTATAAAATCCTGCTCTGCTACCAGATGATAGTCCTAAATATGTGCTATGCACCAAGGACCCACAAGTTTCAGCCTTTCTCAGGGGCAACAGCTAAGTTCCTGTGTTACATAGATTAGAAACTCTACCTTCTGTTAAAGTTGCCTTTGGAAACCTGTGGGCACAAGGAGTCCAAGGGCCTACATACTATGTCCTCAAATAGGTTAGTAGCTGCTCATTTTTCTATCCCCACTGCTGTAAAATTATTGATATGGAAGGATATGGAGGGCCAGCACAGTCTTTGCATAGGAGAATTTAGGAGACTGAGTGTTACAGCATGAATAAGTGAACTTTGTTTTTAAATATCTTTCTCTTATTTGAACGAAAAAGAGAAGGTTTTTTTTTTTTTTTTAATGAAACTGTGTAAAATGTAGTGGAGAATTTATCAATAAACTTCAAAAAGCATTCTTTGAAATAAAAAAAATTCTAAATTTCTAGAGAGAGCTTTCTCATTGACTTGCTATGGGATCTGAAAATATCTTTTTTTTCTCTTATTTATTTTTTGCCATGCTGAGAATTGAACTCAAGACCTCACACTCACTAGACAAGTGCTCTTCCACTGAGTTACATCTCCAGCATCTATTTTTTTTTAATGTTAGTTCCAGTGCCATAAGTGTAATCAATGTGATCCCCTGTGTACCACCAAGTTATCATGAGGACCAAAGGGAACACCATACAGGGAAGCACTTTCTAAAGTCTAAGAAGGTGTTAACAAGCATGATGCCATTAGCAGGCTGGCCCTTAAGTGCTGGCATGGTGAGCGACATTCTTCAATGTCCTGAGGTCCACTTTCAGAAAGGGACAGTAAACAGTGTGAACTCTATGGTGAGAAAATGGTCCCTTCTTCAGTTCTCCATCTCCCTCTCTGATTCCTCCAAGAAGTAAGTCTTCCTTTGGTGGCATCTTGTCCCCAGAACCTCCGTCACACTTCTGAGTTCCTTGCCTTTGAGAGAGCAGAACTGGGAATGGACCTTCACCTGGCAAATGTAGCAAACTAGATTTTAAGAGCGTGGTTTAGTTTTCTTCGCTCATGTGTTCTTGTGATGATCTCTTTAATGACAAGTGGAAATGCTTCTCCACTAAGAGCAGCAATATATAGGTTCACATCTGCCCGCATTTTCCAATGTGGGAAGAACCATTTTCAAGAAAATGTTAAGCAAATAACAGTCAAGGGATAAGAATCATGATAAGATAAGAATCATGATAAGAATCATGATAAGAATCATGCGTGTTATAGGAACACAATTGAAGTTCAGAAATATACACACCAGCCCATAAAATGCATAGGCTGAGACCTACTTTGTGTCTCTTCGAGATAGCTGACATTTCTACGATGCTCTTTCTCATCCCTCACCATCCTTAAGCAACCCCCTACAAAAAACACAAGGATCACAGGACAGTGGAACTCTGACTGCCGTGTTCACATCTGCTGTCCACCCCACTCATCCAGAGAATTGGCTCTGGAATCTCATTCACATCTTCTAAACTTTTTTAACATTAAGAAAATTGACAACTTTGACTGGGCTATGAACAGAGTCCCTTCCCCAAGAGTCCAGTTTGTCTTGTTGACCTCAGAAAGGCACACAGGTGCCTGTCAGCCTCGTTCAAAATGGACTTGAACACAGTGATGGAGTGTGTCTTGCTCTAGAGAGCAGTGAATCCGTGAACAGCTACGTGTGGGAAGACGTCACGAGCAAGCCGATCCCTTGTGATCACGGTGCTTTCTAGCCATATTTTATTCTCTCTCTCCTTTTTACTCTCTCTCTCTCTCTCTCTCTCTCTCTCTCTCTCTCTCTCTCCATGGGGAAGGGAATAGACAAATCTTTTCAAATAGTTTGTGTCAAGAGGCATGAAAAATTTGCTGGTGGGCTTTTAAAATACTGCTTCCAAAGATTTATGGATGAGCTCAATTTAGAAAAAGGGAGGAACACACATGCTGAAATCCAGAAATCCAGGCAGCTTGGGAGACTCTTCTTTTCTTTTCTTTCTTTTTTTTTTTATTTCTCCATATCATGTTTTGCTGAATAAAATCTCCAAGTAATGATTTGCACTCCTTAATAAATAATTCTTGCTTGAAGGGAGGAAGTCTTGAAGAGGAAGGAAAGAAATAATAACAAAAACATCACTAGGATCATCTTCATTCCTATGAATTAAATCCAACTGCAACCCTGGAAACATTAGCTGAACCTCAGCCCAACTTCTAACACTGTTCTCCTGTTGGCTGCTTTTCTTTCTTTCTTTTAATTGGTGTATTTTTCCCCCTATGGTCTTAAAGTCTATGTTTATATAATTACAGTCACAGCGCTAGGTATGTGACACTTTAATAACATCATTGCACTTTAAGGAAACACACCCTTCTGTCCTATTCTTGCCTGGGTGCAGGGTCCCTCTTCCGAGCAGATGTTCAGTGCTGTTACCAAAGCGCCTCAGAATACTGGATGCAGATGAGGCCAGAGGCAGGCGCCAATTATGTCATATGGTGTCAGTGCCCAGTTACTTCACTAATATAACCAGATTTTTTATTATTTTTAATTTTTTTGTTTTAATTACTCCCACAGATATACTTCAGGGCTCTCTTTATGAAAATCCAGGATTAGCACTGCTATTATAATTTTTCACCTAAGTAGGAGAAAGAATTTTTTCATAGTCTGATTTTTAGGAGTATCAGGAACATCTTAAAACAAACAACACAAATCAAAAACAAACATTTCTCCTGTAGCCTGGTCACTGATGACTGAAACTATATTTTTTATGTCTGGAATGTCCCAAGCTTCCAATAAATTTGTGTTGAATGGCTTAATTAAATAAGTAAACTAACACCACTTCTCTTTTATTTAGTTTAATTATATGCCATCCCTATTCTCCTCTTCTTAGAGACTACAACTGTTCATACTTTAACCTGAAAAAAATAAAATAAAATAGTATTTCACTTACTCTTCTAGCTTCAATTATAGTAATCTCCCTTCAATATAATTACAAGTTTATCTTATACAGAGATTATGGAAATTAATTTGTTCTGAATTTTATAAAGATTCTATTTATATTTTTAGCTATTCATTTGTTAGACTAGAACAGGGTCAGCCAACCTGATCACACAGACTAAATCTGGCTGCAAGGCTTTTGTAAATAAAGTTTTATTGGAACACAGCTGAGTCCATTAATTTGCATATCATCCAAGTCTGCTTTGACTCTACCTTGACAAATTTGAACAGTTACATCAGACACCATCAGGCTAACCTGAAATAATTTCCATCTGACCTTTTGCAGCATAAATTTGCTGATCCTTGGAATATAGTCAAGGAGATTTCAGAGACAGATAGGAATGGGAAGAATTCTACATTTCTCAAGTTCTATTTGAAATGTTTGTTAATTCAAAGTTTGGCTTTTTGTTGACTCAAAGGTACATGTCTTGTCTTTATTAATATAGCATGGAAGAAATAAATCAATTCATTAATATTAATTTTACTCCCATATTTTAATAATAATATAAGTAGCTATCATTCTCTCAGTATGCTGCTCTTTTTAATGGAAAAAGAAGATCTCCCAGAAATGGTGAGGTCCAATTGACACTCCTACCAGTCAGATCCCATCCTTTGCTTCCATGTTAGACCACATGTATGAAGGTCGCAAAATCGGGCAACTTGTCCCTTCCTTTTCCTAGTGGTTCAATTTCAAATAAGAGTGTCAAAGGGCCTCATGAAGACCTGAACAAGCCCTCGTGTTCCGCGGATCAGTACCACTGTCTTGCTTAAGTGACATGCTGTTTCCCAGAAGGAGCAGTAAAATGTGCTTGGTACCTCAGTGGGACTTGGAGACCTGATGGCTTCCTTGAAGGTGCTACTCTTGCCTGAATAAGTCACACGACAAGGAGGATTCATTTGTCTTCTCTACCGATTCCCAGTTAAGGTTGAATGACTACTCTGGGTCACTGAGCCTGTATCCACATACTGGACATACATATCCAGTAGTATGTGATTATCCCCATTCGAAGGTGAGGAAATGGACACTCAGTGAGGTTAAGGAGTAACCTGAGGTTACACAGCTGATATGGATTCCAAAGACAGTTCTTTAAAATACCCAGAAAGGGAATTTTTGCTGAGGACTGGGTTCCCTGAATGGGTGATGCTGTGTGCAAACCAACTCTTTAAGGGCGTCATGCTAGACAATCTGAAGCAGAAAGAATTGTTGCTGTTTTCACCCTGTTCATCCGATTTGACTTTCCCCAGAATCCCAAGCTGCTCTTTAGTGTAGGATAATCTGTCCTTTTCTCCTAGCAGTGAGTTCTGCACCTTCTCATGATAATGACTAACTGGATGGCCCAGCTTTTGTTATCCAAGAGATCAGGTCAGATCAGGACACCCGGCCAAGTCTAGCTTTTCAGGGGCCAGGGAGCAGCTGGGAGTCTCTCGCTCCCATGGGACACTTCCCATCCTTTTCTAGGACCTTCCCCTGCAAGCCTTCAGACTTGCTCCTCCTGCAAATTCATAGGGAATGCTGATGGGGTGACGAAATGGGGGAAAGGGAATCACGCAAGGACCGCAGAGGCTAGAGGGAGATGGAGCCAGAGTCTCTCCAGCAGCACAAGTTGGACGGGAAGTGCTCAAAAGCCTAGGCAATTCACAGTTTCACTGTGTCCTAGGCAGGTTGTGGGCTGTGACTCTTTCCCTAAACTCCACCTTCCATCATACGCCTCCTACCTGGGACCTGGATCTCAGGAAAGCTATGATTTCCAAAAGGTGACCAGAATCTTTTGGAGAACTTAAGAGAAATGAGAAAGGAAACTCTGGGTATCAGCAAGGTCTCTGATCACCAGGACTGAGAACTTTTATCCAGAAAAATGGGAGACTGTTTCTTTCTCCCATTCTGCAATAATCATTAATGTTATTACAGTTCGTGGTGATTCTTATTAGCAATGATCAATTAGTAATTAACAGGGCAGTACACTCTGCACCATGCACTCATTATTTCCTTAAATCATCCCAAAGATCCTAAAAAGATAAGGTCTATAGCTGTGTTCCTTTTAGAAGGAATCAGTGAGGTTTAGAGCTGCCCTGTCCATCACCGTAGCCCCTAGCCACACGGGGCTTTGAGCATGTGTGATATGCTTTCAGTGTCAAATTCACACAGGAGTTCAAAGGTTTGGTACAGAAAGAAAAAAGAAGAAAGAATGCAAAATAGCTTATAAATGCATTTTAATATTAATTGCTTATTGAAGTGTTAATATTTTGAATATGTTAAAGGAGCTATACTCTCAGAATTAACTTCACCTGTTTTATTTTTGCATTTTTTCTAATGAGACTAGTAGAGAATGTTGAGTTCTGTATGTGCCTTGCATTCTTTTCCTATTGAATAGAGCAGAGGTCTAGAGCAGAGGTCAGCATATTGTAGCCCTCAGGCCAAGTGCAGGCCACAGGCTGGTTATGTACAGCTTATAAACTAAAAATGATAGAATAATTTTTATATTTATAAAGGGTTGTAAATTTAAAAACACCATATCAGAGACCATATGTGGCTTACAAACTCTAAAATATCTGCCATTGGTTTTTTTATGGGAGAAGTTTGCTGAACCTGGTTTAGACAGTTAAGTGGCACAGCTTCTTAGCCTCAATCCTAGGACCACCCACCACAAAATCTATGCTTTCTTTACTGTGAAGGCAAAGCTGTATATTGGAAGCCAGAAACTGCATAGGAGTTTTATGCAGTGTCTCACTTAATCCTGAGATTAAATATTGTCAATTACTGATGTTCATTAATGCTATGATAATTATGTTGGATCAAAATATTATTGTATTCATTTTAAAGATGAACAAGCTGAGGCTTGCCGAGATTCAATAATTTGTTTTAAATCACAGAGCTAATAAATAATGGCACTGGGATTTGAATCTGCTTCTTCCTTCAAGGTATAACTACAGGCCCACAATGCCTCTTGCCACTGGATTCATATATATGTTCAGTCAGAACCAGTTTCTTCATTAATGAGCAGTGAGTTTTCTACTCTCTGAATGTTTATCTGTGGGGTGGTATGGTCTTTCTTGTTGTAATCCACTCTAGGGATCAGCACACTGAGCCCTTAGGCCAGATTTGGTCCCTTTGTCTCTTTTTATTTCTGTAAATAAAGTTTTATTGGAACACAACCATGTCCTTTTGTTTACATGTTGCTTGTGGTGCTTTCCTGAGTTGTATAGTGGACTAATTATGACCAGAGAACACACATCCCACACAGCCCAAAACATTCACTCTCTGGACCACTACAGGGGTCTTTGCTGACCCCTAGTTTATTTAGTTCACATTTTGCCTTTCTACACATCACAGTGCTTAGAACTCTATAAACACAGAGTGCCTGGGTCAGTAACTGGGAGTGGGAAGGGAGGATCAGGAGAGCTCCTGTCCTCTCCTCTCCATCCTCAGCCTCTTTCTTTAGACCACATGTGATCTACTCCCCTCAGCTGGTACCATCTAAAAGTTGATGTTGGGGTTTCCCCCTCTTCTTTCCCTACTTCCTTCTCCAAGAATTACTTGACCAGGAACATGTGGATTATATTTCACATTAAATATTAACTTAGGGAAAAACATGTTTGGCAAAACCCAACATACTTTGCAAACCATCTGGGATGTTCTCTTGTTTGTGCTGGAACCCAGTGCCCCTGTCCTACATGGAAAGATGATTTTCACAAACACACATTAGTTTCAGAACAATAGGACGCTTCACACTGAAGCAAAACCAAGAGGAGTGTGTCACGTGGGTCTTGGTGTGGCTTGAGGAAGGAATTGGCAACCGATTTTATGTACAACAGAGGTGGAGGTTCAAGGACATTTGGAGGAGACCCACACAAGAATTGTTGCTTAAGGTGATGGCATGCCACTTCTAAACAATTTAATTATGGTCACCAGTATGGAACATTTCCTCTGTTCCCAGCATTTTCTAAGCACTTTTACCCTTTAGCTCAATTAATTCTCCCAACAACCCCTGAGATGGATCCTAGTATTGTTTACACTTCAATTTGAGGAAACTGAGAATTAGACAGTTTCCATGGTTTTCCCTGAGGCTGCACAACCTGTAAGGGGCAGATCCAGGCCTGAAACCCAGACCCAGGATTGCTAACCGCAAGGCCTGTGCCCCTTGCTATTATTCTACATGAGAGTCCCCATAAATTCCATGGGTTGCGTTTCCCATGCCCTGTGACCTACAGCAGTGCTGGGAACATAGCAAGCACTCAACGATTACTCATTCCCTCACTGATAGATTTAAAAATATGTATCAAAACCTACTTTAAGCTGGGCACCATGATGGGGATAAGGGATTCAACGGTGGTCCAAGGCAGATGGATTTAAGTGCAATTTATTAGTTAAAAAGGAAAAACAATCATGGGATTCTGTACCCCCAACTCTGTTTCTAGAAGATTCCAGTCTCATGGATGTTCTGTCCTTCCGTTCCCTTTGCTTCTCCACTCCTTCTTGCTTGGAGGAGGATTTATTTTTCTGCCTTATAGCTCTGTCCCTCTATTGCTTTACCCCATTTTCCCCTTTTTCTCCCCCCTCCCAAATTCCAGACCCAAAAAAAGTCTACATATTATGAAAAAGATTTCTTAAACCACAGGGGTGATGTAACTCTGGGCCTGTTCTTCCTCCCTCTCACACACGAGTTATTGGACATGAGTGAAATTTTTAAAAATTGATGTTTAAATGTGATGAAAAGAGTGTCCTTTCTACCAGAACAAAACAAGCCCTCATACTGAAGGCTCCTTCCTGATATGGTTGACTTCCAGAGATGAGGAAATCGGTGCATTGGGCTCCAGCCTCCAGATGAGGAGGGGACAGAGCGGAGCTGTGGGTTGGAAAGGCCTTGCATGTTTAGAATGGACGGGAGGCTCCAGGGACTGTAGTTCAAGACCTGGGCTGTATTTGGATAGGCAGCGGCCCAGCGAGGCTTGCTTACAATCTAGCTGATGCGACAGGGTTTTGCCATGGAAAGTGTTCACACTGGAGCGTTTCGCAGCTAGTCACTAGCCATCAATTACTTCAGAGTCAGATCTTGGCCAGGGGCCTCGGTTCCACAAAGTATGTCATTCTGTGTTCACAGAAACGGAGTTTACAGTCCTGCCGCTAAATTAAAACTGGTGCTTCCAAATTAAAAGCAGACAGGACAGATGTGCAGGGAAGAAACGAAGACTCACATCTTTTGTGAATCAGCTAATCATTGTGCCAGAACTTGAAATCAGCTTTTCCTGTAGAGACTTCAACTACACCACACCTATGTAAGCGGCATTAAATGAGGTGGAATTAACATTTTACCAGATATTTCCTTCACTTTGCCATCTGGAGAAGGATGAAGAGCTCAGTGAAGCCCAGAATCCCAAGGACTCTGCATGGGAACATGGTTTTGACACCTGGAGGTGGCCATGTCCAGCCTCTTCCTCCACTGACCAATATGGAGTCATTTAGGTTTTAAGAGTGTAGACGGAAAGCATGTGCAACCAAGCTGGCCATTCCTAGTGACTCAGGGTTCAAGCACTGCATCCTGAGTGGGGGAAATCATTTTAAAATAAGATTTCCAGTACTCTGTTCTGTTAACCAGCTCATAATTTAAATATTAGTTTTAATTTATTGTGCCCTTATTGTATTAAATTTGAAAACTTCAAATATGATCAGTGACTCCTGGCTTCAAAACCTTCTGTGGCTTCCCATTGCCTTAATGATAAAGACCAATATCCTTCCCTGGGTCACTGAGGCCAACAGGGTCTGGTTCCTGCCTCATTTGAGACCTGCTGACTGTGCTTGACTTTCTTTCCATTTCTACCACACTTCTGTTCCCTTCCACTCCTGGCCAGTCCCTCTGCGGCCGTGCCTTTCCACCCATCTCCTTTTTAACCTATTTATTGAGAAATAATTCTCAGGCCAAATAATTCACCCATTCAGGGTGTAAAATTCAGTGGTTCCTGGCATGTTCACAGAGTTGCACAAACATCACCACAATGTACCTGAAACCATTTTTGTCATCTCAAAAAGAATCCCCTTATCCATTAGTGGTCACTCCTCATTTCTCCCCACTTCCCTCTGCCCATTGCCCTAAGCAATCACCAAATCAACTTTCTGGCTCAATTCATTCCCTATTGTGGACATTCCATACAGATGGAATCATAAAATGTGTGATCTTTTGTTTCTGGCTTTTTAATTATCATGTTTTCAGGGTTAGTCCACATTTCATCATGTATTGGTATGTTGTTGTTCTTAACTACCCAGTAATATTCCATTATATGAATATACCACATTTTATTTATCCATTCATAAATGGATGGACATTTGACTTGTTTATACTTTATGGCTATTATGAATAATGTTGCTATGGAAATTCATGTTGTGTGTACATATATTTTCTATTCTTTTGGATACCTACCCAGTGATAGAATGTCTGGTCAATAATATGTGAAATCTTATGTTTAATGCCTTGGAATAACCACTACATTTTTTAACTACTATTAATCAGCACTCATCCTTCAAGTCTTAACTAAAATGTAACTTCTTCAAAAATACATTCCTGTCCCCTCTGCTTTCTCCCCAGTCAATTGCCAGTTAAATGCCTCTCATAACCTGTTGTGTTTTTTCCTTCATTGTCTTATCCTGGTTAGTTGTAATTTTTTAGGATACATGATAAGTTGATAAATGTCTTTTTCCCACTAGAGTCTAAGTTAGGTGGTCCTCTAGCTCATCACTGTGTCCCTAGAACTCAAGAGAAGGCACAATGGACACAGCCTTCAAAATGGCACCCAATGATTCCACCTCCTGAAATTCATACTTTTAGGTACTACCTCCTCCTTAAGTGTGGACTTGATTTAGTAATGTGTTTTTAACAAAGAAAATAAGGTAAAATGACAATATTTAACTTGGGGGTGCAGTCTGTACTCTTTCTCTCTCCTCACTTGTTCTGGGGGAAAGCCAATGGTTGCCAAATGAGGATGCTGTCCACTTGGTGAGGAACCAAGACTTCGTGCCAAAAGCCATGTGAGTGAACATGTTGGAAGCAGGTCCAGCAGCAAGTCTTCAGATGGCTGTGGCCATTGTCCATGTTTTAATGGCAACCTAATTAGGGTCCCCAAACCAAAGCAATCCAACTAATTCCTTGAATTCCTGACCTACAGAGTTTTTGAGATAATAAATGTTTATTAAGTTAGTAAGTTTTAAGTATAAAATTTGTTACACAGCAATAGAAATAGTAGTTGTGCTACTTAGAACCTGCTAGTAGCTGATGATGATGAATGGACAAATAAATGAACAGGTAAAGAAATAAAAGGCTGGCCTCCTCAAAAATGAAGATACCAAAAGCTACATTTATGAGCACTTTCTAGATGTGAAGAGTTTATTGTGGGATGAATGTTTGTGTCCCCTTCAGATTCCTATGTTGAAGTCTTTGCCTCTGTGTAATGGTCCTGGAAGTGGTGACTTCAGGAGGAAATTGGGTTTAGATTAGGTCATGGAAGTAGAACCCTGGCAATTGGATCAGTGCTCCTATTTGAAGAGGAAGACAGACACCTCTTGCTTTCCCCACAAACATGACCAAGGGAAGCCCATGCGAGAAGACAGCTGTCTGTAAGCCAGAAAGTAGGCCCCACTGGAAATTGAATCAACCACCACCTTGACCTTGGACTACTAGACCTCCCCAAATAAGAGACATCAATGTCTATTCTTTAAGACCTCCGGTCTCCAGCATTTTATTACAGCAGCTTGTGTAGAACAAGAAAGTTTATATCAGAATCTCATTTAATGGTCACATCAACTCTAAATGGTACACATGATGACCTGCATTTTAATGTTAGGGAAACTTAAATCCACAAAAGCTAGGAATCAAGATCAGAGTATGAGACACAGACAACGTAAAAATTCATAACACACTGCCACCTGGCAGTGCAGACAATTTACTGATCTATTCAAGGGAAACTTCAGCAGTTCTGGGATCCAAAAGAAGCAAGAGAAAAGATCCCCTACATAGAAAGAACCATGCCATTTCATTTTTAGTTTTTAGGTTTGTTTTTAACTGTTTAATTATTGATGTATTTTAAAATTTTTATTGAGAGGAAATTCACATATGAAATTTAAAAAGTACATAAGTCAGTAGCATTTAGTACATTTACAATGTTTTACCACCAACCATCTCTAATTATTTCCAAAATTATTTTTAGACCCAGGTGCAGAGTCAAATTAGTCATACTCCTAAAGGCATATTAACGTCACCAAGAGGGAAGGGTCCTGTCTTCATGTCATTCCCCTTCATCCCTCAACCCCAAAACTCTACCCGTAACCATCTTAACAGGTAAGGTCTTTCCTCTTGTTACTCAGGCTGGTTTTGGTAAACAGGGCTAAACAGTTCATTGGTCCACAGTTTTGTTTCTGTAGAAAAAGTGCTGAACAAATAATTGAGAATTCTTTGTCCTAAACTAGGGGTCCACAAACCCCAGGGGCCATGCCAGCCCTCAGTCTAATTTATAATAAAGCTGGTTGGCACATAGCTGTGCTTATGGGTTTGCATGCTCTGTGTGCCTGTTTTCTCACTACCACAGTGGAGCTCAGTAGTTGTGACAAAACATACACGGCCCTCAAAGCCCAAAATCTGTGCCATCTTGCCCTTTGCAGAAAAACTTGCCAAGCCCCTAACCCAAACCACATTCTGCCACCCTTTGCATGGATCAATCAATTCACCTCCTGGGACTTTTTACATCCAGTTCCCAAATCAAGGCCATCAAAGAAAAATAATCATACAAAAATAGTTTTGATTTCTCATTTCTTCTCTTCTTCTTCTTCTTCTTCTTTTTTTTTTTTTTAACTTTCTTTCAGTCTTCTACAATTGAATGTAGGTTTAAAATAAAGAATTATGAGAAAACCCAGCCCTGAGTGGGGTGCAGTTTCTGGGTAGAAGCAGATTGGGAATCTAGAATCCTGCCTGGCTGGCTCCAACCCTCTCATCTTTCTATTAGCCTCTGAGATGCCATGTTAATCTGCCAGGACCCAAGGGAATTCCATGAGGAAAGCAACCCACCTCTTAGATAATTTTAAGGTCCAGTCGCTCTGTGAGATACTGTTGTTGCATGATAGCATGAGAAGCGGTGAATTTTGGAGTTAGTTCAGATTCCAGCTCTGACGCTTGCTGTGTGGTATGAGCCATGCAGAGGCTGAACCTGTGTCTCACCTAAGGACCTAATGGTCCTGACATCACGTGCTGGTCATGAGGATAATAGATGATACAGGTGGAATAACCCTTACCCAAAATGCTTGGGACTAGAATTTTTTTTTTTTTTTTTTTCAGTGCTGGGGATTGAACCCAGGGCCTTGTGCTCGCAAGGCAAGCACTCTACCAACTGAGCTATCTCCCCAGCCCTGGAACTAGAAGTTGTTTGATTTTTCATTTTTTTTTTCAAGATTTTAGAATATTTCCAAACACAGAATGACTTCCTTAAAAATGAAACCCAATTCTAACACAAAGGTGATCAGTGTTTCCTAGACCATTTACACACGTGGCCTAAAGGTGATTTTATGAAATCTTTTCAGTGTAGCTTCATTTTGACTCTGACCCATCGCATGAGGTCAAGGGTGGACTTTTCCACTTGTGGCATCTTATCGATGCGCAAAATGTTGCAGATTTTGGAATTTTGGATTTTGCACTTGTGGATTAAAAATGCTCAACTGGTATTTCTAAAATACTTGACATAGACATATATGTACACACACACACACACATATATATATATATATACACACATATATGTATATATATTTGAGGAATGGGAACTATAAAGGTTACAAATTAAAATTTGATTGAGGGAATTACTGAGAATGCTTTGTGTTTGTTATTCCTGGATCCCCATTTAGAGCGTAAGTTTCCTAGGTTCAGGAAACTCAATTAGATTCTTTACCTTTTTGGTACTGCCACCTTCAGACGTTTTGTTGGGATCGAAATATGTTACTTATGTGTCATGATTTGGGGACACTTCTGAATATATATCCCTGCCTTGAGATGGCATCCATAGTGGGCTGCTTGGCTTGGCATTCACCATTTGTGGTTAGCAGATTCTGGGCTGCGACAATGTATCTGCAGCCACTGAAATTACCAGACAGGAAGAGCACATTAAGTCACTGTCTTCCTCAGGGATTTAGCTTGAATTAATTCACGAAGCAGGTTTAAGCCTCTGAGGGAAGGAGACCAAGACCAAGGAGAGGCTCACAATGGGTGTAATGACTTACGGAGAGCAGACAAAAGTCAATTACAGAGTTCTGGAAAGAAGAGTTGGAAGGCCTCCTGGTAGGGAACCATCTGAGCTGAGTCTGCCCTCATTCAGGCTGTGTGGCTTGAGGCATTCCCTTAACCTCTCCGACTTTCTGTTTGCTTATCCAAACTCACAGCTTAGACTGAATGACCTCCTGGGTCATCGTGTGCATTAGTGCCAGGCCCACATCCTGGCATTCAGCCACAGTTTCTTCCCAGAACAAAACAGTGCTCTATTACAGTAGACACCATGAGTGCACCTGAAGAAATAAGTTATCATGCACGCTTGCAACTGTTGCTTGGTGGAGTGTCAGAGCAAGGAGCACTGACAAACTGGAGACCTGCCTGGTCACACTGGGAAGGAGGAATGGGGTGCGGAAAGGTGGGGAAACAGATGATGATGAAAGACCTGTTCTGGGACCCACCACAGTCCATGATCCAGATGACCAGTGGTTGGATCTAAGTCAGAATGACCCCAGTCCAGGCAGGCAGGTGACGAGTAAGTAGGAACTGTCACCATAACACAAAACAGGTCCTAGGCATGTGCCAGGTCTGGTGCTAAGCCTCCACACAGGCTGTCATTTAATGCTTCCACCACACTGTGACCAGGAAGCTTGCCTAGTTTGCAGTAACAGCAGCTTCCCCGGCCCTGGGATTTGGGTGCTAGAATAAGCTTTGATTGGTCAGCTGTGAGCAGAAGGGCTCTGAGCCACACCTGTGCCCAGGAATGAAAAGCTGGGCTTCCTCCATCACCTCTTCTACCTCTGACTTGGTGAACTGGAAAGCCACAGGTTGGTTCACATGGTGATGTCAGAAGAGGAGAAGTTCCCAGACCCCAGAGCTGCCTCATGGCAGAGGAATCCCTCCTCTGGCCTGAGTGAGGGAAAAACTCTCATCGTGCTAGTTCACTGGGATGATTTGTTTCACTAGAGCAGAGTGCGGTCCATCCTAGCAAACACAAGGGCTAACATCTCTTCAGAGCTCGCTGCTGCAAACTTTGCATGTATTTCTGATGTCATTTCACCTCACTCTCGTGTTTTTCACATGGAGGAAGGAGTAGATCATCTGAGAATACAGTTAGAGCCTATCAGAGCCTGGATTCGAACCCAGCATTCTGGCATCATCGCTGCCTTCGGATCCACTACCCTGAGCTGCCTCCTTATTATGCAAGGAAAAGATGGTCAGAAATTAAGAAAATGAAACCAGAATTGACAGAGCCATGACTCAAAGCCAGGTGTGCCTGGCTTCATTGCCAGTGGTTTCCATGCTGCCCTTGGCTGTTTCTTCCAGGTTGCTCCCAGGCGTGTGGCTGCCCAAGGTTCCATTCACCATGGCAGCATGCAGGATGCACAGACGCTTAGCGAAAGGTGAGGGTAGTGGCTCCAGCCACTCTGGGCATGGGAGAGGGCAGGACAGTTTGGCTTGCTTTCTTCTGAAACCCCATCTTGCCAGGGTGCTGTCCCTCTCTGTCCCCATAGTGAAACAGTCCCTCCTCTGGGCATCACTTCCTGCCACTACCGAGCTTTTGTGCTCAGGGCTTGCAAAGCTCAGCAACATGCCCTGGGCGCTCCCTGGAGAGGCTGAGAGTCCTGCTTTCGACAGGCGACAGGCGTATTGACTTTCAAAACCACAGTGTTCGAGCCTCGGGGCACTCTTTGACTCATATTTCCTTTTTCAGTCTATAATGCCACAAAGGTCCAGACAGACAACGTGAAAGGCAGGCTCAGTTCCGCCCAAGTGGGTAATGAGGAGTGGACTGTGGCTCAGAGGGAAGGAGGGGAGAGGCGTGATCACAGGAGCTAACGTTCAGGGCACAGGTGCCAGGCAGTGCTGAAGCTGCTCTGGGGCTGTCAGGTCATGGAATTCTTGTGGCAGTGCCAAAAGACAGGAATCAGCTGATTTTACAGGGCAGAAGACTGAGATTTAGAAAGATTATGTGATTTATCAGAAGTCACACACTTGGGAGTTAGAGATGATACTGGGTTTCTCGGGAACTAGGAACCTTAATTTGTGTGGCTCTAGGTTGATTTGTCCTATTAGTGTTCTTCTAGATAGATTCACTTGACAGTATTTGTAGGATGAACTGTCCATTGGGGTTCTTATTTTGCAAAGAACATTTGTGAATATGAATATATATGATCCTTATAAAATCATTGTGAGATAGGCAGGCGTACCTGACTTATTATTTAAGGATACTGCAGCACAGAGAAGTAAGCATCTCACGCAGTTCCCACGACCTACGCAGGACCTAGAACCCAGGTCTGTGGCAACCCAGGTGTTGTGCAAGATGGTTGGACTTCTCCCCATGAGTCCCATGGCTCTCTTCTCTGGAACCTGGAATTTCTAAGGGGTAGACAACATAGGTTTGAGCACTGAGGCAGTGAGTCGGGCTTCGCAGCTCAAGAGCTATCTGAACAGTGGCTTTAAAAATCTGAATCCAGGTTTCCATAACCCAAAAGTAAGAAGGAGAGAATATTGACATCTACTCCCTGGTTAATATGAGAATTCAGCCAGGGTCCCTGGGGCATGGCTATAATGCCAGGGGCTTGGAAGGCTGAGGCAGGAAGATCGCCAAGTTCAAAGCCAGTCTCAGCAACTTAACAAGGCCCTGAGCAACTTATTGAGATCTGTCTCTAAATAAATGAATGAATGAATGAATAAATAAATAAATAAATAAATGGGACTGGGGATGTGGCTTAGTGTTTAAGCATCCCTGGGTTCAATCCCTGGTACCAAATATATATGTGTATATTTTTTCAGTATTAGCCCATGGAAAGTCAGCGCTCTGTGAACACAAGCTGTTATTTTTTTATTCTATAGAATTTCTTTACCTATTACTAAGAAAAATCACATTGAAAAAAAAAAAATCACGACTCCGATGTAGCCTGAGACTCCTACCACTTTGTGTGCGTTTCATCCTCTGAGATTTCCCGGGAAGCTAACTGCGGCCAGTGCTGGTTTTGTGAATTCAGTGGAAAATAATGCCACTCAGTCCCCTCTCCACTGGCTTCTGGCCTTTGGGGAGGAGAGGTTGGGTTAGGGCTGCATTCAAGATCCTGGCCGCCCGGCGGATGGGTCCCCGGCCACACAGTCCTGGGATGGCCATCCCTCGCTCAGCTCTGCCAGCTTCCCTCCTTACAGTGATCTTCCCTTTGGTCTTCCGGGAGCCCCACCAACATCATCAATCAAAGCACCGCGTTGCTTACTCGTACTGAAGTATCCTCACTGCCTCATCAATCATAAAAGCAGTAAAGAGTGCGCTTTGGATTTCTGAGGAAAGCTCCAGACAGCACCAAAAGGAAAAAAAAATTGTGTGGAGCTGAGGGGGGAGGGCTTAATTATCAGCTGGTCCTTGGCCCATCACTCACGCTGGAAATGTCTTTACAGCTTTATTTGGGTTGTGTCTCTTTTTAAATCCTAGTAAACAGCCGTTAAGCTAAAAACCCTCATTGCTTGGCACAGGGAGCCCCACTGGTTTTCAAGCTATTATTTTAATAAGGCCTATTTTACAATTAAGGCACCATGGGCTTTAAATTACATATAAAATAAAATGTGGAAATTGAAGCATTAAGTGTGTGACTGCCGTTAGAGAAACAGCAGTCGCTCTTTGTGGTAAAATGCTGTCTGGTGTAAAACGAATAGAACAGAAGGCTGGGGTTATGTGCCGCCATGATCACACACACACACACACACACACTCAGAGAGGCCTGTGCACTCTGCTCCAGGAAGCATTTAGGGTCATGCCTGAATGGAGCTACATAATAACAATAATAATACTATTCTATTTTTGCCAATAATTACAGCTAACATTTTTTAGCACCTGCACATGACAGGTACCAGCCAAGAACTCTCTCCATGCCCCTGTGAAGGTGAAGAGGGGCCCGCCATTCTTATCTCCATGACAAAAAAGGAAATGGAGACTTGGAGAGGAGGCCACTTTTCCAAGGTATCAGTGCTGAAGGCAAATCACTAATTTAGTCAACTGATGTTTTTTGAGGACCAGGAAGTATTCTGGGCACTGGGAAGTTCATCAGCAAAGAAAATAGCCCTGGTCTTGACCTTGTGGCATTTATATCTAGCAGGAAGTTCAAGAGATAACAAGAAAAGTGTTGTCTGAATTTGTGAGAACTTGTAGGGTAAGTGTCATGAAGGACACAAGTGGTGACGAAGATCAGGGAGAGAAGGGTATTCTTTTTAAACAGTGTTTGAAGACCTGTTGGATGAGGCGAGGTTAAACCTTAATGACCCAACCACAAGATGAAACCTAGAATGTGCTGCAAGACACAGAGGGGTAGCCTTTGGTGACTCCAAACAACTGAAGGGAAACTGGTGTTATGGTTTAGATGTGCGTCGTCTCCCAAAAGCTCACGTGTGAGACAATGCAAGAACATTTAGAGGTGAAATGATTGGGTTATGAGAGCCTTAATCTAATCATGCATTAATCCATTGATAGGGATTAACTGGGTGGTAACTGTAGGGTAGGGTGTAGCTGGAGGAGATAGTCACTGGGGTCATGCATGTGGGTTTATATTTTGTCCCTGGAAGTGGAACTGTCTGCTTCCTGGCGTTCATGTCCTGAGCTGCTTTCCTCTGCCACACTCTTCTGCCATGTTGCTCCACCTTGATGTTCTGTCTCACCACCAGCTCAGAGCCATGGAGTCACCATCTATGAACTGAGACCTCTGAAACTATGAGCCCCAAATAAACTTTTCCTTCTTTATGTTGTTCTTGTCAGGTCTTTCTGTCAGAGCAATGAAAAAGCTGACTAAAACAACCAGTGAGGTCAGGTGACAAATGAAAGAGAATGGAAAAACAATGAAGATGAAATGGCAAATCAGCCAGTCCTGTCGTGACCACAATAAGGACAGGGCTTCACTCTCAGCCTTGTGAGAGCTTTAGCCAATGGAGACTCATGCTCTGATTTTAACTAGATGACAGGAGCTGCTAGTGAAGATAGCTTGGAAATGGACAAGGGTAAATTAGGGAGATGAGTCAGATGGTTCTTGCAGTAGCCAAGGAGGACTCAAAAGATCAGTCATGGAGGTGGAGACTGGAGGCAGTCAAGATGTATCTTGGATGTAGGAATACACCATTCGTCCATCTCATGTGCTTGCATGAGATCTCCCCTTGTTTTATCACCTGGTCCTTGTCCTCCCAGTGAAGTTTCTATTACCTCCCTTAAGTAAAGTTCTGGTTTCCAAACTATTGTTTTTAAGCTACTGCTCACTCTCCCCATGCTCTCTGTGGATGGCATTTAAGTTCATAGGGTTTGAAAAGTTTTACAAGATTCTTTATATGTAAATAAGCCCCATGCAAATCTGACCTGTCTGCTTCTGAAGATAGCCGTTGGTGGTGGGGTGGTGGAGGTGACCCTGGAAGTCACCTCCCAGGGACAGGAGACCTTTAAGAAGCAGCATTAGAGGGATGTGCAAGGGTTGCATCTGCCCCAGTGGCTAAGGACATCATGGTGGCAAGTCCTCATCCTCCCTCAGAAGGCGAACCTCCTGGGTGAGAACCAGAGGGTGTGGCCAGTTGTGTCATGAACTTGGAAACATTTCACTTTTTGTCTACAAAATCCAGCTCCTGGGTGGTATCAAGACAAATTCATTAGCATCAGACAGTTGTTCAGTGGTTTGTGGAAAATGGCCTGTGGCCTCACTGTTCAGTTCCCAGCTTGGCCCTCTAGAGGTGGACACTTCTTTGTCAACCACAACAAAGTTTCTGTGATGAAATGGGGTGAAAGCCCTCCTCAAGGAAGTGAGCCTTTCAAACTCTACTTGCTTCTCAGGGCTAATAGGAAAGCTGCAGGGCCCAGTGTTGGCAGGGTGGAGCTTAGGACCTTCCAAAGATGCCTCCTAATCTTCCCTAGAAACACAGTGACAAAATTCTAAGTGACATTATTTATCTGGTTGTTTATGAGGACCGCCCTAGGGAGCATGTATGTTCTGTTTTCTAAGAGCTAATCCATTCACCCCCTCAGTCCACAAGCTTCCTGAGAAAGAGACCATATTTTTTGCAGTGTGACCCCTGTTCTGCCTTCAGTTCATGGAAGACCTACCAGACACACTCCCCTAGGAAAGTAGAACCGAGATTAAGGTTTCAGTGGGGCTGATCTTTCGAACAGAGGAAATAAAATCCTACCAGCCGGGGGAAACCAGGTTTTCCCCTAGGTAGTATTAGAGAAATTAACACTGCCTTCCACAACAGAGAGACGCTCGTGGGCTTGACACTGTAAAGTGTATCACCAAAAAAAAAAAAAGCTCTGTAAAGTGTATTTCTCATTCCTGCTTGTGGGAATGCCAATGGGCAGGGAGCTGCCAAGATGGTATAGCAGATTCAGATACTGATGCAGGAAGGTTTAAAGGACCAGTCCTTATGTCACCTCTATTTGCAACCCATTGGCCAGAATTAAGTTAGACGGGTCAGGCATAACTGCAGGAGAGGCAGGAAAATGGAACCTGTCTGCCTGCCAAGGAAGAGAAAATGGCACCGTGACTATATGGCATTTGTTAGCCACATCCGTAAACCAAAAAGAAAGAAAGTCAGTGCCCAAAAGAAGGAGCAAAACAGGCGCAAGCCACATCCTTACAACAAACTCCCACTGAGCCCAGGTTCGTTTGAGCGGGTCCCTGTGCTTGCAAGTGGAAAGGTGTAGAAGCAGAGCTTTCAATAGCCATAGCCCCACGAGTCTTCAAAAGACTTGAGGATAACCCTGCTCAAGGTCAAGTCCAACTTCTCACAGTAATAAAGAGGCAAGTTCTACACAAGTACACCTGGGAGTTTCTAACCATCAAGGGTCTCGAAGGCACCTGTGTTCTGGTGCTACGGAAGTCTGTGGGCTCAGGGTTAAAGTTAAAACTTTTCATACCACCAACTGAGAGAGTACTCTTTAATGCAGTCTTTTTCTTTTTCTTGTCTTTTCTTTTTTAAAATGTGTACTGTCTTCTTGCTAAGGTCATGTTCAGTTTCCTTTCAGACAAAGGGGTGTACAGTGTGTGTGTGTGTGTGTGTGTGTGTGTGTGTGTGTGTTGCGGGGGGACCTGAATCTTAGAGCAGCTCCAGGAGTAGTATAGGGCACGTCCATGTGCTGGTGACATCCCGGGGTTCTGACTTTGGTGGTGGGAGGAGAGGCTCAGGTTTGTAAACATCGCTTCCACTCTACTGCCTATGTCTGAAAGCCCATCCTAGGGACTAGCCCATCCTAGTCCACAGCCAAAATCTCTGCAAATCTTCCCAGTCTCATTTTCTTGCCTCGGTGTTCCACAGCCGCTGTTGCTGTTGAACTCCCCAGACTGGCTCCAGTCTGCCACTCTCTCCTTTGCAGGATCCTCCCTCTACCTATCATCACAGAAAATTCCACTACCGTCTTCCATTCTCTGCAGTTTTCCCAGTGCAGTCAAAGATGGTCACCCCTCCTCTGTGGCACCAGTACTTCTCGTTGCTTCTCCGTCAGCCTTCCCTGTCCCCTGTCCAGCTCCCAGTACCCTGCTGGGAACTCTTTGAAGGTAGGAGTTCTTGTCACTTGCATTCATAATTCAGTACAAATATCTATTACGTGACATGTAGTAGGTGCTCAATAAATACTCACTAAACAAAGGAGTGAGATAACAAACAGATGAATGGATGAATCTATAAAAATTAGTTGCCTCTAGGGAGGATAACTAATCAGGTCTTGGAGATTATTTCATGTTGATCAATTGATTTGAAGCTTTGGGGCAAAGTAAGCTAGTTTTTGTCACTGCAGCTAGAGGCATTGTTTTTTCTGTTTGGCTCTCCCACCAACCCAGAATGCTCAGGTTCTTGTCCCCTCTGGATCTTCCAAGTTTGTATTCTCTAACTGTAATTTTCTCTTCTCTATCTTGTACTGCCATTTACTGTCTTAGCTTCCTAAGCTCGTACACACAACCTCACTTACATGCGAAACAGGATGAGTACGTTGGTTCCACTGGGGAAAAGACTATGCTAGTCTTGCCCACCTGCTTCCCCAGTGCCATACTTGGCATGTAGTAGGTGCTCAGTTAAGTATCTATACACTAAAGGATGGATTCGACAAAGTAATAAATATATGCAAGAATACAATCTTTCCCCATAATATGTCGTGGGCTTCTTAAGAAGTAGTCTGGGTGTTCGACGGTGTTATAACTTGGTTACATCTCATTTAGAACTCTGATCAAGTGGTGGTGGCTAACTGGACCTTCTACTGAGAATACTTCAAGTTAGTATCCATGGAAAAAAGAGGATCATGATTGATGACTGATGTCTGTCATGAAGAAAGTGGGAATGTCAGGAGAAAGTGCGAATGCCTCCTTAAACTGCAGAAAATTTGAGGATAGTGCATAAATAACACTTGATTGTGTGAGTCAGTGCAAAGTGTGAGAGATACAGGTGGGTTAGCAGGATAAGGAAGCATATTACCCTCAAGGACTTTGATTTTTATTTTTTAACTTGGAATGAAGTTTTCAAGGTAAATTGATTTTTAAACTTTCATTCAAATGGGTAAATGTATTTTACTACCTATTTAAATTTCTAGAGCACCAAAATATGAAGTTGCCGAAAAACTTACCAAATTGTATCACACGTATTACTACTGCTGTGGTAGTATTTGCGGGTGCACCCCAAGAGTTCCTGTGCTGGAAAAACCGATGTGGCGGTATGGAGAGGCAATGGGGCCTTTAGGAGGGGGTACCCAGTGGTGGCAAACCTGGTGGGGTCATCGAGGGCCTTGCTCTCAGAAGGGGTTCATGCTGGCCCATTGGAATGAGTGAGCCTGGTCCTTTCTGCTCTCTGGCTTCCTGTCGCACTTGCTTCCGACATTGTGGTGTCATCTGCCATATGACCCTCACCAGAACTGAGTAGAAGCTGGTGCCCCCGGACCTCCAAAACTGTGACCCAAATAAGCATCTTTACCTTATTAATCTCCCAGTCTCAGGCATTTTGTTATAGCAAGGGAAAATGGATTAGGACAGATTTGGAACAAATCACCTTGAGATTCTCTGTGGCATTCATTAGTACTGCCAGCATTTCTTCTGTTAGGTTCCTGGTAAGACTGTCTCTTCCCTGGACCTTGGGCTATAATCACAAGATTTGTATTGGCCAATGACATGTGAATAGAGGTGACCTGTGTTCCCTTTTGGGAAGAAACCTTTAAGAGACAGTGAATGATGTGCTCTTTCTCTTTACACCTCCCAAGGCCAAAGCTCCAGATGGTGGACTATTTTAACCTGGATCCCTAACAGAAGACAGCATGGAGTAGAGCAGAGTCCCGAGCTGATCTGCTGCGGACCTATAGCTTGAATGATAAATAAGCCTTTGTTAACATTTTTAAGCCACTGGAAATTTGGAGCTTGTTTATTACCACAGTACAACTGAGCCTGTCCTGACGGATACCGTCTCCAAATTAAGAATTATGATATGTCACGGCACAAGGTAGAGAGAGGACCAGTCGCCAAGGACCGGTTACTTGGCTAAGCACCCCCTCCTCTAAACTGTGGCTTCTGTTCATATGAAATATTTAGGGAAAAAATCAATAGAGGGAGAAATGAAAGCTTTGCCCCCCGCTGCTCCCGCCACGAACCCGATGCTCCCGCGAACAAAGCGAGGCCCTGTTCTTTACATCACCCCGGCTTTCTCATTTCATGCCTTTGTTCCACTGTCCTCTCGCCTTAGAAAACCTTTCTGTCACCTTGTATCCAAGTCGGGCCCTCTCCCAGGCCCAGCCACAATGCCGATCCTTCCAAAAGTATCTGCCTACCGTGTGCGGGCATGTCTCCCTCCTCCCGGGGCTGGGGCTCCTTGATCATCTCTCCTATGACCCTTTTCACTGTCTACCAAAAAGCTTTATTGAATGATTATAGGAAGGAGCAGAGGGAGGGAGGAGAGGAGAAAGAGAAGGAAGCAAATCTAGGGAATCCTGGGTAGCAGCCTGGAAATAACATTTGCTGATTTGGGAACCTGGTCTTGGCCCGTTTTCTATTCTGAGCTTCCCCGACCAACTACTTGGTGCAGACATCTTTTATGTGCTGCTCTGCTTCTCTTGGGTCCTACAGTGGCCTTCTGTCAGCAATGTCTTCTGATTCGTTGTGAGGGGTCAGTTGCTCCACTCGATGTCTCTTTGCTGACAGGTGAAGGAAACTGTGATCCTTCCTCATTAACATAATGCATACTTCCTCAATTCTTGATGCCTCATGTCACATCCTAGGTCCCTGGGATACACACAGCATATGAAAAACTGTAACTTCAACTCCTGTAATGGACCTTTTTGAAAGACACAACCGATTTGTCAGGTTCAGGGCAAATTAAAAATCCTGGGACCCTTGTTGCAAAGTCACTGAGAATTTCAAGATGGCCCTAGAAGAGCATCAAACCAATGGTGAGGCCCTTCCAACAGCAAAGCTCTGGGCACTTACCCAGGTTGCCCACCACTTCAGTCAGCCCTGGTGTTTGACATGAAAGAGTTCTCGGTGCCTTTAAATCACACAAGGTAAGTGACAGATGATTTCAGTTATTAATTGGATCCTCTCTGAACTGACAATGCTTCCATTATCCTCCCCTAATAGGCATGTCCAACCCATTATATGAAGACTCGGACTTCCTTGACTCGACTGTCTGCAGAGTTGGGCAACCTTCAGGAATGTTGTCTGCTGAGTCTTTGGTCTGCATAGAAAATTTGATATGCTCCAGCACCCGAGCCCAGTTCCAGTAGGCTTCTTCCTGCCACCCTTGGAGGTGTCAAGGAGGTTTGGGTATGTCCTTGTTTTCCTTTAACTAACATGCTCGTCTCTAAGACAAACGATCTACTTCTTGACAGAGTTGAAATTTTGCCCACATCTTCCAAGAACTGTGTTCTTGATGACATGGGAGTGTATTTTATTTTATCTTAAATTTTTTTCTTCCTACCTAAATCAAAGGAAGTTTGAGTTAACTTATGTTGTCCTCAGTTCACTTCCACATCAAGGTAACAGAGAAACTGTGGAATGTTCTCCAGTAGGGCAGGCCAGCAGGAGTTCCCAGCGTGGATCTGTCATGCTCTGTGATCTGCTCAGGGCTTTGTGAGAGTATACCACTCACAGGGGATAACTAGTCTACCCTTCTTCAAAATTCTGGCAAGCACCACAAGATTGCTGGGAGGAACTGTAAGTCATATGGAAACTTGAAACTTTATTTTATTGATTTTTTATGTGGTGCTGAGAATTGAACCCAGGGCCTCACACGTGCTAGGCAAGCACTCTCCCACTGAGCCACAACCCAGCCCTTATATTTGCCATTTCGCTTTCCTCCCTTTGACAAACTGAGTCAGTAAGTTTGGTAGGTGAGTACACAGGACAGGTGAGATCCAGGTGTTAGCTTTGATACCCATCGGACATAGGCTGTGATGCTCTATGGGCTGTACTGGCCATTTACAGTCCATGTCTGCAGCCATTAGCCCAGTTTTCATACAGGTGTCTGTGTCATGCCAGCTGTCCCATGTTAGATTAGTTGTTAAAACTCATCTGCTGTCATCCCTGAAATGAACCACGTGCTCGCTTTCAATCTGGTGTCTCGCGCGTGTGACTGAGCTCTCCCGGGGCAGTGGTTGGGGGAGCTGGCTCACACGGCTCTTCCCAGCACTCCTTCATTGATGCGACATGAGAGCTTACAACTGGCCTCAGTGGGAGTCGCCACACCACGGAAACCAGTGAACACTACAAACCAGGGCTTTGGTGTCCTTTTCAGAGAGTTAATTTGTCAGTTCATCACACAACTCAGGTGGGGACAGATGTGTGGCTCAACCGTTTAGTCCTTCCTCCATTATTTTAGTCATGACAGAGTCAAAAACAGTTTTTGCTATATAATTTATCTCCCAAAGTAGGACACTTTAAGGAATAAAAGAAGATGCTACTAAAAACGACACCAGGACAGAGCAGAGTAAAAGGAAACTGTCCTACATTGCCACCACACTGCATTTCTCCTAGGCCACCGAGCTTGTCTCTAGAACAGATCTGATCTCTCCTCTTTTGACTTCAAATCCTGGTGGACTAAAGGAATATATTAATAAATGCCCTTCCTTACTGCCTCATTTCCCCATGAGTACTATCAAGGGTTTGAATCAAATACTATAAGAATGGTTATATCAAAGCTGTTTTTTTAATCATCTAATTTTAAGAAATTTCGAGTTGTGACTCCACAGAGTAATTTAAGTGTCTTATGAAAACAGAGCCCCTAAACACTCCCACCTTCCACATGGTCACCCAGAGAGCGTGTACTTATCCAGTGGGACGGCCACTCCTACAACACTCAGGCCCCAAGTATTCAAACAGCTCTGATTGTTGTCAGTCTTCATCCTCGCAGTGTGGCTTTGACTTTTGAAGTAGATCAAAAGCCCTTTGGCATTAAGTCTGATGAAGAAAAGGAAGAAGCCAAGCTGGGTAGAACCCTTGGTTTAGAACAGGGTGAAATCAGAAAGTCGTGGGATGGAATTTCCTACATGGGTAGCAACAGTGACTTTGCAGATAGACCCTCCCAAGGAACCTTACAGAGTAAAGTTAGACTCAATTTGTTTGGATAAGTGTGTTTGATTTTTTCACATCATTCCAGGAGTTTTTGGTCACATCTCATACAGCACAAGCACAAGAGAAAAGCAAGATTGCAGTGGATTGAAGAACTCCGAGTCATCTGATAGTTATGTCACCGATTCAAAAGAAGCTTACATATGTAGTTTTTCAACTCGACTGCAGGCATTGAAACATCAGAGAGCATTGGCTCTGGTTTACAGACCTAAAGATGGTGTCCTCCCAAGAATTCCTAATAATGAAAACTGAGGTTGAGCCCAGCTTGTTCTGCCTTCATTTGCTCCACAAAGAATCAAGGAGCACTGGCAATGTTTTAGGGTTCAGCCCTGAGTCTGGGGCAATAAGGGAAAGTTGCAAGACTCCTATTTTTGCAGAAGTTCCCACCTAGCAGGACAAAGAGACTTTGATCACACAATACACAAATAAAAGGATGGTTTCGAACTGCTGTGGTAAATGCCACAAAAGGAGAGCCCTCCTGAAGAAGAAAAGTTCAAGCCAGGAGCTGGTTAAAGGAGAAAACGAGCTGGTGTTTTAGTCAGTCTTTTTGCTTCTGTGACAATATTAGAGGAGAAAAAGTTTATTCGGGGGCTCCCAGTTTCAGAAGTCTTAGTCTATAGAAGACTGGCTCCATTCCTTAGGGTTTGAGGTGAGGCTGAACATCATGGTGGAAGAGTGTGGCAGAGGGAAGCAGCTCACATCAACAGGAAGCAGAGAGAGAGAGAGAGAGAGAGAGAGAGAGAGAGAGAGAGAGAGAGACTCCACTGGTCAGATACAAATATATACCCAAAGCCACACCCAATTCTCAACTCCTTCCACCACACCCTACCACTTCAGTTACCACTCAGTTAATCCCTATCAGGGGATAAAATCACCAATTGAGTTAAGACTCTTACAACCCAGTCATTTCTCCTTTGAACCTTATTGCATTGTCTCACACGTGAGCCTTAAGGGGACACCTTGCATCCAAACCATAACAGCTGGTGTGGGGAAAGGACAGCTTGTGCAAAGACCCTGGGGGCTCCCATTGGGACCAGCCATTCTGCTTCGGAGATCAGGTGACTGAACTCTTTTTTGGTAAGTGAGAAAAATGGAAAGGTCAGGTCTAGAGGCCAGATGTCCTGACTCACATCTTGCTTGGGGCATTTCTCTGCCTCATTCTGTCTCTTCCTGAATTCCAGATGTCTCTGGAACATGTAAAGAACCTAATAGCTGGGGGAAAGTCAGTAGGTGTTGCTTTTGAGGTTAGCATCTAAGGCTGTATATACACACATGCACACACACATCTGTGTGCATACATATAACACATATAAAATACATATATATATATACATGCATATGTAAACACAACTACATGCACACACACACTACACATGCACACCACACAAAACACACACACACACAGACATAGACACACATTTTTTTTTTATGTATAAAGTCCTTTTTCCACTTTTTACCTGAGCAACATAGTAGAATAGCAAACAGACATGAACTTTACTCCTAGCTATGAGTACAAGCCATATGTTATTCTATGCCCCTGTTTCCTTGCCTATAAAATCTGGTCAAAGTAATGGGACAAACTTGATCTAAGTGATGCATTGGATTTCAGTGAGGTGCTACTCATATGGTTAATATGCCATTGTTACATATAATAAATACATTCTAATATTATCATTAAGCAGTCAGAAAAATTCGTGGTTTTAACTGTTGGTTTGTCGAGGTCTGTAATGTCAGGGCTCTATGACTCAGCTTCCTTCTTTGCTGTTAATCTGCAAATTTTTCTTCCCCACAAGGCTGCTTGGTATAGCTCCAGAGATCTAACACCATGAGAACCATCTCACCAGACCAGGTGCAAAGCCCTTCAAAGCAAGGTTCAAGGTCAGGAACTTTGGAATCAGGAAAACCCAGCTCATACTTCTGCTGTTACTTTCCAACTCTGTTGCCCTGGGAAAAGGTATTTAATCTCCTGGAGACCCAGTTCCCTCATCCATAAAATTTGGATAGGAATATTTCCTTCGTACACTTGTGAGAAATGGAGACTATTTTTAGAATCCCTGGGTCCTGTCTGGTACACAGGAAGCCTCTGGAGGATGTATTTGGCAGGTTAGGTGCTTTGCTTCCAGCACCAACCCCAAACATTGCTGAGCCCAGACATCCTAGGTGTCTGTCGTACCATATTGGGTCTGTCATTCTTTAAACATGAGAAAGTCTTTTTGGAAATCTATTTGTATTTCCAAGCATTTCCCATATCTTGGAGTGGTTTGGGTTGCTTATTTATCCAACAAACATTTATAGGTCGCCTACTATGTGTAAGACCCAACCTAGGCACTCAATATGCATCATGAACTAAATAAACAAAAAAGTTACCCTAGTCGGGGAAGACAGGTGAGCAATAAGCACAGCAGTTTAGCAAAATCTAAGGTGTGTTAGAAAAATGTTTGGTGCAGTAGAGGATGACAGAGCAGCGTGGAGGCTGGAAATGACAAGCATGGGGTGGCAGGTGATGCTTTCCCTAAGGTGGTCATTGGGAGGGTATTTGAAAAGAAATCACTTGAGCAAAGACGCAGGAGGTGAGAGAGTGAGTCTGTGGCTATATGGAGAGCAGAGTGGAGAGAACATTCAGGCAGTTGGAACAGAAGCATGGTTGACACGAGGGAAGAATGACAAGGGAGTCAGTGTGAGTAGAGGACACAGAAGAAGAGAGGGCTGAAAAGTTAGAGGAAGGCCAGGTTATTGAGGCCGTTGCAGGCACGGCATGGAGTCTGGACTTGACCCATAATTCACTGATTTGGCAAAGATGTACTAGGATTCTGCTTCACACATAACCATGCATTCGAAGTCATGATGGCCAGGAAAGTGTCAGAAGTAAAAAGAAATAACAATGTGTGGCTCTCCTTGCTGTTAAACTAGTGTGCAGTCAGAAGGCTCATTAGTACTCCACTTCTTTTTCTTATCTGTTCAGTAGTACTCTGACCCCTGCCTTGGGTGGTTTTCAGGATATAAAGCTAAGTAAAACCAGAGAAGGTCCTTACTCACAGGGAACTTTCAGTCTGAGGTTCTTTCCACCTTGACACCAATATTTTACCAGGTCATTTAAACCCTTGCTTTGGGGGACTGTTCCCACCAGAGTGCATTGTTGAAGGCCGAACCACATTCCTGTCCTCCACCCACTAGATACTGGTAACAGATCTCCCAGTTCTGAGAACCAAACATGTCTTCAGATGTTATAAACATCCCTGAGTGGAGGCGGGCAAAATCATCCCCAGAGAATCACGCTCCAGCTGGAAAGATGCAGCGTACTTTTGTCATTATTTCTGGCTGGTGGCTGCTGGATGCTTTTTCAGTTGTTTTTGAATCCTTCATTTGCTGAGATCTGAAGGCCAGTAGAATCCACCTCTCCTACAGACTGAGTGTTCCTGTTTTCCTCAAAATTCATGTTGAAGCTCTGGTGCCCAATATGATGGAATTTGGAGGTGGGGGCTTTGGAGTGATTAGGTTTAGATGAGGGCATGAAGTTGAGGCCTCCTTAGTGGGATTGATGTCCTTATAAGAAGAACCTAGAATATACTTAATCATTTTCTCTCTCTTTCAGGCATTTCCAAGCTAGGAAGAGGCCTTCACTAGAAACTGAATGTCCCAGCTCCTTGACCTTGAGCTTCCAGCCTCCAGAACTCTGAGAAAGATGTCTGTTGTTTAAATCACCAGACTAAGGTGCTTCGTTATGGTAGACCAGTTGACTAATGCAACTTCTCTGCGGATCTGAATGCCCAAAACATGCCTTAATGCCTTCCCTACCAGTGACAGCAAGGGTCTAGGCTGGACTAGTTGTGGGAATTTGTTCCTGGCTTTGTATCCAAAGATAGAGCTTCAAACATGCAGAGCCCTTTGTGGAGAGTTCTTTTGCAGTGATAGCAGGTGCAGCAAGATATAGTTTCCAGGGAAGAGAAATGGTCCTGGAGATAGCCTGATCCAGAAAGAAACAAGGTCCAGTATCCAGGGTCCCATTACCAAAGGAAACACTCTTCTGTTCACATCATTCTGGGGCTGGTTGGAGCCTTTTCCAGTCTAAGAGTCACTGAGTTTTGTTCCCACAGGTGTTTGACCCTGTGTCCTTTTTCTGCATGATGCAGCTCAATTCAGTCTCTGTTGCTGATCTAGATGTGCAGACTTGGGGTATAGAGTGGAGGCATAGAGAGTTCCAATGTATCCAATATCCCCAATCTTCAAATTTACCTTGAATTACCAAGTGATAGAAGTGGTTTTTTTTTAAACTAGAACATTCTTGTGGTTTGGCTAGGACCGTTAATGGCCAAATCTCATGACCTAAGACCTTCTTGTTATCTCGACTGGGTGAAATTTGTGTTTGTTAAACTGGTCATTTCTGCAAGAAAATTACATTCCAATGTCTTAGTGCATTGGTTGTATGTAATGAGAGAGAGAGAGAGAGAGAGAGAGAGAGAGAGAGAGAGAGAGAGAGAGCAAGAGATTATACAATGAGGCTCTGCTCCTTTCATTTAGGCACTGTGATTTGAAGCAGAAACTATTAATATCACCATTTTATAAATGAGAATATGAAAGCATCAAGTAGTTAACTTATTTGCCCAAGGTCACAGAGTCAAAAGAGGGCAGAGCAGGGAGACTGGTGATGGATTGACAAAGGACTGCTTACTCTCTTCAACATTGTGGTCCAGTCTGTTGGCCTTGAAGCCTCAGGTGCAAATGTGAACTCTACTGCTTACTAGCTATTTGAGTGTATCTTTAACTTCAGTTTTCTAAAGGTTAAAATAAACAAGTAGTATCTAACCTCATAGACATGTAAGAAGAGTAAATGAGTTAATGTGGAAAGCTAGACTAGTGCTCAGGATCAAGGAAAAGAGTTGATAAATGTTAGCTTTTATTACTAATGGTATTATTATTTCTTCACATATACCTTAGGCAGACAGAGTATCCAAAACTCCCCTGTATTGTCCTTGGCTAGGTTCTGTTTCCTCAGTTCCTAATCTGAATGGCTGACACATATTAAGCCATCAATAAGTGTTTGATGGGGAAATAAAGAAACAGCTGAATTATTGAAGGAATTAGTAAGAGATGGAGAAGATAATTAAGTCATCCTATTGTGTGCAGTTTGCAAGGGGAAACAAACATATTTCTCAGTAAATGCAACAAATCACCTGTGTTTAATATAATTGGTGGATTAATTAGTGGATCAAACAATGTGTCTTCCTTCCAAGGCACATTATCTACATGAAAGGAAACAGCAGGTCTCAGGACACCCAGGCTGGGCCCTGGTTCCTCCTCATACTTCCTCTTTGCTTCTCCATTGCATCTGAACCCCAGGCCGGCCTGTGCTGTGAATTTCATGGCCATAGCTTATGCCAGTAAAAAGCCTTTCACGCTCTGCTAATGTGGCATTTGTTTGGTAATATGCAGGAGAGAGCATTAAAAATAAATCCAGAAATGGCATCTTATAAATTTGGATTTTCCGTTCTCATAATTTATAGGAGTTCATGTTAGGGAGCACTGTCTTATGCATAAATACCATTTCTTTGTGAGCTGATGATGGAATTTATATCAAAGGGGGTCGAACATATACTTCATGAACTCAGCATCCGCTATTATAAGCCATTTCATGTATAACTGGAGACAAATGATCTCTCCCCCTGTTTGTCTTAACTTAAAATTCAGTTGGTTTGCTTGAATTCATTTCCAAGGCCCAGGAGTGGGGGAAGGGAACCCAAGATTTATACACCTTTAATATAATCAATTCTAAACATATCTTTAGACAAATAATTTTAAAAAATCTATGCATCACGAAACACCTCTATTAATTTCAGGATACACAGTTTGGTGAATTTTTATGTGATGGTGAGTTTGTGTGTTTAAGGAGATTTTTTTTTTTAATTCCAACCTCTTTTTCCTTCCTCCTCAGAAAGAAATTTTAACAGGAATGTTTTGAAATAAAATCCCACAAGGAAACAATCCCCCTAGACAATTAAACTGGGAGAAGGTCCCCTGAGGGCAGGCCAGAAAGAAAATCTGTAAAAATAATTGCTGTGCTGGGTTTCTGCTGCATCTTAGCTGGGTGTAAGCCGGGACCTGTGCACACATGCTCAGAAAACACACACACAGACACACAATGTAAGTGTGTCCTAGAGCAGGCTGTGACAGCGCTGTGTGTAACTACCTGGCCAGACGTGGGGCCTCTCTGGTAAGAGGCAGTGATTTGGAGGTTGTAGCCAATATAAAATAACAATCAAGTCATTTACAAGGTTCTGCCAAATATTAACCTTATATCCAATTCTCCTCCAACCTTCCAGAGCCCCTAATGTGAACCAGGCCAGCTCCCCATCACTTTACAATATTCTGGAACAGGGGTGGAGGCTGTGGGCGGGTGGGGGTAGCCAGTGCACACTTGTTAGAAATATTTTAAGGGGTTGTGTTTATTCCAAGATAATGATGTGGTTTGTTGGCCTTTTTTTTTTTTTTAAGTGCCAGAAATATTGTTTAATTGCCCTCCCCTTCCTTAGGGGAAACTCAAAGGTTAATTCGTCCAAGAAAGTGGGGTTTGCGTTTGCCCTGAAGATAACAGAATTACTTGAGCTGTGGTCGAGGGTGTAGGAAACTGTGGTTTAAGGCCAGGTGGCCGAGCGTGTTTTGGCAGGGAGGACTGAACTTATGGTTTTGTGTCTGTGTTAGGGAATTGATTCAGATGAGGATCATGTGATACTGTGTGGGATGCCACCCTTTGGAGCATGCTCAGACAGTTAACGATACCCGGATATTTATTATTCATACAGTTTCATAATTTTGTTAAACACTTCAGAAGAGGTCACTGATTTGGAATGCGGCCTCTACTTCTTCACTTCTTTTTTCAGCAACCACTTTGGAATCTGTACCCGGTGCCAGACAACATAGTTGACACACATTATAGGGCTCTTTAATCTTCATAACCCCTGGAGGTGAGCTCTGTTTTATATTCATATTAGAGAAAGGCAAAGGAAGCTGGGGAGGTGGGGAAGGTCAGGGGTGGCACAATTCTAAGCTACACACATCCCCTGACATGGTGGTCCTTGCTCTTGGGTGCTTGAGTCTTCTGTTTAAGGCGGCATTAGCCATCCGTGTCCGGTTCCCTTCCTCAGGCATTTCTAGTCTTTGCTTTTCCAAAGTCGTGACCTGGAGAACTTGTATGCTATCCAAACCACTCGTGATTATAAGATTCAATAGACAAATAATTCCTAAGTAAGTCGTTCCATTGGAAGAGTGAATTGGATCACTCTCTCTCCCTGCTGTATACATCTTGGCCAAGATTTTCTTCACTCTCTACTGGCGCATCAGACTTTCCTATGGAAGGCCTTGGAGAACTTTCTGCAATTTCCAGTTTGAAATTAAGCCAGGTGAAGACTTCTGCGATAACAACAATAAGCCCGGTCTCTCTGGGTCTTTTCTAGAAATTGCAGTTCTCACTGTTTCATTGGAAACAGAGGTGACATTTCATGTCAGCCAAGACACTGCATCTTACGGTTAGTCTCTTTTGAATGTATTTCTTTCTTTGTTGAGTGTTGGGGGTTGCAAATTCTTCAGCAAATGGAGTGTTAGAATAAACAGCTCCGTATGAATTTGGGATAGTGTTTTAAAGGGAGTACCAACCTATGTACTCAGGAGAAGTAGTTTTAACAGCAGAGCTGTTATTTTAACAATAGGTTACCAGATCCATTGGGCAATCTGACTAAAAGCCCATATTTATTTCCCTAATTTTATAAACATTTAATAGGTCCTTATTAAACACATCAGCCAGCATGATTTAATAACACAATCAGTCTAGAAGTTTAAGAAAATTGAAAACAGGATTTGAATGTAATGCAGCCACAATTACTGGAGATTATAGGGAATCATTCCCATATGTCTCCAGTGGAGAGCTGCTAATCTCTGTTAGTGTGGAGGTGATTTCCTTTGGAACCCTGCCCAGCCTTCAACAGCACTAGGGCTGAACAAATTAGATTTGAAAGTCCCCAATTTTATGACTAAGGTAATATACTCTGTGTATTTAGAGAAACACTGAATTCCTATTTTCACTGGCTCTCAATGCTGGACAGAGACCTTGATTTCATTTAGTTTGGCTCCACTTAAAATATGGTCATAAGTTTGAAGGGGTCAGCATATGTTTTTGTGCGTCTTTCATAGATATTCTAACTCCTCTCCACCCACAATGCTACAGCGTTTGCATCATGACGTGGTGACGACAGATCTCAGGAATGTGCTGCAATTAGACCTGGAAGACAGCCTGAGCCTGCTGCTTGGAGCCTGGGGACCTGTACCTCTCTCCACCAAACTTTTGAGCCCCCACTTTACTCTCGGTCCTCTGCTCCAGGGGCCTCAGAATGTTTTCTCTTATGATCTTAGGTTGGCAATCTGGTAAGCTCAGCTTTGCCTTTCTCTCTTAGGCAACTTCTGGGAAGGGTGGACTCGGGCTAGGAGACAGAATTTCTTGGCTCTAGGTAAAGCAGTAAGGGACAGTAGGCCAAAGAATAAAGTCCTAGTGACTGAGAAAAGCCGAAAGCAACTTTCTTAGTAGCCCGAGACAGGAACTGGGGCTCTCCACCTTCTGCTCTCTTCCCATCCTGCCTCCCTTTTTTGTAGAACTAGTATAACATAGTAACGATGACTCCCAGTTATCGAGCCTTTTATATCCAGTCCAGTATCGAATTCATGGCTGCAAGTCTCTCAAGAACCCAGTGAGATCAGTATCACTAACTGCCATTTACAGAAAAGGAAACTGAGATGCTGTCACCTGACACCTTGCTATGGTCCCAGCCAAGCAAGGATGCACATCTACAGAGCTTTGATTCTGAAGATGCCGTTCTTCATTGCCATTTAGAACTAGTTGCTTTGAATAGTAGTAAAGATAATGAGCTGGGGATGTGGCTCACTGGTTAAGCACTTGCTACGCATGCATGAGACCCTGGGTTGGATCCCAGCACTGCATAATATATACATATTTCGTGTGCATTGTGTATGTATGTATGCATTCATACATAGATGATGGAAATGCTTTATAAGAATAAAAAGAAAATGTGGGTATTTCTAGATAACTCCCCACTCACTCTCAGAATTCTGGTTTTAGTTGCTCTGATTCTTCCCAGTACCTTGTACTCGAAAGACCAGAGAACAAACTTGGGGCGAGGTTCAGGAGACATGTTGGGCCACTTGTAGAGAATGAGAGGAATCCAGAGTTTCAAGTTCTTGAGTTGAAGTTGATTCATAATTTACCATGTTCCGAGCGCTATTCTAAGTACCTTTCTCATACTTCCCTTCGTTTGAATACTCCCAACAATCCTACGAGGCAGTTCTACTCTAAAATCATCCTTGTTTTACCCACATGAGGCAAGTGGTTCATAGTTACTTGGCTACTAAGAGGCATGACAGAGATTTCCACCATCCTCCTAGGGCTTCTGCCCACTATGTATCAAATGCCCTTCACTTTACCTTATGTGACCTTCACTGAATCCCTTTCCTGAAGTCCTCAGTGGGTCTATCTCAGTGGAGTGAGAATACAGTCCTAAATTTATTGTGCTGACTTTACAACCTAAGCCCACACCCTCCTTTTGACCACACACATGCAACACCATCACGCGTGGCTAACTCACAACCACAAACAAATCCAGTGACATATATTAAGGTTATATATGCAGGGTATTAAAGCACAACAACATTGTGGTGGTTTTGCATCCACTGCTGGTCTCTAACCTATGCCCATGATCAAGTTCACATCATCTCTGTGGGCACCAGATTCCTCATCTCTAGAATGGGAACAGCAATGGAATCTACCTCCTGAGTTTGTTGTGAGTATGACGTAGTTAATCCAAGTGGAGAACCTGGAACAGTACCTGTCACACGTTAAGCATCTTACCAACATTATCTCCTGTGCCATCAAAAGGGGAAAAAGCCTTCATCAAGATGAGGGTCATTGAGCAACATATAGTTTTGGTTCCAAATTTAAAAAGGAAAATTGTATCACATGGAGTGGACCAAGAATGGGGTTTTAGATCAGACGAACCTGAGTTTGCGCCTTGGATCTGCCCCTGACTGGAGCTGACATCCAGGGAGCTTCTCCAAACCTCATTTTCCTTGTCTATTAAAAAATGTCCACTTTATGAAGATCAGTGAACAGAAATCACATGTGGAAACACACTTTAGAGCCTCAGAGTTCTGGTGTGTGTATGTGTGTGTGTGTGTGTGTGTGTAGATGAACAGATAGCTATAGATCTCTCTCTATATATCAGGTATTTATTGTAATAATATAAAAGTGACTAACATAGTGATGATGGAAAAGACATTCAGTTTCTCCATCTGAAACAAAGGAGCAATAAAGCCTCTCCTGTGGCATTGTGGTGATGGTTAAGTGAGACATGAATGCAGTCTCTAAGACGTCATCAGTGCTCAAGAGATTGCAACAATGTTGCTGTCCAGCTTTTTCAAATGGTCTGGGTAACTGCTACCTCCAAAGTCATACCTCATAATAAAGACTTTATTTTAATTCTTCTCAGATACATATAAAATTTAAGCTATTTTAGGTGTACAGTTCAGTGGTAAGAAATGAACTAACAAGGGTGTACACCATTTCCAGGACTCTTCAGCTTGCAAAATCAAAACCGTGTAGTCGTCAAACAATGACTTCTCATTCTGTTTTCCTTCAGCTCCTGATAACCACAGCTGCGCTTTCTGTTGCTGTGAATCTGTCTACCTTAGGCATCTTCTGCAAGTAGAATCACGCGATATTTGCCATTTTGTGGCTGGTTTATTTCACTTATTATGGCATTCTCAAGATTCGTGCACCTTGTAACAGGTATCAGAATGTCCTTTCTTTTTTAAGACTAACTAATATTCCAGTGTTTATAAGTTTATTTGTCCTTTTGTCAATAGATATTTGAGTTGCTTCCACATTTTAGAGATTAATAAATAATGCTGCTCCTATGGACAAGGGTGTTTATCTTTTTGAGACTCTGTTTTCAATTATTTTTTGTATCTAAACATGTACATATGTATATATTATAAATAATATATATTTTATAATATATACTTATAAATTATATTTTTTATTTTATATAAATATATGTATTTTATTTTATTTTATATATATACATACATATATATATATGTGTATATCCAGAGTGGAATTGCTGGATGATAAGGCAGTTCTCCCTTTAATTCTTTTTAGGACCTGCCATGCTCTTTTCCACAGCATCTGTACTGTTTTACAGTCCTATCAACAGAGCACAGGGGGTCAATTTTTCCATACCCTCACCAATACCTATTATTATCGAGGGGTTTTGATAGTAATTATCCTAATGGGTAAGAGGTGATGTCTCATTGCAGTTTCTATTTGTGTTTCCCTGAAGAGACTGAGCATCTTTACCTGTGCTGATTGCCCATTGATACATCTTTGGAGATGTATTCAAATGCTTCACCTAATTTTTATTGGGTTGTTTACTCTTTGCTATTGAACTTTAGAGACATTTTTTTTAGAACACTTTCAGAGACTTGTTTAATGAAAAATTTTTGTTTTGCTTCTTTCCATAGAAAAATAAAGGAAACATTCTTAACAGAGAGAAAAGCAGAAGCTATAAGATTATTTTGTCATATGGCTGCCATAAAATCTCCTTCCCTAGGAGTGAATTGAGCAGAGGCTCTGGTAGGGGAAAGCAGGCAGGGCCTCTACATGTTTGGGTCTACCCCTGCCCCAGTCCCTGGGCCTGTGAGGCCCACCACAGCACTGTCTCTTGGGCTCTGGGACTTTAGGGTATCTACTCGGGCCCTATTAAAAATGGTCTCTGGGAGACACGAGGAGCAAAAGAGAGCAAAGAGAGTTGCTGAGTAGCTCCCTCCCCTCATTATCAGGCAGAGGGAACAGAGATGCTTCCTTTTGAGCTGCTTGAAAATTCCAGGCTGATTGCTGGCAGAGAGCTGGAAAATCTTGGAGGCAGCTTCATAACCACAGTCAGCAGACATTTCTTAACAACTGTCAGTTTGTGCCATGGTGGTCTTATCAATGACAACCTGAAACATGGCTGGTGCCCTGGGTGATGACATTCCCAGAACATCTGCTTTTCCCTCCCCAGCCCTTGCATGCATCAAAAGCTCAGATCCTGGGGGGATTAACAGAAGAGATTAGCAGCTGACCTTGGGAGTAACATCAGTTCAGGGTCTTTCATGAGGTTGTGATCAAGCTATCAGCCAGGAGTGCAGTCATCTGAGGGCTCAAATAGAACTGAGCATTCACTTCCCCGCTCTCTCAGAGGGTCCCCGGTCTTGGCTGGAGGCTCCAATTTCCCATACGTGGACCTCTCCATTGGGTAACCCAGAGCAGGGCTGTGGTTTCCCACAGAGCAAGTGTTCCAAGAGAAAGAGTTCAAAGCAAAGTCACTGTCTTCTGGAAGTGAGTCTTGGAATTAACCTATCTCTACTGCCTCTTTGCCCTGGTACCATGTGAGAAGAAATTACATAAAGAAATACATACATATAAGAAGGCAGTCATCCTGGGTAATGAGCGCCCAGCTGCTGTCACAGGTCGTGAATCCTGCAGGTCAGCTTCCATCTTGGTCCAGACCTACCCGATTCTCCTTCACCCACCTCCACGTGACAGTGTGGTTTTCTGGTATGTGTCCACTTCAGTTTTAGGCAATGTCAATTTCCAATTTTCACCCCATTTATGACTCAAGAGAGAGTTCATAAAACAGTACCAAATACAAATAAAAGGAGATCCAACCATCCTTTTTACCATGGGAAAAAAAATGGTCACTCTAAGATGAAATAATCTACTTTATATATGCTGCTATAGCAAAATACTCAGGATGGTGTAATTTATAAAAAGTAGAAATCTATTTCTCCCAGATCCAGAGACTGGGAGTTCTAAGACCAAGATGTCAGCAGCTTGGTGTCTGGAGAGGGCTGCTTCCTAGTGGCATGATAGATGCTGTGTCATCACTAGTAGAAGGCAGCAGAGTAGACAAGGCCCAAGTTGGTTCCATCCAGCCCTTTGATAAGGCACTGATCCCCTTAGGAGAGCAGAGCCCCTGTGATTTAGTCACTCCCCAACTGGCCCTTCCTCCTAATCCCCCCCATAGTGGGGATTAAGTTTCAACTTGAATTTTGGTGGAAACCATGCTGAAACCATAGCAGCCAGTCACAGAGGGACAAATTCTGCATGAGTCTATTTACTGAGGCATCAGAGTTAAATGGTGGTTGCCAGGGCTAGGACAAGAGGGACTTGAGGGGTTTCTTTCACTGGGTATAAAACTCTAGTTACATGAAATGAATGCAGTTGAGAGAGTTGCTGTACAACACTGTCCCTAGAGGTAATTACACTGTCTTGTGCGCTGAAGACTTTCTTCAAAGGATAGATAGATGTTCTTAGCACATTAATAATATCAAAACAGTTACTGCTGGGGATTCTGGTACCTGACTGGTTCTGGTTTCTGGATGATTTCAATGGTGCATAATGAACTGGCCACTGTTTCCTGAGCCTCCCTCGCTGGGCCAAGTCCATTCTGTGACTTGAAACCCTGACCCTTCTCACCATTTCTTATCTCTGCAGAAGGTCAGCCCTGACAGCCCTCCTCTTTGACAGTCTCCAGATAATTCCTCAGCAAGGACTTAGCTGGGTTTCCGAATGCAACACCAAATCCTGCTGTGTTTTTTCTAGTTGAACTCCATGGTAAGAGGCCAGGAGCATCTAAAAAGTTTATGAGAGTCTAAAAAGTTCTGTTTCCTGTATGCTTTTACTGCACACAACCCCGAGGTCTGTCTGGCACTGTCTCCTGCCTCCATCCCCGGGGAATGCTTGCTTTGCCCTAAACAACTGGGTGACTCTGAATTCTCTGCCTTTGGATTTTTTTTTTAAACATAATACTATTTGATTCAACTTTTGCCCACCACCTTCAACCCTTAATTTAATACACACTTACTCAATCAAGACTGGAGGAGCTTGCTGTGAAACAGAAAGGGAAGGTCAATGCAGGGGTATGTGCAGAGAAGAGACCTATGGGTAACTCGGGTTCACTTCTTCTTTCCATTGAAATCGAGGGTGTGGGGTTATGGGCCATCACAAGTACACCGGGAACCTGTGACAACAAAACTCCTAATAATTCCTTCTAATATGGAATGGTCTGAGAACCTTTCAAGCACTTTGTTTTCATATCTGCTCCCATAACTGAAAACAATTCGAAGAAGCAAAATATCAGGGCCAAAATATTTCAAAGAGACATTTTTTTTTCACCTCCAGCTTGAGAGCAAATTGTAACTTTCTAAGCAAGCAAACAAAAAGGGCTTTTATGCATATCTGATTAGCTCATTTCCTTTGATTTGGGCGAGTGATGTCATCCGGGCCCAGCTGTGGGTTTGCTGCGAGTGATTTCCCTTGCTCATGTTTCAGCCGTCATTTCTGCCCCTAATGGAATTACTTTGACTGGAACCCAGCGTTTTTCATGGTTCACCTCTCCTATCAGCTGATACCCAGGACTCCTCTGGAAAGAAGGGGGAAAGGCCACAGAGACATTTAAAGGCCTAGAGAACTTTAATTTCATGTGACCATTATCACTGTGCAGTTGTCTCTTTGAAGTCTGTTTGTTTCCAATGCCTTAGATTCTTCTGAATCTGTCCTATAAACTATTGGGAGAATCTGAAGTGCATGAGGGGCCCTGGGTCCTCAGAAGCCAGGATGGCTCATCCCTTCCCCCTGACCACAGTGCTTACAGCAGAGCAGATGCATGAATTCGATAGGGAATGGAGCAGGGCAGAGGGAAGAACTGGTTGATGCCCACGGGCTTCGGTTTCTGATTCTGCAGACTCCGGTCTAAGTTGGGAAGCCACACCTTGTTGGAGAAGTACCTGAGCTTCCACAAGTCTCAGCGTCTTAGAAATAAAAAAGAAGCCACTCTAAGTTAGCACAGAGAAGGGGGAGGCTGTGAGCATGTGGGCACATAGGGAACCTGGGAAATCTCTGTACCCTCACTCACTCTTGCTATGAACCTAAAACTGTTCTAGAAAACAAAATGAAGTTTATTCAAAAGAGGGGAAAAGCAATAGAGAACAGGCCTATGAAGTGGTACCTGGGACACAGCAGTCATTATTTGCGACTTCTAAAACAATTTGATATTGGATAGGGGCTCATCTGTTAGGGTTTTCAGCCCGGACACAATTGACATTTGGGGCTGTTTACTTCTTGGTGGGGGGTCCTGTGCACCACAGGATGTTTAGCAGCACCCCAGCAGCAGCCACCCCAACCCCTACCTCGCCTCCACCACCGTCACTCCTGTGAAAATGAAAAACAGCTCTGGACATTGCCAACTGTCTCCCGAGGGGCAGAATTGCCCTTGGAAGAGAGTCGCCATGCTAGGACAAGGGAAAAACAATCCGTGGTGCATTGAGTAGAAACACTTTCTGGCAAGGATGCAGCTCTCTTTTTGAGTTTTACTTACTTGTCTGTCCGGCACTCATAGCCTACCTTCAACTGCTAAGCTGAGCTCAGCACACCTGGCTCACCCCACCCCGCCCCATCTCCAGTCCCCTCATCTAGCATGCTCTGCCTGCCCTCCCCCACTCTTTCTCTCTGGACCCTCCCTAGCTTGAGTCTCCACCTCCTTCAATAATAAACCTTCCCAAATCCTCGAAGTCTTCAGAGTCATCTTCTTTTTCCGTATAGCATCTGATTCTGCCCTGGTCCTGGGGTAACAGCCTTAGAGACTGAGAGCAGGAAAGGACCACTCAAATCAGGTAACTAGTGAGTGGCCTCCTAGAGCAGATGAGGAAATGGGGGCCCAGCAAGGCTTAAGGACTTGTCCAGTGTCACAGTGCTGGTGAGAGTGGAGCTGGAATTATAACTCCACCGAGTAGACCTCAACCTGGAGCCAGTCCTCCCAGGGTCTGGTCCTTGTGTCCAGCCTGTGCCTTTATTCGCAAATAGCTCGTGTCTAGCCAGGTTGGCAGGAAGACTTGTCAGCTGGTTGGAGATACTCAAGAGCACCTGTTCCTCTGGTAAGGCTAAAGTTACAAGGCTTTTCTCCCTTGCTCCCCTGCTTCCACTAGACTCCCATCAGAACCATCCAGAGGGCTTTCTAGAACATAGATTGCATGACCCCTGCCCTGGAGTCCCTGATTCTGTGAGTCTACGTGGAGCCTGGGGCTGTGCTCTCCTGGCGATGCTCACATGCTGTTCTGAGGCCTTGCTTGAAAGGCCTGGTCATGAGGAAGGTTGGGCTTTAGACCTAAGCCCTTGCTCCACCACCCTGAGCGAGTGACTCAGCATCTGTTGACTTTGGTTTTCTCCTCTGTAAAATCAAGATAAAAATGACAAGTGCCCAGAAAAAATAGCATTATTGCTTATTAAACATAATATCTTCAATTTCTGGCACTTACTGACAACCTTCAGCATGCATCCCAACCAAAGAAGTAAACAGAAGTTCATCTCCTTGATTTTTTTTTTCTGTAAGCTGGTGACTTAAGAGGAAAAAACAAGTTAGCCAGGCCCAGGAAACGTGTTTAATTTGGCAAAAGACTTGGTGCAAATCTTTTAATTTCTTAGCTATTTCTATAAAATGAGCAAAATGGCCCTTCTTTACCTCTCTGTCTCCCACATCTGTTGGGCAGGTCAGAGAACAGTAATGAATATGTGAAAAAGAATTATTTGATAATCTGGCGCTGTTTGTGGAAATTCAATTCTGATTCGAGCCTCTCTTGGTGACAGCTCTCCCCTGGAGGATGAATCCCTCTATTGCCTTTGTTTCTTTCGAAGCTGTACATGTTTCACCTTCTGGTCAGGCACTGACCTTCTCGCTCAAGCCCAAAGGACATCTCCCCTTTCTGATTGATCTCTTTTACCTAATTGCTGTTTAACTATAGCAGCTTTGCTTTGTACCTTGCCTGGGAAATAAGTACTTCCTCCATGTCTCTTCTCTTCAATTAGAGTAAATATTGTCTCAGGAAGTTAATTATACTTTCCATTCCTTTTGATTTCCTTCATGGCTGGCATCATTCTGAGAAGAGTCAATAGACAAATGTTGATTAAACATATATTATATAATTTGCATAGAATTAATATCAAAACTTTAAATAGGACATGGGGAAATCATTTCCTGTGTCTTTATATTTAAGATTCAGTTCTCGTCATCTTTCAGGTCATTGGTGTTGTGTACAGCTGCTTGGTCACTACCTAACTGCTCAAGTTTACTACCTAGAGGAGGATGACTCCTAGGGTAAATCTATATGCAATACCTTCCTCTGCATAAATTTTCTTTGGGTGGACCACAATCTTAGGAAAATGAACCATGTCAGACTTTCGATTGTCATATTACTTTGTGACTGAAATTATGAAAGCATTATGCTAAGTGAGTTACTCAGCCTTCTCAATTTAAATGGATGCACATTAAACTCTTAAAATAATAAAGCCCTTTGAGTAATGGGAAGTGGAACAGAAAGAAGGGAATTGAGAAATGAGATGAGGACTTCTTATCCTAGGTTGCTCATTTGTGTCCTACTAACATGTAGCATAAAATAAATAACAGGTCAGTTGGAGGACATGTGGTTTAATTTGTATTCCCTCTTCTTTTCCAAACATTGTGAGTTGAATAAAAGAGTGGTTCTGCCAATGATAGGTAAGATAGAAGAAAAGTTGGAGGGTCTGTGGAGTGCCCATTAAGTCTAAAATACTGCAGTATTCTGGATGGGATTTCTTGCAGCGAGTTTTGTTTTTTGTTTGTTTGTTTGTTTTCTAGAATGTGTCCCTTCAGGAAAACTATTCAACTTGTAATAGTTAATTTGAATTGTCAACTTGATTGGATTAAGGGATGCTGATGATAAAGAGGGTATCAATGAGGGTGTGTCTAGGAATGACTGGATGTGGGATAGTGAACTGAAGAGGAGAACCTCCCTAAGCGTGCACAGTACCACTCAATAGGATGGTAGCTTGGATGGAATAAAAGCTGGAAGAACAAGGAAGCAGATGCAGATGCAAGCTCAACTCTTCTTGAATGGGTTCTTGATTCCTGCTTCACTCTTCTGAGGATATCCAACACTGGCTTCTTCACTCTTCCGAAGTGGACTCTGCCAGTGATTCCAGAAGCCTTGGTCTCAAACTAGGGTAGCACTGTTGATCCTTCTTGTTCTGGGGCTTCTGTCTCTTGGACTGTGCAGCTACTGGTTGTTCCAGCTCTCCAGCCTGCAGATGGTCATTGTGGACTATCCAGCTTCTGGTTGTGTAAGCCAATCTAATAAATTCCCTTTTTATAATAATACTTACTGTTGATTCAGTTCCTCTAGAGAACCCTGACTAATACACACTTCAAGTTGTGTTTCCTACTTACTCTTTATTGCTACAACCTCAAAAAGAACTTGGTGTATGGATTCCATTTTACTAAGCTTTATGAAAAAGGACTCCAGCCAGCAAGGGGTGGGTCTCCAAAAGAGGGAGCTGGATGCAGGTGATGGGATTTGCAAAAGGCAACTTGATTATCCCACAAGGCCCTTCAGTCTTTGTGAGTACCAGTGGCTCTCAACCATGGATCATGGCACTCAGTCATATGTGGAGCCACAATTAATGTGTTAAGTACATAGTACACACTTACCAGCAATTCACTCTTCATAGACTGAAACGGAATCAAAGACCTCCCAGGACAAAAGTCAACATCACATACTCTGGTGTAGTTTCCAGGGTAGAGCTAAACCATTGTGCCAGCTTATTCCTGTGGAAGTAAAAGTTGAACATCTGAAGTTGGAGGTGATTTTAAAAGACTGAGAAACTTATGAGACTTGTCTCATCCTTGTGGACCCAGTGAATATAGGATAGTGAACAAGACCTAAGTCTAAGGGACTCCTGTTCTGCCACCTTTCACCTGTGTGATTTTAGACAAAGCTATTTAATTTTGGAGAATCTTGTATTTCTCATTGAAAATTAGGAGACTAAGTCGGTCTAGCTCAGAGATTTATGAGGATTAGATGGAGGAAAGCTTGTGCCTATGCATAGTAAGTTATCAAGTTTAGCAGCTGTCAATATTATTATTACTTATTATTATATACTAGAGGCTTAGCAGTGGCCTAGTGCACAGTGACTGCTTAATAATTCTGATGGCTACTATTTTTATTATTGGCTTTCAAAAAAAATCTGATGAATAGAACATAATTCTGACAATCTCAGGCATTTTGTTGGCAGTTTTCTTCCTATCTTTTCTGTGCATGATCCCTGGAACACCAATTAAAAAACACCAAGGAGTGTTTCTTTAGTGAATAAAGAAACTTTTCCTTTAAATTATCTTTATTTTGTCTGTGTGTTTCACCCAGAGCTTCTCCTTTATCCAGGGAAGACCTGTCAAATAGAATTTAGTTTACTGTGGTTTTCCAATAGGGTCCAATATTTAAGAATTATAAAATCCTTGTGGAATGTGTTGGTTTACAGCACCCTGAAATTGTACAATGTATTCACTTAGAACAAAGGATCTCTGCTTTACCTCTTTTTATCTTAACACCCAAGGCTCAACTGTGGTGGTAATGCCGAACATTCATAAAAATCATAAAAGCTAAAACTCAATGAGTGAATGTCCTGGTTGTGCCAAGCATGAGAATGAGTGATTTTCAGGTAGGAGCTAATTTCATCTGCATGCAGCAAACGTGCATTGGGTAGCTGCTGTTAACCCATTCTACACTGAACAAAATGAAGATTGAAGAAAATATCAAATGTGTTTTCCCTGAGCAAGTTGCAGAACTGAATCTTGAACATGTACCTCTTGCATTCCAGAACTCAGGAACTTTAGTAATTAAAAGGTTGCCAGAAATCACTGTGTGCCCACTGTGTGGTCCAGCTGGGCTTCCTAACACTGTTTGACTCTCCTAGACTGTAAGGTTCTTGAAGGTAGAGCCGCATCCCACCATCTTTCTGTCCTCCTTCTCCCTTTTGTATGCCAAGAACATTAGGGAGTCTTTCTAAAAGCTCTTTAAATACTTAAGTGATTTTACAGTTCAATCATTGTTGGTTGCATTTGTAATTATTGAAAATAAATGATGAAGGCAGGTTCCTACCATCCTTTCTGGAGGTGAAGATGGGGATCATGAAAATAGTTCCCAAGTTTCTAGATCACAGAACATTATCTGTATTGAAACCCCTCAAGTAGAAAGAAGAAAAATTAGGATTTTTTTCATTCTCTTGATGCCTCAAACTTCATTTCCAAATGTTAGATTAACTCTCAAATTATACCTTGCGTCTGTGTCCAGCAATGTCTGATGTGTGAATAAATTTAATTGTGGACCCAGATGTTCCATTCAGGAGTAATTTGCCTGTAATTTAAGGAGGTGGTCCCATACAGATCAACTGCAAAGGAGAAAATTATAGTGATGTGCTGAAAGCAATTATGGCCGGAGAAGAGTGGCTGAATGATTTCTGCCAGGGAGGCAGGATGTTGTAAGGGACCTCAAAGGAAAGCGCACCAAGTGTACTTCCTTTTCTAAACATCTGGGACAGCAGTCCTCACCTCTCAGGATGTCAGCAAGAACCAATATGAACTACCCCAAAAGAACAGGGCTCATCCTAAGTGGAAGAACCTTGACGTTAAAGCCTTTTTAGTCTTACTAAAAAATAAGATTAAAAACATTAAGTTGTTGAAGTGCAGACCCTTGATCCTGATTTTTGTTATATTATTTATGAGGATGATAGTACTATCACTATATGAGGACTCTCTTTCTTGTCATTGATATAACCCACACTGCTATAAGCACTAAAACAAACAAGCTTTCAATAGAACTTCTGGAATCAATATGATTCCAGTGGGTAGATATGACTTTACTGCTTATTCCAAGACTCCAATGATGTGACCAGGATCCTGTTTCCCTTCATATTTCCCAACGTCCCCTCCCTTGGCACTATCTCCTTTATCAACAACTACATCCTCACACAAGGGCTGCAGTTGTCCCACATCCTATGTTCTCTCCGAATTACTTCTCAGAAGGAAAAAAAAAAAATTGATGCTCTCTCTTCAGGGCTGTTTGCTAACGTCTCCTGGTGCTGGTGGAATCTTGAGTCTATCTCTGAGCCAAGCACTATGGCCAGAAATGGAAAGGGGACTCAGTAATAATTTAAGCTTAGCATACATGCTTTGTTGCCAAAGCCAATGGCTTAGAAGTCCCCAAAATAGATAACCATGATAACTGTCAACGCATCTGCCATTGACATGTATTGAGAGGTACATGTTCTGCATTACCCAACAGCTGCTCATTCGTCCATTGAGAATACATGTTGAGGCCCTACCATAATGAGCAAAAGCACACACAGTCCCCGCTCCCAGTGGGGGAAGGGAATATATCATGAGGTCAGGGTCACTATCTACATTTCACACATGGGACAACCGAGGCTTTCTAACATTATCAACCACACTACAATTACTAGGTGAAAAAACAGAGTTCCAAACTCAAATCTTGGTTTCCACAGCCTAGGTCTTTATCTACTCTAGTGTCCCAAACTGTGTGGTTTGGGGGCATAATCTGACCCAGACTAACATATGTTCTTCTGTGACATGGACTACCACCGTGAGATTATGCATGATAAAAGAGAGGGATAGAATGTGAAAAGGTTTAAGGAATCAGGTATCTTCCTACACCCCATACTGATAAGTCAATATTCAATTCTTTTGGATTTTTAGTTACCGGAAATCACAAACTGATCAACTAATTTTTGTGAATATACTTTCACTCAAATTATTTCTCCACAATGCTGCAAAAGAAACAAAAAGCAAACAACAACAAAAAGAACCCAAAAACAAAATCGACAATCAATTTGGTCTCAGATTATTGGTCAGTGAAAATATCTAAGATCAATCCTGTCTGGTTTCAAGCGTTCAACAGGACACTTTGTGCCCCACATAAAGAAGCTGAAGTTCAGAGAAGTTTAGTGACTTACCCAAAGTAATTCAACAAGTGAGAGATGAAACAGGAATTTAGATCACCTATTTTTTTAACTCCTAAACTATTCTTTTCCAAACTTCTCTCACCCGTCATGATTTTTTGCCATATACTTACCAACTTTATTTTACTATTCCACTCTCATTTTTACTAACGTTATTTTACAGGTGTGTTACTGGATGTGTCATTTTCCCTAAAGCACACTTCAAATAAACATAAAACCATTCAAAATTTAAAATCCATCCATGAAAGCCATAATATTATCTCGAGTGCCATCTGTGGCAATGTCTGACATGTGGAGAAACTTGTTCTATGCTGGGTAATTGTCTCACCAGCTAGTTGGTCATGGTTCTAGGGCCAGAGCTTAGGCCTACAGACAGGCAATTTCCATGGAAGGTTTTTCTTTTTCCTTTCTGTGAAGAGACATATGCATATCCACTAAACAGGGATGTGGTTCCTTCCGCCCAGCCTTGGCCTCGCTGGTAACAGTCACACCCTGACCCTGTGCTCACTTCCTGTCTTTGCTTGTGAGTGAGACCCACCTGCTATTTAAAGGTGAACCCCACTTTCCAAGCCTCACTAAACCCGGATGACTTTTATTGTTTCACAACTTGTGTGAGTCTTTGAGTTTGTACCTTTGTAGTGATTGTCAACTGCATTATCATTCTAATTGAGACGTACCTATTTTGGGACAGTGACTTTGTCAATTTTAATGAAGCTGTTCCCACCTCTGGTTTATTTTGTTATAATTGTGTTTGGTTTCCCATAAGTTTTCCTCCTGCTTGTCGAACTTCAGCTACTCTCCTCAGCCACTTAAGGATGAAATTCAGATCCTCAAGTGCATTTTTATCCTTAGTTATTAGGAAGGAAGGATTAGGTAAACTGCTTAATAACTTTCTGTTTTGACACAGAGAATAGGAGAAAGAGAAGAGACCCATTGTGTTTGAACACATTCCTTCACAAAAACCCAAGCTCTTAGAGGCGGCTCATTTGTTTCACCATTTAACAACAAAATTAAGGAAGCCTGCGTTTGTCCTCCTAGCTATTCTTGGCTGCCATGATGCCCAGGAAGCCTGGGGGGGGGGTGGGGAATCTAGCTCACCTTCTTGAGGGAAAGAGGTTGCATCTTTGATTTTTTTAAAAAATTATTTCTCATGAGAATTAATCAAATTGCAAAATAGCATGGTTTTTCTTCAACTCCACACTGGGGAATTAAGCAGGTTACTTATTGCCATTGTTAACTCCAGATAGCATTGAGTTTCTTTCTCCTACTCTTTCATAAGTCTCCTCCAATCTGTTGCAGAGTAGAAGGATCTGAGGCATGTTTAACCTTTACTGATGCTCAGTTCCTGGGCTGACCCCTGAAATCAGGATCTCTGGAGATAAAACTCGGGCACTCTTTTGAGAGTTCACCAGAAGACTATAGTGACACACAGGGATATCTTCTCTTCGCCAGTCCTTTGACTTCAGAGTTCCCATAATGTCCTAGTTGGATACCTTGGGTCTCCATCTCTAGAACAGAAGTGATAATGGTTTCTAGGTTATAGAGTGGTTTCGAGGTTCCACGCACTGATGCATAGCTAGTTCTGCCTATCTCTAGCTAACCAGTCTTTCTGCCTTTGAAGTCTCTGATGCTCAGTTTATATTATACACCAATAAATCTTCCTAAAGCACTGCTTCCACGCCCAGCAAGTAGGAAAACAAGCAATCTCCAACATCTGAGAATTGACCAGTTAAGGAGGACTTGCTTTTGTTAGGATTTGACCTGGAACTCAAAGCTAGACCACCACAGTCTCTCGTCAGACATAATCTCAACAAACATCATCAGATAAGGTCACTCTGTGACAATGATAGAGTAAAACACAAAGTAAGATAGCTTCATATTTTTGTTCAAGCACGTGAACAGGTTGCTGTGTAAACCACAGAAATACCAAACACCCCTACCCCCACAGCTAGGATGAGTGTGGCCACCTCTTTTTCTTTTACAGTTTTAGTCTGACTCAAATCTTCCTTCCTTCTAGAAAAGGCTTATTATCATAGTCAATGATAGAATAAGTCCCACTTTCTAATCATACTTAATCCAGACTGAACCCCTTCAACCCCAAATCAACTGGCCCATACCCAATCCTCTAAGAAGTCCTTTCTAACACCTTTTCACTGAGTCACTCCATGGGTCCCTGGGGAGTGACCCCTCCTCACTGCCATACTAGGAAGTCCACCCTGTTCAACATCAGCTATGTTCCTGGTGCTCCTTGGCATTGGTCCTAGTCTGGAATTCAAAGTCCTGAATCCTGCTGATTTAAGAACCTAAGAGTTCTTTAAACCATTCAGGTACCTTCTATTGCTTTATCAACTCTTCTAAATCTTTTTCACTTTGTGCTCTGTTACCCATTGATCCCTTCCTCATCCTCCCCTGGCATGTCCTGGGAGACTTCTCTGTCATTACAATGCTTCCTTTTCCCCCTTTTGTTTTTGGTCATACCATTTCTATGCTTTTTGCCAACTCCTTTCTCCCCCTCATTCAGCCTGAAACAATAAACTAAACCTTGCTAGCTTCTCTTCCCAGAGACAACCATAAATTGATTTACTAAGGATGGGCAGAACCTTTGAAGTAGGTGTTATTACAGTGTCAGTTTTACAGGTGAGGAAACAGAGACAGAGGGAAGTTCAATAAAATTCTCAAATCCACACGGTCAATAATTGACCCAATCGGTATTGAGAAATCTGTTTTCCTAGTAAGGTTTTAGAAGGATTCACAAACTAGTGTAGGTATAGGATTTAGCTTTGTGAGATTGTAAGAGTTTTGGTGGTCATCCTGGCTTTTGGATCCATTTGCTGCAGTTGAAACCATTCTTTCCCATCTCCCCTCAGCGTGAAGACTGTGTCTTGCCTTAACTCATTCATTCATAGAGGTCTGTCTGTCCCCAGGTTCAAGCAGTCATTTGGAGCTTCTCTGGCACGTCTTTGCCTTCCCAGTAAGAAAAGTCATCTTAATTATCTGCTTATTAATGAAACATGATCATAGGAGTTGCTCCAATCTAGCATGCTATATTAAAGACTTGCAAATTCGAATGCTAACATTCAACTATATAAAATTGAATTAAAGACACCTAAAATACAGAGGGTATTCATGATGCCCAGAGCTTTATAAGTGCAGCCAAAATTCACTATGGAAGCCCTCCAAACCATTGGCTGACAACTCCTCAACGGACTAGTGACCATCTGGCTAAAGATTCACAGATCCTTCTGGTAGGTTCAGAGTTTGTATAAGATAATGAGAGAGTCACCTTTTTTTCTCTTTATTGTAGCAAATATGTATGGCAGGCAAAATTTAAATGCTTCTGCACTGCGTACTTGCTCAAGGCTTATTTGGATTTCTTTCAACACATTTAAGAATTTATTTTGGTATTTGTCTTAAAGGCACACAACTCCTCTGTTAGGAGCTTTACCGTTAGGATGGGCCTTATAGAGTATGACCTTCACCCTAAAAAACAAGCATTTCAAATAAGCTTGAAGTGAAAGCATCTTGGACAAGGATGAAACCTTTTTAATGAGAATTCAGAGTCTGGAAAAGGAAAAATCCCGGGGACATCATTGAAAGTTTTGGATGTTGTGTTTAGTCTGAAGACTTTGGGAAACCTGGGATTTGGGGAATTCTAAGACGACTGGCATGTTCTAGTGTATTTGAACTTTCATCAGACCTCTCCCTTTGGTGGGGCAGGAACAAAGTTAATTTGGTTGCAACCCTCCGCTTTCCTTGCTCATGGAAGAGTACTCTGTCTTTGCATCCTCGAGGTCTCCCATGCCTGCTCTCCAAGGAGAGCTTTAGCAACTTCCCTCAGCCAAGAATTGAGTGCTTGGTTGGGAGTTGGCCATGGGCAAGAGTCTTGGGGAGAACAGGATGATTAGTGAGAAGGACATAGAAGAACATAAATGAGGAAAGAACATTTTTAAAATTTTGCAGACAAATATACTTCTCTCCTTGTGTTGTCCTCTGAGAATCATAAAAAGTTTGAGTTGTTTTCATTGATTTTGTTGCTGGCCTCTGTTTCTGTGATGCTGCACAAGGACTTGAGCACTTCTAAGTTCTTTACTTGGGAGTCTCATATATGACTCTCCCCAGAATAGAAGAAAAAATAAACATTACTGATGTTAAGTCAATCGATACTACATTTCATGATGAATAACAGGACAGTAACAAACATTTCCTCTTACTGCATGTGTAAGTATGCATAAACATATTCTTAACAGAATAGGGAAGAAACATCCATGGCAATTATAATCCTTGTTTCTGTAATGGTCACATGGTTGCAGTTGGTATTTATAACTACCTTCTTCTATTACCCATTCTGTATTCCCTCTACCCTCAGCAAGCATCTCAGCTGGTCTTGGCTCTTTACCAGAAGGTGTGTCCCACATCTTAATTTCTGAAGAGTCTGAGACATTTGTCATCTTGCATGAACTGGGTCATTGTATTTTCTCATTGACCTTAATAACAGGACAGGATAATACGAAGAGATGCCCAAAGAGATCTCCTGCACTCCAGGAGTATGCTTCCTTACTTCCATTGTGGAGTAACAATCCAATGTCCCCTTGGAAATCTGGGTCAACCACCCCTGCCAGTACTGTAACTCCCTTCATAGCCTGTTGACTCAGAGGCAAAGTGGCCAGGGGGAAGCCTTAACTTCCAGTTTAATGAAATCATTGTTGTATCTCCCAACTGAAGCATTCCTCCTTCTGGAACTAAGACTTCTAGGCCTGCAGAGCATAACAGGAACAGAGCATTGCAGGAACAGGAAGCAAAAACCTTCCTAGTGGGTTACTAGGGGTAATGGTGAATGGTACCATTCCTATTTCCACCCCTTGATTCCTGAACCCATGAATTCTAGAAATAGAAGAGACACTGACTCAGAATATAGACAGCCTTCTGAAGAACCTTGCCCCAGACCCACAAGATATTGCCACCTAACTGGCACTGTAACTGCATATTCAAGAGTCCATTCCATTATTCTATCAAACCACCTGCTTCAGGATGGTGGGGAACATGATAAGACCAGTGGCCATGATCATGAGCTCATTGCCTCACTTCTTTGGCTGTGAAGTGAGTTCCTTGGTCCAAAGCAATGCTGTGTGGAATACCATGACAATGGACAAGGCATTCTGTGAGTCCACAGATGGTGGTTTTGGCTGAAGCACTACATGCAGGGAAGGCAAATCTACACTCAGAATAAGTGTCTATTCCAGTAAGGACAAACCACAGCCCTTTCCATGATGGAAGTGGCCCAACATAATCAACCTGCCACCAGGTTGCTGACTGATCTCCCTGGAGAATGAAGCCATATTGGGGGCTTAGTGTTGGTCTCTGCTGCTGGCAAACTGGGTACTCGGCAGTGGTTGCAGCCAAATCAGCCTCAGTGAGTGGAAGTTCATGCTGCTGAGCCCATGCATAACGGCCATCCCTGCCACCATGACCATTTTGTTCATGAGCCCATTGGGCAATGACAGGGGTGGTTGGGGAAAGAGGCTGACTGCTATCCACAGATCAGATCATCCTATCTACCTGATTATTAAAATCCTCCTTTCTCATGGTACTGGCTACAGATGGACAATTCTAGTATTCAGAAGACCTGTAGCTGAGCCATGAGAATGTTTTTTGTATATTTAACTAAACAAAATGACCAAAAATAAATTCCTCAGGGGAGATATTCAAGCACATAATTCAATTAGAATTAGATACAAATGTGGCAAGGGGTGAATATAAATTCATTAATTGTCAAATTTGGATGACAACTAAAATACCATTCCCAATCTCAGAGATTCTTATAAAGTATGTCTAAGGAGCATATATTTTCAAAAAAGCAATGTAAAAGAAATAAAATGTGGTTTATTGATGCAAAGGAACAATATTCAGCCATAAAAAAGAATAAACACGATAGAAAATGGGTGAACCTGGAAACATGTAAGGTGAAAGACGTCAGTCATGAAGGTCACTTACTACATGATTCCATTTGCATTTAATGTCAATATAGGTGAATCTGCAAGGGCCAAAAGTGGATTAGTGGTTGCCTAGAGCTGGTGGAGGTAGGAAAAATGTGGAAGGATTGCTAATGTGGAGAATGAAAATGACTGGAAATTCAGAGACAAGACATCTTTGGGAAGAATGAAAATGTTCTCATGTATTGTGGTGATGGTTTCACAGCTCTGTGGCTATGTTAGAAACCATCAGATTGTATCCTATAAACAGACAGACTTTATAGTATGTGAATTGCATTTCAATAAAACTACAATTTTTTTAAAGGCAATCAAGATGATACTGTATTTGGTGAGATTTGGGAATCAAATCTCAGTCAGTTTCAATTAGAATCATCTGGGCCTTTGTTATTGCCTAGTAATGCCCAAGTGCCAGTCCCAAGATTCAGAGCCAATTGAAACTTTTTTTTTTTTAAATTTCCCTCCTGAGTTTAATATGCTTCTTCCTTACGAACTGCAGGAACTGATGAACTTTAAGGATACCATTCCTTTGAGGTGCTGTGATCTATCAAGCTTCTATTTCAGTTAAGTGCTGAGGAGCACGAGGTCTGAATCTAAACCTGCACTGGCATTTAATTCCACCTTCATATTCTGTGTGACACAGAACAAGTGATTTAACCTCTGTGAACCTTGTTTTCCTCATCTGAAAAATGGGAGTAATGATAGTACCTATCTCTTAGAACTTTTGTGGGAATTAAATGATATGTCCAAATTAGGCCTGTTCCTGAAGTATAGTAAAGATGATAACTGTGATGAGGAGATGCCAACCCTCCTTCAGCATGAAGGAATATAAACTAGGATGGCACAGGGTTCCATGCATCCCATAATAAAGCTGTGGCCAAAACAGATGTAGTTCATCTGGAGTGGGTTTTGTGAATAAAGATTATAAAAAAATAAATAGGGAAGTGATATCCTTTCTTTTAAATTATTTTATTTTTACAGACTGCATTTTGATTCATTGTACACAAATGGGGTACATCATTTTGTTTCTATGGTTGTGCACGATGTAGATTCATACCATTCATGTAATCATACATGTACATGGGGTAAAAACTTCACCTGCCCTGCGTGGAGAGCCTTGTCAGACACATCCCCCATCTGTCTGATCTCGGGCAGAGAATCCACTGTTCTGAGTCACCGTAGCTAGTGGGAAGGGCCACACCGTGCACGCCCAGCCCCATGCAAATGCCATCTGACAGGAAGTTATATTAAAATGGAATGTTTTAGCTTTTTGTTTTTTAAGCCTATAGCATTCAAATAAGAATATCAAAGGATAGTGATGGGAATAATTGAAACTGACTGAGATCTGACTCCCAAATCTCACCAAATACAGAATCATCTTGATTGCCTTTAAAAAATTGTAGTTTTATTGACAAGCAATTCACATCATTACCCTATGATATTCTTATTTGAATGCTATAGGCTTAAAAAACAAAAAGCTAAAACATTCCATTTTAATATAACTTCCTGTCAGATGGCATTTGCATGGGGCTGGGCGTGAACGGTGTGGCCCTTCCCACTAGCTACGGTGACTCAGAACAGTGGACTCTCCGCCCGAGATCGGGCAGATGGGGCATGTGTCTGACAAGGTTCTCCACGCAGGGCAGGTGAAGCTTGAGGCTGGCAATGTCTTGTACTTAGAGAATCAACAAACCAACACGGCAAGCCACCAAGCACGAGGAAGCAAGACCTCAGCTGGAGCCTGCTGGGAGATCCGATCTCTATCACACACATACATGTGGAAAACATAATGTGGCACAAACTTTCGAAGCCCTTATAACTAAAGAAAATGAGGAAGATTGATGATGTGGCTTCTGCCAAAGGTTCACTTCACGGCTGTTGCCCTTTGTTGTGATTCCCGCCCCCTCCCCCCTTGTACCAACTTTAAAAAGTCCAGGCCTAATTAAAATCAGAACCCAGCCTCCTATTAGTGTGCTTTTGGCAGCCTCGGCCCTGGCGTTGCTTTTCCGACCGGTTTACTGATTAGTGTTTATTGCTAATCATCTGTGGCCGAAACGTGACCAGGGAGTGGAGAGACCAGGGCAACAGCACGCAGTGTCATTGTCCCAATTATCCACAGTGTTTTCAGTAGAAAGCACTCAACCCAAATCCACAACCACAACAGATGCCGCAGCATGCCAAATCCCAGGCGTTGGCAGCCGGGCACAGCAGCCTTCCCAAGGTGCCTGGCAAGAATCCCCCCTGCGCTGCCCTGTGCCTGAGGCCTGGTGTCTTCCCCGAGTCAGGCGGGCCAGGCTGAGGGAGCAGGAGTGTGCTCCACCTGACAAGACACAGCAAGGCCCCGCTGTCCGCTGTCCACCTAATACCCTGCAGAAACTCGGGAGCTTCTTTGAGTGGGGCTGGGCACACTCGGGCACAGGGGCAGGGAAAGGGACTAGCCAGCAGCTTGCTTTGAGTTGTGCTGACTCTGCTGTTTTACCTCTGAACTTGACTTTCCTGATGAAGAGATGTATTCACTGACATAATATTCCAACACATATTTATTGAGTTCCTACTATGTGCCGGGTTCCTAGTGGTAGATGGAAGGCAGCAGATGAACAGAATGTTAAAACAATAGATAGAGAGATATTGACGCCTACTCTTCAATAGTGACATAACTATGCTGTTGATCTGAGCTCTTCGGAGAAACTCCTAGGCAAAAGTTTACCTGAATGGTTAGGATTGTATCGTTCTTGACCAAGTTCATTGCCTAATCATTGTTGGATGTGCTAATATTGCAGTTTCTTTGTCTGAAAATACATCTTTTAACAATTAATTTTCCTCCTCTGTTTCCAAAAGTAAGAAATTCCTATTTTTAAGCTCGTTTGGAAAATATGAAGAGATTTTTTAAAAATCATCCATCATCTTATCACACCAAGACAGACTTGTTTAGCATTTGGGTGTAGAGTTAGGGGATTTTTAAACCATGAAAATATGTGGTTTTTTTTTTTTTTTTTCATTTTTAAACTAGTAGATCTCAGTATTTTCTAAAGTCAGCTGCTTGAAGTAAAGACAGCAGCACAGTATTGGAGTGGGAAAGATTCCTTCAGAAATGATGGTTTCTGCCCTGGGTTTAGTGTTCTTGCCAAACCAGTGAGGTGTGAGAAGGTTAGAAAATGATACAGGATGAGACAATAGTGTTTTTTATGTGATGTTTTATAAGCACATTTGCTTAAAGATTAACAAATACTTCTTCATCTACGAAGAAAATTCTGGTATCCAAGAGAGCTATAATCGAGCCATGAGAATGATGTTTTTTTGCATATTTAAGTAGACACATTTTTACCAACTGTCTTTTATGTGCCAGTAATTAGGCAAGGAGATTAGAAAGTTGAGGTACAGAGATGCTCAGTCTAGGGAACAAACTATCCTAAGCCAATAATACTACTCAAATGAAGCATCATGGTGGAACATCCAGAGAAGAGAATTCAGGTGCTGCATGATCATACAACAGGGGCCCTAACTTGCTCTGGATATTGAGAGAAGTCTTCCTCAATCCAGGACCCTTTGCACCCACACAATGTATTTGTGAGAGGCAGCGACTTCCTTCTGGTCCATGGTGATCAGATTAGCATCCATATTCTGACTATTCCAAGTAACATCCCTACCCCAGGGCCAGTTTTACCTTCCTGAGATTTTGGTGCTGTAAGAATGACAACACAATAAATCTGGAAACAAGCCTTCTGTCCCTGTGGTCCATCGGTTTTCCAGAAAGTTCCTTAGAAGAGTGTCACTTCTTGGAGACCACCTGCTGGAGTGCCCCCTGCAGCATGTGATGGCTGGTACCACCTTGGACCTAGATAAGGGGTCCCAGGTATTCCAGGCTGTACGCAGAGATGGATACAAAGAGCACCAGGTGGGTTCTGTAAGAGGTTGTAGCAAGGTTCACGAGAGTTTTGCTCTGAACATTGGGAGAATTCTGAATGAAGTCAACAATGGAAATGAACAAGGAACCCAGCATGTCAGTCAATCCCACGGTCTCACTTACCACCTCATTGCCATTTTTACGTAATTGCAAAGTGAAAAATAAATTTCTCTGATATGTGGATGCTAATTCACAATAAGCGGAGGCTAGAGAAGAATAGAGTAACTTTATATTAATTAGAGGGGAGTGAAAGGAAGGGAAGGGGTAGAGGGGATGGAATGATTTTAGAGTGAAACAGAAATTATTACCTCATGTACGTACATGATTGCATGACCAATGTGATCCTACAACATATACAATCAGAAAAATGAGAAATTGCACTCCTTTTATGTATGATTTATCAAAAGGTACAAATGCATTCTGCTGACATGTACAACCAATTAGAACACATTTTAAAAAAGAAAAAAAATTAATGCCATAAATAAGCAACTGCCATTTGATGTGATGTTGACCGTAGCATCTAAGGGATAGTCTATTTTCAGATACTATTGTGATGCTTTTTAAACAAATAAAAATGTGCCTTTATTGAATTATGGTACGAAATCTCTCTACATGTTATTTCAATGTCAGCATTGAATGGTAAACAATTCAGAAGGAGGAAGCCTCCTGTTTCTTCTTCATTCTGGTTTGTTCTTGAAGGCATTACTAGGGGAAGCTCTCACTGCCTATTAGATGCTGACAGTACAATTCAGTCAATGAAATGGAAACAAAATACTGAGCTTCGTTCCTGTCATGTTTGTGTTTAAGGTAGGTAGACATGAATGGAGCTAGTCTAAAACCTTGACTTTCCTTCCCTTGAATCTTTCCTCAAATGAAGGATAAGCCCTATTCATTTTATATCTCCTTAAAGAAAACTCAAAACATGACCCAGGTGATGTCATAACTAGGCAGCAACTGTCATGTTGGTGTCATAATTAATTATATAACTAGCATTCACTCATAATAGTACGGGAAGAATATTCCATTTAGTTGATCATACAATGATGGGCCTTTCCATTTTCAAGGGTTTTTTAAATCAAAATCTTGCCTCCTTTGATCAGAGACGTTATTTCTTAAAAGCACTGGAGTTTGTTCTCAGGGTGGGAAACATGAACTCTCCAGAGTGAGAATTTCCTATAAAAACTAGACACCCAAATTTGGATTGCGTAGAGAGGAAAGAGGGGAGGGGTGGTGCGGTGGGGATAGGAAGGACAGTAGAGTGAGACAGACAGACATTATTACCCTGTATGCATGTATGATTACACTACTGGTGTGACTCAGCACCATGCACAGCCAGAGGAAGGAGAAGTTGTGCTCCATTTGTGTACAATGTGTCAAAATGCATTCTACTGTCACGTATAACCAATTAGAACACATTTAAAAAATTAATTAAAAAAACTAGACACCCCTCTTTATTTACTAACCAGTGATTAAAGACAAGCACTGTGTGTTTAGTTTTGAAAATGCACATTGTTAATAAAGTTTGTGAATCTTCTAGTATAGTAGCAATTTCGGATAGTCCCGTATCTAGTATCTTACATCTGAAACTCTTGGAACTTCAGTTGAACATCCATGAGATCCACGTCCATATGAGCTTGTTTTAGAACAGCAATTCCCTCCAGCAGCTCTCTGGATAGTGCATCTCGTCTAAGACACACAAGGTCATGTTAGTAGCAAGAAGAGCAAAGCGACTGTGAACTGTAGCATCATTAAGAAACAGCCTCCGTCTTTTCAGATAGCCCTGCTTCTGACCATCTTCAGGGTTGAAAAGACCGTGGTTTTTTCAAAGTTCAAAGTAATTTAAAACAAACTCTTGCATTCCTTTCTCTCAACTCAGATCTGGGAATGGACGAAACCCAAATGGGAAAGGACTAGACATCTCTAACTCTTTGGGAGGAGAGCATGGATTAAAGAGGGCGGATGCTTCTCCTCAGCTGGGCTTGTGTCCCCAAGAAGTGGCGTGTTCCTCCTTCTGTCCTCCAACACAGTTGAGCATGTTGGTGCAGCCAAATGTCATTTCCTAGGAAAAATCAAACTCAATTTGACAAGATTTCTGGGGAAGAATGAATCCAGTCTGGGGTGGAATTGGCAAAGCATTAAACAATTAATTAAACAATTAAAACAAGCATTGCATTGTGCTGTGGGAGCCATCGCAGGGTCTGAAGATGATTGCTTTTAGGGAAACACAGGGGTTTTACCTCAGAGGTGACAAAATGTATTCTCTTTCCCTTTTCTCTTGGTAAAGCTTCCTTCCAGAAGGGAAATGAATCTCTGTCATGTCCCAGTGATGGGGGAGGAAAAACATCCTCTGCCAGAGCTGAACGTCTGAGGGTGTCAGTAATATTGACTGAGCAATTGGATCTGTGGGCCTGACAGATTCAACTGAGTATTCAAAGGAGTGCCAGGGCTTCGTAATGTGCACGTCAGATCCTGTGTGGTAGAAGCTTCGTTTTGGTTTTATCAGGATTGCTGCAGTAAGTACATGAATTCTGTGTGTCCCCCGTGTGTTGGAAGCTTGGTCCCCAGTGTGGCAAGAGAGAAGTTGTGAAGCCTAATGGGAGGTCATGGTACGATCTGGGCAGGGATTAACATAGTTTTAATGAGACTCCAGTTAGTTGCTGAGAGTTAGTTGTTGGAACAAGACGAACCCCTCCCCAGCTCTCTCTGGTTTACTTCCTCAGCAGATGGTCTCTCCCTCCATGATTTCATCCGCCATGTAATCCAGCAAAAGTGGCCCTCATGGGAGGTGAAATTGATGCAGCAGCCCAATCTTGGGCTTTCAGCCTCCAAAACCGTGAGCTAAATAAACCTCTTTTTAAGTACCTAGCCTTAGGTATCTTGTTAAAGTAATGGAAAATGGACTAATACAAGCACCAACCCAAATGAGTTTTGTAGCCTGGAGATACATGGGTGGATACATAGATCCAAGTGACAGAGAGTCCAGCAGTACCACTTGGCATGGCACATCTTCAGCATGATGTTTCTCATTCAGACTGCAATGGGAATGTGGCCTCCTGAAGCAAAAGTGTAAGATGTTTATAAGAAGAGGTGGCAGCCTTAGGAGATCTCTTCATTTGGATCGGCTCTACTTAGTCACTTGGTTGTTTCCACCCAAGCTTCCACAGTGCAAGGATCCAAACGAAAATGAAAACTGTTCCAAGTTATCAATTTTAACAGCAAAATGATTGGTATATCCATAGCATAATAGTGCCTAACCCATCATACATGATTGCTAAGTATTTTCTGAATGTGGGATTGTGTGTTGTTTATATAGGTGAACCTCTTTCTCTTCCACTAAGTTCTTACTGTGGCAACAGAGATCCCATTTGTTTTGTTTATCTTTGGGAACTAGGCAGTGGCCACTATTGAGAAAGCACCCAATTAATACTTATTTAATAAATGAGAAAATGATAAACCATTGTTCTATAAGATATATGCTACTACTTCTGTTTTGGTTAGCTTTTGTGTCATTATGACCAAAATAACTGACAAGAACAATTTGGAGGAGAAAAAATTTATTTGGGTTCACAGTATCAGTGGTCTCAGTCCATAGATGGCTGACTCTATGGCTCTGGGCCCAGGTGAGGTAGAACCTCATGGAGGAAGGGCCCAGTGGAGGGAAGTGGCTCTGCTCATGGCAGCAGGGAAGCAGAGAGAGGGTGAGGCAAGGCAGAAAAGTCTTATATATCCTTCTATATATAAGCAGAAAAGATATATCCTTCTAGGGCATGCCCCTAGCGACCACCTCTTCCAGCCACACCACACCTGCCTATAGTTACCACTCAGTCCCTTCAAAGTTGGATGGACTGATTGGATGATAGCACTCACAATCCAATCATCTCACCTCTGAATATTTCTGCATTAATGGGAGCTTTGGGGGAACACCTCATATCCAAACCATAACACCTTCCCACTTCATATATGTGGAAACTGAGTTCTAAACAGAAAAATGAGAAACCATATCCCTAGAGGACTGACGCTGGGTGTAGGAGCCCACTTGTCCTTCTGGTTTGGGTACTGAAACTAAGTTAGACCATGAAATGTTTGTACCTTTGGGCTGCTTTATTTTGGTCCATGTAAAATCTATCATTTTAAATTTAATTTTTATTTTTAGTGGGTACATTATAATTGCATAGGCTTATGGGGTACAGTGTACTATTTCTATAAGTGAGTATAACATGTAATGATCAAATCAGGGTGATTAGCATATGCACCATCTCAAATGTTTATTATTTCTTCATGTTAGGAACATTCAATATCATTAATTCTAGCTATTTTGAAATATGCCATAAATTGTTGTTAACTATGGTCACCATATTGTACTACAGAATATTAGAACTTATTCCTCCTATTTGTTTTCAATCTGATAACCAACCTTTCAGTACCCTCGTACCCTTTCCAGCCTCTGGTACCCACTATTGTCCACTTAATATAATGTTAAGTGAATAGAATGTTAAATCAATATCACTCATGCATGTGGACACAAATGACTAAATTTCAAGACTTTTGTGGATGAGTGATATCCTGTTATGTGTAAATACCATATTATATTTTTCCATTCTTCTGTTGATCGACAACTAGGTTGTTTGCGTATCTTGGCTATTAGCAGTTCTGCAATTAACATGGGAGTGCAGATGTCTCATAGACGTACTGTTTTGTTTAGGTAATACTCTTGGTGGAATTGCTGAATCATGAGATGGTTTTATTTTTAGTTCGTTGAGGGAATTTCATACTGTTTTCCCTAATGGATGCCCTGATTTGCACTCTCACTAACAGTGTATGAGTTTTCTTTCTCCAAAATCTCTCCAGCATTTGCTATTTTTGTCTTTTTAAAAATTACCTTTTTAACTAGGGTGAGATGATATCTCATTGTGGTTTTAATTTGCATTTACCTGTTGGCCAGTGATGTTGACCATTTCTTCCTTCTATTTTTTTTGTCATTTTATGTGTTTGCTTGAGAAATATCTATTCAGATAATGTCAATTTTTTTAAAAAAATCATAATATTTGTGAGTTGTTTGTCTTTGCTGTTGTTTGCTTTCCTTATATATTCTGGATAGTAACCTCTTTGGTCAGATGGATAGTTTTCAGAAGGTTTTTAGATTGACATAATCCATAGGTTTACTTTTACTTTTTTCCATGTGCTTTGGGGGTCTTATCCACAAAAAAATCTTTGCTCATACCAATGTCTGGAAGTGTTTTCTCTATTTCTCTATTTTCTTCTAGTATTTTTATAGTTCTGGTCTTTGATCCATTTTGAGTTTACTTTTGTATATGGTAAGAGGTAGGGATGAAGTTTCATTCTTCCACATATGGATATTCATTTTTTCCATTAACATTTATTGAAAATAATGTTCCAATATATGTTCTTGGTGCCTTTCTGAAAAATTAGTTTGCCATAAATGTGTCAATTTATTTTGAGTTCTTTATTCTGTTCCACTGGTTTATGTATCTGTTTCTGGGTAATAGATGTTCATGAACATGGATTATCTTTCCTCCTTTTTTTTGTGTGTGTGTGTCTTCTTCAATATTTTTCATCAATGTTTTATAGTTTTCATTGTAAAGATCTGAATGGTTTCTTGCACTGAGTAATGTTGAGAATAGACCAAACTCTTTATTTTATTTATCATAGAGACATTCTTAAGGATACAGGTAATGACCTATTTATGAAGACTCTCAGAACATTTTTTCTCAGAACTCTTGAGATGGAAACATTCACTGAACAACTATTGAGCCTCTCATCTTACCAACAATGTGCATTTTGTAACATTGCATTTGTGTTTTCATCACACACTTGGGAAGTCAAAGTTGACTTTGAAAGCCAACTTCAGTCATTGTTTACATATGTGTGATTTCTATTTCAGGCCTCTTTTTATAATTCTCTTCCTCTTTCTCTCATCTTGATTCTTTTTTTACATGTTTTACTTTTATTGCTTTTCTTGCATGCTATGACATGCTCCTTCAATTGTATTAATTGGAAATAAGCACCTAATAAAATCTCCAGTACAGGCAATGTTTGTAGTGATGGTTAGGAGTTTAACTGACTCTGGTTTCAAATGCCAACTTGACTATTTACTAGCTATGTGGCCTTAAGTATGGTACTTAACCTTAGTTTCTTTATCCATGCAATAGGGTAATGACAATATCTACACAGGGATTTGTTACTAGGATTAAAGGAGAGAATTTATATAAATTCATGTAGCCCAGAACCCAGGACACACAGGGTACATTATTTTATTATTTTCTTGTTTTAACTCCTCATTTTTTGCCCTTCGCCTAATCCACTAATCAACTCTCCAGTTTCTCAACCTTGACACTATTGACATTTTGGGTCAGAGAGTTTTTGTTATGTGGCACAGCCTGTGCAGCATGGAATATTTTACAGCATCCCTGATTTCAATCTACCAGGTGCTAGTATTGCTTCCTCAGTTGTGAAAATCAAAATACCAGACACTGCCAAAATTAGCAAGAGGGGCAAGATCACTAGTGGTTGGGAACCACTGCTCTAGATGTTTCCTGGTATCGACTATTGATGGGGATCACAGTCTCTCCACTAATTCTTCTTCAAATTATACTTCCCCAATCAATGTTTTTGGATTCATTCATTCTTTAAATCCAAACTTAGTGATCCACTTAGAATTCTGTTCGTTACTAATTATGCATCAAATATGTATTAGTTACCAACATTTTCTCTGAAGAGGCATCATCCAGGAAGGGAGTTTGGACATGTGTGCAAGTCACCATGGTATGGCCCAGTGACTACTCACAGCTGGTAATATAAAATCTCCCTAAATCTGTACTCCATTTTCAGAATGAAAAAACAGGACACAAGCTTTGACAGGACATTTTTATTTTGGTCAATACTTTGTGTGAAATATTATAAACACATATAAATAAAATTATAAGTTGTTATATTTAATGAATTATCCTTGTGAGAGGGTAAAATTATATAGAATTAGAAAATGCTTAGAAGAACCATCAGAGGAAGGAATGATTAATTTTTCTAATTATAGACAGATAACCTGATTCATACTGAGGCAGTGATAAATGATAAGAGGTTAAAGTGAAGTCCTTTCTAATGCCATTTCCATTTTAATGTAGGGTTATAATGTGTTAAGTAAGTGTGAATCTTAAGGGGATGATGCTTGTAGAAATGAAACCTGAACCTTTACTATAAACTAAAAGGAAAAGTTATGGGGTCACAGGGAATGTTCCCTTTAATAAACAAAAAGAAAACCAAACCCATATTTAACAAACAACCTAGTTCTGTGTCAGTAGTGATTTGGGAGATGTTAACCATAGCCAGACAGCAAGCCCTTAAACACAAGGAGCTTGGAATAGAGCCAAATAAGATTTAGAGGTAGATTCCTAAGCCTGATGATGATGATAGGAAACAATGCAAGTCAATGGTAGATGGGGAAAGTCTTGCAGTATTCCTCTTAATTTCTATTTAAAAATAAATCAAGAAAGTGTGACTTTGGCCAAACTTTCCTCCCTGTTTTTTTCCTTGTATACCTGGCTACTCACCTTCACAGAAACAAAATCACCCGTAAGTGTTCAGGCATCTGGAGGTGTATCGAAACATTGGTAAATTCATTGCCATTATAAAACTCTGTGCTGCTGATCACCAAGGATGTCTCATTATACAATTTCTTTCTGAAAACTACTGTGCTTTATAAATGCTCTATTTTCCAATGCAAGTGTCTCCAATATAATGCCCACTCTAGTGGATGTGTACTTTGTTTTAATGGTGAGATATTGGTGGGTTTTGAAGATGGGAAAGAAAATAAGAAAGAAGACAAACAGTTTTTTGAGGATGGGGTTGTCATTGATGTTATTACATCAGGAGATACCCTGATGTTACAGAAGATCCCTCTACATCTGTACGACTCTATTTGCCTTCAAGTCTATTTGGAGCTGTATAATCCAATTCAGGGACTAGGTGAGAAGACACTAATACAAACCAGAAATCCATTTTGTTGTGTTTTCTAAAGCTCCACTTTGTATAGTCCCACAAAAAGCACAAGGCTACTTCCCCTGTGTGTATAATAGGGTCATTTTAAGGACACGTTTGTTGGACTTGGCTCTCTTGGCATTTGTTCAGGACAGCTAACAAAAGTCAGTTGTCTCTTACCTTCCGATCACCACCCCACCCCCAACAAATCACTAGCAAATTCCACTTGCTGAGTGTCCTCTATTAGCATAATGGCGCATTTTAATTTGGAGAAGAAGCATGTGTTTCCTATAAGAAAGTTGTTTTAGGTCTTTAAATGTCTCTGTCAAACACTTTCTTTTTGTTTGGAGAAATAATTACAGATCAGTACTATTGAAACCAAAACATCAGAGAGATTGCCTGTCCCAGTGTTTCTAATTTGGTGGACGTCTGCTCGGTGAATGACGACGGTTTAGCTTGGCCATGCCAAGAAAAACACATCCAGTTTGACCATCACAAATGCTGACTTGGGTTATAAGGGATGACAATCCCTGTACTTCACATCCCAGGGAAAGAGCTCTCCTTGTACAAGGGCACATCTGTTTCTGTAGCTTCACAAATGGCAGACACCAGGTGAAACTGTGACAGATTTCTGTGGACGCTATTTCTCCCCTTTACAGGAGGCACCCGTCTTGGCCCATAGATACACAGGATCACCATAAGGGTGGTGACACCTTGGCTCATGCCTCTACCCCATAAATGTTTCACCTTAGAATTTTTCCAGTCCCAGACCTGGATGTGTTTTGGCCACAGCATGATGGCTACTAAGGTAAAACCATCATATGTAACACACACAAACTGGGAAACATTAATACCAAAATGCAACCATCGAAGTATGAGATTATAGTATGAGATTATTTTTATTTTAATTATTTGAATTTGCTAATTTTTTTTTTTTTTTTTTTTTTTTTTTTTTTGCTGTGCTGGGGATTGAACCGCAGGCACTCTACCAACTGAGCTATATCCCCAGCCCACTAAATTCTTAATCTAGGGAATGTATTAGTTTTGTTGGAAAAAAAAAAAAAAAAACATTTTTTAGATTAGGGTCATTCAGTCTAGGAAAGGAAAGCAAAATACAAAAATATAATCCAATGTATAATTCAAAATATATTGACATATAAAAATATAATTCCAATTCCAGGGAATATGTAAGTGCTCAACACAACCTTGAGGGGCACAGAAGAGGAGAGGGCAAGTACCAAGAAAAAAAGTTCAGGGTTGGTGGAACTTTAGTCAGTATGGATGCCAGCAAATCAACAATGATAATAGAAAACTCTCAGGCAAGGCTTATCCTCTGCTGAGAGCTACTCCCTAGGAACTTTTCATGCATTGCCTTACAATACCCCATAACAGAAGTAACGGATTTCTTCACCTTTTAAAAAATGAGAACTTTTGGGCACAGAGGAAAACCTTGGCAGGTAAGTTTCCCAGCCAGTATTTAATACTGATACACCAAATGCTGCTTCCCCACTTACCTTATTCTTTAGGAGAAACAGAGGAGAGGCAAGATTCAGAGAGGTTACTTTTCTTGATTCTTAATGAGTGTGGAATAAAATGGTGGCCAGGAAGAGGGAAGGAAGTGATAAAATGGAACAACTCAAGCAAATGGCATTACGTCCACCTAATAGCCTTTGTGTCTGATATTAAGTTCTGGGTCAGGAAAAATTAGAAAAGTTCTTTCTCTGTATAATTATGCAGAGGCTCTGTGATCTCCTTCAGAATAAAATGTAATGTGACACTTAGGGTTTAACTATAGAAGTACACAAACTTTTTACATTTCTTTGGGATATATATGTATGTGTGTCTATCAAAAGGCAGACCAGAATGACACTTTTGGTATCATTTGTTTACTGAATTGCACCATATATATATATATATATATATATATATATATATAGTCTGCACTTGAATACCCGCTTGGAAATGTTCTGCTCCCAGCTGGCATGAAGTTCTTGTTCCAAAGTTCATAATGGTGTTCCAGACCTGTTTTATCAGATACCTTGCTGGTACTACAAACTGGAGGATTTTTAAGAGGTATAATGAGTTTATACACGTGGTAAATCTAAATCCATGAAAACCAAGTTCTCTACCTCTCTGATGAAATGGATAAAGAGAGAGTAAGAGGAATATAAAATGCATTTGATTTCATGCATTACTCAACTGTAAAAGTACATTAAAATTCTGAGCATTCATCTAAATGGATGAGATAATATCATTTGGCATATATTAGACCAGTTCAGATATTAGAGATTAATTTGTGTTTAAGAATTAGCTTTCAGCCTCATTACATTTTCAAAGAATCCCTCATATGTGTGTCTATCAAAAGGCAGACCAGAATGACACTTTTGGTATCTTTTGTTTACTGAATTGCAGTGTCAGGATAATAAATGCTGTGGCTGGAGTATGTGTGTGTTTCATTTCTCTTAGGGAATTCTGTACTTCAAGGGCTTTCCTCTTCAACACTGCAGATAAAACACTACATCACACTCTTTAGTGAAAGAGACACTTTCTCCTTCAAGATGCCTGTTCAGCTGTTCCCCAGCTGAAGAGCTGGGAAGACTTAAATTACATTCTTTTTCCTGTCATTAAAAGGGAGTGGGGGGAAGGGGAAACAAGAAACTTGCATCTGGTTCGATTTCTTTGCCAAATTCTTCATTTAATTGTTTTGTAATTTGAAGAAAACCACAAATGACAAGATGAAATTGCTAGGAATATAAATACCAAATTTAATTGTTCATGTCAGGATTTCAATTCCTGAACCCTGGTAATCCGAGTCACAGTTTTTTGACCAACAAACAAGGAGAGCATCGGAGGCTGCTGCTAAGTTTGTTGAGACTCCATGATCTGCACCCCCTCCACACACCCACCCCGTGTGCACAGAACTCCCTTCAATCAGAAAGAGGAAGAAGGAAATTGACTTCCCTTATCCTTATGGATTTGATCCCAACAGCTGGGATCCTAGATAAGTTTTCTCAACAAAAACCATGATGTCAAGACCCAGATCCAAATAAAGCAGAACCTGAGTGCTAAACATGTAATTTATGGGATTCTTCGAGTCCAGAGCATCCTTGATAGCAATGAAATTCCCCTAAAAATGTGCCCTTTGTTTGATGGACGAGTAAGCTTCCCCAGAAAGGGAGGCAACTTAGCCTGGTTGGTATTATTGTAAGTTGGTAAGTACGTATCACTCTCAGCCACCAAGCTGGGTTTGCTTCCCTTATTCTTCTGCTTGGAACAGTGTTACATGTACAGTCGTGTTCAATTAGTAACTGTGGACTGAATTTGTTTGATGAGAAAATGCACAGTAGAATGAACCCTCACATTTTTGTAAAGTAGTTGAGTAGAACAACTCCTTGATTATCTACTCTGTGAAAGTTTATGGAGTCTCCAAATTCTAGCTTCCTGGGTCCTTTGTGGATTTCAACCATCAGGATGCCCCTCCTAGAGAGTAGCCTCTACCTTGACCTGAACATTTTCCTTTTGATTTCTTTTCATCAAAACTTACTAGAGCTGTATCCTGGTTCCTTACCCCTTGGGTATGTGCAGTATTAAAAGTTAACAAAGCTGCTGGTACTAAGATGATATTGACCTAGAATTGCACAGTTTGCCATCTGATCCAGTTACTTTTCCCTTATGAACTTTAACACAGTTGATTGATAGTTAGAAATCTTTGGGCCTATCACAGAGTCAAGGGCAGCCACGGAGTCAAAGGAAAGGAAGAATTCCTTTGTGTCCACAGGCCCATGTTTATTTGAACCTAAACTTGAAAGGGGGGATTAGTACCCAGTCTGATTTGAAGGTACCATTTTTTAAGATTGGAGGATTGGCTATACTACATAGTAAGATGTTGAAATGATTTTATATATTCTTAGCCTTTATATTTGTAAAATCATAAAGCAAACACTGAAAGGTCACCAAAGGGGGGAAAGATAGAATTGTCAGTCATGTGCATCATTAGGAAAATATATTTTGAAAAGCACTTACTTATCCAAAAAATCTTTATAAGATTTTAAAGGAAAGTGAATTCAACATACATGCTTTACAGTGTTTTTTCAACAACAGGTCAATAATAGACATGATCATGACTTAATGAGATCTGGAAGTTTCTTCAAATTTATATAAATATGTTAACCCTAAGAAAACTATAATCACAAGTTTTCCTCTTTCTGACAATAGTGGAAAACTTCGGGCAATCTTGGTTTTCCATCTGACAGAGTCTATATTAGTGTCTTCAATTATGTTTACTTTACATAGAATCCCACCCATCTATCAACAATCTTGGTTTCATCATAATAGGAAAAAAGGGTCCTTTTTTTCCTCAGTAAGAAAAAATTCTTTTAACAGTTGCCCTGTTGTATTTGTCTAGAACCTGAACTTTTAAGGATATCAAGTGCTGCAGCTAAAAATCTGCTGGCAATGAATTGTATGGTTTGGGCTTTAATAAACAAATAAAAAGAAAGGCTTTGTGTATTCTTGAGTTGCATCAGGGTACTTTCCAGAGATTTTTTATTTTACCATGTAGATTTTGTATGATCCTATTAGTACAATAGCTGAAGTAGATCAAAGATTTCAGGCTTTGGTGGGTGGACAATTTATTGGTTCTCACTGCCTCTCGGTACACAATTAGATTAAGAAACATTGCTATGAGATGTAACTAACACCTCTATTATCATTTGGGTTTAAGGTGTCCCCCAAAAGCTCCTATGTGAGACAATGCAAGAAGGTTGAGAGAAGAAATAACGGGGTTATGAGAGTCTTAACCCAATCAGTGAATTAATTCCCTGATGGGATTAACTGAGTGTTAACTGAAGGTGGGTAGGGCTTGGCTGGAGGAGGTGGGCATTGGGGGCAAGCCTTTGGGGTATATATTTTGTATCTGGTGAGTGGAGTCTTTTTCTCTGAACTGTTTCCCTTGGCCACATCCTTCTGCCATGATGTTATGCCCCAATGAATGGAGCCAACCTTCTATGGATTGAAACTTAGTGAGCCCCTCCGAAAATTTTCCTCCTCTTCAATTGTTCTGGTTGGGTCTTTAAGTCACAGCAGTGAAAAAGCTGCCTAAAACAATGTTTTCATGCAGTCTTCTGCAGATAAGTCCCATGCACCACCCCTTCCCTGAGAATTCCTTAGATGGAAACAGCGAGCTGATGTTTCTTCGGTGATACATTTTTCTTATAGGGTACTAGTATCTTATTTCCCATTACAGAGACGTTGCACCCATAATACTCTGTGAACTACCTAGTGTCTTCCCTTCTGTAGACATGGTGGCCAGCAGCCATTTCGGAAACTGGTGACTCTGCCCTCACCAGTCATAGCAGATTGCACAAGGCTGGGCATGACACAGAGTCAAGCAGATCTTCCTCCCTAGAACTCTGTAACAAGGAAGAAGAGAGAACAGAGCCAGGCTCTTTGACCACAGGAGGCTACATGTTGGATGTCAACATATAGACCCAAACTGGGATCACCAAAATGGTGGTCCTGTGCTCCAGAGAGGCAAAGAAAGTGAAGAATCAGGACAAGGAGTTAAGAGAAAGGGGAAAATAGTTTCTTTGATTTCCTCATTCTAACTCCTCCTTGAGAACCTATTAATCCTGCCTTTAATAAGACACCTCTATGGTCTCAAAATAAATCCCCCTTTTAAATATTCTTTATTTCTCCCTTATGTTAGCCAGGAATTAGTTTCTGTTATTTTTTTTTCGGTGCTGGGGATTGAACCCAGAGCCTTGTGCTTGCAAGGCAAGCACTCTACCAACTGAGCTAGATCCCCAGCCCCTAGTTTCTGTTATTGCTACCATGATGCCCTAATGAATTCAGGTGGTTTGCCCTTGGGAGGCTGGGAAACATTGACCTGATCTTCCCCAGTGGAGCCGAGCTCTTTCAGGACCAGGGAGTGGGAAGGAGGTGTCGAGCCTCTGATTCCTTTGGGATGCTCCCAAAACCAGTTCAGGGATTTGTCTCCAGCCTCTGCTGCCAGCTGTCATGTGAGAGAGACAAGGTAGGGGTTAAGACTAGGGGATTTCTCCCTACATTCTAACCTCTTGGGAAACTATCTCAGCTCTTCAGAGCCCGCCCAACTTTCTTGGGGGAGGATCCAAGAACTACTTGATGTTCTCACGCTTCTCAATAACAAGTTTATATATGAGTATATTATATATAATTCTTAACTAGGACATTGGCTGGTGGGAATCTTTCAGCAGGCGACTTCTGATGACTTCAGTGCCAGATGCCAATTATCAGAACTTTGTTTTGAATAGATTTAGTTACACTATTTGTAGAAGCCAACTTTATTATATTTCATATTTTAAAGTTTGACTTTTGATTTTCTTCAGTCTGGCATTGGGAGAAATTGTACCCTTGGCTTTAGAAGCACAGTCTTGCAATCCTCTCATGCACTCTGACCTTCGATTGCTATTTTCACTGTGATAGATACATTTTCTACAGCATCTTGGTGTATTAGAAATCACGGGTCCTGAATTTTTTTGTTTTTTTGAGTTGAGGAAACTAGATTCATTATATATTTTTTTTAATTTTTACTTTTTTTCTCTCTTTTTTAAATTAAATTTTACTTTTTATTTAAATTTTTAAAATTTTTACAGGTTGCATTTTGATTCATTGTATGCAAATGGGGTACCACTTTTCATTTCTATGATTGTACATGATGTAGATTCACACCATTCATGGAATCATACATATACATAGGGTAATACTGTCTGTCTCATTCTACTATCTTTCTTTCCCCCATCCTCTCCCACCCCATTTTCCCTATACCATCCAAAGTTTCTTCATTCTTCTCTTCCCCTCCCTGCCAGCCCTCCTCATTATATACCATCATCCACTTATTGGAGAAGATTTTCAGACTTTGGTTTTTTGGGCTTGGCCTATTTCACTTAGCATGATATTTTCCAACTTCATCCATTTACCAGCAAATGTCATAATTTTATTCTTCTTTATGGCTGAGTAATATTCCATTGTGTATGTATACAGTTTCTTTATCCATTCATCAATTGAAGGGCATCTAGGTTGGTTCCACAATCTAGCTATTGTGAATTGAGCTGCTGTGAACAATGATGTGGCTGCATCACTATAGCATGCTGATTTTAAGTCCTTTGGGTATAAACCGAGGAGTGGGATAGCTGGGTCAAATGGTGGGTCCATTCCAAGTGTTCTGAGGAATTTCCATACTGTCTTCCAGAGTGGTTGCACCAATTTGCAACTCCACCAGCAATTTGTGAGTGTGCCTTTTTCCCCACATCCATGCCAACACTTATTATTGCTTGTGTTCTTGATAATAGCCATTCTAGTTGGAGTTAGATAAAATCTTAGGGTGGTTTTAATTTGCATTTCTCTAATTAATAGAGATGAAGAGCACTTTTTATTTCAGTAGTAAAATCATTCTTTCCTTAGTGAGCCAACAGATTGATATTCTAGATTAGTGGCTCTCAAAATGCAGAGTACCTCAAAATTATCTAGAGGACTTGTTAAAGTATAAATTGAGTTGCTGATTCAGTGTTTCTGGAATGGGACCTGATCACCTGGGTCTCTGGTGTATATAAAGGTGATACTCTTGGTGCTGGTCAGGGATTCACACTTTAAGAATCACTTTTGAGGGCTCCAAGGAGAAGTTGCTCATGACTGTCCCCAGGCATTCCTCAAATTACCTTCTTCATTCACTACACCAGTATCACCATGTGAAACTCGACCTGGTGAAAATTTATTGAGAATCCTTGGAAAGTACCGTGATGGCACTCAAGGACATAAGCTGTCATAGTTTTCATTTATTTGTTAAAAACCAGAACTATATCATACACTCTCAACAACACTTCCTACTGCAGCATTTGATATACTTTCTTTTCTCTAATGAATATCAGTTTTTAAGTATATCAAAGGCTGCAGTAGGAAGTTTTGTTGAGAGTGTATGATATAGTCAAAACTACTCTAAGATTCCATCTCTCTCCAGTCAGAATGGCAATTATCAAGAATACAAGCAATAAGAAGTGTCGGTGAGGATGTGGGGGAAAAGGAACATTCAAATGTTGCTGGTGGGACTGCAAATTGGTGCAACCACTCTGGAAAGCAGCATAGAGATTCCTCAGGAAACTTGGAATGGACCCACCATTTGATCCAGTTATCCTGCTCTTTGGTTTCTACCCAAAGGTCTTCAAATCAGCATACTACAGTGATGTATCCACATCATTGTTTGTAGCAGCTCAATTCACAATAACTAAACTATGGAACTAACCTAGATGCCTTCAACAGATGAATGGATAAAGAAAGCATGATACATATACACAATGGAATATTACTCAGCCTTAAAGAAGAATGAAATTATAGTATTTGCAGGTAAATGAATGGAGCTGGAGAATATTATGCTAAGCAAAATAAGCCAAACCCCCCAAAACCAAAGACTGAATATTTCCTCTGATAAGCGGATGCTGATCCATAAAGGATGGAGGGGTAGTGAAGAATGAAGGAACTTTGGATTGTGTAGTGGGAAGTAAGGGGATGGGAGAGGTGTGGGGATGGAAAGGATGGTGGAATGAGTCAGACATAATTACCCTAAATACACTACTGGTGTGACTTTGCATCATGTTCAGCCAGAGGAAGAAGTTGTGCTCCACTTAGGTACAATGTGTCAAAATGCATTCTACTGCCATGTACAATTAATTAAAACAAATTAAAAAATAAATGTTCACAAAATCAGGAACTTATTTTTGGTGATGTTTAAGGATGTATCTGCTATTATTATGTTGAAATGAAGATTTCTCATGTTTGCTGTAGACAGTACATATTTTGATTAGTCAATTCAAGTCTACTGTAACATTTCTAGCAACTTCCTTCATGTACACGCCAATATTTTCTTGGACAGGAGCAAAAAGGTGGAGTTTCTTCTAGATAATGAGGAATTCCACTAACCCTCAGTCTACTCTATTTCTGACCTTTCCTGATCCTTTGTTGAATTGTGCCTTAATGTCTTTATTTCCTAGTACTTTTTTTGCGGGGGAAGTGGGAGGCTTGGGTGGGAATCAACATACAGCTAACCTTTGGGAACATGTCATAGTGTGAATATCGTGGGCCTAATGGCAGGAAAAATAAGCTGAGATCCACTACCTCGTAAGGCCAGCTGCCACCTCTTTCCTCTGGGATTACGTGAACTGTTACTAGGAAATCATAACGTGGCTCTGGGTGATCAGCATGTCCCATCAGGGACATGGCAGAGTTGCTGGGCACCATGAAAATACAAAGGAAAAGTCTTAACATTGTCACTAATGACGAAACAAAAACAAGAGCATAGGCGGAGATGCTCAGTCTAGATCCATTGAGTTCTTGTGTGTAGACATGGAGACAAAGGATCGGGATAGGGAGATGAGGAGTCAGGACAGTGAGAAGGAAGTTGGTATCACCCACACAGTCTGCCTGATGCTGAAGACCATATGAGTTGATTCCAGGTTCACAATCCAGTTATCAAGGGAGCAAGAAAAGGTGCAACAAGGCTTCATCCATTCATCCATTCAACGAGATATATGCACCTGGGGATCATGATAAATAAACCAGACATGGTTTTACCTACCCAGAACTTTCAGAGTAGCAGGGGAAAGAGGTCAGGAAGGATGTAACATACAGCATAAGATTTCATTCCATTTCTGTTGTTTCTAATGAGAAGTAGAGAAATTTGGATACAGGAGAGATTTCCAGGTAGAAGCAAAGCTGTTTAAGCTGAGGCTTAAAAGAATGAAAATAAAGGTATTCGGTCTGGAGGAGAGGATAAAGATAAGGGGTGAGTGTTCCAGGTAAAGGGAAACAGCAGGTAGGAAGCACCTGAATTGGAAAGGAATGGTGTGTTGGTCCCATCTGCTGTGATTGGGTGCAGGGGCCAAAATCCAGTGGGGGATTCTTATGCAGGACACACTGTGCCTACTTTGGGGCTGCATAGGATGGCAAGTTTTCTTGTTGATTTGGACTCCCCATTCTATTTTGTATCAACTGATTACCACCATTTTCTTGCAACGTTTAGTTCACCAGGCTTCCATACCCCACATCCCTAGACTTCCTTTTACAACTACCCTAGACCTGCCTTCTCAGCTGGGCCTCCGTGTGATTTTGCATCCCAAGACCTGGTATTCAGTTCTCTTTTCTATTCACATGCTCCCTTGGTGATCTTTGCTTAACCCAAGGCTATCAATCTCAAGATGGGGTCCTGCATTCTTGAACCTACTGTTTAGACATCTCTACTTTTGGAAGTAGTATGCATCACCTGCTATATATCATGAATTAAACAAAAATAAATTCCCCCGTACCCAATCTGTGCTTCTTCTATCTTCCCCATCTTTAGAGATGCACTTAACTCAGGCAGTTGCCTAGGTTAAAAACCTGAGTTACCTTCGATTCTTGTTTTTCTGACCACACAGCCACTCCATCAGCAAGTCTCATAAACTATGTATTCCAGGATTTTATCATTTCTCACTCTCTCTACATCTCCCATTTTATCAATGCCACCATCACCTTGCACCTGGAGGGGGCCACTGTCCTGATCTCCCTACTTCTACTATGTCCTTTGTAGTCTATCCCCTGAAGAAGTTGGAAGATTCTCCCTAATGGATTTTACACAGCCAAAATGCATTTCTTACCATGGTCTACAAGATCCCATTTGGTTTATCCTCTCACTACCTGTCCACAGCTCTCAACTCCTCCCCTCCTTCCCACCTGTGGGGATCAAGTTAATCTGGTGAGTTTCTATTTGTTAAACTCACTATGTTTACCCCCTCTTGGGGTCCGTGCACCTGCTCTCCTCTTGCAAAACACAGTTGCCCAGGGGCACATATTCAGCCCTGGCTCATCTTACCACTCAGGCCACTGCCTGGGGAAGAGGGTCGTCCACGCCCACCTTTAACAACCCCACGTTCCCCCCACTAAGGGCTATCTCACAAATTGTTCTCCTCTGCACAGGTTTATCACAATCTTAAATTCTTGTTTATGTTGCTTGTTCTTCTGTTTCCTGCTCATTTGCTTTGAAATATAAGAGTAATATAATATTACTGAAGGTAGAGATTGATCTCTCTAGTAATCCTTGCAATTAGAAAATGACTTACCACATCCTAAACAATTAGGAGTGAATGAATGAATGATGACATTTTTTACTACTCGGAAGGTTATAATCAAGGACCAATATGTTTATCTCCCCGAATAATGGAGAGAGTAATTTTTAATACCAAGTCTAGATTGTGATGACAGGAAGGGGACACAGTTTCTAGGCCCAGGATCATTCCTGTATTTTAAACTTTAAAAAGGGTTGAATGTACTACATGTGGCTGATGCTTATCATTAGTACCTCACTGGAAAGAAATATAATGAGAAGAATAGGACTTTTTAGTTCCAAGGGCCTAGATTTTAATCTGATCTCTAGTTTTTGTTATGCCCAGTGTCAGACGTTTCCTGGGCTATTTCATCACATTTATCCAATGGGAAAATACCAACCGATCTGTGGTACAAAATGGCATAGTGGAGGCATGGCACATAGCAGATGTTTAACAAACTTCACTGGGTATGGCAGTGGATGGATGTGGCTGTCATCAACTGAAGCTGTGAGGAGACTAGGCCTAACAGAACCGTTTCTTCCTTCTGCACTTGTATTTGCTCTTCTGGATTTTTATTTACCATTTTGTGATCTCCTTGCCTTCAAAATTGTATCCCAGGTCCTTCATCGTTCTGCTCTGATCTGTCTCTACAATCTCATCATCTGTTCGTGGAGGTATAGGATCCATTCACGTGTTCATTCAGTTTGCTCCTCAGGTATTTATTGAGTGTTTAGGCCACATTTAGGTTTCGATGACAAAGAGCAAACAATGTACACTTTCCCTGTTGGGTCAGTTTTTAAAGTTCTTATCTAAATAAGGTCCACTGGAAGCACAGACGACAAGCCATAGGATAAACATATAGCAAACAATAAACATAAATTTCATAAATTAGAAGGCTGTCCGGTGGAGAGGGAATTATAGGGGATATTTGGAGCCAGACAGATTTGGGTTCAAATCGTAGCACTGCTCCTGACCCTGTGTGACCTGAAACCCATGCTTGGCAGCCCTGCCCGAGCCCAGCCCCTGTCCCCACCAATACCTCTCTCCTGTTCCACCACCCAGCTCGGAGAAGCTTCCCTGAACATACATTCCAGTTAATCCACCTTTTCTGGATCTCTAGCACCTGGGTTACCTCTGTTATAGCATTTCTCACATCTGGGATTACATGTCTATCTCCACACCCAATTTTTAAACTCCCTAAGGAAAACAAGAATGATGTGCATGTGTCTATCTCCCATCTCTGACATGGCATGCAGAGTGAACAGTGAATGTTCAAACCAGCCCTGCTAAAATTTGGTCACTGTCCTTTTTAACTGCTGTTCAGTCTGCATGCTCTGGAAACATTGCTCAGACAGTGAGTGTCTGACCTTCTAAACTAAAGTATCAGCTCCCCAAGGACAGGGCTCCTGGCTTCTCCTTATTTATCCCTCCTGATGACCTGTGCTCTGCTCTGGTCTGTGTAAATGTTCCCTGTCCATAATGTTGACTAAGTGTTGAGCAAGTAACTCTCCAAATGTTAAATCCTTTAAGGAGGTCAGTGAAATCCCTATTTTGCCATTTTCCTTGTTCTCCGGGGACAGGAGAATCCCCCTAGAATTTCTTCTGTGCTGTTCTCTTGCCATCAGCCCCAAATGACCTCCTTGAAGACACAGCCTCTGTAGGTAAAAGGTATTTGTTCATCTTTATGAATGTCAGTCTCCTGACATTCATGGTAAATAGACAAGTTCTCAGTCTCTTGACATTCATAGCAAATAGACAAATCCTTCAGTAAATGACAATGGTCCCCAGCATCACATTAAAAACTCTTGGGGATAAACACTCAAGGGTAGGGATGGCTCAGGTTCAACTTTCAAAGGCTTTGTAATGTGCTTACCTACAAAAAAAAAAAAAGTATTCCGTCACCTGTTACAGCCTCAACAGCAGCATTTTTAGAGTCTCATCTATATTTAAACTTGCTCTTGCTTAGTCAGGAACAGCTATGTTGCCAGCTAGCATTTCCACAAAGCAAGATAGACAGGGCACCTTCCAGGGTAACAAGCACAGCTCATGGGTGGAAGGGAGACACTACTTCTTTTTATTCACTACCATACAGGTAGTGACCCTGACCTTAGGCACTGTTGGAGTTTCCATATCAGTGACTCTCCAATCCTGCACAAATTCTAGGGTCCTCAGTCTCCCAGTGAGTGACTTTAGCATGAGCCCATCTGTTTTTCATTATTGAATTAACAAATACTTAATGGACACTTATTGTGACTTGAGCACCTGTTGCTGCCCCAGAAGTGGATTGGTGTAATGGATAAGAGCCAAGACTCTAAAACCAAAGGATCTAAGTTCCAAACCAGAGAGTTCCACTTAAGAGTTATGGAGCTTTGCAGCAGATTCTCAACCTCTCTGTGTCTCAGTTTCTCCATTAGTAAAAGGAAAACAATAACACCTTCTTTGTGGATTGTTGTAAAAATTAAGAGTTAGCATCTAAAGAGTAAGAGTTAGCCCAGAACTAGTTAATGGTGGCTGTTGTTAGCATTACACCAGTGTCCCTGGTCCTGAACTGGCCCTGGAGATTCCATGATAAGCAGACTTGTTAAGGCACTTGCTTTACTCTAATGAGAGAAATTCATAAAATAACTACAGTGATGATTGCATGCAGCAATTCCAAACTAAAGGAAACACCATGTATCCCACAGAAAAAGAACACAGGAGAGATGTGTGCCCTGACTTTGAGCACCAGATTGTGTTCTCTGTCTTCTACAGGCATTACCTAGGTAAGAAGAGTAGATGGCCAGACAAACAGAAAAGCAGATATGGTGACAAGCAAGGTGTGGTAGACTAGGGAAGATGGGGTCTTTCAAACCACGTGAAAAATTTTAGTCTTTATCCATTTGGTAATGGGAATTCACTGAAGGATTTTAAACAGATGGGGGGCCTGGTGTTTGATTTGTGTTGGAAAGAAGTACTTGAACTGCACCTTTAAATGGATTAGAAGAGGTTCTAGAAAAAGAGAGAAGACAGTACTGGTTAAGCAGTCATTTTAATAATCAGAACAAAAGGTAGCTTGCATTGCAATGGTATCAGTACAGATGGAGATAAATAGTCTAGACCCTTCTCCTCTTGCCTGGTATCTCTACCTTGGGAGAGCAACTCCAGGCAATGGAGTAAGTTTTTTATAAACCTGTATTAGACTCTCATTATTACCACGTCTCTTAATGTGAGTGAGAGAGCACCAGTTGATATTAAAATTTCAGAAATTATTTGCTAGATGACAGGGTCTGGTGATATAGAAACTCCAAAAGACAGATTCATGTTCAGGGGGAAAAGAAGGAAGGGGATTGTTGATAGAAATGATAAATTCCACTCTCACAAAATGAAAAATTAAAAATGCTCCAACTGAGCATGTTGGCCATGACTTTTCTAAGGATGGGTGAGGGTTATGGAAGATACGGAGTTCTTGGTTCCTTCCGTGGAGAAGTGGATCTCTCTGGATGTGACAAAGAGGATGTACCTCCTGCACAAAGGCAAACCCTGGCTCACGTGTCACCAGCCTGTGCTGACCGTGTTCAGATAGGAAACTTTCAAAGACAAGGGCTTGGAGAATGACTCAGAGCTCCGGATGTGGAAAGAAAACATTTGGAATTAGATTTGAATCTTCCTATGTGTTACCAAGAAATGAAGATGGGATAACAACTCTGACAGTATAAGACACTGAGATGTCAATAGAAGGAAAGGTGCAAAATTGAAATCTTGTTGAACACCATTGCAGTCAAGGTTCTTTACCTACCTAGTGTTTATTTAGTCTTCATGTCAACATTGGGGTATTTGATGGTCTCTACTTTTGTGAAATTTTTTTGTATATATTTTTAGTTGTTGATGGACTTTCATTTTTATTCATATGCAATGCTGAGAATCAAACCCAGCACCTCACACATGCTAGGCAAGCGCTGCACCACTGAACCACAACCCAGTCCCTCTGTATCTTTACTTTTTAAATAAATAAATTTAAGCTCAGGAAAGTTCACTGACCTGTTCAAGATGATGCAGTCTGAAAATGCAGAGATAAGATTTGAACCTATTACAAGCTGATCCTGAAGCTTGCTCTCTGTTCTGTAAGACCTCTGTATTGGTGGCATAGCTTCCCTCATCTTACCATTGGCTTCACCGGGCTTCCTATATGGACTTCAATCCTCTGCGGAAGTGCAAATAGTTCCCTTTAGAAGTAATAAGGAAAGGTAGGTGTTGTGGAAAATCTATAGCTGTGGTACTTTTTTGTTTCTTCAACACCAGAGCTCAAGAATGCAAGAAAACTACGCTAGAGGAAGGTGGGGAAACTATTTTATAAGAAGGCAGCAGTAAGATGAGTTGGAAACATCATCACCCCTGGGTAGTATTTCATAGCACTGAAACTAGCACCAGGTGCTACTTTATGGGGGTCTGAAGGATTTATTAAGGGGAACATTGTGATTAAAATGGGGTATACCATTCCTTTTCTTTCCATATGGTCTCTGCCTTCTGTCTCCAATGTGCCCACCAGGGCAGAGCCTCCTTTGATAACCTTGTGGTCATCAGAATCATTCACTATAGTTTCCTCACTGGGGATATTAGTTGGGATATGTAGAGAACTAACATTCTCTGGAAGGAACTAATAGCTTGAGGTATAGGAAATTCCATAATCAAATCTCTAATAGCTGTAGAAAAGATGTGTTGGCAAATCATATTAAAGTTCAAGGATTAATTTTAAACATATACATAAACTTATAATTCCAGACTGTATGCCTGAACCTGTTCCCTTCTTTGATGTTTCCTTCCATCAGTCACATCAATGATTAGCAACTTCACTGACTCATCTGTAATAGTATTGATTTGATATTTTTAAATCAACTTAATTTTTTATATTTAGCTTCATTCTAAACATAAGAACAATGAAATTGATAGTATTTGCTTTTCTATATGTATTACTATAAATACCTATTATTCCTAAGTGCCCTTCCAATGAGCCTCCCCTTAAGTATGTAGACCACATTAGAGATTCTTCCTTTGTAATCAAAAGGGACTAGATCTGTCACTTGTAGGCCAAGTAGCTGACATCATGTTCTTTGGCTCTCCTAAAGTCAATCTCCCCATCTTTAAACTGGGAAAGCTACTACCTACCCAAGGGAGCTGTTAGGAGGATACAGTGAATCAATTCTGGCTAAAGAATATTCAGTTCCTTCTGGGTACCAGACACCAGGCCATGGTTTTGCCTGCTCTGAGTCTCTTTACTCTCAACTCTTTATGTTTTATAATTAGCTTTGAAGATCTGATTGAAACTACAAGTTGCAGGGACTCAGTAGACCCTCCTAAAAACCTACTAATCTCTTCCTATCTCCTGCCCCAGATTAATAACTTCAAGCATTCTGGATCCTCAGTGAGGTACCTTCCCTGGGCAAAGATGGTAACCCTTTGGGATGTCTATGTGATATAGAAAACAAGTATTTGTGTCCTAGGAGCTGGAGATGTAACAAAGCAGTCTAAATCAACAATTTCCCTATGGACATTTTCATTAAAAAAAAAAAAAGCTTAAAAATACTACTACTATTCTTGCCTTGAACAATAAACTAATATCCTATCACAGTATTTAAACATGAAGGTTGGAAAGGTAACTGAAGGAAATACTGAAATAAGTATATCAGTTATTGTAATTTAGCATCAAAACCTGACCATTTGGACTGGGGCTGTAGCTCAGTGGCAGTGTGCTTGCCTAGCATATGTGAGGCACTGGATTTGATCCTCAGGGCCACGTTAAAAATAAGCAAATAAAGGCATTCTGTACATCTACAACTACAAAAAAAATCTTAAGAAAAGTCTGACCATTTAAAAATAACCTCCTCCTGCATACAGTAGGCCAGTGAGCAATCTGCAGGTAATGACTGCATGACCAATGTGATCCTGCAATATGTACAATCGGAAAAATGAGAAATTATGCTCCATATATTTATGATTTATCAAAATGTATAAATACATTCTACTGTCATGTACAACTCTAGGGCAAATTTAAAATTTTTTAAAAAAGAATTATGAAAGCAAAAATATAAGTAGCTCTTACTAAGTTCCAGGCATTATTACGTATGATTTAACTAACATGAATGGTCTTGTCACCTATTCCTCCATGAAAACTGTAAGAAATGGGAAAAACTGTCTTGCTCTTAGGTGGATAGAATTTGGAGTGGGAAAGAGATTTAAACTGGGCCATTGAAATAAAAGAAAGGGTTTTAATTACTTGTTATGATGCTTTATTGATTGAGGGCTCAGTTGGTTGGATCCTGTTAAGTCCCTGGTCTAATGGAAAACTATGGGACTTACAGGGATCCCACCAATGTGGACACTCAAACAGAGTGTCCAAGGATTTGCCACTCTCCAAAACTCCTCTGGAGACAGCAAGTAGATTAGCTGTGCAAGACCCTGACTCCTTCAGAGGAAATCTGTGAAACTAGTGCCTTGCTTACCCCTATTGTTCTCTAGGAAAACTCTTGTTTTCCACCTCGGTTGGTATGTTGCAAACACTTTATCCCAGAGACACTGGGGCCTGTGGGGAATGGAATGCTGCCCATGAGCCAGATGTTTGTAAACCTTAGCTCCGAAATGTGGCACAATACCACAAACTGTCAAGTTGGGTAAAAACTAAAGCAAAGACAAAAACAGAATGTAATATTTACCAGATGAGATTTCTTTGTGTGTGTAATCTTGTTGGAATTTTGGGAGTGTCCAACTCTCCTACATTTCAAAATGCATCTTGTGTCCCACCCCATTCTACCCCTTATCCCTCACTCCTGCTTCTTCCCTCCTGCCAGGGAGGGAGAAAATTATGGAAGTAAGAGGCTTTGTCCTAGTAAACAATGAGCTCAACATAGCTCTAGGCAGTTAGCTATACATTGAAAGATGTATAAGACACAGTTGGCCCCATCTCATGGGGAGAGTCCTGAAAATATTATTTCTGGAACAATTTTTAGAATTAGAGCTAAACAATGGATTATTGTGTGTATTGGCAATTCTTATTCTGCATGAGTGGATAAACAGCAATAGAAGCTCTTCATTCATTAGCGTGACCAGAACTTTAGCCTGTATAAAATAAAAGTTTATTCAAACAAGAATTTTTCAGCCTCGTGAAAGGAAATATTTCTCTCTGAATGACTATTGATATGATTTCACTATGTGTGTATACTGACACGAATGAACAGATTGGAAATAAACAGGATGGATCTGTGAAAGGATTTTAGACTGAATCAAAATGGGAAAAGAAGAAGGATTTTAAACTCAATTTCAACAGATCTTCTGAAGAAACACCAGATAATTTTAGTTTTGATTTTGAAAAGGTAGGATATTCTCTTCATTTTGAAGTTTGCATTGCAAGTTTTGGGGTACTTTTTCTGCTGAGAGAGGAAGTGAAGAATTTGATTTAGTGGCTTCATTACAATGGACATTTGGGAGAGGTGGGGTTAGGTCCTTGGTTTTACACCATATCACCCCTTCTCCATTACAGATATTTAAAAGAGTGAACCAGGGGAGCCAGGCCAAAGATTAGGTGATGAATAATCCCATTCTGTCTTTCTTTAGAAAATTTGAACCAAGAGATTTAATACCTGTGATCAGACAATGTCAAGTTCCTGAACTGAAAGGTCACATTGAGAGAGAAATTCAATACCATTTTTCAAGCAGTTGCAAGATGAGGGATTAGCAGAGAAAGTCTGTCTGCCTGGCCAAGTGGGAACTTTGATCAGTTGCGTGGTAGGCACAGACACCTCACAGATGGATGGTCTTCCATGTCCATCCTCAGAAGCCCTTGAAATAGGTCACTCCCTCTTGTTGGAACTAACTTGCTCCTATAGCTCCAAAAACACTTCAATGACGATAGAAACTTCCAGCACTATTTCACTTATTCAAGTTAAAAATATTTAACATGTAAGTTTTGACTTACAGAAATGGGAATATTTCAAAATTGTTGTTTACTTTGGCTGATTTTTACCAGAGTCTTTTATGCCTTTGGTGTGCAGCAAAACCAGTGTAAAAATGGGTTTTCTGGGAAAAGTCTAGTGACCATGCTTGGCATAAAGCTCTGTTTAATAATTGTGTATTGAATGGAATTTATGGCATGACACGAGATAGGTGAGAGGAGGGTGGGTTTGCAAATAAAACTGCTAATAGCTACATTCCAATTCTACCATAGATGGTTGATTTCAATTCTTTTTATCCAGCTGTGTTGCAGTAAGTGAAACTGGAAGTGTTAATAGCAAATTAAATGAAATAGATACTGTACATGTGCATTATGGGAACCATAAACTCTGTAACCTTAGCAGAAGATTCCAGAGGAGGAGAAAAAGATCCCCCTGGTGTGCTAGTGGATAATTTGAAAGAAACTACCTTACTTTCAAGTCCCACTTTTGACTAATGGAGGCTCTGATGACAAAAGATCATAGTGCCACTTTGGGAGGTCAAGATTCTAGTTTCGAATTGCAATTCAAATGGATTTCTGCATCCATCGCCAATCTGCCCTCCCCTTACCCACCTCAGTCCTTGTATTTCTCATTTCCGATGTGCCCTTCCAAACACTGAGCTAAGAAGTGATTCTTTTCTTGCCCAGCATCACAGACATTAACAACATATACTGATGGTTGACGCTTACTATGTACTCAAAAACTTGCTAAGCATTTCACATACCTTCTTGCTTTAAGAGTCACAGCAACTCCAAGTGGTCTTACAGGTGAGGGAAGTGACACTCCACGAGGTCAGGTTACTTACCCAATGTCACACAGCTCTCAGTGACAGCTGGGATTTTCTCTCGGAGCTGACTGTACCACTCATGTTGTGAACAACTAAGCTCTTCGAATTACTCATTGTGTGCTTGGATCTTAAAGAGACTCAATTCCAGGGTCGCTTTGGATATTAGATATTTTCTCTTAAATGACCAGGAATCTAGATCAGAAAGCTGTAGGTTCTCTAATTAAGAAAACGCTGGTCTCAATTTAGGGAGCAGGATATTTCATATGACCATTAGCATAAAATAATCTTGGACATATTTCCCACTTATAAAAACAAAAAAAATCACCCTTTCTAGTGCTATCTGAGGCAGCACACTGAGTTAAACACAAAATAAATGTTTTATATGTTTTATCTAAAAAGGTTATTCAATTTCATATAAATTAATAAACCTCAAGATCACACGTTCTGAGATTCTTATGGCAATTCCTGTTTCAAGGAACCTAGGTAGGACAGGCCCACCTCCTGCATAATTCTGTGTGGTAATACTGCTCACAAATTGAGGTTGCTTTTGAGATTCATTTTCAAGGAAAACAAAAAGGTCTTATATTTTGGTTTATAGTTCATTTTTTTTTATTGTAAACAAATGGGATACATGTTGTTTCTCTGTCTGTACATGGTGTAAAGGCATACCATTTGTGTAATCATAAATTTACATAGGGTAATGTTGTTTGATTCATTCTGCCATTTTTTCCCTTCCCCCCCTCCCCTCCCACCCTTCCCCTCCATCTATACAGTCCTTCCTTCCTCCATTCCTGCCCCCCTCCCTAAACCCAACTCCAACCCCAACACTAACCCTTCCCACCCCCCATTATGTGTCATCATCCACTTATTAGCAATATCATTCTTCCTTTGGTTTTTTGAGATTGGCTTATCTCACTTAGCATGATATTCTCCAGTTTCATCCATTTGCCTGCAAATGCCATAATTTTATCATTCTTTATGGCTGAGTAATATTCCATTGTATATATATACCACATTTTCTTTATCCATTCATCAATTGAAGGACATCTAGGTTGGTTCCACAATCTGGCTATTGTGAACTGAGCAGCTATGAACATTGATGTGGCTGTATCTCTGTAATATGCTGATTTTAAGTCCTTTGGGTATAGGCCAAGGAGTGGGATAGCTGGGTCAAATGGTGTTTCCATTCCAAGTTTTCTAAGGAATCTCCACACTGCTTTCCAGAGTGGCTGCACTAATTTGCAGCCCCACCAGCAATGTAAGAGTGTACCTTTCTCCCCACATCCTCGCCAACACCTGTTGTTGCTTGTATTCTTGATAATTGCCATTCTAATTGGGGTGAGATGGAATCTTAGGGTGGTTTTGATTTGCATTTCTCTTATTACTAGAGATGTTGAACATTTTTCCATATGTTTGTTGATTGCTTGTATATCTTCTTCTGTGAAGTGTCTATTCATTTCCTTAGCCCATTTGTCAGTTGGATTATTTACATTCTTGGTGTAGAGTTTTTTGAGTTCTTTATAGATTCTGGAGATTAGCGTTCTATCTGAAGTATGATTGGCAAAGATTTTCTCCCACTCTGTAGGCTCTTTCTTTGCATTGCTGATAGTTTCCTTTGCTGAGAGAAAGCTTTTTAGTTTGAATCTATCCCAGTTATTAATTCTTGCTTTTATTTCTTGTGCTATGGGAGTCCTGTTGAGGAAGTCTGGTCCTAAGCCGACATGTTGAAGCTCTGGACCTACTTTTTCTTCTATAAGATGCAAGGTCTCTGGTCTGATTCCGAGATCCTTAATCCATTTTGAGTTTAGTTTTGTGCATGGTGAGAGATATGGGTTTAGTTTCATTCTGTTGCATATGGATTTCCAATTCTCCCAGCACCATTTGTTGAAGAGGCTATCTTTTCTCCATTGCATATTTTTGGCCCCTTTGTCTAGTATGAGAAAATTGTATTTATTTGGGTTTGTGTCCGTGTCCTCTATTCTGTACCATTGATCCACCTTTCTATTTTGGTACCAATACCATGCCGTTTTTGTTACTATTGCTTTGTAGTAGAGTTGAAGATCTGGTATTGCGATACCCCCTGCTTCACTCTTTCTGCCAAGGATTGCTTTAGCTATTCTGGGTTTTTTATTCTTCCAGATGAATTTCATAATTGCTTGCTCTATTTCTGTAAGGTACATCATTGGGATTTTCATTGGAATTGCATTGAATCTGTATAGCACTTTTGGTAGTATGGCCATTTTGACAATATTAATTCTTCCTATCCAAGAACATGGGAGATCTTTCCATCTTCTAAGATTTTCTTGAATTTCTTTCTTTAGTGTTCTGTAGTTCTCATTGTAGAGGTCTTTCACCTCTTTTGTGAGATTGATTCCCAAATACTTTATTTTTTTCAAAGCTATTGTGAATGGGGTAGTTTTCCTAATTTCTCTTTCTGAAGATTCATCGCTTATATATAAAAATGCCTTAGATTTATGTGCATTGATCTTATATCCCGCTACTTTACTGAATTCACTTATGAGATCTAAAAGTTTTCTGGTGGAATTTCCTGGTTCCTCTAAGTATACAATCATATCATCAGCAAATAGGGATAGTTTGAGTTCTTCTTTTCCTATTCGTATCCCTTTAATTTCTTTGGTCTTTCTAATTGCTCTGGCTAGAGTTTCAAGGACGATATTGAATAGAAGTGGTGAAAGAGGGCATCCCTGCCTTGTTCCAGTTTTTAGAGGGAATGCTTTCAGTTTTTCACCATTTAGAATGATATTAGCCATGGGTTTAGCGTAGATGGCCTTTACAATGTTAAGGAATGTTCCCACTGTCCCTATTTTTTCTAGTGTTTTGAGCATGAAGGGGTGCTGTATTTTATCAAATGCTTTTTCTGCATCTATCGAAATAATCATGTGATTCTTGACTTTAAGTCTATTGATATGGTGAATGACATTTATTGATTTCCTGATGTTGAACCAACCTTGCATCCCTGGGATGAAACCCACTTGATCATGGTGCACTATCTTTTTAATATGTTTTTGTATGCGATTTGCTAAAATTTTGTTGAGAATTTTTGCGTCGATGTTCATTAAGGATATTGGTCTGAAATTTTCTTTCCTCGATGTGTCTCTGTCTGGTTTAGGAATCAGGGTAATATTGGCTTCATAGAATGAGTTTGGGAGAGTTCCCTCCTCTTCTATTTTCTGGAATACTTTGAGAAGTATTGGAATGAGTTCTTCTTTAAAAGTTTTGTAGAACTCGACTGAGAACCCATCTGGTCCTGGACTTTTCTTTGTTGGAAGGCTTTTGATGACTTCTTCTATTTCATTACTTGAAATTGGTCTATTTAAATTGTGTATGTCCTCCTCGTTCAGTTTAGGCAATTCATATGTCTCTAGAAACCTGTTGATGTCTTCGAAATTTTCTATTTTGTTGGAGTATAGATTTTCAAAATAGCTTCTAATTATGTTTTGTATTTCAGTCGTGTCTGTTGTGATATTTCCTTGTTCATTCCGAATTTTAGTGATTTGGGTTTTCTCTTGTCTTCTCTTTGTTAGTGTGGCTAATGGTTTATCAATTTTGTTTATTTTTTCGAAGAACCAACTATTTATTTTGTCAATTTTTTGTATTGTTTCTTTCGTTTCAATTTCGTTGATTTCAGCTCTCAGTTTAACTATTTCCTGTCTTCTACTACTTTTGGTGTTGGTCTGTTCTTCTTTTTCTAGGGCTTTGAGCTGTAGTGTTAGGTCGTTTATTTTTTGAGATTTACTTCTTTTATTAAATGCGCTCCATGAAATAAATCTTCCTCTAAGTACCGCTTTCATAGTGTCCCAGAGATTTTGATATGATGTTTCTTTGTTCTCATTTACCTCTAAGAATTTTTTAATTTCCTTCCTAATATCTTCTGTTATCCATTCATCATATAGTAGCATATTGTTTAATCTCCAGGTGTTGGAGTAGTTTCTGTTATTTACTCTTTCATTAATTTGTAACTTCAATCCATTATGATCTGATAGAATACAAGGTAGTGTCTCTATCTTCTTGTATTTGCTGACATTAGCTTTGTGGCATAATATATGGTCTATTTTAGAGAAGGATCCATGTGCTGCTGAGAAGAAAGTGTATTCGCTCTTGGTTGGATGGTATATTCTATAAATGTCTGTTAAGTCTAAATTATTGATTGTGTTATTGAGATCTATGGTTTCTTTGTTCAATTTTTGTATGGAAGATCTGTCCAGTGGTGAAAGAGGCGTGTTAAAATCACCTAGTATTATTGTGTTATGGTCTATTTGGTTTCTAAAATTGAGAAGGATTTGTTTAACATACTTGGATGAGCCACTGTTTGGGGCATAGATGTTTATGATTGTTATATCTTGCTGATTTATGCTTCCCTTAAGCAGTATGAAATGTCCTTCTTTATCCCTTCTAACTAACATTGGCTTGAAGTCCACATTATCTGAAATGAGGATGGATACTCCAGCTTTTTTGCTGAGCCCATGTGCATGGTATGTTTTTCCCCATCCTTTCACCTTTAGTCTATGGGTATCTCTTTCTATGAGGTGAGTCTCTTGCAGGCAACATATTGTTGGATCTTTCTTTTTAATCCAATCTGCCAGTCTATGTCTTTTGATTGATGAATTCAGGCCATTAACATTCAGGGTTATTATTGAGATATGATTTGTATTCCCAGTCATTTGGTTCATTTTAAAATTTTTGACACATCTTGGTTCCTCCTTTATTTGACAGTTCCTTTAGGATAATTCCTCCCTTTGCTGATTTGATTCTTTGTTTTTTATCATTTCCTCATGAAATATTTTGCTGAGAATGTTCTGTAATGCTGGCTTTCTTTTTGTAAATTCTTTTAGCTTTTGTTTATCATGGAATGATCTTATTTCATCGTCAAATTTGAAGGTAAGTTTTGCTGGGTATAAGATTCTTGGTTGGCATCCATTTTCTTTCAGAGCTTGAAAAATGTTGTTCCAGGCCCTCTAGCTTTTAGGGTCTGGATTGAAAAATCTGCTGATATCCGTATTGGTTTCCCCCTGAATGTAATTTGGTTCTTTTCTCTCACAGCCTTTAAAATTCTGTCTTTATTTTGTATGTTAGGTAGTTTCATTATAATGTGCCTTGGTGTGGGTCTGTTGTAATTTTGTGTATTTGGAGTCCTATAAGCCTCTTGGACTTGATTTTCCATTTCATTCTTCAGATTTGGGAAATTTTCTGATATTATTTCTTCAAATAGATTGTTCATTCCTTTGGTTTGTTTCTCTAAGCCTTCCTCAATCCCAATAATTCTCAAATTTGGCCTTTTCATGATATCCCATAGTTCTTGGAGATTCTGTTCATGATTTCTCACCATCTTCTCTGTTTGTTCAACTTTGTTTTCGAGGTTAAATATTTTGTCTTCAATATCTGAAGTTCTGTCTTCCAGCTGTTCTATCCTATTGGTTATGCTTTCTATGGAGTTCTTAATTTGGTTTATTGTTTCCTTCATTTCAAGGATTTCTGTTTGGTTTTTTTTCAATATCTCTAACTCTTTATTGAAATGATCTTTTGCTTCCTGAATTTGCTCTGTTAACTGTCGATTGGTGCGATCATTCAATGCCTGCATTTGCTCTTTCATCTCATCGTTTGCTTCCCTAATCATTTTAATTATGTACATTCTGAACTCCCTTTCTGTCATTTCTTCTGCCATGCTATCGTTGGATTTTATTGATGTAACATCTAGATTTGTTTGGGGCATTTTCTTCCCTTGTTTTCTCATATTGTTCAGGAATCAGTGGGTCATTAAGATATTGCAGATTTCCTCTATCAACTAATAATGTCCCTGAAGATTGCTAGTATATCCCCTCTTATCCTTCAGTAGCCTGAAGTCTTGGAGGAGGTTGATAATGCAGAGCTCCACGAAGAAGCTGCCTCTCTAGGTGTGGTAACCCTCAGGTGGCGTATATTCCCTGCTAGTGGGCAGAGGTGCCTCCACTTGTTGACCAATGGTCATCCAATGGGGAACTAGACTGCGGGCTGAGGCAAGGCCTGTTTGTGCCTATGTCTCTGGCTTTACCGTCCCTGTGGGAAAACCTCCCCCGGCCGGGAAGAGTCACTCGGTGGGGACGTCTCGCTGGTCAGTTCCCCTCCTAGAGGTTCCCCTCAATCTACAACTACCGCCTAGGCTGGGCTGTCTTCCTCTGCAACGATCCCAGGGACCCGGACCTACGTCCTGGGCCTGGGAGCCTCACCCTTCGCAGGCGAGTCTCCTTAGGCTGCCTCTCCCAGAGAATCTGCCCGCCGCCCTGGAAACTTCGCTCCGCCCCTAGGCGTGTCTCTGTGCGGCTCTTCCAGCAAGAAGCCACCTAGCTCCTGGGACCCTGCTCTGCACCAATTGCCTGGCTATGCAGCCCCTCCCCTGAGCCACCACCTGGAGCCCCGTACAATAGCTCCGAGACCCAGAGACCCGCCACACACCTCCTCCTCCGGACAGCCGCCTGGTTTCCCACGCAGTCACTATAGGAGTCCAAGCAACTCACTTTGGGTCTCCTCCTCCCGCCAACCACCCGTAGCCCTAGGCAGTCACTCCAAGTCCAAGTGACCCGCCCTGTTCCTCCTCCTCCTCCTTGGGGTAGCTCCCTGGGTGTTCAGGAGAGGTGGCTCCGAGACCAGGTGACTCACCATGCTCCTCCTCCAGGCAGGCCACCGGTGTTCAGGAGCGGTCGCTTTTAGTCCAATCAACTCACCACTTGCCTCCTCCTCTGGCAACCGCCTGTGGTTCTGATGCAGTCACTCCCAGACTAAGCGTCCCACCGCTCTCCTCCTCCAGGCAGGCCACCAGTGTTCTGGAGCAGCTGCTCCGAGTTCAAATAGCTCGTCACGCAGCTCATCCTCCAGGAACCGCCCGCGGCTCTGATGCAGTCACTCCCAGGTCAAGCAACAAGCCGCGCTCCTCCTCCTCCTCCGGGCAACCTCCCAGCACTCAGGAGGGCTCGCTCTGAGTTCAAGCAGATCACCATGCAGCTCCTCCTCTGGCAACCGCCTGTGGTTCTGATGCAGTCACTCCCAGACCAAGCGTCCCACCGCGCTCCTCCTCTTCCTCCGGGCAGTCCCCCGGCGCTCAGGAGCGCCCACTCTGAGTTCAAACAGCTCGCCACGCAGCTCCTCCTCTGGCAACCGCCTGCGGCTCTGATGCAGTCACTCCCAGGTCAAGCAACAAGCCGCGCTCCTCCTCCTCCTCCGGGCAACCTCCCGGCACTCAGGAGCGCTCGCTCTGAGTTCAAACAGTTCACCACGCAGCTCCTCCTCTGGCAACCGCCTGTGGTTCTGATGCAGTCACTCCCAGACCAAGTGTCCCACTGCGCTCCTCCTCTTCCTCCGGGCAACCCCCCGGTGTTCAGAAGCGGTTGTTCTGGGTCCAAACAGCTCGCCACGCAGCTCCTCCCCAGGCAGCCGCCCGGAGCCCCAGCGGCTGCTCGAGTCCAAGCGCTATGCTCTATAGTTCATTTTTAACATTTTAAAATACTTTTTTGGGGTTGCTGGGGATCAAACACAAGGCCTCGTGTATGCTAAGAAGGTACTTGACCACTGAGAAAGCTATACCCCTAGGCCCAATTTTTTTATATTAATTAAAATATCAGGATAAAATTTAATCTGTGAAATCTGTTAAAAAAAATCTCCCTTAAACTAGGTTCAGGAACGGAGGCTGAGGCTAGAGGATGGCAAGTTCAAGGCCAGACTGGGCAACTTAACAAGACTTCCCTGGTACTGCAAAAAAAAAAAAAAAAAAAAAGCCCCTTAAGTAGTAAGATCAGGGGCAGTATACAACTGTGGAATAGTAGTAGGGAAAATTCCTAACTTGCAATTGGACATTGGTCTTGCAGGTTGAGGTCCTGAGTGACACCCTATAGTCACCACCGATGTTACCCTTGAGACGTAAAGATTTTGCAAACCATCTCCTGACTTTCTGGATTAAACACTGTTGGTTTTGCCGCTGTGCTAATATAGAAATGCGAGTCACAATTATGCAAATAACTATTTGCTTAATATAACAAATTGTTCTATTTGGGCTCCTTTAGTTGTGTTATCTGACTTTTTTTTTTTCCTTTGAAAATAAGCTGACTTTGAAAATAAAGGAAGTGTAATAATTACCACGGGAAATAGAGTTTGAAGATGGCAAGGGAGCCAAAATAGCAGTTTTAGAAAAGGGAATCAAAATCATTTGATGTTCCCAACTGCACTATTAATGGGACTCCAAGGAGAGGAAGGAGTGAGAGAGTTCCCAGAGCTATTAAGATTCTAGCAGCCTTCTCGTCCTTCCAGCAATCCTGTGTATACCTGGGATGATTGGCATGGATTCAAAGTGTAGAGGATTCTTTTCTTGGAAATTCTCTCTCACCCACATGAAGAAGGATAGGGATTAGTGAATAAGATGCTCAGCAATGGAAGCCACACCCACCACGAAGCAAGTCCTCCACAGTTAATTCATTAGCACACTCCCCATATACACTTAACCCGATTGATCTTTCCCTGCCTCTTTTTCCCCCTCAGTTTCTTATGTTCTTTCTTGTTTTAAAGAGAAAACTGCATTTGATCTGGCAGTGAATGACAAACCTCTAAAACAGGAATTTTGTATTCTTATGGCAAATCCTATCCTGGGTCAGCCAGGGGCCCTGGATGTTCACACAGAGAGTTATCTGGTTGTAACTGATAATACCTGGTAACGGGAGAGCTTGGGAAAGGTCTTCCATCAATGGTTGGGTGCACTTTCTCCTCTGGGCAGAGTCTGAGTCAGCAAGAGGGATCCTCTCGTTGCCCATTCCAAAGGCTTGCAGAGGGGATTAGTTAAGATCACAAACCTTGCCCTTATCAGGGTGGTCAGAAAACAGGTAACATTAGCCCCTTCTTTGTCTTACCACATACAAAGTCCTGTCCCCAAAGATGGCAATAGGAAACTCTTTTTTTATTTCCTGGCTTGAATTGAGTTTAAGATGCTTCTCTGAATGACTAGCCCCTTCTAGCTGGGATTTCCTTTCTTCTCTAGGTCTCTCGTGTGCAGGTGGAATTTAGGGTCACAGGGAACAGAGAATGGAGGGAGAGGTATTGCTACTCTAACCTTGCTCCGACTGCAGGGAAGGAAAAACATTTCATTTTTTGTTTTGTTTTTGTTTTATTTGGCCCATGACTCCCTGAGTGGACTTGGAGATAGAGCACAAAGTAAAAAAAATCAGGCCCACTTGTCCAAGAGATTGGAACTGAGGATAGAATGGGCCATTAGAAGAATGATTTGGAGAGTTTCACAAAGGCTAACATGGAAACACATGCACAATATATTGTGAAGAAAACTGAGGGGTCATGCATTATTATATATGCTATCTTTATTTTTAAATAAGTGTATATTCAGGTATGCATATATGTTTTGAAATAGAAAACATATGCAGGGAAATGTACAAAAATGTTAAATAGGAGTTGTCTTGGAATGGGGGCTTTGGATGGTTTTAAATTATTTTTCTCTCTGGTTATTTGTATTTTCTAAGATGTTCAGACAAGATACCAAAAGGTTTGGGAGGTGGAAGAATAAAGGTTTCAAAATCAGAAAGATCCAGCTGGGGTCTGCCCATGCTTTGGTCCTGCTGAGGAATCCAGGACAAACCACTGGCTGTTCTTCCCCTCAGGTTCCCGATTATAAAATAAAGGTGACAATAGCATCTGCCTTTCAGGGTCCCAGTAAGGGTTTAATCATTTAAGAGATATGGTGCTACTTTGTAGAAGTGTATGCCTTCTGTGAATATGGAGTTGTATTTACTAGTCTTTGGCCTTCACTTCTGGGAGAACTGAGTCAATCCTTCAGAACTTTCTGTGGTGGGTGGGGAATGAGTCCCCCACCTCGCTCCCCCTCAGAAATGCCACCCTCCTCCACAGCCCTGCCACAGCCCCCTGGCCTTCATCCAGCACTTTCCACATCATGGTAGTGACATGATGTCCGTGGAGGGGCATCCCACTGGACATACAGTCAGGGAAAACAAGGAAGGTGTAGAAATGACTCCAAGATAGAATCGTAACTACACAGGGGGACCCAGCAGCCTGGGATTTAAATGCCATTCGACCCTGCACTACCTGGGAGACAAGCCCACAACCAACCTGCAACTCAACTTCCTCACCTAGGAAAGGGGCTGGCTTTATCACATGCCCTGGGATAACCCCAGCAGCACCAAGCAGAGGGATGGCATGAAGTGGGCTCAATGTGTGCCAGCTGCTGCGGCTCATCCAGTGACCATCCTGGTAATGACACTCAGTTCCAACTCCTGGTGACAATCAGTATTATGAACTACTCAGTAATAGTGAGATTAGTTATGATGTGGATCCATTAGTAACCCCAATGTGCTGCACTCTTTTGATGGTTCCTTATCTTCTTGGTGTTTGAAATGCAGCAGTTTGATCCTCCAAGTGGTTCCTGGGCTTTATTATACTCTAGTCAAGAGAATTATCTTTGCCTAACCCAGGAGAGGAAGAGAAAGATCATCTAGAGACTTTTCAGCAATAAGTAAGTAAAATCGTGATCTGAACACTCTTCCCACTGGTCTTGAAACTCATTTTCAGACTTTGCTCTGACTGCTAAAGTCAGGGGCCCTGTCATTCTCTGGAAATGAGGCAGTGTGGGGGATAGCAGGAGATAACCAAGCCTGCAGATCTGTTTGGGTCTTGGTTTCTCTGTTCCTTAGTAATTCCTATGCAAACATCTGTAACTTTCTCACTCAACTGCCATAAGAATGAGAAATTATATATTTAAAGATTACAAAAATCCCTATATATAATAGGCATTTAATATATACATGTACACATATACACATGTGTGTATGTGTGTGTATATATATATATATATATATTTTTTTTTTACTATTATTAATGCTACTTCTGTTACCAAGCTGAGTTCAGAACAGTAAAGATGATATTCCTTCTTCATTGTGTGCTAAACAAACAACCCTGATGTCAGCCTATGTTCTGAGCCCCTAATAGGAGGGAAGCAATACACCAGAAAATACCAAGGATAGGAGAGCAGGCACCCTGAGCATCATGGCTATATCGTGTAAGGATGCTTAGCCACACTTCTTGAGGCAAGGATGCTTCTTTACAAAGAAAAATCATAAGACTCACATCAGCCATTGACATTATTGATCATTAATTATATGCCATCCCCTGTTCTAAGTTCATTGCAAATAGAAAATTTGCTAAGTCACAACAATGATTCCAGGAATATTATCCCCAATTTGCAGATAGGGAAACGAGGTCACAGGAAGGTTCAAGTGATTGGCCCAAAGTCACACATTCAGGAACACAGTCACCCTGGGCTCTCTGCTCCGCAGTGTCACCTCACTGCCCTTACCCAAAGGGGCGCTCATGGGGAGGAGAAATTCCCCGTACTCTGTGACTGAAGGAGGCCAAAATAGGCCTGTAGTAGAAACTGTAGGGAGAGATGTTTCATTTCAGTTTATGAAAGGCTAACAGCAGTGATTCAGAGGGGCCACCATGTGCATTTGTGAGTCTTCTGTTCCTAGAAGTGTCCAAGGATCTGTTGGGCAGCCACTTGGAATGGGGAAGTTTTGAGGGGATTCTAGTGTCTGGAAATGTGTGACATAAAATAAACTCCAAGTTCCTCATGACCTCAAGATTTTCCTGTGCCCAGACTAATAAGCTGTAGTTGTTGAACAAAAGTTCCAGTAAATAAATGACTAAATGAATTCAGTGTTTCCATGATCACACAGAAGAAATAGTCAGCTACTATGGGCAAGGCTGCAATGACCTTTTCTTCCAGAAAGTTACAATGCTAGTTATTCCTTTCTTTCTTTCCTTCCTTCCTTCCATTCCCTCTCTCTCTCTCTCTCTCTCTCTCTCTCTCTCTCTCTCTCTCTCTCTCTCTCGCTCTCTCTCTCTCTCTCGCTCTTCCTCTCTCTCCTTTTCTGTGGTACTGGGAATTGAACCCAGGGCCATCAGCATTCTATCCCTGAACTATATTCTCAGTCATTTTTAAAATTTTATTTAGAGTCAGAGTCTTGCTAAGTCGCCTGGGCTGGCCTTGAACTTGTGATCCTCCTGCCTCATGCTCCCAAGTAGCAGGGATTATAGGACTGTACCACTATACCCAGTTGCTGAGTGATTTTAAGATATGTTAGTCAACAATAAAGGTTATCCTTATATAGTAATTTCCTATTTGGCTGTTTTCTTTACTATAATTGGATTGAAAAAACTTTGCCCACAGGAGATAATGCCTTACTAGTATAAATCAAAGCACATATTAGAAGCCTTAATTATAGTATTAAATGATGGAGTCAATAGAAACATGATTCAGTTCCAGATGAGTATTCTAGATGCTGCCAAGATGTTCTGTGTCGGAGATCCATCCTGAACCATTCATTCATTCATTTTACAAATACTGAATGAATGTGCCTAAATTAACCCTTATGATGTGCCAAGTCCTAACAAAGAAGAGTGAGAATAACCCTTCTCTCAAGGGAGGGCATTTGCCATACCAGATAATACATAAACCTATGCTGGAGAAAGTATGGGCCCTGGGGACCAGATGAGTTTAGCCTTGGAGGAAAGGAAAGTTTCCAGAGAACTCCAAGCCAAAGGGACTGAATTTTCAAAGGTCTGGAGGCAATTACAGGGTCGGGTACTCAGGAGACTTTTGTGAATCATTTGTTCACTAAATACAACTTAGTCTGCGTTCTGCATCACTGAAACCAGTGGTTCTCAGTGTGGTCCCCAGAACAGCAGCTTCAGCATCATCTGGGAACTGGTTAGCAATGCACACTCCTCAGGGCCAAACCTAGACCTGACTCACAAACTCTAGAGGTGGGGACCAGTACTCTGTGTTTTATCAAATAGTCCAAGTGATTCTGAGGCACACTCAAGGTTTTTTTTTTGTTTTTTTTTTTTGCCTTTCTAAAATCAGGTACATAAATAGAATTAAGCCAAATAAGTCTTCCCTAAATACACACACACACACACACACACACACACACACACTCACACACACACAGAAGATTGTAAGCTTAACAGTAATAGAGTATCATTTCTCAGAAAAAAACAAAGCTCTTCTGCCCATAACTCATTCATGATGTTCTTCCAGTTTTAGAAGGGTGGTTGGCCCAAGGGGTTGGCATCTAGAACAGTATACATGTCAAGAGGCTGTTGACCTGCTTAAATACCTTGTCTGATGATGGAAACAACTTCAAGAGCCTCCCTCTTTCCCACTGCCACCTGAGACATTCAAAAGCAGGAATTCAGGTCTCCTTAATGGATCTCCAAGGACAACCCTAAGATTTGGACTGTGAGTCTCTGGACAAACCAAGGAAATAGAAAGTGAAAACAAACATGGACATTTATTTTCCTAACTTGCCAATTGCAAACAGAATTTTGTTTAATAAACCATGAAATTATTCACAGAGGTCTGTATATTATTCCAAAGTACAGCTGGCTAATGTGAAAGAATCTTTTCTCTTGGTCTTTCAGGCCATATACAATTCCCAAGCATGCTAATTCATATTTGATGTCCGGTAAGACTTCTCTTGCCTTGTGAATCCGTGTATTGGGAATCCTGTCAAGTGAACACTGTAAACAAGAATCTGCAGGACTGAGAAGCTGCTGTTAATTCTCAGACACTCCCCTTGACCTCCACTACCCCCAACTTAGCTCAGATCACCATCTGCACCATTGACTAACTGCAGCAGTCTCCAAAGCAGTCCTCTGAAACTTGGCCATTAGTTTTTTGTTTGTTTGTTTGTTTGTTTTTCCATTCTTACCTGTAGACCCAGCCAGAGTGAATGTTTAAAAACAATATATATTTTACTGTGTCAACTGCTTGCTTATAAGAATATCTTCAAAAACTTCTCAATGTAATTAAAATAAAATATACTCCTTGCCCATAGCCCTTTGAGCTCTCCTGTCTATCTGTCTCACTGTGGGTCTTTCTACTCCATTCATAATACCCTCCCTCCTTGTCCTCATTTGGTGGCAATTAATTTGGTCTTTTCTTTTTTGAGGTCTTTGCACTGCTGTAAATCCTCTCCATTCTCCTCACCCAGCTATGTCCAATTCCTACATAGGGAGCCCTTTCTGCAAACCCCTCCAGACCTCATAAACTGGGTCAGACCCTCTGTTATACACTTACAACATTCCCTGGATGACTTGCATATAACCATTATCAAAATTGCAAGAAAGTAACTGCTTACTCAAGTGTATAATATTCTCTTTCCTGTTGGGACATAAGCTTCACTAGAGCAGGAACAATGACTGTTAGGTTCGCTACCACATTCTCAGCCCCTGGCCCAATGTGTAGCTTGGAAGCTGTTTCAGTAGATAGTCATGGAATGACCCAAATAAATGAAGTCTTTATATGGATCTAGAATTTCTGGAGCAGTTTAAATACAGGGAGAGAGGTATCCTAGAGCTGGAATGAAGACCATTCGAAGCACAGGAAACAGCTCTGGAAAGGTTAAACTCAGAAAAGTTTTTAGGCAGCAGACTTGTAACTGAGCGATGACCAGAAGTCATACACACATAAGGCTCCCTGGGTGCTGTAGCCATGACCACAGCTTTCCAAGTGGAGGGGGAAGAGACACCCAGATCTGCAAAGCAGGGTACTTTATTTTACAAGTTGGACACATTGTTGAAAACTCTTTAAGGCTTACTAAATTACATTTTAAAATTTTTTAAATTTTCTTTGTTCTAATTAGTTGTATATGACAGTAGAATGCATGCATACATTTTTGGAGTTGGGAGCAAGAACAATTTCTCTTACCATAAGCATCTTAAGGCCTTGATTCTCATAATAGTGTGCTTCCTAAAAGCTTCTCCCCATTGACAAACCCAACCCTGAAGATCTGGGCTGCTCTGGATTGAGGGTGATGGAAAAGGGCAGTCGGTAGGGTCCATGAAGTGTCTTTTCTGGGGCCTTTCTTAGTATTGCATCCAAAATCTCCAGCTGACATATCAATTATTGCAGACTTGTGCTGGCAAGGTGGAGAAACACATAAAGAAAGTCATCTGTTTTCAAAAAATTATTAGTTCCTTCAGCTACACAAAGTGGCAAAGCCACAATTTTTCTTAACACACACACACACACACACACACACACACACACACAGTCCAGAGGACTCTGTGCTGTCCAGCAAAGCCAAGTCAGCTTCTACGTTGGACATGCCACCCACAAGGTGCTGTCATGACTTCCTTTGGAGCAAGTTCGACATGTGGACATTCACCATTTCTGAATCACCTGAGGGATGCCAGGGAGACCCCATTGGTCTTCTCTCCTCCTACATATTTCTACTTCATGTCTCAGTGTCTGAAATTCTACTCTCTCTGGGATAAAGTATGGCCCTTTCTATGTGGGCTCTGTAAATAACAAATGTTTGCAGCTACCTCCAGTTAAGTATAAAACAGCTGACCAACTTCCTATTACAGAGCCCAGGACAGAGTGGTCACCCAGTACGTGGTAGCTGTTACTATGGGAGGGCTAGGACTGGGGTCACAACTTTGGCTGCCCTTTGGAATAATGAGAGATCTTGTCTAAAACGCAGATGCCCGGGCCCTCTCCCCCAGATTCAAATGTAGTTGATCTGGAGGGAACCCAGATATCTGCATGTCTTAGTTTCACCCCAGGTGACCTTGAAAGGCAGAAGGTATCAAGAACCACTGTCACACTGAGCTGCAGTAGGTGACCATGCTTCTGACAGGAAGGGTGTAAAGGTGGGCCTGAACCCTATAAAGAAAGGGGTGGAGAGAGGTCCTTTCACCATTGAGGCCTGGAGTAAAGCAGGGCCCACCCACCGCTGCAATTCAAGAGCTCTCCCCTTGCCCTCTACCCTGGCTGCGACTTCCCTGTTTATGACCCAATAAGAATAAAAAATGGTAAAAACCATATGAATTATAAGAAGATCTTTTGTAAAGGTGGATGACTAAAATAACCTTTAGTATTTTTAACTTTGAAAAACAAAACAGATATAATAGCATCCTTGAAGGAGAAAATCTCCTTTTCTGTTAACTTTTCTTCACCTTCATTTAATTTTTAAATATGTAGTAAACACAATAGTAGGGCTTCTCATTAACTGGGGTATCTTACAGTCATAATTTTTGATACACAACATTACTTACCAATTAGCCTGTCTTGTTCGTTTAAATTTCTTTGCTCATATTTTAATGGGAGCTAATGATGCCTTTGTTGACTTATTTAATGTTATGTAAATGTGGCTATAAACTGTGAAGGGTTTAGGCAGAAGCACTATTTTTGCTTACTCTTCAGATTTTGGAGTGTGTAGAATCCCCAGGAAACACACATATCAACACAATGAATGTAAGCTACTGAGGAGGCCAAATAATAATAATAATTTTTTAAACAAGCAGTGAAAGATGTTTAGGAGTATGAGGTTTTTATTTGGCTTTGGGTTAATGGTTTATTTGGGTATCAAAACAGTTTCAAAGTTAACTTCATGTACTTTTTTTTTTTTTTTTTTCTTTTCCTTTTTTCTGTCTCCATAATTACTCGACATAGGCCAGTCTGAACCTGTCTTCTAAGCCTGGGCAGTGACAGTGGGCTTAGCAGTGGCTCATTTGCTGGGTTTAATGAACTTTCCAACAGAGCTCCGTTCTCCCTTATGGGCAGCACATAAATACTTGAATGAATGAAAACTTTAGAATTTCAGCATGCATACAGATGGTCTTTCCAAGGTCATGACGTCTCAGTACTGTGGGCTCTGCTTCCCAGCGTCCATCACACCAGCTCAGTCATTTACACCTTTATCATACCTGAGACTTCGTCATCGGCAATAACCAAATGCCATCTTACTTCAATTTCATTCTCTTCGATCCTCCACTAACTGATTTTCTCGCTTTCTTCCTCAAGTACCACCTTCCACCATCTTTTCACCCTACCAGGACTCCCAGTCCCTCAGTCCTAAAACCTTCTCTATTCCTTCTCAACTTCACATTCTCTCTTCCTTCCTATCCAACTTCCGTTCTATAGTAAATCACCAAATGACATGCATCCTTGAATCCTTTGCTTTGGTTAAACTACTACCTTAATTAAATTCCTATACTCTATACTCATGCAATTCAACTGAGTCTCTATGGACAGATGTTTCCCCAGGCTAAATGGACTCATGAATTAGGACAACTAGCAGGTAAACATGCTATTGTTCTGGCATATTCTGCTCTTTTTAATCACTTGTTCCAGCTCAAAATGTATATGTTGAAGTCCTAACTCCCAGTACCTCTGAATGTGAACTTACTTGGGAATGGGGTAGTTATTGATATATAATTAATTAAATTAAGATTACTAGAATGAGTCTTAAACCAGGAAGACTGATGTCCTTTAAAAAGGGGACATTTGGACACAGACACACACAGGAAGAACAGCCCAGGAAGATGAAGGCTGATACTGGTGAATGCTTCTACAAGCCAAGGAATGCCAAAGTGTGCCAGCCAACCAGCAGAAGCCAAAAGAGGTCTGGAACAGATTTCTCCTCACATTTCTTGGAAGGAACCAACTATGCCAACCCTTGAGCTCAGACTTCTAGATTCCAGAACTGTGAGAGTCAACTGTGGCTAAGCTACCCAGGTGGTGGTCTTTTGCTCTGCAAATAAATACATTACTCCATCCTACCTTCTTCACTTCAAACCCTCAACATCTCTTCCCCATCCTGCTCTCAACTGCTGATCCTGGTTCACCCTTCACTGAGAAAAATGGAAACCATCAGAAGCCCCCAGCTCCATCTCATTGGCTTCACAGGAGCCTGAAGGAACTCAGCTCCTTCTGCCAACAGCCAGTCCAGAGCCCGTGATGCCTTCCCCACTCTGCTCCTCAAGGACATTTTCCTGACAATTTTATTTCCCCATTCCTTTTTAAAAAATCCATTTTCCCCTCTCTCTCCTGGAGCATTCTGCTGGGAATATAAACAATCTGTTATTTCTCCCATTTTCTCCCAATGAAATAAAATCCTCAAGAAAAGGTGGAATCCTCTGTGGACTCTCACTTTCCCTCAGCAGTTCTCACCTTCTTCTGTGGCTCTATTTTGCAGCACAACTCCTTGGAGAAGTTCCTTCTATTCATTGTCCTTAAGCCCCTTCCTCTCACCCCCTAAGCCCACTGTTATCAGGCTGTCCCCTTCCAGCCCAGACACCTCTAGTCTCAGGTCACCAATGCATCCATGCTGAATCCTAGGTCTGCACTCAGTCCTGGTCTTACTGCCTTGGTGGCAGCATCTGACCCTTTGACCATACCTTAGAGACAGTTCCTTCACTGGGCTTCTGGGGCAGTGTGGGATGCCACTCTTCCTTCCAGTCTCCTTTGCTGGTTCTTCCTCTCCTGCCTGATTTCCTAGTGCTGGGGTCACCTCGGAACCAGCCTTTGTTTTCTTCTTACCTCTAATGACACACTCTTCTCAGTAGTTGTTCCTTAACATGGTTCCTTGTGCCTGGTACACTCCCACTTTAGAGAATGTCCCCTCTACTGAAAGACCCTTTCTTGAATGTCTTCAGCACTCATTTTCTTACTTTCTTCAGTCTTTGCTGAAATCTTCTCTTCCCAATAAGACTTATTCTAGTCATCTGTGTTAGTTAGGCTTTTATTGTTGTGATCAAAATATCTGATAAGATCAACTGAGAGGAGGAAAAGATTTTTGGGGGTTCATGGTTTTAGGGAGTTCAGACCATGATTGGCAGACTTCCTTGCTCTGAGCCCAAGATGAGGCAGAAAATCATGGCCAGAGGTTGAGGAGGAGAAAACTGCTCACTGGAAAATAGACAGGAGAAGCAGCCACAGGGAAGATGACCACTTCCATGTTCATGGAACCCAACTTCTCCAGCCAAGTCCCACCTGCCTACATTACCACCCCGTTAATTCACTCAAACTAGGATGGGCTGACTAGGTCATGGCTCTCAGAATCTAATCATTTCACCTCTGGATATTCCTGCATTACCAGGAGCTTTTGGAAGACACCTCATATCCAAACCAGAGCACCCCTGTCCTATTGAATACTTCCATGTGCTCTCAATGCTCCTAATCACCCTCGGTGTTCCCCTCTACTTTTTTGTACAGTATTTGTCAACTTCTTTTACTTACATGTATTCTTTTTATAGGACGCCATAACAAAATGCTAGACTGGATGACTTAGATAACAAAAATTAATTTTCTCACAGTTCTGGAGGTTAGAAATCCAAGTTCAAGGGTTGACTTGGATTCTTCTGAAGATTATCCTTGGCTTGCAGATGGTCACCTTCTTGTTGTGTTCTCACATGGTCTTTCATCTATACTAGAAAACCGGGGGTTCTTATAAGAATATTAATTGGACTGTTCTAAAGTTGACCCTCAGGAGTCCATTTAACTTGGTCACTTCTTTAAAGGTCCATTCTCCAAGTACAATTATATTCTAAGTTACTGGGGATTAGGACTTCAACACACAAATTTTGAGGAGGACATAAGTCCACAACACTAGATTATGAGGTATTATTTAATATGATTAATTATAATTATTATTAATCACTTGATTAATAATTATTCAATTGATTATTAATTCATTAATGTCATTTAATTGATCATTAATAACCCTCTAGTCTCAGACTCCCGTGGAAAATCAGCTTATGACCACAAGGACCTTGCCTGTCTTTGCTGGAGTCTCTGCATAAGGCGCAGTACCTGATACCAGGTGGGTTCTTAAAAACTACTTACTGAGTGAATAATAGGACAGATGCAAGCCAGGTTTTCAAGCATTAAGAATAAATATGGACTGAGTGGGTCTAGAATTGAGGGGATCTAGGATGTGTTTCTAATTATGTTAGCTTAACTAAGTAGCTTATTCTTGCTGATCTTACCTTTCCCATCTGCAAGACGGGATTTTAATCTGCCTGTCTCACCAAAGAGCTTTAAGGCTCAAATTTAATAATGCATTTGAAGGTTTGGGGGATCCCAGATTCTCATTTAAATTAGTCATTGTTTACCTTGTGTTTAACAGCAGTAATAATATTATTGGTTGCTGTGGTCTAAGTTCCTACTCTGTGTCAAGCACTTGTTAAGTCTGCATGTTTACCTCCTCAATGAATCTTCACAGAACTTCCAGATTGCTACTACTTCTCTATTTATGTATTCAGGACAAAGGGAGAGAGTTCATTGTCTGATGGTTAAAATATGTATTTTCTTTATACTATGTGGCAGAAACTAATTTAAACTTTAACATTTGAATCATATGTTTGTGGGTGTGTAAATTTAGGTTAATACTAGACCTTTCCTTCAGATGATGAGCTTAATAAAAATCAAAGATGTATAGGATTTGCATCTCATGACATTGTGCCCTACAAGGTCTGGAAGGCCTAGGGTACATCAGAAATGGCAAAATCTCTCTTTTTCATAAAACCCTTTGGACAGTAACCACTTAACCCAGCAAATTTAGGATTTGAGTGTTCTTGTATGCCCTGTGGGTAAATATAATCTACTGACTTTCCTGGGTATTTCTATCTTATTTTAAATGCTTCTCTTTTTTTCTTGTTTTTCCAGCATTGTAGCAATTGCAAAAGGTCTGCCAAGAGAGATTACTGTTAAATCTTGTCAGAGAAAGAACCAGGGTAATTTGTGTACAGTTCAGTTAAAATTACACCACTACACTTGAAGCTAATATTATCCTAATGAGTTGAAATGGAGGGAAGAAGTTTGCTTAGAAAAGACTGTAAGTGACTTAGCACTGGTTTCTCACTTCCAAAGATAATGTTCTTCACAACTGTGTTTTGAACACATTATTATAGATTTAAATATTTTAATATTCATTTATTCTAATTTTCCTTTTGATAGGTACCATCTCTGTGCTTGCATTTCATCAACTCTGACTAGTGACACCACTCTATTTAATATCTTCCTTGGCCAAATTTCTTGTGAATTGGGAACGAGGTTTTAGCTGCTTGAGGGAGGTTTCAACAATTCTTTTGTGTGGTTCAACATTTAAAACTCAGATACTAATCTAAAATCCTTTAACAAGGAATTATTCAACCTAGAGCTTAAATAAATGCACTGGGATACAATCTACCAGAGATACTATCAATATTCACCCTAAATCACAACTGAGCTTTGTTTTCAGTTGTGCTTGAAATAGACACCTTTATTCTTCTTGAGTGTGTCAATTTGGAGAATATCCCAGGCAATTGGTAGTTTCTGTATACAGGAAAAGTCAGTTCTCAAAGGGATCTGTAACTACCTGTGCTGGGAAATTTGGAGTTCATAGATTCCAAAGTATCTAAACCATCTCCTCAACATCCCCCACAGTGCCTGAATTCCCATCACCCCTGCTGGTCAGCTGGAGCAAGTGGCCGGCCCTCAGTTGGTCCCTGTGGAATGTGGATGTTAGTTGGGAGAATGATGTATGTCCTTTAGATACGTTAGTTGGTATCAGCTATGGAGGAAATGGGGCACACAAATGCATGCTGGGGTAGAGAAAGGAAACCAGGACCAGCGTAAGTCCAGGTGGCTTTCAAAGAAGGATGAGACCATGCATATGGCTCCAAAGGGACAGAAGGTGATGACTGGGAACACTGGGCTCCTGGGCTCCACTCTATTGGTAGACACTTGTGGGACAGGAACTGATGGCTGATTTTCATGGTGCACAATTTAGCACACACCTTTTCACTCAAAATTTTCTCCCTTCTCCCTGTTCTTATCCTTGATTTTTTCTATGCAGATTTTTCACTGAAGTATAAGCTATTTATAGCACCCTCCTAGATCATCTAGTCTAAAATAGCAGCCCTCAAATCATCTGTTTTGGTCATGGGTTGCCATTAAAAAATAACACAGATGGGGTGACTTAGGCAACAGTTCATATTCTCACCAACTTGGAGTTGGAAATCTGAGATGAGGGGTCTGGCATGGTCAGGTTCTGGTGAGGTCCCTTTTCCTTTCTTGATAATGTCAACTGCTATGTCCTTATAAGGAAGGAGACAGAGGAGGGGAGGGAGAGAGAAAATATCCTATGTCTCTTCTTTTAAGGGCACTACTCACATCACGAGGGACCCACCCTAATGTCCTCACCTAACCTAATTCCCTCCCATAGTCTCCAAATACCATAACATTGGATTTTAGGGCTCTGATGTATAAATTTTCTAGGGATACAGTTCAGTTCATAGCACCTTATTTTATCATTCTACCTTGCTTCAGTTCCTTCATAGAACTTATCCTAATCTAAGAGTATATTGCTTTGTTGATTTGTCTGACATTTTCTCAAACTGGAATATAAGCTACTTGAAAACTAGAGGTAAATCTACCTTCTTCACTGTTGTGAGATTCCCTGAACTAACCTACCAAAAGGAAGGCACTTTGTAAATAGGTGGAAGATGAATTCATGAATGCCAATTATTTTCAGTCTCTCTCATGTAGCTAAATTGAAGATTATAGGAACTAAGGTAAGAATTGCTCTAGTTTAGACTGTGTTCTACATGCACACTCTCTCAAGGGCTTGGTTAACTCGATATTGTCTATCTATGCATCTCATTGCTCAACATCCATGTAGCAACTACTGCATGCCAGGTAATGTGTCAGACTTACACATTAAGATAAGAATAAAAGAAAGACAGACAGACAAAGAACTATTCAACAGAAGGGACTTTGCACATCACAATGCTCTTGTATCACAAAAGAAAAGCAATGAGCTCTACAGTGTGCATAGGTAGGGTTATGAGCTTGTGCAAAGGCCTTCAAAGAACATGTCCATTGTATGGTCATGTTCATAGGCTGCACAGACCAGGCATAGGAAAAGGGAGATGGGGAGGTTAAAGTGGTAAAGTTCAAAAAGGATAGTAGGCCAAATACCTATATGGTAAAGTTTGCTGAGGCTCCTAGACTTTGTTTTCTTGGGCATATGGAGTCATTGAAGGTTTGAGAGTAGGAAGGAACACAATGGACTTTGCTCATCTTATTAAGACACCAGTGCTTCTGACTCTGAATGCAGGTTCTCTTCTCCTACTTCTTGCATGCCATTCATTTCTGCTCCTCTCTGTACCACAGGTTAATCTGGGAACCTCGGGTGTGAGAGAGTGTTGCTGACTTCTTCCAAATTACAGCTACTACTGGAAAAGAACACCATCCAGTTCAAGAGTACTTTCAAGTCTATGGCATGTCAAAAATATAAAAATGTCTACTGACATCAAGAAGCAGTAGATTGAATAAGAGACATCATGGATAGTTTCTATGATTTACAATGTTCTTCACCTTTGGATTCAGAGGTGGGTCTGAGAACACATGGGAATTATGGCCACCACACATCCACACCAGCGATGTTTATTCTCTCCGTGGATCCCAGACCTACCATCAGAAAGCCATGTGATCATGGGGAAGTCCTCTGGGAATTGTTTGCCTCCTATCTATTGCCAGTAGTAAAACTATATATCATAGGATGAGGTCATGAGCATTCAATATGCCAATAGTGTAGAGAACTTAATGCAGAGCCTGCATAAGGTAAGTGCTTAATAAATAATGACTGGCAATTTTATTGTGGCTGATTTGATGATATTGGCATTTATACATTTTGCTCTCAGTTTTTCTCAAAATCCCCAAAATGTAGATGATGATACTTAAAAATTTCCTGTGAATATTAAAGAATGTATGTATCTATATTGTACCCTTGGTTTATAGTAGGTACTCAATAAATTTAGGCTCTACTTATCCATTTAGATCTTCAGAGATGTTAGTATACATTTTAAATACCTATGCCTTCTTAAAACAAAAGCCAAAGAAGTCATAAAAAAATGACAAAATAACTGAGCATGGTGGCTCATACCTGTAATCCCAGTGGCTCAGGAGGCTGAGGCAGGAGGATCACAAGCTCAAAGCCAACCTCAGAAAAAGTGAGGCACTAAGCAACTCAGTGAGACCCTGTCTCTAAATAAAATACAAAAAGGGGCTGGGTATGTGGCATGGTGGTTGAGTGTATGTTCAATCCCCTAAAACAATGACAAAATAAATAAAGGTCAAGTTTATTAACAAAAAACTCCAAGAAACACTTATTTCTTGATCCCTGTCTTCTTTTTTCATACTGAAACCAGATGTTGTTATATGAATGATGACACTATTTGTTATTTAAACAAAATTTCAATAAGAATAATAGATATTATCCTTTACTTTTAGTTCTCTTTGACATGTTTCCCATGGATCTTTGAATTCAAATAAAATGGTCTTAAAGCTAGAAAATGGGCCAGTCAATGATCAGAGCTAAATCCTTGAATTACTTTATGATTTTACATGTATTCATCATCTCTTCCTTGACTCAGCACCCCTCCATAAAGAACTGGATTGATGGTCCTGTGCTAGAAGTGGTAGAAATGTTGGGTGTAAAATTGCCTTGGAAATATTCCGTGCAGCCATATGTTGGGCAAAGCTTGGAAAGTATCTGCTCCTTCCCTGTAGTGGAGAATGAGTTTGTTGTTGTACATGGGTGAACACTGGAATAGGAGAGGCAGAGGAGTCAGGTAAGAGGCAAGGGAATTAGACTGATGGAGGAGAGAAGGGTCAGACAGTTTTTCCAGATCAGTGGTTCTCAATTCTCTAGAACTCCTTTCAGCCCCATAACTGATGGAATACTAGAGATCACTAATCCTTTTTATCACTTTTCCTTTTAAAAATATCAGATGAACTTTCTAGGGGCATTCAGAGGAGATGATGCTTGCTTAATATCTCAAGTAGAAACTTTAATACACCCTTCCCCAAACGCACACACACACACACACACACACACACACACACACAAACACCTCCTGCCATTGGGTGCTGCTCTACCTCTTCATGGAAGATTTGAACCAAGTTCTTTGAACTTTGAAATGATAAATAAATTTATGTTGTGTGTGTACTCATGGGCACCTTCCTGGAAAGCAAGTCAAATTTTCATTGTGTTTCCCTCTAGAAGTTTATGTTTCTAGCATATCAACTCTTCTAATTGTCTACTTCAACTAGGAGATCTCTCATATGGTTTTAACCATCATACTTAGCTGCATGCTTAGATCCTTACAGCTGAAATTCAAAGCAACCCCTTTTCTATGCTATGCAATGCTCTTTCCTCTATATATTGTCCCTCAGTTCATGGTTCCACATTTGCCTGACCTTTCTCCCCTTCCTCATTACATCATCTGCTCAACTATCAAGTCCTAGCAATTCATTCTTGGAAATTTCCTTTCACCCAGTCTCTTCCCTCAACACCATTCCCCAGTTCAGGACTTCACCACATCTCACCCTGACAAGTATGACAGCTTCTCTTCTCTTTCTAATTCTGCCATAAATTTGTCCCCCTTCCTGCAGTCAGAGTCTATGGGAAGCAGAGTCTGACCACATCACTATCCTGACCACATCACCGTAGCTTCTTAGTAAATGCCTGCTTCCTAAAAAGGTACATATTCGACTGTGCAGGAAAATGAAAACTTGATTATGTGGAACTATGTTTGCTTACAAGTATAGCTACCTTCTCTGCATTGAACTTTCTTCAGCAAAATATGCGATGTACCAGTTAAGGAGCAGACCATGGAATGGGTACTAGGCTACGAGATAGGTGAGATCCTTTAAGAGTGGATAGTCTTGTGGGAAGCAAAATGTGCAGCTGACCACTTCTTATGCTGGGATTGGTCTTGGTAACAGTAGTGTACACAAGGGCTGTGTCAGCACAGACCAAGATGCCTGCTCATGTAGGCAGAGAATGAGGGTGGGCAGTGGCAGGGAGGAGTCAGGAGAAACCTTAGGGAAGAGGTGAAGGATCAGACTCTTGAAGGCAAAATAGAGGGTCAAGAATTCCAAGGAAAAGGGAAAGGATTCTCAAGGACATGTATCAGCAAAGTGTATAAGTGTCACTCTCAGCTGTGCAGTAGCCTGTTACGTGAAATGCAATTAGGGAGAGAGGAAAAATGGGCTTGGAGAGGTTATTGGAATGGCTCTGGTCCACAGAGGGTCTCATGTGCTTACTCAATAATATTCAAAATGACCTGCAAGTTGCTTGTTTTCTGCTTCCATTTTTCTTATTGCCTATGTTAATATTATATATGTGCTAATGTGAAATGAAGGGATATTTATTTTTAAATGCTTTGAAAAACAGCAATCATCTGCATGTCTGAGAATCAGTGACAGTCCATGACACTATAGGTGCCAGAGCTTGGTCCATGTTAGCATACTGCCTCTTAAATAACACTGTATATCTTCTGTAGGAATTTGCTCACATGACTAATAAGCCTCCCATAAATGATGGTCCAGGTTCAAGTGCACAAAGCAGAATTTTAAATGAATGGGTAAAAAGTTCAGATACTCTATGACATATATTTGAAATGCACTTGACCAAGACATTAGTGGCATTAGAACAAATATCCACCAGAGAGAGGGGATTCTCTCTGAAGTTAAACCTCTGGAGAGCTCATGAGCCTGAAGATAAAAATCTAATTCCTCCAGCAGGGCAATTACATAGGAGAGAGTGTCCATCGTTTTTATCATATGCTCAAAGGGGTCTCTGAGGCTCCAAGTTCATGAAGCATTTGAGAAAACTCTAGATCCTTTTGCACATGATATCCTACTCTGTTTATGACTATTAATCCTGGGTGGTGGTGGTGGTGGTGGTGGCCGCGAGTGGGTGGGGGAGTTTTCTCACATAACAAGTTGAAGCAATCTGTTCTTCATTGACCAACTTATGGCTCATAAGTGAGTAATCAACATAATCTAAATACTGTAAAATGAAATATTCTTTTGGGCTCAACAAAATGCGTGTTAGGTTAAAACCAATCAGTAGGAAATGGCTGGTGTTTGTTAGTGTTTGAGAGGAGAGACCAGATTCTTTGCACATTAGCATTCCAGTTGGTGCCAACATAAACCTCCAGACCTCCAAGTCACAGAATGTGTTATTGTCTTCAGATGAGTGGATCTGGGACCGCTTGCTAGTCCTATTTCCATCGCTCACTTCAAAGATGGAGCTCCATATTTCCACAGAATCTGGTGACAGAGGTAACCAAATAATCCTTCTGGGGGTTGAACATTATTCCTCAGATTGGCGTAGACTTGGCTGTTGTTTTCATATAATCATGGAGTAGGAAGGGCACAAATGTGGTCCACGTGACTGATCTGGCACTCATTTTAGCTAAAGAGGTTTACTGGTGGAACTCAGCCACCCAGCGGGGGGCCCTTCCTGCCTGGGAAGGAAGCTCCCCCAGGAAGGGCATGGTATGTTAGACCTTTGGGGCAATTTCCTAAGTGCCATCAGATATTATGTTCTAGTATCCTGCCTTTTCACTAACACCAATTTTGCAAGATCTCAGCTCATCTTATTTCTGCTGCAGAATCTTCAGCTTCCTGGACTGTGGGAAGGGAAGGGGTAATATAATCTCCTACCTGGTCTGAAGTGGTGGATCCCAGGAGAAGAGGACCACGGCTCCAGATGTTGTTCTGCTGTCACTTCCCCTTCTCCAGTGAGCATAGTGTGGAACTCAAGCTGGGAAGTTCAATGAGCCAGTTGGAATCCCATCACTTCCATTTACTAATTGTACCTCAGAGCAGGTAGCATAACCTCCTTCATTCCCAGTTTCATAATTTGTGAAATGGTCCAATCATTATGTCTGCTTCACAGGATTGTAGAAAGGATTAAATTGAAAAAGACCTATTGAGCACCTCCAGTCAAGATGGTGGCTTTAAGACCTCCAAAAATTAGCCCGTCACAGTGCCTAGAGTTCCAGCATCCCGGTAGGAGGAGGCAGGAGGATCACTTGAGCCCAGGAATTCAAGATGAGTCTGGGCAACACAGTGAGATTCTGTCTCTAAAGAAAAATAAAATCAAGTTACTATGGGAAGAGATATTTAAGATTTCCAAAACATTATTTCCTACACAAAAGCAATAAGAAAATGGGCAAAATTTCTAGAAGCAGAAAAATAAACTAAAGGTATGCAGCAATCCAGAGAGCATTTTAAAAAATGATTGTTTCTCAGCTGGAACAGTGAGGTCTGTGGCATGTCAGTTGCCCTAATCCCATACCCGATTGATCTACCCAGTTCTGTGGTAGTGTTGAAAACCAGCATCCCACAATAATAGTCAAACCAATAGCCTGGCAGTCACTGAAGGAAAGAGAATGAAGCTGGAGCCCCTTCAAAGCCCCATTCCCTTTGAATCATCTTTCTTTGACCTGTCTGTGGTTCCCTGGAAGACCCCATTTAGAAAGCTGTCTTTGTTTAACCTGAGTGCTTCCCATGTGAAGAGCCCTTTACCTGGGGACATTTGTCGAAAAAAAAATAGAGACAACTGATTAACACCACGACTGTCTGAGGATGTGGATAACAGTTGGAGTCAACCATAGGCCAACCACAAGCTTAAAAGGAAAACCTGGAGAATTACATGTCCATAAGAGCTCTGAGAAGTTCTTTCAAGTTTCCAGTAATCTAGAAGAGGATAAGCATCAATATGCTTTTGTATATGTCCAGGAAAGACTAGAAAATAAATTCCTTTGTGTGTGTGTGCGTATGGTATGTATGTGTGAGTATTTTTAAAATAGAGAGGTAATATTTGTGCATCTGTATGGGATACATGTTGGTAATTCAATACATGAATACGATGTGTAATAATCAAATCAATGTAATAAGCATTTTCATTTCATTAACCATTAATATATTTTTGTGTTGGGAATTTCACACTCTGTTTTCTAGTGACCACTATTGTGTTGTGTTCTACAAGACTGACTTCTTATTTTCCACAAGTGCTTGAGAACATGTGTCATTTGCTTTCTCTGTCTGGTTATTTCATTTAACGTAATAACCTCCAGTTCATCTATGCTGTTGCAAAGACACAATTTGGTTCTTTTTTTATCACTGAATAGTATTCCATTGGGCAAATATGCCACATTTTCTTTATTTATTCATCCACCGAAAAGCATTCAAATTGATTCCATATTTTGACTATCGTGAATATGCTGCAATAAACATGAAAGGGTGAGTGTTTCTAGGGGCATAAGGATTTCAACTCCTTTGGATATCTATGTTCAGTGATAGAGTTGCTGGATCATATGACAATTCTGATTTTCAGTGCTTTGAGGAATCTCCACGCTTTCTTCCATAAGTGGTTATTCTCATTTACATTCCCACCAATGACATACAAGAATTTACTTTTATCTACATCCACAACAGCATTTTGTTTGAGAGCAATTCTGAACACTCTCACTTTGGTTTTGATCTGTGTGTTTCGGATGATTAGTGAAACCAAGCATTTTTTCATACACTTATTGGCCGCTTGTAAGTCGTCTTTTGAGAAGCACTATTTTAGTTCATTAATCCATTTTTAAATTAGATTGACTGTATTTTTGATGTTTCATTTTGTGAGTTCCTTTTCCAGTCCCACATCAATTTTAGGGTTGTTTTTCCTTTTTTTGTCAAAAAAAAAATTCTACATATTCTGGTGAGAATTTCATTGAATCTATAGACCATTTGGGTAGCGTAGTCATTTTAAAAATATAAAATCTTCCAAAACATGCACTTGAGATATCTTTACTAATTTCTTTCTTTTTTTATTAATTTTTGGATCTAAAGTCTGATGTTAGACTGAACTTGAGGGTCTATCCAAGTCGCATGTTAGAATTAAGGCAGTTATTTCCACTGCTGACTGATAGTTGAAGGCATGAACACATAACACAGAATTGCCTTTGCTCTGCTGAAGAAAATATCCATCTAATTGTCAGCTGACTCCTAGACTACCTGAGCAGTAACTTCAGTAGTCATACTCAATGAATATTGATTTTTCAGAATTAGTTCATAAGAGTCATGAAACAAACAGCAACAATAAATCCTGGGTAGGAGGAAAGAATCGAATTTTCAGAGTTGGCACATTGCATTATTTTAAATGTTCAGTTTGAGGAGGCAGAAGTATAGCTCAGTGATGAGCCCTTGCCTAATGTGTGAAACCCTGGGTTAAATGTCAAGCATCTCAAATAAAATTGAATGTCCAGTTTTTGAATAGAAAACGCAGAGATAAACCCACATAAATACAGTTATCGCATACTAGACAAAGGCACCATAAATACACATTGGAGAAAAGATAGCCTCTTCAACTAATGGTGCTGGGAAAACTGGAAATTCATATGTAGCAAAATAAAATTAAACCCCTATCTCTCACCCTGCACAAAACTCAACTCAAAGTGGTTCAAGGACCTAGGCACTAGACCAGAGAACTTGTACCTTCCAGAAGAAATAGTAGACTCAATTGTTCGTCATGTTGACTTAGAAACTGAATTCTTCAACAAGACTCCTAAAGTGCAAGAAATAAAATCAAGAGTCAATAAGTGGGATGGTATCAAACTAAAAGGATTCTCACAGCAAAGGGAAAAAAATCAAGAAAATGAAGAGAACCTGCATAATGGGAGAAAATCTTTGCCACATGCACCTCAGTTCAAGTGTTAATCTCCAAGATACATAAAGAACTCAAAAAACTTAACACCAAAACTACCCAAATAACCCAATCAATAAAGGGGCAAAGGAACTGGACAGACTCTACAAAGAAGAAATATGATAGGTCAACAAATACATGAAAAAATGTTCAACAGTTCTAGCAATTGGAGAAATGCAAATCAAGACTACATCAAGATACCATCAGTCAGAAAAGCAATTATCAAGAATACAAGGAACAATAAATTTTGGCCAGGATGTGAGGGAAAAGGTGCACTCATACATTGTTGGTAGAACTGCAAATTGGTGCAACCACTCTGGAAAGGAATATGGAGATTCCTCAGAAAACTTGGAAAGGAATTGCCATTTGACCCAGCTGTCCCACTCCTTGGTATATACCCAAAGGACTTAAAATCAGCATACTACAGTCACATCAATGTTTATAGCATATCAATTCACAATAGTGAAGCTATGGAACCAAGATAGGTGCCCTTCAACAGATGAATGGATAAAGAAAATGTGGCACATATGAGACATTCAAGAAAGAAAGAAAGTTTGATCCATTCATGGCTAAAAGGGAATCAATATAAACCAATGCTGAAAAAGTTCAGATGTTTCATTTACTAAAAACAACTAACTCAGCTATTTTAAGCATGTTCTAAAGATAAAAGGTAATCACACCTAAATAACTAAAGAAAGGTGTGAGTATCATGTCTCACCAAATAGAAAACATCAATATAGAAATAGAGTTTGTAATTTTAAAATGCAGTTTAAATTCTAGGGTTGAAAATTATAATAACTGAAGTGAATAGTTCACTAGAGGACTCGAAGCTAATTTTAGCAGGAAAAAAAAGTAGTGCATTTGAACATTGGCTAATTAAAATTATCCTGTCTAAATGACAGAAAGCAAAAATAATAGGAGAAACAAAGTGTCAGAAGATTTTGGAATATTATCAAATATACCAAAAGATACATAAAGGTAGTATCAGAGGAGAGAAAGCTTCTATGGTTTTAATATAGTTTGTCCCCTCCAAAATTCATTTTGGAGTTTAGTCTCCATTGTGAGTTATAAATGAGTAGAAGCTTAATCTGACTGTTGGTCAGTAATGTGGCCTTTAGAAGATGATTAGGATTCAATAAAGTCATATATATATGTAATATATATGTATATATGTGTGTGTTTATGTGTAATATATATTATATATATAATATTATCTATATGTATATATATATTAAATCCAGATACAGCACTTTGACTTTCAAACAGTACTGTAATCCAAAATAAATCTTTTTAAAGCAATTACCAACTGTGGTAATATCTCATTAGCAATATAAAACTAGGCTAATAATGGGACAGAAAAAAATATTTGAATAAATAATGGCCCAAATCTTTCCAAATAGAAATGTTAATCAATATATCCAAGAAGTTCAACAGACTTCAACAGGATAACCTCAAAGAGATTTCATCATAATCCAAGATATATCATAATTGAACTGTAGAAAGACCAAGATAATGAGAGAAGCTTAAAAAAGCAAGAGGGAAGCAACTCATCCTGAACAAAGGAGCCTAAGATTAACACCAGATTTCTTGTCAGAAACTATGAAGGCCAGAAGACAGTGGTAGATATTAAGGTGCTGAAAGCAAAAGACCTTCAACTAAGAATTCTATACCTAGAAAAATATGTTCAGAATCACTGGAGAATAATGACAACCAAAGAAAAATAAAATCTGGAAGAATTCATCACTAGTAGACTTGCTCTACAAGGGCAGTCCTTCAGACTATAATAAAAGAAGATTAGAGATTAATTTTTACCTACATGAAGAAATAACCATTACCATTATCACTGGTAATGATAACTATATACATAGTAAGGTAAACATAAAGAAAATATAAATGCATTTTTGTTGATAACTCTTTTATCTTCTCTAAAATCTAAAAGAAAACTTCATAGCAATAAGTATAAATGTATATTTTGAAGCACATAACATGTAAACAGGAATTTATATAACATAACAGCACAAAGAAACGGAGCCACAGAGCTATAAAAGAGCAAAGATTTTTATACTACCAAAATGAAGTTGCTATTAATCCAAATTAAATTGTTATAAATTGATAGTGATGGTAATCTCTAGGTAAGAGAAATATCTTCTTGATAATTAATAATTAAAGGATGTAGTAACCCCCAAAATACACACCACACATGTGAATCACACATGTGAATAGAAAAGTATCAGACATAAATCTTATCTGTAGATGCACTGAATGTAAATGAATTCCTAGCCAAAATGTAAATGGAACATTATTCAGAGTAAATGAGGAAAACTATTAAATAAGTTAAAGAAGGCTGCAACAATACAAGATTAATACACAAAGCTCAATTGTACTTTTTAGGCAGAAACAATAAACAGTCTGAAAATAAAATGAAGAACACAGTTTCATTTACAATAGCATCAAAAATACGCTAAATACTTAGGCAAACATTTAACACGAGAGGCACTAGACTTGTACATTGAAAACTGCGAAGTGTTATTGAAAGGAACTAAATATCATAAATAATTGGCAAGATACATTCATGTTTTGGAAAAATGAATTTGTTTTTGGTAGTGAGGATGGAAGTCAGGGGCTCTTTACCACTGAGTCATATCCCAACCCTTTTTATTTTTATTTTATTTTTTTGAGACAGAGTCTCATGAAGTGGCTGAGGTTGGCCTCAAACTTTTGATCCCAGTTGTTGAGGCACTGGGATTACAGGCATTTGCCACTGCACCTGGCAAAGGTTGATATTTTTAAGATGGCAATAGATCATAACTTTGTCTAGAAATTCAACACAATGTCTATCAAACTTTCAGCTATTTTGCAAAAATTGACAAGCTGATCTTAAAATTCATGTGGAAATACAAAGGATCCAGAGTTACAGAGTAGTTGAACAATCTTAAAAATAAAAGTACTACATTGGATGACTCACGCTTCCCAGTCATGGTGTTAATCAAATGCCTCTATTTTCAAACCTACTACAAATCAACAGTAATTGAGACCATGTGGTGGTGCTTTAAAGACAGGCATATGGAACAATAGAATAGAATTTTTAATATAAAAACAAATCCTCCCATTAATGATCAATTGATTTTTATATGGTTACTAAGAAAAAGAAATGGGGGAAAGAGTAGTTTTTTCCATGAATGGTTCTCATACATATTCATTTATATAAAAACAGTATGCAACTGGCCCTGTGGTGCATGTCTTGTAATTCCAGTGACTCAGGAGACCGAGGCAGGAGGATCTCAAGTTCAAGCAACTTAGGGAGAACTTATCCCCTCAAAATAAAAATAAATTAAAAGGACTAGGGATGAAGCTCAGTGTGCAAAGGGTCCCTGGATTCAACCTCCAGTACAAAAAAAAAAAAAAAGTTTGTGTACACCTACCTTGCACGGTATTCAAAAATGAACTCAAAGTTCAATTAAGGGCTTAAAGTACAAAACTCTTAGAGAAAAATATAGGATAAATTTTCTTGGGCCTTAGATTAAGAAATGGCTCCTAAACTAGAACCTAAATTACAAGCAATGAAAGGAAAAAAACAACAGTTAAATGGAACATCATCAAAATTCAAAACTTTTGTACTTCAAAGAAAACTATTACAAAACCGAAAGGACAACTCACAGAACAAGGAAAAATATTTGCAAATCATATCTGGTAGTTGCTATTCAGAATATCTAAAGAACTTTTACAACTTAATGATAGAAAAACAATCAAAACTGGACAGAGAATACGTGAAGACATTTCTCCATGGAATATATGCAAGTTGCCAATGAACACATAAATAGATGCTCAACATCATTAGCCAAGGGGGAACTGCAAATCAAACCACCACTAGGATGACTTTGATCAAAAGACAGACACTAGCACAGGTTATAGAAGATACAGAAGAACTGAAACTCTCACACATTGATGGAAGGAATGTTAAATGGTGGAGCACTGGAAAGCAATTGCACAATAAATACAAAAGTTAAACAAAGAACCACCACAAGACACAGCAGCCCCACCCCTACATTTAGGCCCAAGAAGATTGAAAGCATATGTTCAGACAGACCTAAAACTTGTAAGGGTCATAGCAGCATTACTCATGTTTATCAAGTAGAAACAACCAAATAATCCATTGATGGATGAATGGATTCACAAAATTTGGTATGGTCACTTGAACTATTATTCAGCCATGAAAAGGAATAATATACCCAACATGGATGAACCTTGAAAATATCATGCTAAGCAAAATGAGTCAGGCATTAAAAAACCACCTGTCATATCACTCAGTTCATATGGTATGATAAGAACAAACAAATTCATAAAGTCAGTAGTTGACAGGAGTGGAGAGAGAAGAGAATGGGAGTGACTGCTAGTGAAATGTGTGTGTAATTATACATAAAATTCTACACACATTAAATACTGTTACATATTATTATATGAGGCTTAGTATATGCACATAAGCATAGTAATATATTTATAGACAATTTTATAGGTTTTAACATTTATATTTAGAAAAGAAAAACAGATTTAAAGCCCATATTCTAAACTTTTACCTTTATAAGCTAGAGAAGAGCAAATAAATCCAGTGTACATAAAAAGAAGAACATAGTGAAGACAAGAACAGAAATCAAAGAAATGGTAAACAAAAACTAGAGAAAATAAATCTATAATTTGTTTACTTGAAAAGATTATTAAATTGGTAAAATGCTAGAAAGACCCATCATGAAATAGAAAGAAATGTAAATAATCATTCTAGAAATAAAAGAGGGACATCCCCACAGATTCTACGGGCAGTAAAGAATAGTTCTAAAAATTGTAAACAATTGCATGCCAATAAATTTGGATTAAATCAATAAGTTCTTAGAAAGACACAGTAATAAAAAATGAAGCTGAAAGAAACAGACAATTGAAATAACCCTACATCTTTAAAAGACCTGGCATTCATATTCAATCTTCCAATCAAAAACAAACAAAAACCACCTTTGACCCATGATTATTTTAGCAAGCATTAAAAAAAAAAAAAAAAAACTCAAAGTTACACAAAAGTTTGGAGAAAGTAGAGTACTTCTCAACCTGTTTTGAAACTTTTCTAACTCAACAATAAAGACAACTCAAAAGTGGACCAAAAATAAGCACAGATATTTTTCTATAGAATATATGCAAAATGCTGATCAGCACATTAAAAAGATGCTCAACATCATTAACTACTGAGAGTGCAAATCAAAACCACCACTAGGAGGACAACAGTAAAAATGACAGATAGTAACAAGTATTACTGAAGATATGGAGAAATTGGAACCTTCAGACATTGAGAGCAGCAGAACCCTGGTACCAAATCCTTAGAAGAGTATAGAAAGGAAATTAAAAGATTTCTATACCTCATAAATGTAGACATAAAAATAATCAGCTCATATTAGCAAGTAGAACCCAGCAGTATATAAAAAGGACAAGGTATCATGAGGAAGTACGGTTTAGTCATAGGGATGGAAGTTGATTTAACATTTGAAAATCAGCCTGTGGGATTAACCACAATTACAGGGTAAAAGGAGAAGACATATGAGTTCAATAAGTGAAAAAGAAAAAAAAGGCATTTGACTTGAATTTAGTAATTTCAAATTATCTACTTAAGAATTCTGATTTTGTACTTTTGTCAAGGACTCTTCCTCAGATCGTACTCTAGCAGAGAGTCTTCCAGTCTGTCTCCCTTCTCGTTAGGGTGTCCAGAACAAAGGTTTTTGTTATGGCTTCCAGACACTCACATAGCCAGCAACATGTTCTACATGACTGCAGAGCCACCTCTTCCAAATAACTTCAGTACTTTAGATGTGGAGGCTCTATTCCCTCAACAAATGCATTAGTGGTAAATCCTATAAGGAAATCAGGGTGAGGACAGAAGTTGGTAACTGAAGGTGTCATTCTGAGAGCAGCAGGGATCCATCCCGGGATTCATCAGGTGGAGCGATACTATCTGACTTGTGTTTTTCAGTGTTTCATTATCACCGGGACAGACAGAATTGAAGCAGGAGACACAAAGCAGCGGGGGAAAGACCAAGGAGTTTTTCTGGGTCTCCAAGAAGAAATGATGTTGATTTCAGTTAGGGCTGCACCAGTGGAGACAAAAGAGTGGACTGACCCAAGATGTAGCTTCTAAATGGAAACAGGAGATACCACGGATGAACTGGAGTAGACTAGGAAGTGAATGGGGAAATACAGAATGATTGTTTTTCATCCTGAGCATCTGAGAGACTCAGTACCATTTGCTGTGATGGGGAGGACCAAAGGAACCAGTTTGGCAGGGAAAGGAGACCACCCACTTTCAGTTTTAAGATGTCACTTTTTAAATGTCTAAGGGGTAACCAGGTTAATCAGGCAGTTTGTATGAGTGTCTAAGATCAGAGATAGAAATTTTGTAGCTACCATATTGTACATGGAATTTAAAGCATATAGAGTGAATGGTATAGAGAGGATTGGTAAAAGCACAAAAGAAGACCCTGCACCAAAGGATGCCAACATTTAGGGTATCAAGTAAGGGAAGTCAAAGGCCAGTAAAGTTGAAAGAAAATTAGGAAAATATTTTAAAAGCAGAAGTAGAAGGACTAGTGATGGAAAACAGGTCTAGTCAACTGAAATGAATGCTTCCAAGAGGACTCAGGAGCTCCACAAGGGTCCACTGGTACAGCGAGAGCAACCAGATGTGTATTGAGCACCTACTATATGCTTTACATAAATTAGTCTCACAATCACTCCATAGGAAGTAGTTGGAGAATGAGAAATACTCAGACAAATTATACAAATAATTCTAATCAAAGCCTGTCTGACTCAAGCTAATGCTTTTTTCTTCTTTTTTAAAAACCGAACCGTATTGCCCTTCTGAATGGTATTTTAAATTGTCAGTTGATTGAGTTCATTGTGTCTGGTGAAGGGTGATAAAAGCATGGGTTTACAAAAGGAAAAGATAGTATCGTTTTAATTATAAGTTAATGCCTACCAGCTAACAGGGAAATGAAAATTACAGTCACATTGTGATACCACTACGCACTAACTAGACTGGCTAAAATTAAAACAGTAAAAAATATCAAGTGTTGGCAGAGATGTAGAACTGCAAGAGTAAGTATGCATAACCTTTTAAGAAAACTATTAAAACTAGAGACTTGTGTACTTTAAAACATCTCAATTCCCATTCCTAGATATGTTGTCAATAAATATGAGTACACAGATTCACAAAGACATGTTCCATACTATTCATAGAAGCACTAGTTATAGTGGCCCGAAACTGAGAATCAAACAGATCTCCTTCAACAGTGAAATGAATCAACTTCAGTCTGTTCACATGGTGGGATACTCTGCAGTAATGAGAAAGAGCAAGTTAGAGCTGGACATATCAAGCAGATGTATCTTACAAATACAATGTTGCACAAAAGAAGCTAGTCTCACAAGAGGAAATACTACATGACTTAGTTTATGTAATATTCAAAATAAAACCATCTTAACTTGTAGAAATCATAATAGTGATGGCTCTTGGGAGAATTATTATTGACTAAAAGTGGAAAAAAGAGGAATTCTGACTATTGTTTCTTGTCTTGGGTGCTACTTACATAGATCTGTTTATTTTCTGAAAATGCAAGAAGCTGTATACATATGATGTACACACTTCTCTCTATGTAGGTTATGCATAGATGATCCACTAAAAAATCTTTGAATGCAAATAAAAAGGCAAAATACAGAATATGCATAGTTCCACTAATCCATTAACCAAAAACAATTATGCTAATATTTTATATTATGCCTTTCAGTGTTTACACATACAAAGAACACCTGTATTGTTTTTCCTACAAAACTTGCATAACACTGTATTCTCTGTTTAACAAGGTTTTGCCTTAGTAATATGCTAGAGCTATCTTTCTGTCAATATATTATGTTCTTTTACTTTGTTCTGAAACATATTGATTCATGTATGTATAAGTTTTGTACTCTATCAATTAACCAGCCCCCTCTTTAGGGGCATGAAGTTTGGTTCTAGTTCAATCTTTCCCAGGAATTATTATGGTCTGGGTAATTGTACATATCTATCTTTCTCTAGGAGTAGACTTGCTGGTCTCCTTTTTCTAAGAGTGTAGTAATTGGTCAAGAGCAATGCAATTGTAAGCTTTGCAAAAGGTGCTGGTGTTTTAATATCATCCTCCAAAGAAGTATTTTTTATTTTTTTACCAAAACCTTACTCCCATCCATTTCCATTGCTAATATTGGGGATTATGATTCCTGTTCATATTTTCCATTTGAATGGGCCAAATAAATTTTAATTTCTTGTGTTTTATTACTACATGTTATTTTCATAGTGCATTACACATTTCTATTTCTTCTTTTGTAATAGCAATTTGTATGTTTCCTACATGGTTTGAGTATCAACCCTTCACCCATTTTATGTTTCAAATATTATTCCCCAGATTATTGTTTATTTATTGATTTTTGTACACATTTTGGGAGTACAATCCAAATACATAATACTTTTCCTGTAATTTATTTACTTAGCTCTATTTTCTTAATTATTTTTTATATAAATTCTTATTTTGTCTATAATTTACCTTGGTATTTGGGATAAGAATCTAGTTTTTCATTTTTTAATAAATAACCATTCTCTTCATTTATCGAATAATCCTTTCTAGGACTGGTATATTGTAGGATGCATTTGATTTTTTTGAGTACTGAGGAAGAGAAGTTTTAAGAAAAGATCTTAGCAAACCGTAAAATTCAAAGAAATAGGTCTCTCTGAAGATTTAATATTTTATTCAACAAACTAAAAACAAAATTTTGCTTATCAGCACTCCAAGTTGCTTACAAACTCCTTAGTCTCTTTAGTCTTTATCTGCTTGGGATATTAACTCTTTGTTTTCCAAGATACATACTGAACTACTTTTCCACTGATCTCTGTCTTCCTGCTTAAGAACACTGTTGGCAACATTCCTTGAACCTGGGAATAAATAAATTTGAACACACCAAAGCCAACACAAGACCTCTGGTCCATTTGCCTCACACATGGAATGCTAATCCCCTGCAGGGTACTGCGTGAGACCTGGGGATTCAAGGGTAAAGACAGCAAATTGCCTATTGCTCTCCCTGAGATTACACAGATGTAAACTACCAGAGTGATTGAGTGATTTGTATTTTTAGGTATTTTTGTTATGTGAAATCAAGTGTATGAGGGGTGTGTGTGTGGGTGTGGGTGTGTGTACACAAATGAAGTACTTAGAACAAAGTATACAAAGTGCTTAGAATTCATAACTAATTGCCATATAACATGATGAATATGCTCATATGAGGAATTCATCAGACTCAGGAGTGTGTTCGATTGAGCCCCTAAAGTGCTTATTATATACACAGCTTTTCTCTTGCTCATGAGCCATGGTCATCGCGACTTGTCTCTATTCATTAATATAAGCACTGATGAAAACTTAATGATAAGGTTGGTAATGCAGAAGAGGAAACTGAGAAGGAGGAAAAGGAAGGAGGAGGAGAAGAAAGGAGAAGAAGAGGAAAGGAAAGCTCATCCTGTAAAGGGGTTGAGTTTACTCATGTATACGAAAAGTTCCTTGTGGTCAGAACCAGGCACTCAAGGGATCTGTTTTCTTTCTCTCTCATTCTTCCCCCTCCCCCTCCTCTCCCCCTCCCCCTTCTTCCTCCTCCTCCTCCTCCTCCTCCTTCTTCTTCTCTCTCTCTCTCTCTCTCTCTCTCTCTCTCTCTCTCTCTCTCGCTCTCTCTCTCTCTCTCTCTCTCTCTCTCTCTCTCTCTCTCTCTCTCTCTCTCTCTCTCTCTCTCTCTCTCTCTCGTCTGATTTCGAACTCAGGTTCGGAAGCTTATCGCGCAGAAAAACCAGTGTCGGACAGATGAACGATGGAGAGAGAAAAGGACTTTTATTCAATGGCCAGACAATGGAGAACTCATGGGTTGTGAGTTTCATTTATACGATGGGAGCAATAAGGGAAGAGCTAAAAAAGCTAAGGAATGTTCTTGGCTACCCTGGAAATAGGTGGAGATCTTCCAGGAACTTGGCGCCACCTCTTTTCACTTGCCCTTGGCCTTTCTTTTGACCAGACCTCACTAGTTGGTAGCAGCTGATCCAAGGGTTTAACCTCCAGTTGACCAACCTTCCCAGGAAATGAAAGTGCCTCTCTCCCATTGGCTCTGCCTGGTCCCTCAAGCATGATTCTCATTGGTCTATCACTGGCCCGTACGAGTTCTTAACCAATCGCGGTGGCGCAGTGTTCTCAGCTGACAGGTCTCTGTCAGGCACTCTGGACACAGGATAGGAGTGGGAGGGGTTCTCTTGCCAGAAGGTAGAGTGTGTGTGCAGGAAACCGGTACTGTGGAAAACTGAACAACTGCTGGGCATCTTGCTTCCCTGTGCCCAAACCAGATGGTACTACCTATGGGTAAAAGAAGAGCACTCCCATAAAAGGACTCTAAAAAGTGATTTCTCTTTAAATACTTTCTTTGAAAGAGGAGAGACACGCCTTCCCCTTCCTCCTCAGCTACTAACGTTGTAAAACTTGCAACGTTATTTCCTTGCATCTTGTTTTGCCATATGCCATTGACTGTCACATTTCACAAGTTAAGAAACATGTTATTTCTTTGTTTATTTTGTCAGTCTTTTGTATTCTCTGGAGAAAAATTATATATCTCTGTTTCAGTGGAATAGATTTAATCTGTCTTATTTCTAGACTTATCTAACTCCTTGTCTTTCATAGTCAAAGGTTTTCGTTTTTCCTTACTTGGTGAACAGGTGAATTTATCCCAGATTCTGGAAGAGACAGATTTCTAAGTAAATCATATTAAGGGCTGCAAAATACAGATGCTGAAGAATTTCATACTGAGGACTTTGCACTCTAGGACATTTCCCTGGAAACTTTATCTCGTGCTCCAAGATTTCTTGGAAATGGTTCTATAATAGAGTTATTCAGTGACTTTAAAGGAGCTATGAACTTACACTTTTGATTTTCCGTCTTTCTACTCACCCTCTGTCTACAGACCCTTTTCTTAATTCTCCCATGTATTCAACATCCTCAGTCATATAAATTACATTGTACAGTGTCTATCTCAGGTTGAGGTTTGAGGCAAAGTTCTAGCTTGCTTGTCTTCTAGTCAATAGTAGGGATGGATTGGGATATCTTGCTTATATTGCAGAAGAGAAAAGCAGAGGATCAGCTGGACCTGTCACTGGTTTGTTTTTTTAATGAAGATATTGCTTTCCTGTCACCTGAAGTTTAGAAAAGTTTGAGCTCTCCATTAGACTTCTGTAAGTTATTCTTATTTTCATCAGGTTGTATCCTATATATTGGAAATTCTTTTCGGCCAGATATATATACATATATTGCTTAGCACATAAATTTCTCATCTCACACCATATATATATATATATATATATATATATATATATATTGCTTACCACATCTCATCATTAATAATTAAATTGTGTTATACTCTTCACTAGCTGTCTTTAAGACATGAGTGTAGCCAAATTCTAATCCTCTCATTCAGAACTTTGTAACTTCCCACCAGGAATTTGCCTCTACTTGGATTCCACTAAACTATCCTGGAATTCATGTGAAAGAACAAAATGATAAGGGCAGATTCCGGAGGATAGGAATTTATGAAATCTTTAACTCTCACTGCCTATTCATTTTGATCTAAATGATACATAGGAGTACTCTAGTGAAACCCAGTTCTTTCGTCTCACCTATAAGTCAAGGCCAACTGCAGCAGTAAAGTTAGTTGTAAGGTCTGCCACAAATATTTTGTTATTAGTCTTTAGTCTTTCACCTATATTGCTGTGTGTCTAAGGCCGAGTTTTCATATTATGGTAGCTGGTGCTTAGAATATTGTCATAGAGTGAATTCTTAAGTCAGCAATTTATTACTGAAACTAAGTTCTCGTATGCTCTGAGTTGAGATAAGTGTTGGGGAAAGACAAAAAAAAAAAAAAAAAAAAAAAAACAGAAATTAAAAAAAAGGAAAAAAGTAAGACTTGTTTCTTCTCTTGAGGAGAATATAAAACTAACATAAGGTTTGGGTGTGGTGGTGCATGCCTGTAATCCCAGGAGGCTGAGGCAGGAGGATCACGAGTTCAAAACCAGCCTCGGCAACTTAGGTGAGACTAAAGCAACTCAGCAAGACTCTGTCTCTTAATGAAATATTAAAAAGGTCTGGGGATATGACTCAGTGGTTTAGCACCCCTGGGTTCAATCCCCAGTACCAAAAATAAATAAATAAATAAAATAAAAGACTAACAAATGAATGCTTGATATATGATAGTACATTCTTAACAACCAAACTAAATAGCGAGCTCCCGGCATTCAAGAGGGATAGATACAGAGACACTTTGAATATCCCAGTATGTACAATTTTATCATAAAATGCAGGAGGCTCCTTCACAGAACACCTACCCTTGCTCCAGCTCAGACTCTGCCTCCATCTATGAACAATAATTCCGAATTGAGCATTTTGGAAAACTAGCAAGTGGTTGAACCAGAATGTGAAATATGTGAACACTAGCAGTTCATTGTGATCCTGTCAGTGCATGCTGTATGTATAATAAGTATTATGTATAGCAGGTCATTTTAGGGTAGAAGTGTCTGGATTAAATCATGAAATATAGAAGTCAAAATGGGCACTGGAATATTAGTAGAATTAGGAAATCAGAAAAATATTGCAGAAGAGTGAAAATAAATTAGGTATGTCCAAGCTCTATCTCAGACTAGAACCTGTCCTTGGATACAATATCACAGTCAACCCATATCCTCCCAAGAACCCTCCTCTGACCTCAGGTAGACTGTATATAGTCTTCTCCTCCATGATAGAGAATCTCCCAGTGTTTGTGTCCTATTCTATCCTGGATCTAGAGCCACCACATATGGTTGTGTAGATTGCATAATGTCCAAGAATGTCCTTTGGAAGGCAACATGATTCACGTAATAGACATCATAGATTGATAAAATTATTCTCACAACTCTTATGCAGAATGACACTAAAGTATCTACTTCAAGCAAAATCAGTATATATAGTCATTTTCTGACCCATAGAAATAAAGTACTTTGAAGGAAGAGGTCTTGTTTTCTAATTTGCACAAAGTTCCCACAAGGGTGATTGAGAGTTTTCATTATTTTCTGTAGTGGGCATCATCATGGACTTGCTAAGGAAGGATTTGTACCCTGATTCTCCAGGCCTATCAAATAAGAAGTAACTAGAGAACGACCCTTTTCCTTTACGGACAGGTTTATACTATTTCCTGATTTGTGTGTTACACCCAAAAGAGCTTGGAAAATCAAGCAGTAATGCTTAAATTTCTTTTTATATCATAGATGAACAATTATGCATTAACCGATTCACTAATACTTTTGTGCTTTACAACTTATATCCAAATGTGCATTTCTTCTTGTAAATGTAGTAAAACTTTGGGATCATTCTATTCTTTTTGTACCTTACAGGTTTCAAAATCTTAGTAGTATTTTCTTGCTTGTGCACTTTTAAATAAGTGATTGCTGGATGCACCCACCTCGTCCTAATTTGTTCTGTGTACCATAGTAGACAAATGGATTTCATGTCCACTGAACAAATTCTAGATTTTCCAAAAGAAGATTCACTGAGTGACTAATGTGATAAGGTGTCAGATCACCAAAAACTTCCAGAGAAATACCTTAAACCAGCTCTAGAAGAGTCAGTCAGTCCATTTGCCACAGGCAGTCAGCAGAAACCAAAGTCAATGTAAGCTATGTTGACCTCTGAATTTCTACAACAAAAACTCCTTTTATATTTTTAATTATATTTTAAATGTGTGTGTAATCTGTGAGTCCAGGTTTTTATCAATAATTGTGTGGGATTCCCTTCCAAAGCTTCTTTCAAATTCAGTCTACAATGTTCCCATTGCCTCTTAGTTTGTCGATTTGTTAAACTAGTTTGTGTATTTTGTCTGATATTCAAATTTGAAAAGTCTCAACTTTTTGGATATGAAAAGATAGAGATGTATATGTGTGTATATGTATAAATGCAGTTCTATGCTAATTTGCATTCTTTTTATTTTTATGGGCTTAATTTGTTTTCCAAATGGTGAATTTAATATGCATGTTAATTTTCAAACATCTATGACAACTTCCTAATTGCTGAAACTCACTTGAACAAAGCAAATCCTCAAAGTCTGTGGAAATCTTTTCAAGCAATATGAATTCTATGAACCTGATAATTGGACTGATTGGTTATTCAGACTTTTTCATTGGGCACATTGATCTCTTTCCCATGAAATCATTGCCCCGAGAATCCTCCATGCGCCGTCGCCTAGCACACACACACATGGTTGAGTCCTCAAGTTGCAAACAAGGCCCTTCCTGGTAAGAGCACTGCAGCATGAGATTAGGGGACAGACACAACGTGGGTGACCCTATGTCATTGCTGTTGCTCACCCCCAAAGTTTCCATCATGCTGGTACAGTTCCATTTTCCTTTTGTTCATTCCAGCTACTGCTCAAGTGTTTCATAGTTCTTAAAAGTTTGAGGGACCTATCTAGCTGGAGCTGCTTTATTTTACTTCATAATGAACTAACTGGTAATAGTGCTTTGGGGATGATCCCTGCTGTGTCCATTACAATCCCTGATTGCTGGGTGTCCAAGGGCTGAGTTTTCTTTTGACTTTTATTTTGTTTTCTTGTTGTTTACATGGTGGGTATTTGCAGCTTTAACAAAGGAGCAAAGGAGTCCCAGGAAGCAAGCTAGTAAGAAAGCCTGTCTCTGCAGCAGCTAAAGAATTAATATGCAATAAAGCCCCTGATGTCTGGTGCTATTGGAGTCATGCTCACTAATCTCGAATTCTGGCCATTATAGAGTCACCATAACTATTACATATGGATTATTGCTTTTCCAAGGCATAAAGAGATAACATATAATTTCCTATAAAATTAGATCAAATAATTGTACCTTTGATGGTCCAGAATTTGATTTAAGAATTTATGAGGCTTCAAAGTCCATTTCATGTCCATCAATTTGAGCTTACCATAGATGTATAGAAATTATTAAGGCAGAGTTTTAACTAATAGGGTATCAGGTGAGAGAGATTTGCAAGGTACTAATTTTTCTCATGGTATCTGATTCTTTAAAACTGATGGTCTATTTTGTTTGAGTGGCAGGGCGGTTAGTAGGGCAGAATTGGGGTACAATGTAAGATTTTCTGATTTCTCATGAAAGTATGAATACGATTACAGTTCCAAGGTCTTCGCTTTTGGGGTAACATTCATGAGGATACTTTATTGTATCTAATAAATTTGGAGCCACTTCCTGTCTTCTGATGGGGAAGGGGACAGTCATCCGTCCAAAGAGGTGCCCACGTGGAAAGCAATGCCTGAAGTCCGCTGGAAGAAGCCCACGCTGCACGTGTCTGAACAATTAGTCCTTGGCTGACTAGGCCGGGAGTTAATCGCCCTTTGTAGTAACTGCACTTCCTCAACCATTGACAGAAACCTCCAGACCCTCTGCCCAGCCTTTGGGAGTGTTTCCAGCAAAACTCGGTGCCTGTGTCTTCCGATTGGCAATCTAGGCTGTGTTGCTGTCAGAAATGGCTCGGAGGAAGATAGGGGTGTGATTAGCTCTAAATGAAGTTCTAAACCACTGGTACATGAAATGAAACTATTTTTCTCTCTCTCTTTCTTCTTCCCCTTGCCTTAACCTGAGCTGCTGATGTAAGTGGCTCTAATTTACTTTCCCTGAGAAAACAAAGCCAAATAAAACAAGGAATGGCAAAAGGATCCCTTTGTGAAGCCTGGTGCTTCTGCTCCTGATAAAAGGGAGTCATTTGCTGCTTTCATGGTGTCAGTATTAATTTCCAAGCAGTCAAAGCCACCGCTAATTTATTTACAGAACAATCTCCTTGCCCAGGAGCCGGGCTGGTGAAGTCGCGGTTCCCAGCCTCCAGCCCTGTTTGTTGACAGCCTGATTTCCCACAAGGCCGTTTCCACCTGTGTTTCTGTTGTTTTTAGTGCGTGTCTCCCTTTTTTCTCCCCCGCCACCGCCTCCCCAATGGCTGCTGAAGGCCCTTCTCATCTCCGGTCTCTCTCATCCACTTCCTCCCTCCAGCCCTGAGGACTCCTGGCAGGGCTTTGCAGTCACACTGCACTTAGAGTCTCTGCTGGGAAAGTCCCAGGGGGTACTGCATTTCTTTCTTTCTTTTTTTCCCTTTTTTTTTTGTTTCAAGGACAAGATTCAAAAGAGCCTGCTACAGACAGGTTGTAGGGTGCACCTTCTGATGTGTCTTCAAATAGGGCCTGAGCAATTTGAATATTTGTGCTCCTGGAAATCAGTCTGTAAAATTGTCCCCCAAAGCCCATTAAATTCTGTAAAATTGCTCAGCTTTGAGGGCTTCGTGATGGAGTCCAATTTGGGGCCCTAGCACCTTTCTGCCAAAGCACTCATCCCCAAAGACTTCCACAATGGAAATACAGAGGGACTGCCTTGGCCCTAGCTCCTTGCATATCAAAAGGCAGGAGGGCAGGAGGCAGGGAGCTTCAGCATCATCTCTTGGATGCCGAGCCTGGCAGGTAATATATTGAGATGTATAAAGCACAGTTCTCGTGTGTGCACATGTGCCTGCCTCTCGGCCGTTTTATAGCTCATCTGCAGGGCAGCACACACAGAGTGAGGCAAGTTTTAAAGTCAGTGGCAATGCCACACGGGCGTGGAGTGAGAAATAGGTATCAGCCCTTTTTCCAGACTGCACACTTGCTAAATCCACAGGTATAGACTGAGACCATAAAAGACCTCACTACAGCTCTGTTACCTGCACCAAATGTTGCCACTGTGGAACTGTGATGTACTTATTGGTTAAAAAGTACCAGTGGTTGGGGCTGGGGAGATGGCTCAGTTGATAGAGTGCTCACCTTGCAAGCACAGAGCCCTGGGTTCAATCCCCAGCACTGCAAAAAAAAAAAAAAAAAAAAAGTACCAGTGGTAGAATTTCTCCCAGGAAAAGTGCCTTGGGCCTAACTGCTTAATGTACACAACATATATAAATGGCCTTGTGCATTTTCTTCTTGCAATCGCTCTTTGTCTGGATCCCGAGATGACTATTAGTTGTGTTTAAAGGTGCCGTGTTTCAAATACCCAAAGAAAGGTGAAGGGAAAGGCCAGGTCCAAAGGTTGGTCCATTTGGAATCGTATAATCTTATGGAACAATCTAGAAAACTTTAAAGAACCCAATGCCCAGCAAAGGGAATTATGCTCCCTTCAGTGGATGAACGGTGAATAAAAGTCTAAAGGGTATCCTATGGTTTTCACCCCTTGGTAATCATGCAGTTAACTAAAATGGGCTCACCTTGTGGACAGACACTACTGTTTTTCTCCTCCATCCACAAACTCCTGAGACCTCTCTAGTCAGTCTACTTTCTCCCATGTCGCCAAGAGTTCTTTGCTTACCTAGGAAGTGGGACTCCTGGAGTTTGAAGGTTCAGTTATTTCTTAGTTCTCCTTGCTGAGCACTCCATGACCAAAAACTTTTCTATTTATTTTGGAAGAGGAAACAATGTCATTTCCTTGCTTGCATATATAACTCTAAGATGCCTGAAACAATTTCACTCAAACTTCCTATCAACTCACCTTTGGGCTGAGACTAAACAGGGAAAGTTTGAGCCCCAGAGGACAATTTTTCAGAGAAGTTGGGAGCAGGCAGAAGCAGAGCCGAGTGATGAAACTCATCTGACAATTGTCATCTGCCCTCCTCGCATCTGTGGTCTCATTCTTCCCCGTCTCGGGGGACGCCTCACTTTTCTTTCCTCTCTGTAATGTTAGCAGTTCCCCCCCACCACTCCCTTCCCTTCGCCTGCTTGTCCTCTGGGATGAAGGAAAGGCTTTAAACCTGTAAACTGTATAAATTTTCTCCAAAATCAACTTGAAACTCAGTTTAAATTGGATGGAGAGGATTCGCTTATGGAAGCCGGAGCTGTGTGCCCACACAGGGTTAGAGCTGTCTGCATCACCAGCCTGCAGCTGAATGACGGGAGCTGGTCGGCTCAGATGTCTAAAGATGGAAGTTTCTTGTGAAATCTGTATTCCTCTGCAAAACTCTGAGGATGTGAGATGAGGCTGTCTTTTCATTTCCCACCCAGCGACTCCTAGAGCTCAGGTCAGAGTTAGCAACTGAGCCTGCCTGTGGAAATCAGCAGGAGCCATGTGGAGATGGGCATGTTAGAGCTGGCTGTTAGTGCAAGCTCTCTGGGGGCCGGAAATGGCCTTCTCCTCCAGGCTTAGCTTGGTTCCAAGGGTGAGGCAGAAACCGGATCCCTGTCAGTTTGGGGTTTTCCCAATTCCCTTCTCCCCAAGGGTGAGTTTTAGTTCTGGATAACCAACAGCCTTCCTGGATCTCACAGGCATCTTTCTTGAGCCAGATGTGACCTGTGTGGTCTTCAGTGGCAATTTTCACTGGCTGCTGCTAAGCTTTCCTTCTTCCCATCTTGTCCCTTCAGCCATGGCAGTTTAGGTATCTGCTTCTGGACAGTTAAGGGCAGAAATGCTGGATTGTGACAGACTCCTCACTGTGGTATGGAAATCCCAGCAAGTCTGTCTAAATGAATTCCCTCACTCGCCATTGGCCCTTCTCCACCTGGGATCTTAAAGCACCCAAGGTCCTGCCCTAGGAGGCAGAGAACAGAGCCCTTCTCTGGGGTAGAACCATGTTTTGCTTCCCCCCTCCTCTCTACCTCTCTCTCTTTCTGAATCTATAAGATCTTTGTACTTTCATTGGGAGCCCAATTCTTTCTAAGCCTCATGGCTCCTCACCCCAACATTTTGTTAATGCCTAGAATCTTCCTTGTATGCCTGGGTGCTTTTCTGCACAAAAACCTGAAAGTAAACAAACAGACAAATGCCCTCTTTCTTAGTTTTGTGCCCTCTTACAGCCATTTTAAAAATTCCTCACTTGGACCATTGTAGAAAATGTTCATCACAAGAAGAGTTCTGGAAGAAAAAGGAGGCTGCACAGCTATTACTCGTCCATTATCCCCCTTTTTGTTGTTCGTTGAAATACCCCAACATACTTAACCTCTCTGTTGCTTACAAACTGTTTAAATAACTTTTCTATCAAAAGTCAATGAGAACTGTACACAGCTAAGGTTGGTGATTAGTGTTTTCTTACTAAGCAGTTCTCTGTAACCAGCTTTTAGATCACTTGCATGGCCAGTTATAGTCTGCGAATTAGCGCTGTGATTAAAAACACGAGCTTTGGAATCAGACCCAGTTCTGCACTTACCTAACAGCTCAGTGGCCTTATGCAAATTAAAGAACTTCTCTAAGGCTCCTGGTCCTCAAGTGTGAACTGTTTTAATGTTGTTAAAAGGTGTAGATGACTAATGTGTGCAAAAACACCTCTCACATAGTAAATATTAATGTTTCCTTTACTTGTTTTATTATTCATACTATATTTCCATGCATTGCCACTAGAACATATTTCCTCTTATGAGAAAAGATCTGTGGAATAACTGCTTAGAAAATGAAGTGAAATGGACCGAGGTGGTAGTTTATAACCAAAATTAAAGGGTGGCAGAGAGAAGAGTACTTGTGGTCATCTCACTGGCTGAGCACAGTAATTAAGAGAAAGAACAGTAAGTAAAATTTTTGTGGTTATTTTTTTCTACAATTTACATTTTTAAAGTTTGAGATTACTCACAAAATGGCATATTAATATATGTCCAGATGGGTGGATGCTAGGAAAGATCCTGGGTTTGACTACTCACTGATTGCATCTCCTGATCCTTCTAGGGAATTTGATACATTTGTTGCTGGGTGTGTGATTAGATTAGCTTCAAAACTGAGAAAGTACATGGGTTTTCAAATAATGAAATATTTAATATTTCCCTTATATTATTGTATAAGAACCATGTGATAAGAAGACATGTGCCTTTCTATTGCAATCCTTGACTTTAGAGATCCCCTTTGCCAATCATTATTTTCACTGACCCAGAAACTAGGGAAACATGGAGGGATTTGGAAACAACCAACTCTTGCACTGGGATAGGGATGGGTCTAGCACCAGCTCTGCTCTTGCTGTGGGATGTTCGGCAAGGTACTGTCTTCTCACTTGGTAAGAGAGGCCATTAGAAAAACATCTCTAAAATTATGTCTTCAGCTCATAAGGGTCTCTGATTCTTTTTTCTTGAGTCAGAGCAAAGATCAAGAAATTGATTGCTAGCTACTAGTTTTTCTGATTGTGAGCCTGATAGTAAATTAGTTTCATGGTTATCTAACTGTGAATTTTGGTTCCTTCATGAAACCCTAATTTAACATATTGGCAAGACCTTTCTTTGGAAGCAGGTCATTTTCAATTCTCTTCTCCTCATCTCCCATTGACCAAATTAAGGTGTTGGAGTGGCTATGTGGACCACAGTCCTTGCTCAGGCTGATAGGTAGACTGGAGTTTGAGTCCAGCATATGTGAGAGCTGGCTTGTCATTAGCTGGGCCTCAGAAGCACCACCTCTGTGTGTTTCTGGAGCTCCACTTGCTGTTTCCCTCATTCTGTTGGACACCTTCGGGATACTGTGATCAATGGCATGAGTTTTCTTACTGTTCCTACTGCCCACAAATCAAGCTCTTAATAGCCCAATAAAAGCATGAGATTCAGGATGAAAAAAAGTGATTACATTGCTCAGATGCTAATGGACACATATATCTGAAACAACTGATTAAAGACTGGAGAAAGGAGGTCTCGACACAGCATGTGGGGTGGCTAATTTACAAAGGTGTTAGAGCATCCCAGATAACAGACCATCAGGCACATTTACTTCAAGGAGATGTGTTTAAAACACCCTGCTTTTCCTTACATATTTTCCCATGGATGGGCTGAGGAAAAGCAAGGTTGAGTGATCTCCTGTCAGAGTCCTTCTGCCTGCCAGGTTATAGCCAACAAATGCACCAACCTGGCAGGTCAAATGCCTCCCATATATTTCTAGAATGTGTTGTGCAGTTGATAATAAGTAAATCCTAAGATGTGTGATTACATAATGATAGCCACATTCATTCACCTGTCTATCAAAAGAGCCACATTTGAGTTTGAACTCCCTTCCCCTGGGCCCATGAAGTGAAGATAGAGCGTTAGCTTGTCGTCTTTAAAATTCCTAGCAACTCTGGGCTAAGTGCACTGGGGTGGAATGTAGTCCCCTTTGCTTAGTAATCCATTAGCTAATGGGTGTGAGCACGTCAGTTTTCTATTTATTCCTTAAACCATTAAGGCTCACCTGCTGAGCCTGAGACTACACTTGACAAAAAAGAGTGATAGTTGAGATAAAATAAATATCAAGCCTTGCGAAATCTGATGGGTATTGCTTAAAACATAGCTGGGTTTCGTGGAAAGGTAAAGATGAACCAACTGTTACAAGTTGACACGTGGCATTCTGGGCATGAAGAGACAAGCAGAACTCCGTGGGGTTCCAGGACAGAGGTGTTGGCCAGTTGGCAGAGTTGCTTGAGAACTGTCTTGCCAGGGCTGCCCGTGCCTGACAATGGTGCCTGCCTGAGTCTCTTGGAAACTGGTCAGTACAATTATTACTCCAGTTTTCAATGGTTTCTTCTTACTCTTTAGATAAAAATCAAACTCCTTGGAGACAACATGAGGCTCTGCAGGGTCTGAGTCTTGCCATCTGCCCTCATCTTTTACCTCTCTCCCTTGCTGTAGCCTGCTGATCTTTTTCTGCTGCTCTGCACAGAAAAGAACTCATTCTGCCTTTGAAGCTCCTTCTTGCCTACTTCATCCTTCTGATCTCAGCTCAAATTCCATTTTCTCCAAGGAGGCTACCTTCGATCACCCAAATTAGGTCAGGTCTCTAATCGGATGCTTGCTTGGTTTCCTGTCCTCCTATGTAACCTTCAGAACAGTTCAAGGAAGCGCATTGTGTCACGTAAACATCTGATTCATGTCTGCCTCTCCTGCAACATGGAAGCCTACCCCAAGGCAAAGACTACCTCTGATTGTCCTCATCATGGCTCTCCTAGCACTTCCCATAGTTTCTTTTTTTTTTTTTTTTTTTGTTTTGTTTTCTTTTTTTTTTTTTTTTCCCATAGTTTCTTGAGAGAGGTGGATGAACAAAAAAATGTGGAAAAGTATTAAAGGCTTTAAGAGAAATAAATCTGACATGTCTTGGTCTCTTTTTCCTTATAGATGAGGTTTATTAGGTAGCACTTACTCTTTATCCCATCAGTTTCCATTATTGTCACCAATAATTAGTATTTTTTACTATACAGACAGCTTCATTTGCACTGAAATATCGACAATGGATATATTGGAATTGGCACTGAAGTGAGGAACTATATTCTATCCAAATTCTGCTTAAAATGGATCCTTGAACAATTGTTTTCCTTTATTCTTGACTCTTCCCTCTGAGCACCTTTTTCTTTTTCTTCTCCTTCACTTCCAAAAGGGCAAGGAATTCACCTATTTGGCAACTGAGAAACTTTCTCATTCTGCTTCCTACCTGTAGAAATGTGAATAATTCAGACATCATTTTTACATTTCCAATACCCATAATCTCTTCTAGGACAGGATGGCCACTTAGCTGCCAATACAACTGTGTGGGCTTTTTATGTATTTGACTCCAGCAAATTCTCAAAAACTGTGTGGGCTTTTTATGTCTTTGGTTCCAGCAAATTCTATATGCCAAAACCACACTCAATTCTTTTTTAAAATGCCTTTCTCTCTAGACTTAATTCTACTTCTTTATTTGGGCACATTCCATTTCCAAGTATTCTAAAGCTACCCTCCCCCTCAAGTTCAATGGCACCTGTCTGCATTTAGCAATGACACAATTACTACTTTTGCTAGACATTCCACCATTGCAAAACAAAGGTCACGGTTTTCCTAACCTCCTGTGGTTGTTCTTTCATCACCCATCCTCAGTTTTAAAACAATTGTTTTTCAACTTGAACCTACAATCATGTCTACTTTAGGTTTCTCTTTTGGTCTCAAAAGTTGTCGCATGTAACACACACTCCACAGCACCGTGGCTTACAGCAACGTTAAGGTGCTAGGTTTGAGGAATAACTGAGATTGACAGGGGTGGCTAGGTGACTGCTTAGGATGACAGTCCATAGAGGTTAGTTCCAGGATGTCTGCAGGTTTGGGCCTACTCCACGTGTGTCCATTTCCAGACCTGGGTTGAACTTTTAACAACTTTCTGGGTGACGCTCTTCACATAGAAGATTCCTAGAGTACAAAAACCAAGACAAACTTTACAGTCACATCTAAGGCCTCTATCTGTATCATATCAATGAATGTGCTATAGGCAATTGCAAATCACATGGCCAAGCCCAACATTAGTGAGACGAGGAGATATACAATGTCCTGGTCCCCCTTGCAGGATTCACATGTAATCACATGCATCCTTATTAATTTGCTTTTTGACTGGATTATTGGCCACATCCAGCATCTCTTACATCCAACTCCTAGGATAATGACTAGCACACTCCAGCACTTAAATATTTGAATGAGGGAGTAACTTATTTTAAGAAATGCTTCATTCTGAGTGCTAATGATGGATCCTAGATGCCCGTAAATTTGTTAATCATATCAAAATATCACTCAATTCCATTTCACCTAAACCTGTTACATTTATATTTTTCAACTATGAAGAGGCTTAATAGGCTCACACATCAAGAAGCATTTAGAGGAATTACTTCTTTATTCTTCTGCTTGTGCCCCTATCTTCCTGGTCTCTACTCTGGATCCTCTTCCCATGCTCAACAGGAGTGCTGAGCCCCTGCCCTGCAGATTTATTGCATGGAGTTTGCTTCTCTCAGCATGCGACATATTCAGAATGATTCTCCTTCTTTCCTGTCTGCAGTTCCCTAGTACCTCCTCTGGTGCTGGGTAACACAGTAATCTAATAAGATAAATAAGTGATTTGGGGAAATTGGGGGAGATCTATTGCTTGCCTTTACTTATGACAAGCATCAGCCACAAATCACCTTTTGGTTCCCTGTGGGAACTGTTGGCAAGTTTCCTCTTATTAAAAAAGGAATTCATTCTTGGGGATGGTACATTGGATCCCACAGATGTCATATAGTGGACTTTAACAAAGAAGGAAAAACTGGTAAAAATTTTATTATTTTAAATCAAGGATGTCCATCATAACACTGAATTTTATGTCAAAAAAACAAGGGAGAACCTAATCTCCACCAGTTTGCAAGCAGTTAAATATGTTAGGATGCACACATACCCAAAATGGAATAACAATTTCTAATATTGTCAAAAAGCCTAATACGTGTTGGATTAATATGAATAACTTTCTTTGTGGCCCATTTAGATCATCATAAATACCTTTTAAGATAAATACTCTCATTGTTACTTTAAAAAATGTAGACAAGAAATGGAGTTTTCAAGAATTTGAGTGATTTCCTTTTGAAGTCACTTAAAGAATATGCTGATTATTGGCTTTGTGCATTTTATAGATATACTTCTGTGTCCATACATATTAAATAAATATGCTTCCAATTCCAACGGGGACCCACTGTAAAAGTTGGTGAGCAATTTGTTCTCAGCTGGGATAGTGGTCCCCATATTGGGTGCAATGCCTAAATGGCTGAAAAAAGTTCCTAGGGCGTTTTCACTCTCAGGTTTTCCTTGCTAACTTGGCCCGCCTCCTTTAGATTTTTCCCTGAAATGTTACCTACCAATTCAGTTCATTTTGATGTGCACACTTATGGCTCCCTATTGTTGTCCTTCAAAAGTACAACAGGTCAAATGTATTAAAAGAGAATATTTATAAGCTCTCTCTTCCCAGTTTGCCAAAGGGAATCACAATTGATCTTCACAGTATCTCCCATTTTCCCTGTTTTGCTAAAGAGGAAAGATGTTCTTGCTGGAAGAGCCTTAAAAAATAAAGCAATGAGAAAGATGGGAGACCATAGAAAGAAAAAAAATACATGAAAACTCAGAATAGAGGAGGGGCTTTTGTGAGATGAACTGAGAAAATTAATGTCTAAATAAGGCAAGGCATGAGGGAAAAGATAATAAAGATAATTTTAATAGGTATTGCTGTGCACTTTAGATTCTTTTGATGGCCCTTGGAGGATACAAAGATAGAATCTGATTGTTCTTTAATTGATTTTGTCTATTGAGCAGGCTTGGCTGTATGCAGATCTAGAGCCACATGCTCACTTAGAAATATTAGGGTTAGAGTAGATCTGTCATGGCGTGTAGTTATGTTTGCATGATCTTTTGATTCATGTCTCTCTCCTCCTTAGGTAGTCATGAAAGAAGGACACAGGTCCATCAGAGACACATTGACATCCCAGCCCTTAGTGTAGTGCCTGACACAAAGTGATCCTCAGTGAGACCATTTCCAGTACACAGACTATTAGAGAAGGCCATGACTGTTGCCTGATTTTCATTCATTTTTCCTTGCTTTCCTGGGGCAATCTAGCCAAATCTGTGTCACTGAATAAATGTCCTCCAATAGATCTCCTCCCTTTTTATTGACATTTCATCAACATCTTTGTAGAGTACTCTATTCTCTTTATAAAATAATTCCTGACCCAAGGTATTTCCTGCAGAAGGCTGGTGATCAGGCTGCAGTTAATTCCAGGGCCCAGAACTTTCCTTCTTAATATAGAATGTGAAAATTCTACAATCAGTGGAAAAAATGTATGCTAAGTAGATAAAAATCAGGTCCCACTGTAGCATAACTCTCCAGAGAGAAATGATAAAACTGCTTGATGCTTCAGTTAAAAAAAAAAATAAGTAACAAAATATTTCCAGTTCTGGAATCTAAATTTCATTGCTAATGTAAATATAGAAGCCTCTGGAGAAGAGGATGGTACTTGGGAGAGGGAAGGAAAGCAAAGGGAAGTACAGGGAGTGATTTCATCTTGGCTCCCCAGCAGGGCAACAGCTCAGGAAAATCAGCCCTTTCTTAAGCAGCAGTTGTCTCTGTCACAAAGTCTGGGCATGAGCCAGTAGAACCTGGGGTATGCCAGTGGAACCTCGCCTAGCATGTGTGAGACCTTGGGTCTCCTCCCCAAACAAAGCAAAACGTAACCCTGACTTTCTTCTCCCAGTCCCCACATCCCATTGTTCACCAAATCCTGATGTCTCTTTTCCCTCCATAACCTTAGTCCTCTGTTTTCCTCTTGCTCATTCTCTTGCTCCTGGCCCATTGCAGTAGTCTTCTAATTGTCCCCAATTCCCATGAGTCCCTTTCCAAGTCATTCCCGTAGCTACTAAAGTGACACCTCTAAAATACAAATTTAGATACCTCGTTTATTACATTCAATACTTCCCACTATTCATCAGCCTCCAAAACACCAGCTGTGTTAGGGATAGTGAGAAAATGTGAATGAAGAAGAGGCAACTCTCTCAAGATTCACTGCGGAGAGACCAGAAGGACTGTGGGCAGATTGAAACTAAAGTGACCAATGGGATCATCCTTGTAGGTTGACCAGGATATAATGTTGAGGAATGAGAAATTGATGATGCTCTGATGAAAGAAAGGGAGATTATAATTTCATTACCAAAATTCTTGAGAATGTGAATGATTGGGAGCATGGTGTGTGGGAAAGTGTTCCCTTCTCTAAAATTCTACTTGAAAATGAACTCTTTCAAGAAGGGCTTTCTGCAAGGCAAAGGGAGATTTTTTTTTTTTTAATTAATGTGGTTACTGAAGAGAATAGGGGACTTTGTCACCAGTACTTGATTCCATATTCCCATATTCTTATTGCTCTTCGTTTTAGTAATATTTTCTGTGGAGTTGGCTCCCACGGTATTGACCATGACCTCCTATTACCAACTTTCCCTTATGTGTCTGGGAAACTCCTATTCATCCTGCAGAGCACCACTGGGGTTTCCCCTTGTTTTCAGAATGCTGAACTTCCGGACAGAACATGCTGTATGAACAACGCTTTCAGTAATTTGTCTTTTGGCCAGAAGTCCAAACTGACCCTCCAGGGGAATGTTCCTATAGCACCATTTTGGAATTAGTACCAACATTTTAGAGTCTCATCATGTGCACCCATGTGTTCCAGTCACACCGACTTTGTGTTCTTAAATGTACCTTGTCCACCCTGAGACTCCCTGAAGACTCCTTGGGCCTGCCTTTGTTCCCCTGCCTAAAGTGTCCTATCCATCCTTCACATCTCTCCTTCATTGTCACTTCTTCTAGAAACCTTTCCCAGTCCTCCAGATTAAATTAGATTTCACTGATATGCTTTTAGAGCATTCTAGACTTTTTCTTCATTACCTTTGTTCGTTGGTTATATGTGCATGTGCAGTTGCTTAGTATTTGTTTGCCCTACTGAAGTATAAGCTCCAAGGGAGTGGGGACGATGCCACTGTCCTTCCTAGTGGATCCACCATGTCCTGTCTGATGCCAGAGGCCTGCAAAACCTAGAGGTTCACATGAATGAATGAGCAAATGAATGAATGGACACTGTCAAGAGGTAGGTCTTAAGAAAAGCAGAGACCAGTGTATCAGAAGCCAGGGCTCCTGTTTTATTCTGAGGAGCTTTGTAGCACATCTGCCTCACCCGTCTAACCATTCTGGACTAGTATAATTTGAACATAGTCTTCTCAAAGACTGAGGATCCTGACAACTGTTTCTTTTTATTCAATTTTTATCTTCTGCATCTAACACAGAATTCCAAAAATGTGTATTGACTGGCTAACCTGACCAGCATGAGTTCCCTTTTTGGGAAAAAGATGTCAGCTTCTTTACTTATTAACATAAACATCGCATTCTTTCATTCCCTCAAATTATGCAGCCTCCCGGAGCAAAAGTGTCTCAGTGATGCCCACTGCAGATGACCGTGTTGGTGAGCGGGTGACATCCTATTAGCTCTGGCCATCAACTTTCTGTTGGTCTATGGCCTATTTGCTGAATTTTCAAAGCATTGTACAAGCATCATTAACCTTATCATGTCCAATAATTGCAAAAGAAGGAAAAGCATATAATGTGCAATTGCAAAGACAATTATGATGGGACTTAAAGAGAAACAATTTTACCTAAGTGCATACCTATCAAGTATTCGTGGAATGTTTGACTCCAGATAAGTGTTTTTATCTTAGAGGAAAAGTATCTTATTCACATGAGATTTAAAAATCATAGAAGGTCCTGAGTTCACACATGCCTCATCAATGGGCAAGGGCACATAATTAATCGACCAGAAGGCTCACTGGGATTAATTAGCAGTCTTCTGTGAAGAGCGTGGTTCAGACATGCAGCACAGAGGGTAGAGTTCTCGAATGACCAGTTCCTGGATTCACAATGTGGTCAGTGCAGGGAGATCACTGCCTGTCTGATGAAATTGTGGGGGCTCTGGGCGCTTCCGTTGGCCAGCGTGGGCTCGTGCACATCCAGCCATTGCCGGCAGAGGGCAGCAATATGCTGTGTGTGTTCAATTTGCATCCCTGATTAGCAAACCCCCAAGGACCTAGGAAGAAAGTGGGCATCCCAAGTCTCCTGATTCCTATTCCCTGGGTGTCCACCTTGGTCTGAGTAATGGCAAACACACATCTTTTACATTCCAGTAGACTGCGGCTCATCGGAAATGGAGAAATGAATACACAACTAGGAGCTGCCATCACAGACAGGAAGTAACTTTAATTAAATATTGTGAAAGTTGAAAAGTTTTTACAGCTTGAATTTTTGCAAAAAAAAAAAATTATAACAATCTCTACAGTAGTTAGGTTCTCTAACAATTGAACTGTACAGTGTGTGTCTATTCAAAAAGTTTTGATAAGAAGGTGAAAGGTTAGTAGATTTAGAGATGACTTCACTAAGCTGCATCCTAGGACAATGTCAGGCCAGGGCTTGTTATGCAATCCAGTCATCCAGAAGCTCCATTCTTCCCCCAACACTGAAATCTCAATTTAATTCTCTATTTCATTTTCTTCTTAAAGCCATATTCTGTATATTAGGGGGACATATTTTAAAGGAACTCGTAAAACTTTTGTGTAGAAGAAAGAAGGTCAGAGGGCCAGAATGTCTTTTCATCTAATCAGTATAAATAGGAGCAACAAAACACAAATTATACACATTTTAAAGGCTCTTTGGAGTTTCAAGAAAAGTTCTAACCACGACACATGGCTAACAGATTGGTGGCATCTTTTGTCAGGGTCTGAGCCGGACATCTCACCGGCTGACCATTTGTTCCTTTGCAATTAAGGGACTCACCAGACAAAATATGGCTTTAAACTGTATACATCTTCAGGCCAGCGCTTACCACACGAATTCAGACAACCTTTCTGAGTACCGAGAAGCAATGCTAAACCTTGCTTACATTTTCCAGTTTTTTTTATTATTATTAGTCATCATTATTATTATTTCTCACCATGAAAAATCAGCTTTCCTCCCTCCCTCCCCTCCCACGACTCCCCTCCCCCGCCCGCCCCAACCCATAAAAATCGCACTCTGACAGTCTAGTGAAAACCATTGCAAAATCCATATGGGGCATGCACAGTTGCAGCATTGTTGTAAATGATTTCTTGCTCTACTAGAAAAAGTTACATTGTCTTAAGGTAACAAAACAGTTCTTTTGTGCTTTTCAATTTCTTTGTTTTTTTTTTTTTTCTTTTTTTCTTTTTCTTTTTTCTTAGAATGTTAGTGATGACTGACAGTTCTGGTGCACAGTTACAATGTACAAGTGAAATGAATATGATTTGCATTGTTAAGGCATCCAATCTGCTGGTTTATATTTACGTGAAAGACAGAGGAAATATACAAGCCGACTTAAGAAAGAAAGTATGTTCACTGATTTCTATGAAGTTTCTCCCCCAAATTTAATGCACAAAATGCGTCACTCCATAGGGAGAGATTCCATGCATATTAATAGAGTAAAACAGCATTAGTTTTTTTTTTTTTGTAAGCTTCCAAAGCAAAGGATACATTTTTTTAAATCTACAGAACTAAATACTACAAGAATAATATGCTACTATTTTTTGCCATATATTGGAAAAAACTTCTTAACTTACAAATAATACAAAAATAGACAATGGCTTTGGGGTGGAAATAAAAAAAATTGAAGCATAGTTTAAAACAATACTAAAAATAACTATAAATGAAATGTTTAAAAATCACATTGAAACGGCTAATACAATGGTAGGTGATCAAACGAATATGCACTTTCACATAGCAAACATACACAATAAAATAAACTGGGGGTGGGAGGAAGAGGAAGAAGGGCAAAGCAATGTACAAATCCCAAAGATAAATACATTATTTATATGGATATTTTACAAAATCCCCATTAAAACAAAAAGCCTTTTAATTAACTTTGTAAGTATGTGCAAGCTAAAGGTAGTGAGCATTTTTTATCTTTGCAAAATATGCAGTAAAATCTTTTTGTGAGATTGAAAAACCATCTTAAGACATTAAAATGTATAAATAGAACAACAACTTTGGCAAAAAAAATCACAAAAAAAATCTACAGTATTTATAACTACATACAAAAAAAAAAAAAAAAAAAAAAAAAAAAAAAAAAAAAAAAAAGAACCACAACAGCAAAGAAAGAAATATCAGGCAAATGCATCCTCAGAAATTTGCTGCATCTTTGCTATTCATTCTTATTTTTAAGAACACTTCCCAGATAATGAGAGCAAAAATTCCCATAGAACAGAAAATAATGTTTTGGAGGTCTCAACCTTCTTTTCCTTTTCCCCAGTTTCCTTTCACTCTTAATTCCAAAGCATGTAACCTGTTATTTTAATCTACTATGTTACAAATGATCAGGGTCAACTGAGAGAGGCCCATCCTGAATGGGAACATGGAAACCCCTGCCAGGTTGGTTGCTTTTTGTTGTTCAGAGTTTTGACGTAAAATCGGCAATTAGGATTTTAGGATGAGTAAACTTTAAACTTGTGAATGGTGGGGTGTGTGAGTGAGATTTTGGCTTGCTAACTGGAGGGCATAAATGGAATTCTGTGCCTGGACCCTGTTCCATGAAGTCTCAAAGGAGATTCTCACACAGCGTGTGTGCCACCAAGCTCTCGCGAGGCCATTGGCTTCAGAAGTTGATATAAGTAAAAGAGAGATGGATATCAGGTTTAAATATGCAATTTTAACAATCTGTCTAGAGGCACTGGAGTTTTTGAGCAAAAGGGGAACATGTGATCGCTTTCGTCACTTTTTAACTTTCCAGACTGTGTTTATTTACAGTTACTTAAGACAACAATACAAAAGAGATAAATAAGCTTGCACTGCTAAGGGGTGGCATGTTAGGTTAGATATTGAAAATGCACTGTCTGAGCTAACTACCATTTGATATGCTTTAAGGCGCAAAAGCCGACCCTTAGTTTTCTAAAAAATCTAACTGGCATTCCTATTCTGTCCCATACAAGCTTTTTTTTTTTTTTTTTCCTTGTTCTTTTTTCTTTTTTTCAACTTTTTTGTAAATATCACCACTTCATTCTCCCTTTACACAGCTTTAAAAACATCATAAATTAAAACATGGAGTCTTATTTATAGTGTCCCTCGTGTACAGCTTTATGGTTTATAAAAGACAAATGATTGCAGAGTTAAGCTTTAAAAAAAAGAGAGAGAGAGAGAGAGAAAGAAAAGTGGATTTGCTTTTATCGATACAGAATAAATATATCCCCCAAATACTTGGGAGGTACAACTGTAACCAACACCCTGCACTTATACAGACCCTTCCAATTGCAGTACTTGCAAGGTCGGTGATTTTGTTTGTTTAAAAATCTGCAGTTATTGTGATTCCTCTTAAAAAGGCCTGAGTTAAAAGTTCCACTCTGGGACTTGTATCAGATTACTCTCGTAGCAGAATCCAACCTCTTCATTAATAAAATTCTTCAAGGCAATTCTTTCACATGGGAGGAACAATCATGCCAGATATCGCTACGGAAAGAGAAGATAGAAGTCAATGGTTTTCCTTCCAAATATCTCGCTGAGAAAAAAAAAATAAAATACATGAATAAAAGAAAGAAAAGAAAACAGACACCCACTCATAACTAGGTTGACTGAATATTAACCACAGATGTGCTCTCCTCTGCTCGGGAATGAATTTTTTATAAAATATACATGTACTTTATTAAAAATTATATCAGCATTTATATGTGTCCTTAACAGAACAGAATATCCTAAACATTTTTCCAAATCTGATTTCAATTTTCAGACATAACTAGAGAGTTGCATAGTTTGAATACCGCAGGGGAGCTTGCAACCTCGAGCTTTGCAAAATAGTGCGAATGTTCAATTTGTCACTCTTCTTTCCCTCCCCTTCACATGCAAACTATCAAGAACTGGCCCGTGACAACTGCCAGTGATTTCTGCAGAAAAGCCTGGGCTCTTTCTGTGTTCTCTATGAGCACAAAAACTGAGCAACTGAGCAGCCATCTGACTGCAGTCTCTGGAGTCCTGGGCCGGGAAGAAGGAAATGCCAACCATGGTAGTAGGCCCTGTTCACCAGGAGTATCCGATTGAGAGAAAGCTTGGAGTGAAGACAAGTCTGCATAAAACTGAAAGATGTCTTCTCTATCTCTGCTTAGTTCAGATTTCCTAGAATGAACTGACCATGGTCCCTTGAAAATTGTAGCCTAGGAAAACCAGGGTGAGATCTTCAGAAGAGGGATAGCTGTTTGAGGGAACCAAAATTCTCTCCAAGAGTTTGGAGTTAGGAGGCCATACATAGTGGTGGCATTTAGAGAGCACAGAGTCAGTTAGGCCAGGGTTCCAACTCTGACTTTTCTGCTTCTGCACATTTCTCTGAGGTAGTTACTCATCCATCTCCTTGAACCTCAGCCTCCTTAGGACATGCAGTTATTCATGGTCCTCAGGGTTATGAGAGATTTCATAAAATAACATATGTAAAATGCTTAGCCTGGGTCCAGATCCTAGGAAGAACCCATAATTTTTAATCTACCACTTCTGATGCTTAACCTGCTGGGTGACCTTGTGTGCACTGCTTAACTTCTCTGGGCTGTCTTTCCTCTTACATCATCATCCTATAAGACACACTTCTCCTGATTAGCATGAGGAATTAAGGGGGTAGTTGTAAGAAAATTAAGAGTGTGGTACTTTGAAATATTGAGAGAGGCCTACATAAGAAGCAAGAGGCAGCGATCTTTAGCTCCCAGTAGTGGCTTGGTGTCCCTGTTAGGCCCTGACAGGAAGAAAGTCATCGCTTTTGTTTTTTATTGGCAAGACTAAATTTAAATGAATGTTCTTGTCAGGGTTGACTGTGTCTAGAAAGTGGCCCTCTTCATTTATCAAGCATCACGTCTGGAAGTAAGAGCCTTTCTTTTCTTTTTTTTTAAGTGAATCCCCACTACCACAAATCATGCAGTGGACTCTGGGAGGCCAGGCAGGACTCTGAGCCCTGGGGCCCCCGTCCCTCCTGCTTCCCCTCCCCCACCCCCTGACATTTTAGATTCAATTAAAAGAAAAACCAAAAAGTATTTTGCCAAACACTTTTTCCGTTAATTTTTAAACCCATCTGTATTCACAAGGAAATTCAATCCACATGTTTCTGATTCATTTACACGTAAATCATCCAAATGTTGTTTTGCAAGAGCCCTTCTGCAGTCCAAAAGCTCCTGGAGTCCTTTTCCTAAGCCCTCATAAGCCTTTTTTTCTTAGAAACAGGAAGTTGTCTTTTGCCAAAGGCAGACCAACTTAAACCCCCAAAGATTTTGGATCAGTCCGAAATGCTGTTGCCCTAAGAGTCAAGTGAGCCCTAGATTTCACTGAAATGGGGAGCTCAGTATATCAAGCCAAGCCTTAACTTGAGAATTCAAGATGCTGTCAGCTGCAAAGGCAAAGAGGGGTGAGGGTCCCTGCCTCCCTAAGGGTACTTTCATCCAGGATCCCAGAGGGTCCCAGCACCCTTACTCCGGACGGTCAAGGAAGTAAGCTCCTTTGGCTTCTCCTGACAGGTCCTCTGTGTTCCCCACATTAAAGGGCAGCCCGCTACTGCATGGCAACTTTTGTCAAAGCAAAGTTAGAATGTAACAGACTCCCTGCTAGTGAGGTCCATGGACCTGGCTAACATGTATCAGGAGGACCCTTAAAATGTCCCATTTGGTAAATTAGCATCAGCATATCAGAGAAAACACTAGGCCTTTGGTTTTTTGGATTTGGCTTATTTCACTTAGCATGTTATTCTCCAACTCCACCCATTTACCAGCAAATGCCATAATTTCATTCTTCTTTAAAACTGAGTAGTATTCCATGGTACATATATATACACCATATTTTCCTTATTCATTATGTTTTCTCTGATATGCAGATACTAATTCACCATAAAGGTTGGGGCCTAGGGAAGAACAGAGTTACTTCATATTCGGTAGAGGGGAGTGAAGGGAGGGAGAGGGAGGAAGGATAGTAGAGTGAAACAGCATTGTTACCTCATGTACATATATGATTTCATGACCAGTGTGACCTTACAATATGTACAATCAGAAAAATAAATTATATTCCATTTATGTATTATCTATCAAAATGTATAAATGCATCCTACTGTCAAGTACAACTTATTAGAACAAAAAAAATTTAAAAGAATCCTATTTGGAAAACTACACTAAGATTCCATCTCACCCCAATTAGAATTGCGATTGTCAAGAATGCAAGCAACAATAGGTGTTGGAGAGGATGTGGGGAGAAAGGTACACTCATACATTGCTGGTGGGGCTGCAAATGAGTGCAGCCACTCTGGAAAGCAGTGTGGAGATTCCTTAGAAAACTTGGAATGGACCCACCATTTGACCCAGCTATCCCACTCCTTGGCCTATACCCAAAGGACTTAAAATCAGCATACTTCAGAGATACAGCCATATCAATGTTCATAGCTGCTCAATTCACAATAGCTAGACTGTGGAACCAACCTAGATGTCCTTCAATTGATGAATGGATAAAGAAACAGTGGTATATATATACAATGGAATATTACTCAGCTATAAAGAATAATAAAATTATGGCATTTGCAGGTAAATGGATGAAATTGGAGAACATCATGCTAAGTGAGATAAACCAATCTCAAAAATCCAAAAGATGAATGATCTCACTGATAAGTGGATGATGACACATAATGGGGGTTGGAGGGGTGCAAGAATGGAGGAAGGAGGGACTGTATAGTGGGAAAAGAGGGGTCAGAGGGGTGGGGGGGAGGAAAATATAACAGAATGATTCAAACATCATTACCCTATGTAAAAGTATGATTATGCAAAAGGTATGCTGTTACTCCATGTACAAACAGAAACAACATGTATCCCATTTGTTTACAATAAAAATAAATTAAAATAAATTTTAAAAAATCCTATTTGGATGGCCACAATTTAAAAAAAAAAATCTAAGCAGTGTTTGGGTACCTGAACAATATCTTAATTAGATGAAGCCTCCATTTAGAAGCACATTAAAAGTTCTAAAGCACAGTTAACTAAGGCGCTAGCCGGTAGCTGACAGTACTTTTTAGTCTGGACTATAGGGGTTGCACACTTCAGTACCTCATGATCTGGGCACATGAGCAAGCAAAGTTCCTTAAGTAGGGACAGAGGGAACCTGCCTTTGGTAGAGTGGGTAACAACTTGGTTCCCCCCCAAATATTGCTCTGCTGGAACAAAGGTGAGCTTCTGCTTCTCTTATTTCAAGAGAAGCTGAAGATGTGGATTAAAAAAAAAAAAAAAAAAAAAAAAAAAAAAGAGATTAAATAGCCCAGCTTATACATGTTAGCAAGTAACTGACATTAATAAGAATAAACAAACAGATCTGAGGGGCTCTCGGGGGCAGATCTGGCCTGCCCCCATTGCCTTGCCTTTTCTTGTTTGGCTCATATTCTGTACTTAGAATCTAATAAAAGCTATGGAACCTCTCTGCAAAAGCAGGCATGTACCTACACCTAGAATTTTTATATACCATCAGGGGGCTACAGCATCCTAAATCTCCAAACAGAAACCTTACTGATAAGTAAATTCCAGGAAAAGATCTCTTTTTGGGCCTCTGAACTGAGGTACCTCTAAAGAGAGCTTTTCATTAAGAAACCTGACTGCATGATTGTGTGAAGTCCTTGGGTTTAAAAACTGTTTTCCTTATATCTGTGCTGCAATCTGAAAATTAATTATGTGGGTGAGAGGGATGGGTGTCTGAGACTTGGAATGTTCCAGAAATGCCACTGGTATGCGGACTTGCCCAAGTGGGGCCCAAGAAGATTCCCACGAGGACACCACACTCTCAGCACCGGGTGCCAAGACATCACAAGACCACAGTGCCGCTGCCATTTCCCCCAACAGCTGGGCGATTGCATTCTCTGACAGAAACCAAGAAAAAAACGATTGGTTTGAAAAGCAATACAGTTTTCATTACATAGACAAAAATGGACAGTTTTACAGAGCTGGAAGAGTTTGGGGTGAAAGGGTAGAATATAGTCCCCCCTAAAATGCCATATGTGTAAGAATTATGAGCTTAATAAGCAAGGGGCAGTGCAGGGGTAGGAGCAGGTCTTGAACAAACTGAATATGTGCATAAAAAGAATTACACAGGATGTGGTAGCAGACAGGGTCCAGGGTCTAGAGAAGCCAGCCAGCCTGAGCTTCAAGAAACTGGGAAAGAAAAAAAAAGTAAGTATATGGGGACCATTTCTATGAGATCATCCTGGCCTTTTTGTTCTTAGTTTTGTCACTGCATTCTCTTCAGGACATGATTAGGATTTAGAATCCACAACATTCATGGGGATTCCAATGGCATGTGACAGTTTTCTGGGGCTGCCTCTATCTTGATTAATGAATTCCTCTATTTCTGACTTGCATAGGACCCATGCTTTGAGGGGCATAAGCTTTAGGAGAGGGAGAGGACATTTCTACAGATGGAGGCAGAGTACAGCTGGTTACTCAATTTGGTGGCCTGTACAAACAGACATACTTAGGGAGGTCTGGGGTCAGGATTTATCTGTGACTTCATCCTGATAAGAATGGAAGGAGGTTCCTTTGCATTTTTTCTATTAATTCAAAATAGAGCTACATTTTTTCAACGTTTTGTCATACGATATTAATTGGTCTTAACACATGGAAGTCTTCTGTAGGCAACGAAGTTGAACAAACTAAGTGGAATACAAATGGCTGTCTATTTTTCCAGGTTCTGCATCTGCAGACTCAACCAAACACAGATCAAAAAAATCTGGAGAACATTATGTTAAGTGAAACAAGTCAGGCACAGAAAGACAAATACAGCATGTTCTCACTTAGAAGTAGAAGCTAAAAAGTTGATTTCATAGGAGTAGAGAACAGAATGGTAGTTACCAGACCCTGGGAAGCATAGGGGGATGGAGGGATGGGAAAGGATGGTTGACAGGAACTGGTCCAGGTGGATTTCTATCTTCTATTTCTAGCTTCTCATATTCCATAGCACAGCCTGGTAACTGGCTGAGCTCAATTAATTGAACATTTCCACTAGTTAGTACAGAGGGTTTGGAATGTTCCTAACAAAGAAATAATAAATATCTGACATGACAGCTATGTCAATTACCCTGAACTGATCATTACACATATATTCAAATGTCACATTGTACCTTGTAAACATGTAAACTTACTGTGTCAATTAAAAATAAATTTTAAATTAAAATATTACATCTGTACTAAACATGTGAAAACTTTTACTTACTAAATATTCTTGAAACAATACACTATAACAACTATTTACACAACATTTACATTGCATTCGGCATCATGAGTTATCTAGAGATGACTTAAAGAATAGTGAAGGATGTTCTAAGGTTGTATGCAAATTATATGCCATTTTATATAAGGGACCTCAGCATCCATGGATTTCGGTATCCACAGGGGTCCTGAGATTAATTCCCAGTGGATACCCAGGGATGACTGCTGTTATTTTTGTTCAGCTGCAAGATGTCTCAGCACTGTGGCTCACCAAGACTGTGTGTGACTTGGTAAGCATCATTTGCTGCTTGTTTGACCATAACGATTTTAATTTTTTAACACAACATCATACAAGGTTCCAGAAGTGCTGAGACAAGAGTTGCTTTGTCCTAAAAAACTTTCTCAGATGTATGATCAGTTTTCAAAGGTTTTATCTACCTGAGATAAACAATGGAAGTTAGGATCCCAATAGAACCTGTGAATAACAGCATACACAAAGAGAAGCAAAACTGGGGTGGGGATATCGCTCAGTTGATAGAGTGCTTGCCTCACATGCACAAAGCCCTGGGTTCAATCCCCAGCATCACAAAAAAGAAAAAAAGAGGAGCAGAACTCATGGCTTCCGAGTACAGACCTCCCTTCAGTCTCTCCCCTGCCTCATGGATCCTGTGCTCCGGTTGCTGGGCTACTCACTGGTTCCTGCACATTAACCAGGACTTGTCTGCCTCTGCTCCCTGGCTCAGGTTATCCTTAGCCCTTCTGCTTAAGTGACCCTCTCCACCAGCTCCATGTGCTGGAATCCTACTTGTCCTTCATCTGAGATATAGTTGAAGGGCAACTCTGGCTTCTCCCTAATCCTTCCCTCTGTACTTCCCTCTGTACTTCTTTCGGTGTCATGTCCCCTCTCATACAGGGAGAGTTTTCAAGGTTGGGATTCTGTGATCCACATGGAGCTAACCAGGTTGACTGGAACCTTGTTTGGCAAAGCGGCAGAGGCTGGAAGCAGTGGCATGGGTGTCTGAACCCCATCTTCCCTAACTGCTGGTTGAATAAGTCTGGACAAGCCATCTTAGCACCCAGTCTTGATTTTCATGTCTGGAAAGTTGGGGGGGTAAACATCAAAGGACAGGTGGGAGGACCACAGACGCCAGGTTGGGGGCAAGCCCTCCCATGTGAGGCCTCGTCACTACCATGGCGATTGCAGTGCCTGTCTGTGAAGGATGGAAATGCCTGTCGTCACTGGAGAAGGCTTAGTCAGGGCAGCTGGTGAAGAGGTCTTTAAGGAATAGGCTTAAAAAAAAAGTAGAATGATGTACAATTAACGGAGTGGTAGTTGGAGGTAAATAGGCCTTTAAAATACTTAAACAGTCTAAATGTGTCACCTCTAATCTTGTTTACATGGTCAATTTGCTTAACCAACTCTCCCTTCATCACTTGGCCTGTCTTAATGCTCACAGTTCTGAACTGGTTGGGTCCAAATAAAGTAGGTGCTATGGAACACCGCAAAGGACTAGGGAGGAAACACTCCCCAGAGGCTTACCCCAGTGCAGCAACCCACGAGGCCCCTGCTTAACGTAGAAGTGAAGTTTTGGAGGTTAAAGATGATGCCATTCCAGAAGCCCCATCAGCATGTCTGGTTTCCCAAGGGAAACTCCAAGGCCCAAGCAAGAGCCCCCTAAGGAGGGTCCTCCTGGCCCTGCTGGAGACTGCATGCCAGAGGTGGAGGTGTGATTCCCAGGGTGGACCCTACCTGGTGAGTGCGGGGTCGAGGGGAGCAGGCAGGAAGAACAGTCAGGAGTAACGTGGTCTTGGTTCGCTTCATTTGCATTTCTATATTCCAGTTCCACTACTGCCTCCCCTTGAGACTTGGGATGTTTGGGGTGCAGGACAGTATTGGAGAAATAAAAAAGCAATTTTTCTTTTGATCATGCTCAATTAAAGCATGGGGTAGAGAAGAGTCTGGAAAGAATCACCTTGACATGGAATGGAAGGGTAGTGTCATCCATCCACGGAGCGCTGTGTGTGTCGCGGGGCAGACCCCGAGCCCTCCAAGCCCCAAGACCACAAGTCAGACATGGTAACACAGGGGTGGGGACTTGGCCACTAACATGGCTCACTGAAGGGCTCCCACTGAAGCCACTGCAGGCTGGTGATGTGGCAGCAGATGTGCCCCAGCGGGGGTCTTGTCTTCCCATCATTCCTCCGCTGTGGAAGGCAAACCCCATTCTTTACTACTCCTCATGTCAAATCTCTGTTCAGCCAGTCACTTGGGAATGCTCAATTCCTGCCTCCTATAGGTATCATCATTCTTTAAGCCTATTGTAAGTCATGGTGGCTTCAGCTTTCTGACCCTAGTGTGTCAACCAGAGATGCAATGAGGGTGACAAAGTGATATTTTTAATAAAAAAGAGTCACACTGGCAGGAAGGGGTGGCTCTCCTCTGTGAAGTGGGCACCTCCTATCATGAATAACACTGCCTGAGATGTAGTTCCCCGGGGAAGCTTCTTTTCCTTTCTCTAAAAGGTGGCTTGGCCACTGTGTGGAGTAGTGAGTGGCATCTGTGTGCTATGCTGGACACTCTCTTTGGCTGAGCAAATTTGACAGCAGATTTCTGGGAAATGTTTTGAAAAGCCCACTGGAGACAGGGTTGCAGAGTAATTAGGTTCTCAGGTCCTAGAGTCACACGCTCCAGGTTCAATTTTGGCTCCATGTTTTACGGTGTGATCTTGAGCAAACTGTGCCTCAATCTTCCCTTCTATACAATGGGAACAGTCCTGACCTCAGAGGGTCTTTGGGAGAATGGATGTATGCCTGCATCAATAGAGAGCATGCACGTGTATAAGTATGCATGCAGGATATATAACGAATAGGCCTGAGAAATGCTAAATGTGTCACTGTCCTCTTGACCCCTCCCTGGCCTCCAAAGCTGGTCTCCATGATCAACATGCCAGACACCAACATGAGGTACTGTGGGGAGCCAAGCAGGGCAGGTGTTACTACCACGGGCCCTACTGGGGTTTAAATTCTTCCCCATCATTTGCTGACTGTCTGTGGGCAGGTATTTACCCCTCCTTCATCACATGCACATGGTGATCCCAATAACCCTCATGCTCTTGAGGATTAAATCACAGCCAGTTCCCTGCTTCATACTGCCCACAACACACTCTTCTGTGCTCAGGTAACGGCAGCTGATTATTTTATTGATTTTATTTCCCTGCCAGCTGCCTTAGCAATCTGGGATATGTCCTTCTTACCCCCTATGAATAATAAAGCTCTTGGGAGGTGGACAGAGGAGGTGAATTTTTGAGCTTGATTATGAAGCCAGCACAGACCCCCTGACCAGCTGTTGGGTGTCAAGCAATTCACAGCCTGTAAGCTTCAGTTTTCTCATCTGTAAGGTGGTGACAGTGAGAACCTTCCACAACTCCTGCTGTAGAGGAATAGACCAGGTCCTGCTGGCCAAAACCATATTCAGGATAGACAGAGCACATAAGAAAAGGTGAGAAACAGTGTACCCATTTTTAAAGGATTTTTTTTCCCATCATGAATGAAAGCTCATCTCAAGGCTGATGACTGTTATTTTCCATATTCTGTGGTGGGAAGGAGATTCAACAATTTTAATATGATGCAGAATACCCCAGGGTTCCTGGTGCTAGGTAATAAGGCTCTGGGCTCTTGTGTGTGCTGTGTTCACTTGGGGCTCTGATCAGGCTGTGGCCCATTCATCCCTGTTACCAGTCCCACCCCTGCTTGCTCTGACTCAGGCAACAGGAAGGAAAGACTGAGCGACCTGCTCCTGGAGGAGGCCAGTCCCAAGAGACGCCCTGCAGGAGATAACTTGTTAGTGTCCACAGAAGACTAGTCTGATAATGGCGGCAACAGGAAATGAGGAAGAAGAGAAAAGGGATGGCATTAGTGAATGAAGACCGTCTTCCCAAGCGAATTCTGAGCCTGAGCAGAATTGCTGGAGTTGGCCAGAGGATTTCGTGGGCTGCTTCAGGAAAGCCGGGACCAAGGAGAATGAAGCCAAAGGAACAGGTGATGAGGTCAGAGAGAGTCAGGAGGCCCACGGCTGCTCACAGAAGCATCCATGATGCACCTGCTTCAGACCCTGGGCTGAGGGGTGGAGTTACATCCACTCTGGATGGGCCAGCGGGGCCTGGGACTTACCTTGCAGGCTGTTCCCGTTGGTGCTGGTGCAGGTGGGAGGCGGGGAGGTCTGGGGTCTGACAACTGGGGCGAAAGCACTCTTCTGTTTCACGGCTGAGACCATGTTGGCTGGTGAGAAGGAGAAGATGCCCGAGGAGCTGCTGCAGTTGGAGGGGAGGCTTGTGGAGGAGGCCATGGTGGGGCTGGATGGCACGACTGAGGGGACAATGGGAAGGAAAAGTCAGTGCCTCTGGTGGCATCCTGAGGGGAGGAAGCTCAGACCCAACCCAACACCCAGGCCAACCTCAGGCACGAGCCTTCCCGGAGTTCTCAGGACCCTGTGTCTTTTCATCATTTGGTACTTTAGATAGAAGCTGCTTATATTGTTGCTGATCTTCTGTGTGTTTATGGTGGGCCTACTATGTGTCCTACACTGGAGTCAAAGGTTGCGGCTTTCTGCAGAGGGAACGGTCCTTTCTAATCAGCCCACGGCAGTACCCAATCCAAACATGCTGAGTGTGTTAGAGAGCAAGCACAGAACCACCAACCTCAGAGTTTTGTAGGCCAGGAGATGAAAGAGCAATACCCGCTCCTCCGGGTTAGGGCAGCAGAAAATAGTGACAGACAGCAGCCTGGCCAACTCTGAGGGCAGGAAGGGAAATCAGAGGGCACCCCAGAAGAGGTGTCAAGGGAAGGATTCCAGGTAGGGCCTAAACTGAGGTGTTAGCAAAGGGGTTGGGGAATGGACGGGACTGGGCGAGACCAGCTATAAGGGAGGGGTCACCATGATGGAAGGGGATGTGTGAGGAAGAAGGGTGGGTAGAAGGCAAAGCCAAGATTCCAACGTAAGGCACTGGCAGCTGGTGATGACAGTGTCCGGTCTCTCTCCAAGGGGCTGGGTTCCTTAAGGATATTACGCTACCTTAACATTCCACAAAATAGATCTCTATAGCTAGGAAGCCAGGTTGCTTAACAGACTACTGTATGCAACATTCGAGGAAAACACAGAACTATAAGCCCAAGTCCGAATTCTTTCTACCATTCTCCTGTGGAGCTGTACATAAATGTTTGTGAATGAGGCAGTAGGCTAGAAGTCTTACGTAAATATTCATGGTCTGGTAGTAGTGGGGTGCAGATAATCAATGGAGGGAGAGCTCTGGCAATTCAGAGAGAGAAAACCTAGCTGCCCGGGGACATGAAAGAGTTAGGCAGATGGACATTCTTTATTAACCATGGTCCTATTGCTTGCAGGGCCTTCCCTTCATCATGCATGGTTAATTCATCTCTCAGTTACTTCAGGAGTCAAGAGATTTTGCACACATTATGCCAAGGCTAATGTCTTCATACCCTCACTTTCTATTTCCTCCATTTCCTGCAGAAAATTATGAATCCTGACCAGTGATTTCCAGGCATTTAATTCAAATTCTAGGCACTTCCATCTACCTTATTATGTTTCATATTATTTAATAAACATCACATATTGCTTTGTCATGCACAAGAATCTTCACATCTTTTTCATCTTGTCACTGGTAAAGCAACCTTAAGTCAGAGGCCTATGTCATGTTTTTTGCTCCTGAGCAATTGCAACTCAGAAGCAGTTCAGCAGATTGCTCAGGGGCCATCGCTAGAATATGGTGAAGGCAAGACTCAAATCCAAGTTCAGGGCCACCTTGAGAAGGAAACGGCTCTCCAGAGGGGAAAGCCCCCTCCTGTGAGCCGATCGGGGTCTAAAGAGCTGTGTGGGAGGCCTAACCCCTGGCCTATTGGCTTTGGGAAGTTAGGGAAGTGGGAATCTAATGGGTCACAGGCTGCCATGGCCATCAGGGAAAAGGACCCCTGTATTCAAACCAAGGGACTTCCCAGCCCAATGGCAAGGGATGCTTTATGGGCAGCACACAGAGCGGACAGTCCCAAAATCCTCGGTTTTCATGAACATTTTCTAAACTGTACTTTTTCTTTTAATGAGGCTAGCATTTTTATACATCTCTTAGGATTTGTAAATGTGAAAATACGTTCAATAATAACACCCATTTAAATTGCAAAACTCCCGCACTGGAGTTGATTTTTAAATATTCGCAGACTTGAAATCCTGCTGGTTCACTGAGGAAGGCAATTAATCTCGTTGGCAAATGCGATCATTATGTGTATTTAGAGGTGGGGAGTTTGTGGGGGGAGGTTAACAGAGGAAGGGGTAAAATATTGTCACGCGGCTCCATTTGTTATAACATTATTAGTTATCAGCCACCACACCAAAAGTGTGTTCACCAGTAGAATGTCTTATTTTATTTTTTATTCTGTTGGAATTTTTCAACATGAGTGGTTTATGAATAATTAAATATCAGAGAGGCAAAAATTCAAATCAGCTGGGCTTTGTGTTTATTGTTTTATTTGCATTTATGCAGATAAAACCGTCCCATCTGAGAGCCTGTTTGAGAATTTAACACTATATTTGCGAGCACTGAAGAAATCAATTAATGGAAATTAAATGTTCGAAGTTTCACAGTCTGACAGATGCAATCTCGGACTGAAGTTGTTGGGTGTTCACAGGCTGGAGGGGAACAACCCAAGCCCCTAAATTGAATTGCTACCATAGAGCAATTAGTTTATTGATTTAATTAAGAATGCCACCTTTTAATTTTCAGGTCATGATTGAAACATTTTCTGATTGAATAGATGAGAGAACACAGAAGTGATAGATCTGTGGGAAACAGTCTTTCGATACATCAAAATCGAATGTGAAACCGACCCCGCGTGTTGACTCTTGAGCAGATAGGCACTACATGCAGATTATTTGGGGACTTCTAAATGTTCAACAAACTGTGGATTCCAAGAAAATAAAGTAGAATTACAGAATTCCATGCACCCAGAAAGCCAAAGACCCTAGGTATGCTTTTAGAAATAACTCTCTAGTAGGTCAACAATGAACTTTCCTCTTTCAGAGGATTCTCATGTTTCACGTTTCCACTATGTGGGACAATGTAGTTTTTAGTATTTTTAGCCAGAGGCTTTCCTTTAAAAATCATGAATATTCTTTCATTAACAGCACATCTATCCTTCTACAAATGTCTACAAGTTTGACCCCTCTGTACCCATCAGAAGAGTTACCTACCATGTCCAAGATGAACTTGGTTATCCATGTAAAAATGCACAGAGGGAGAGCCACGGGTTGTAGGGACACAGCCCATGACATTTTATATAGAGAGATGCTAACACACTCTTTAGATGTATGTTATATATAAAGATGCCCATTTGTTGAAGTTCTTTAGATACAATTTGAATACTGTACTTAAACAAGTCCTTTAAGCTAAACTTCTTTAAGACAGGGACAAGGTACTGAAAAATGAATGAAAAAAAATATATATATACACACACATACATACATATATACATATTTTAAGAACACACTAAACACAAATGGGAAAAATCCAAGCATTAAAAAATAAGTAAGTGCTAGTCCTTAAGAGGAGATGCTAAGCTTTGGACTATTGTTACTATAGAAACCCCACCCCTTACTATTTTTTCAGCATTGTGATTATGACTTGGATTTTTGGACATGCCTCTCATGTGCCAGACTTCGGACACTCTCATTGTGAGCATTATCTTTTCTGTGCCTTGCAGTACTGGATAGGGTGGACGCTACCTCCTTCCCCATTTTACAGATGAGGAAACTAAGGTTTGGGAAGGAGACGAACTTGCCTAGAGCCTCTGGCCAATTCTACTGCCCTCTGGCTCCAAGTGCGGGTTCTTGGGATGATATGTTCTGGCTGCCTTGGGCTGCAACAAAGTTCTGACTCTTGGAAGGATGCTGGGATGGAAGGTGAGCAGAGCAGTGGAGAGATTTCTGCTGGAGATGATGGTGCTTTACCAGCATCATGGGTGGGTGGGGGGCATGCCTTGCAGCAGGGCGCCCTTAGACTGAGCAGCACTGCCCAGTGGTCTCTTGTAGGGAGAAGGCACAGGACACAGGACACACATCTACTTACTGGCATAGGGCGAGTTGGCAGCTGAGCCGTTGAGGAAGGTTGGGGAGCCACCCAAATTGGACATGGCGGCAGAGCCGTATCCGTTCATGCTTGTGGTGACAGAGTTATAGTTGGTTTGCTGAGGGGTGGTGCTCGGCACGTACCCATGTGGTGACACGCTGCTTGAGTTGCGGGTAAAACCTGAGGGGTGGGGACAAAACCAGGGGTGAGGATGGTGTTCAGGTGGAGGCCGTCCTGGCTGGCTCTGGGAAAGGAAGGTCTGTTTGTTGCCCCCTGGCCACCACCCAGAGGGAAGGGATCGGGTGATTCATGTGCGTAGGTTGGTGGTGCTAGCTCTGTGATTAAAATGGGAAGCGAGCAAAAGGCACATTTCTTAGGAGATCATAAATACTTAGCAGGGCTGTGAGAAGTGGCAATGCAAGGCCTATAAATTATCATTTTGGAGCAGAAATAAATACCAATCTAAGAGATGTACCCTGGAGTTAACAGGTTCCTCTTCCCTGGGCAAGAATGATGTGCTTTGGCCCCTCAGAACTTTAATTCCAGCCCTCTTTGCGTTCTGTCATTCGTAGTTTATGGTGAACAGTCAAATGCAGAGGTGGCTAAATGCATGAGTCCTTTCTAGTCCCTAGGCCCCGTTTCCAGATGCAAGAGTAGAAGCAACATTCTACAATAATACACACGGACTAGGAGTCTCTCTTTTGGGAAGAAAATAACTTTTTAAAAATAAAAATAGATGTCAAACAAATGGTGTAGGAAACTTGAGGTTGGAAAGGCAGGGAAGTGGGAGGGTTAAACAGAGTCAGTTCTTACCCTGATTGGTAGCTTGCGATGCCTCCGAGACATTCACGGCCAGTTGTCCACTGAAGGAATTCACGCCCATCATCCCTGTGTGGACCGAGGTGTTAGCAAGGGCCGGGAGCTGATTGTGGTTGCGAGGAACACTGTACAAGGCCTCTGCAATGTCAGCTGCTCTCTTCAGAATGATTTCCTGAAAAGTCAAAGGAACGTCCCCTTTAGCGAGCCCCAGTCGCAGTCCCAATAAGACTATTTCTTAAGTGCTTACTCTATGACAGGCAGTGCTTAGGGTTTTCCAAAATGACGCACCGTATTCATTTCTGCATTCCTGCTGACAAACCTGAGTATTATCATTGCCACACCCCAATCACAAATGGGGAAACTGAGGTCCAGAAAGGCAAAGGTCTCACTTAAGGACACTCATTTATTTAAGGGCAGAGCTGAGATGCCATTTATGGACTTTGGAAGTCCATTGGGGTTTCACCTCTCTACCAGGAACACCCAGGAGCTTTGAGGTCACTGCATGGTAGGGGACAGCAATTCATGTCCCCTACTGATATGAAGGACAAGACTGGGAACCTGAGTTAGTCTGAGTGTGTGCCCAATACTGACTCAGGAAACAGGAAATAGATAAGGATTTGTCAGATTCAGTTTCCTAGGCAAATTGAAGTCTATATGTGGAGTTGTCCTATGAAATGGAAGTGAACAGTTCTACTTGGACTTCATTATACTTTTTAGGAGGAGAAATTAAACCCCCCTTCTCCTCCTAAATTTGCTTGAAAACCTGAAGGAAAATAAAGTACCAGCAACTCTCTTCTTCAATTATAAAGTACATTCCCAGTAGAGATTAGTTTTTAAACAGAGTACTTCTTTTAAGGAAAACAACTCAATAGAGAAGGCAAGAAAAGATTTGCAAAAAAAAAGAAAGGATTTACTAACCCTGCATCATGTCCTATCGGAATTACTTATCCCCTTAACTCACGTGCATGGCTTTTATATCTTTCTGCTTTCTCCTACCATAAAGAATCTGAGGTCTTCAACTAAATGAGGACATCCACAGGGGCTAGAGACTCAGACTCACCTGGTTGTTGTGTGGCATCCCATACAGAGCTTCTACCAGATCTGCAGCCCTTTTGAGTATCACTTCCTGTCAAGAGAAAAGGAGAGAGAGGGCTCGAAATGAAAGCCGGTTGTCCTTATCTTTCCACGTGATCATATTCTGGTCCTCCTGACTCTACTTTGCCAAAGCACACATGGCTATAAAAGCAGTAGCTCAGGGATCCCCAGAATGGCGTTAAATCCTCAATTTATCCTTGTTCACATACACACTTAATTGAGTCAAAAGGTGAGCATCATTGGTACTGCAAGATAAAATAGATCACTCGATAGTCTGCCATGGGCACGATAAAGCACTCATATGTTTATTGCTGAATACAATTCCGAGGTCATTTGCTAGATTACTACAATCGATGTCATTCAGTGCATGTTATGAATCCCTAAGATGTGTTTATTTTGCACTTAATTGCTTATTCCCGGAACCATGACCTTATCAGACAGGTCATTTTCAAGGGATTTCCAATCAATCTTCAGTTACTAGGAGCAAGTAGCATTAAAACTTCTTTGGCTTATCCCTCCTGTATGGCCCAGGTGTAGGGAGTGAGGCAGTACACTGTTTAGGCTCTGAAGAAAGGATTCTCCTGTCTCCAGAAGCCCCTCTCTAAAAAAAAACATTTCATGACTAGCAGCATGTTTCTCTTGCCCTATTCTTGGCTACTTCAGTATTCTTTGCTGTCATTTTTCCCCTTTTGCTCATTCATTCTGATCCTGGATGTCTGCTTTGCTGCTCATTCTGGCTGATGAAAAAGTACCTCCCTCTTTTCATGTAGGGGGGCTTTCACGTTTAGCTTGCCTGGTTCTAATCATGTGGGGTACTCCAAAAAAGTGCACGCAGTGGTAGTTTTTTTTTTCTTCTGATAAAAAGAATGATTCAGTCTTCATGATGACCTAATTACTGCAGATTCATTTATTTCAAAATATGAAAAGGAAAGCAAAGTTTGATGCAGGTAAAAATGTGGGCTTAGCAGAGAATCAAACCTAAGAGCATGGTGATTATCCAAGGTGATGCTCAGGAAGCTCTGTTTACTATTTCCTGCTGCTGGTTAAGTTTCAGACAGAAGTTTAACTTTAAATGTTTCACACAATGGAGTTCAGCATGGAGAAGCAGAGCCGTTCAATTTTCACAGACTGCAGACACTGATCAGAAAATAGGGAAATAATTGCGTTCATTTTGCTGTCACCAGAGCCTCTTCAAAAATCCTTGAACAACTCTTGAAATGACAAGCTTTTAGATACATATTAGCATTTTTCAATTTTAAATTCTCTATAATATAAGATAAAACAGTTGTCATACTGCCGTAACTACTTATGACATATATAATGTCCTAAATTCAAAAATGAGATAGAGGGGTTTTCAGTTCTCAATAAACATTTATGCTTGCCTTAAGCTGTTAGACCCCCTGTATAAAACAATTCAGTTATTTTCCATGTAGAGAGTGAGAAGCATTATATAATCAATGGAGTTTGAACCAATATATCTGAAATCATTTCTTTACTTTTTAATGCAAGCTACAAGATAATTTACCACTTTTTGTTTGCAGTATTGTCTGACCACAGCAGTTAATAATTCACTATGGTATGGGCACACTAAACCCTATCCTCAGATCAAATTCAGCTTGTGTTGCTTTTGCTAAAACCTCATGGCTTTATCTGGCTCTTAGGAAAGATTAAAACAAAAACAGGATCAAGTTAGTTTATTTACTAAGATTTGACTTCTCTGGGTTTATGTTCATTTATTTCTTCAAATAAATATTTATGCCAATGTTTGGGCTTGGCAGAGAAGGTATTTTTCTTTCTTTTCATTTGTGGGGGAAAATACAAATTTATCAAAAGCAGGAGAGGCGCAGTAAGACATCGCACTTGGGAACTTCACTCTTGCAATGTTATAACTGGGGACTTGTGTCATATTTTAATTATTTTAATAGATTTCACAGAACCAGGGAGAAGGGAAGTTCAAAACTTACTCCATGATTTTGAAGATTTTATAAACTTGAAAAAATACCATCTTTTGAAGCATATTAAATATTTTCATTTTACATATTTTTGGTGACCCTGTTTTTCAGCAACAGAATCCACTTGGCATTTGATCCTCTGAAAGTGAAGCACGTGGATCTGATTTCCTAAAGTTGCACCCTGCTCTGATCCATGATGGGGGGCCTGTTCTTCCATTCTGCACATTGACACAAGCGTGTCATCAGCACGACACTGCTTCAGGCCAGCAGTCTTGACTTCGAGGAGAGTGAACCTGGCTTTCTAGTCCTAGAAGCTGTGTCCTTCCATGATATCTCACCCATTTGAAAGTGCCCTGTACTGTGGTATCAACTTAGGGTTCAAGGGAGACCCCCGTTTGGTTCAGTGCTGCCAATGCTGATATTTGTTATTTCTGCAAATGGGAAGGAGAAAGGACATTTCTGGGTCCTCCATGAGTTAGTGCGACAGACCTGCAAGGTGCTTGGATTTCGGTGACCAGAAAATTGCTCTCACCTCGATGTCATTACGTTCCCAGTGAACTAGCCCCCAAGCGTGTTTGTGTTGGGGATCTAATATATTGCCTTTCAATCAGAGCTGAGAGCCACTGAACACACAGACAGAACATGACGAGCAGGTCAGGAAAGCAATAAAGATTTTACAGAGCTGTCCAAGGTGCTAAATTTACTCAATAATGGGTTTGGCACCATGGTGTTAACCTCTCATTTACTACCAGTTTGAGGGACTAAATTGAAGTAGCTGACTTCATTTACCTTGAAATGTATATTTTATGACATTATGTAAGTAGATTGAAAGGGCACTGCAGTTTTAACAATTTAAAGGCTAAAGCATGTTTAAGATGAAACTTGAATATTTATTGTATATTGCACTTAAAGTATATAGAATGTTAAAATGTATTGATTAAATTTGTAAAAGGCATTATAAAAATGACAGGTTGTATAAAAGATGTATGCCTTTAAAAATCAAATTGAGAGTATATGCTATCTCTTCTGTGGTCACAAGTGTAATTTTTTTGCAGTTTTATATGGTAATTTGAAAATTCTGTAATTTCACATTAGGAAATGATTGAGCCTAGGACATTGAAAAAAAAAAAAGAAGAGGAAACTTCCCATAAGGGAAAGAGCTGAGTATTATATATAATCTTTTGTCTCTGAAATTGTTCCTAAAGTCCTATTTTTGTGGCATTAAGAAGGAGCATAGTATAAGGATCCTTCGATTCTAATATTCAATTTTAGTATTTCTGAAAAGAAAAAGCACTTGGAAAGTACTAATATCTAATTTTTCACGGCATTTATTTGTCAGGAGAGATTTTCTCTTCTTTTCATAATGTTCAAAACGTCTCCCTGCTTGCAGTTTCGAACATGAGAGTAGAGATTAGACTCCTCCAAGATAATTAATCCTATCCTTGGACTTGGAAAAAAAATCCCATTTGGGAATTAAAAAGACAAATACTTGTATTCTAAATATTGAAAAGCCCCAGAGCCTCCTTAACGATATAAAGCTTGTTCTCCAATCTACATCCTGAGTCAAACTATGTGTTTTTTTCTTTTCAGGGCCTCGGATTGTCTCTCTTAAAGAAACAGAAAAATGTCTGCTCCTTAAAAGCAGCAACTTTTTCCTTATCTGTTTCCTCTCGCCATCAAAATCTGGCTTCGTCTCTCTTGCAGTGATCAACAGCTGATGGTTACGTGAGTGGAGGGCTGTAGAGGCAAAAGTGGACATGACATAGGAACTCATTTAGAGTCTCTAGAAACAGTGGAGAGGCTCAAGGAGGAACCAGGCTCTAAGAAACAGCTGGAGTGAAACCACACTAAATACTAATGGCTTGGAACTTTGTTGATAAAAATGCTAAACGGGGTACAAATACAAAAAGAAGATTCTGTTCTACTTTCTAAGCTTCAGACTGATCCGTTGGCAAATACTTTTTGAGCTTTTGGTTGCCCCAGTCATCACACGTGACATTATTCTCCAGCAACTTTCAAGGCACGTTTTATCCCAGCACCCAGTTGCAGGGTTCCATGGGGCTTATCCAAGGTTACCCTGGTCCTCTGGTTCTGCCCTCATCACCCAGTCTCCTCTCCCTGTGCATCTGAAGAACTGCTCTCTCTTCTGCTGTAGTCACTCCTCCCAGCCTAGAAGCAAAACGCAGGGCCCCTTCCAGAGCCTCCTTCTTTTGCCATTTCTTCTTTCACCTTTTCTCTCCCTTCTTTGCAGTGTCCAGCCACAGTGCCTTCCACCCCTCCAAGCCTGCTACAGAAGGTAGCAGCAGGGGTACAGGAATGAAAGGGAGAGCTATCATTTATTCAAAGTGGAACGTGAACTCATCTCCACAGAGTCTCTTAACGTGCCGTTCAAATTACCATTCGGCAAATGAGGAAACTGAGACTCAGACAGGTCAACTAATGTTCCCCGAGTGTACATGGCTAATGAGTGGCTGAACAGGGATTCGACCCCAGGTCTCTAAGAGCCCCAACTCTAAGAAACAGAATTTCTATTCTATCAGAAAGAATTCCACCTTCTGTGATACCCTACCTCCTCATGTGTTCCATTCCTCTGAAAAATAGTGTTGACCCTCTTCACCACCCAGCATGACACCTCGTCCAGGCCATGGGGTCATTCTGCTCTACTCTGGTGTGAGTCAGGCTTCACCCTCCATAGATACACTGGAGACTTGTTGAGGCCAGGTACATGTCTCAGTCGCCTTCTCTAAGCTCCTAGCACAGTGGTTAGTGAAACTGAGACCTTGAGACATTCTTGCTGAAAAGTTTATTCTAAGACATCATTGCTGATTTTAAAAAGGACATGGCTAATTTATATGATGAAATGACAGTCAGATATTTGGTATAATTTATAAAAGCAGAAGACTTAAATTTGGTGTTTCATTTGGCTCCAGACTTTTTAATCCAATATATAAATTCCCAAAGGTCAAGTTGTGATCACTGTTGAGTTTTTTTGTGTCATTTTTTTATGAAGCTGCTCTTTCACTCCTGCTGGCTCCTGCTTACATTTTAATTTTGTGATTAATATAATGAATCATGTCTAGTACAGACATTATCTCAAGTTATAGGCTACTAGCAACATGAGCTTGGTCTTGATATACATCAGCCTTCCATTAATTGCACCTTCAGGCCCTTAAACATACTTAGGTATTTACATGTTCTCAGGAAGCCACCTTGGGAACCAGGCATAGCGTGTCAAATATGCAGACATAGCTAACTCATCTTTCCTTCTATTTCATGATAATAAAACCTCTGAAGATTATTCACCATCTTTGGGAGTCTTCTCTTTAGCTTTTGACCACAAATATGTAACCAATAAGTTCACTGTCACTGGCTACTTCTAGCCCTCCAGGTTGGAGGAGAAGGTTGTCTTAAGTGGCCACTACTGGATTCATTTATAAATCCAATTCAAGTTGTGAGTCACTTGACCCAGAGGAACAGGGGAGATGATCCGACCTTTGGTTTGCACCCAGCATGTACTGGTCACCCATAAAGCCAGTGGATACCATTTACCAGCATGACATTAATTTTCAAATATCAGAATCAGATTTTGAAACTCTGGGAACACACTCACAAAATTCAAGCCTAGGGATGTATTCATAATTTGTGAGGATAGTCTCTGTGGCCTGTGCTCACCTAACTGGGAGATAATGTTTTGAGGGATGTCGAAGAAGGCAGAAGATAAAACTACAAGCATTAATTATCAAAGTCAAGTGGAGTTGGGTGATCCCTGAGAAAGAAATGCAATACTTTACTGTCCCTGCAAATTTCCCTGACACCTATTTATCAGCAATCTACTTTGCCTTATCAGGGGCTGGACATGCAGCAGTCCAGATATCAGCAACGTAAAATGCAGTGGAGTGGCAAAATCACTCCTGATTTAGAGAGGATAAGCATCTATCAATGGAGTCCGCATCGATTCCGCTGGCCTCCTCACCCATAGTTACAGTAGGGCCTACGTTGCACCCAGCTCACTAGACTTCAGCCCTGCCTCTGCCCCTACTTGCTTTGAAAACTCTGGGTTTTCACTACTGACCGGAAAACCCCAATGCTGAAAAAATTGATTGGCTGTTTCTTGCAGCCCATTTCCCGCAGAGCTGGATGTACAATGCGATAAATACCAGTTGTACCGAGATGTATTTCTGAGCGTGGTTTTATATCCCGACTTCCTTTGTGTTTATTCAGCCAAATGGAAAATTCCACAATCGTCGTCTCTGGCATTCTAAAAAATCAGTATAATGAGGGCAGTGAGGGATAGAGGGAAACAAACCAAAATAACGCTTGGGCACTGTTCAGTTTCCGATCCTCTGAGACATTCCTCAAATTTTTCATTCTTTGTGTAATATGAACTTCTTGAAATAGAGCTTACTGCACATCATTAGAAGCCTGGAGTGTGACACTTTAAACAATCTTTACTCAGAAGCCCTGTGACTGAGAAGAGTCACTTACATTTAGCATGGATATAATTAAACATGTTTCTGTTGAAAGGGGCACTCTCATTATGGCTAAGGACCACTTTAGAGTAAATTGAAATGGAAAGGAGCACCGAGGAGGTGTAGGTAGCAAGTGGTTATTTCCAGGGAGGCATAAAATGCCAAATGTGTAACAATTATATTTTACAACCGTGCATTTCTAAAGACTTCATAGTATTTTATTCTATAAGAAGCATCAGCTGAACCTGCTGAGTGTCCCACAGAACACTCGAGTGCCACCTTGTCTGTAGTCTAGAGAGAAAAGTAAGATTCAAACCGCAATCAAAATCTGTAACAATTTCTAGAATGGAGAGATTCGATGTTTCGAAAGTCTACTGTGGTTATTACCAGAGGCCAAGGTTTCAAAAGCATTCTGGAGAAAATGCAGGAGGGTCTTCTGGTCCTCCTCTAATTTTAACGTTGATTTTATGTTCAGATGAGATGACAGCCCTGGTACTTCCCCAACATGTCATTATGTGTCATCACCCGGCAGGGCTGGAGGTACACCAGAAGCTTTGCCTTTGTTAAAAACATGGTGCAGGGTCATGTGAAATTAAAGTAGGTTGTAAGCTAACGCAGCCATATCAACGTAAGACATACCAACTTACATGATTGACTTTTACGGTGGAAAGAAAAAGGCTGTTTTCAAGCAGCTGTTATTGCCTCAATGGAAAAAAAAAAAAAATCAATGAAAGTGAAATGAACAAGAGATTTTGTCTGAGTTGCAGTTAATACCACTGAAGAGCTATGGATATTAAAAGGTCAACAAATAAATTAGCCAGAGTGTTATGAAATGAATGATTTGGCTTATAATTTTATTGAGTGAAAATTGTTCGCTGCCTATTAGACCAGGTAATTTTTATCTGGTGCCTCAATTACTGTTCCATAAGCAATAATATAGTTGTAAGAGCTGCCGGTTCGATTGCGTGACCTCTGAGAAGCTGGCTAGGACAGCTGGCTTTGCTATGATGGATAACTGAGCTTGGGTGCCATGAGGGGCCAAGCCTCCCTCTCCTGCAAGGGGATCTCATAAAAGAAACATTACAACTTGATTCATTTTACCAAAATGTTCGGCTTTTCAGGTGTCAGCAGTTAGGTATAAATTGTGAAGCCAGGTATTCCTAAGAAGACTTACAACAACACTCCCCCCTTCCTCTTTCCGGTCTCCTGGCCTTCTCTTCTAAATGGTGGCATGGTAATTGGTGAATGGGAACCTGGGGTGTTCCTGCCACAAATACTCGAAAAAATGGTGTCTGCCCCTTCGTAGGCATGACCTGCTTGAGGTACAGAGCTGAACCTGGTCACCTCTGGTCGGCTCTTCTTATTCCAATTCATTGTACTGGTTTAAGACCAACGCTCTGGGTTGGGTCCTGCAGAGTGGCCTTGGAAATCGACTTTCTGATCAGGATAAAAGACTGCTGAAAGAGAAAGCTCTGGACAGAGGCGCCTTTTTCAGGGGTAGGTTGTAAAGTCAGCACATGAAACAAAAACTGCCTAGAGTCAAAATTACCCTTGAAAATCTTTTAAGTCACCTTTAAGTCACCAAAGCCTGGATGTTCAGAAAAGAAAGGAAAAAAAATAAGTCAAAAATTAACTACTTCTGTTTCTTTTTGTCTTTTGACTGAGGCTTCCCTTTCCCTGGGGCAAGGCAGAAAGCAGGATCGGTGAGTACACAAAGAGGTGAATTGGTCAAGTGTAACCAAGTGCATGTATATGTATGTTTCTGGCATGAGTGTGGACAAATGGATGTGTCCATTTCTGTTTGTGGACACCTACTATAGCTAAACTTGAATAAGTGATATGAGTCCTTCGAGAACTACACTATACTTTAAGCACATCCAAAAGAACACAAAAAGAGTTTGCTTTTGCTCCTTAAAGTGTTGCACATTGGTTATTACCTGTACCTCCAGGTGAATGATATCTGTAAAGCATGACTCCCAGGGCTTTCCAGATGACCTTGAGTACAGCTGCAATTAAAATTCACTGGCTCCAGACTGCTGGAGCTCGGTACTTATTACTCGAGTGCTCAACTGAAGTGTTACTCAGGGCTGATACTATGAGCAAAGCTTCAGCTACTGCAGCATCTCTGCTCCTAAGGGTTTCCGTCTTTAAGAGGTGGATACTGGGTGGCTGGGAAGTGGAAATGAGTTTGCCCCTGTTCCTCCTGTTACTTCTTAAACTCACGAGTAATTACATTCAATGCCTCTGTACACCCAGTGTGATATGAAGTAGGTTACATTGAATCCTCTCATCAAGAGCTCAGTGCTAAAAAAGAACTTGAAAGAGTTCCAGAGCTCAGCTGTTGGAGAAGTGTTCTTACAATTTCCCACCACAATGACTCTGCAGCTGAAGAGAAAAAGAATGATCTCCAAGGTTTGTCTGTGTGTTTTTAATTCTTGCTGCTACTTTCGCCTAGCTCAGCCATTTGTGAGCTAACCTCAGTCAATGCCACCGCTTCCTCCAACTCCCAACCAAGCTTGAGGGATTTTGAGATTAGTTTGCAAAACTGTCTCTCCTTAAAATTCTTTTTTTCTTCATCCCAGGAGGCTGTGCTTGGGATACTGGCGCTGGCTCTGAAGCCTTGTGGACTTGGCTGCAGTCCCTGCCCTGCCACTTCTACAAAGTGCAAACACACGCCTCCATTTCCTCATCTGTAAAACAGGGTTAATCCAGCACCCCCAGCACCCTGTGCAGGAGATTACCTACAGTTAGTGCTCAGTGAGCAACAGCCAACAGTATTTTGACAGACTCCACTTATATTCCAAAGAAGTTTGGCAAATATGTAAATTCTTGTAGTCAACGTGGATTGCATTTCTCAAGTGTTATGTTTGAGTTGTAATTCCACTTACAGAGCACTGTAGAAGGTTCTGCATGGACAAGTGGTGAGGAAGTATAGCAAGGCAGTCATTTCTTTTCTTTCTTTTTTTTTGGGGGGGGGGGTCCTAGGGAATTTATCCCAGAGGTGCTTAACCACTGAGCCACATTCCCACATCTTTTTATTTTTTTTATATTGAGACAGGGTCTTGCTAGGTTGCTGAGGACCTCTGAGTTGTTGAGTCTGGCTTTAAACTTGTAATCCTCCTACCTCAGCCTCCTGAGCCTCTAGGATTACAGGCATGTGCCACGGTACCCCTCAGTAATTTCTATTTTCTAGCAGCATTAGCAGCTCTGAACCTCTCTGAACCTCGGTTTCTCATCTCTAAAATGGGCATGATATGGTAATAACAGGAAGAATGATTTACTACAAAAATAAGAGAGTTAACCATTAAATAATCGAAGGAAATAATGATTATATTATTTTGGGGGGGCCAGGGGACTTTTTAGTGTTGCTACAACTTCTTTCCCAGAAAAATAATATGTACAGGCATGTGCACTACACACACACATGATTTATATACAATTTCTGGGTGTATAGGATTGTATATACAATTTCCGAGTGTGGACGAGTGGGAGGGGCTACCAAGCCCCTCAGCAGGGCACATTATCGAAATGGGGAAATGGAATTTGCCTGTAAGTTTTCTGGCAGTTGTGGAAGAAGCAGGGGGAAATGGACTGCATTCCATAGTTTGTGTTTTTGACAAGAGAACGCAGAGACAAAATGTTTCCTGGAATCGAACTCAAGGGCATATTTTCCAAGAGCTGAATACACGATAACATTTGCATTTGTTTCTGTGTTTTTGAACAGGGTCACTCTCATTTCTGGATGTAATATTGATAGCGGTTTCTTAAATTTAAAAAGTAAATAAATAAATACAGATGATGAGAGAGAAGGAGACAGAAGCCATGTCACAGTGTGGAAGGCGAGGATGCAGGGTTTTTCTTTATCCCTTCCTGAAACTCTCAGTCACCCCCTTTTTCTGCTAGGGGGCAATGTGGTTAGGCAGAGATTTCTTATTTGTATTTTCACTTATGCAACTGCAGGTTTTGAATTACTGATCGTCTTTGCATAAAGACTAAAACAATAAAAGCATAATTAGAATACACTGTATGCAGCCGACTCCAGTTTTATTTTGCCCCAGCTCTGTATTTATGATAAATCGCTAAACACGAACGCTCTTTAGGGAAGGTGATTTTGGGTCTCGTCTCTCCTCTGAGCAAAAACAGTGCCTGTGACTCTAGTCTGAATTTCAATTTTGCAAGTGTACAGTTGAACTGAATAATATTTGGCACAATGCAGTGCACAACTGAGCCACTAAATGGCTGATTTACTAAATTATTATTAGATGAGCCCTTGCTGTTCCAAATGAAAGTGCAGTCACTGTCTTCCTTCATGGTGTGTTCAAATTGTTCTGTGTTTAAATATTCAGCATGAGGCTAATGTGAACTGATGAACTGAGACTATAAACATTCACTTTCAATACAGATAGAGCGACAGAGAGGCAACATATCATGTGGCCTGCGGAGGTGAAAATGATTTATAGTTAAGGATGTTGCTGCCTTCTTCCATTACTTTAAGGGACTCTTAATTAGCCTGGTGTTTGAAATGACTAATTCCCATGTACAGGAAGAGCAGCTTCATGGCGTCTGAGGTTTTCGAATGTCAGTGAAGGAGAGACTACTGTGAGCACTTGCTGCCTCGGGGGTTCCGAGCCCTGAGTTTTACTCATGGGGCTCGGTGGCACCTGCAGAGTGGCGGATCTGCCAGAGCGACTGTGGTGTTTGACATTCAGTGTGCTTCTTGACCCACCCAAGAGGCCTACAATCCATCCTTCCTGCAATCTGCTCCCTTGCAATCTTCGTCCCTGACAATTCACATCGACTCTCACAATGGCGTGCACCCCCATCTCACTGGCTTCTTCTCTGACACCTGCTGGAATGAGCAACAACCCTTAGCTCCTTGGATGAAAAGAAGCCTTCCTGCCTCTGCCCCTTTGAGGGCAGTTACAGGCAAGCACTTAAAATACTGTGATCACTTACAGTAGATTAGAATTTTTTATTGGTGCCGGGTTGCCATAACAACACGAAGACAGCAGATGACTTAAGCAAGGCTTGCAAAGCAAAAGGCTGCTCATCTGGCAGTTAAAATGAATACAGTTCATTTCACAAGTTTCCCATATGGACTCTTAGTGTATGGTAATGAGGAGACCATATGGTGAGAGAAAATGCAATGAGAACAATTGGGTTCCAGTGGCTGAGTGGGAAGTTGGGAGAGAAAACCCGGGTGAGAGATTCTGGTGCACTCTCTGGGTTCAAGGTTTGGCTGGGGTTTGTTTGGGATGGTTGTTTTCCATAGGGGTTTCAAGTTTCTTAATCTGTTCCTTAATATGTCGGCTGTGCGAAATGACAAACATCTTGCAAATTTTGCAATATCATTCATCACAAACTGTCAGCACTGTTTGCAAATCTGACTTGCAAGATCTTTTAAATGTGTTGTTCTTAAAAGGCAACAGTACCAAGTTTTTAGACAAAGTGCAGGAAAATTTAAGCACTTCTGACAAGCAGAAACATTAACGGTAATCATTTTAAAAACACTCGCATCTTTTGCCTGCATATTTAGCTGTAAATAATGCTAGAATGTATAAAAGCTTTAAAGTAAAACTGTAATAAATACTTTTTATTATGTTTCATAAAGGATAAAAAATGCGTCGAGCCCCGTATCCGTGCTATCTCTGCATGGGAACGTATAGAGATGGATAGCTCCCTTTCTCCTTACTACTAACCAGATTGGGAACCTGGGAGGACAGCTTGAGAAAGACTCTCCAGTCAATTCTGTACCATACATGCTTCATAAAAGATGAATATAAATGCATTAGTTAGACACGGTGAGCTAAATTAGAAGGTCAGGCAGGGCTGGAAGGGCTGAAAAATCACACAACCAATGAGTGTAATTACTCTTTTTTAAGTCTATTAAGTGGTGTTGTTCTATCAAGGCTCAGGGGTATAGGACATGAAGAACAAGATAAAGTAATGTGTATTTATTACTCCCACTGGATCAATTTACCAGATATTTTCAGCTCCATAAAGCAAAATACACAAATGCAGCCTTTGTTACTTTGCTCAAACTGCTTTATTTTCTCTAAAAGAGGAACCAGTTCTTGGAGAAAAATATCTCTGGCTTGGATAGATTCCCATGCCAGTCCCTCTCCATGGAAGGATGACAGAAACTGCTGGAAATCTAGGATGACAAGGAGGTGCCAGGGAGGAAGAGGAGAGAGAAGCTAATCACCTCCAGGCAGAATTATTCAGATTATGGGATCTGGAGCAAAAGTGGGAATTCAGTGTGGTAGACTATTCCACAGAGGAGGTCAGAAGAGCCAAGAGGTCTGGAGACTTGCTATGATGGTCAAAATCAGCGGGAGGACAAGCCAAGGGTCAGACTCGGTCCTTGGGCTCTCGGCATTCACTTTCTCCTTGGCTTCTAATACCAATGCTGTGGGCCAGTTTTATAGAGGAGAAACTGAGGCTTGGGAGTTGCATGCATCTGCTTTCCAGAATCTGCAGCTGTCTGGCATGAGAGCCCACTCTCTTGGCCTCTATATTCAGCAAAAGCCTTGATGAAGCCTTGCTAGGCTCAAAATAAGCATGAAGTAAACATATCCAGGATTCGCAGCTAATGCATGGAATGCTGGGTCATCTCAAGGTCTACTCTTGCTGCTGTGAGCTCAGGCTCAGAGACCCCTTATGAGGATGGCTGGGTCACTGAATGGAGACACCTCTGGCCTTCCAAACCCAGAGCTCCTTGCTCAACGTTTCTGAATTGCATCACTACAGCCGTCAGCATCTTGTAGTTCCTAGCTGACCACGGTCCCCATCCCCCTCACCTCTACATTGGAAGAAAAGTCAACCTTGACCCCAAAGTCACATGCCAGAACCCAGAGAAAAATGCAAGTCTGGGTGAAACAGAACAGAATGCCATGATTTGAAAACCTTAACCCACCCTTCTCCATGTGCACATGAAAAAGAAAACCCAAAAAACCATCTAGGGCAAGCGTAATTATAGTATTTTAAATATGTGTGTACAGCAACTATTCCTGATGGCGACTTTCAGAGACAAAATAATTTACAGAAAAGGTCTCCGCGTGCTCCTGTTTCTTCATTTGCTAAATGGGGATGATGTCTGCTTTTCCATTTTTTTTTTCTTTTTCTCAAAAGAGTGGGCTCCAATAAAACAAAGCATGCCCGAGTTCTTTGAAAAAGCACAAGCCTCTATACAAAGGCATATTATTATAGAGAGCTGTCTGCTTGGTCTTTGGCGCAGTTTCATTTGACAGAATATGTGGGTGGTTGTATGAATCTAGCTTTGTCTATTCACAAACACATGGGTTTAATAAAGTGGAGTTTGTTTTTTAAGGTGTGTGGTCCATGGCTCACTGAAACACTCCTGTTTGACAAACACTGACCATGATTCTGAGAAAGGCGGAGCCCATTTTTGTCCCCCTAACAATGGAGAGTGGGAGTATAAATCTCCCAAGTCCACAGGAATACCTTGTGCTGGCTCCATCCGCCACTTCCTGACCCTGCCCTTGAACTCTCGCTCCACCTTAACATTTGGAGCCAAGAGGACAGCTTCTCTGCTCTGAGTCACACTGAGAGCTTCCTGGGGTGGGCTCCTGCAACAGTCCTTGCATGGTCAAGCGGCTAGATGCAAGCTGCCGAGTGTTTCCTTAACACACAAATCCATTGTGTCCTTGATTACTCTTCCCAAACCCAGGAAAAAAGGGCTGAGCATTTCACCATCAGGCCACCAGGGACAAAGTGTCACGTGCCTATGCTATTTGTCCAACGTTTCTGGACATGATGTGCAATTGTAAAAATGTTTTGAAAAGTAACTACACACAACTCAACCCCATATTCCTGTTTTTCTTCTTTCTTTACCAATATGTATATTAAAAAATGCTGTCTGACTTCTTTAGAACTCAACCATGAAAACAGATTTGTCTCCTATTTTTCAATAAATATTTTTAGAGTGGTAACTCTGGGCCAATACTCTGTTGATGGCATGCATGGGATTGCCTCCCTTTATCCTTATGTGATCTTATGAAGTTGGCATGATTATTATCACCATGTTTCAATGAAAAAACTGAGGCTCAGAAGATAAATCACATAATAGTCAATTGCTCACAGGATTTAAGTGTCCTGCTCTGCCGAGGTTGGGTAGAAGAGCTCTCAGAAGCAAGGGTTCCATTCGACTGGTAAAAACATCCTAGCTATTTGCTGTTGAGAGCTAAGTAAGTGCTTAAAATAATCTGACAGGGAAGAATATAGCACCATCCCAACTTGACAGGTAAGGAAATTAAGGCAAAGAAAGGTAAAGAATTTTAACCCTGGTGGCCTAGTAGGCAAGTGGCCAAGCTCTGAGTTCTAATTTGTCCAATGTGACCCTGCCGTTTATACTCTCAAAGCTTCCAGAAGACTCAGATCAAATGCTAACCATGGAGTGAGGGTGTTCCCCAAAGGAAACAATGGAAAGAAACTGCCAGTGTGCCCTCACTTCTGTTCAGCTACTGAGACAGCCAAGGCACTGCCCCTTAGGTAGACACATCGCGTATATCATTGTCCTACAACATTACCCCAGGAAACACCCGGGAGCCATGTTTTTGCCAGAAACAGGAATCTAAAGATAAATCTCTCCATGAAACATCTATGCTATGGACGGGGATTCCCCCTCATTATAAGTAGACTAGCTAATTCGGGTGGAGAGGGGAGGGAGGCCTCTTTCATAGACAAAGATGTGAACATGTGGACACATCATATGATTCCTTCCCTGGGAGAAGCACTTTCGAAAAGTTTTTACCAAAGTGAACAGCACTTGGGTAAAGTTCACCTTGGTAAACTTCACCAGAAAGCTGAAGGCTGAGCCCAAAAGCTGGGTGCTTCTCCCTGTGAGGTGGAGGTAGAAGACAGACACCTCTGCAGTCTCCATCCTTCCGTCTTTGGCCAGGTACGCCCCGGCTCACCCTGTCCCACATGTCTGCACTTGGGTCTGGGGCAGCAGAGTGCTGGACAGGACCTGGTCTGACAGATGGCTTTGCCTACAAGTGCAGCCAGCACGTGGGTAGGAGTACGTGATGAATTGATGCCCCAGGAGCTTCGCCAGGCTGGACAGCCAGCTTCCTTATTACAAGTATTTTACAAGGATACACAGGCTGAGAAATGCCACATCTCCAGAGTGACAGTGGCAAGTAAAGGACTTCTCCACTCCTCCATTGAGTTTGATCTTTTTCACCTGTGTCACAAACGGGACTTCCTGTGCCATCAGTACACAGTGAGGGGCAGTCCCACTGATTCTGTACTTCTTTCGCGCTTAACTGTTGCCTCCCAAGTCCTCACAAAACTTGGCATTTCATGAAACGTACCTAGACTGCTCAGAACAGAAAGGCCCTCTCCCCCACAGGGCCCAAGTCCTCAGGTACAGAGACAGGAATGTCCCCAACTTCTGCAATAGGTACACGATCATCAAGAGGCCAATTCCTTTTTTTCTGCATTGACAATAGCAACACATCACTGTATGACATCTATGACTCTGTCTTGAATTTTTGCTTAATTTCTCACATCTTTGTGTTTTATTTCCCAAGTAGATGAGATGCCTCAGAGGACTGTTTTATTTGTCCAGTTTCAAGATCCCACAACACCTTTTCTTTGGAGCTCTTTTACCCTCACTAGGAAGAATACAGATTCTCCTGGTAAAAATTTGGTGTTGTTCTTCTTAAGAATTAAGGTGATATAACAATTGATCAGCCCAAAGTGGGAACCAGGCTTGTAAGTGTGAATCCTGGTTTAGCAATTTGCATGCTGCAGAATCTTGGGCAAATTATTTAACCTCTCTTTGCTTCATTATTTTCTTCCCTAAAATAGGAAGGAGAGGTAACAGTACCAACCTCAGAGGGTTCTTGTGAGGCTGAAATGACATAACTATCCTTTAAAATAAGCATATCATCAGAAGGCACATAAGTGCTACATTTACTATTATTTTCATTTTAGCACCAAATCCACAAAGCACAAAAATGTAAGCTATGATCTGTGAGCTAATTTTTATCCTTGACAGAGTTTTTGTTTGTTTGTTTTTTCCATTCCAGTTCATCTTTTCAGAACCCATAACCCAAAGAGGAGGTATCCTGACCTTTGGCAAGCGCTCAGGGTCACCAGGATGCCGTGGAATGACCTTCTGTAACCTCTGGAAGCCATAATCAATGGTGGGCTCGTTGAGTGCTGCAGAGAAGAAGTCACTCAATTAGAACATTTTCAGGAAATAAAACAGAGCATGATTTGCAACACAGATGATGTGGAAATAACTGGAAAGTACAAAATTTAATTGATACTCTTACATCATACAACAATCATATGGATAATCTCTTTGTGGATAACCTCTGCAGAGTATTAACTTAGAGTAGCTGAGATTCCAAGAACAATTCTTAGATTAAAGGAAGAGAAAACCTGTAATAAGATTTGGAGAAAGGAAGCCTCTTTGTGCCCCTATTGATTACACTCTCTTGAATTAAACACAATAAAAAGAGAGTCCGGTCTATTGTTTTCCAAATTCCTCACTGTGTTAGGGAATATCTTTGACCTGTCTCACCTGAGAAAATAAAAAAGATGGCAGCTCTGTCCTCTATTCATATTCCGGGTAATGGGTGGGTGTTTCAAAATCTCTTTTCTTTTTCAGTGAACCAAAGTATTCACCTGCATATTTTCTTCCTTTCTAAATAAAAGGACTGTTTTTATAGTTCTGACATTTAGCTATACATTAAAAAACAAGTTACCACATGCTTTACTTAAAATGCATTTCCATTAACCTGAATTTTAAAAGTAAGATTCATACTAGTAACTTAAAAAAAAAAAAAAAAAACTGTATTAAATTCAAATAGGTCCCAAGGCTAATGGAAGCAATTTGTATACCAACCCAAACTGACTGGCCCACTTTTCAAAATACAGGTATGATAATCTTGTGGTTTTAAAAGGACATTTAAATTGAAAGACTGTGAATTTAGTACATAATTATACCAATAGAACCCTTTAACTTGTCAACTTGTAAATCTAAAAGGCTATCAATCATTTCTAAAGAGGAAATAAACCTTAAAATTCCTTGATTGACAGTGCTTACTTTTTATGTAAGAAAAAAAAAAAAAGTGTGGGGGGGGCGGTGGAGAAGGCTGCATAAAGTGGCCAGAAATCCATTTACAAAAGTACATTGTTTTACATAGGTGAGTAAAAAGCCAATAATTACACCTTCAAAAGACACATAAATCAGAGTAAGTACTTTTTCCTCACTTGTATATTTTAAGTTGGAGTGAACTTCAAATAACTTTTTATTAAAAAGATTTTTTCCCAGATGCAATGCTTATTGAAGTAGTTAATAGAGTTGCATTTTCATTTAGGAAAATGTAATCATTTTTGCAAGTATGAGATTCAGCCAACCCTCCTCCCTTTCCAAACAGTAAACTTTCAACCTGTCTCTTGTGGAAATTAACTAAAATTACACCCAGGTGTAGCAAACCTCTCTCTACTAGTATAGGATTAAGGTACAATATTTATTATTCCTCCTATTTTATGAATTACTTTCTAAACCCATGAGAAGAATCCTTTTTTCAAATTAGATTTGTAGAGAAAAAGCCATAGAACTCTTTATGCAGGGAAGCTGATACTCGTAAAATCTGTAGTATTTAATCAAGAAATGCATGAGAGACAGGAATGAGCACCAAGGTTTAAGTTATTTATCGTATCCATCCTCTACCCATAATGCTAATTGCCAACACAAATGTTTTATCATAAATAATAGCTTCAGACAATTAAATGTATGATTTTTAGTATCTGAAAAACATAATTTAGCATCCTAAGAATTCCAAATCTTGGCTTCATTTTTTTCACTCTAAGCCACCCATAAAATTTGAATGGCTGACCCGCCCCTTCTATCGTTTGCATAATGAATTTCAATTGTGTCTAGAAGCTCATGGCTGTTAATTGAAAGACTGATCTATTGGGGGAAGGATGTGATTTTCTGCCTATAAGTCCACCTCACAGCAGAATGACTGGCACTTAGTATCAGCAATTAAAGGAATCAATTCAAATATCATATGGAACTAATAGCTGAATAGTTGAAGAGAAGCCATTCCGCTGCCACAAAGAGTAATTGAATTAGACATATTAAACTCATTATTCAAAGAAAAATAAGCATCTACTTTATGGAAGTATGCTACAAGAGAGAAGATATTTTAAATAGTGAGACAAAGGCTTCTAATTTATTTCTCATGCCTTTATGATTTGCTTTCTGCTCATATTTTTAAGTATGTTGAACTGCATTCAATTTTGGTATTGAATATTACAATGGGATTTGTCCTGTGCAGCAGACAACACTAACACTAAAGATAGGCGAGACAAAGCTCACTGCTCTCAATTCAAAGGAACCTGAAGATTTCTGTGATTGCATTGACTAGAGAAAATAATTAAACCAATTGCTGAGTGGGAGGGGTCAGCTAATAAAGGTTGTCACTCATTAAACACACACACACACACACACACACACACACACACACCTCTCCCCCTGAAAGAAGATTAAATATCTTGGAAGGGGAGGATGGAATCGAATATGATACAGAATAGAACATGATGGAGTAGAATATGAAGTAATAGAATATAATGTAATAGAAAGGCATAGAATATGATGGAATATTAAAATGCAGTCCTCAATGACATGGGAAAAATATTATTTACTGCTGTATAAGTATTGCTATGTTAAAAAGTAAATTACAGGGCATACATACATCATGGTTACTTTGTTAATCAGCATTCCACAGTGCCAGTGTGGAAATTGCTGAATGTTAGTTGTTTCTAAGTAGTTTCTAAGTCTTGGGTCTCAAAGTGCTTTTCCTCCTCCTCTCTGTGCTATGCATTTTCTGTGTTTTCCACAATGAACATATATTAGTTTTATAATCAGAAAAAAAGGTTAAGAGCAAGAGATTGTTGCTGAGATGGAATTTGACCTGCTTGTATAAAGTAATGACATAAGAAACTATGTCTTAAAAGGGGTCTGTATACCCTTTAATAACCTTGCATAGGTTATTACAGACCATAAGAAAAATAAGTAGTATACTCTTGGCCAGTTGTATAAATATGTGACTATTCATAAACTCTCTGAAACTCAGCAGAGAGGGTAATGGGGAGGAATCATAAAGAATGGTATATTTATTTCATCAGTGGGCTAGTCATACCTTAGGGACATACATCTACTCTGCAAGAATGTAATATAAAGTTAATTCTTCAACAAAGTGACCTCATTGTACTCAAGCACAGGGCTCAGGGGGCACCAGTAGGAAAGGGACTAATCAATTTTTTTCCCCTTGAACTTGGGACAATTCTGAGAATGATGGAGAAAGAAAGAAACAACCAAATTGAGTGTAATTAACCACAAATAAAGAAGTATGAACGTCTTGGGTTGAAAAAAGAAAAACAGATGAAACCGTAAACTGCAAAAGCAGTGGACGGATCAGAAGGCTTATGTGGCTGTGCTTGCAAACACCTCATCTGCACGCTCTGGAAAGGACCGGAGCCTGGTGTCGTCCTGAAGCAGTGAGACGATAACAGAAGAAGGCGGGCTCAGAGGTTCTGGACAATCCTCTATCCCAGATAGAAAAGATTTGATATTTGAATCCTCAGAATAAAATGGGACCATGGTAGGCATTTCAAAACTCCCAGAGACACTGGATTATCCACTTATTCAATAATCGTCTATAGTGCCTACTACTTTGCATTGTGGGAACTAGCTGTTGTGTGTCCCAACATCATAAGCCTTTAATTCAGTAGCAAAGCAACCTTAGTTTCAGTACAACAACAACAACAAAAAGCGCTTAAAAGCAGCATAATTCAACCCGGAAGGATGGCTGAAATACTTTGACAGCAGAGTTGGAGCCCAAAGCAGACTCTCCCAGCCAGGCTGCTTCTTCTACTCAAAAGTCCACCATCTTGTCTTCCTCAGCTACTACCTCTGCTCCTTCTTCTAACAAAGCTTCACCAGGCTTACGTGAGACTTTAAGGAGATGTGAGTTTAAACAATGATCAGGGTGTCTTGGAACCACAGACAATTGAATTCAAGAGGTATTCCACTGACCCCTTCCAACTTATTCACTGGTAGATATTTACTGAGTCAGCATGGTAGGGTCTTAGCTGTTTTTAACATACACTGGCCAGTCTGACACTTCTCTGCAAACACATTAAAAGCAAGGTCAGATGCTCCGCAACAGGAGAGAGAGCAAGCTTGCAGGGACAGATGCTTCAGCCAAGATGGAGGCAAGTTCTCTGTTCCACAGCTCTGAGGAGATACTGGGAGAGGGGATAGTGCTAGGTTGTATGTGCTACATGCCCAGAATTGGCATTCCAACAGCACTGAAGCACTTTCTTTTGTTAAAAAAAAAAAAAAAAAAAAAAAAGTTAATTAACCGGTTTAAAAAAATCAAACCATTTCATCTGACTGTATCGGGACTGCTTATAACTGACTTTAGGTTTCCTTCCAAAGCTCCCCATCTCAAAATCCCCTAAAGGAAACCAGTAACTTTCCACTCTGAACCAGTCTCTATTAAGCCCTTCTCATGGGCTTTAACCCAGGTGCTGGCCAGAACAGAAAAGCTCTGGTTATACAAAACTATTTCGACAATGTCCAAATGTTCATGCAGCATGAAATGCTATACGCAAAGAAAATTTAGATAACACAACTAGATTTTATGCCTAATGCCAATCACAAGATTACCAAATTCAATTTAAAACATCTAGTAATGAGTGAATTCTGACCCAATTTACAGGAGTCCCTTTTGGTTTTTAAAGGAAATTCACTTCACAAACACATCAAGTAAAGAAAACTCTCTTTCGGGGGAATTTATTTGCAAATTAAAATCTTATAGTCAAGACAGATACATTCTCAGTTATGAAAATTGATTTTTCTCTGTTCAGAGCTTCCTTTTAAAGAAATCGCTCCTTTTTCCATCCTCCTTAACTTCTCAAATACTTATTCTTGGAAACAATGGAAATAAGAGACTGGAGAGCTAAGTTCCCAAACACCAGGAAAAAGTGCCGGGGGTCCCCTTCCAACCCGAACTTGCAGAGTTCCCATTTTTATAGCTTAGCGACTCACTGTGGTGCTTTAACATATTTCTGGGGTTTTAATTTCCTTTTTTTAATGGTTGTGTGACATGATGTCATTCTGACTGGGAATAAAAAGAAATGCAGATATTAGGAAGGTAATATTTATATTCTATTGCCATTTAATGTCCAAACAAATATGTAGACTCCATGCCAAGTAATAAATAAAACCTCATAGCAGCGGCAATGATAAAACTAGCACCTGGGTCTCCAAGCTTCCCTGGTGACTACTCTATATTTGAACTAAAGGAGTAACAGCCGAGCATTTCCCTGCAAGGCAGATCCATTCTGGGCATGAGAGTTATTACATATGTGTTAGGCAGAGGCTTTTGGTTCCATAATGGCCCCATTTTTCCCTCAGTCACTAAATTAACAACCAGAGGTAAACAATAAAACAGCAAGTTATCTTCAGGAACCTATCTTTAAGACTTTAAAATATATAAACGGAAAAATCAACCAGAAACATAAACAAGAGCCAGAAATATGGTTAGTGAAGAGATCTGTTGCACTTCCAGCCGTTTGGGTATCTCATTACTTGCCTAGATGTTTAGTGCATGTGCAATATGGCAGGTCGCCCCTTCTGTGGAAGAGGTACCCTCCCTAAGAAGCCTACACCTGCATCTCTTGCAAGCAGAGCCTCTGCTTTCAGTATGAAATGCTGTCAGAGCCTAGTGGCCCTGCCTCAGGAGCCCACCTGACTCAGTAAGAGCTTCAGGAGCAGGTGGACGAGACTCGGAAAGCTGAGACTTAAGGGAGAAGGGTGTCCAGAGGAAGCTCATATGAACAGAATTAACCAATATGGGAGCCAAAGGAAATTTCCAAGCCACCTTTGAACATGCCCTGACTTCTTGCTTAGATCTCTTGATCCATGGCAACAACTTTGAGATTCAAAAATCAAGCAAAGGAGTAAAAACCTCCCTGTACCTTAAGCAGAATCAGAAGTATTAGGTGGCCGGTGTGACTGAGTACTTAGAAGACGGGCAGCTGGGGCAAAAGCAAAGCCAAGCCACTAACCCAGGACAACCACATACCAGGGTTCTCAGAGACTGACAAGGAGGATCCTGAGGAATGCACTGGAATGCAAAGGACTTGAGTGTGTGTGGAAATACATAACCCTTCAAGAAGCAAAAGCAATCACAAGGAAGAAGAATGAAGAGTGACTTGCTTTTGTTTTGTAAAATGAAAATGGTCATCGTTTTCCTAAATCTATAAGCAATACATTCTTATTGTATTAAAAAATTTTTAAAAAAGGGGAGGGGAGTCCCATAATACCCCTACTTGTGTATAAGCATATTTATATTTTAGTGTGTTACGTACACTCATATATTTTCTCAATACTGTTTTGGATAAACACGAATTATATGCATGTTTATGCCGACCTCATTCTTTTTAATGGTCTCAGTATACTCTATTATATGAATGGTCATAAGTTATACAGCAAATTCCCTATTAATGGGAACATAGGGGTTTTTTCAATCACATTTTTCATGAACTTCAGAAGTGCTAAAATAAAACAACATTCAGAATAAATTCCTGAATGAAAGGATATGCTCATTTCAACTCTTTTCACACAAATATTTTTGCAATATCCTTCATAAAATTTATACCAGTTTATACTTCAGTGAGTGACTTTTAAAGGTATCTGCAAAAGAAGGCTTTTTAATTTTTTTTTAAGATTTCACATCTTGAACTCAATTACTCTCTAAGTTATAAGGACCTCTGAAGACTTTCAGCGAATCTTAATGATCACAATGATTCCTTGTAGAGGTATCATTTTGAATATATCCTGAGGTCATATATGACACTTTCCCTAGTCATATCAAAGTGATTTTTAGACATTATCTCATGGATTCCTACAATATACCCTTGACTAAATGCTAAAAATCACTACTTCCAATTCAAAGGTGGGAAACTATAGCACAGAAAGTTGGTTGCATAGAGTGTTTTGTTTTTTGTTTTCTTTGCAGGACTTTGCTTACTATTCCAAGTTGACTATGTTATTTGAGTATTGCTGAACCTCAATGTGCAGGTTATGGATAAGTCCTCCTGCCAAATCAGTTAAACTGCTTTTTTTTTTTTTTTTTTTAACTGAATATCTGTGCAACAAAATTCTAGCACTCACAGGAATCTTTATGCCCAGAATCCTGACTCTCTACAGATGAACAAGTTGCTTGTGGTCTGATTCTTTACTTAAAACTCACCACTCACCACATCAGCAAACACAAGTGCTTCGGGGAAGCCACCCTGGAATTTTAAACTTGCCCCACATAAGGCATCAAGAAACATTGGTTTCTGTCTAATCAAATCCTTCTTATAGGTCTGAACTTACAAGGAGTTCTCAAAGGTTGATTTATGTTTTGAGAAGAAGAGACACATAATGATGTTGAGATAGATTACACCAAGTTATTTCATACCACAAATACTTGGAATTTTCTAGAAGGGTCTTAATGAGAAGTTCCCGGCAACAGACCTCTTTCTTGCCTGGGAGGGTTACACTGCCTAAAACAAGAAATAGGTGAGCCTGTCAAGAAGAAGAAAAAACTGCACTGCTCCCTAATTGTTATAAAGTTGAAGAGAAAAGTTGTCTATGTTATTGTGTCTGATGTGCTATGATTGGCTGGGTCTTCCTGGAACCTTAGTTTTCCAAATCTGATCCAAGTTTAAAACTAAAATTGATTTCTTCAAGCAAACAGAAGCCTCATTCTCATGATCTTTTGTTTTGTTTTGTTTTTTGGACTTTCAATCTTTTTCATTTTCAATTTTAAAAATCGTATTTGGATAGTTTTATGATTAGGTTTCAAAGGATGATTTGCTCCTTTACGGGAAGAGGGAAGGATGCTTTTCACCATGTAATAGATGATGGTGTTTAAGCACTGAAGGCAACATACTGTCTTTCTTAAAATTTAAGGATAAATCCATAATTTTCTTCCCTACTGACAGATCGTCAGAGGCAACAAGAGTGATATTACTTCTATAATTGTTCTGCAGATTTCTTCCCAAAGATCTTTGACAATAAGTGTTACCAAGAGGGTAGAATCACCCGACCTGTCTGATAAACATGTTTTCTTATGGTCCCACCCCAGCGAGGGCAGAGACACCGTACTTTTATCATCCGGCGTGTGTTCAGAATGAGCTTAGAACAGCAATTGCCGGGAATAGGCAGGCGATAAACCGCATTGATTTAACACATCTTGTTTTCAATCATGCTTGGATTTTCTGAGCACGCATTTTTCCTGTACTCGGGCTTGTAGCTTTTATCTGACGAGCTGATCCCTTTTCACTGGAAAATGAAAAGGTCGCACAATAAGACACGGTTTACTGGAACTTGAACACGCACCAGGGAAAGTATTTTAGATAAATACTGTCAGACACAGTGGAGCAGAATTTCAACAACACAATTGCTAAACAACAATACTTATTACTCTCCTAGAGCAAGCCTAGCAGCAGCTCAGGGCTCTCAGCAGGGGACGGCACCGAGTCCGGCGCCAAACCCGAATAACGTGTCCCCAGGCCTCGCACCGAGCCAGCGCAGGGTTCCCGGCTGAGGTCTTACTTGTGATTGCTAATATCACGGTTTTATGAGACAACTCAGAAAACTACTCCCACTGTTCGCTGAATGGTTTCCTCTAAACCAGTGGACAGATTTCAGAAGAGTTGGATAATGGAGTTAGGGTAGAGCTCTGTAGACTGTTAGATTGGGGAAGAAAAAAAAAAATCCCAAGGACAGTGGAATAAAGGTGACTCTGAATAACCCACTAATCCCACTAAGAAGACAGGAAGGGGTTTGTAACTGGGCGATGTCAGAGGATTATGTGATTATTTGGTGATGTTTTAATAAGATCAGAACTCATCACATAGGCCGTGGAGTGAGCACACCCACTTTGCAGATAAGCCTAGAAATTTCTGTCCGCCTAAACTCCAACCTAAATAGACTCTGGATGGGAAATACATGGAGTCAGGCTTCTTCCCTCTCCAGATCATTACTCACAGGCATCATTAGCCTAATATTTAGCCAGAAAGACTCCTCTACCTGACTTGCACCCTTAGCATGCTGATCTGCGCTGCAGCCCTGTAGGAATCCCCAGGTTTTCTCTGTTTCCGCCTGTTTCTCAGCAATCCTTTCAATGAATCCCTAAGCCAAAGAAATGCCAGCAGTTCTATTAACTATTAGGTCTACAGAGCTTAATAATATATGACCTAGGCAATTTGGTAGCCAGAAAAAAAAAGATGTTGAAAAAAATTAATATAATAATATTTATATTGCATTTGAAAATAATCACAATCATTTCATCATGGCATGAGTGTTCCTTCTAAGCATCACACGATTGTGCTAACTTTGGAATCAAACTGAACCCTGCCACCACCATTTTCTATTCCATGTTAACTTGCACATGGCACTTCCTTTGACCAAAGAAATGACAGAAAACTCGGCTTTGCAAAGGTATGACGCCATCTAAAGGGACACAGGGCTATCCGGTGTTGAGATTAGAGCTGCCTGGAACTAGTAGTTCGTGCCAGAGCTGAGACACTAAAAGTATCACTGTTTCCTTCAATTTAAAATATCCCCCAGCATCCCTGTGAGACACCATGGATGCCATGTGCAGGTGTTTAGGAAACATGGATTTGCTCTGTAGCACACAATTAATAGAATGCTAAGGTGCTACAAGGATTTGCTGCATTCATCCATGTATGACTTATCTCCTAATAATAATGATCATGGTGGCGGCAGCTAATACTTCCTAAGGACTTACTAGATACCAAGCACCTTACATGGATTAGCCTGTCTAACCTCCTTAAATATAATATTATATATTATTATTCCCATTATACAGAGAAGAAAACTGAGGCCTGGAGGAGGAGTTAAGCATCCTGCCTAAATCACAGAACTAATGACTGACAGACAGATCAGGAATTCGAACCTGGGCAATTGACCTCTTTTTGGTCGACTAGCCACATAAGAGCAACCCACAAGCCTCCAGAACCAGTCTCTAACAATTTTGGCATCCAGGACCTTTCTAATACCCTTTTTGCTCTCCGCATACCCTTCTACCTACGATCTGTTCTAGTTCTTTTGTCTCAAATTTTACCCCATAGAAATTAATGCCACCTACTCCCAGACCTCATTTGACTTCCAGTTTTGAAAACCACCGTCTCCTCCCCTCTGTCCAGATGCTTTTGGAGCAAGACACTGCTACATTTGCATCCAGGCTACATCACTGACTAGCTATGTGCCTTCTGGGAAAGGCACTTACATTCTTCGAGTCTTCCTTATCTGCAGCAAGAACATTTAATGTGCTGCTATTTGTACAGCGTTTAGCACATAATAAATACTCAATTGGGAGGTTCTTATTACTATAAATAGAATACTTGTCATGGGTTAGAAATAGGGAAAGGAGTGGGGAACACAGGATTAATTAAGCATATTTACATATTCCTCGCTCTCTAAGTATCCAGAGTCTAGAGGGGAAGAAAGACACAAACAGAGCTCTAAAACAATGGAAAACTGAGACATGAGGATGCAGCATTCCAGAACACTGGGTGTGGATGGCTTGTCCCGGGGCTCAGCCTTTCCTCCTTCCTTTGCGCTAACTTGAAAATACAGTTCAAAGAACTCTACTAGCTCCGATTCTCAAATATTACTCTGAAATACAGCTTTCTCAGACAAGGACACAACTCTTTTAAAACAATATAAGTTCTATGAACAAAGGGGGAACAAAAGTAAGTAGGAGAGTAGGAGATATCTAATCTAGATGGGATTCTTTTCCAGACTTGGGATGTCATGCGTTGCATAATTAAATAAAATTGGATGCTTGCTGTACACAAGACCCTCTACTTAAGAAGAAAAAGAGAAAGAAAAGTAAAACACAGGCCCTTTGTGCCATGCATCCCTGGGTGCAGATGACTCAACTCGAAAATCTCTTCTGGACCCTATCGCAGAATGCATAATCCAGGGGGAAGGTAGGTCTACACTCAGTTGCTCAAAAGATGTAAAATCATAGTGTCACTATTGCATTCATAGTTCACTGCACAGAAGGACAAAAAATCATTCTCTGCAGTAGAGTGAGGGAAACATTTAGCAAAGAGGTCACCTTTGAAAAGGATGTGTAAAGATAAATAGGAGTTTTCTACTGAACAGGGAAGGAAAAACTTCCCAGGCCAAAGGAATAGCAAGAACCCACGCAGACAGATAGGAAAGGGGTCTATTTAAATAAGCTGATATTGCAGTTTGGGGAGAATTTATGTGCCGAGTATAGGATGTTGAAGATTAACCATGAGTAGCAGTATTGGCCTTAAGTGCTTGGCTGAGAACTTTTTGGTAGCTATTTAAATTCTCCATATTGTAGGAGTGATACTGTATGATCAATATTTCAAAGAGACAACCACGAAAGTCAAACGAGGAGTGGATTTTTAAGTCGACACTGTTGCAATAGTCCAAATGCCAGATGTGAGACCTGCTGATGCTGGAGTGGTTATAGAGGAAAAGGTAGAATGATTCCATATTTTAGAATAGAATTTCCATGACTTCAGTAACATGTGAGAGCTTAGGCTGGGGCTGACGCTGATCTTTCCAATTCATCTGACTGGGTATAGAGAGTGGCCATTTAGCAAGATAAAAAGTGCAGGAAGAAAACTACAGAGAGAAGGGAAGAGACCATGAGCTCAATTTCAGACCCTATGTGTCTTAGATACCAGCAGGATATCCAGGTAAAAATATTCGCAAACAGAAGCTCAGGAAACAGTCAAGGATGGAGGTGATGCTATGAATTATGATAACACCAAGATACAGATAATTGGGAAACCACTCATTTGAGAAGAGACCAGTGACCCACAGCCTTGTGGGGAACACCAATAGGTGAAGAATGGTTAGAGAAACCTACACAGAGAGAAAAAGGGTGAAGGCAGGACAAAAAGTTAGGGAAAAAAAAAAAAAAAACAAACAGAAGGAAATAATGTCCCTGAGATCAGAGGAGGAGCATAAAATGGGGAGGAGCCATCAGCAACATCTAGTGCAACTGTAGCCAATCAGGAGAGGTCTGGGGAAGTGGCCCCGCAGACCTTCCTAAAGGCATTAGCACGCATGGCAAGTGCCGTTTGAGAAAACTCACCAGTGTTTCAATCGTAAGGCTCTGGTTTTATTTGATCTCAAAAACTCTCAGCATAAAGATCTGAACACAAGTAACCGTGCTTGGCAAATGTCTTTGCTCAGATCTAGCTTAGCTTATCACAAGAGAGAGGAGAGGATGCTCGGACCTGGGTTAGAGTCATCTCAGTCCTAAAGAAACTCCTGGGGCCCCCCAGACAGAAGTGTATGATGCTCACCTTGAAGGGCTATGCTGGCGGGTTCAAAGTTCACCTTTTTTGAATTGTTAATTCCGATTAGAGTAGTTAGAAGGTGAAGATGAGGGGATTCCCACTGCTCTCGAATTTATTCTGTTTCCATTCTTGACGTCTGTCTTGACGTCGGACCACTTGACACACCCCAATAAGACTTGACTTCTCCATGTGGGCCTGCGCTCCTTGGAGGGATGGGTCTTCGTGCCACAGAATATTGACAAAATCAGAGTGTACGTGCAACCAGAACTTAATCTTCCCCTTTGGATCTTGGTGGTCTTAATATTGGTCCCTGGCGTCTTATAATCAATAGATGTTTAGTTAAGCAATTCGCTCGTTTTGGAGTATCAGTCATCGTGTGGGCAAATGGGTATGTGGCCACTTCCGCAATAACCCCACGTCTCCTGATGGAGCCAACATTACAATCACACATTTGTTGCCGTTAGCTCATGAGATGCTGGAAACCAATTTTGAAAAGCAAGTAATAAAGCACCACATAAAAAATAATGGTGTAATTACTCCTTGGTCAGGTTAAACCTACTGTGACGATAAAAACCAAAGTGAACACCAAGCATCCTAAATGGATTTGCTATAAACTTGACACTGGTTCTGACCTTCGGCAACAAGATGTTTTGAACCCACCCACCTGAACCCGGTACATGTCATGCATCTTTACCGGGCCTCTGTTTAAAGCACTTTGATGGATTTATCCTATTAATGCCTATGCCAATTCTGAAGATCTAGAGAAATTAGGCTAGTCACTGAATGACTGACTTGAAGACTTTTAGATTCTCATTTGTATTTAGGCTCTGAAAAAGGGGATCTAAGTACTACATCAGAGAGAAATCATGAAGATGATTGAATCTGTTCTCTAAACACGAGATGGGGAAGGAGTGGGTGGAGGGCAAGGGGATCTAACTGGAACACAAACTACATGTCCAGAGGCAGTGAATGAAACGTGGGCTCCTGCTATTGATATGTAGGCAAACACCCTGGCTATCCACTAACAGGAACAGGGGAATCCAATCATCCCCCACTTCCATATTGAGAGTCTTTCCCTCGTCCAAGTGCTAATGAGGTTTCCTTGGTCCAGAGGGAACATTCTGGGTGGATGGGTGGGTGTGGAGAGTGGGAGACGTCAAGAATGGAAACAGAATAAATTCAAGAGCCATGGGGATCCCCTCATCTTCACCTTCTAACTACTCTAATCGGAATTAACAACTTCAAAAAGGTGACTCTAACCCAGGCTTAGCCAAAGTTGCACCAAGAACTTTTGGGAATGGCATGGCAGTCTGTATACAAGGACATCATGAATAAGGTTCATTAGTGCTGCTGTGGGTTATTCGGGCTCCTGGGAAGACTTGTGCTAATATCTGTTTAGCCCACTGAAGAGTTGCTAATGGCTCTCCTAAGACAGAGTTCTCATGAGCAGACTTTATGGAGAAGAGTGTTGATTACAGCCCAGGATAGAGTAACAGTTGGCCAAGTTTTACTAATAAAAGAAAAAAAGTGACTTAGATAGATTAAATTTTCAATGACAGAAACTTGAATGGAGCTATAAGAGCTCTTCTACTCTGGTGGTTGGTTAGTAATGGGTATAAGCTTTTTGGAGGTCAAACTACTAGGGGGAAAGAGGAAGAAAGACTAAGTTTTAAAATCAGATCTGTATTAGGAGCAGAGGTGTCCCCAGAAGGAGGCCCAGTGGCCTCTCTTCTCCCAGGTGGGCAAAGGCCTGTGCCCATCACACCAGTATTTTCAGCCTTCATAAATGCCACCTAGTGTCGCAAGAAGGTATTTTTTCCCACTAGGGCTCTTACAGAACCTCTTCTTCCTTCTCACTGATATCAGAGACCCATGTGCTCCAAACCATATCTTCCATTTCTTTCTTTACTGATGGGTGCAATGGACCTGCTTAACCTGAATAATGGGAACGAGGAAAGAGAAGTGACCTTCCTTCTATACTCTCTTTACAATCTGCCTGCCCCTATTGTAGGCTGGCGAATGTAGAGGAAATGAAAATATGTATTTAGCTCCATCTGTGGAATTCCCTTTGCCTGAGGCCACTGTGTCAGATACTGTTTCTGGTTTTTTCAGAGGGCTGGGACATATCTGCGGAGACCGAGATCATCTTGATAAACTGCTGACCTGTTGCTAAATGGAAAATTTTTATGATTATATTGGGACAATAGGTACTGTGACCCTTTAAGGACAAAATCAGGCATACTGGATTGTATTTTTCAAAAGTTATCACAGCAACTTTTAGGTACAAATACTTTCTTCTAAGTCCCCCCTCCTAACTCCGGAATTAACAATTTGATCTTGATGTAGTAATATAGAGGGGTAAAAATATATCCATTCAATCAACTTTAGGACTTTATTGCTTAAAAAATAAAAAGCCTTCCTTTCACAACTGATCTGATCTTGGAGAGCCTAAGCAACCAGTGCTAAGATCCAATAGCTAGTGAACAGTTTAATCACAACTAAACTCAAATGTTGGAACCCAGTCCATGCCAGGTCTCTTCCAGCATTTCTCCGTATAGACCAGATTATTTAAAGTGGAAAAAGAGAAGAGGTTGAGCATTTTATTTCTGTTAACTTGGTTTTTATTCTCCTTAACACTCTAACAGGTATGTATTCCTCTTTCACAGATAAAAACACAGAGGCTGTTAGTGTGGGGGTGAAGGATTGGTCAGCAATGAGCAGAAGTATGGTTGAATTGCAAGTACGGAAAATGACAAAGTCACACCTGCCCTTCAGACATTTGTCTTCATAGACAAGACCCATCTCCTATAACCGCTGGCCATTTCAAAACCAAACGGGCCTGCGATTTTGAAAACAATGCTAACTGCAAGAAAGACCAACACGGTCTCTCAGGACTCTGACCATATCATTGAGCAAGCTTAAAGTATCTACATTGTTTTTAACCATTGCAAAGACATCCCTTGAGGTCTGTTGTGCCCAAACACCTGAACTTAAAGACGTATTGTGACTGTATCCAAATTCTTGTAGTAGGAATGAGATAAGAACAGTAGCTCATCGTAACTGACACACAATTATTATATATCAGAGACAGTGCCAAGCACTATAGCTTAAACCATTCATTCTTATCTCTGTAAAATCTCTATTGTTATCATTGTCATTTTTACACATATGTGAATAACCGAAGGATGGCAGAAAACTGACAGATCTGCCAAAGTTTTGCAGCAGTAAGAGCTGAGCCAGGATTCAAAGGTAGGCAGCCTGTCATGAGCACCCACCTGCTTACCAACCCTCATCCTGGACTGCCCCAGAGGAAGCACGTCACTAATACTTTGGAAGAAATGATATATCTTTCCCTTGGGACTACACAGAAGAAAACGAATCATAAAAGATGTCTTGAACAAAAATATCTAGCTTCAGTGCAAAAAATATAAATGCATATACTCCTCTGCTAGACTCCAGTCAGACCTCAATCTGAAAAAGGAAACTTTCTAGAAAGGGTCATACTGAAGCATGAAAGTATTTTCTGAGAGATGCATGGTGGTGATACCACCCTTAAAAAAAGATGAGAAATGACACACACTTCTCTGTTATCACCTTCCAGCTTATTTAATCTCACCTGGCAAGTTTTCCTTCATCAAGTAACTTGAAAATTGTGTGGGATCTTGAGACAGCTCTGGGGAACATGGGGGGAATTCTGATATGCTTTCTTCATTAACTGCTCATGGCCCAGAAATGAGAATAAAGCAGCTCTTCCTGGGGAGTCTTTTAAGTGAAAAACTCATCTTAATTGAACACACACATCAGTTAGCTATCTCAGGATTTACCAACCATTAATGCCCCATTTGTACAGTGCCTGCTCTTCTTTGCAGCCTGTGGAAGGGCTGCAATCTCAGGGCTGTGCTTAGAGGGATGTGAAATTCAGCAGGAACGTGGCAGGGACAGGAGAGGGAAGAAGTGAGCATATTAAGCACTCGTCTTCACAACCAAACGAGCGTTCTGGGGCTGAGCAGCAGCCCGCATGGCAAATAACGCTGCCCTTGCAAAACTGACATTCTCCCATCGCCTCTGCAAGTCAACTGCAAGGGAATCACAAATAATGCCATTCTGCCCTCGGAATACTAGTTAAGCAGGCTTCAAATGTGCCTACCGAGGAAACACCAGGCTTGCAAATAGAACCTTGTGGACGGAAAAGGATGGTAGGAAGAAAGCAATTGCAGGTTTCTCTCCTGAAATACTTGGCCCATTCTGAAGTTGCACTTTTCTTTCTCTTTCCAGGGCAGAGAGCCCTACGCGAGGGCATGTGCCCCGAGGAATCTTGTCAAGCTGCTGCCCCTAGCAAGGGAAGTCACCATAGAAGAGCGTCTAGGCTGACAGCCCTTCTATGCCAAAGGAAGCCTGCTTCTGGGGCAGAGTTATGCCAGCAGTCCCTCTTACTGCGTGGGAAGGCTCTTCAAGTCGGAAGGATGTGAGGCTAGCTCTCTCTGATAATGAAGACATCGTGGATAAAAGGACTTTGTGAAAGACATAAGCTTACCTTTGAGTTCTTATGACCTGTGGAATTACTTGGTTCCCCTTAAAACTTTAAAGAAAATTTTTGCAAAAATATTGGAAAACACATCAGGAAGATCCACACTCCCCCTCAAATAGGCAGTGCCATCTCTTCAGACATCCTGCTTCTGCTTTGGAAATGAACTTGAAATCTGACAGTGTTCCTCTTGGCCAAGCTTCTAAGACCAAAAATGACTATAATTCCATAAACACAGAAAGAGATCCTGACGCACTATAGTCCTGACCTTGGAATGTTAGTGTTGAAGGTACCAAAATCAGGTCATCTGAATCCCAGACCAACCACTCTACAGTGAAATCCACTTGGTAGGAAATGGTGTACAAGTGGTACTCCAGAGCACCTGCAGGCAATACCATTAGTCATGGCCCAGACTAACAGGCTCTCGTAGAGTTTAGGATTGAGGGAAAACAAAAACATGACATGAGGGAGATAAACACACACCGAATCCCAGAAGTTATGAGTTTCCTTTTCATTCGGGAATATTTTCTTAGCTGTGGACTAAGCGTATTGACAGGGAAGTTTGGGAGGGCCGATTTCCTGAGTTTCATTAGCCTGCAAGAATATGTAGAGGTTTGGGAAAGGTAAACTCTCCTGTATTTGTGCTAAAGGTGCCACAGACGTGTTCCATTTTGAGTATCAGATGATCTTTCCTCATGATGACACCAACGCTGAAACTTTATAGAGTGCTTCTTTTAAAGTCAGCAGTATGGGAAGCTGGGCTTCATTTCCCTTTGGACAATGAGACTGTGTTTAGTATAATACCAGGATACCGGTAAACTTAGTATCAAACCTCTGTCAAAAAAAAAATGTTGTATGAAGGCCAGAAAGAGGTTGGGCAGAAAGGAGGCACACCCAGTTGTAAATACATAAACACTGAAAGAGAAAGTAAAGTCAATTCTGCAAACAGCAGGAGCCAAAGTATTCTTGAAGTCATTTAGCATTCAAACAATAGGATATTTACTGAAATATCAGATCAATTCTTTAAGGAGAGCTGTTCCCAGTGGGGTTTATTTGTGGTCCTCTGTCCAACATCCATTAAACAGGGTCCCTGTCTTTAGTAGAGTGGGTTCAAATAAATGGTAAGAGAGGAAATAGATTCCATTCTCTCTGTTTACTTTATTACTATTGATTTCTGAATTCCCTCCAATCTATTCCCTAACTGGGCAGATAATATACATTTAGTACCAAAAGTAATTATCCAAAATGAATCCAGTTTGCAACTGGGTGATAAAAAAGAGAGAGGACACTGATAGATTAAACACTTATACATTAAAAAGTATGGTAGATTGTATTAATATATGTAGAAGAGCCTTAATATGCTTACTTTACGGCCAGATATATTTTCCTAGGCTAATCGTGAGTTCATGCATACACTTGGGTGTATTTTTATTTCCACTATTCTATATTTTATTGCATTATTTTATAGTGTAAATACTAAGATAATAAAAACAAAATCATTTCAAATATGTTTTTTTAAAAGCTTACCTCCCACAAAAGGGAACTATTTAAGACAGTTTTTTTTTTTTTTTTTATCTTCAAAAGTTTTAGAACATTTAACTGACGGAAATTACAATGGTTTTTAAAGCATCAGAGTTAAAAAAGAGCAAAAAGTATAGCATTGTAAAAGTATATATGAAATCACTTATATCTAGAAATAACAGATAGATAAATAAGCATAGTAAATCCACCCTGTGGGAGATTATTCAGCCTTTTAACATTATGTTTAGGAAAGAGTTTTAATGTGTGGGAAAATGTTTATTAGGCTACGCAAAAAAGCAGGATATAAAACTGTGTGTATAAACACATCGCATCGTCACAGATGTGAAAAAATGTTCATTTATTTGTTATTCATAGAAAAATATGAAATAAATACATGAAGATGTTCTCAGTGTTATCTCTGGGTGAGGAGTATTAAATAATTTGAACTTTTTTTATTCTATCCTATTTTTCTCTATATTTTCTATAATTAGCACACATTAAATTTATAAAATAATTATTTTAAAATATAAGTGTATTTATACTATTTTTCTAAACAAGTCATAGAGAGATGGATGGATGAACCCTTGGAGCAGACGGAAGGCTTGGCCTGTGTTTATTTTCCCCGGCTTACAGGGATCTGAAGGCACTCACAAGCCTAGGGCTTGTTCTGGCTCCTTTCTGGAAACCTCCCCGTGTACAGGCAGGGTGAGATTTTTGCAGAGTTCTACCAGATGTGTCCAAGTATCAAAAACTCAGGGATCATCACACTCTTCCAGAAGGTATATGGTTATATAAATATTAAAGCATTTCAGAAACATCCTGTAGCAGTGCAGACAGGAGGGTGAATTCTGGAGTCAGACTGGTCGTGGCTCCTCTGTTTACCATTTGAGTAACTCTGACAAGTGATTTGTTCTCTCTGCCTCTTTATCTGTAAAATCAGACATTGAAGTATCTACCTCACAGAAAATTTAGAAGGTTCAAGGTGTTATCATTTGTAAAATGATTAGTGGAATACATAATAAGTATTTGAAATATTTGTGAAATGGATAAACTAAAATTCTAGCCTGTTGATCAGAAGAAAGTTACAAATGAAGAAATGGACATGGTCAAAATATTTGTAAAACATTGGAGCATCTTCTGTTGAACTTAAGTGGGTACTTGGATTGGATTGCTTTTAGATAGTTTTTCTGTACTTGCTAAATATCTGTTCACCCATCATTCCTGCCTAGAATGATGATTAATAATCATCAAAGGTTCAATGGAATAGTTACTAAGCACCAGTATGATCTGTAAGTTGTGTTCAATACTCTGCATTTAGACTCTAACATAAGATGTGAAACCAAATAAGTACAATAAGTGTTTACTCAGTGGGAAAAAAAGACCAATGAGTAAATGACTTCACCAGCTGCATTAGGTTGTCCAATTACGGGCATATTTCCACAAAAGGACCATGATTAAATGAGATTTTCCCTCTTACTAAGAACTAAGATTGAAGTATCAAATTTCTTAGAATCGAAAACTGTTTACTATTAGAACACAGAAACAATGACATGGCAATATCAAAAGGTCAGGCAAATGAAAATATTATTCACTCCAAGAAAAAAAATAAAATCACAGCTCAGCACTTGGGTGTCTCCAAGGATTCTTTTCCTAGGGAATCCATAAGGATGCAGAGAACATCGAATGTGGAGATTCCAAACATCAATGGCAGCAGAGTGGACAGGAATGGACAGCTCATCTCACTGACTCTGTGGTTTTCTCCCAAGTGTGACAAGAGTATGTTAAAACAACCGAAATCAAGGATGATACTTGAAATGGGAACAGTCTAAAATGGGAAATTTTACTGTAATGAGTTTCCTTCTGGAAGGAGAAAGGAAAACAACTTTTGAGATCTTGCCCATTGCTTGTATGCATTCATGGTTTCTCTTCACACATTTAATTTTTAAAATTTATGGTGTCACTTTTAGCATTTTGCGGAGTTCTTGGCTCCAAAGCGGCAAAAAAGAAGTGAAATGTCCCACGGTTGTAAAACCTTGATAAGTTCTCCGTGTCACTTTCTTCAAATGTGGAACTGCTCAAACCACACAGATAATTATAGATGACCAGATTGTAACTGTTTTATTGCCTTTTTTTCCCCATAAATTTTAATTTTGGAAAGTTAAGTGAAAAATGTGGTTTCAATTTCCTACAAATTGCACACAATTTGGTTTTAACAAGAAAATAGAAAGAAAGGGTATGTTCTTTAAAGTGAATTATGAACTAGAGTTTGTTTTCGCTCGCTCAACACCGCAAGAATAATAAAGCACAAAATTTAGAAAAGATGCCTTACAAAATGGAAATCATGCACCATAGTCAGCAAAGCATAGAGTAATTTTTTTTTTTTTTTATCTAAACATGGTTTAAGCCATCTAACAGGATAATACAATTGAGCTCCTCTTTCTCCCCCTGGTGAAGCAAGCGAAGGTTAAAAAAGGAAAGAAAGAATGAAAGGAAACAAGAGTAGAAGCCTACAAAGTTAATGCCTGTACGACAGGAAATCTCTTAATAAGAAAAGGCTGTCCACATCACTATCTTCCTCTTTCCCAATGTGCCACTGACAACAAAAGAGCTATTAAAAACAATTAATGTTGAAATCATTTAAATACAAACCTAGAAACAGAACAAAAGGCAAGAATTGTTAGAGAGGTTGTTAGTGGGAAGAAATTACAGCCTTCTGCTGGGATCTGGCCATAATCTTAGTGTTAGAACATGCTCTCTCTGTTCGAGGTAGTGATCTGCAACAACCAGCATCTTGAAGACAGGAAACCCGTGAAGCGTCTCCACCACACCAAATGCACCAGCTGGAAAACAATGAAATCAATCAACCCAGCTGTTTTTCTCCTCTGTGCCAAGTTTCGGGGTGAATGCAGACCTCTGCTTCCAGTTTATAAGCAGTGTAGACTGCATCTATGTGTTGGACAAAATAAATGATTCAGGCAATAAATAAACTGTTTCAGCAAAATTGTCTCTTTCTGTTGCTCGAATTCTCTGTGTCACCAGGCATTGTCAAATTTCTACTTCCAGAAAGGTTTATTTTGAGATGTGCTGTGACACCCACAGAGATCACCTACGCTAAGTATCCTACAAACAAAGCTGTTGCAGACCAAATGTTAACATGAGTACTTGGTAAAATGTCACAGCCCAAGGTTTTCTTTCTGGTCAAAATCTAGTGTTTGCTAATATTTTTTTCCTAACTGGGGTTAAAGTTGCAAGTATACAGTGCCTCTGAATGTTAGAACACGAAGTTCTGGCTTATGAAGGTCCAGCTATAAACTGGAACTTGGCAAACTTGAAGTATTACTCATTGACTAATAATCCCATTAGTCAAAACTGCAAACTTCTGGTCAACTGCATATTTTACATATTACTACATGAAACTCTAGCAGAAATTCCCCATTCCAAATGTCCTTTGAAGGCATCACTACTAACAGGAGGTGCTTTACTCTCTTGAAATATAAAAGCTGATTTTTTCCTACCCAAAAGTCAATAAATCTTTGTGGTTGCTGAATGGTCATTTCTACCTGCTGCAATCAAGTTATGCAACCTTCAGGCAAGAACTTTCCATTCAGCTCAGACCTGGCAGACCATTGTATTCACAGGCATCTGTCACAAAGTCTCGATGGGTAACAGTCTGGTAGCCCGCTCACTAACTTCAATACTCTGAGAATTGAAAGTAGGAATCTTGAGAGGGAAGCAAATGAGAAGGCTTCCTCAGAGATCCAGGCTTCTTCATACGCTCATTCTGTCAAGCACCAGTCCAGAATCCTCTCTACCCAGGCACACCACCTTACTTGACAAGGCCTCCAAATATTCCACCCGCTGTGATGAGCACCTTACTTCTTTCTAGAAAAAACTGGGTGACACCAGGTGAATACAGGAAACTCTACTCACTTCAGTGCACGTTATTACGATTGCAAGTAATTTTTTTTTTACTCAAAATTGAATTTAAGTCAATGTTCAGGAGTTTATAGAATAAGATGAATGAAATAAAAATACCTGAAGTACCCTCCAGACTCTCATGAGGGTTGGGAGAAGGGAGAGAAAAAGAGGACAGAAAAAACAATGAGAATGATGAGCTTGGGAAATCCCTCGTGCATGGATTCTGGAATGTTGTCGAACATATTCTGACTGAGAAATAAAAAATGAAGGGAAATAGATGGGCAGGGTAGAATTTCTTCTTATAATTTCTTATAATATACAACTTATATTATATTAATTTATTATACATTACTTTAATTAATTTATCTATTGTACGTTATGTATTATTTATTATACATTTTTCATTACTTATTTATTACACATTAATTTAATACATTAATGTGTTTTTTTAAGATCTAAAGAATAGCATTGCTCAATAACCAGGCAGAAAACAGAAAAATGAAATTCAAAGTCATCCATCCTACCCTCATGCCCTAGGTAAATGCATTCCCCACTTCTCTAGTTTTTTGACTCCCAGGCTGGGCTGTCCTACTCCCAGCCACTTACACAGATTTTTCACTAGAGTATGTTACTGCTCTGATTTGCCTTATATGCCAACACAAGTTGACTGGTATCTATATCTGCCGTGCACCTGATTCACGTTTGTATTCGCAATGCTTTGAACAAACCTCACACATAGTTGGCATTCAATAAAAGACAGAATATAAAATTTCAGCAATGCTTGTTTCTACTTTGGGAAGTTTGTTTTATTTTCAAACCCCTAAACTTTTATCGAGATTAGTTTGCTCTTGGACTGAAAGCCAAAAAGGACAGGGATCGTGCAGATATTTTGAGATGATTGATGTGCTTTGCATTCCCACTGAATCTTTGGAAGGCTGCGACCTGTAAAGGAGCTACTGCAATGCCTAGCACCAAATGGGTACCCATTTACCAGCTGAGCACACAGATGGGGGGACGGGAAGGACTTCCAGGAAAATGGTACCTTGGAGGGAAGTTGGGAGAACCTCTGTGAAGATGGGTGAGGGGAGTCTGGGACAGGGTCTGCCAGTAGAAGTGAACACTAGTACCCAAATATTTAAACCACAGTTGAGCTAATGATGATGTAAGGATCACTTAAGATTCTAGATAAAAGAGCATAGATCAAGACATCTAGTGGTTTCCCTACTGGAAGAGCCAAATATAAAATCAGATATTCATATTTTTAAGTCTTTCTTTCTGAACTTTCTAACCTGGTTAAATGTCCTTGGTACTTTCACATTTTGCAGAACTCTGCAATAAAGACCAGGCACATTTTGGAGCTGGTCTGGAGTCCCGATTTCCTGCCTGAGCCGGGTCCTCAAGGAGGATTCACACCCTGGTCACGCTTCAGTGGCTCAGGCCCTTTCTGGCAGCCTCTTTCCCTCCAGCCAGGTCTCAACCACAGCTCAACTTTCCCAGCCTCTGAAGACAAAGTGTTTGGGCTGCCTTCTGACCAAGTGTGAGACATTTTTTTTCTGTTTATGAGATAGGCTACAGAGCCTTTCCCAGGATAATCAGTCATCTTGACTGGTAACCCCAGGCAGAAGCAGACGAAACTGGGAGATTCCAGATCAATGGATTTGTTTTGTAAAATCATTGAACCCTGTTGGGACAAATTTGATTTGGCTTTCTTTTTAATTTTTTTTTTTCTTTTTTGCCCTTTTTTATTGAATGACTTACTCATTCTTCACGAATTACTTAGAATGTTTTACTTGAATTCATTCCTCATTAAAAATAACCTCTTGAAGTATAAACATAATGGCTTTCTAATTCTTTTTTTATTCATCCATTCATCAATCTGTCCCTTTGACAACCATTACTGGACTTTTTACTCTTTGCCAGATATGTGGCCAACATGCAAACTCTATGCTTCTGTGCTCTATTTGCTCTTTAATAAATATTTGATAAAGAAAGAAACAGATGAATGAATGAACGAATGAATTGATTAAGTAATGAAGGGGAAAAAAATCTATAGAGGAGAAATAAGCAGAGCAGTCTGAAATTCATGTATATGCTATGGTTAGCAGAAACATTCCAGTTTAGAGAATTCTGCCCCAGATGCAAGATGTTGGCACTTACTGACACTCATTCCCAGGGACTTGAGATCGAGGTACCAGACATAGAAGAAAAATTCAGTGGGACTTTTCTGCAAAATGCATGACTTCTGACCCAGAAGCTCAACAAGAAGATAAAATGGGCTCTTTCATGGGCTGTGCCAGGAGCTTGTCTCCTTGTAGCCCAACTGGAGCAATGCTTGTCTCAGTGTGGATCCAGATGTCAGCAACATGGTACAGATGGCAAGGCCACACATCTGCACGCAGATTTTGAGAGCAGGAAGGGGCCTCGTTGGCTTCCGGGGCCACAGAAATCATATGGTACACACACATCCCGTATTCTCTAGAGAAGACGGAATGCACACTGGACCCATAGGCTGTCACCTCGTCTCCCTTTAGGCATCCCTCTGCCCTCTGCTTTCTACAAGTGCATATGGCCCTGCTTCTGCCACATTCACCCAGGTTTCTAAGCACCTATCACTGGAAAGTATGGGAAGAACTGAAATGTAAAGAAATCAACCTATTGGATTATGATTTATTTCCAAGAGGGCAGGGACAAACAGTACCCTTCTCGTACAATGGAATCTCCAGTTGGCTAAGCTACAGAAGATGATTAATACATACTGAATGAATGAAAGAATGAATGATCAGGATATGTACAACACTTCTTGTGTGGGGGTGGGTGTGTGTGCCTAAGTACAAAAGACTGCACTATATGCTCAAGTGCCTGGACTCTGAAGCCAATCTGCCTGTGTTCAGATTCTGGCTCGGTTGCATCCTATTCACAGGACCTTGAGCAAGTCCAGAGGTCCCCCCTTGACTCAGTTTCTTCATTTGTAAAGTGGAGATGATTGGACTTGTCTCACAGTGGTTTTTGAAAACGATTGCATGTTTGAAAATAGGTTAAATGCTTATAACAACATGTGGCGTACAGTAAATAGCTTGTGTTAGCAACAATAGTTGTTCATTAATGAAAATCAGGGGATTGTTCATTCCACATTTTCTGAGTATTTACTATAGGTCAGGTATAGTAGTACACTGATGAACCAAAAAGAAATAAGACTTTCGGGTAATCCTTTAAGAACACCTTAAGATCCTTAATAATCAGGATTGCCACTTCTTGAGTCCTTAAAACATGTGCTGCTTATAATGTGCTGAGGGTTTTACTATTTCATTCACTTCAAACACCAGGACAAATTACTGAAGAAGATAGACTTAGTCCCTTCACTATTCAGATAAGAAATATATGTTTAAGTGTCCAAGCACCACCAAAGCCAAATAGAAAGGTCTTAACTCCACACAGTACTCCTTCAGCATTTACTGGGAACTACTGAGCACCAGTTCTGAGCTGATCAGAAAGACCCAGTGCATACTAGAAAATCACAGTGACAACCACACAGTTTATTTTTCAATAATGAACCTGTCTCCAACTAAAATAATCATACAATGGAGAAAGCTTATAATAGACTAACTATGATATGACATTTATCTTCATGAATTTGAGACAAGATGAAACAACCAACAGAATGACCCAGGGTTCATTTTGGTGATGTGTTTGCCAACAAGGGAAAACCCAGTATTTTAAAACAATTCAAATGCATCTGCCATTTATAAAGCATCAATGATTTTTTTTTTAAATGAGCTATTACAAAAGTAATCTTAATGTTCTTTTTAATTCTGGAACTACAGAAGCTAAGTAATCATTGTTGCAATTAATTGCTTTCTTGTTGCTTGCCACTTTCCTTCCATTACACGAAATTAAAGGATAGAAAGAAATTATACAATATATATTTATTCAAGCTGAGATGACTTGACATCACTGATTGTATTTCCCAAATATTGCTTGGTTATTCTTTTAAAACTAAACCTCCTCTAGCTCCAAACCGACTTAGCATACTCCCTGCAGTGTTGCACTAGATAATCATGACTCAAAAATGTGCGGCTACAAGAGGCTGAGATAATATGTTGTCACTCCCATATTTATCACCACATTTCCTGAATCATCCAGCTTCGTAATGATGATTTCTTTCCATTCTTTGCACTGTTTGGCAACTCCATGTTTTGTGAATACCTTAGAACGCTTATAAATATTCTTTCCCCTTGCAGCCAATAAATCTTTAAAATTAAAAGACAAAGTTAAAATGACTTCTGCACTTCACCAACGTCTCCACTAAATGTACCATACATCTCACAATTTCAATATTCACAGTTTAAGACTCCGTGATGACTTTCAATCTTACTGTGCGGATAAAGCAGGGGGGAGATGCTTTGCAGTTTATTGAAAGCTATTTGGGGAGTTAGTCTTGATGGTTAGATGTCTTATTCTTTCTGCTTCTTCATCCTTCCCTCTCCATACACCCTTACTGACACCAGGCATCAGCCTCTCTGTTCCATAGAACTTACTTTTCTGTTGTTGTCCCTTTTAGAGTCAGAAATGGAGAGACAAAGAGCATAGAAACAATTTCAAGGATCTGGCGCAATGACATGGATCAATGCTTATTGAAATTTTAGGAAGCTTGATCTGCTGAGAACAACAGTCAGCTAGTATGGCTCATATTTCTAGGTAATGATCACAGAGTGGCTGGGGGTAGGGACAGGGAGAGTAAAGCTCCTGGGTTGGGGCAGTATGACTTTAGCACTGGGGAGAGTCTGCAGATGCTGGGAAACAAAAACTGTTTACTGGTTGATGCTGCGTGGGCTGGAAGCCGCACTGTTTGTATACTGCACTCCTAAAGTAGGATGCTATTTAAAGAATCCTCCCCATCGCACTCCGGAACCCTCTCCTGTTTCTTTTATGATACTTGTACCAATCTGACAGTTATCATTGCCTCATTACCTGTGTGGCACCTCCTTCCCTTTCTAGAATAGAGGCATCTTGAGGGTAAGAGCTCACCTTTCACAGAACCTGGACAATGTGGGAAATATAACAGCATGTAAAAAATTTTTTTATTAAATTGAAATTTGAATATTATTGCACACCGCCCCCAAAAAAGAAAGAGAAAAAGGAAAGAAAAGAAGAAAGAAAGAAAAAAAGGAACGCGACAGCAAAATGTTCATTCATGTTCCCCCAACACTGTTTATAGGATCATCTTCAAGTCTGGAAAGAACCTAGAATTCCACAGCCATGAAATACAGAGTGCCATTTTAAGGTGCTACCCTGACGCTAGTACATTGTCATGTTGATTCGTCATTTAAGACCTCAGAAATGACAGATGACTTTGTAAATTCACAGTCATCACAAATCGGAAATTCATGACTTGTGAACCTGAATTTCGAAGTTTCAGGCCATGTTTATTTAAAGACTTTGCTCAGGGACAATAACAACTCTGCCTCCTTCAAAAAAAAAAAAAAATCATCTTAAAATACAGAACAATGTCCTGTAGAAGCAAAAGCCAACATTTTCCATGGTCCAAAGTAGCATAAATGTATTGTTTTCAATTTAGCATCTTAACAAGAAACACAACAGATACAAGCTCCTTCAGCCAAGACGAGAATCGCTTCCAAACACGAGAACCCATTATGTAAGATGAAGATCCGTGTGTGCCCTAAATGAACCACACAGCATAGGAATTGTCATCAGCTACCATAAGGCCATGAAGAACTTATAAAACCGGAGCCAATGCGTTATTAAGACCAGGCACAGTGGCTTTAAGGCAATATAGATTTCTGAGCTATTTATTTATTTATTATTATTACTGCAGGTCCCACTCTCCCAGTTGCAACAATTCCAACTCTGCAGGACCCATGTAACAAGACGATGGTATCTGAGAAATAATGAGCAGAGGAATGCTGTTCTTTCTTTCAGAACAATCTCAGGTGCGATCTTATACTGTAAAGGACTGGATCAATACGCCCAGCAGCAAGCCGCTCGATACCCCCTGAATTATTGCTTCATTTTTCTTCTTATTATAGATGAGTTGTGTTATTATTTTCCCCAAATCGATATTTTACAACCTTTTTTATCCGTTTCTCCATAAATTTTGTGATTACTTTAAACTGGGAATTCCGGTACACTAAATAAGATGCAGTACCTGAAAGGGGCAGAATGTACTGACATGGTTTTGTTTTTGTTTTTATTTTACTCTTTTAGACACAATGCCTTGTTTAAAGGCACATCATAATCAATAGCCAGAGAAAAATCTGCACGAGGAAAAGTTTAACATATCCCTGGGCTTGCAAAATAAAAGTGCAAAAGCCTTTAAAATACCTCTGCACCAAACAGCACAAAGCTGGAAAACACAAAAGGAGGCACGATTGATCAGCACTTTGCATCTGAAATTTCATTAGGATGCCTTTTCTCCCCTCCAGTTAAAGGGCCGAAGCAATCCCCTTAAATTGTGTCTCACAAAGGAGATAAGTCTATGCACCTTGGAGAGATTTAATTGGCTTCTATAGCTGTCTCCTGCTAAGTGTTTAAAACATCAGCAAATCAAATCATGTAAACTCATACCCTATTCTGCTGTCGGTTTGCTCCATCCAAGCTTGATTATTTAGATGTTAACATTAGCAGTGCCTACACTTAGCCAAAGAGACGGGAAAGTGCTCCCCTCCAGCAGCTCCGGGATGGCTTGAGTTAATTCTATGCTTCCTATGAAAGAACGTGTGTTATTTGGCAGAGAATGCTCAGTGCTAACTAAATAATCATTACAGTGCAGCCAGTGGTAATTACATGGTAATTCACATTAACTTCATAATAAGCACTGTATTTTTCACTATATCCATCTGAGGATGAGGCAGAATCATAGTCTTTCATTTCTTTTTAATGCCACCCAAAATAAAAATAAAGTAAAATCATTTTAAGGGCAGAAGGACAAGGAACGTGATCCTGGTGAGGGAAGCTACAGATTTCATTAAAGAAATACTTAAATCCATTAAGTCTAATTAGACATGACATCCTGGAATTCATAAACAGTAGTTCTAATAAACTCATTAAACATTTTTTTTGGTGGTTTCTTTAGAAAATGCGAGAATATTATATTATAGGCTGTTATATTACATTAAGGTTTTATAATTTTATATGGGCTCGTCTCTTTTTATGTAAAAGCCTATGGAACTTTATAAGAATAGTTCTGCTTAAATCAATGAGTCTTAAACAACAATGTGCTTCTTGTAACATGTACTTAATAATGCAATAAACTATTCTAAGTAGTATAGAATAAAATGGGAAGTACTTTATTCTGATTGGCTGAAAGATATCGGGCTATAGGGGCTCCATTCCGACGGCATTGTAGTGCACGATTTACACTCAAATTTCCATTTATGTACATATTATTTAATTTAGGCAATTATGAAGTCCCGAAAGCACTTTTCCATTACCACCTGGACTTTTGGAAGGATTCACACCATGAATGCATCATCTATAAGTATTCAAAGAAGTATTCTGAGGAGAAAAAAGCAGTGGGAACAACTTTAATTGAATACTTATATTAGCAAATTAAATTAGGTCTGTTTTTAAATGAGCTACCCTTAATTAGCTGCTGTTGGGAAAGTAGAATGAATATATTTTACTTTCTACTCATTACATTTAGCATCAATGGACAACTGGCCCCTTCTGGCTTTTCACCAACAATCGACTGCCTTTTTAGGAAGGTCTGGAAAAAAAAATCTATTTTATTTGAATTCTAATGTAAGCCCCAAATAAAGTTAGAGCAGAACTCCCCTATAAAATCTGTTTTTCTTTTTAATACTTTTGAAATGCCACTGATACACTGATACCCTCCTCACCTCCAACTGCAGTACTAACCTGGCAACTCTCATTCACGGTTAGCCTGTGGGCCTGCCTGTCGGGGTTCAGGCAGAAACTGAAACAGCTCACTGAGCTGAGCACAGAGCAGAGATCTCTTCCCAAGCAGGATGGAATCTTGGGCCTGATTACCATCGCTTGCAAGTATTTTACTCCCATTGCCCTTGATGATTTTGCCTCCAAATTCACTAACATCGACATTATGGTTGGGATGTGAGGTGTCCCCAAAGGTCACGTGTGAGACAGTGAAAGAAGGTTCAGAGGAGAAATGATTGGGTGGTGAGAGTCTTAGCCCAATCAGTGATTTAATTCCCTGATAAGGATTAACTGAGTGGTAACTGAAGTGTAGCTGGAGGAGGTGGGAATTGGGGCATGGCTTTGGTTATATATTTGTATCTAGCAAGTGGAGTCTTTCTCTCTCTCTGCTTCCCAAACACCATGATGTGAGCTGCTTCCCTCCTCCACACTCTCCCACCATGATGCTCAGCCTCACCTCAAGCCCCACCCCAGAAATGGAGCTGATCTTCTATGAACCAAGACCTCTGAAACTATGAGCCCTCAAATAAACTTTTCCTCCTCTACAATTGTTCTGGTCAAATCTTGCAGTCACAGCAGTGAAAAAGCTGACGAGAACAAACACTAAACCCACCTAAGGCGATTACTTTCTATCTCCTCCAGGAGTCTGGGATTTAGAGACAGAATGGAGGGTCTGCAGATGCCCTGTGGGGCACAGGGAGAGCAGAGCAGAGCAGGGCATGGTCCATGCCAGTAGACCCCACCAAGGCCCTCCCTGATTGGGCTTTGGGAAAATGCCCCTCCGGTCTGGAAGACAACCTGTTCTAGGTGCTGGGTGTCCACACAGAGTCAGGATGGAGGAAATGGCCTTGAACTGCACAACTGCACTTCACCAAGTGAAGATGGCACTTGACTTTTCTGTGGGACTTTGATTTTCTCAGAGGTGAAGGAAAGTTCCTTTTTCTCTTGGTAACAGAAAGACGAGGATGTAAACAGACCAGAACAACGGTGTGCATGACAAAAGGTAAACGGATCACATATGAAAAAGGCCCCAAATATGGCGCCCACACTACCTCAACCTTTCCTTGTGTATTTACTCAAAGATCAGTGACCTTAAAAAATTAGAGAGCTATCCAATCACCATGGTGATGTTGGTCGAATGATTTTTCACACACATTCAAAACTTTGATGTCTTTATAGATTTGGGCATTTGGGAATCAATCCACAAAATAATTAGTAAATTTATTAGTATATGAGTTGTTCTGGTTCTGTATGTGCTGGTTTGGGAAAAGTTCTTCCCTTTTCAGAGCCTCAGGTTTTCCTCTGCAAAATATGGGAATTGATCCAGACTATCTCTGAGAATCCTTCCATCTTCATAACCCAGATTTACACAAGATAGTTTTCATGGACTTGGTTTTTAGAAGATCTACCATTAATTGAGCATTTGCTATATGCTATGCACAATGCTAATGTTTTCATATGCATTATCTTATTGCACCTTCACAGGAATCCTATGAGATGTTATCCCCCATTTAACAGATAAGAAAATGGTGTCTCAGATTGGCTAAGAAACTATCAGGAAATTAACTGATTTAGGATTCTACCAATTGGGTCCTGTCTTGTTCCTAGACAGATGTATAGCCATGATATCCATAGCTAAATCTCATATTGACAGATCTATAGTCATGCATTTTCTTCATAACTAGTTTGGGAGTGAGGGGAAATATACATGATGTGGAGACAAGCTCTTGGTTGACAGGCTAAAGAACAGGAATCTGGTATAAATATTATCGCTAGATTAGTGACTTTAGCTAAGTCTTCAAAACTCCATAAGCCTAGTTCTCATCATCTACAAAGAAGTTCACATATTGGCTAACTAGGCTATCTTTAAGGCTCACGTTCCACATATGTAGGGTCACACTTGACCATTCCTTCCAACGTTCCTTTTTTTTATTTATTTTTTTTGTACAGGGGATTGAACCCAGACATGTTTAATCACTGAGCACATCCCAAGTTATACATTCTTCCATTCATTGATTATATGAATATTTATTGTGTCTCACTCTGCAAGGCACTGAAAAAACAGCAGTGAACCAGACAGATAAGGCCCTGCCTTCATGGGCCTTATGTTCTAGAGGGAGACACAGGATTACACACACGTTAAAAAAATACAAATCAAAAATGTGCAGATCATCTCAACTGGTGATAGGTGCTGCAAATCAAATAAAGCTCATATGTAATTAAAAAGTCATTGCTGGGGAGGCAACCTAAGACGCTAGAAGCTCCCACTCCAATTAGTGACTTATGTCCATAGAAACTGGAAATATGGAGAAAAACTAGTGTAAGTCCATTTTGTAGCTGTAAAACATTGAGACATTGAAAGTATAATCCATTACTTGGAAAAGTATACATCTGATATCAGACTCATCACTAGGTGATCCAAATGACTACTTTATTTTTAAGCCTCATTTTTCACAACTGAAACAGGGTTAAAAACACCTCACCTTTCTACCTTACAGGGAAAAAGACAAGCGTCGCTGAGTGGGAAAGGCCTGGTCTTGACTGTAAAGCTGCATTTAAGCACATTTAGATATTCACACAGACAGAAGAGGGAGATGAGACATACCCACTCCAATGAGTAGACCCCCAATATCACAATTGATTCTTTTTTTCTTTTTCTTTTTTCTTTTTTTTTTTTTGTTTTTGATGCTGGTAATTCAATTAACTGAACTTTCTAAGTCTTTAGAAGATCTTCCTGCGTCTTTTGAGCTAACCAGGGAAATATTTCATTTTTCTAGTCTTGAAGAAATTGGAGAAATACAGAGCCAACAAGCTTGCTCAAAACATCCTCCCGAGACCATCCTACACCCAAATCTGCCAACGATTCAACAAGTTGTCTGGTCTTCGTGGCTATTTTGAAAGTCAGTTAAAACGAAAAGGAAGTGATGCTCGTGTGTCAAATGACTGGAGAGGTCATCCTCTGTACAGACATTTAAAAGTGAAATGTATTTTTGGTATTAAACAAAGTTCTAAATTAACTCCATATTGACTGGGAGTTGGTGCTTCCTGGCGCTAACCACTGAGACCCATCCCAGGTGGCTCTGCCCAGCAGGTCAGACCCTCCACCTGTGATGTAAAGAAGCTAACCACAGTTGCTGTGAACAGGAAAAAGATGAACAATTACATGTGTGAAGCTGGGTGCAGACAGTACGAGGGGAAGTCTGCTCTTCTGTTTTTGTTTCTGCCCATGATGGAGGGGGTCCCAGCATCTGTCAGCCTGTCACCACCACCCAGAGATGACAGAAAATCATAAGCCTCATATTAATGGAGTAGTAACCACCTGTACTTTCGGTACCTTACATAGTATGAAGCCTACTAACGAGCGTGAGCATACCTTACTCAAGTCGAAAACATTATATGTATAGAGGTTTCCATTTGGACCAGGGATTACATATGGCAGGTTACTTCAGAACATGAAAGAAAAGATCAATGTGCCAAAGTATAGAGAGGTTTTCCTCCTCAAAAAAAAAAAAAAAAAAAAAAAATCCCCCATTACATATTTTAAAGTCTCTTTTAAGACATAGTACTTTCTCCATCATAATTATTTTAAGCTAAGTAGAGACCTGAAAAAAACCATGGTCAATGGCTGTTTAGGGAAGCTCACAGAGGAAATGAAGCTGGCCAAGGTGAAAAGGGGCAAAACAAAATTAACCTAAATTTAGTAAGTATTCCTAGGAGGTTGACCTGTCAGCATTACAAATATTCCTCAAAGCAAGACTTTTGAAGGCCAGTTTTAAAAGCATTGCTGAGAGTGATTATGATCAGAAATCTAAATATAACAAAGAGTTATGTCCGGTATAGGATAAAACTTCTAGTGAAAGCACCATGCACAGATTCAAAAAGAAATCCAACTTTAACAACTTCATAGAGGAGAATATAATGGGATAAAACAGCTCTGGCTTGAATTTGGAAAAAAAAAATGCTTGCAAAGATGGCTGTAAATAGTGTGAATAATATAAGTTGAACACCTCCAGGGCAGAAAAAGTTATATATGTAAATATTATAAATTATATATGTGATTTTAAATATGTGTGCATAACAAACTTAACATGTAAAATGTTGTAAGTAGATTTTTGATAGGTACCTACAAATATGATGAATATGGTTAACTTGGCCCTAAAACTTTAATATTTCATTAAGAAAATAGGACACCTCTTATATTCAATATCATTCTGTCTTCTGACATATAAGTTCTAGAAAAGAAAAGATGGCTGTCCAATGATATCGTAATGTTAAGCAAATTATGGTGTAGCCATGAAATGAACTATTACATTTCCACTAAAATATATCCAGGAAGAATTGAACCAATATAAGAAATATTTATTTTATAATTCAAATTATAAAACCAGATGTAAAAATATATAAATATATTGTGATTTTCTCTGACAAATATATGTGAAAGTAAGCAAAGAAAATTATTATTAGACAAAAGTAAGTAACAGTGATTATCCCTCAGAGGTGGGGTAATGGATAATTTGTTCATGCTTTTCTGCATTTTTTAAAAATCTCTACTAGTTTGCATTATATTCATATTGATAGACTGTAACATATAGAAGTTTCTGTTTCTAGGATCCTAGATATACCAACATTCTCCCATAACCAATAACCTGATTTCAGGGAGTCAGATAATTCTGCAAATTAACAAGGTAAAGTAGCAGCTGGGAGGTTTGCCCAGAGTTCCTCAGTCAGGGTCCCAATTCCAGCTCCTCTTCTTCTAACTGAAAACTCTGGAATGTCACTTCACCTTTGTAAGTTTTCTAATCATCTAAATGGGTAATAACAGAGGCCACCTTAACACAGTTTCTCAGAAGGGTGGAGCGGTGGAGGATGTTTTCGAGTTCACTATCACAGAGAGGAAGAAAAGTGAGAGAAAAGATAGAGTAGCATGGGGGAAATGTGGACTGGGAGGGACAGCAGGAAAAGGTGAAGGAAGCACGTGCCTGGAGTAGAAAACCAGCAGAGAGGAGAGAGAAGAGGAGCTGGAATCTTCTGCTCCATGAGGGGTCCAGGCAGGGATCTAAATCGCCTACGTATTATCACAATGTTGGATTTGATGAACTCACAGGTGTGGTAAAGATTTTAGATGTGTTCCAGTTTTACTTATGGAAAGTACAGTCTGCTTCATGGAGCAGGGGAAGAAGCATATGGAATTCCTTGACTCTGGAGGTAGAAGGTGGAGACAGCTCCATGCTATTTGTGCAGACTGTCCTTTTGGGAGCTGGCTCCAGTCTCTAAGGACAAAGGGTCCTGGAGCAACAAACACTCACTCATTTGGGAATAGATCATGAATTCCATCCAAAATGGCGATCTCAGACTTCTGACCTCACGCTGCCCTGGTAATAGAACTATTGACCCTCTGCTGCAGATTGTCCAAAGCAAAAACCAAAAAGACATGAGAACCCAAACCCAATGTGCCTATGCTTCAACATGGAAGTAAGAACATACCTCACTATCAGGTCCTGCTGAGGCATGCAGTGATTATCAAAGACCAGAAATTGCTTTAAATTCATAATAACACCCTGATATATTTGATATTGCTTAATGAAAAATCAAATTACATAATATTATGTAAAGTATTCCTCTAACTCAGTAATGAGGTAGATCTATGCATAGGAAAAAGGTCTGTGAGACACATATCATTAAAAATATTATTAATAGCTCACGTTTATTGAGTGTTTGTGTTTTAAAAACCTGGAAGTAATGGGGGCATTCCAATATCATTTTAATTATTTTTTATTGGTGCTTCCTAAATGATCTGAAATCAGTATGTAGTATTTTGCAATAAAGAAGAAAAACAAGTTTTAATGCTATAGTGGGCACCACGTCTCTAAGTTCTAACAACGAACCAGAAGGACCATCATTCCACACCACGACAAACAAATGAAACAGAAAATAACCCTCTACCAGTATCAGGAATAACTCTTAGAAAAAGAGAAAAAGAAATTTCTTTTCGTTCCCTCTTCCCAACCCAAGATATTAGAGAAAATTCAAGATACAGAGTTTAAAAGTTGAAGGGTTAATTTATCACAGCGCTGCCGGACTAAAAACAACCATAACCAAAACCAAAACAAAACAAAAACAAAAACAAAAATAAAAAACAAATCCTTGAAAACTTCCAATAGTTTATTGGCTTTGAAAACCAAATCATGTTATATCAGACTAAAAAGATTAGAGGTTCAAGACTTTATTGTATTGCATGACACTGGCAAGAATACATATAAAGCTCAGTTCCTACCTTTATTGTTAATAGCTTTCTAATCCTTTACCCGAAATTTATAGTTCAGAAATGGCAACACATCTTAAAGATTAAAGCCATGTGACAAATAGTTCATGTCCCTTAATAACCAAATCACATGCTTTAGATTGGGCAGCTTATCTGCGTTTTCCTCCTATACGGTTTCATGGGTAGGAAATACTTTATGTCCCTATTACATGAATGATGAATGGGATTGTTCCTTCTGGTCTGTTATTTGCTTGGCTGTAGTCAATATGTTTTCTTTGGACAGGGATTTCTGTGATTTATCTCTCTCCCGGCCTTATCACTTATTAACTCTGGGTAGACGGGGGAAAGCCAAGGTTGTATATAGGGCCTTGTGGCCATTTAGACCTCTAATGTCAGTGAAAATATCCCTTTTAATGATCCTGTTACACTAGCTACTCAAGCCCTGATTATACTCCACTCCAAATAGGAAAGAAAGGTCGTAATTCTTGGAAAGTGTATACATAAAATATGCAAAATAACATGCTTCCTTCAGACAGGCTTTATTCTTTGCAGAAATGGCTTGCATTTTATAGATGCCACTGAAGTGTAGTGGTTACTTTTAGTGATTTTGGTTGCAGTCATTGTGCCCACAATGCACCAGGTGTTTAACTGTGTAAGTGCCAGCAGATTCAGAACCACCGATCACATCAAAATGTACATCAGATCAGGAAAAAAAAAATCACATTTTGTTAAAAACGAAACAAAACAAAAAACTCCCTTCAGTGGAGAAAAGGACTAGGACCCATTCTTTGTATCACAAAAGCAGAAAGAATAAACATTCCCTCTGCCTTGAATTCTTTCCTTTGTGTGTAAATGGCTTATTTGGAGTCATGTTCAAGACATGTGGAGAGGAGCGGCCTGTAAATTTCTCTTTCTTACTGGGTCTTTTCCAATTAGGACACCGTGAAGGCAGAACTACCAGTCAAGGGTTCATTACACAGTCCTTTCAGCCGAATCCTAAGTGAAAACAATCTGATAAAAAAGAAAACACATTCTTGCCTTCCTCTTCCCCCATTCTTCCTGAGCTTGCGTAGGCCTGTCTTCATAACAGTTAACATATGTGTAGAATATCACCCTCTGCAAAACATTTTTATGCCCATTCTTTCATTGATAATCACAAGACCCTTGGGAAGCACAAGGGAGATGGCCCCACCATGTCAAACTGAGGAAGACATCTGGTGGCCTTAACCCCTTTGTCTCCCTCCTCTGCCTCCTACATCTAAAGCATCTCAAAGTCCTTTCCCTTCTTCCTCTTCAATACCTCTGGAATTCTCTTACTTCCATCTCCACCCATTACCACCTTAAACAAAGTTGCCAAATCTCTTTTTCTGACTACCTGTGATGGCCTCCTAAGAAGTCTTCCGACATTCACTCTGGTCTCCTCTGTTTCATCTGCCAGAGTTATTTTTCTTCTGAAATGGAGACACAGTCCTGTTCAGATGTCTTGTAGGAGCACCCCATCACTGCAAGAACTGTCCATTGCTCTGAAGATTCCACCAAATTCCTCTCCAGGTACTTCTCCCTGCCCACTTCTCCCTTACCATCCTCCTCCTTCCTTGATGTTTCAGCCTAGCTGGATTTCATACAACCCTTCGAGATGCCGCAATGCCTCCCACCCAATGTCTTTGTGCCTGTTCCACCTTCTGGAACATTCATTTGGTTTCCCTGGACCCCATCTTTCCTCAACCCTTGTTACCTGTTGGTCATCCTTCAGACCTCAGTTTACACACCCTTTCCTGAGAGAGAAAAAATATCTCTAATTGACTCTTCAGATTTCCTTTGTCATAGGCTTATCTGAAACCCCGTTCTGGTCTCTCTGAACACGTATCAGGTCTGAAATAGTAAACTTATTAAAATCCATGTTCCCTCTTAGACCATATGATCGATGTAGACAGAACTGTGTCTGGTTTACTGAACATCGTTTCAGGATGTTGATTAGAACTGGTTTGGAGCATTGCCTAGAATAGAACAAGCATCTGCAGACATTCATGAGGTAAATCAATGAAGTGGGAGAATCAGAACTAAAACCCAGGACTCTGATTCCTACTCCAATACCTAGAAAGAAACAATGCTTTAATCATGAAAGCTGATATAATATCTGAGTGTGCTCCCGTGACCAGTTGGTTGGATTTTCAACTGAAATAACACTCTTATCAGTTCTTCTCATTTTGGGTTTATTTGAGGGCAGCATTCATACTAGACCAGGAACTGTCAGGATTGCATTATTTACATTGACTATTTGTTCCCTAAATAAAGGTACCATTAAAATATCTCTACTTTAAAGATGAGAAAATGAATATTTACAGTATAAATCTAACCCCATTTGTTCTTTAACAGAAATCCCAACTACTAGGTTCTGTGCATGAAAACATCAAGTGAAAGGGATAGATTCTTAATTAACAGCTCTTATTTACATCCTGTGTCATCCAGAGCACAAAAATCAATGAGGACCCATTGATCCTGGGTAATATGTCAATCAATTATTAGAAAACATCTATTGTAAGATACTGAGTCAACTTGCTTCAACACAGAGTAAAAAGGGTTTAAGATTGGGGAGGGGTATTTTTTTCTTCATGAAGTTAGTAAATCACTTTTTCTGATTTTTCTACCTAAGGACAGAACAAGAGAGCTATGGGCATAAGGAAGTTAATGATGAATGAGTGGTTTAAGCATGTGGGACAAAAGAGATCCAAGGACAGAGACTCTTGTAGTCAATCAAGACAAGCCACAGGGAATATCAAAGTCACCTGATCCAATTGGTTTATTTTACAATGTAGAAACTGGAGTCCAGAGTACATATGCAACTTGTCCTAAGTCTTGTAGCCAGTCAGCAGAAAAGCTGGGGCTAGAACACAGGTTTCTGCTCTTGACCAAATGTTCTGTCCACTGCACCACAGTGGCCAGGGAATGCTCAGAGGAAAGAGTTTGAACTGCACTTGTGCTAAAGGGAATTAGTATGTTCAAAGTAGCGGACTAAGAAGTGAGCTTGAGAACAGTAAGGAGCCTGGCTTGAATGGAGCTGAGAAAATACAGCTCCCAGAGCAGAGTGAGCTGTGAATGCCAAGTGCAGAGCTTTCGACTCTATCTTACATACAGTGAGCAAACAAGGAAGGTTTCTCTGCAGAGCAATGATAAGAGAGTGGCTTTTCAGAAGCTTAATTTGGCAATGAATCCGTGTAAGGAGAAGCCAAAAAGCAGGAGATTCATTAGGCTCTAACTCTCCACTTCTTCCTTAACACTGATCACTTTGTTCAACCCCAAGTGGCAGTTTCCATTATGTGGAGGAGATTCCCAAGAACTAAGCACAGAACTTTCTCGCCTGCAACCTCTTGAACCTGGAGCTACAGCTGATTGTAACCTGAGCACCTGAAGTGGGTTGAGGATGGGCTACACCTGTAGTACTATGACCTCCAGAGTAGAGGTCCACATCTTAGACAGAAACAGGAGAACAGGTATATATTGTTCCTAAAAGAAATCAATACCAGAGAAGTTTTCAAATCAAATCAGAGCTGACTTATCAAAAAATATTTATTGGTTGAGGCCAATCCCAAGCAAATATTTGTTATGACCTGCTATGATATGGACATGGTTTGTCCTCCAAAGGATTCATATACCAAAGTCTTGGCACTCAATGTGAATGTATGAAGCAGTGGGATCTAGTGGAAGGTAATTAGGCCAAAAGGGGCCCTGCCCTTGAAAGGGATTAATGTATGCTGGTGGGACTGCAAATTGGGGCAACCACTCTGAAAGTAGTATCACAATTCCTCAGAAAACTTGGAATGAAGCCACCATTTGACCCAGCGATCCCACTCCTTGCCATATACACAAAGGACTGAAAATATTTATACTACAGAGACACAACCACATCAATGTTTATAGCAGCTCAATTCACAATAGCTAAGCTATGGAACCAACATAGGTGGCCTTCAGCAGATGAATGAATAAAGAAAATATGGTATACATATACAATGGAATCTTACTCAGCCATAAAGAAGAATGGAATTATGACATTTTCCAATAAATGGAAGGAACTGGAGACTATCATGCTAACTGAAGTCAGTCAATCCAAAAAAAAAAAAAAAACAAAGACTGAATGTTCTCTCTGGTATGCAGATGCTAATTCACAATAAGCAGGGGGAGAGGGAAGAAGAGAAGTTCAACAGATTAGACAAAGGGAAGGGAAGGAACAGGAATGGGATCAGGAAGATAGTAGAATGAATTGGACATAACTTTCCTATGTTCTTATATGAATATATGACCAGAGGAATTCCACATCATAATTTCCCATTTTTTTCCACAAAATGGGAAATTATACTCCATATATGTATTATATGACAAAACACATCCCACTGTCATGTATAACTAAAAATAAAAAAATAAAAAAAATTTTTTTAAATAAAAAAAGAAGGGATTAATGTAATTATTGTAGGATCATGATGAGAGTGAGCCATTACAAAAATAGTGAACCTAAACCCTGAATCCCTCTGGCTTCTTGTCTTGTCATGTAATGCTCTTACATATGCTCCTGCTACTATGCCATCTGCCATATTGTGATGCAGTCAACTGGCTTTACCAGAGGACAAAGAGATGGGATCATTTGATCTTGAACTTTTAGTCTCCAAAACTGTGAGTTGAAGAAACCTGTTTTCTTTATAAGTACTCAGTTTCAGGTGTTTTGTTGTAGCAACAGAAAATGTCATAATATATAACCAAATTGTTACATTTACATTTATAAACTTTTTTATTAATATACAAAATGCTATTTCACAATTTGTAAATTTGTGGTTGATTAGTGTTATTTCTTTAATTTGCTGGTGTCTACAATTCTGTTACTAAAAATTCTAAATGATATTTCTTAGACCACCAGGAAGACGATGATGATAAAATATGTGAACTATTTGCTCTATGGTAGGGAGTCAGCAACATATAAAAAAAGTGACCACCATTTATTAGTAGAAACTACCAGAATCTGGCCCCCTTCTAACAACCTTAGCAAGGTATTATTATCCTCTTCTAAAGATAAGGTAATGATGGTTCAGAATCATCATACAGTTTCTTTAAGAATACCTCTTAGTAAGCAATAAAGACAAGATTTCAACTTCATCCTCCACCTTAAACCCAAACATCAATCACTACACTATGCTGTCTTCTTGGAAGTGAGGAAGGAAAGATGGGAAGAGGGGGAAAAAGGGAGGATAGAAGAAGAGGGACAGATGGAGCAGGGGATGAAGGATCAAACAAAGCACACATACAAGATCAAAGATGAAGGAAGTAGCAAGAAGAAGGAAAGGAAAACTTGAAAGTCATGATAAGAGTCATTAAGGGCCATAGAGCATTTTGGGTCAAAATAGCCCCTCCTCACGCACAGCAGTGTGCTGTGTTACCGGGAAGGCTGTGAGGTTATTCTGGGCACAGGGTTCAACCAGGAGAAATTTCCAGGAAGAATTTTTACTTCAAGATAAATTCTGAGACTGTGATGCAGGGGCTTGGATTAGTTGGCAGTTGGGTGGAACATGTTTGAAATGGGACACTGGAAAGGATCAGAGTAGTGTTCTAACTGCACATCTGGGCTGCCAGATGATGGTTAATGGAGACTTCCACTCACCTTTTCCCCATAGAGGCTTCTTCCATGAGGAAGAAGCTGGAATGAAGGCAAAACCTGCATTTGGATTTAGCCACTTCTTATCAGGAAAACCAATTCTAAGAACCTTGAAGGAGCACCTAAAGGCTTTCGAGAATCTTGCATCAGCATCCAAGGACACTCAGGGCTTAGCGGGAGACATCATGATTTTAAGAGATGCAAGTTGCTTAAGGCTTTAACAGCAGCAAGAAGATCAGCCGTGAGAACACCCAAGGTATTAGGGAGACCTGCAAGTGGCAGAGAGGGATGGAGGATTTGGGGCCAGACGGGCTAGACACATGATCCTAGAGTTTGCAAAACAATCCTGTGATTAGAAAGGGCTTTTATGTCCTTGTCTTGGAAAGATGATTTAAAATTTAAGATCAGCCATGCCTTTCATTTACATAAGAGTAACAACACAATAAAGTAAATTCTGGAATGTGCTATTGAGCTTTTTTATTCCATTAAATTGGAATTTACTACAAACACACGAGCATCATACATCTGGAGGACAAGACTTCCTTGTGTAACTCTGGTCTGAGGTCAATGACAGAGAGCTGCTCTCCCCATCATTACAAGGGGAGACAGCTTGCAGTCAAATTTTCTCCACAGTCCCCAAAAGACTACTTTATTTGCATAGATTAGATCAGGTTGTTGTCTGTTTCTTTTTTTTTTTTTTAATAAGTATAGGGTTTTAGAGTCTTCCACATCCATACACCCAAACTCTCTCTTACATACATCGAAAGCTGCAAGACTCCCTTAATTGGGGGTGTTATTTTTTTGGATCTATGATTTTTTTTTTCAAGGGAAAAATTCCAAGTGACATTCTGCTAAGAAACAAGAGGGTGAGCTCACTCGATTCAGAAAACCAAGCCTCACATCTTGAAATACTATGGATATTAAAGAAAATGAAGTGTGAACTTCTGTGGGTGGACAGAGGAGGGGTGCTGTGCATTTACAAGGACCTGAGCAGTTGTTTGGATACAAAGAACAGAGAAGTTTTATGACCCCTCTCCATGCCTTCCCTAGTAAGTGGTGACAGGCAGAGAGGTAAACTGAGTAAATCACAGTGGACAGTAGCCCCAGCGCTGAACAAGAGTCCCTTGGCAAAGGCCTTCAATGCTAATGATTATGAGGCCCATGTGCAGCTTCACCAATTAACAGAGATTGCTTTTGTTAGAAATGAGGATATGTCACAGTAACCGTTAACAGTCAGCTATGGTGGTGGGTTTTCTTCAAATCTTTATTTTCCAACACAGGGTGATAATAGACTCTTCCTAGAATACTTAGAAAACTAAGTCTCCTTGTCCTTTGTCCACAGTTTCAAGCAGGATCTCTTTTCCCATTTTAAATTTCCCACACATGTACACACATTTATACACACCAGATTATCATTCTTTTTCTTCACTCCTTTCCTAGATTTGCAAATCTGCTGCTTTTCTCTTTGATCTTAATTTCAGTCTGATACAGATTTTCCCAGATGTGATTTCTTAAATTGATGGCAATTTTTTTAATGGTTAAAAAAAAAAAAAAAAAAAACCTCCAAATAATGATGGGTCCCTAGCTATTTTCTTCTGAGAACTTAAGTAATTTAATGGGGATGACTTTTTTTCTTCTTCTTCTTCTTCTTCTTCTTTTTTTTTTTTTTTTTTTTTTTGTAACTTTTACGGCCAGGTGGCTCTAGGGGATATTTTGTTGAACACTGATTAAAAATAATTTCTTCTAAATGAGACCTGACCACAAAATGGAACCATTAATGGGCAGGGACATTGTCACCAAAGCGGAAACCATGGCTGATTGCCTCCTGTACCTCCCACTACACAAGCATTTTCTTCTTTTTCTTCTCCTTTTCTTGTTCTTAATAGCAGGGTAAATAAGCAGCCAGCGAGGCCTAAATGTTTTCGGCCAGAAACAGAGTCCAAACTCCTCAGAGAAAACATTGGCCTCTGTGGTTTTGTAATATGTTCCAGAACACCGAGTTCAGTGAGGAACATTGTGAAAAACTCCCATCCATTGGAATGATGGTGGGGAATGTTACAGTATCAGAAATTTCAATTGGTCCTTTTCCTGCAGGCCCATAATGAGGCTTGTAAAAAAAAAAAAAAAAATAGTGCTATGTGGAAGTTCTCATGGGAAAAATGAATGGCAAGAAATCCTAGCTTTAAAAGAAACAGCTAATCTGCTAGTTTGATTGTTCTTCAAAACTTACGCTGAACCAATGAGCCTAATTAAAAACACTTGGCCTACTTCTATAAAGCATCATAGCTTTCTCTATGCTTCGTTTGTATACACCACAAAACTCCAGATAGACTATTATTTTTTCAAGTGCTCACTAACAAAGTGCTGACTTTGTTGGGATAGCTGAGCTAATTTCTTGAACTCAGTGTGAAACCTTAGCTAAACAAAATTGTGGTAATTTTCCTTAATTTGTAAAAGTGATTGGAGTGCAAACAAAATTTTCCTCTTGGGTCAATCCTATAATTTTCAATTAACTAAAACTAATCGTCAGGCAGGCACCAAACCTGCATTTTGTTTAAAGGGCTGGGAGGCATTTCCAAGGGTCAGGATGCATTAATTGTTTTTATAATTTTGAGAGAAAGAAAGAGACCGACTAAGACGCATGTTTGGTTTTGTTTCTAGTATTAAAATACATGGGAAAGATGCTTTGAGGCAAATGTCATAGCAAAATAAAGTCTGTCCATTTAATTGTACGGTTATAATTAGGATGTGTTAACACAGTTATTCCTTTACTTCTCTGGAATCTCTTTATGTGAAAGCAGCTTCCCTCTGTTCTTATTCTGGCCTGGAGGTCTTTTGTTGAGTAGGGGAGACCTGGGACCAGCTCATGGAGACAGCGAGGGATGACTGATACTAACCAGAGGGGCCCCAAACTTCACTACTCCACGTGTGGTCCTTTGACCAGCAGCGTAGGCTGCCTTCAAGCCTGTAAGCAACTAAGGGTCTCAGGTTCTGCCCAGATCTACTCCAGCAGAATCCCAGTTGTAAAAAGATCCCTGGGTGTTCGGTTTGCACACTACAAACTGGGGGGCATTCAGACCATGCACTGGATGTATTTCCACATCCTGCCTCTCCAGATCCTGCCTGCTTCCCTCCATGTGATGGGAGGGAATTCATATTCATCCTGTAACCCTAGCTTCTTACCACAAGGCGGGTCCTTGTGCCAAGGCTGCTTTGGGAGGACAAAATGCAGTTTACTGGGGAAGAAGGCACCAGCCCAGAACTAAACATGAAAACTACCAACTGTATTTAATACGAATACTACAAGCAGGCTAGAACAAAGTTACAGCACAGCGCCTACTCCATAGGCAAGCAAACCCCAACCGCTGGCTTACCCTCCAGAGACCTCAGCTCTGGCTAGCACTCCTCTTCCTATTATTCTTCATGCTGTGCTTTAGTATCCAACCAATTATTTCAACATAGACACCTACATGAATTCTTTAATAATAATCAAAGCAACTCATCTGGCCATACATCTGGTGACATGGAGAAAGAAAGTAGGTCCTAACAGAAACTAGATTTAAATACACACACACACACACACACACACACACACACACACATGCAAGAGAAAGTGAAAGACCACACCGGCAAGACAGCCCTGCAGTCTCCACCTAGAGCCGTTCTTACCTGTGTAAATGAATCTGCCCGGTGTCCCTTTGCAGAACTGCTTGGATTTGTAGGACAAGGTGACTTCCACAACTCCAGGGATGTGCCGAGGAGGTGTCTGCACACGGATGGCGTGAGGAGTGATCAACTGGAGGAGACAATGTAGGGGGGAGATGGTCACTGCTACATGCAAAGGACTCATTTCACAGCTTCCCTATCAGCTGTCCATAAACAAAGCTTTAAAACACATAATTAACCTGTCAAGGTTTAAACACAATCTTGATGGAACTTGTATAAAAGACAGTGTCAACAATATTTACAAGTGCTCTGAGTATAGCCATAACAACATTATCTGGGTTTTCCTACACGGCAGGCACTGTGCTTCCTGGTTTGAAAAGAGAACCTGGCCTAATGAAATGATTTATCTACTCCAGGATATCCTTTGGAAAATCTCTGTTCGAAACAGACACTCAAATCAGAACTCTGCCATGCCTCTCCAAAATGGATGAGACTGGTGTTTGAACTGAGCCCTTAAACATGTGGAAATCACAGAGGTAGGAAAACAGTAGGCCCAGGCACCCTGATTAGCTGCAGAGCACGCATATGAAATGCCCCTGAAGACCATTTGGTGCATTAACTACCAGAGGCACCATCAAAGAGCTTTAAAGGGGAAACCAAAGAATCTGCCTCCCTGGAATAGCTTACGGATCTGGCAGAACTAAGGACTCTCCATAAAAGGGAAACGAAAGTTTGGGGAGGGGGCTGCAGAATGGTCACTGGTCCATTATGCGATGCCCTGTACACAAGAGAAGGTTCATTTCTGAACTCTGTTGGCAATCAGATTAGCCTATAAAGCTGAATTTATTTTTTATTACTCTTATCTCTGTTTATATAACTAAAATGTTATTAATGGCCATAAAACAGGCATTATCTGTTTCTTTGAAAAATCCAGCCCTGGTATTTGGTTGAATTTGATGGTGCTGGATTCTACATGCTTTCTCTCTCTCTATGAGGTCAGCAATTGCTCATTCCTTGACTCCTTTCAGATGCACTTAGCTCAATATTTGTGTATAAGTCTGTGTATCGTGGATCCTGTACACCATCTACAATGAGTTCATACTAACTTATTTTTGTGGTGTTCTCATGGGGAAACTCTAAAGGGGCAACCCAGGCTTAGTTCAAGTGTTTTGCCTAGAGAATCACATTTGACACCAAAAATAGCCAAATAAATACTAGAGTCCGGAAAAGTCTAGTGGCTTCACAAAGTAACCCTACACCTTAGAAGGATGAGATTTACATCTGGTGATCTGGAGTCCCAGACCTTCAGAGCCCCCTGGAACATTGTTCCAGTCTGGTTGAGCTAAGGGCAGTGACTTCTGGGTCCACCCTCCCCGGGTAAGTTGCCCTAATGCCAGATCCTGGGAAAAAGAAGGGAAGAAAGTTGCTTTTCTTAAAGTTCACAAGTAATTTTCTCCTTGAAATACAAAGAAAAGGCATCGGGATAAAAAATCACGTTAACTTAGGAATTAGAAATGCCTTATCCTCCTCCAAACAAAAACTAAATAAAGAAGCTATAGAAGTAAAAAATACAATTGATAATTTAGACTTAACAGTCATATACAGAATATTTCATCCATCAATGATAAAATACACTTTCTTCTCAGCTACACATAGATCCTTCTCTAATATAGACCACGTTACATAAGCTATCACATATGTTGGCATGCAATTGTAATATTATCTTATATTTTTAGCATCTGTAGCGTTATTTTGATAGTTCCCTTTCCATTGATATTAATTTTGGTGTTCTTGCTTTTTTCTTGATTAGAATTATTTGATTTTATCAAAATTTTAACTGTACCATTTCTTCTCTATTTCATATATTTCTGCTTCTACTCTTATTTTTTCTCTATTACATAATTTTAAAATAATTTGATTGTTTTTCTAGTTTCTTTCTGATACAAGTACTTTAAGTTATAAATGTTCATTTGAGTACTCTTTCATTCCAGAGATTCTGATATTTTAAGTTTTTATTATCACTTAGTTCAAAACACTTTTTATTTACTTTTCTTGTGCTTTCTTCCTTGACCTCTGAGATATTTATAAGTGTGTCATTTAATTTTGAAATAGTTGACATGTAGGGGTGGGGTTCTATATATCTTAAGGTGATTGATTTCCCATGTAATAAATCATTCAGGAAACAATCTGAATTATTTCAAATTTCAAAAAGTGATGGAAATGCTTTTTATATTGATTGTATTTGTTACATCCATGTCAAAACTGATCAAATTGCATTCTTCAAATATATGCATTTATTGTACTTTAATTTTACCTCCATAAAGCTATGGGGGAAAAAAAATAAAAAGAAATGCCTTAACCTCTCCCACAGGACATATGGAGTCAGAACTTATTTGCAGAAGATATACGAAAGATACTTCACACAGGCCCTGAGGGACTCCTGGAGACTGAGTCCATTCCTTCCCGTGGCAAAGTGTTTTGGATAGCGAAGGGTTTACCCATGAAAGCAAAAGAAATACCACCTTAAAACTTTGTTCTTTTCACATTGAAATTCTTCCAAACTGCACTGTATGCTCTCTAAGACATGCAAAGTATATGCAATTCAACTTAACCTTGATAAACTAGATCATCATTTGGAATACCCAGTATTATATCTTGCTGTAATACAGAAAAGCTCTAAGCGACTACTGAGGTATGAAGAGCCGCTTTTGTGCCCTCGGTGCTTCCCAATAGCTACGATTGTGAAATTATTTTGATTTTTATTCCATTCCTTTATCTTTTTTCTCCTGGTATTCTTTAAACCTTCTAATCTGCTCTTGTAATCCCTAAGTATAGAAATTAAGAAATCAAATTTAATATTGTGTAGAGAATAGCAGAGGAAAGAGGTTTTGAAGGGTAGTAAAAGATGATCTTTTAAAATCAAGTGTATGCTAATCTCAACTCTGCAGATGGTATTAGATCAAGGTTGGGAACCAACACTTATTCAGTCCCAATCCTAGGGACTTCACCTACAAATACTGATTTCATCATGATAATGGTGTATTTTTATGCCGTTTTTTTTTTTGTTCAGATGTGAAAACAGAATTTTCAAATGGTTAAATTGTTTACACAATTTTTCCCTTGTAATCTATAAAATTTTCCTCTAAAATAACAGGGAGGACTCATAGTCACTCAGTGTTTATAGCATGTGTGAGGCCCAGGGGTTCAATTCCCAACACACACACACACATAGAGAGTCAAAAGCTTCCTTCCACTCATTCACTGAGAAGAATTGCTCTTGTGGAAAGTTTTTAAACATGGTACCAAACATGATTTTTCAGACCTGGAGGCTGTGTGGATTTTTTCCTAACCCCTCAGCATCTCTACTTTTCATTTTTTTGCCTGAACCTTTGCTGTATTTTTGAGAGTGAGATCACCATGGTCCAATATTCCAAATAAGTGGTATTTTTCTCTGTTTAACAGTTTCTGAAGATTTAGATTAACATTCATTCTCAATAATATTTAGAAGAACTTTAGCCAGTTAAATAATGCTTCACCTACTCTTTCTTTTCTTGGGGGAAAAAGTTTTAAGAGATGGACAGATACCAGTAAATAGATGGATGAGAATTTCTTTTTGGGGATAAGGACTTAATGCCTGTGAGCTTACACCAAGGAACAAAATTCTTGGACTTTATACATTGATTAGATGTTAAGACAGTGAAACTACAGAGGGTAAGATTTTAGCATAAAGCTTTCAACTCAGGAAATTCAAACAAATTTCCATTTACAATTTCATTTTCAATTTTAATCAATCACCCTGTCTAAAACAGAGATTCCTTCTTGAAACAACCTTTCCCCAAGGAGGTCAGAATCTGAGTCCTCATTAGAAAATGAACTAGTTAATATTTTCCCCATTGTAGACGTCGTTCTTGGAACCACCTGTACCACTGACACATGATATCCACAGCTTATAGAGGAAAAGCATTTCCGCTAACTTCGATCAATCTGAACTTGCAGGCTTATTTACAAATCACTCAAAGTATCAAATATTATATTAGTGAACATTTAAAACGAATCCTGGGTGAACCAAGGGCAGCCGCTCTGAGCAGCACAGCCAAGACAGGATGGGCTCCCTAAAGTTTAACTTTTCCCAACTTCTAAATACCAGTTTTTCAGTGTTCAAGCACCTGTACGATTGTATGCTTAGTTTTTTTTTTTTTAATCAAGTACTTTTTTGTTTAAGAACTCATTTTATAAGGAAACTTTAAATTTCTACCATAATTGAAAAACTGATATTCCCCTGCCCAAATAAGAAGCTATTGTACACAGTAATTTTAAAGTGAATATGATGTTCAATTCTAGCTGGATACTGTCAATGCAAGGGTTTTATTGAGAAAGGAGATTAGCTAAAATTAGATGTTAAAGACTTGTTTGCCCCAGCTGAGACTTTCTCCTTAAATACAAGTCAGAAGGATTAAAAGAGAAACCAAAGGCGGATAACTTTCTCACCATGTGATTTGGTTCTACTTCCTGTCCTTGTCAAATTCAAAACTGTCTCCTGTATTACAAAGGGCACATGCTCAGTGCCTTGGAAAGTACTCTCTTGGGCAATTAGAAGGCAGATTCGCTGTTTGGATTTCACTTTCTTAAATTACAAATAATCAAACAAATTGAACCAGAAATAAATATTGAGAAATTGTGCTGCATCTGACACTGCTCTGGTCCTTTCTGGAAGCCTTCACCTTCTTTATCACAGTGATGTCAAGAGACCTAAAACTGGCCAAGTAGGATAATTTACAAGGCACTTTAACATGCACCGTCTTTTAAAACCCATGTCAGATAAGGAAAGCAGAGGGGCAGGCATGCTAACTAATACTTTTTGAAATGCTAGGAAGAAAACCAATCTCTTGCTGTAAATAAGTCTCTTCCAGAGCTCTTCTCTTTTCATTGGTTTCCTATTATTTTGACTTCCTTCATTTTCTGCCCATGTGTTAGGAAGTTTAGAAGTTTTGTCCCATTTTCCCTCCTTTTTACCTATGTAATGTTTCTTGAGTTCACACATTGGCTCAGCGCCTCAGCTGAACTAACCACCAAATTTACATAAACCTGTGCACTTGACCCCTCCAGCCAAACACCAAATTTTATTCACAACAGAACCACAGAATCATCCCAAATATGTCTTCCTCCTAGCTCAACTGCGCATGGCCCAGGCTACATCTACCATCTTACCACCTCTGAATGTGTTCCTTGCTCCTGGATTCTCTCCATCGACTCTCAGTGGAGGAAATGCTACCCTTCCAATCACTCAAAACAGAAAACTTGGTTTGGTTTTGATTTTTCTCATGCTCCGATTTTTAAAAATCAAGTTGATTAGATCCCCGCTAGCCTACCCTGGTTCTTCTCTGCTTCCCCTCTTTCTCCCGTGCAGGCTGCCCCCCATTTGTACTCAGATGATGAGTACTCAGATGGTGGTCTTCTAAACGGGCTCTCTCCACTTCTGCTTCTTCTGTGGAATACTATCAAAGACAATCTTCTCAGGGCATCCCTGACAGGCCCCCGCCTGCCCCCTTTACCTACAATATTTAGATCTAACTCCTTGGCATAATGAGCAGGGCGCCCAGCTCAGCCTGCAAGCAATCCCCCTCTCTGGTCCTACTCCAATGCTCCTCCACCTCCTGGAGTGTAGGACCTGTGACACAGAAACACACAGCAGCCAAGCCCAGCAGCTTGGCCTTGTTCACACCATCCCCTGCCTTCACATCGCCCTACCATCGTACTCAGCTTGTTCTCTGAAGCCCTGAACACATTCTCTCTATTCCAGTTTTATCTGGTCCTGTGAGTCAGAGTTGCCTGCATCTTGTAGAAAGTTATGCAATGATAGCATTTACACTTTAACTCTTAGCAGGCTATTTTGTTTTGTGCCATAAAGAACTTCTTACATTTTTCTCCCACTAGCCCTTGAGATCAGAGACAGAGTCTCATTCACAACTGCATTCTCAAAAGTGTCTAAACTAATGCTTTATACTTGATATTTTCAAAATGTTTTTAGAATGAATACAGATGCAAATTAGATCACAGCTCTACTAGATGTCTGCCTCCACTAAGCCTTGTAAACTCTTCCATAATAGCCCATTCTTCTTAACCTGACCATATTTAACTCCGAATCCTTAACTAAGTTGCTCCTATACTGATTATCTGACTGGGTCAGCACTGAGGTCCCAGTATGACATGGGACCAAGCTTACATTTAATCTAAGTGGTAAGAAAGAGAAGCATGTCCCAAGGTCTGTGACTCCAGTGAGAATTGATGAATTGAAAAAAACATATATATTAAGGTAGCAATACCAGAAAAGTAACCTGCAAAACATCTAAATGTTGAGTGTTTATTTCAGACTGACAACCTCAGATGTGAGTTTTCCTCTGTCTTCCTTAGATGAGTGTGTGTGTGTGTGTGTGTGTGTGTGTCTGGGTCTATATGTGCACATGCACATGTGAGCACTCACATGCATGGTAAATTCCTCTACTAGCACAGGGAATAATAATCATGTAAATAGTTATAGAATAATATTACACCTTCATGAGAAAAAAATACTGCTAAGAGTTAAAAGGAGAATAATGCCAGTTGAGACCAATAGATATTTCATGTGATTCTATAAGAATTAGATATATAATTGCATGGAAGAAAAAGTAAAAGGTGAAGTTAAGGGTGACTTTATTTTCCTTGAATGCCCCTGAATTCTCTAACTCTTCAGCAATGAAAAATTGTTAATATTAGGATGAGAAGAAGGAATTTGTAAGTGCGGCATCAAGATGAAACACGTGATCTCCGCCGGGCCTCGGAGAGGCTTCCAGAATGACAAGGTTGCAGCAGTTCTGCTTCCTCTGGGTGCAAAGCCAAACTGCTGTGAAAGCGGAGTTCACACATGGACCTGGCAGAAGGGGCCGCTTCTCAACCAGTGCTGGAGTCGGGAGCGGGGATGCCCGGCAGGTGGTGCCACTGAACTCCAGAGAGGCCACCCTCCAAGTCTGGACGCCCAGAAGAGGGGTAGGGGAGCACAGCTGTCCAAATGGCCCTCATAAAGCCTCTCCCAGCATTCAGGGTATGGCTGTGTGGTGTAAATGACAGGTCCTAGAGGTTAAAAACATGACCGCAACCTCTTGTAGATCTTTGGGGAAAAAGAGGGAGTTTGGGGAATTCTTTCTCCTCTGAGAAGCATTTATTATCTGTGTCACTCTGCCGATGGTGATGACCCTGAGGATGACCTCAGCAATAATGGCCTTCTATCATTATCTTACCATATGCTGGGCTTGAAGTTAAACTTCATCGGCCTCTGTGGCATGAACAGGCAGGTACGGTTATTACCTGGTTCTCAGATCAGGAAAATGAGTTTCTGGAAAGTCTAGAAACACAACCAAGGAACTAATCTGAAGTAGCAAGTTTCCCTGACTGGTGACCACTGTGGTACAACCACAACCCCTAGGCTGTTTGCGATTCCTGGCACATGGGCTTCACACCCTCCTGCTGCCTCTGAAAGCATGACTCCTCAGCATTGCCTGCACCCTCAAAGTCCTGGCAACACAGAAGCACCCAAAGCACCCTTTCTTGCTGGTAAAGGTAAGCTGAGACAGATTCCCCTGAAAAACGAGAAAGCAATCCCAAGAGAAGCCTTTATGCACATCTTCCAACCTGTGGAACTATATGGAAAAATAAAGAATGCAGTCAGCAGTGCCAAAGCACAAGGCCAAAAAATAACCGGGGTTCCTAGAAAACACACCAGTGATTTTTCATTACTAGTCCTAGGATTTAATATCTTAAACATCTTCAATACTGAGAAGCATTAAAAAAAAAAAGTTCAGAACAAGTAATGATAAAGAAGATATAAAAGGAAGGAAAAGTGAGTTCTCTGCAAAAATCATTAATATGTATGACTAGAAAAAGTAGAAAGTGGGCCCTAGTGCAGGGCCCTAGGACACACTAGCCCGTTTGGCCACACTCCTCCTTTCTGCCTCAGTTTACTGGTTAAATCATACACTGCTCTAGTTCTAATCTTCTCTGTGGGGGAACTAATAATAACATTAAATATGCTTTGTGTTTGGGTAGCACTTCTCTAGGGACCCTAAAGTGCTTTCCAGATTAATTTTTTTTAATTTATGTATTAATAATTCTCACAGCATTCTCCTCCTCAATTAGGATAATAATATCCATCTCTTTTGAGATAGGCAGGGGGTACTGAGTGATGGACATGAAGCAGACACTTAAATAAGGAAACTGTAACATAAAAGCATAATTAAAGCTTTGAAACCAAATCGATCTAAGGATTTTTAAAGAGAAACCACAGTGTCAGTGACCAAACAAGCATACTTATTTCTCCTCTGCTCGGGAACATTCATCTTTTTGTAGTTAGACATGGCATTTAAGAAATATTATTTCCAGGAGCTCCTACAGCAAAATGAAGTAGGAAAGTGTATGTTCCTGGAAAACGTGCTGGTGGACCTCCATATTGTATCTCCATTCCCCTCAAGTGGACACCACATAAATCAGGATATGCTTCCTGAATGCCTCAGTGTATTTTGGTCTCTTCCCTAATCACAGTTCTCTGGGTTTCGTAACAGAGATTTTTTTCGTTCCCAAGAATTGCCAGTCTCCAAGGCAGTATATGATTTCTCAGGGAACGTGAGAGAAAGCCAGTAGAGGCATTTACTGTTTCATAAACATTCTGGTTTTCTTTTGTCCTTTCAAGAAAATAGCTTTAAACCAATGTTTAGCAGAATATGATGGGTCACATGAATCCCCAAAGATAAACTCTGACTGTCAGAGGAGAGTTCTGAAACTCAAGTCTCAGGGATGGAGTTTAAATAGGGGATTTGAATTCCAGCTTTTGACTAGTCAGCAGTGTTTCTTAACACTCTCTGCAATTTCTCTCAATATAGATACAGAGATAGAGACAAGGAGATCGATTTTGCTATGTTGGTCTGTGTCCCACAAGTAGAATTCAAGTCTCATGAGGACATCCCTTCTTTTCATTGGGTTCCAAGTATTTCACAGGGCCTTGGAAATAGTAGGTCCTCAATAAATACTCATTGAATACTGAATGAATAATTGTCCTGATGCCATTAACCACCACTAATACTTAAGGTAAAGATTCAATAAACTCCCTTATGAATGTACAGGAAGCTAAAATTCAGGGCTGGGGACATTGCTCAGTGGCAGAATGCTCACATAGTAGTATGTGAGTGAGAGGACCTGACTTTGATTCCCAGCATTCAAAAATAAATAAATAAATAAATAAAAGAAGAAGAAGAAGAAGAAAAGAAAATCAGCACCATTCCATTCAGAATTCTTTTCTACTAAAATAACAAAAACAAACAAAAAGCTTTAAATTGGCCTCCACAAACTTCCTGATATCCTCATTAGATATTCACAAAAATATACTGCCCAGTACTGACCGGAAGCACACCAAGACCCTCAGTCAATGCTGTTAATTGTATAAAACAAAACAGTGACAAGATCATTTTTCAAAATAACAGATTTGGGATGAAAAAGACTAAAATAAATACATTCTACTTCAACTACCTTTGCATTTTGTGGGTTTATTTATTTATTTATTTTGTAATTTGTTTTTTAAATAAACTTTCTCCAGCTTTCTTCCCAGGATGTAGACTGGATGCCAATTGGGCCCCATTAAAGACTGGATCCTATCCTGGCCATCTGTGGGCTGGAGAAGCGCTGGTGAGTTCCTAAGGTCCAGAAGGAGAGAATCAGACACCAGCAAGGCCAGCCCCGGTGGTCTGAAACCACACAATGAGCTCTTTCTCAAGGCTGCTCTTTCCACATTCAGACAAGAAGGAATGTCATTCCCTACTCGAGCCTGGCTCAGGGTCCTGTGTGCCTGCCTGTTTGTTTGGAAATTAAAATATAAAAGAAAAAGCAAAGCCAGATGCATTTATGGAAGGGACCAAATGCTTATTACCAAAGTTGGAAGTTGAAAGGAAACCTTTGCCTGTGGAATTAGGAAAGAAAAATAGAAGGGTCAAAAGACTGATAGATGGGGAAGCAGGGAATGAATTTGCCTTTCACAGAAAAATTTTAGTATCCTTCAAAGGCCTGAAAACAAAGATATCAAAGAAGTTAGACAAAGACTCATTCTAATATTTTTGTGGTATAGTCCATATTTGCATACTGTATACATTGATGCATGCACATTTATTCAGTAAGTCCTCAATTAACATGTCCCTGCAGATAGTGAGAAATGCTCTATAAGGAAGCTCTACAGAAAATTGAAGTCAAATTTCTTTTAATACAGTGGACCTAAGACTGCTTTGGCTGGGAGTCTTTCGAGGATGCATTACACACTTCTTGCTGTTTTAATCAGAATTTATTAGAAATAATTGTCAGCTCTTTCTTCATGACTCAGAGCCACCGTCATTATGAATAGTCATTAATGTGCCACACAATAATATACTTCTGTGTCTGCTTTTTAGGTTTTCCATTTCTGCTCTAGACATTAGACTGTCAGCTGTCACTTCCACTGTCACTGAGCCTGTTTCTAACAACCTGCTTCCAATATGACCTGTCTCTAGTTGGTTCCTTCTCATTTGTAACAGAAAAACAGATAATATGATTTGTTAAAAATTAAAGCTTTTTGTTCCTTTTACTTTTTTTTTTTGCTTGATCCTGAATTTTGGAGAGTTAAGGTCATTACAACACTCTCTAAATAAATAGGTTTCACTACATTCATATTAAATGACTAAGAGATGGTTCTCAAGTCAGGTGAACTTTGGTTCAAATTCAAGCTTTGCAAAGAAACAGCTGTGGGACCTTTGGAAAGTTATTCTACCCCTCTGACTTTTAGTTTCATTATAAGATAATGGGGTGGGGGATATGGGAAGGACTAGAAATTTAATAGTACTATTATAAGGATAAATTGACATAATACCTATAATGAATTTAGAACCAGGCACAGAAAGAAAGAGAAAACCCTCAGAGGGGAGGAACAAGACAAGAGCACAGGACAAAGAACTATACTGACCCTCAGAAACTGCTGGTTTTATCACTCCTTTACTGTCATGATTTTCTATAGATTTATCCTAAGGTATTTAGGCACATACTTAATGTGCAGCAAATATATATGTAAGTATGAACTAACTACCCACACATGCGTTAACAGAAACCAAACTGCTACATCTACTTAGCAGTGACATTTTTTTCGCGGGGGTGGTTCTGGGGATTGAACCCAGGGGCATTTTATCACTGAGCTACATCCCCATCCCCAGTTCTTTTCTTTAACCCCCCGCCCCACCTTTTTTTGAGACATTGTCTCTCTAAATGGCAGAGGCTGACCTTGAACTTGAGATCTTCCTGCCTCAACCTCCCAAGTAGCTGGGATTACAGGCATGAAGAGTGTCACTTTGAAGCATCACCAAATATAATAGTTGTTAACAAGGAGCATTTGTTTAAATGGAAGGAAGGAAGGAGGGAGAGAGGGAAGGTCATTCAAACTTAATGCCTCTGACCTACAAGCTTTGTAAGAGACACTGTAAGAGATTGAGCCGAATGTAGCATGGATCCTGCCTTGGAGGGAGAAGACACTTCCTTAAATCACAATAAAAAAAGAGAAGAATAAGGCACACAATATGGTAGAGATAAGGCAATGTGGGAATTTGGACACAAGACAGAATATTTTACACCTGGAGCAGAGAGGGATGCTCTCACGGGAAAAGGTGGTCTTCTAGAAGATCCTGGGATCAAAGAACCAGGCACAGAAAGAAAGAGAAAACCCTCAGAGGGGAGGAACAAGACAAGAGCCCAGGACAAAGAATCCCTGCAGGTGCAAGGAGCAGCCACCAATTCAATGCACCTGGACTTATTCCAGGTGCACCCTGCGGGAGGACGTTGAAAAGAGCTGAGCGCCAAAAGAAACCTTTGGGAGACAGGAAACCAGGGGCGGTTGTGTCAGGAGCTTGGAGTCTTCAGTTCAGAGTATCAGCACAGCGCAGGGGGAATGGAGCTCGTGATATAGACATCCATTTTCTTCATAGAGTCACGTGATTGCAGCCAGGTGTGAATTCTGTCTTGGATTCATATTAAAATTAGAAACACATCACACTTCTGTGCTTCTATTTTCAAGTTTGGGGCACATACGTGTACCTCCTGAGCACAATGGAAACATGGAGATGAAAATGTTATCTGAAAGTCTTTTTTCACTATCCCCTAATTATCAACAGGATAGATTTCAAGTGCCTTGGTTATTAAAAATAAAAACAGAGACTAAAGCATTTTGAAGAATAAAGTGAGCACGTCTGTAATGGTCTAACTATACTAAAACAGCCACTAGACCATTTTTATCTGTTTTTCTTTAATATGCTAGCTCGTTTAAAAATGATTCCTCATAAAATTACTTGGACTTCAACGTTGTTCTCCAAAGTCATACTCAAAGTTTAATGGAACTGATTCGAAAGAAATAAACTTCTTAATTTGGCATCAAGCATCTTCCATATAATAAGTGGTCAATAAGTATATGTTAAATAAACAGACTTTGAAACAGATGTTTAGGGAAAACTAGACAGCTGTCAGTTATCTTAAATCTATGCACTTAATCAACTTTGGATTCAATCTGTACAGGTAAACCTCAATATATGTAAAATAAATGAACACAGCTATTTACATTTTATTTTTATTGTGAAAATTTGAAAAAGTGGTATTTGACATATATCATTCCCCAGCTTTCTTTGTGTGTGTGTGTGTGATTTCAGTGGTAATTGTGTCTCATATACAATATAGCATGGATGAGTCATTTTGTGTGAAATTTGGAAAGGTTTGGTAAATTTATGAAGTGTGTTAAAAGCCTACAGAAAATTCATGAGGAAACCTGGTACAACCTCAAGCTCAATGTGGTTAAGGCTGGGTGTCAGGAGAACTGGGCTGTCACCCTAGCAATAGGTGGCCAATGTGCTCCTATAGCAAGTCACAGTATCTCTCCAGAGCACTCTCACAAAATAAAAACACTGTGCTTGGTGCCCGAGAAGCATTCTTTGACACCCCAAACAACTTGGGACTTCACTTGTGGTTCAGTTAAAATCAAGGTTGGGCAAAGAGGCCTAGGAAACATTTGGAAGGACGCACATATGTGTTATAGCCATTCTCTCTAACATCAGAGAGAGGCAAATTCTCTTCTTTATTTACACTCATTTCCCTGAACCAGCTGTATAAATGAGAGTGCAAAGTAGAGAGGAAGAAAGAATCAAGAAGAGCATTCATGCTAGGTTTTCTAATTCGGATATTCAAGTGGCAAAATTGCCTTCCAACCCCCCACCCCCACACTGCAATTTGCCCAACTACATTTCCCCCACCGACATTTTCTTTTGTCTTCATTCCCTATCTCTGGGAATACAGTTGAAGAAAACATTCATCTGGATGAAGAAGACAATATGGAGCCCCTATGTGAAGCTAATTGGTTCGTACAGTGATGAAACTTTGGCTTCTCCCATCTGAGCTAAGTGGTACCGCCAATCTTTAAATATAGCTGTCCTACAAAATCATATGGCATCTAATGCTAAGTGTGCACTGACTCAAACCAGATGCAAAATATGACAGAAATTTTGTTCAAAGCCTTGCAGCTTTAAAGAATAATGGCTCCAAACATTCCTGGTCTAATCTAAATAATGCTCTGCAAATATTTCAGACTATTTTCTCACATCTATCCCAGCCCAACCACTCCATGATTAAATTTCATGACTTGGTTTCATTAACATAAAATCAAAATGCACTCTAGCCATCACCAACATATCTTCTTGTAAGGTGATCCTTGAAAACAAGAGTTCTGTGGTCATGCTGAATACTGCATCTTAGGTATCCACAGTGCATTTGGTACCTCAAAAATCCTGCAAAGTCCGAGAACAAGGACTTGTTGAGTTTGTTTGATTCCACATTTCCCAAACTTTACTGGGAAAAATTTCCCTCATCTCCCAGAAGGCAACCATTAATATCCCTAAGAACTAGTATTCAACATAACCTTATGGTAGATGAATTAGGGGAATATTATACGTAAGTCTTGGGTTTACATCAGATACTAGAATCTGAGGCATAAAGGATAGAAATGTTGATTGCAGACCTAAATAGGACGATTCCATTGACTAAATTGTTTTAAAGAAGTTCAGGAACGCTTTTTGCAAATAAATACATTTGTGCATTGAAAGCATGCTCTGAAATAAAAGAATAGTGGATGAAAAGAAGCTGCTTCCCACCCACCATCACCGCCCCCTTCTAGATAAAAAGGAGTAGCAGCGTTGGTGTCAAAGAGGATTGGCCTAAAGTCGTCATTTTCAGATGGGGAAAGTGAGGTCCACTGACCAAACTGACTACATCCGCACCCTCTGGGCAACGGGATGCAATGATCATCCGGGTCCCTCAGCTCTCTGCCTACTGCTCCTCTAGACGACCTCAATCCTCACCTGACTTACTACCTTCTGCTCCCACTAATCCCACTGTTCTACTTCTTAGTCATGCAGATAAAATACCTGAAAGAGCATGCATTCTCGCTGGCATTTTTGTGTTGAGATGGAAAAATTGTGCGATCTAAAACTACCTCGCTCAGAGAGTCACCCATACATAATTGGAACTTGATTAGTTTTTTCAACAGTCTGCTTCTGACTCACTCCATTCTCTCTGCCTTCTAGAACCTTGCTTGTATTTTAAACCACAAATTCAATACTAGATTACATAAATATATTATGCAACTCTCTAATTTGTTTCATGGGAGCAAGTTGTCTTTCCAAATAAAACACCAGATCCCACAAAACCCAACTTTAATTACCCATGGTACCTATCCCAGCCTTAGACAACCATAAGCAAGGCAACTAACACTCATTGTTTAGAAATTAGAGGAATTCAGAGGGAGATATTAAAACAATGAGGAGCGCTAAACAACAGTAGCAGGAAGCCCTCCCTGCTCCAAATCACATGCGGCAACCAAGAGCTTCTCTGGTCAAGGAAACAATTCAAACCACATTAAAGATTAGCACACATCAATCTCATTGGCTTTCCTAAATTTATATTTAAAACACTCCAGAGAATTTTCTCTTTAAGTATTTGGGAATAAGGAAGAATAAGGAGCCCAAGAACATCAGTTAAATAATTTACTTTCTCAAAAGAAGGAGAGGGAAAAGGGTAAGAATCAAGAAAGGAAGAGCAACTGAGAATCACAAGAAATCCAACTCACAAGAAAGCCACTTGAATGTGGAGGGTGCACCGAGGTCCCCCAAGTAGGAGCACAGGAAGTGCCATCTTTGTTGATCCCAACCCTTAGGGGACAACCAGTGAACTGTGAACTACTCATTTACGAAAGATTGGATAGGCAAGAAAGAACACAGATGAGGGTAAATTAATCCAGCCCTATTTTCTTTGAATCTTTTAAAATTCATCAGCTAAAAGAAGACTCCAAATAATAGCATCAACTGCTAATCTGAAAGCGTCATCTGCTTGTCCTGACCCACCAGCCTGTTTTCTGGGTGCTACGGGCTACAGAATGAAGAAAGGGAGATGTGATTAAAATCTACTTAAAATTAAGTGCACTGCATCTTAGGGATGGGCATGAACCTCAAGGTCATGTATGTGGTCAGGGGCAAAGACTCTGAACAAATAGGAGTTCATCTCTCTCTCAAGACTACATTTGCTGTCTTATCTATGAGCACTTGAAATTCTTTAAAAAAAAAAAATATATATATATATATATATATATATATATATATATATACACAGTACAATTCAAATCCACTCTTTAGGACTCTCTGGCTGTGTGATCTTGTATAAGTTTCTTAACCTCTCTGACAATCTACTCATATGTAAAATCAGAATAACAAGTGTACCTAACACAGGACTAACAGGAGGATTAAATAAAGTGATACCTCTAAAGTGCCTATGGGATTACCCTTGCTAAGTGTGAGTTATTTCTCTATTTCTCACTCCCAAACAATGTTTTGTTTTGTTTTGTTTTTTGAGGCAATACCAAATTCTGTTTGCACACAAAGAGGCAGAGAAAATTATATTTGCTAAGACCCCTATAGGAAAATAAAATATAGAAATAGTTTAGAGTATTTCACAAAAGGGTTCCCTTCTGCAAGATCTAGTACTCTGAGCATCAGGACCATCATGATGGCCACGGCCCAACTGAAAGTCCTCCATGCAGACAGTCACCTGGCGAATGTTGAGGGGGACGTGTTCATCTTCAACAAATGTCTGCTCAGATGGTTCTGGAAATGAGGTGGCAGGTGTCCACCAGGACAGGGCTGTGGTGGAGTCAGGGCACAGCTGTGACTGCCGGCAGTTTGGGAGGCGGGGATGAGGAAACAGTGGCGTGCAGGCTCTGCCCCGCGCCCACGCCTGGCTGTGACAGCAGAGGCACGAGGGCATGGGACAAAAGCCTCGTGCTTCCTCTCTCCCAACTTCCACGATAAGCAAGGTAAAGAAGGAGAGGAAGGGAAGAAGATCCAGCTCAAGAAACCTGGGAGAGGCTGTCCCTTTGAGCACCACGGCTCACAGCAGAATGAAGACAGCAGACTGGCAGCAAAATATCCCGGCTCTGTGTGGCTTCTCTGTCACACCCAGTGCTTCTGCTGGAGAACACAGCGCACTCAGCACGGGGAGCAGAGTCCACCTTTCATGCCTGGAGTGTTCCAACTTGGATAGGGGTTGGATGCATGGAGAAGCTCCCTTCTGATGCAGCTTTATGAGAACTTGACTCTAGCCAAGTACGTACTTCTTGTTGGCTGAGTGGGAAGCGCAAAGGCGGAGCTGATAGGGGCTCCACCCAGGGGGTTGCTGCCAGCGAGACACGCAGAAAGAAGAACAGACTGCCTTGGATGTTCAGTTGGATCAGCACGCCCAACTATCACAGTCTTCACCCTCGGCTCATCCTTATGGTCTTGCTAAACAGAAAGCACACAAGATATCTACTGCTTCTCCAAGGGAAGACCACTAGAGGCAGAAGCAGAGAATGTGGGTTCCAGCTCAGGTCTGCTTCTGACCTCTGTGTGGCAACAAACCCATCGCTTCATCCACGGGCTCTGGGCAGTTGCTGTCTGGTTATTGAATTATTTATCTCCACGTCTCAGTAAACTTACCCAGAAGATACATCCAAGGGTACGTACTTGGTAGTATAGAGGAAAGAGTGAGATGCTCTACATAAAGAGCCCAGATCACTGCCTAGCATATAGTAAGTCTCAGTAAAGTTTAGCAGTTAATGTAACTGCTTATGAAACACGTGGGGTGAACTATGGTCTCCCGCAGCGCTCACCCTGGTTTTATGCTATACTGTGGTGAAAGAGAATGGAACTCTGAGCATGCTGGCTGAACAGCTGATGTTCAGAATTCAGAAAGCAAAGGCACCATGGTGTCTATGCAAAGATGATGTTCATGTTTTGTGATCTTAAGCTTATGCTGGTTATTGCCGGACAAGTCAACTGGAAGCTTAGAACGCACTACACAGATAGAACATCCGTTGCCCTATGGGTGAAGTCATATCCCAAGGTGCTTGAGAGCTGTAAATCCCTACTGTGGAAAAAGCCCTGGGTTCTTCCAGGTTCCCTAGTGAATCACTCATTCTCTGAGTCATTTGTAAGTCAAGAACCAATTGCACCTGGATTAGTAACATCATTTAAATGGAGGTCGTTGAAGATCGGGCCAGACTAGACTCTGTGTATGAAATTCCGCAGACTACTACCTTGCTAAAGTAACTTCTCCTGTATATTTTGTTACTTTGCATCTTCTTTTTTGGTTCCCAATATGCAAGAGGACATCTACTCCATGCAAGCCCAAGAGACCAAATTACAAAACAGAGCTGTCCCGGGGCTTATGAGCCAGAGAACAGAAGTCACCCAAGTGGGAAGCACTGCCCCCTGGTAAACTCAGCCCGTCTTCCCTAGGTTCCCAAAGTTCTTGTAGACCGGAGCTGACCCACCTAGAGAAGCCCCACAAAATGCTACACGTTCTATTAGAAATTCAAGTGCAGACAGTATCTTCAACTAGAACAAACCATTAGATATTAATGTTCAGACAACACCTACCTCACTCCAGACCAGCATGGTACCGAATATGACCTGTAACCCATCAAAGAAATTGTCCCCTATGATGATCACAGTCGCACCTCCTGTGGTCCATCCTTCACTGGGGCTGATGGCTTTGATACAGGGAGTAGCTGCTTTTCAACACACATGAAAAAGAGAAGGAGACTGCCGTTAGAACCAAACTTTAATGATGGGAGACTTGAGAAAAAGAAAAAAAAAATCTTTTATCTTTTCACTATCAGAAAGTCCCTCAAGATCTCAGCCTTTCCCAGCCACATTAGGACCTAAAACCAAGGGTGCAGCTTCAGTTCTTAGCATTCTTTTCATTATCTCTGTTAAGATATATATTTTTACCCAAATCTTTACCAAGCTTGAAACCTTATAAAATATAACACAGAGATGAAATCGAATTTACAAAATGTTAGTGATTTCTTTAAAAATGGGTGACATTTTTGGAATGCACTTACAGAATTGCTTTGTAATTAAATATATCTCCTGAAAAGAAAACTTATACATTTTTTGATAAACATTTCTGTCCAATGGGAAGCTAAGAAAGAGGGGGTCAAAGCAGGACTGATTCTTGCTCCTTGCCTTCCGTCTATAACACTAACATAGCAACATTCCTCATTAAAAATCATATGAATTTTTCAAATAAATGTCATGAATCCCATTTTATAGATGCAGAACAGGTCACTCAGGGTGAATTATGCAACCAAATAGCTGAGGCAGGGCTGAGCCACAGACTCCCTGTGACCTTTGCTTTGTTGTGTTTCCCAGACTTAAAACCCTACAACCGACTTTCTCAACATTTCATATCTCTTCTCTTTCCATTGTAAATGGCCCTTGGAGATGGGAAATAGTTTGCAAATACTGTGATTCCAAACAGACTGGAGGTGGTTTGCCTAATGAGCATGGCATCCTTTCAACAGAATTGCTAGGCATCAATGTAATTGTTGGATCATGTTGTTGAAATCTCTCTGAGGGCACCTTGGGGCCACTGAGAGTTTTTAACTCCACAATGCCCGTCGCTCTTCTCCTGATGACTTTCATGAACAGCAACAAAGCAAAATTCCAAAGCAAGGAAGATATTGTGCAAGAAGAGGGAAGGAGACCCTCCGCTTTAATAAAAAGTTTAATAAGTATTCAAGACTGACTGTCCAAGCATTGAAGCCAGTGAGAGCTCCAGTTAATTTTAACGGGAGAAAAGAACTGGCGAAAAAAAATTACTGGACTTTGTCAAATTTGGCAAAATGTCATGCTTTAACTTTTGCAAGAAGGAAAGAAAACATTAAGTCCATCCCGGTGGGATCATTGCTCACGTGCCACCACACAAACAAGGAGAATGGGTTTGGTTCTGATTCAAAGTCGTCTTTAAAAATTGCACAGAGAAATTTGGAAATATCCAAAGTAAACATCGCATGTTGGCTGAGCTTACAGCAATGCATCTGCAGCTAAAAGAAGGCTGTTTGGTTGACTTTATGCTTCTCCACTTCATCCCCCAAACAAAATAACTAATCAAGAAAATGGAAATGATTCATGACTTGACTTCAAATTCTTGCCCAGTTCTTTTACACACATGGGGGCTGTGATCAATGTTCCACAGGCATGGAACTTTTTCTTAAACAAAAGTTTTCTTTAAAACTCAAAAGACTTAAATGCATGATTAAGTGCTCCTGAACCAATGGTAAAATAAGATATACGATTTCAAGCAACTTATAAGATAAACAACATTTAACAACTATATAAATTTCTTGAAATAGAAACAGTTTAGAAATAGTTTGCTAATTTCTCCAAATCTTTTTTTCTTTTTCATTTATAACTCAATAGAGTAGTTGCCAGAGTAGAATAGAAAAGGTGTTGATATCTCTTAGGATACTTCTGAGAAATACTGCATATTGGCTTAACTAAACTTGTCTTCAGAATCCTGCGTAACGGCAAAGTGTGGAATCCAGTGGTGTCATTGAGCACTGACCCTGTGGTTACCCTAGCAGACCACAAAATGACCTTCATACTTATCATCTGTATTATCTTGAGGATTTCTGTTAATGTTTATTTTTTAATCATGTAGGTATATCTATTTAGATAAGCAGGGTCTCCTTCTGGTTTCTCAGCATTGCATATGAAGAGGTGGAAGCGTACGTTCATGGATCTTAGAGAAATTCTCCTACAGGAAGTCCTTACAATAGCAATGGCCACGACCTGCTGGTTTACACTGGACTCCATCCCTCTTTTTATCCCCTTGTTATTTTTAAGATACAGAAGACATGTAAGCATGCATATATGTGTGTGCTTTCAATCTCTTCCTAAGGAAAGCGGTCATGTTCTCACACACTGTGTGCATACATTCAGAAGCCAGACCCAATGTCAGTGGATGAGAGGAAAGAAAAAACGCAGGGCCAGAACCTAGTGAGGAAACAATACGTGCCACCACATTCTTCCAATTTTGGAGAAAAAGGCATTGAGAGAAGGCAGCACTTCTAAGTTAGGACCTCAGAGGGTTCCCAAGTTGCTCCTGTATACCTGTTAGGGCATATTTGTCTTGAGAGGAAGTTCTTTGGTTCTTTCCCACTGGAAAGAGGGCATAGAAGGGATACTATGGCACTTAATAACTGGAGATGGTGAATGCCACGTACTAACCACGCATGGGATAGTCCCTCAAAATGAAGAACCCCAAAATGCCCATAATGCAAGTAGAAACACTGCAACTAGCTAAAGGGAATCAGGCCTACAGGCCCCTGTTAAGAATTCACAGATCCACGTAGGCCGAGGCTAGAAACACAAAGACAGCAGAACCAGCACGAGATGAAGGACCTGTCACTCAGTGCTAGGGACGCAGTGGGAAATAGTGAGGACACTGTGCACTGCACATACCCCATCTTAAGGTGACAGCAGTGCTCAGCTCCAGTTTGGGAACCCCAAACCATGCAGACTCAGGGCGGGTAGGCATCCCCCTTTCCAAAGAAGCCAAGAACCTAGAGTGTATGAAATTTCCTGGTCTTTTAATGTTGGATTAATTAATTTAATATATTTTTTTAAATCTATAGGCTGAACATGTTCCTGGACTGGCTTTAACTGACAGGCTGTCATTTTGCACCTTTACCTTAGTCACAAATAAACCTGCCAGACTAAAACTGACCAGGAGATACTTGAGATTATGGCCCAAAGCAGAGGCATCCAAAAGTTCCCTGCTGTACTGATAGCAAAATATTCAAGAGGATCGGTGCCATCAATGGGGGAGTAGCTAAATAGCTATAGAACATTTATACTGTGTAATAGAAAGAATTTTATTAGAGCAAGTGAAAAAATTCTATAAACTGACATGGGAAGATGTCAAAATATGTTATTAAGTGAAAAAGGCAATTTGTGAACTAATGAATAGTGTGATCCTGCTTATTTTAAAAATGATATATACGAGCATGGATGTGCATGAGTGAGGGTGTTTGTACATGTGCGTGTGTGTGTGTGCGTGTGTGTGTGCAGCCTCATGTGAACAGGTCTGCTAGACAAAGGTGTGGAAGGAAGGATGTACATCAACTGTCCTCAGTAGGTCCTTATGAAAAGGAACTGTCACTAGAGGGTTTAACAGAAAAGGGAAGCTAGTTAGTTTGACTCTATCAACATTTATGTGGTTTGAATTTTTTTGATGAGCATATATTAAGGTCATATATCATAGTATTAAAAAAATTAAATGAGAGAACACCTTTCAACAGTTGTTCTCTTCAGAGCAAACTGATACTAAAAAACAACCAGCCACCCCAATCAGCTGTGCCGACTGACAGACCCTGAATCTCTCCATCCCTCTTCTTTTGGGGTAAGTTTTGTCTGAGGATGCTCAGAGAACACTGGAAACATCAGGGACCCGTTTTTCTTTCGTTCAAGATACCCAGAGGAAAGCAGAGGATTACCAGAAAAAGCTCATGTTTTAATAGTCACAGTGAATGGATTCAGCAGAATTTGAGAGTGAAAAGATTTACAAAAGAGTTCAATTCTACCCAGAGACGCAATCATCGGTACAGTTCTATCTCCAAGAAAATATTAGGGAACAGGGAATGAGGGAGGTATGTTTGAATACAAACTACATTTACCAGTAAACTCTTAATTTAATTAATAAAAGATTCTTTCTTCCTCACCAGTTAGATTTTCATACTGTAGCCACAAGGACAAGAAGCCAATTTCCGATTTAAAATTTCATTAAAAATAAAAGTTTGGGTTTTTTTTTTTTTTTCTTGTTTCTTTTTATTAATCCTCCCCCACCCCTCACCAGCCACCAAAGTAGAGGAGATTTTCCTTCCTTCAAACTATGACAATAACATGATTACCCCACCAGTTTAGCATAATGGCTCTGAAAAGCTCATGGCACATTGCAGAGTTAAAGTGGAAATTATTAGGTAGCTCTTCTTTGTTATAATAATGATCACTCCACAAATAAAAGCTCTTCTCCCCAAGGTACTGCAAGGCACAAAATGCTAATTCTGAAGATTATGTGTGCGCTTTTATTAAATATTACTATGCCCTGCCTGTTTGAGGGCTCCTCTGCTCTGATTGTTTTATGAGTACCATGTTAATGTCACCCCATCTTGCTAGCAGCAGGCACACATTTTAGCGTTTGTATGAGAGTTGATCAAAGGCCACGTGCTGGGGGAATTGCTGAGAAAACACGGACAAGCGATAAAAATCTAACAGATTAATTGGTTTAAATTTCATTTCAGGGTGTTGAACTTTGGCTCGGGACTTTAATACTACACCGTGAGTCAGGGCCTAATTACCAGATTTCCAATTTGCTTCTGAACAATGGTCATGGTAAGAAGGAAAGGAGAGGGAATTTTTTTTTTTTTTTAAAGGAATCTTTCAGCCTCGAGTGCATATTTAACAACCAATGCTCTGTGTGCAGACAGGGACATTTGCTATCACCTGCTCCACCTCTAGAGCATTTCTATTTCCTTCCAGTAGCCTCAGAAGGCAGAAAGAATCACGGATGCCCTCGGCAGTTAAAATTTTTCTGGTTTACAGAATCAATGTTACAGGATTCGAGTGCCTGCCTGCTTGCACCGGAAGCACCAGGCTCTTTATTAGCAAGGTGAATTTATAAGCTGGACCTCCAATAGAAATGATCTATTTCATTGATAGAAAGCAAGGGCCAGGAGAGCCATGTTTACCTCGGGGTTTATGGGTGGCCTTGGGAATAAGGGTTAATTGAGCTCAGAGGTGCCTGCCCATTGAGGTGAATTAGTGGCGTGTGTGGCCATCAGCAGGATCTGGGGGTTGCTCTGGCTTTTGCCTCTGAAATCTCTTTGTGCTGTGATCAATACCTCACTTGTTTGGGGTAGCCATACAGATGACCCACGTTCGACATTTATCATATCCCGTCCCCCAAATGAGGCTTTTGTGACCATGGACACCAGCCCGGTTATGGAAGACTAATTAGAGATGCACTGTGTGGCTTTTATAAATACACTGAGAAAACGACCCTGAGTTGGTGAATGAATAAATTTAGGAAATTTATAATCCTGTTCTAAACCTCAAGAAGAAATTCCACTTTGAAGTGGACATAGGTCATTTTCCATTTCCATCTTGTGCAGCGTATGAGGAGATGTCAACTCCTTGTCTAGTATTCTGTGACCCAGCACTCTCATTAATGAGCATCTCTACAAAGCAGGTAGCTGAAGCTTGCAGGAGAGGCAGGGACAGTGCCACCAGCCCTTATTAGCATCTGAGTAAAGCTAGAAAGATAAAATTATGTTACCATGATTTTAACATCTGGAGAATTACAGTATTTGAAAATGGTCAAGGGCTCCAGCTGTTCAAATTCCACATCTACCCTTTAGCACAACCTTAGAACAGGTGCTGGTCCTTGCTGAGCTGTGGTTCCCACACAGGTGATACCTCAAGGACTTCCAGCCCAATGCCCAGGAAATATCCATTCCTGTTTTATTCCTCTGTGTGCCAAGCACGAGGCAAGCAGGTTGCTGTCATGCTCACTATTGTTATCATTGGCGCCCCACGAATTGGAGTTTATTTATTTACTAAGACGTTCCACACTCTGATCACTCCAAATTATATCATTTATTGCAGAATTTTCTTCAGAATTTCCAGTTATGCTACTTGCCAACATATCCAGCTGAACGCACTGAGTAGGTGGATTTGGCATCAGTTCTTCCAAAGCAGTCTCTCTCTCTCTCTCTCTCTCTCTCTCTCCTCTCTCTCTCTTCCTCCCTCTCTCTCTCTTTCTCTCCCCCTCCTTCCCTCCCTCCCTCCCTCCCTCCCTTCCTTCCTTCCTCCCTTCCTTCCTTCCTTCCTTCCTCCCTTCCTTCCTTCAATAGGAACTTCATTCGTTCAAGATGAATATTAAAGGAGAACTTCTCAGAAATTTTTCAGCCAAAGAATTGACTTTATCATTATTGTGTCAACTCTGGATATTTGTCAGAAAATGTGGAATCCTTGAGCCCAGTTCATTTCTACAGGATATTTGTGACCTCAAAAACCTCATCCTTGCTCCCTTTTATCTCCTTTGTTTTGGAACTGGTGTGTATAGGAGCAACACCATCCCAGAAGCTTACAGGGACACAAAGTGACCCCTATGAACACAGTGCCCAGTATCAGCTTTTCCCACTCAATCTGAACAGCTGGGTTTGCTGGTCTTTTGAGTGAAATGATGACTATTCCCAACTGTGCATAGTGCTGTAGCACCAAAACTCCCCTCTCCTCTTTTGAGCCTGAAAGTAGCAGCTAGTAGACAAGAAGCGAGAAGAACAGAGGGGTTTGTCACCAGCTGGAAGACTGGCCTTCTGCATTTTCACCCTGGATTTGTTCTTGGATCAATGTTCCTCTAGCTGGATTCCTTAGAAATGAGTAGCAGTTATGATGCCTGACCTGAACTCTAACACTAATGGGTGCCAACTTCACTTTCAGAATGCTAACATGGTCACAGGCTCCCGCCGATTCACAAACAAACATAAAACTCAGCTGGTAAGCAAACAATTTTGACAACCTCCTCACTCAAGGTGTGGCAGTCTTTGTAACACATGCTGTTGCCTTGACTTGAGTTATTATAGATTTGTTTCTATCTTTTTTTATTGTCTTCAGTAATTGCATTATGCAGTTAAGCATTTTATTGTTTATTAGGGTTTTTATTTTGTTTTGTTATTGGTCTGCATTTATTGCTGTCCTCTACAATATCCAGATATTACATTCTGCAAAGAATCATTTATTATATATGCAAGAGTCAGTCTCTCTCTCCCCCCACCCTGGCCCGGTGTATGTGTATGTGGTGTTTGTCACTTTAAAGAGAAATGTAAGCCATGATACAGAGATTTCTCAATACATGCAATTAAACCTATTAAATATTAAATGAGGAAATTGAGAATTTCAAGTGTTTTTCATCCTTTATTCCAAAGTGACTTCATTTGGCAAGAAAGCCCTTTGCTTTGACAGGATTAATGGCTCCCACAGAAAAGGAAAAAAATCCAGTCAACAGACAGGAATGTTGTTCCAATGTCCATCTACAACAGGTAGAGCTAACCTGATGGTGTTCATTTCAAGAACCCCCACTTAGAGGGTTCCAAACTATGTTGCTTGCTAATTAAAGACCAAGCCCAAATCTTGTGTATTTCCCGTCCATTTGCAGCTTTCTTATTCTCAAGTTGAAAAGGACCTCAGCAATCAGTGGACCCAGTACCTGAGCAAGGGATTAAACAGAAATGCAGGTACAGTAATTGTAATCTGAAACATTCCAGTGCAAGCACTTTTGGATTCCTGAATTTATCTGTCTGAGATCCAGAACTCTGTTCAGGTTCACTATTCAGGGTTATTTAACAATTTAGCAGTGAAAAATCTTGACATTTTGATGTACCGGTAACTTCTAAATTGCACTTGAAAGATATGTTGAAGGCTTTTTGATTTAGTGATATGCAACACAGCATTGTTTCATAATATGCAAAAAATTGTTTGTTAAAGACACCGCAGAAGCTCAGACTTTTCTGACTCAAGAATGGGGGAATACACAGTTTTCCACTTAATGTTTGATCTGCCAAATCTAAAATTAAAGAGTACAAAATATTAGTCCTAAAACAGCTAAAGGCAAATACTGTCATGAGTTTTTTCATTCGTTCTTTTTCTTTTTTCTTTTCTTTTTTCTCCTTGTTCTATGATTGTCAGCCACTCCATTGCAAAGCAAAAGGGAAAAACTGTCCTGGAGGGTAGGAGAACCCTTAGAATGAATTATTCATGGATTCAATTGTGATATTTATTGCAACAATAGTAAATTCACTTGCCTCTGATTATACAATAAGTAAATAATTCTTTTCTTCCCAACATGGAGAACTTTAATGCACAAAATTATTTTTAGCCTAATTCTCCTTATTATTCTACTGCAAGAAAAGTATAAGACATGAAAGTCAGGGAAGAGAAGGACAAAAAACCTTTCCAAAATGGACACCCAATATTGTGAAAAAGGGGAAATAATTTTTAGGTTAAAAACAAACAAATAACAACAACAACAACAAAAAAAACATGGAACTGCTTTTTCAAAGAATGCTCAAGTCTTTATTCCCAAGCAATCTTCCTGAGCCTGGAAAATCATAAAGTCAAATATGAGCAAGTCTAGTGGAAAATCTGTGACGTTAATCTTGGCTCAAGTCGTATTTTTAACAGGCCTTGAATGTGTGTGCTGGTTCATCCAGATGGCCATACAGGAATCGGCCTGATAGGATTAAACCTTTATGCTAAACTCTGTTCCATCTGTCACCAAGGTTTGCCTTTCTTTATCTGAATATGAATTTTAGCCTCCTTATGTCTGGAAACAGTACTAAATGCAGCATTAAAAATACAGATGCATGCAGATAATTTAACATTTCACTAGTTAGTCTCAGTTAATATTACCTTAGTCTTTTTCTAGAAAACATTTTTGCCAAGAATTTTGCTAAGAAGAAATTGTAAAGTATGCAGAATTCATTTTTCTTGCCAGAGGGTTTTGTCTTCCTCTTCCTATGAAACTCTGGGACTCATTCAATTCACTCTCATAATAGGGGTGCATGTTGACATTGACCCACAAAGATAAAACAGGACGACTTGGCATCCCCTCAGCAGAATTTGCTCTGAGACTAGATGGTATATCATTTCCACTGAATGACTGATTCAAGCAGACGATATTCATGTGTTTTTGCTCTTTCCATTATGAGAAGATTGGTATTAGTCATCATTTGATAAATTATCTACGACTGTTTCTACCATTCTTATCAGGTTTTCTGTTTTTAAGGAAGCTCTTTTTGCTGGGGTGAGGAACAGGTAGGCTGTGATTCCAAGTTGCTTCTTGAATGAAGTAGGCTGATCTTTGTTTTGTCCTCCTGTGCATATGTCCCTAGATGCAGTAAATTAACAGCTGGAAAAGTTGGCCTAGGCCAAGTCTCAGGACAGAAATCTGTGAGTTGCCAAGAGACCAGAGCCTGGTTGATGGTTTTGGGGTTCCCAAGTCCATAACAAAGACAAAAGGAGGTCTCAGAGTGCTGGGCCTGGTGGAGAAAACCAAGACAAACTGCCCAAACAAATCACATGCAAATAAGTGAACAAGTAGCATGTGAAAAGGATCTTTTCCAGTCCTACGTGGAGACTGGTTCAGAGGACCATGATTGGTCACATGTGCTCTGTGTTTGTGATCAAAACCACAAGATGGCAGCCTATGGAGGGTCCCGCTGGCACTTCTGCAGGATTCATGGGCTCCCCATAGGACCTGTGGTCATGATTACTCTTAGCTCCACACTGTCATGATGGTGGGACCAAGCAGCTTGTCAAATGATTCAGGTGTTTTCTCACACAGTTACATTATTATATTTAAGTGCTACCCTTAACTGAACACCAGGGCACAGGCTTCCCATTCAAGCTTAGATGACTATTGATTATTGATAGGAATGTGCACATAAACATTTTGTAAGCACATGTCTTTGATTCCTTCAATTAGCAAGACTTTAAGTCAGGTAAAGAGGGATAGGTCCCTTCTGGAAGTAGATGACCCTAAGGGATGGCAGTCACTGTAAATCATCTTCTGAAATATGGACATACTCACACACACAGCCCTATCAGCTATCCTCCACATTTTATCCTAAACAAGCACACCTATTTAGAAGTCCCATTGCTTAATCTGCTTTGCCCAATGTAGGAGTCACCAGCACATGCAACTATTTAAATTTAGTTTTAAATTAATTAATATTAAGTTGAAAGTCTTTTCTCACACTAGCCACATTTCAAGGGGTCAGTTTCTATAGTGGCCAGTGACTAACATATTAGACAGCACATTGATAGATTTCTTCCATCATCCCAGCAATTTCTATTGGAAAGTGTTATTAGTAGGACCAAATTTGGAGTAGGCAGCCAATGAAGAATAATCGGAACTACAATTTATGGGGTGCCCTCCATATGCTAGGAACTGTGTGAGGAATAATGAATCTCTAATCTCTCCAACAAGGATCACAAAAGCAAATGCTCCGAGGGCCAGGCAGGAAGTTAAGATAATGAACTGGGCTGGATGCAATACAATAGGAGTGGTGGAGACTGTGGTTGAATATACAGTGTGCGCCCTATCCAGAAGGGACATGACTCCTGAGTTTAGCTTTCCATGTAAAACAATCTCTATTTTAAATGGTCAGCAACAAATACATAATCTATTAAAATGCCATGCAAATCAAACTGACATATTGCCATATTGCTGGATTCCACCCATTATCTACCAGTGTGCAACTTCCATACATCTTTGGAACATCAAGAATCATCTTTCAGTTAGTAAATTCTGTAATCACACAACTAATAGTGACACTGACTCATCAAACTATACACACAAAACACAATTCTGCTTTTGACTGCTAAAGGTCTCTCTCTACACAATACGGAAGCCCCCACCAGGCCTTCTTCTGCTGTGCATAAGATATTCTATAAGCAGTTTGGGAGAAGAGCTCCCTGCTCCTGAAGGATTTCTATTGTCATCATGCGAGACAGCATAGATAGTGATTTTTAAAAGAAACTGTGTTTTGAATGTGAGCAGCATTTCAAAATCAACCCTGCCCAACCTTTAATAATGCCCACGAGGTGCTTTGCGCCTTTCTGAATAGTTCTGCTTATATTTCTCTCCACAACCAAGGATGCTACTGCTAACGTGTTTGAGTGAACTTTCATTATAGAGTCTTATCATTTTGAGCCAGTTTCCTCTCCTCCCTGACATCCCGCGTCAGTTACAGCACAGATGTTTCCATGGTGATGATCCATGATGTCACAGGCTTCGGCATGTGTGTTGCCAAATGGACCCCACAAGATAAGCAAAGAGGAGTGTCCACTCTGCTTCCTAAACTTCATGATGCACTGACTGGACTTCCTCAAAATTTACCCTTTAGGGTCTGAGCTGTCCTATCTCCACTGTGAAAAGCAAACATTCAGACTTGCCTGTTGGTGATTCATTTGTGCCGTCTGATTACTAATTATGAGCAGAGGCTACACTACATGCCCAGACCTAGATTAATCTTCCTAAGACATCAGCTTTCAAAATTTGACCTCCAGGATCAAGTTCACCCTTCTGAGTCCGGCTGACTTTCCCTTTCCAACCTTAGCTCCCGTTTTCCCAAGCTGCAGGAGTTAAGAGCACCGGCTCAGCTCACATGCCGGGCTTACCAGGTCCTACCTGGGCAAGTTACTTTACTTTTCATAAACTTCTACCATTTTCATTGGAGTAATAATTCTAAAAGAGTCCACCTTGACAGGTTGCTGTGAGGTTTAATTGACATAAAGACCTCAGCACAGAGTAACTAAGGGATAAATATGAGATGATGATAAAGAGAAGAAAAATTAATTGCAAGAGAAGGAAGAAGAAGAGTATCTGGCACCTGTACAGCTGGACAGGTAGCTACCTGTGCAAATCAGTGGGCACATCTGTCACAGACAGGAACCTCATTCATCCACAAACTGGAGAGACTACTCTGCACTTTGCTAAGGTCTCAGTATTAACTAGTTTTGTTCAGTTTTCAAAGGGGCTTTTCCACACATCATCTCCACTGTTCTTAAAATCAACCTTAAATAGCAGACAAGTAGATGTTATTCTTCAATCCACTTCACAAATGAGATAACTCAGTCTCGAAGACTCATTTACATTTGAACCTTTGAGAGTCTACTTTGACTGATAGAGGCAAATACTTAAAACACCCAAACTTCCCTTCCATTTTGGTGTTTATCTGAAATTTCTGCTCAGTTTGGCTAAAATGTTCACTTTAATCATATAAATACAGCCAAAGTCTCATAAAATCTTAGTTTTGCAATTTCTTATCCCCAAGACAGAGGGTGGATATTTATTAACTTTACAGAATATTACTACTCTATTTCCAAGTAAGGTTATTTCCCCCCTAAGACTCAGATTCACGAATGAATTATAGTTAAATCTCTCTCTACCTTCTTCTATTTCCAAGTTCAGAAAATGCATCCTAATATAAAACCACCAGTGCCAATTTAAACACAGAAACATTGAAAATGCTGCCAAACATCCAGGCTGAGGAACATTTCTTTTGTTACAGTTGGGCTGCTAACCACAAGCTCCGAATGTGAACATCCAATACAAGGAACAGCCACAAGACCAGACATACTTGAAGTATGGGGCAGTTGCCCTTCACTTCCATTTTGATCTGGACATTGTCTATGTCGATCTGAGCAACAAGGACCAGATTCCACAGATCTTTAGCTAACCAAATCAAAAAGAGTTTCTAGAATCCTGCCAAAGTTAAAAGGTAGAGGAATATGAGCTGTGACTTTGTAGATCTGTTGCACCCTAGAGTTCTTGGGAGAACACAGTTGGTTCAATGATGCAGTCAGAAGATTTTAGGAAAGAGAGACCAAAGGTACACTTTCCTTTTCTATCCAGAAATGATAAACCATATTAGTTCTGACTGGGACACCACTCCATGGATAATGTATCTAAGAGTATGTTCTGCAGGCTCAGTACAAGTAGGAATAACAAAGAAATTAAAGAAAGGTCTCAAATTGTAACTACCATGATATTTACCAATGTATGTATTCAGTGGTGCTGGGATTCGAACCCAGAGACTTGTGCATGGTAGGCAAGCACTCTGTAATTAATCTCCAACCACATTAATTTTAACCTTTCTTCTAAATAATGACCAAAGTACCTTGTTCCCTGTTCACATCAAAAATATGCATGTGTCTTGACATTTTTACTGCTTTGCCCAAGGTTGATAGAAGAAACTGATGTGTTGAGGTCTCCAACCTGACACTGTCCATGGCCCTGTTCCATGTGTCCCAGCCCCATTTCTTCCCAGATCTGGGGATGGAGAATGCGGGTTTGAACAACTGGTGTCCCGCTGGTAACAACTGTCAATTAAATAAGCCAGCCACACAGGAGCATATGTTCACATATAAAATATTGATTAACTGCACAGATTGGGATAAAAATCTATTAATACGTGGGTTCTGCTTTCATGTTTACTGGTCAGATCTGCCTTGGGTGGATGTGGATCTATTTCTGTGCCCTGCGGGCTAGAGAGAGCTACTTTTGTGTTTCACTTTTCTCTTCCTTCTCTGGTTCCATCTGGTTTCCCATGTCAGTGCGTCTGTGAGGACTGACCAGCATACGTTCAAGCAGGATCTGCATTTCGGGGTCATCTTCCAGCAGACCTGCCCACGCTGGCTGACAGCAGAGTCCAGCCTTTCTCAGCCTTTTCTCTTGCGCCTCTCCGGATAAATCCCTTTTTCCCGAGGATGCTAAAATCATACCGATGGCATCACATTCATCTGATAAGGATGATGATCACCTAATTTCTATAAAGTTTCATTTCTGTCCACTGAGTATTTCAGGTTGCAGGGTTGGCACAGGGAGTCTGAGATGGGACGCCCGATAGTGTGACGTGATACCAGGAGTTTTTATCTTAACCCAGAAAAGTACCTTCCCGTATATCAGTGCACATGCCAACTAGCTCACCCTTGGGATTGAGCATAGATCTGGCTTTTCGGTTTGCCTTTGGGTAATGTCGTCAATTTGCTTCAGTTGAAGCAGGTTTTATGTTACGTGCTTAAATGGCAGAATTTCTCTCCGCCTCTGAAGTCCGGTGTGCAGGGAAATGCATTGACTAAACAATGGGAAAGAACAGGGGCCAGGATCCCGTGTGTCAGCCGCTTGGAAGCCCAACACTTAACTCTTTTTCTGTTTCTTCACAACTAAATCCTTAAAGGATGACCTCAGTTTCCCTTTTTTATTTATTGGATATAATGACAGCAGCGCCCTCCCATGGCTGCTGAGAGAATTAAAGGAGACGATGTCAAGTGTGAAGCACTGAATTTGATACAATAAGGGCTTAAAACCATTGTGATTCCATTATTCCCTGACCCACGGATCTTGAGGTTAGCTTTTTAGCGGACTATGAGTCCCATCAGCCTGTGATGATGTACCCCTATGTCCATGTCAAAGAGAAATCAACCTGTGGGAAATTTCCAAATTTATTTCTCAAAAATGGACCTTTGCCCTAACCCCATCAGGCCTCCCTTAAGCTTCTGGTTGGTCCTCCTATGGTATTGGAACAATGCTTTCCCCTCTGCCTAGAATTCCCTTTCCTCTTCGCTTGACCAAATGCTGCTCATTCTTATCTAAAACTTGTAAGTCTCCCTGACTTTTCAGACTTGGCTAGGTCCCCTGTCCTTAAGCCCTCTTAGCAGTCTATATTTCTCCTTTCTAGCATTTACCAGCCTTTTGATTTAAATCATCCTATGTGCCATTACTTCCTTAATATCAACACATAAATATGCATGTACTTATGATTGTATACTTCATAGTGTCATTAACTGTCCCTATTCTGTCCACCTCTACTCTCCTGTGGTCTAGTACAGCGGGCAATCAGTGTGTGTTGAATAGATGAATGAGAAGGAAAAAGCAAACAGAAGAAGAATCATCACAGATATTAAAAAGTTAAAGGACTAAAATGAGCAGCTGAAAATCTGCGAACTTCTCCAGCACGTAGGAACAATTGCCTCTACACCCACACCCGGCTTCCTCCTCGGATAAGCAACAGCTACGTGGAGCCCCATTTCCTGGGCTGATCTGGCCTCATTCCGGCAGAAGGCACTCCATTCTCTTGGGGGTTAAAATTAGCACCAGTAAGCTCCCCCTGAGGTGGGCTCTCCTCATGCAAGGACCCAGGTGGATCTTGCTGACAGATGTTAAGGTTAGAAGGAAGGGTAACAGCCAGATGAGAAAACAGAGCCTCTGGCTTCCGTTGGTACCAGGACTTCCTGTCTCTAGGCCCTGCTGGTTCCTGCCTGCCCCGCCCCTCCCCCGTGCAGCAGCTTCAACACAGTTGCTGTCTTTCTGTCATTTGAACTCAAATCCTATCTTGGAAATTGATGGGCGATCCTGCCCTTGACAACACAATGTCAGCTTTGCTCAGTGTCCAGCTGGTTCCGTATACATTATCATAATGTGCTGCCTGGGTGGACCCTGGCGGGTGCTCTCCCTGGGCTCAAGTCCCCTTTCCAAACCGATTTCTGCTCTCTGACGTGCAGACTTTACTTGTTTAAAAATAAAAACAGAGTCAAGGGCTTGGGAGAGGTTTTAATTTTTTAAATCCTATTCAGATATTAAGTCTTTTCTAAGGGTAAATTGAACCTAAAAGGCTTTCTTTAAAAAAAAAAAAAAAAAAAAAACAATATTTGACTTCATATAAAAAGAAGAATATTGGCCAGAATCCTTCACTATTTCCTGGTGACTTGAAGAATTATTACTTACCCCAATCCTTAAAGCCCTCTCTTAAAACTTCCAGCCCAGTAAACCTTAGGCTATATTGACTTCATTTTATTTAGCTGTGATTTTTGTTTAGATCAATTAATTTTTTCTTTAAATTTAGTCTTGTCCTAAACAGTAATAGCTGTGAGATCCTGATTTTGGAGTTGTAGTTTTTCTTTTCTTTTCTTTTCTTTTTTTTTTAAATTGTTGTGTGTTAAGAGAGACATACGGTTATTTAAAACTGTTTTAACATTTTTCTCCATCTACTAAAATTATCTCACAAATGGTATGGAAAACACCGAGAGGCTCACAGCCAAACTGTGGAGTGGATTGCACACTATACTCTCTCAGCTGAGGGAATTCAGGGAGAACAACATCTGTGGTGTGAGCACTGCCTGAGACATAAATGGCTCTGTGTGTCACATCTTGTGGCTTTCCCAGGCCTTCTGGAACCAATTGTCCATCTCCTGCAGGAAGCCCAACATGGTAGGAAATGGACTCAGGTCTCTGCAGAGTGACCCTCACCTTGGCATTTTGGTAGCTATGTGCGTGGCACCTCAGGAAACAGAACTTAGCACAAAATCAGCTGCATTCAAACAACGAATTATCAAAGGTTGAAGAGCCAGGCACAGCCTCTCCTTAAATGATGAAAAACTGAGGCCCAGAAAGATCTGAGCACATCCCCAACATCATACAGCACAGCATGGGCAGAACTTTGTATTTATTTCTTCAAGTATAAATGAAAATATCCAAACAAGAAACATATTTCAAACCCAACATGTGGTCACTACTGCTAAATATCTCATGATAAGAGTGGTTTAGGAATGGTGCATCAAAGTTTTTACTTGGATATTAGTATCAACTTGAATCATCTGAAATGCTCACTAGAGAGAAGTTCCTGACAAATAAGGATAAGGACCTCAGTTTGTAAGTACCAATTATGCAAATAAACACAATTGAAATTATGATGCATGTATAACCAAATGTAAGATAAAAATAGGCTTCAAAAAAGTTCTGTCATTTCTGGTCAAAATGTAAGCAGAAAATACCACCACCCACAACACACCACCCTGTGATAATTCTAAGTGTGGCTCCCTCATTGATTAGATCAAACAAAATACCAAATACCGGAAACAACAGTTTACAGGTTTGTCAAGAAATTCCAACATGAAAACAACCCCTTTATATCCAATCAGTTCCCCATATTATTTCTAGCACGAGGTCCAGGTGCCCCTTCAGGATCTTAATCAGTGCTTAAGAAACCTCCACCTCATGGTTTTCTCAGGATCTCCTTTTTCTCCACCGTGTATATGTGCCGGAAATTCCATATGATTAACAAATGATTTCTAGGGAGATGATTTAGAGCATCCTTGCAGATAAATAAAATATTACCAGCCTCCTTGTTATCTTCCTAGCCCCATGAAAATATACCCGTTATTAAATAAAATCACCCTTTTAAAAATTTGACTAGCACAAGTTCCTGTCATAGGAAAAGAGGTTAATGAACTATAAGGCAAACATGCATGATGTGCCTCAATATTTTAAAATAGGTGCTCTGGGCTAAACTTTTGAAAGATCTTTTTAAAATGCCAGCACAATTGCCTTTCTTGTATTGAGAAAAATAAGGACAATGGGATCGGAGACAGAAATAATTTAGCTAATGTCAAAGAGCAGTAGTTGAAAGTAGACTCCAGAGTTAGGTATCGGGGGTTTGATTCCTAAATCTACTACTTAATTACTGTGTGACTCTGGGCAAGTTATTTATCTCCTTCTTAGACTCAGTTTCCTCAAATAGCAATTCTATTGCCCTGGAAGGGCTCAGAGTCTATTATCAATTCCTAGTAATGCTACTATACAGAGCTGTGGTTATGTAGACCTAGGGTCAAATACCAAGTCCAATTCTAATTAGTTCTGTGTCTTTGGGTAAGTTATTGATCTCCTAAACTTCAGTGTTCTCATCTGTGAAGTGGGAATACTAATTGTTACCTGTTATCAGATTTATTGCAGGATTTGATGAGATGATATAAATACAATGATGACCACAGTGCTGGCATTTAGTAAAGGCTCCATAAATGTTAGCTGATAATAGTGCAAAATAACAATTGTAGAATGAAAGTACTTTGCTTGGTCACACCAGGGATGGTGATTAAGTCTGAGTACCTGTTCCCCTCTGCCACCAATGCTGTTGGGGATGTCAAATTCAAATAAAGAGACTGTAGATCATCCGCACAGCAGTTACATGTAGCTCATGGACTCCTTAATCTACCCGAAGCTGAGGTCTTGCTGGCTCCCAAGTCCCTAGTGTTAGGATTGTGGTGTCATCTGCTTTATGACTTACTCAGGAGATACTCTAGAACCTCATCCTTATCTTGACTATGTGCCTTGTCCTTTCTTTTTTAAAGGCAGACTAAAGGCATCTCCCCAACTTCTCTAAGGAATGGTATAATCTGATGCTTGGAAACGTGGGGTCTTAGTGCTCTAGTCTATGACATGTCTGGGTATTTTTAACCCCAAGTTTCTGTTCTTGCATCTGCCTTTTTCAACTGGGAAAAATCGCTTGGTAAACTGTTATGTGCAACCCTCAGCACACAAAGATGGTGCTAATATTTCTCTAGTTAACTTAGACCCTTTGCCTAGATTCTTTTGCCTAAGTGGGTCTGGCTGGAGCTGTGCACCAAAGCCCCACGTCACAGTGAGGGTCTTGCTGTGCACTGCAGAAAGCTCTGTGTCATTCATCCTCTGCCTCTCTGTCTTTCAAGGAGGTGGACAATTCCATACGTACTCTTCTCATGATCCTCCAGGTAGCAGAGAGTCTGGAGGCAGCCTAGGTCAACCTGAATCAAGAGGGCATCAGGACTGGATCCAAATCCTCATTGCTCAGGACCACGAAGCTGGGCAAGCTCTAAAATTCACCCATGTTGGCCAGCATCCCAGTGGCAAGTGCAAAGAGCACTAAATGGATTTTGATAGACACTAGTTCTAGTTTTTAGTGTGAATGGGTCACATGCCCTCTTGAGGTCTCAGTTTCCTTTTCTATAAATGAGGGGATTAAAGAAGGTGACCTTTTGGATTCTAATAACTCTCCACTCAGCATGAGCCACAACCCAGGGATTGCCCGTAGTTGGAGGGGAGAGAGAAGTTTAGGAGGGTATGTTTCTGTTACTTTCATTCATTCGGTGACTCTGTTTTGTTGGGAATAATACACTTTAGATCAAATAATACAGCAGTCCTTCGTTTTAAGGGAATTAAAAATACAGGGGTCTCCAAATGTTCATCAAGTCAATAGACAAATTCATTCTGTTACTTATGAAAAAGTAATCAATAAAACAAAACCATCTGGAAAAATAACTCAAAATGCTGGACCAGGTTCCTCTGGTGAACAGGCACTATTGACAGATTCAGAAATGATGGAGTCGGGGTGGGGATCTCTGGGCACATCCAAGTCCCTGGAAGCTTTCGAGATCCAGCAGGGAAGGGCTCAGGCATTGGGCTTTCCTGACACACTCAGCACCCGTGGTTGAAACTGAGTTCATCAAAGCCTTGTAGACCTCCCACACCATTTCACTACCTTATCAGCCCATGTGATCCTGGGTGACAAGTCCCTCACACTCATGCCAGCCTCATATCCTACCACTACTCCAGAGCAACATGAGCCATCTCAGTTCGTTTTGGTCTACATGAGATTTCCATGGAGAAGGCTTCCCTGACACCTCATGATTCCTCTTCCCTGTTATGGTCCTCCTTTATGCACTAATTAGTTACAAAATTTTGTTTTCATATCCTTCGTCTCCATTTATATCATAAATTCTATGAAGACAGGGACTGCGTCTGCCTTCTGCCCGTGTAACCAGCTTAATGTCTGGCACAAAAGATTGGAAGCCCACTATATTCCTTGGCCAGAGATCCAAAGAAAGAATTACACTAGAAATAGCCAGTGGATTCCTCAGTTTCCCCAAATCTCTGTTTTTCAGTTCAGAGCACCAAAGAATAATGCATGCTGGATGAAAGTTATGTGTGACGGAACACAGCTATCACTGGATGCATGCATAGCTTGGGCCCACAGCAGCAAAATGGCTCATCTGTGGCCACACAGCTTAGTAAACAGCAGAATCAGGACTAGAATCCAGCTCTCCAGGCAGACAGCCTGATCTTCCTTCTAGGTTCACCTTAGGGTCTTATTATACAGTGGGGAGGGGGCCTCCTCTCCTGCCTATTGGAACTTCTGTGCCATTTTGAAGTAACCTCCCTGAGCTTCAACCTCTTTCTCTATAAAACAACAAATTTAAGTGCAGCTGGGCAGAGAGGAGTCAATGGGGCTGGACACCCAGGGGCAATGAACAGAAGCAGAAACTGCTTCTGTCTGGAACAAAAAGATTAAAGAAGGTCATATGCTAAAGATCAAGAATAACACCATATTGTCAGGGACAGCTGGAACCCAAAGGTCAGAACTAAGTGGCGGTGGTGAAAACCGGGTCCTCTGTTTCTAAGGTTGTAATTACAGCCAGGGGACAGGCTCAACATTGCTACCTCCCTTCTTCATTTCCAAAATATTTTAGTTTGACCAAAACCCACTTTTGTTTTAATTTGTTTTATTCTGGCATGCTGGCACATTGATATTTCATGTCACAGTCTTTGTAATTACTTTGAAGGGAAATGTCATTCATTCATATCTAATACTCACAAAAGTGAAATTTCAATCATTTTCCATTTTTAGGAGGTGGGTGTGTTTTAAAAACATTTACATTTGAGCCAAAAAACTAAGTAGGACCTCAGGTCAGAGCTCGGGAACACTAAAATGTTCTTGTTCTAAAAACTCTTGATAGTTCTGTTGATTTTTCCCCCCAATACATATGAAGTGGTACAAATTCATAAGAATGTTTTTGAAACCCTGGATCTGGAGAACAGCAAATTGGGGCCTTCACTCACTTCCATCCTCCTGATGAGTAAGCTGCTCAGCTCTCTTCAGCCATCACAGAGAGGAAAGTCCTCCAATAGTCCAAAAGGGGGAGAAAAAGAAGAAAAACTTGCATGCTAACATAAAATATATATATATGTTCCCTTAAAAAAAATGAGCATTTAAACTGCTTGTCAGACGGTTTCCTGACAAAGCCACTAGAGTGTATTCATAGACATTTGCATAAATGCTGCCGGTGAGTTCCCCATAGCTGTTGGCGCTAATGGTACATAAAGTAATTTAGTCACTTCTCCCAGCATTCTATGTCAGAATGATGAGCACCGGCACTTTGCCTTGTTGCGTATTAGATCATTAGATAATAAAGTGTTAGCGCATGCAGGCTGACAGGGTCTCTGCACTCTGGCATCCTGAGGGTACCGCATTTTGCCACTGGGGGAAGAAACAGAGAAACTGATGCCACAATTGGTCTAAAATTCACATAAACAGAACCTGAGACCCAAGATGCACAACAGTGACAATAACAACACTCTTAAGCCTTTTAGAGCTCCCCAGCAGTCTCCATGAATCTGCCCAGTGACTGGAAGATGAGGCACACACCAGTAACTGCACGTTAGGTGGCCACAATTCAGTCCTCTGGTCCCGAGCCCATGCTTTTTTAAAAAATTGGAACCGTGAGAGCAGTTACATTTTGAGGCTGCCTCTCTCCACAACCGTACATCTTTCATAAAGCTACTGCTTAAAGAAACCTCACTAAATGCCCCATAAATAACCAGCCAAAGAAAATCTCAGTATTTATGAATGAAGAAAAAAAATGGGGGCGCAAAGCAATTACCAAGAGCCACAGTGTGCCAAGATTCACCCTCTTTGGACCATGCAAGGTTCTATGAAATAAATTTGTCTTTGTTAACCCTCATATTTGAAATACAGGGACATTAATCTGTGAGTCCATGGGTTGTACATGGAAGACTGTGCATGAATGTAAACCATGATCTCTATTTCTACCTATATGCAGAGAGATGAGCCACAAAAGGAATTTTCCTCCAACTGTCTGACAAGCAGATATAAATAGAGATTTGCAGAGTTGCTCAAAATAATTCAGGCTACCTGCAAATGAGGTGGTAAAGAGCCCAGAATGGGGTGGGGGATGAAGATCCCTACAGGTCTCTAGAGGTGAATCTGCTGTGCAGACTCCATAGACTGCAGTAGCTGTGTGAGGTAGGGGTAGAGAGAGAGACGGATGGCAGTATGATTCTTAAACAGGGCATTTTAAAATAGAATTTTTCAATGGCAGGATTAAGTATTAGCATCTGGGTCCACTCCCACACATTACTGATGAAAGAGTTCAACACTCACCCTTTGCTGGGTACATATTTATGTGTCAGCCTGAAGTGTTTGAACGAGTGGGTGGTTGTGTGGGGTTGGTTGATTCACTCTGCAGAGAAGCAGATTTTTATGCTACTGTGTTGTTACTAAGGATCTGAACATGCCTATGCCTTCATTCCACTGGAGAGAAGTCAGGCTTTGGTGACTCTGGAAACCCCCAGCAGAAGGACATAGGACATGTCCAAGTCCCCAACAATGCTTAACCATTGATTTGTAGTGAAATGTCACCATTTTCTCGAATAGTAATAACAACAACAACAACATGGGCATTTGTAGACTGGCGAATTGGAGCACAGGAATCAAATATGGTCTTTAAATTGCAGAATAATGTCATATCCCAACTGAAATATTAATATGTAGTCTAGCAGAGAGAATACTTGAGCTGGGAGGAAATGCAGAGATGTTTTGATCCAGGGTCTCTGCTTAGCCTGTGACTGCATTCTTCCTAGGTGCCTTTCCCTCCCCTCTTCCTCCCTTCAGTAATTAATTTTTTTTTTTTTTTTGGTAATTAGTTATCAACAATTAAAAATCAGGAGGGCTTTATTTCTTGCCAAACTGACAGGGGCTGGGGGCAGCTGAGCATGCACGTGTCCATCTTCAGAGTCTCCACCCAGCTGACTTCCCTTATTGACATTACCTGGTCCCACCCAGGACACAGATTTGGGTGTTTTTATTTTTTTTTAACTGTCCCCACTTCCTTGTGCCAGATTATCAACTTCATTTTACCAGGAAGGAAACCAAGGATCCCAAAAAGTGACTTGTCCAAGGTCATACAGAGTGAAACTGAGAATTGAGTTGAATTTGAGGTTCCCAGTACCTATTTTGAAAACTTATCCTGCACATCACATTGCAAAATAATGTTACTGACCACTATCCCTTATTGTTTGCTTGCTTTGGACTTTGTTGTTGTTGGAGGGATAATCCGCACAGTGTCACGAGTTCTCTCACTGGCTTCCCAAAGGCAGAAATGGGAGCTAGGTGTGGCCTGCACTTGGACCACCTTTTGAAATTCTAAACTGGCAACTAGTAGATTCCAAACTGATGTCAAGTCTATCCCCAAGCTTTGCAACTAACCAGCCACAGTCAAAAACAACTTCAGTTCCTTCATAATCAAGGGCTCGCTAAAGTGTGCCCACTGAGTACTTGTCTGTTTTTCTCTTCTTCCTCTCACCTAAACACCTTTAGCAATACAATGCCTTAAGTGACTCCAAAGGTATTAAAAAGGCAACATTACTGTAAAGTGAGGATCAGAATAATTTTAAGTACAGAAATGGAACTAGGAATGTAATCATGAGCAGGTGTTTCAAATGGCCTCCTGCAAAAAGTAATATCCATCCATCTCGACACTAATGAAACCATAAAGAAGCAGCTTTTGAAAGATGATGGTTTACTTTTAAAAGACTGTAAAACTGGATGTGGTGAAGAATCCCTTCTAAGAGTGTTACATCTGGCTAATTAATAAAATGTACTGTTTTGCATTCCTCAAGCACAGGGGGGAAAAAAACAGGCAAAAATGATGACAGTTGTGTATATTAAATTGGGATGCTGGCAGGGAAGGGAGTTTTCTACCTTATGAATTATATCATGGACAGACTTGTGGCCCAGGGAAAAATCAGGCAATCAGGTGATAATTTGTGTGGTTATGTTCTCCTGCTGACCTAGCAAAGTGGAAAGTAAAGTGAAGGAAATGGGTTAAGAGTTTAATTTGAGGAGATTAAATAAAGTGTAGGATAGTGCTTGGTATCCAGGGGTCTCAGTTGCTGATTTTTAGATGGATGGATGGATGGATGGATGGATGGATGGATGGATGGATGGATAGATGCATGAATGGATGGAAGGATGGTTGGAAGGATATATTACAGACACATGCAACCCGGTAATACTTAGACGTGCACCCAATCCAATTACATTTCTTCTAGTGCATTCACTTTCCTTGAAACAAATTTTTATCTGGTTTCCTCCTGTCCTCTCATAGGCACCACTGATTTGCCGCAATTCTCAAGACAAACATCTACAGTCAGGAAGCAGGTGCTATCAAAAGGTATTGGGAGAGTTACACACGGGGCAGAGGAGGGGCGCTGGGTCTGAGTATCGCATAGAGAGGGCAACTCCGGCCTAGACTTTGGATCTGATCTCCCAGTAAAGTTCAACAGGTGGCCACAGAGAGGCACCGGCAGTTTTATGCGGCCTTTGCTTGTTTTCCTTGTGGATTGGCCTGTCCTTATTTTGTAGTCAAGTGTGAGTTCAAAATAAAGCAGCAGCCAGGCTGTCTCTCTCCTCAATCCAAGGCAGAGAGTCATGCAACTCAAACAGGGCAGGCCTCAAAGGTGTTTTCCTCTCTTTAAATACTCAGCAACCATATTTTGAAGAGCAAAAACCCCAGTGGATTAATATTGTTCAAAGGACATTTGAAACTTGAAACAGAGTAGCAAAATGTGGTGGAGTGGAAGAAAGAAACCAAATAAATTCACAGTTAAAAGTAGCAATGCCAAGCAATGAAAATGATTCGCCTACCATGTTCCAGATAAGAGGGCGTACCTTCCGAGGGGTCAAGCCTCCGAGCCCTCCGCCCATGCTTGGAGTTGTTATGGACAAACATGTTATCAGAGACTGCCAGGACGTGGCCATCCACGTTGACGGTTGTAGACACCACAACCTGGAGACAGGAGAGAAGAATGAATGAACATTTTAATATAAAAGCATGGTGGGTAATAAACTCAAGTTAAATAAATAACAGCTGGGAGCTGAAGAAAATTGCATAGCTATTTCACATAATAACTGGTGCTTATGCTGTACAAGTCTAACAAGAGGAGCTATTGATGAGTGGGTCTTTGGCATGGAACGCTTTTGATGCAGTTTTAAGTAAAATTGCACAGTTTATAGTTCCACGGCAGAAGGTGCACTGTTAACCATAATTTTAACAAGAGGATCTTTATTAGCATATTTTTTTTTTACACAAGGGTGGTTGTGTTTCACCTAAATTACCCTTCAGTTTAGACACTGAAGCAGATATCACAGTTGATCATGCAAATAAAAGTCTTTTGAATCTTTAAAATATCTCCTCCCCACTGTGTCAGGGTTAAGAGGATAGAGAAATAAAAAGGAGAGGTTTCAGGGAGGGCTGGGATGTGTCTTTCTCTCCTGGGGGTCTTTCTCTGGTTTCTTGTACTTTTTTCCTTTCTGCCTTAGTTTGGTTAATCAGACCAGAATCCCCCGCCCCTCTATCACCATCATGTCCCCTAAAAAAAAAAAAAGAAAGAAAGAAAGAAAGAAAAAGGAAAAATTTAATCCCTGCTAATTAAGAGTCTTAGCTCTATTTAAAAAAAAAAAATTGTGGGAATGGCCCAAGGTACAACGAGTCACCCAGACCATCTCATGACCTAACTTTTAGCCTGGTTTGCCAGAGTCAGGCAAAGGTGCACCCAGGCGAAGGTGCACCTCAGAGAACTTTGAGTAAAACAATGAGAAGAAATGACCTACACTTCTCCTTATATTAAATGGGGAAGAGGATTAAAACTGAAACCCACAGAGATATGTTTATTCATGTGACCTCTTACAACCAAATATAATAATTGTCTGTAATTGCAGATTCGGTTCCCACCTCATGCTTTGACATGAGAAACAGCAATCAGCCAGCTCCCGTTTAATCCACCTATTATGTTGACTAATTAACTTTGCCCGACAGTTTATTTCTTCCTCCATTATCAGCCCCTGTCAGCCACAAGCACCCTGCAGCATAGGGGAGACCTCGGTCCTTTGATTGATCACCGATAGATTGACATGCAGATTAATTTAATTAGAATCACCTCACTTGAGAAATGAAAGACAAAGGCAAGAGGGCTAATAGATCTGCTCTCGTAATGAGGCGAGCCTCCGCAGCGGAGGCTGAGGATTTCTGATTTATTTTGCTCAATTCCCCAGTTGCTTGGGAAGACTCGCGCTTTAATTGTTCTTGGTTTTGAGAGGCATTAGCCTCTGAAGAGGTGAACCGCTTTACAAGTGTTGGCACATATTGAGACCTCAGTTTTCCCAGTTGGCCAAAGGGAGCATTAACTTTTGGAGTCCCATAAAACAATGGTCACATCACCTAATGAGCCCAAGGAAACAGGTGTGGCCTTGGCCCAGGGTCTTTGAGTCGTCAGCCCTGCCTGTACAGCTTCTCCTGCTTGGATTGCCATGTCCTCCAACTTTGCCATACTTAAAAATTCTACTGTCCCTCTCTTTCACCAGATGCATCCTGTTAAAAGGAGGCTTCCCTTCCTTAGGTCTCCAAGATGGTAACCAACTCAAACTTTGAACACATGGCTGGAGACAGTACCAGGAAGTTGATTATATTTTCCGAATCTATTTTATTAAAATGCATAATAGGGGCTGAGGCTGTAGCTCCGTGGCAGAGTGCTTGCCTAGCACATGTGAGGCACTGAGTTTGATCCCTAGCACCACATAAAAATAAACAAATAAAATAAAGGCATACTGTCCATCTACAACTACAAAAAAAAAAAAAAAAATTAAATGCACGGTAAACAATGGAGAATCCATCCTGGGAAGAGGGATTCTCCTTAGGCATTGTGAAACCCCAAATTCCATCTGGAACAGGTCATCCCTGGGAGAGGATATAAGGTTGATGCTACAGTTTGCAAAGTGGTCTTTCTCATAGTTGGCCAATCGAGTCTATAGGTCCTGAAGCTGATGTGCATCCCTCATGATTTATAGGGTAACTTGCAAGGAGGAGGGGTAAGAAGAGAAGAAAACAGTCTGTTCTTTTATTTGCAAAAACTATTACGTGTGGCGGCCAAGCGAATATTATTTAGGGCAAAGGAAACACGTTTTAGCTCAGGAGAAGACTTTATAGGATAACGGCAATTATATAACAGAGCTGGGTCTTTCAAAGAAATTTTGATTTACTACAAGACCACAACTGAGTGGTCACTGGAGTCGTTAGCCAAAGAAACTATAAAAGGAATCCCAAATGGTATCTGTTTCCAGTGTCAGGAAATAGAAAGTGGTTATTTTAGATGTCTGTCTTAAGAGAAAAAGAAAGCAAAGACAATTCACCATGCACCTGTAAAACACAGGGCCACAAACACAAGCTTAAAATATGCAGTGTCTTTAAAGGCACTGTCATCTAATTCCTAACACTGAATAAAAATGTCAAAAATGGTTAAGGGGGAAAAAAATATATATATATATATGTATATAGGTTTTTCCCCCTTGGTGAGAGCAGGACCACTGGGCCATGTGTGTGACAGAACCACTTCATTGAAAGGCCATCAACATTGGAGAGAAGATAATACAGAGAATCCTCATGCCATTCATTTCTTAAAATAAATGACTAATATGTCCCCCAAAAGCTTGTAGTACAACATTCCAACTCCAAAATACTTTCTCCCATTCCAATTTGGAAATGATAGATTTAAATAAAACATGCTAAAAGTAATTTACAGAGCAATTTGTAAGTTAATAAAAAATCTGTGAGAGGCAAAGGGGTTTGTAAGAATCCTTTAAGAACAGATCCAAGTTAGGGGGAAAAAGGAGCTTTACAGTTCAACACCAGACTAATGATGCAAACTTCTCGAATTTTGTCACCAAAGCACAGTTTGAATTTGGGACAAATAAACCTGGAAAATTATTTTACCTTTAAATTCAGCCAGGCCGTCCCTCTTTTGGTGTTTTTTATTTGTTCTAATTAGTTGTACATGACAGCAGAAGGCATTTATACCTTTTGATAGATCATACATGAATAGAGCATATCTCATTTTTCTGATTATATGTGTTGCAGGATCACATCGGTCACGCAGTCATGCTTGTACATGAGGCTTGTCCCCTCTTTCATTCCTCTATCCAGAGAAAGAGAAGATAGGAGGAACAGGTATGCTTCCTATTTCAACACCTGTTATAAGTAGACCATTACTGTCTAGAACCACGCTGTCCAATCCAGTATCCAAACATGCAACTGTTCAAACTAAGTAGAATCTGAAACTCCATTCTCGAGTCTCACATTTCAAGTGCTCCGCCACAGTCACAGTCACAGGGGGCTGCTGGCCACAGTTACAGTGGACGAGGCAAACCTGGAACGTGTCCATGGCTGCAGAAGGTGCTGCCACACCCACACTGTGGCACGGTGCTGAAGTAGTTTGTGCCAATTTATTCGTGGGAATAAACTATACCTTGAATTACCTCTCCTGGAAAACATCAGGCAGGTAGACAGGTGCAGAGTTGTAATTTTTTTTTTTTTAGGATTGTATTTTTGCTGTTTAATTTAGTCACCCAAACCTGCTGATTAATACCAGCATGCACTATCTGGGTCCTGCAGGCCAGGGCATTTGGCGTCCAGAGATGACAAGGACAAATCTGTAGTGACCTGAGGACTGTAGAGACTTTAAGGGTTTCTCTTTCCTGGCTCACCTCAGTGCTTCCAAACCTATTCTGTTACATTCTGTCCTGGATCTGCATACCCCGAAAGATTCTTCTTCTTATCATCTATCCTATCTATAGAGAATTTGAAAGAATTAAACCAAAAAAAAAAAAAATGATTCTCCCTAGTATTCTTAGCCAATAACTTTGGCCAGTTGAACTTAAACCTTTCTCAGTCCCAGTGTCCCTGACTCTCGAGTGGGAAGAATAATGGTCCCTAACTTGTAAGGTCACCTGGAGGCCAGGTTCATCAAAGGGGCTAGCGTGGTTCCTGGTTCCTACAGAGTGGTCCTGGAATAGTTGCCACTTTGTGGGTGACGGCAAACAAAACGTTCAAAAGGACGTGTTGGGCTGAGAAACCTGAAGCGGTACTTCTTGATTTCCATGAAGAGAAACCTGCGTGAACTGTTATTTTAAATAAAAGGATACAGAGTGTCTCTCTTAGGTCCACTGCTCAATGGAGTGGCCCAATGTTAAAGACCTTTGTCCTCACAATAAAATATCATACAAGTGAGGCCTTTGGTGGGTTGCAGATCTCACTGGTTTATGTCGTTTTGCTTTCTAGAATATGTCTGTGCCTTAGGCTGTTACATTCCAGGCTTGAAACTAAATGAAACCTTACTGCATCGGAAATAGTCTGTACCTGAGACATCTCACCATCCGGGCCTCGCTTTCCTCACATCAGCCTGGGCTTCTGGGGAGCCCCGTTCCTGGTTGGTTCTTTCTCAACACCGTATCCCAGGCGGTCCCTCTTCCCTTCAGCGAGGCAGGGGACCTTGCAAGTCCAAACTAATGATCTAAGATTCATGAAGCATAACCTCTGTCGCATGAGCAGATTTTCAAAAGGACAAAGCAGCTAAATTCAACCATGAGTGAAAGAAGATCACATGAACAAAAGCAGCGGCTCATGTGGGAGAAGGACTTATTACAAGACTTGAAAGCTGTGTCTTTGCGCACATCTCTAATAAATATGGAATTGTAGGAAAGATGAGACCATAAAAATATTTTCAGTGTTAAAGTCTAGAATATTTTGGCAGTAAGTATCTCCCTCAAAAAACTAACCACTTCAACAAGTTCGTTTTGAAGAACTATTAAAAAAATCACAAATCTTGGCTGCAATGCTACACATGGTAACTCAGTAAAAGGCAATCAGTGGTAAAGTTGATCTGTTCCTTTTTTTAAATTGATAAACACAAATTAAATTTATTAGACCAGGCCAAATGGTCAAACTAAGTAGAATCTGAAACTCCATTCTCAAGTCTCACATTTCAAATGCTCCGCCACAGTCACAGTCACAGGGGGCTGCTGGCCACAGTTACAGTGGACGCGGCAAACCTGGAACATGTCCATGGCTGCAGAAGGTGCTTTTCTGGTGTGCTTGTGTCAATTTGCAGTTCTGTTACCTTTCTTACCTCTAATTTCAGTTTGTTTTATTTCTGCATTAATCCAGGAATTCTAATAAGAAGGCTTGAAAATGGTAACTTGAAGTACATGGATTAAAAAGGCCTTAAGAGTCATCCCATGGAATAGTACTCAGCCATGAAAAGGAACACACTATTGACCTACCCGTATTGATCTTCAGAGAATTATGCAAAGTGGAAAAAAAATCCAAGAGGCTCCATATTGTATGCTATGGGCTAAACTGTCCCCACTCATCCCCTGTTCATATGTTGAATCTATAATCCCCATTGCCTCAGAATGGGACTGTATTTTGAGATAGGGCTTTGATTACATCAAAATGAGGCCACTGGGATGGTACCTAATCCAATCTGACTGGCGTCCTCATAAGAAGAGAACATTGGGACACAGAGAGAAGGTGAGTATGGGTAGGGTACCAGGAAAAGAGAAGGTATCACTGTGGTGATGGAAATACTTGCTATATTGACTTTGGTGGTAAATTTTAAAACCCACACAATTTTATGGAACTAAAAAATACACCCACACAAATGAGCACAAATGCAGTTAGGGAAATTTGAATAAAATGGGTAGATTGTATCAGGGTTCACATTCTGGTTGTGATGTTGTGCTATGATTTTGCAAAAATCAGATTACTATTGAAGGAGACTGGTTAAGATAGACATAGGATCTCTCCCTTACTTCTTACAATTGCATGCAAATCCACAATTACATCAATAAAAAATTCAACTAAATATAAGGCATCAGCAACCAAGATGTCCTTCAAAGGGTGAATGGATAAACAAACTGGCAATCCACACAATGGAATATCATTTAGTGATAAAAAGAAATGAGCTGTCAAGTCACAAAAAGGCATGGAGGAATCTTAAATGCATATTACTAACTGGAAAAAAAAAGTCAATCTGAAGGGACTGTGCGCTATGTGATTCCAACTAAATGACATTCTGCATTTAGCAGAACTGTGGAGACAGAAAAAAGACCAGGGGTTGCCAGTATGACCAGGTGAAGAATACAAGGTATTTAGGGAAGTGGAACTACTATTTTGCATAACATTTAATGATGGTTATATAATATAACCATCCTTGTTTAAACCTGTGGACCCCACCACGGAGTGAACTCTAATATAAACTTGGTTCACAAAAATGTATCCCCATTGGCACATTAATGGTAACCAATGTATCATACCGAGGCAAGATGTTAATTATAGGGGAAACTGAGGAGGAGTCATCACGGATCTACATTTGAATTCTCATGTATTTCCCACTTATTTTTATGTAAACTTAAAATTGCTTTACAAAACACAATCTCTCTATATATATATTTTTGCAAACATGCTTATTTGCTGGGTGTGGTGGCATGTATCTATAATCCCAGCTACTTGGGAGGTTGAGGTAGGAGGATCACAAATTAGAGGCCAGCCTTGGCTGCTAAACAAGACCTATCTCAAAAGGGGGAAAAGAAAAAGATTCCTCTTCTACCCTCAACCCCACACAATCTACATTCTACACTTCCTTACAGACTCATCAAACGATAGAGTCACAAGAGACTCAAGCAATCAACTAATCTAGTGGCTTCCAAATAAGAGTTTTCAAATGGAGCAAAGGGAGACAACTCTGCAGAAAGGGGAATCCCAAGTGCATCCAAAATAAGGTTGCACGCTAAAACACCCAGTAACTTTCCTTTGTCCCAGACCATATCAACTCCTTATGGAAACTCTGGCTATGGCATTCATGTGAGAAGCTCTGCACTGGCAGCAGTACATGGCTCTGAATGATTTTAAAGTAGAGAGTGTGATTCTTACTCCATAAAGGCAATTAGATTGAAAAAATATGTCATCACATGAAGTTTCTAGAAAAAAAAAATGATAAAAGGAGTCCTCGGTAGTTATAACATTATGGATTTGTGCAACACCTCTTTTTACAGCTTGGAAAACTAAGACCTGAGAGGTTTTAAAAAATTCTCAACGCCATAGGACAAATTAGGAGCAGAGACGTGCCGGAAGGGATAGCTCTGCTTCCCGGTCCAGTTCTCACCCACCGCAGCCCCAGCCACTCAGCACAGGCTACCGCCTGGATTCTCCTGGTATCTCTCAGTACAAACCAGTGGTGTCCAAGCGGCTGTCTACAGTTTAAGTATTATTTACATAAAAATGATCTGCAGCAGTTACGTCTTCATTAACTTTGTCCTTTAAAATATCCTTGAATGATGTGGAATGAGATATTCTCTGAAATGTGCCTGATTGCTAGTTTCTGTCTGGTTGAAAGATCCCAAATAAGTCATTAAAAATTATGGAGGACGCGTGAACCTACAGGATGCAGCAGAGTGGAACTGAATTCAAGCCACATTTAAAGACTCAAGGCAAAACTCTCTCTTTACTCAAAGGGAAGACAAGAAGAGATTCTTGGGCTAAAAATTTTAGTCGTTTGGAAGCTAGAACGTCACTTCCACCTCCAGAATATGACACACACTACACATGAAAACCCCATTATTTTCTAAGCTTCTCTCCTCCCACAGTGGACCAGGATCATCTGATGACTTTCAATGGTGTCACTGGTGTTGAACTGGTGCCCTCTCTTTGCGTGTCCTCCTTGGCCATTTTGAGCGGAAGTGAGCCAAACACAGAATTGTCACGTGTTGCCGGGCACAGTGGATTACACCTGTAATCCCAATGGCTAAGGAGACTGAGACGGGAGGATTGTGAGTTCAAAGCCGGCCTCAGCAACTTAGTGAGGATCTAAGCAACTTAGCAAGACCCTGTCTCTAAATAAAATATAAAAAATGGCTGGGGATGTGGCTCAGTGGTAAAGCACCCCTGAGTTCAATACCTGGTATGAAAAAAAAATTTTTTTTCTCACATGTTCCCTCCAATGAGGGGGCGACAGCACATGGACATGAAAAGTGAGAGCAAACAACAGGTCAAATCCCAGTGTCACACAGTCCCCAACCCCATCACTTACCAGTGTGTAACCTTAGGAAAGTCACTAAGTGATAGGAATAAACTGTGTGCCTACTGTTTCAGGCAGTATTCTATGTACTAGGGAAGCAGCAAAGAACAAGGTGGATGAAGCCTTTATCTACCAGGATTTTAGTCATCACTGGGGACACAGAGGCAGGGGTTAAATAATCAACCAGTGAGCGATAAAAGCAAATTTTAGATTTAAGTTCTAAGAAAAAGAAAATAAAGGGTGGGCTGTGCCTAGATAGGAGCTATCTTTGATTGGGTGACTAAGGAAGGTCTCCCTCAGGAAGTATCACTTTGTCTAAGAGCTGAATGGTAAGTATCTAGCTAGTCATTCAGTGATATGGCAGAAGTTTCCCAGGGAGATGAATAGTAAGTTGAAAGATCAGGGGCAGATATGGGGGCAGGAAGGACAGTAGAATGAACCAGACATTATTATCCTACGTACATATAAGACGGCAGGACTGGTGGGATTTGACATCATGTACAACCAGAAGAATGAGAAGCTAGACCCATTTATGTGTGATGTATCAAAGTGCATTCTACTGTCATATATAAATAATTAGAACAATTTTTTTTAAAAAAAGATCCTGGGTGGAAGATGAGTTTGGTGTATTTAAGGAAAACTAATGAAGAAAGAGAAGGAAGTCCAATGTGCTTGATTGAGCAAAGTGGAAAAAGTGGCAGAAAAACAAGGACAATTTTATATGTGCAACAAGGTAAGGTGTCCAGCGTGTATCAAGAGCTCCATAAATTACATCTCAAAAAAAATGGAAAAATAGAAGAATACCTCTTATTGGTAAATCCCAATAACTACCAACATCCACAGAAGCAACATCCATTTGCAATCACGGATCACATCAAACACTTTGCATCTATCTGTTAATGTAGTTTTACAATTCTTCAAAGGCAGCTGTACTTCATGTGGAAATGTGCTTCCTCTAAGTGCAGGCTGCCCTCCTCAACGCCGTTCATGAGGATCCCTTCTCAGCGATGCAGACCTTCTGCCAAGGCTAAGCATAAGGCTGGTGCCAAGATACATATTTGCCCAATAAGCTGTAATGGTTTAATATATCGAGTTGAAAATTCACCATTGGTATTTACTATGTTATGTGAATTAATCCTGTATTCCAAAACTATCATTAGGGCTGCTTTCAGTATAATTAATCAGCATGGCACATCTTGAAATTATTCTGTATGAAGAGAGTGAAAGCAGCTCAGGCCCCTAGCATTCTGTTGGTAAAGAATTTAATTGCAAGATGTGCTGCTTGTCAAAACAATATAAGTACATCCAAGACAGCGGGTGGGGGGAGGGTAAGAGGGAAGAGGATCCTGGATTCCCTCCTGATGTAATTGCCTTTAAATGCCTGAAACTGCAGAGGCTGGCCATGTGCTTTAGGAATTTTCTAATCATACTCTACAACAGACTGATTTAGGGATACCATGTCTTTTCACCACACACACACACACACACACACACACACACCAATAATTCTCCAAAGTTTCTAGAACTAAGTAAGGAGGGAAAAAAAAATAATGGGGAGTTACCTTTCCATGTCATAACACATGCTGTCATTTTTAAAAGACAAACACATTTTGGTGGGAATTTGGGATGAATAACCTGATGGATTCTTCTATCTCCTGTCCAAGACTAAGTGAAAGAAGATTGCTTGTCATCTCAGATAAACATGAGTTTGAGCTAGCTGTTCCCTCAGCTCAAAACCCTTTTCTGACTCTTGTCAGCATGATTTACAGTTGTCCCTTGGTATCTGTGGGGAATTCATTCCAGAAATTTCTCCCATGGATGCTCAAGTCCCTATATAAAAAGAGGTATTTGGATATAAGCTGCACATATTCTCCCACATACTTTAAATAATCTCTAGATTATAACCTAGTACAATGTGAATGCTATATAAATAGCAGCATTTAGATAATAACGGCAAAAAAGTCTACACATGCTCAGTACAGATGCAGATTGTTTTCCCAAATACTTCCCACCTGCGGTCGGTGGAATCTGCAGGTGCAGAACCTCTGGATATGAAGGATCAGCTGTGCTCCTGAGCTAAAAGCCCTGAACTCAGCAGCTTCTCTAATCACCTACTTTAAGGTAGGTTCCCATCTCCCACTCAACACTTTTTTCTCTCTCCTAATATTTTGCTTAATGTCATTTATAGCAATAATTGTAATTTCTGGTTATTTGTAACTATTCATTTTTACATATCTTCATTGTGGCATCTGATGGAAATTATTCCTAACACATCCCTTTTGTCTTCTTCTTGTGTTGCTCAACTTGATGTCAGCAGGCCTCTCTGGGGATGTGGGTGGCCTTGTGACTGATTTCCAGCCAATGGAATGTGAGCAGACTTAACAAGGACCATTTCTAAGCCAAGATTTTTAAGATATTCATGTGCCCCCTTCATTCACCCTTCACCCTTCAGCTGGCTCAGTGAAGACAGAAAGGCTGTAGGGGAGGGATACACCCAACAAGATCCCAGGTCCCCAGATCACTTGGAGGCCAGATCTGATCCCAGGTCCCCAGATCACTTGGAGGCCAGATCTACTTATTGAGGCAGGAACACCTGCCATGTACCATTTTGTGAGCAAGAAATAATCTTCTGTGTGAGCCATTAACATACTCTTTGGTCTACTTGTTACAGCAGCTAATATCATGCTTAAAAATGGACTCCAACTGAAATAGAGGTTTCATTATGGCAAAGGCTCTTTCTTGTTCATGACAATAGACTTACCACCTCTGTTTGGATACCGTAAAGTGCATGCATTCACGCATGCATAAATACATACTACATCTATAGTCCTACATACTGTGCCATAGATCAAGCATTTATATATGAATATAGATTTATAGGTGATGGAAAAACTTTGTCGAACAAAGATAATAAATTTAGAAACCTATGCTTTACTTCATAGTCTCCACGTGTCTTTGTATCTATCACGAGGACAATTAGAGCCCAATTCCTGTTCCTCCCCTCGCCATCCTCTCTGCCAGTCCAAACAAGGAAGGCTATGCATACAAATTTAAATCTTCACCTTGAATTGACTGGCTCATGTCAGTTAAAAACCAGACCTGTGATTTTTACACAGTCCATTGACATTAGCATCTTTTTAGTGTCATGATGAAGAAACCAGCTCATTGAGTCCCACTAAATTTCTCCCTGTGTCATGGCTGTTTCCATCCCCAACTTCTCTCCCTTTCCTTCCTCTACTCTTCCCCATGCCAACCAGAACTGAACAAAGTTGGATCCAACTGTTGTAGTCAGGCCAGTTTGTTAATCATAGTCTAGGGATTTAAAAAGAAAACATCCATTATAAATTGAAAAAAAAAAAAAAAAAAAAAGATTGTACCAGATTTCCAGATTTTCCAAAGGTCTTTGCCATAATGCCTTAAAGTATGAACACCGCCAAGCTCTGTGGAAAGTGATTAATTTCTTGAAAACATTCAGGTCACAGTAATTGACATGACCTGTGTAATTAAGCAGTCTCTGTTTACACACCAGAAGCCCAGGCGCTGTGGAGCTGAGTTTGCTTGACAGAATGTCTTTACATGTCAGGGGATCAACAACCTTTCTTATGTCCTCCTCAGTCACCTACACAGGCCCCTGATTGCTGCTCAGAGGAGACATGCTCTGTCATTGCTGTGTGAAGATCAGGCTGGCCTGGGACGCATACAGAATGTGCCCAGAGAAGACAGCCACTTAATAGGCCAGGGAGGGTGTTTTCCATCTGATGTCTCCAGGACTCAGGTTTTCAATATCACTGGTAAAAGCCACATTGAGATGTAAAGAGTAAACCAGAGTTTTCTCATGACAAAAAGACAGTTTTTCACTCTCCCTCAGAGGCAACAGGGACACAAAAATATTTGGAACCAGTTTCCCAATTCGTGTGCTGTGAGAAAAGTGACCGAAATGATTTGCCCTGTTCCTAAGAAACCTTCATCCCGTGTCACCATGACACATCTGTCAGCTGTCGGCTGTGACGGCTGCAGAGAAGGCTACCTCTCCCTCCTGTTCAATCCTGAGACTTGGGACCTTCGGTGTGATTTCTCAGCAGAGTGCTCTGCAGTGACTGAGGCTGCTTCAGCTCAGGCCTGGTGGAAAACTGGCCCAAACCTCCACAGGCAAGGCAGAGCTTAGGCTGCTGCTGATGTGTAAAGTGTCCTACTGCTTCAGTTCTCTTCTGGAACAATGCTCAGGCCCTTCCCCTTGGGGCAACCCCATCCCACCTCTGCTGGTGAACCTCGGGGCTGTTTCAATGTCCCTCACACAGATAGTGTCTTGAGGCTCCATTAGGGCAAGTACCCTGTGAAGCCCCTCTCTAGTTTCTCCGCATTCAATTGTAGGCAGTCTTATGGCTCCTGGGTGAAGCCCATATTGCCCATAGGATCTTCCTACCAACTCTGGAAATTTTCCTTATTGTTCTAAAGCATCAGGTAATATCTGAATCAGTTGGCCTGGGCAGCACCACCACCTCACCACTGAGTAGGTATATAACGTTGAGCAAACTGCTTAACTGCTCTAAGCCTGTTTCTTCATTTATTAAATGAGAATAATTCATATTTGCATGTTCTTAACAGAGATACTATAAAGATAAATATAACTCATGCAAAATGCTTCACATAGCATCTCTCATAAAATAAGTGCTTGCATTAGTTTTATCTTCATCATTACCACAATGTCAATGGATGTACGTTAAGGCTGACATGTGGGCACAAGTATATGGAGCACACTGAGTGTAGGCATGGATGACAGCCATATGCCCAGCGCGTCGGGCAGTTAGGACGGAACCTACCTCAGTGAAGCGAGGAAGAGAAGCCAGCTTTATAAAGGATGTAGAAAAGAAAAGAGAAAATGAGGAGGACCCTGAGTTCAACTTGGGGCTTATGAAAGGAATCTCCAGCACACATCTGGATAGCTAGATCTGAACCTGGGTGTCAGTCTGAGAGCCCCTGCTCCAGGCTCCTCACTGAACAAACAGCAGTTATGAGGCCAGGGGTGGCAAAGAAGAGCCTGGAACCCAAGGAGAGGTCTGGACCACCAAAGAGAACTTGGGGGACCCCAGCATTCACAGGAAGGCAAAGTACATCCTTTGGAGGGGCTTGAGAACGGTGAATGGCGTCACAGAATGCAAGGAAAAAGAGATTCCAGAAGGACAGAGTGGCCACCCCGTGAAGTGATATAGAAGAAGGAAGGAGGAAAGGGTCAAGGAGGAAAATGATTGGAGAAAATGTTGAAAGACTGGATAAGGGATTTAGAAGTTTTGCCTGTCTTGAGGCAATTCATTCACTCTCTGATAGTATAAATATCACATGTCTACATGTAAAAGACCAAGTGCTAATTGAGTAAAAATCATAAAAGAAGAAATGTGTCAATGTACAGAGACACAATATAAAATGAGTTGATGTTCATCCTGCTAAAGGTTTCTCTGTCCCCTCCTGGGAGGTAAAGAGTGGGTAATAGGAACAGAGCAAGTTGAACCTGAGATCCAATAAGAAATTCATCAAGACTGATAGAGACGCAGCTCTTCTTCAACTCAAAAACTGACTCCAAGACAGTTGTTCCTGGGAAGAAAGGTCTGTCTGTTTTAGGGGTACTTAGGAATCAGAGGCAAGAGCTTTGCAATGTTCAAAAAAAAAAAAAAACATATTTATTTAAAGGCTAGTGTAGACCTTGTATCAGGCAGTTCTTGCAGCTAATCAAAAGATGTAGAGTCTCCAGGGAGAGCTGGTCAGAACCCATGGTTCTCAATCAGGGACATTTGACCTCTCTGTCCCCCACCAGGGTACATTTAGTAACATAAGGAGACATTTTGGTGGTCCTGCTTGGGGAAGGGGGCTGTTCTCTACTGCTGTCTACTGAGTAAAGGCCGGTGACACCACTAATCCCCCAATGCACAGGACAACCTACCCCAACAAAGGGTTGTCAGTCTGAAGTGGAACCATGTCTAGGCTGAGAAACTCTAGACTGGACTAATAGTGATGTGTCTTTGATTTATTACAAAATTTTCTCCAAAGGCTTACATTTATATTTTATCACTTACAAATTACTTATATAGGCAAAATGTTTTCTTTTTTTCACATGTAGTGAAATAAGCAGAATCATCATTCCAACTTCATCTTACAGTTGAGAAAAACTGAGCCCCTGAAAGAATGTGAGAAATCTCCAGAAATCTAACTTGTACCTCCTCATTTCAATAGCCCTCTGCTAAGCAAAGAATAAGTATTTAATGTGCAAAAATAAAACTTCGTAGTCACTCTCAAAAAGCATAGACTGAATTGGCTTAGCATCTTGTGTAAGAGATAGATTCCTACAACTCAAGGCTTATAGACATCTCCCTAGCAGGTCCTACAAAGTTCTAGGCAAATTCTCCTTGGGGTTCCCAGTGTTACCAAGTCCATCCCAATTCTGCTGTCCTGAGAAATATAGCAAAGTTGATCCTTGGATTCACAAGGCATTGTACATGTTTATTAGAATAAATTATTTCATACCTAGATGATATGCTTTGTTCCTAAATCTAGCTTGGTCAAAAGAGCTATATGGCTCATTTCAAGATGAAAGCAAGATACAAAACAGTATGCCCTAAAACTCAAGCTCAAGTTACAATATGTAGCAACACACTTTGTATTATCACGTGTCTCATTTGACCAGCTTAATTGCAGAGCTAACTCCAGCTCAACAGAAAATGGACTGTGTGTGAACCAGAGGTTCCTCAGTTTATTAACAGGGTCAGGAGCTAGCCAGGGGAAACATTTTTTTTCTGAGAATTTAGGAATCTTTGGATTCTCTCCATTTATCTGTCAAAACAAAAGGTGATGAAGCCAAGACAATTTTACAGAACTACTTCAGAATCTCAGGAGAGAATGCCTTTCATTGGATATGTTCTTATATGAGACTAATAAGTCTCACCTCCTAAAAACATCATCTTGTAAACTACGAGATATTGACAGCCACAGTCAATGTTCAAAACCATCCCTTTCTCCCACCAGAGAATGTGTAGCTAGATTTTTTTCAAGGGTCTCTCAGATTGTACGTTGCAATCTACACTTAAAGCTGGCTAAATGGACATAAGAGCATACTTCAAACACCATGCTATTTCTCTGATGGACTGTATAAGCACACGCGATGTATGGGTCATTACTCTCATGAGGACACGAACATGGAAAATGCAAATAAGTTACCCATAAAATTAGATGGAGAGCAACACAAGGGTCTGTAACTTAGCTACTGGAACTGTGGTCCATCAAACTGGCATTACCTGGGAGCTTGTTAGAAATGCAGACTTCCAACCCCACCCCAGACCTCAATCAACATTTTAACAAGATCCCAGGGGGTGCTCAGCAACTTCAGGTTAGAGAAGCATGGTGTCTAGAATTCAGCAACCTTCCCTAAAACCCAAGTGCCATTTTGTGTCCTAGAAATTAATCCATTTATTTTGTCCTCTTTGTCATTTCATAAATGTAAGTTCTGTGAGGTGGTGGCAGATCTGACGGATGCTTGAGAAGATTTGTATCTGCTGAGCCAAGACATTTCTGAAACAGAACTGAGTATCACCCATTCTGTACTAGACATCAGCTTCTCAGGGGTCCATGTATAATAGGCAACTGCTGATAACATTCCAAGATTGGAAGATGGGAGCAGACAGACAAAGGAGGAAAGGGGGACCATAATTATAACAAAGAACACTTTACCAGTTTTATTCTTTACTTTTGCCTACTGGTTTTCTACTTACAAGATTTAGGGGAAGAGGGTATTATGTTTATGTACTTTCCTGAATCTGTGTGTGTTTTGCATAGAGTCCATTCAGGAAGCCTAAACCCAACTCTGAGTATACCACCACCTGCACCAAAGAACGCAGGTGGAAGAGCCTCAATAATTGTCTGATAAAAACAACTCCTACACTGCAGACACATGGGAACCCCAGGTCCCACCTGCTCTCCCCCTCTCCTCTTGGGAGACAGCTGGACTCTGAAACTTCTGCTCTTACCCTCTCTTGATATTCATGTCATTATCAAGATTTAAGACAAGATTGACGCACCTGGAATCTCCGCATGTCACGTGGATTTCCTGCATTCTTTAGGCAATTCTGGTTGCATTTGAGGAAAAATTTCAAGAAGAACCTGTAAAGAAACAAATCATCATGATTAGTATTTCAGTCCTGACACGGGGCAAAAACGTAGGCAAGTCGCTTCTGGGTCATGTTTTCTTTTGTTTTTACTCATTTTCTGAAATATTAAGAGTGACGTCATAACCAGGATTTTACTTGAGCCCGTAGGTTTTGTTATGCATCCCAGCTGGACCTTCTTGATGAATCCTGGATACTGCCAACAGATCTCACAAAAAGGTGAGTCCCCAAGGAAATATTTTCACTCATATGGGGGAAGTTCTTCGCCATAATTTAAGAGAGGTTTCAAGAGGATTTAATTGTTGGAGAATTCTCACGGTCCCCAAGCACAACATGTAATTTAAACCCTTTAAATTCACAGATGAGGAACAGCAAAATATGTCCTGGATGAATACAAGGATATGGTAAACACTTCATCCCAGCATCTCCAATTAAAACGTGCTCATTAGTTGTATCCAGAGGTGGATAGGACTCACGTGCGACTGAGCTCCTTTGACTTCTCAAGTATCTCCTGAATGTATTTTTTACACTGTCTGCTGCAGACAAAAGCTATTTGTGATGGACTAAGGATCTTCCTGACTCCCTGCTACCTTGGTTTCTGAATTGGCTCTAGAGTGAAATCCACGGATTTTACTTGGTAAGATGACCGAAGGGTCTAATTTGGCAAGAAAAATCCCAGCTCTACTGGTATAAGTATTAATAGTACCTACTTTAATGCTCAGAAACTTCCTGTTACAAGTGATACATTATTATTACATGGTCACCCTGTAATGTTCTGAGTTATTTCTTATATAATCATCACAGTTGTTAAATACCACATTGGGAAGGCAGCAGGTATTAAAGAAGGTGGAATTCATGGTGACCACCTCCAGGTAAACCCCTCCATCTCATCTCTGTTTTGGGGGGGAAAGGATTTTTAAAGTCATCTAAATTCTGCAATCCCTTTTATTTTAGGCCTATACATACCTATGAATTTCAGGACCAAAGCTTTTCCACAAATATCAGAATGCATTAAAATACTGGCCAATTAAATTCTGAGGAATTCTCTTTTCTTTACCTCTCCCCCATCTCTACACTGGATTGAAATTCCCACCTTGATACAAGCAACTTGTGAAGAACTATCACTCCATGGTGCCCCCATCTGATTAGCTCAGAGCACAATGTCTGTCAACCCCACAACACTGGGGGTCTCTATCATTAGCACACTGCACAAAGAGAAGCCAAGTTCAACCACTTTCTGAATATTCATCCAAGAAAAGTCCCAGCGGAACCTCTTCCTCCCTGGTCCTTCATTTGTTTTTCCATATTTTTTATTGGTGCATTAGAGTTGTGCCTAATTTGGGAATTTGTCGTTACACGTTTGTCCATGCATGAAATACAATAATGTAATTTGGCCAGTATCATTCCCCTATATTTCCCTTTCCCTCCTCCCTCTCCTCTCCCTGGTCTTTTAGCCTCTGCCAAGATGGACGTATGGTGTGGGAATAAATCCTCCAAGAGAAAGAATAACTTTTTCAACCCAAAGAATAAGATTTTAAAATGCCAACATTGTCCTTAAAATGGCTCTTTCAACATTATAAAACCTGTGACACTCCATCAATGACAGAATCCCAGCTTCCAGACTCTATCCACAGAGGCCAAAGCCTATCCACCTTTTATCCAAGACAAATGACTCAGGAAACTCTGCTGAAGGCCAGCTATGTGCAAAGAAATCCAACTCTGGACCCCCTTCCCAGCGTCAAGGACGACACTGTCATGGCCTGGGGCCCTCTTTCAAGACTTGGGAAAGTCTGTTCTATTGAAAGAGGACCTGAGGCCACTCTTTGCAATGCCCCATTCCTCTGAGCTCTCCAAAGTTGACCTGACAGAGCCCACGTGATTTTCATGAATCATTTAATATGGTAACCTGGTGGGAGTGAGTCCCCCATATGGCCACCACTCAATACATACCCAGGGACACTGAGATGTGAAAATGTCTTCCTTCAAGAATGGCTAGATAGAAGGCCATATCTAAAAGTCACTCCAGGCCTCAGGGGGACAGATGAACATTATAGTGACATGAGAATTGGAAAAAATTCTCCTGGTGGTAGAAAAGCCATGAACTTTAAATATTCCCAGAACAGAATTCACACCCTGACTCTGCCAGGTGCTTCCAACCTCAACTCCAGCTTTTCTTATCTATAAAATGGGCACAAGAGGGGTTTCACCCTCACAAGGCAATTGTGAAAATGAACCTAGATAATGACAGCCCCTAACACACAGGAAGCCTGGGGATGGTGACGATAATGACAACAGTGACTCCCAGGTAGCACTGCTTCCCAGGAGCCCAGGACACTGCTGAGAACTTCAAACACGTTTCCCATCCAAACCTCCTACACAACCTCTGCTCTTAAAATAGAGAAATGAGAAGACAGAGTGTCAGAGAAGTTAAATGGCTTGTTCAAAGGTGAGTCAATGTGAGTTTAGAATTCAAATTTAGACAGCACAGCTCCAGAGATGCTAAAAAGTTTTAGTATTACTAAAAGTATCATAGCTCTTCACCACTGTGCTACTGTAGTGTTAGTCATAACAGAAGTGGTGTGGTAATGATATTAATAGTCATCGTACCACTGATAGTAAATGTACTATAATAGCAATTGTGCTAATAGGAGTGAATAAGGGTACCACTGAAAGATCAGCACGGTTATTTGCATGGCAGCGGCATGGACATTATGGAGGGAGACATTAGTGTTGTTCCTCCTCCAGTGGCCCCCCGCCTGCTTCCCTGAGGTTGGTAATAGTTGCTGCCTGTGTGTGTTTAAGCCATTTGAGCCCGGCCCCGACAGCCAGCTCCAGGTTGTGTTAGAAGGAGCTGTCAGCACACTCTCTGGCCTCTTCAAGTCAGATAACTGCTAGCCACCCCGAGGGGGGCCAGCTGGGGCCAAAATGGATTTTGAAAGACAGGCAAACAGGACGCTAGCCCTGCCAGAGAGAAACAGAATCAAGGGAGCAGGGGATCTTCTGCCTCAAACAGGAGCAGGGCAAGGCGCCTGTCAGCAGCCCATCGTTAGCACAAAAGCTATGCCGGGCACACACCAGATCCCCATTACCCGAGGCTGCCCGCCACTTGGACTGCTGGCAGAATCCCCTGCCCGCCCCCTCGGCAGCGGATCACTTGCTGAAACTGAAGTCTTGACCATCTGTCGTGGGGAAGACACAGCCGTCAACTGGGTGCCTGGGGCCTCACACAAGCCCTTATGTGGCAAAGACACTCAGAAGGGCCAATTCTTTTGGGGAAAGCCAGTCCTCCCCCAGGGAGAGCCTCAGGAATTCTCTCCAAGTCTTCCCTTACGTAGAAGCCAAGTGTCTGACCCTTTCAGATCACACTTCCTTAAAGGAACTGAGAAGAGTCAGGAGGAGTTAAAAATATCCTCACTGAGAGACAGAGTTAGACAGGGCACACAGATTTGGGGGATGATTTATCAGGCTAAATGTATAAGGCGTTTATAGCCCAGGGACACGCGCACGTCTGCTGGCCTTCGGAGAGGATCTCAAATTCTGAAGAGGCTCTTAACAAGGTGGAGGTGACTGTAACTCAAAACCTCACTTTTGTCTAAGGAATTGCCGCATTTTGTGTTGTTTGATAAAGTGTTGTCAGGAGAAAGAGTGTGACCTCTTCACCCCAATAGTGGGAAATTGACCCGCAGTGGGATGAAGCCCTTACTGACCCTGTAGAGTTCCAAGGAGTTTCAGAAACTCCAGGACACACAGCCCCACTGGGATCAAACCCCTTTTTAACTCGGGTGTTCTTTTTGAGGAGCTCCAGGGGTAGTTTGCAAGAAACCCAATACTTTCTGTTAACTTTTGATACACGTAACATCATCCTCTGTGCGCTGCGCTATTATTCAAAGAATCTAAATCCCCAGCATCTGACTCAATCCTCACAGAAGTCCTCTCAATTAGGCATGCTGGGAATTATCAAACCCATCTGAAAGGCAAGACAACAAAGACCCAACAAAACCGAGACACAGGCAAAAACTAATCTCCTAGATTTACCAACAGGACTAGTCATGGTGTAAGTTTCTGTGAATCATAGGACTTTCTAAGTGACCTGAGCCAACATTTAACCTAACCTCCTCATTTTGCATGAGAAACATGAGTGACCAGGAGATGGGACAGTGTTCACTAGTTCATAGTGGTTATGAGAGTGAGAATGGTAACCCCCTGTCCTGAACTCTAGTTTATGATCTTTTCCAGAGTGATGATACCTTTTCAAAAGCCAATCTAACAAGAGCTCAACAGTTGAGCTCTTGAACTTTTCAGTTCACTTCAATTACGGAAAGTGACAGTCATAAAACCAAAAGTGACATTCCATTAAAAGTTGTGTTTAGGTTCATCAGTCAGACATAGGACATTAGCCCATCACTGAACCAACTGAAGGAGACACACAGATTGTAGAACAAATTTGCTTATTTGATGATACATCAGTATCACATTTTACCAGTCAACAGATGATCAGCATTTAACTTGAACACGGTATGCTTGCTAGCTTCCATGCAATTAGTAAGGTACTGGAAACCAAAGAGTAACTCTGGACTTCTCCAAAAGGAGAATTGATTGAATTCACCAGTAAGATCAGACTCATCCATGTGAAGATGTAAAATAACAACAATAACAACAACCACCCATCTCTGTATGCACAGTGCTTGGTTAGGGACCTAGAACAGAATCTCGAATCTCCAAAGGGATAGACATAGAGGCTTTCTACAATGAGGACAACCATGAAGTGTGCTGCAATAAGACAAATGGGTTCATTTAATCAATTCCTTGAACTTAACTGACCTCAATAAAATGGGGCAATAGGAGTCCCTCTCCCCCAGGACCACCAGGCAACTCCCAGCATGATCTCAGTTTGACTGCATAAAAAATTGTGTGACTTTAAACAAATCATTCAATCTCCCTGGGCCTTACTGTTCTCATCTGTAAAATGGGGGAAAGAACAGAACCTACTTTGGGAAGTTCGTGAAGATTCGAGGAAATAACCTCAGTCGAGGGTTATAATAGTTCCTGGTACAGAGGAAGCAATAATTCTTACCACCATTTATCCCTGGCAACTGCACACTGCTGAGCACTAAAAGGGCTGAGATTTCAGAGATGAAAAGTATTATTCTCTTTGTAAATGTTAAGGTTAAGAAAAGAAGCCAGGCCCCATGTACCTAATGAGAACTACGGGTTTTGCTGAATGACCTACAAAAAGAAAGTATCACCAAGGAAAGGCAATAACGACTATAGCAGCTTTACACATAAAGGGAAGAAGTAGGGGCTTAAATCATAGAGGACTCCAGCTAGTCAGAACTGAAGGGCACACACAGTAAAACTGTCCATTAGGCACCAGCTTGTACGTCGTTAATTATTATGCAAAGCTCTGCAATGGATCAGGGCCGAGCAGGTTGAGTTTTTACCTCCCCCCACCCAAATTCTAAAACGTCACGTTTGGTTGTTTGCAGCAGCCCTCTTAATGACCAGGCGGGCAAGAAAAAGCATCGGGGCACCTCAACCGAGACATAAAACCCCCATTTGCAACCTTAAGACTCCCCGAAAGTTCCCCTGACTTATGCCTGCAGATGGTTATGTGGCAGATGATCCTTCTCAAAGATATTCAGGACACGGAGGCGCACTCTGGCCCGATGCAGCAAACAGCTGTGTGGAAACAACTGTGGGTCCCTTCTGGGCGAAGTTCAAACTGCTCATGCACACACACTGGCGGGCGAGAGGAAAGTGTCTCGGGACCAAGGGGACCTGTGCAGGAGCCTTTCCATAGGCTGCACCACCCCCTTGGCTGTGACAAAGCACAGCACAGCTTCATTCCCTGGTCGAGCCTACAGACCACAGCAACCAAGAGGGTCTTTCCAGGAGTATAAGAATCCTCCCCAATTGAACATATTTAGCCAGGATGCACCTATTGATATTCCTACCCAGTCCACCAGAGCTGCTGGGGACTGTCTCAGAAATGCCATTGCTTCCCCAGGACAGCCCTCAAAGGTGCAGAGTTCCATGAAGTGGCAGACAGAAGTCCTTTGGCCACTACCACAAAAAATAGTTAGAAAGGCCAAACAGCTAGAAAGAGAAAACGCTATTTTCAATGTCAAAGAAAACTCTTTGGCTCCTAGGACACAGAAGGAGTTGTAGAGTACAGTTCATCCATGTGAAAATGATACCCGAGAGTCTGCCAATATCCCAGGGATGCCACCAGGGCAGGCTGAGGAGGTGGGACCTGTGTAAGGTCTGAACACGTCTCCTTTTCTACACTAAAGAGCACTTCTGGAGGGAACCTGTGCCCACAGTTCTGCTTGTGGGGTGGGGAAAGGCAGGTCACAGAGGCCTTTTACGCAGATGAAGCAAACTCTTCCCACAGGGGAAGGTGCACGGATGCCAGGCTGTGGCTCTATCTTGGGGATCCCAGGGGGAGAGCATGTGGCTGCCCCTATTCTTGGCCACTGACTTCAAGAAGTTTACCTTTTCCTTTGGCCAAGGTCCCTCAGATCTTGGGCATTTCTGGAAAGTGTTCTCAGCCTGGAGGGATGAACATGATCAGCTTGAAAAGGATTCATTACCTCAGAGCTCAGTTTGGCCTTGTTGTGGGGACATAATTAGTGGCAAGGATTTAGAAGAGAAAAAAAAAAAAGGTGTTAGAATAGCATAGCCGTTGACTAAAGAATGTAAAAATAGTTCTAAGGAAAAGAAGCCAATGCAAATAGTTCTCCTTATGCTGAAAGTCAAATCTGAAAGGTATAGAAAAGGGTCAGGGTAGTGAGGGAAGAGGAGGGGACAGGTAACCTGCAGATGAAGGGGAATGAAGACATCACAACTCCTGAGAAATGACACAAAGAAGGGACCTCAGAGTGAGAAAGATTTTTAACACTGACCACTGCTTACCTGGCCCACCTGATTTCCCTAGCAAGGTCTGAGTGGCCAGTGAGAAGGGATGACACCTTCCATGCATCCTGAGTGTCCATGTGGCACAAGAAGCCTTGGTCTTCAGGGAGAATCTCTAACAAATACTACCCAATGCCAAGAGTCAACATGCATCTTGCCAATGCATTAAGGTACACGCTGGCCCTGGGCAAACATCTGAACTCAGCCTGATAGTTTTATATGTACAGGAATCAGGCAGATCACATAACCAAGGGTTTGTCTGTCCTTCCGGGGGCTGAGGACAGACTGGGTCTTAAAATGTTTCCATTAACAGGAAGACAATCCACAAGGAAATACTGAGCACAGAGCTCCTGCAGACCCAGGGACAGGTTTTGAGCACCTCTCTGTGTTACTGGTACAAATCCTTCCCCAGACTGGAAAAGATGCAAGTGCAGGTGACAACTTTGCCTCAGTGACAATGACCCACCCAATAAAACCAAGCAAAAAGAGTGAGGCAGGAGAGGCCTCCATGCCTCCACTCCGTAATTATTATGGTAAACATGAACTATACCATGTGTAAGGTCTGTCCTAAGTGCTTTGGACACATTAATTCATTTACTCCCTCCAAACAGCTCTATGAGACTCTATTTCTTTTAGGATTTTACACATAATGCTACTGGAAGGTCATGTGATTTGCCTAAGGTTTCCTATCTAGCAACTGGTTAGAGCCAGGGTTTGAATCTAGACAGTTTGGCTCCAAAGTCTACATCAATTAAACTACATTTCTTAGTTGATTACATATATATATCATGATGGGGATGCAGATCGATGACCAAAATGTGGCTATAGTAATCATTACCAGATTCATTAAATATTAGAGCTGAAGCCAGCATTAAAATTTCTGGCACTTTCACTTGGATAATCCCAATTATAAACTTTAATATGCTTCAGTTTTGTTAGACTACTCTCAATCTATTTGTGACCCTCAAATGCATTTAGCCGTAATGAAGGACTAGCAGATGGGTCTGATACCACAGCCAAATTGAACATGCAGAATAATGGCCAAAGCAAAACCAAGCGATCTGGGCCTCTTGGGAGGAATCAGTGACCATCATCTCAAGGATTTAGTTAAACTATATTTAGTGATGAGTCCCACAGTCGTTACCTTTGAATGTCTTGAGCAGACAGAAAGCCACGGGTTGAAAAGAAAACACTTTCATTATACTTTTCAATATATGCATGTTTACAATTTTGAAGCAGATTCATTTAGAAATCTGGTGTGACAATTTCACTTTTCCCTTCTCAGGACTCAAGGGTTTCAATATTAATTTCCCCTGTGGAGGTGACAGATGCCATAGAGAGATCAAGAAGTTCAAATGCACAGTAAATGAAGCACAGGGCTTTCCCAGACTCTCAATTCACTCTTCTTTCTAAGTCTTCACAAAGTATACATTCATTGTCATTTATTCATTTGCTGACTCAACCAACAAATCTTTCCAAAGAACCCAATATGTCCTGATTCTCCCTTAACACCAATTGTACTAAGATCACAATGACTTTAGTCCAAGTTTTTCTCCAAAAGAAAAATAAAAGAGAAGGAAAGTACTTAAATTCAAATTTCCAAGGAAACATTTGACTCTTAGGATAATAGAGTATTTGAGTAACTGCCAATATCAATATTAATTAATTAATATTTAAAATATCAATGTGTCCTGGTGTTCTAGCAGGGGGAGGTCAGTGACTCTGTACCATTTGCTAAAATAAAGAATTCTAGAACAGGAGGAGGATGTGGGATGACCTACTCAGATACTCTTAACCTAGATGGTGGACATGGGTTCCTGGGGTCAATAATGAGCCTTCAAGGCACGTTAGCCTGTGCTGGTCACCTCCCAGAACCCTCTGCTTCACTCACATTAAGCACATCCAGTGCCCTGATTGGGGCGTCTCCTTCCTGCCTATACCCTTGGGTCTGAAATGTCTTCCTCACCCTCACCCCATCTTGGCTTGCCATAAGCCCACCAATTCAGGTGTAGCATAAATGGACTGTGCCCATGGAACCTTCTCAGAAGGCCCAGTTAGGACTACAACTTTCAACTCCACTGTGACGGCACGTGTCACACTTGTTCCTCACTCCAAGTTATTGTAATCACCTGCCCCTCCATGACACTACAGCCTACTTGAGAGTCTCTCAATTCCCATGGCACATAGTACATCTGTGTACAGAAAGCCCTGAAGGAATAGCTGACTTAAATCAACTATAAATATTAATGGCAGTTAACTTTGAATTATAGCATAAAGATTATTTTTTTCTTCTTCACATTTTCTTTCATATTTTCTGAATTTTCCACATATTGGCATTGCTTTCATGAAAAAATAAGCCACTTTGTTGTTGTAAAATTTGGATATCTTTCAGCACGAACCTAGGGAATGTTGTCCCTGTTTTGCAATGGATAAGCTAGGAAATAAAGATAATGAGTGGTTTTCTCAAAGTCTCTGTGCTCCAAGATTTGCCATTTAATTTAAACAAGGAGAGTTAAGAGCTATCCATCTCACACTTTGTAAAAGGTAGATCATTTATTAGTTTCATGCATGCATAATTCATAAAAGAGCAGATTCTACACCATTGGTGTCCTTAATGTCCTACTTAAAACTTTCTCAACATCAAAGTTTAACATATTTTCTCCAACTTGCACCTGATATTGTTCTTAAAGTATTTCCATATCACCCAAAGAGACAGAAGACCCACAATCTAATAGAACTGAATATGCTCTCTGCAAAATTTTACAGGTCATTTTGTTGACTTTTTCAAACCCACTAGTTAAAACTCTTAATGGTTTGCTATTTCATCATTCATCCTACTTCCTTAGGTCATGCATTTATTCATTCAGCAAGTCTTCCTTTCAATAAATATTTACTAAGCACTGACTATATACCAAGCCCAGTGGATCCAGAGACAACCAGTGCCTGCTCTGCGGAAGCTAATTAATGTACAATTCTCAGATCATCTTCATCAAAATTACCTGAGAAACTTGCTCTGACAGAGACAGAGTAGGAGACAAGGCTTTCAAGCAATTCTGGTGCATGTTAAAGCTTGAGAATTGATAGCTAATTGACTTCAAATAAATCAACAATAATGTCAGTCCCATGTGATAAATGAAATGATGGGATTTTATACAAGCAAGAGTAAACTGCAGAGAAGAGATGGCCCTCTCATCATGTATCAATGAAATTTAGCACAAAAGCTTACATCAAGTCTCTCCTGAGTAAAAAGAACGAAATTCCCTTACCCATCCTAAGAAAGAAAAGGGGTTACAGCTTGCCTGTGAAGGCTGATATTTCACCAATATTTGCTTCAAGGGGGGAAAAAATTAGCTCACTTTTCTGTAAGAAAAAAATATATATATAGAGAGAGAGAGACATGGAGAAAAGGGAAAGGAAGGGGAAAGAAGAGGAATTAGGTGAAAAAGCTCTTCCTTAGGAAAAAGGCACAGAATCTAAGAATGAAAATTATTTAGGAATCATTTTCAATCATTATCACCTTTTAAAATATCTCACCCCGTGTGTCTGTTCACTTTTTCTGACACACATTCTCTGGTCCTAACCTCAGCTGTTTGTGTCACACAGGCGCACACAACACTGGGAATAATGAATTTAATTTCAGCAATGGCTTCCATCAAAAAAAAATCACTGTACCCCAACACATCACACAAGCTGAGTTCAGATAAAAACAAGAGACTCCTTAATTTGGATTCAAAGCTCAGGACCGGTCTTCAAATAAAAATAACCAGCGAGCATTGTGCCCACAGAGCACTGGCAATAATCTCATGAGCTCCCAATTATTCCAGTTCATATTATGGACGATCCAATAAGTCTGTATGTTCTAGTCCATAAAAATAGAAGAAGAAATTTATCATTTTGAAATCAGAATGCAAAATAGAGCCTGACACTTTATTAAGCACTATTTCTCATGATATCATAAGGATGCTGATGGAAAATGAAACCCAAGCAATATACTAGATGAACAATGACACCATTTAGTCTTCTGAGGGTGCTTTGTAGCTCACAGGTCATTCCCTTGCCCTCCCCACAACATGTCACTCTTGAACAGTCTCAGTTTAAACCAGAAACATGAGAAACAAAGCTCCAAAACAGGTTTTATTTTATTATAAAAAATGATCAATCATTTCATAAAATAAAGAATGCTAGAGTATCAGGAGGACTTAGAAATTTCTAGTATAGGTATTCTTAGCCTAGAGCCCATGGATGGTCCACCTGGTGTTCTTGAACCCTCCAGCACTATATGCAAATTTGTGCACACATGTTTTTCTGTGGGATGCTTCCAAAGGTTTCACAAGACTGTGGAAAGAATTCATGAGTTGACTGTCCAGAATCTTCGGTCTCCTCATTTGATAACAGTCCTCCATTTTCCTTCTGGAACTTTTCTCTCACTCAAGAATCTTGCATTTCAGTGGCATGGACTTATGCCATACTTGGGCCAGAGAGGTACACGGGGTCAGGGTATCACATGCCCCAGTGAAATGATTGCTTTAGAGATGGGCATGTGGCCCAAATTCAGTCAACAGGACCCAATCTGAACTAGTCATGGGACTTCTTTTTGAGCATCTTAAAAAGAGATGAGTTTCCTTCTACTGGATTTGAACCTGAAAACAGGTGAGGCTGACTTGCTGGGAAATTCAATATATTAGAGAGGACTCCATAATAGAATAGGACCCATTCATATCCCAGGACCATCACAGACCAAATAAACACTGACTGATGGAAGGGAGAGGTCACATCCTCCAATGCCCTTCAAGAAAGTTGGGTTGAGATGGAGATGAGGACAAAATGATCACATTGAGAAGGCAGCAGGAGAAGAGAGGGTCTCAAAAAAAATAATATATGTGTGTGTGTGTGTGTGTGTGTGTGTGTGTGTGTGTGTGTGTGAAAGAGCAAGACTACCCTGTAAAGTCCTGGCAACTTTCCTGCTTGACAACTTCAATGTCCATGCCTCCTCTCAGGTCATAATCTTATGTTGAGTACCTTTTCTGAAATGCTTAAGACCAGAATTGTTTCAGATTTTAGATTTTTTTTTTCAGATTTTAGAATGTTTACATATATGTAATGAGATGTTTCAAAAACCCAAATCTAAATAAGACACCATTTATATTTCATAAACACCTTATCACAATAGCCTGAAAGTACTTGCTTTTTTCGTTGTTGTTGTTTTTAGGTTTTTGCCTTTTAGTTCAATAGCTTTACCATGGAGCTTTGTCCTTTATTCATTTTTTTTTTTTTAATTTTGAGACAGGTTCTTGCTAAGTTGCTTTGCACCTTGCTGAATTGTTGAGGCTGGCCTTGAACTTGTGTTCCTCCTGCCTCCCAAGTTGCTGGGATTACAGGTGTGTGCCACCGGGCCTAGACTAAGTAATTTCATACACTATTTTTAGTGTACTTGTGTTTGGGCTGCAACCCACAATCTGAGGTCATGTATGAAATTTTGAACTTATGGCATTATGTTGGTGCTCACAAAGTTTTAGGTGCTGGAGCTTTTCAGGAATTTTCTGATTGGGTATGCTCAACCTGTACGCATTCACACACACACACACATTCTTGAATATATTTTTTTTTCACAGAATTACTCTATACTTTTAACATGGTAGAATTTTTTAATGTAAGTGCTTTAAGCTCAGTTCCTACAGAGCCCAGGCAGGTACCATCAATGAGTGAGCTAGACTGCATACAGAACCACAGGCAGTACCAGAAACCGTGAGAACTGAAGAGTAACGTCTCCTCAACAGGGACAACTCAGCTCTTCTCCAGCCAACTGACTCCCTGGGGCAACATGGGCCATGCAGCTAGTCCTTCCCACCTGAAGAGAAGCTGGGAATACATATTGCAAAGTGTGAAGTTTGCCAGTTTCCCAAACAATTGAAGGGCCAGACAAAATAAATCTGGGAGAAGAGTCTGGGTTTGCATCTCCTGCTCTAAATACGATGCCCAGAGTGGCAGCAAGTCATGATCTACAGGGCTCGGACAGGGCCTCTCTGTGCCTGTTTTTATTTATTTTTATTTTTGGTACGGGGGATTAAACCCGGGGGTGCTTAACCATTGAGCAACATTCCCAGCCCATTTTAGTATTTTATTTAGAGACAGAATCTCGCTGAGTTACTTGGGGTCTCACTAAGGCTAACATGCTGAGGCTGGCTTTGAACTCGCAATCCTCCTGCCTCAGCCTCCTAAACATCTGGGAATACAGGAGAGCACCACTGTGCCCAGCTCTGTGCCCATTTTTAAATTAAAGCATAATAGCAAAAGAAGGACCCCTGTGGCTCCACTAAATGGGACCCCTTTAATTTAAAAAAAGGAAAAACAAAATAGTTATTTCTCCTGAAATAAAATGTCTTTTTGGTTTGTTTTGTTATTTTGAAGCATCGTGTCACTTGGACCCCAGGTGTTGGCAAGCTTGCTTGACTCCCAGACCCATGGCAGCTGATATGTTGGGTGAAGGGAAAAGTTGGGCGAAGCATCTGGTCCCAGAGGCAGAAGTGACAGTGCACATTTACCAGCATGAAGCCGTCCGCAGACAGCAAATAGAGGCACAGGGAAAACCTCCAACACCCACCTGTTCACAGCTGGATTTCCCAGGGCACTTAATTCAATCAGAAGCTGTAAGTTTTAGAAGCATTTTACAACCAATTAGCCATACAGGAAACAAAACATCTGACTCAATGCCTTCCTCCCTGCTACTAAGCAGACTGTGGCCTCAAAAGCCAGCCATTTGGAACTCCATGTGCAAGAAGATACCCAGCCCCAGCCAAAGCAGGTTTTATCCCTTTTCCATTGAAAGGAAGGACCATGAATCTGGACAGGCCTCATTGGCATGAGTCACTCCCATTTCCATACAGAGCCCCCAATTCACCGAGCATGTGCCAGGCACTGGGTCCTTACAGGAATCATTCCAAAGAGTCCTTACCACTGCCCCATAGTTAGGGCCTACTCATATCTCCATTTCATAGATGAATATAGTGAGGCCAGAGAAACTGGTAAAAGAGCCCAAGGTCACACACATGAGAAGTGGAAGAACCAGGATCAAGCCCAGGATATAGTTCACCAAAGAACCCAAAGCCCTAAGATAGAGCTCACTCCTGAGGTTTGTACTGAGCTCAGAGTGAAGCTGTGTGATGAGAAGCGGCTTCTGGAGCGTGCAGGGATAAACCTAGTACTGAAAACAGGTATGTGTACTTTAATTAAGATATTGGCCACAGTTCTTCACTCAGTCAAGAATAATTTTTAAAGGCTATAATTTTTAAATTATGCTTCACTTAAACTCTTTTCTTTATTTGATCTTCACAAAACTTCTTGAAGGATGTGCAAGGGTCGGAGAAAATCAGCCCCATTTGATGGATGAGTCCAGTGACGATTTGAAAGGTCAAGTGGCAAGGCCACAGTTGCCAGCTGGTTAGTGGCAACTCTGCTTCTGATTCCCAAGTACACCTGCCATTGGGACTACTCTTTATGTCTGTGAACATGCCAACTTGCCCTACCTCTGGGCTCTGGAGTGATCTGGTTCTAGTTCTTTCCCAGCCTTCACATCTCCCTCAGCTGACACCTCAGAGGATGCCCTCCTGCATCCTACCTCCTGCATCCTCCTCTTGGTCCCCATCACTAACATTCTCACCCATCGCCTATCACAGTGCTTGGCATTTGGCATTCAAATATTTACTGAACAAATGAATAACTGAATGAAAGTTCGATGGTTTCTTTTTAAATTTCTTTTAGTTGTAGTTGGACACAATATCTTTATTTTTATTTATTTTATAAGGTGCTGAGATCAAACCCAGTGCCTCACACATGCAAGGTAAATGCTCTACCATTGAGCTACAAACTCAGCCCTGGTTCGTGATTTTCTGAATTTTCTAATTTGGAATGGTGACAGCAGGGCTTTCTCCCATAGCACTTCTGGTTAAGTCCTTCATAGAGTAACATAAATCCTGCCCAGCAACACATAAGGACTCACCACTGAAATGAGACCATGGTGGCACACTCTCCCATTGCCCAAACACACACACTTATTCTTCAATATATTTCCTGTTGACTCAAGTCTGAATTCTTGTTGGGGAGACCCATAGGACATAGCAGTAAAAAATAAAATGCTTATAACCAGGTGCGGTGGCACATACCTATAATCCCAGTGACTCTGGAGGCTAAGGCAGGAGGATGGCAAGTTTGAGGCCAGTTTTAGCAATTTAGCAAAACAAAAACAAAAAACAACTAGGGATGTACTCATTGACAGAGTGCCTGCCCTTGGGTTCAATCCCCAGTACCACAATAAAATTAAATGCATATTAGTGAATAATTTTCCCCTTAAAACAAACTAGGGTCTTCAAACTTAAGCAAAGAAGAAGCAACAGGTGGATACAGAAAGCTAAATGGATGATGGATGTTCCTGATTCTTCTTCCTGAGTTTTCTCCTCTCCCTCTGGGGACCTCCTGCTGATGGCCACCATGTCTAAGGGATGATTCCTAGCATCCTCCCTCCCCAATCTAAGTCATGATCTGCTTGAACCAGACAGTATGTGCCTCTCCCAACCAGGCAAACCAAGCAATCTACTTTCAGAACACATTTCCCTGAACCCTTAGAGGACTTTGAATGCTATTTTTAATAAAGAAGCCTCTTCCCTTGTAAAGATAATGATGCTGACAAACTGCTCTCAAACTGAGCAGCATGGGAAAATGTAGGATTTCATGTTTCCCCTGGAACTGTGGGATCAAGTTTGCATGCACACTGTGGTATAATAATCCTAGCCAAGAGCGCTCGGTGTATCAACTTCCCCTGATGATGTTGGAATTTTCTTTTTTGAAGGATTGCTCTAAAGTAGCCTTGCTGAATTCTTTACCAAAGTGTTAGGTTTTAGAAAAATAATAATGAGGGAAAGCATAGCTGATATTTATTGAGTGGTTACTATGTGTCAAGCACTAGGCTTAGTACTTACTCTATTTTAATCCCCAAGGCAGCCCTACACCCCCCATCCACTCACCGACCTTCCACTTCTGCCTGGGTTCTTCAGGTTGAAAACAGCTGAATCATAGTTTAAGAGGCTCGTCTACTCACAGTTTGTTTAGGGCAGGGATAAGCAAAATTTGAATTGCAGAGTCTCACTAGACAACCTGCCATCCGAAGGACTGGAACCAGTTCTCTGAGAACCTAAGTTCTCTTTGCCACTGGACGATACAGTCATGAACATGCACTTAACAGATACCTTACTTGTCTTAGTCTTTAGACACGCCCTGGTGAAATCTGCACACATGCCTGTGCATTTCAAAAATTAAAACAGAATGCAAAACTTCCTTCTGTCTCTGAAGCAATCAGTCCTGTCTTTTGTGATCTGGACCAAACCTGCCTCCTTCCCTCTTCCCCACTTCCTGGGAGCTCTGCAGCAGCCACACCGGACGGGCCCCTCCTTCTTGTCCTGTGCATCCTCTCTGCTGAGCCAATTCTGCACCTTTGTGAAGTCTGTGACTCTCCCTCCTAGCGTACTCCCTCTTGGCCCCTCCCTTCCCTTCTCATCTGAACAAGGAATTGTCCATCAAATATCATATGCCCCAGGGCACTGCACTGATCTCCCAAGCAAATATCCCCAAATTCTGTCCTCTGTGCATCCACCAAAATACGATACTGCAAAAACCTCAAGGCTGATATCTCTGTTGCCCCTAAAAATATGTTCCTGCTCAGACACTGTCATAGATTTTTATCAAAGTCCCAAACAATGACGTTTCACCAACATTCCAAATACACCCTTTTCAGTGCTAATAAGTTCTGAACTAGAATCCCGCACTGGGTTATTTATTCTCTTTGAAATGCTCCAATTTCTTCTTTCACAAACTAAACAGATGAGCAAGCATAAGTGCTTTGGAGCCTCAAATAAGACGATCCACTCACCGACCATTTTATGATGATGTTAGGCAGAAGTTCTCTATACCAAACACGAAGAGGGGGAAAAATCCACTTAACACTGATTTCTTCCTTTTTGCTAGAAAGCTTTATAAGTTGCTTTTTGGTCTCACCTAGCGGAAGGGTCACTGCTTTAGCTGAGATTGTGACAAGCCTCTCTAGAATTAGAGTACTTTATTATCACATTAGTACTGGGAAAAGTCACATAATTAACAGAATTTATCCTCATTTACTCTGTAAAGGCACTAATATTCCATCTCTCTGCCTCTGTTTAATTACTTGCCTTAACACAACGTTTTTTTTGTTCCAAGCTGACCCTTCATGGGCTCATCTACAGAAATGTGTTAAAACTTCTTTTCCCGTCCACTCCGTTTAAGTTGCTAGACTGTGTTCATTTGAATAAGCATAAGAGGTGCACGAGGGTCTGTCATAGTTCACACAATGCCTTTGAATTAGCAGCGCTGACGGTGTCGTGCTTTAGCTGGAGATTCTCTGTTCCGAGTAAGTGATGACAGCCACCAGAATTACTGTTAATTGTAATATGACACTGGCACTTCACCGGCTGCATCTAGTGGTAAACTAGCATTAGTTCAGGTATCGGAGAAATTCAGAAAGTGAACACCAGGGCGCTTCAAAATCAGCAGTAACGCTGACTATCACAAGCCACCTCCCCAGGTACTGCTTCTTCATACCTGCGAGCCCAAAAGAACAGCAGGACCACACACACACACACACACACACACACGCACAGACACCATGTCAAAATAAAGCCACTGTAAGATAACAAAGTCATCATTAGGTGACACGCCTGGGAAGTCCTGGGTTTGCTCTTTCTTTAAGACTGCTTTTTTCTTTTTCTTCTTCTTCTTTTAGGCAGTAAAGTAAAAAGGTCAAAACACTAAGACTTAAATGACAAACGTAGTGAAGAATGAATTCCTGCTCTCCTTTTTCTGAAGCACAGATTTGCTTTTAAGTATGCTCCTGTGTTTCACATGGAGAGAGCCCACGGCATGGTCAGGAGGAGGGGAGAGAAGACGACGTTGGCTTGAACAGGCCTGTTGGTCTTGAGGTAGCCAGTCCCCTTCTAATGGAAGGTAAATTCCTCCTGGTGAGGCCAGGAGTGGGGATGGACTGGTGGCAATGAAACAGTGGGTAAGTGGGCAGCTGTCCGGGTTCCTTAGACCGTGACCTTCAACACAGGACTCTGGTGGTCTTCTCCCCTCTGGGACACATGGGTGGTCTCAGAGATGTTTCACACCTGCCATTTCTCTTGTCTTTTTTTTTTTTTTAATCAGTGGAAGAATCACCTCCACTCTGTTTTTGCTACCAGAGCTGCATCTCAATTGGGATGTGAAAAAGAACAGATGTCCGTGTCATCCAAGGGACCTACGGCAAACTCTGTCGGTCCTTGTTCCCAGTTAGTATACCCTGTGGGCCTTTGTATATTACCTGGAAATATAAGTGGAAAATAGGTGCCTTCTCTGACTTCCAAGTTTAGCTTAATTGTTCTTTTCTATGGGGCCTTCCTCAGCCTTCTAAAGTCCTTCTATCTTCCCAGGTCTAGTTAAGGTTCTTTTAGACTGCCAAGATTTTCCTAAGGTGCTCAAGGTCTGTGAGTGTCTTCTTACGGTATTTACCAAGGTCATTTTATATTTAGGGTGTCTGTGCATGAATCCAATTGCTTCACTTGGCTGTGAACACCTAGAGGGATTATAGGGGTTGCAGCTCTGCCTAACCTCAGCCACCACACTTGGGGTCACTCTGAGCTAAAAGTGACTAATTCACTTTTTCACCTAAAGTAGGCATTTCACTTGATCTTCATTCAAACACTTGTTGTTCCCTGAAAGTTTCACATTTCCTATTTCCAAGTCTCTCCCTCTGCTTGGTATGTCATCTATCTACTGGAAGGAAGTCAAGTTCGTTCTTCTAGACCAAATCCAAAGCCACCATGATAGTATTGACCAAAACATCACTAAACTCCAACGGCTTTGATTCCAGCCCACTTATCTTCTCCTACCTTATTACAACTTACCTGCATTTACATTTCTTATATAGTCATTTATACTCTAAGCATCTAAGAGGAAGAAGCATAGTTGATATAATTCTGTTTCCTCCACAGAGTTTGGTGTATCTTGGTGAATGAACAGATATTAACTGACTACTTTGAGATCTCCAGAGAAATAAGAGAAATTTTAATGGACAAACTTCTATAGGATGGCCCATAAACTTCATCTGTGGCTGCTATTAATGATGAAGTCATCATGATTATATTGTTCTTGTTCTTTTTATTAGAGGTACCATTTTTGAGTGCTTACTATAAGCAAAGTAATTTGCTAAGCACTTTACTAACTTCTCATTCAATACAACCACTCTTAGGTGGCAACTACTAAGATAATGGACTATTCATAGTCCATTTATCTAAAATTAAAATCTAGTACATGAGAAATTTTGGATTCAAATCCAGGGCCAAGGCCCTTTGAAATCCAAGTGCCTATTCATAACACTGTTTATAGCCAGCTTACCGTGACGCAGAAGGTATTCAGGATGTTTGTGAAGGGTGGAATTTTCCCTGCCCTCCTACTCCACCTGAGTCTCATAGGAACGAGGACCTGGAGTATGAAAGTGACCCCATCCTTCACTTGGAGACAAGTCGCCATGGTGTGGAAAGGAGCCACTTCTCATGGTTCTCATTGGCAATGAACTTGGCCGTCACCTGGGCATGGTTCTGTTCAGTGCAACAGAGCCCTGTTCAACTTAGAAGGACTAGAAGACTCTCTAAGCCTCCTCTCTCCCCGACTGCTTGCGTCTTCTCAGCCCTCGCAATCAGCTTGAACTTTAGAGGGGTTGTTACTTAAGGCCCCATGTGGCAACGAGTGCCATTTCTGACTGCCTCCTCTTCCCGTAGTCCCTGTCCATGGTGCGTCCTACATTTCCATGGTACATGTGTCTGGGGCACAAACACCTCAGAACCTCAGCATCATCATCATCACCATTACCTAAATCCCCAGCGCCCTGCAGAGGTCAACATGGGGCCTCTCACCTCCAGCTGTTCCACCATGTCAGTGTCTCTGTGAGCAGGACACACATTCCAGAGCTGGGTGGATTAACCTCCAAGATGACACTCAGTTTTAGCTTTAGCCTCCCTAAATCCTCAACAAAAACTTTAACAGCCAGATCTGATTTAGGACCTTAACTGTAAATCTCCTCTCTTCTCAGGCACTCACTAAAGGGATGAGTAGAATCAATTCAGACCTTTTCTTGCCACTTGCGCCCCATATCCCCTGGAGGTTTCAAGGTGATGGGTAAGAACTTTTGTCATCAGAAGCCTCGCTCAAAGACAGGCTTAAAAGAGAGAGAGAGAGAGAGAGAGAGAGAGAGAGAAAGTGGAAAGTGGAGAGAAACATTATTAATGTCTTCAATCACACAAGAAGCACAGAATATAAAACACGGATGGGAATTTGAAAATATTGGAAGCAAAATCATTCATTTATAGAAATGAAGCTGACCTACTGACTGGAATGTTTAAAACAACAGTCACCAGACTTAGACTCAATTCAGAGAGGCTTGTTGATTGGCAACTGAGCCCTGCCGTGAGAACACAGCTGCTCCTCACTCCAGTGAGGATCTGCAGGGGGATTTTCAAAAGTAAATAAATGGCCCCAAAGAACAAAAAAAAAAAGATCAGTGAAGAATCGAGTCTCTGAAGAACATCTTTGACAAAATAAAACCCCATGTTTATGTACAGTCCCTCCACTGGCTTGAGTCAGAAATCTTCCCTGCAACTTAAAACCAACAGCACAGGAGTTGAGAGAAATGTCCGGAATTAGCTTAGTCAAATGCTGCCTGAAATAAATGCCCCTCTGGTGCAAAACGGGATCCGACAGCCAAAACCCTGTAGCCCTGTACTCTGACTGTAGTGAGTCCCAATTTTTTTCTTTTCCTTTTTTGCTATCACACATCCCATCTTCTCTGGTTATAGATCATCTTAAGTACAGAGAGAGCTCTATAAAATTCCAAGTGGTGTGTTTAAAACATTGTCTAGATGTTTTTTCCTGATTTTAAAGGTTGATTTATTGTTTTGTAAATCTAAAGTCCAAAAGTAATAGATAAATAAGAAAATACCTATATCCCATTTTTCCAGGTCTCTTTACCTATATACAAAGTTTATAGCCATAAACAGATTCTACATCTTTTTTATTATCAAGTAATCTTTAAAATGTGATCTTTTTGTATTTCATGACAGTCCATCATATAGAGTAGATACTCAACCTATCTACTCCTGTTGATTACAAATAGTTACTTAGAGTGAGAAATGGGCCAAAGTAACATTATGTTTGGGAGTGAGTGTAAATTTGTCTCCTCTGAAAATGTTGGTATAGGTCAAGGGAATTTGAGATTCAGTCAAATTAGGTTGAAAAAACTCCAGAAAGTAACCCTTGCTAGGTAACCAAGAGCCCTGGGAGTCCCCAGACACTCTGGCTCTGAGCTGTGAGCAGACATCCTGGCTTATTGAAAGGAACCAAAGACTGGGCTGTTTGCAAAACCCAATGGTAATTAATGAAAAACATTCATAGATTTATACTATGTGTCATCTTCTCGATTTTTTTTCTAAAGTGAGGTATCTCATCTGTAACAAAAAAAATACAAGCTGTGTGAAGTCCCATAAGTATAATTGCAACTTTTCCTTTCATGCATTGTAAACATTTAACATAATTGATACCAAAGACTCCTGGGAATACACATGAACCTGAAGCTGAATGGCAGCAGGTATAGAGAACCCCCACAGAGTTACTGAAGGAGCAGATGGAACCTACTAACTCAGGGCTACATTAGATAGAAAGAGTACTGGTTTCTAAACTAACCAAGGGCTGACCATGTAGTCTTTTAAAATGTCAAACACTCTCTTACGTGCAGGGGAAACTGCTTTAACAATGAGATGCTCACAGGCTGAAAGAACGAGAGAGAAACACAGGAGCTATCTCGTGTTTCCTCCCACCCACAGAAGGGATCCCTTCCCCAGTGTCTCTGGCAAATGGTCACTCTGGCACCTCGAAGCCTGTCCTGGGAGCTGGAATGGAGAAAATAAGAAATTTCTCTCCCCCTATGCACCTGACATTCTAGAGTGAAAGATAAACAAAACACAAGTTAAAAAAAAAAAAAAAAAACATAATTAAGCAAGATAATGTCAAGTACTGTTAGAGGTATTGGAAGGGAAAAGATGGCAGGTGGACAGTGTTGGCTGCTTGAAAAGGGAAGACTTTAACAAGAGGGTCAGGGAAGATCTTGCAAATCTTGACCTTGAAAATAACATCTGGGTAAGACCCGGAGCACAGGAAGGAACCGGCCACGCCAAAATCCAGAAGAGCGTTCCAGTTAGTGCAAAGGCCGGTGCACTTGGAGCAAAGTAAAATGTGAAGGAGTCCCCAGGGAGTCAGCTTCGTTCCAGCTGCACAGAAACAGGCCCTGGGGGTGAGGGTGGAGGCCATGCTTTCCGTCCATGCTGGGGAGCTCTGCTAGGATGCTCCCTCTTCTGAGAACTGAATCCTGCCCTCCTGTCATTCAAGTTCATAAATCCAGGAGTTGAGCCTGGGCCCAGAAAGCAACACATTCCCTTCTTTCCCCAAGATATTCCATCTATACTGTGGCCGGATTTTCCTCCCCTGCCTCCTTTCAGTGTTCTTTATTCTTCTACCACCTTCAGGACAAGATGCCCAGGCCCTTCCCCATCGTGATCACCCTTTCCATATATTCTCTAATTAGACAACAAGCTGGCCTTCAAATGACAGAGGTAGTAAAGCAGGTTGGTTCAGACATGAGTTCATCAAACCCAGGTCCCACCCTGGCTCTGCCACTCATCAGCTGTGTGACCTTCAGCAAGTCACTCAGCCTTTCTAAGCCTCTGCCTCCTCATCTGGGAAAGAGCAATCACAATACCTACCTGGGAGGATTATCCTCAAAATTAGATAAGAGAATATGTGTAAAGTCCGAAGAGTCATGAATGTCATAAGCGATATTTGTTCAAATACAAGTTACAGATCCATTTGTGCTGTGTTGTGTTGCGTTTGCAGTAGTGGGGCTCAGGGAATGGGTTAGAGGCTAAGAGTCATGTGACTTACATTGAACCTCCTTCCCCTTCGGTCCTCTGCATATCCTGTAACAGCCCTAAACTGATCACAGTAACAGAGAAAGATCAATAAAAACTTAAACCATGAAACTGGGATACTTCTGGGTTCCAGTTTCTGTGACAGCCTGGCCCTGTCACTCAGACAATACTGCACAAAGAAAGCAATGGTGATGATCATGCTCTCGGGGCAAAGAGAAGGGTTGCGTCCATCTTTTTGGTTCTCGCTGTAGTGAATACATCGATCCCCCATGAGCACAGGGAAGAGTGAAGGAAGACAGGTTGGTCAGAGGTCTCCCTAGGCTGATCATGTCATCGTATTTGATGATCAGCCTCACATGACGTGAGACCTCAAAGAGATCCAAATGAAATATATTCTGGGCATAGAAGCCCAGGCTCAGAAAGGTAAGGGTCCCGGCCCAAGACCACAGAGTTAACTTGGAGCAAAGCTGGAACTCTTCATTTCTCTTCAGGAAACCATCCTGAGTGAACCCGTCTCGGTTCTGAGTCCTTCTGGCCAGGACCTCTTACTCTCCTTGGAAGCCTTCTGGAAGACACATCCAAGGAGGCAGGGGAGAGTCAGGGGCCCCATTTCCATGGTTTGTATCCCTCACTCCTCTGAACTCGGAGCTCCTGAGGGAGCAGAAAGTCAAGGCTGGCATCTTCAAAGCTGCATAAATCTCTCACCTAAGGAATATCATCATTTTTCTCTTGTCACAACCCTTCTAGCCTAATATTTGACAGCTCCGATCGGGTACTGTCCAAACATTTATTAAAACATTTTAAATGATGAATATATCCAATTATTACTATTAATGCAGCTAATACTGACTAATGAGGGGGAAACGCAGGAGCTGGTGTCCCGCAATTCATTACCCCTGCCTTGTCAACAATTCAAAGCCCGAAACCTAATCATCCATACTGGGCCCTGTTATATTTCACACGTCACTTTTAATAAGTCACTCAGTGCCTATAAATTAATGTAACATGTCGGCGTTTATGAGTGCGGCTTTGTCGCTGTTAACAAATGATGTTCTGGCCCAGTCTACAACAGCTACGGCAGTGACGAATGATGGAAGATGATTTCTTTCCAAACTATAAACTATACACTGGGGACTCCAGTAATACGTGTATATATAGCCACGTATTACATACATCTAAACACACAGAGATACACACTAACCAACAAACACACCCACATACACACACAGGCACTAATGTGAAATAAATATGAGGCATAATTTGTGACAAAGAGCTGTGCAATGTCCCTGTACTTCCTTCTCCAAAAGATTAAACATTCAGCACTGGGAACCACGACAGTACCATAAACGTGGTCAATGTCAATTCCGAATTTGTTGCTTGTTCTGGTCTGATGCTCCTGGCCAGGTTTCAAGAGAGTCTGACGTCCCGACTAATAATGAAGACCCAGTGGTATCAAGAAGAATGGGAGGACCCACGTGACTGTTGAAAACACCAGCGGTTAGGGCCGGCATTTATACGGCAAAATTGATGGTCATCGGGTGTTGGGGTGGAAGAGCGTATTTGGTAGCTTCTGAATACCCTTGAATAATTTATATCTCCTTCTAAGCCATAACATCCTCCACAAAATCATCAGTGTGCAATTTGGTGTAACCTGACCTCCATGTTTGCATCTAACTCAATGTTCAAGAAGAAATGTGACATTTGGTTAATTGGTGTCCCTTTTATTTCTTTGCTGGCAAGGGTCTGGATCCTGGTACACCTAGGTTGAGCTCCACACATGCAGCTCCAGGGACACAGACCAGCAGGGATTTCCTCAGGGATGAGTCAACAGGCAAGGCAACAGCTTTGGGGGCTGAGTTCTTGGCACAAACAACAATTGTCTCCACCTGCCTAGGGTTTGGAAAAACTATAGCTCTCCATTTTTTAAGAATCTACCAAGATTTCCATATGGCGACTTATTGTACTGCTATTATTTCCTTTCTCCCTCTTTTAACATCAGAACTAATTGTGATAATACACATAAAAATGAACCAAATTGGAAAAAACTCTTGTTGGGAAATTTAGAGCTGATCTCACAGGTTCCTACTATGCCTTCCTCCTTGACCTGGCTTTCAACCAACAGAATCTCAGATCCTAGTTCCACTTACTTCTTCGGTTAATCTACAAAATGTGTAAGATTACACCATCACCTCACTATACAAATCCTTGTGTAAAAGCCAACCACTGTCCCCCTCTGCAGATTGTATGTCTATACCTCAAAGTTCTTTATGTAACTTTTACACAAGGATTTAACTCAAGTACAGTGGTCAGGATTTAAATTAGGATTTCCCAAGAACAAGGATGAAATGGCTCCAGTAAATCTTGGTTATATCCCCATTCTACCATTGAATTGATATTGCTAAATGATAGCCTTGAGATTTAAGGGTCTAGCTATAGATTTGTATTTTATAAACTCAGTCTTTTTAGTTTAACTGTGTATGTGTGGGGGGCTGAGAGTTGAGTTCTCCCAAACATCAGAGAGACAAAAGTGTATTACTTTCCCTTAAAAATAGCAGTCAAAATATTAAAAGAAATCAAGATAACAAGTGCTACCGACATGTTTTTATTCCATGTTTATGAGAACGATTTGCATTGCATCTGGTCTTGCAGGGAACTTCTTGCCCAATGTGTTTTTATGGGGTCTGGGAATGTCTAGTTCAAGTAGACACCCTTCACACCCACTCGCAGATCAGAGAGAAAGGCACGGTGATGCAAGTGTGTTGCTCTTTGTGTTATTTGAAAATTGGGCAATGTCTGATGCTCAAGAAAGTGGTTTCAAAGTGTAGTGTGACCTTGCACACCCCTCAGCCACATGCACAGTGCAACCAGACGGGCTGGTGGTTTAGTAAGTTGAGCGAAAACTTGGTGTCCCATTTCTGGGTATTTGCACAACTGCCGGGCAGTGAAGAGGCTGAAACACTGCGTGGTGATCCAGAGCTGAGGCGCCACCTCGGTGGGGGCAGAGGGTTGGGAATGGCAGAAGCAAAACTCTCAATGATTTCAACATGGTCGATGTTGAAAGCATTCACTTGTAACCTACTCACAAAAAGGTTCAGAATGACTTCATAAAACCAACGAGCAACAACTGAAGGAGGTTTGATGTTCCCTTGACAAGAGGCACCAGGAAAGAAAGAAGGATGACCTATACTTTCCCTTTGGAAGCATGAAGGGTGGCATTTGGCTTTCTCTTCTTCCTGGGCGGGGTCTTCTGAGGGGGAAAGGCACTCTGTTCGGGCTGTGAGTGCCTAGGCGTTGTGCAAAAGGAAGGCTGAAATGGAAAACACTGGAACTTGGGGCGGAACAAAATGCAGAACGCTGTCTGCTCTGGTCGCTCTATGAAGACATCAACCCCGGAGGAGACAGCTGAAAAGCGCTTTTCCCAGCAGAGAGGGCTTCAGCAGGCACAGACAAAGCCTGCTGGGAATAGGAACAATTTGCATGACAATGTGCTGTTGCTCATCCAGGAGGACCCAAAGGAGCTGGAAACCCTTGGAGAGAACGCACACGTTCAGCCCAGCTCTTGTAGAGAAAGGCATGGTCCTTCGTTCCTGTGGGCAGAGGAGGAAGGATCCCCCTTTCAGCGTTACTATGCCGCACAAAATTCACGAGACCCTTGTAATTCCTCCTCTCCAAAGGGTTTTATTTTGCCACACTGGCCCTATTCTTTGACCCCTTCAAATTTGGCACAGGGACTCACACGCACGTGCACACTCAAGCATGCACACACGCTCCAAAATTTCTGTTGTTTGTTTTGTTCTGTTAGCATCTTTTGGGATCTTTCCTGCTCCAAAGTTTCCACGTTCTCTTTTCACCTCGCTCCCTGTCTTTCCTGCAGCTGGTGGCTTGTCATCAGGCAGGGCACAGTGGCTTCTTGATCTTGCAAACACTGGAAAGATGCTCTTTATTCTTTCTTGAAGCGGACTGGAGAGTCTAGTCTCTATTTTGGTTATCTTTCTTTCAAAGTAGCAAGAGACATGTCTGAGGATGGTATTTATTCCTGCTGTTTAGTTTTGGGGACCAAGTAGGGAGGCTGTTGAAAAAAGCCAAGAAAACCCAGAGAAGGCAAAACTCTCATTCCATCATGTGCCAGACACTCACAAAGAGCAAGACTCCTGCTCCAGAGCTGCTACTGTTTATCAACAAGCAGTCCACCTAGTGCCAATACAAAGGGGTTTATTTTTGCCAAAACACATTGGCAGGGGCTTGATTTAGAGAACCTGAAACAGATATCCATATGCCTCCACTCCAACCAAAGGCAAAGTGACATTTGGCCATATTACTAGAAATACAGTGTTCAGAATTGAAGTGATGTGAAGATTCTGCTTCACTCCCCAGTGGACTGAGCATTTCTGAGGTCCCACCATTTCTAACATCAATATTTAGAAGAAATCCACAAAGAGTTAGGAGTAGGAAGTGATAAAATAGCACTTGGCATCTACTGTAGCCCTGAATGCTGTTAGATATTTTCAAATATTTTCAGTATTTTAAGAATGAGAAATCTGAGGCTCACCCTAGAGTCTACAGTCAAACAGCAAAATCAGCAGCACATCTGTAGCCTGCTCTGACCTTTGCTTGCCCCAAAAGCCCTTGTGCTCTGCACTTGGGTGCATTTAACATAGAGGGGCCAAAGGGCCAGAGCACTCAGTGCCAGGTCAGAGGGAGACTATCTGAGGGATACTTAGTCTGAAGGAAAGAAGATTTAAGGACACAAAATTGCTGTTCCCAAATATTTTAACTATTTGGTGTTTGAATGAAGCAACAGACCTGCTCTTAAGTCTATAGGACCAATGGGTGGAAATTTCATCAAGCTAATTTCTGCTCAACAGAAGGAAAAAAACCACTGTAACCAAGAGAGATGGGCTTCCTTATGACATGTCAGCTCACCATCACAGCACATGTTCAAGAAAACACCAGGCCCCCTTTGGTAGAAATACCAGAGAAGTAAGGTTCTCAGTGGGTCCCATATTTCCCTAAAAGTCTCGGGAGCCTAAGACCAGTCAAAGCTTAGAAGGCCTCAACTCCTCACTTGCAGATTGCTGCAGAAAACAAATTAAGATATCAAAACCAAATGCCAGGTACTTAGATAAAAAGCAAAATTCTGCAAGGTAACAGTTCTTCATGACCATCCCCCCACTTTGGTTATAAAACCCTTTTTGGCTCCCCTGGAAAAATGCTATACCAACACATTAACACAACTGTTTTTGGTAGGAATGGTGATATAATAACAATAATAAGTGGAAAGATCAAAACAGGGAGGAAACAGTCAGTGAGTCATCCATGCAGATACTCACAGATCTGGGAAGGCAGAAATAAAACATGCTCAGCAAGCAGAGTTACGACAAATGATGTTCTGACTTTATCAGGCCCCCTGGCCAGAGAAATAAAGCCCATCACCACAGGTATGAACAAGGAAAAACAGAATCGTAAAATGTTCGAACAGAGAACCTCTAATTCACTCACATCTTTTCACGGGGGAGACAGGTTCAGAATGCTTAATGGATTCACTCAATAACACACAGCTCATCAGTGGCAGAGCTGGGGCCACAACCTTCCCCAGATCCATTCGTATGGCCCAGGACCTCTTCCCACACAACCATGAACCAGATTCGCTCTTCTCAAAATGAAGATCCAGAAGCACAGGCACCAACTTGGAACAGTCAGCACCAGCGGGCCAGGAGCCTGAAGGGAAGCAGACAGGTACGAAGCAGGTAGAGGGGCTGGTGGCTGCAGCTGCTGCCTTCCCAAGAAGCAGAAGGCTGGTGGGGAGGAGTCTGTAAACAGCTTCTCAACCCAGTTCTGCTGCACAGACACTAACGAGGAGCCAGGAGGGACGCCTCTCCCGCAACCCCAAGGCGGCCTCGAGATCCCCTCTGACCTTAGTCCCTTTTAGAAAGGGGGCTCCTGTGCTTTGAGGGGGAAAAATCATCATATGAATCTTCAGTTAGTCAGAAAAGCAAGTTGAACAGAAGCCCGTTCAGTGAGTGGAGATTTTACTGTCTAGAGAGAAGCATGACCCAATGGCCCCAAAGTGAATGTTGCAAGCCCACCGTTGTCTTGGGGTCTCCATCCTCTTCTGCCTATCATTCAGCCCTGCCATTCCCCTTGACTCCACTGAGTCCCTGCTGTCTGGAACAACTCTTTTTTAAAATTTTTTAAATTTGTTTTAATTAGTTGTACATGACAGTAGAATGTATTTATGCACTTTGATAAATCATGCATAAATGGAAGATAATTTCTCATTTTTCTGATTGTACATATTGTAGGATCACATCGGTCATGCAGTCATACATTAGGTAATAATGTCTGTTTCACTCTACTATCCTTCCTATCCCCATCCCCATTCCCCTCCCCTCTACCTAATTTAAAGTGACTCTATTTTTCCCTAGCTGTCCCCCTTACTGTGAATTTGCATCCACATATCAGAGAAAACATTCAGCCTTTGGTTTTTTGGGATTGGCTTATTTCACTTAGCATGAGATTCTCCAACTCCATCCATTTACCAGAAAATGCCATAATTTCATTCTTTAAAGCTGAGTAATATTCCATCATATATATATATATATATATATATATATACACCACATTTTCTTTATTCTTTCATCTGTTGAAAGGCACCTAGGTTGGTTCCATATTTTAGCTATGGTGAATTGAGCTGCTATAAACATGGATGTGGTTGTGTCACTGTAGTCTGCTGATTTTAAGTCCTTTGGGTATAAACCAAAGCGCAGGATAGCTGGGTCAAATGGTGGTTCTATTCCAAATGTTCTTCAGAATCTCCACACTGCTTTCCAAAATGGTTGCACCAACTGGCATTCCCACCAGCAATAAATGAGTGTATCTTTTCTCCCACATCCTCTTGACTCTTCTGGTGTTATCACAGTGCTCTCTGGATGTCAATCATTCAGAAAGTCACCTTCAAAAGTTTATACTATTTTTATCTATAATATTATTTGCTGGAGATTTTGTATATTGACTCACTTCTTTGACCCCCATAATAAATTCATCTTTAAATGACACTTTCCATTACCATTATGATGAAACCCCACAGTGCTTGCCTGAGACACAGAGAAGGAACACAATGAAAAGTCAATGAGGCTCCAGGTGCAGAGGCACACACCTGTAATCCCAGTAACTTGGGAGGCTGAGGCAGGAGGATCCCAAGTTCGAGGTCAGCCTCAGAAACTTAGCAAAACCTGTCTTAAAATAAAAAATGACAAGGGCTAGGAGTGTAGCTGAATGGCAGAGAACCCCTAGGTTCAATCTCCAACACAACCACCAAAAAAAAAAAAAAAAAAGTCCATGAAAACAAAATTTTTAAAATGTGCTAAATTTTAGCTGGATCCTGTTGCCCACCACAGGGTATGGAGAAGGAGGTGAAGCAAATGGGAGAGGGGTATTAAAGACACCAGAATGGGACCTTGGCCTAATCAGAAGGACTAAAAAAAATTAGATAGAATGATTCCTCATCTCCTGATTTAATGCTTGTTAAGTTGCCTGTGGATACTGCTTCAAATCGTCCATCTGCCAATTTAACATCACCCCAGAACCAGGCGTTGACTGGAGGAGGTTATGGAAAGGTGCGTACCACACACAGAGGACAACCTGTGTGATGGAGAGAAGAATGGAGGGAAAACATCCTGGGAGGGGAGAGGAGCAAAGTTTGTGAATGACTTACAGAAGTTGGAAGCTCCAAGACCAGCAGAGAATTCATGAGTTCCCACTGGTCGAGGAGAGAACTCAAATATATCAGCAATAGTTTATGAGCTGCCATGAATTTTTCTGTTTTCCCTCTTTAAACATGGGAAATGATCATGAAATACCAGAAAAGTCCATGCTGCGGTGAAACTGGCTTTGGGTATTCACTAGCATTGACACGCATTTTTGAAACTGGATAACATGAGAACAGACAGGGGAGTAAAAAGTACGACCTCCCACACTCCAATAAATCTCAAAACAGGAGGATGAATGGGAACTGGAGATCCAGCTGGCAGAAAAGGGACAGAAGTACTGGGAAGTAAAAAAGAATAGGTGCAGAGAAACTGTCACACCAGAGAGTGGAGACTCGGTGTCTAATTAGGGACAGCAAGCTTGCGAGGGTCCTTGGTAGATGTCTACAGAAACCAACCACATGTTGGTTAACACAGAGATACACACACTGATCAATAGAACAAAACAAAAGGGCTCAGGTATGCATGTAAAGCCATACATCATTTCAATAAATTATGCTGTGTGTAAAGACAGGGGTTTCTTTCTATTTTTTTTTTCTTTTTAGAACAATCATTCTGAGATCAAAAACTAAATCATCTCAGTCGCATCTTGATTTCTGTAAAAACTCCGCAGGAATTATGAGGCTTAACAGCCTTCTGACAATTAGCATATTATAAATACAAAAATGATATATTAAAGGGAGAGGAGGAAAAAAGGCCAGCGTTTTACACCTACAGTAATATAATTCCACTACTTAATGCAAAGTAGCAGGCCTCAGAGTGTTTGGGATCGTCTTGTATGGTGTTATCTTCTCTATCAGTAAATGAGACTATGTGAACAGTACAACCTATAAATAATTCAAGGCCTGAGATGGCAATTATAGAACCATGCACAACTAGCATGAATATTTTATGAAGGCTAAAACAGCCCTCAGAATGAATCATGGAGAGATGAACACACACACACACGCGCACGCGCGCTCACTTGCGCGCGCGCGCACACACACACACACACACACACACACATGCACACACGCACGCACACACACCAGGCAGTTTTGGCTAAATTGTATTCCAAGACAGGGTTCTCTTTGATCCCCCAACCACCTTTATTTTATAGACACAGTGCTGATAGTTATATATTTTTCCTCTCTTGAATTTATTTCTCAAAATCCAAACAGAGGAATGAAGGAATGGATTTGCTAATAGGGTAGAAGAGCTTGAAGCATGAAGGACAAGTCATTTTTAACCCAAACTTTTGCAGAGAATTCTGAGTGTTCTTTTTTAAACCTCTCCAAATAGACTCTCCACAAAGTAGAGTTCTAATGCACCCAAATTGAAACTGAAACCAGTGTCACTTTACGACTTCAGCAAGAACACATCCTACTCAAAAACTTCCTTGGTATAAATAAGCTTTTATTTGTAATTACTCCTTAAGGAATACCTGTAATCTCAGCTTTCACGACATTTATAAGACAAAACAAATATTACTGAGCTGTAAGCCTGAGCAAACAAGCTACTATATTTAAAGGAGTAGCCCAGATGTCATATTCTGCTAGGAAATGAGCAATGCTGTGAAGTCCTGAGCTGCTTCTGTAACCAAAGGATGTGCCCAGCTGAAAAAAGATGAAATCATATGCATTCATGTCTTGATTTCTCTGTGCAATGCACTTGTACTATTTGAATGAGTCAATATTTATTTGAATTTTACAGAGATTAGTATTCATCTTTTTCACCTGTCTCTTATTTACATACACCCAGATAATATCCATGTGGTTACAGAAAACACCACTGCTTTGAAATTGATTTTAGCATACTTCACTCTCTTAATTATACCCCAGAACTTTAAAGACTTTTTCCCAGTTCCTTCACACAAGAACTCTAAATCAGTGGTCTCGTTGGTAGGAATATGTGCATTTTTTCAGCAGATCACAAAAAATAAAGAATGGGACTTAAGGCCTCTGGGATATCAGTACAGGAAAGACCTTAGGGATGATCTGGCCCAACAACTTCATTTTAGAGATAAGATAAGTTTTGAAGCTAAAAAATAATGTCATATAGCATATTCAGAATCCGTCGACTATTTAAAACACGGGGGCCAGTAATAACATAAAATATAAAACAATATTAGCAAGAATGAAAATCAATAACAACTCCAAATATTTAAAGTGATATTGCAGTAAGACCGGCACTGTCCCCTTTAACCTCTCAAGCCCTCTAACAGGTAGGCACTGTGATTGTCCCATTTCAAAGTGAGAAACTAAGGCTCGGAGAGGTTAGCCTAGCTCCTACTCTGGATCCCATGACCCTTCCTTCCCACTGTACTTTTGAGGAAGCCACATCAGAATTCTTTCCTTAAGTCTTGGCTATTAGATACTTTTAGGACATGGAACCAAGGATTTTTTTTTTTTTTCTGGAGACTTCCTAGATGTGAGACACACTCCTGTTTTTCGTCTGACTGTGCCTGCTGCTTTGTGGGACCTCTGAGGGCAAAGAAAAAAGAAAACTCCTGCAACCTGCACCACAAGAACTTCAGGAAATATAATGCCTTTCTATATAAAATGCTTGGCATGGCCTTATCATTCCGTTTAAGAAGTTTCGAGTCCTTGCTCCACCAGCATGGCCCTCATATTGGGTTTGGAGACATGAAAACACCTTAAGAATTTGTAAATCCCAAAGCAGCCAGGCAAAATGCTGCCCACCACTGTAGTTGAGGGCAGGCTACTGTGTTTTGATAATCCCCTTTAGATTTTATTAATGCAAAGAAACAAAAAACACCTCCCTTTCTCTTTCTGTTCATATCCAGCTCTGGATTTTCAAAACATCAGGAAAACCCATGTAGGTCTTTTTATATCAGTGCACCAGCCTGGTATAAACAGAATCATCCTGTGGCTTGTCTCTTTTAGGTACTTCCTCCAAAATATGCATGGTCTTAGACCACAGGGTCCGAGGGTCACCCTATTAGACTACGAAAGTGTAAGGAACTAAACAAACTTATTGGCCGTTAGCATGTATCTGGGGACAGCATCCAGATTCCCTTCAGAACCTCCATCCCACAATTCCCAGCCCGAGCTTGAGAAGGTACTGAGAAAATGAAACTCAGGTAAAAGAATACAAACCACTCTCTGGACCCTGGCCTCTTTTCCTCATGTGGACTCTAGGGAGCTGGAGTGTCATTTATTATTTACACGCACCTCAATGGGTTAATCTTTTCTTTTCCTTATTTTGACAACCATGTTTATCTTCTGCAAAGACTAGCAGGGGCTCAGTGAGGCACCAGAGTGCTAACTACTAACACATGGCTGTGCTACATCTCGGCAAAAATTTCTCTCATACTTGTACCGGCATCCCAGCCAAGATCAACACCATGAGTTTGATTTTCTTCATCATGAATTGACAGCTTATTTATCTCCGTGGAAGAACTTTCTAAGCCCTTTAGGCACCCAGGCAACTTAGGAGGCATTCAGATGACTGTTTGAAAATATTACTTCATAAAAATAGAACCTAAATCATTTCATTCCTGTGTGCCCTTTAAAGACACATTTTGGTGACCCTAAGTTATGACAAGAGTTTAGAACCAAATACTACAAACACACACATACAACCTTCTTTCCAAATGGTATTAGAGTTTGAAACATTTTTAGACCCAACACTGTGCTGGCAGAACTGAGTTTTGTGACAGTGAATGACTTCCATGGAGTCCCTTTCCAATAATGCTCAGGAAGCCTCATTAGAATAATTAGGGAAGAAGTCACTTCTGTCTGCCGTATCTTGCTATGGAAAGAATGGCTTTCGGTGCCTGTAAAACCAGCAAGAAATAGACTGCTAATGCCAACTCCCGAACCACAATGGAAAAGAACATAACCCCGTGTGGCTGCTGTATGGAACCCAAACCAAGTGCAACTCTGTCACGCTCTCTTGTCCAGAGGAAGCTTGTCACTGCTAGTGGGAGTACTTTAAATCAATTTGCAAGCAAAAGGAAACCCAAAAAATACCTAGTACACAAATGCAGAATCCAGAAAGTATTTTTGCTAGTAATAAATCACTTACAATTTTGCAACTAACAGCAGTGAGTATATTAATCTGCTTTGGGATGGGGACGGATCCCAAAGTCATGCCATTCGTCTTAGAGAATATCCCCAACCAACACTAGTTTCTGGTGTTACGATTTCCACATGACAATGACAACGGTAGGAACTCCTTGTTGAATCCTTACTGTGGGCCAGAGCGCTGCTAAATGCTTTATCTCATTTAATCTCATTTCCTTTCATCCCCACAACTGCAGGATGTAGGTACTCTGTGTCCATTGCTGCCTGAAGTTTTTAGTGAATAAATTGAACCTCACAAGAGTCATGTGCCCAACATCACCCAAGCCTTCCGTAAGTAGCCTAAAGTTTTCACATATTCCTAAAGTCCAACAAATGAGAGGAGACCAAAGCTTCCCCTCGTTACAAATTTGAAAGTACAACTCCCAATTTTCCTCTGTGTCTTCCATGTCCCTTTGTTCACCCTTCCCTGATCCCTACCACCCACCCTGCCTCATTAGTACCAGGTCTGTCCCTCCTGCTGTCTGAATGTTCTGCACATCAGCGTGCAGAGTGGGACCTTTGGTTCTGTACAGTGGATAACTGGCACTACAATGCTGTCAAAGACCACAGTGACAGACATGTACACTGGAGATGCCTCCGTGCCTCTCATAAGGCACAACCTGCTTCACTTGTGTGTCCCATTTGTAAGCATGCCTGCCCAAGGGGGAGAGTTCAGATCAAGTGAGGTTGGCAAACATGTTGTCCCAGGGAAGGAAATGCTCCCGTGGAAAAGCTGTTGTGTCTTTCTACCTGAATGCTAAGGACTGTGAGGAGAGAAAGGCACAAGAAGTCCCACAGGAAAGAGCAACATAAGGGTGGCAACATGGACAAGAGTCAAATCATTTTCAAACTGCCCTACTGCCTCTTAGGGGACTCTTGATCAGCACCCGCAACATGCTGCCAACTCAGGGTACTCCAAGAAAGAGAAGACAAGGGAGTCTGAGTCACTGATACTCACTGGGGACCCACAGAGACTCCACCACACTGGTCCCACCATCCAAGACTCGTTCACAAGGCTCATAAACATGAGCAACTGGAAATACCACTTCAGAAAGCTGGATGAGGATGCAGGAGAGCTCAACATTAACTACGTTTAAATGAGGGAGGTTTGTTGGAATTGGGGTGGAAAGAAAATTTTGAAGGGTTTACTATCAATCTGCCCATAAAGATTATTAGGTAAGACACACACAGCCTATATCCACACCGGGCTATTCCCACACTCATGCCCAGCATGGCATTAACATATGTACATATTTGTTCAGCAGAATCCTTCAAAGTCCTCTCCCTTAGAGTGATTTTCAAATATTTCTCAAACATGATGCAGATCAAAATGCAATATACAAAGTCAGGTAATGTCCTCAGCATCAAATTAAAATAGCTAACCGGCCAACAGATGGCAGCTCAAGCAAATCACTTGCAGATTTAAATAAGAACGGTGTTCAGTTCCGTTGTGCACATTTTTCTAGACAGAAGTTGACTGCTAAATGAAGTCAACTTCAGAGTCCAGTTGTTTGCAGTACGAAAGGGAAATTACAAAAAAAAAAAAAAAAAAAAAATGGCAAAAATGCCTCCTTTGTTCCTGGAAGCCAGGGTGATTCACAAGCACGGACATCCCCCAGTCTTCTGATTTTAAATCACTAAGGTGGAAATGTCATTCACTTAGGAGGTCATTGATTAAAATATAGAGCAGGAATGTTTTCTGCATGAACTTCACTTCTATTGGCAATGTTGCATCATTTAGATACCAAAGGAAAGAAGAAGAAATAAAAAAAGAAAAAAGAAAAGAAAAAGCTAGAAGAGAGAGGAAGGTTCAGAACAGTCACAGACCAAGAATAAATAACACAAAGAAGCTTTCTGGGCTGAGGACAGAGGCAGAGGTTGGCATTATTTTACATTAGAAACACTTCGTATTCAAAACGGTAATTGATAGCAGGGGAGTGTGGGGGGAAAGAGCCACTGCGTTCAGGCAGGCTGCCCTGCCAATCAAACTCAACCTTTCTTTGAATGAATAAAAGCTTCATTGCCCGATTATGCTGATACAGTCAGACAGGACTAAAGTAGCCTGTTTGTCAAGTTTATGTGCACTGCCCCGAGCTACTTAGATTCTGACGCTTTAAATAAGCCCCTCCAAATCACCCGTGATTTTGGATACAGTTCTCTCTCTTTTTTTTTTTTTTTTACCAACGCAGTGTAAATTTGACCCCGGAGTTGCCGAGACTGGCCCCGGATGGGGAAGAGAGAGAGCCCTCTTTCCTTAGTACAAGCAGGACATTGGGCGGTCTTTTGTCTACCACTGGCGGTGCCCAAGTGTTCCTTCGAGTCCCTCTGTGCTGCAGCTGTCTGAAGCCCGCAGACATTTCCCAGATTCTGTATTCCCAGCTCTGCAGGAAGGCAGTGGAGAGAAGTCCCCCTGTTGCCTCTCTTGTCATTAGGGATTTGGGATAAATAGCACCAAACCTTGCCTGCTACCGAGAGATCAATGAAAACCAAGAGCCTGAGGGGATTTTTGCTTCCTAGGTCCCGATCTTTCACTGCCTCCAGCAGCACTTCAGTGATCTGGGCTCAGAAAGGACTGGAAGGTGACACAGCACCCCATTCCAACAATGCAGGGATTCTGAGGACAGTCTTTAGACACTGAGGGCAGCAGGGGCTCAGGAGAGTTGGAGATGAATCCATCGCCCTCTGCTTCACAGGCCTGTGTGCCTTTGACTTCCCCAGTTGCTTCTGCTTAAAAATGCATGTGACAAAACTGCTTTGTATCTGCAGAGAGGGAGTCGTGGGTAACAATGAACATGCAACTGGGCTGGAAATAGATTTATCAGGCTTCAAGGATTATTGTTTGCTGAGAGATGGTACACACATTACTATTTCACAGTTCAGCTATGACATTATTAACCTACTGTGCAAGGATTTTATTGCCAGATTGGTCCATTTATCAAAAATAAGAGAAACTCAAAACCCCATAAGGAAGTTAACATTTCAGGCAGGCTTGGCTCTCACTTAGCACCATTAATCTATCTATTTACACAAGAGCAAGAAATGTTCATTTGGTAACGTCTCTCTATTTGGTATAAAAGCTGCAAGACAGTACTGGATGCAAGCATGTGGATGTCATGCTCATTGTCACAGGAAAAATGAGTGTTTTCTCCTTAAAATGAGCTGGAATTCCCCAGAGCCTGCCACACGTTGTAGGTTGCAATGTGCTAGGAGCTCAGGACTCAACCTGCAAAGGGCTCACCCAAACCCTGGCACAGTGGAACATCTAAGCTAGAAAGAAATGTGGAGGAAAGTGGACTTTCTTAATTGCTTTGTGATAACACAGGATAAAAATATACAAAGTTTCTCCAAGTTAAAAAGAAAATTCTAGCCAACCTTATTGCAACTATAAAGCCCTTATAATAAAAAGGGACAGGGAAGTAATGGCAAACAAGTCAATAATTCATAGAGATGCAATTGATTTTGGACTACAAAGATAGTCTTTTGACATATCTTCTCCAATAGGAGTTTCAGCAGCACGGGGCTATTCACAGAGCAATCCACGTTGCTGTGTTACACGCCATCGAGTACCTAGCACAACATACACACCCCGAGATGTCACAGAGCCCCGCTGCTCATGTATGAATCTGCATGAAGGTGTTAGAAATATATTTATCTGTGGGTTAAGTCATAGGTCTTTAAGAAAAGAAGGAGGGGCCCACTCATGCCATGCCTGAGTCAACCTCTCTTTTGTTTTCTCCCTTATTCCTTTGTTTTACTCTTTCTTTCAGGAAGAAAAGGCAATCCTTGAGCCCAACAAAAGTTTGTACCCATACTGTAGATGTCACCATTCTGGGTAAGGTTGGAAAAAAAGGGAAAGGAGAAAGGGGAAACAGAGGGACTCCTTCTCAAATTGTATGCGTACATGTGTGTGTATGTAAGTGTATATATATGTAAATCCTGAGCATATATCCTATGTGCGTATTCGTAAAATACGTATCAAAAACAAATGTTCCTGTATGCACATAATACATTTAAAAAATGAATGTCCCTTTCTCTTGCAAAAGCCTCCCTTCACTCTGATGGGTACACAGATATGCATACATACATATCAGTATAAATAAATACAGACCCAGGTGATGTGGATAATTAACAGAACACGCTGCAAGCCCCACTGAGCACTCCCTATTGAAAAGGCACTCTGCTCGCTGCAGTGATTGTGTTCCATAAACTGTGACCTTGGGTTGGTACCCAGAACTGTGCCAAGTGCTTCACAAACACCACAGGCTCAAGCCCCCTTGACAAACTTACAGAAGTACTTAGCCCCATTTTACAAATGGGGAAGTTGAGGCTTTGGCAGATCACACAGCTAACTCCAGCCACACAGCTGCTGAGCCATCTGACTCAGAAGGCTATGTGTGTCCCCGCTCTACTGTTCATAATCTCCTCACTCTGGCACAGGAACCAGACAGTGTATGATAATGAAGCTGCGGCCCCTCCCCTGGAGAAGCTCAGGGTCTGGAAGAGGAGCCACAGACACAACTAAAGAGGCAGAAATCAACAAACATCGCCCCAGCAGAGTACAATGTCAGGGAGCATGTGGTGAACTCAGACTGATTGGGAAATGGGGACATCTTAATGGGAGCTATGCACTGCACCACACACGCATTCTGTCTCTTCTCAAGTCTACACCTGTTACAGCAGGTACGCAAACACCCCACGCATAGTAAACTCTGCTCTTAGTTAACAAGTTTTTCCCTGAAACCTTGAGTCACTGCTGTATTTTCTGAGGCTTATTTTGGTTCAAGTGATGGAACAACTATAGTGATATGAAATCAAGTGTCATCTGTTTCCATTCGCTAAGAGTTTTATTAGCAAAATATGCTAAGGATGTGATCATGGACGAAATAAGGGGTTGGAAGTCAGAGAGATCTCAGTTTATTCCTGATTCTACTAGGTATCCAATGATGACCTTTATGGCAAATGAGAAATATGAGCCGAGTAACTTCTTGAAACACCTTTATAAACTTCTCAGATTATTTTAATCTCACTTTCCTTATCTGTAGAACAAGGATAATGCACTCTATGAGCATCTACTTAGCACTAATTATCTGCCAAGCACTATGCTTGTTGCTGGAGATACAAAAATGAAAAAAAAAGAAGAAGAAGAAAGAGTGGCCCTCAGGATGGGGTAAAGACAGACTGACTCCAATGCTAGGGGAGAACTCTCCATGCAGAATAGTTCTCCACCCAGAGAGCAGATTGCAAGAGGCCAGGGCAGCTCTGCCTTAGAGGGAGACAGGTAGGAGGAATCCTTAACAGAGAGTTCAATCCTAACAGAACCCTGAAACATTAGCAGGAGCTACTCTAGTAATTATCATTATATTACTAATATTAATTGCTTACTATCTAATAGGAAACCCTTTCAATAATTTATAGTTAGTTATTCATTCATTTGTGCCTATCAACAGGAAAAGTGGCTGCTAATATGATTATCTGGAAGTAGGAGAAACTGAGACACAGAGGAATGAAGCGATTTGCTCAAAGTCACCGAGCTACTGAGTGGAGAGGCAGCACTGAGACACAGGTTGCTTAGCCCTTAGCCCCAAGTCCAGCCTCTTGACATCTATGCTGTTTGTCTCATAATTGGGGAAAAGGGCATTCCAGACAGCAGGCATAGCAGGTATGAAGATGTATCCATCTGAGGTCAAATGGTCCCCTCCTGTAACAGCATGGGGCTCAGTGTGCTGGAGGCCAGGTCCGTCAGTTGTTGGGGATATGCAGGAAGGAGATGTGAGCCAGGGCTGATCACTGAAGACACCCATTGCCTATTTATGCATTGGAGTTTATCTGGAAGGCAATGAACTTCCAGATGACGTCCTCTGGTTTAAGCCAGAGGATAACTAGCCTTCTGGCTGTCCTGTGAAGATAAATTAAAACAGAACTGCGTGAAAAGGGAGACCAGTAGGAAGACAGTCATGGTTATTGGGATAAAAAAGAAGAACCTGGGCTGGGGATCTAGCTCAGTTGGTAGAGTGCTTGCCTCACAAGTACAAGGCCCTGGGTTCAATCCCCAGTACCTAAAAAAAAAAAAAGGAACCTAAGAGAAAGAAAACTGGTCCAAGACAAGGAATGTTGAAGCAGTGACCAAGACAAGAGATGACAGAGGAAATGAAGATGACAGCCAAGTTTGGGTTGATCAACTGGCTGGGTGTAGTACTACTGGGCCAGTGATCTTGAGAAGATAAGCTAAATGAGGCACATGCTCCAGGTGTGTCAGAAGGTGCAGGGACGAGCCACGTGGTTCTCATCATGTTTCCTGAGGTCTACTGAGCACCTGCTGCAGACAGGCACTCAGCGTGCACTGTGCCCACCTGTTCATCGAGGCCTCTTAATACTCTGTGGGAATGATTCTGGCTCCTTCGGAGACACAGAAACAAGATCCACAATGTCTGAGCAAGCCCCTGAAACGCCACGCTATTGAGTGACAGGACTGGGACTCAAACCGAGGTCTTCTGTGCCCAAAGTCCAAGTTCTTAATCATTATTCCCTGCCATGGTGTTCTATGTCATTTCTATTTTTCTAACTATAGTATCATGTCAGAAAACATGGAATCGAATGTAGTGGGTCTCTATACAAAGAACCTACTGAAATTGCTTCTCCACCTGTGCCCTCCCCAGGACTCCCTGACCCTGCTCCAAGCACAGTTGGAAGGAAGCTGTTCCTAAGGTAGGAGGAAGCGTGGCCTCATTGGCAGCACTCAGTGTGAATATGAAGGTTGCTGTTGCCTTTGCCCAATTCTGCTGTCCTTATCCTTAAAAGGGACGCACCACTGCCTGCCTCCCAGATGATCTGCAAGGATACAGCTGTTCGCTATGCAACCTGCTAAGGGAGAAGTCATAACTTGAGGTGTTCCTATCATCGCCATATCACAGTGGAGAAGTGGTGTGGACCAGCGGCTAAACCGCGAGTTTCAGAAACCCAGCGGATGTTCCCTGCATTGGCAAATCAAGTGCTGGTCTGAAGCCAGATGCTCAGTGTCTTCCAGCAATACTCATCAATAACTGACAAACTCCACACTACTTGTGAAGTACAGCTTTCCAAGATAGATGGATGGGCATTTGCTTTGCATTGGTGCATTAAAGTCCAAAAAAATTCACAAATATATTCCTTAAAGCATTTCTATACAGATTTGGGGGTTGAGCAGTATTTTTTTTTGCCCTGGGGAATTCCAATCCCAGAGCCTTCTGTCTATCTTAAGCCAACTTAAAATAAGTGATGTTCTGTTTCCCTTTCAAAATTAAAAAAAAAAAGAAAATCTAATCATGGCCCAACATCTACATGAGGAAGTACGGCTTGACTACTAGGAGACTAATATCTAAGAACAGGTGAAGCCACTTTTAGAAAATGACTGCTTCTTTTACTTACAAAACTCAGGATGCTAATGCTCTTGACAAGAGAAGACTCAAAGTTACAAAAAAAAGGGCACGTGTAGAAAGAAACCTGGGTATTTTTTTTTTTAATGATCTTGTATGATTACACGAATGGTATGAATCTACATGGTGTACAACCATAGAAACGAAAAGATGTGCCCCGTTTGTGTACAATGAGTCAAAATGCAGTTTGCAAAAATAAAAACATAATTTTAAAAAAATCTCAATTTCAAACACTCATCATCTTTCTAGCACACTGACCCACAAAAACCATTTGATTCTTAACAAACTTTGCTTCTGATGACTTCACCAATGAGTGGCTTCTGTACTTTTGTCCTCATAACATTTTTTAGACTTCTAAGTCCACATGTCCCATTTTGATTTGAGAAATATGCACAAGCGAGCCTTAAATAGTACAGAGATGTCCTCATCAACAACTTACAAAATTGTCTGGCCCTAAAAATAAGGCACAAAATTTACTAGAGTTTAATTAGCCTAGATTTTTACCATGGATTTCAATGTACATATGTTTTCCTCAGAAGAAGTCACTGAACCTCGAGAAGTGTCCCTTCAACACTGTTGACAGGTCCTGGACCTAAATCAGAGAACTTTCTGCTACAGCTCATCTCTGGAATGTCCTGTTTATCAGAAGTGGTTTTAACCTAATTTTCACATTTATTACCTTAAATTATTTTCCTCATCAATTTTTCCAGATAATTTTTAAGAAAAGCACATAGTACCCTAGCTAGTTTGAGGGACCACTTTCACAGGCAGATTTAAACTTCATCCTCAGTGAGCTTCTCTGTGGTTGGAAGTTCCTTTTCTCCTCCTCTCTTTATTTTTACTCTACCCCAGTATTCTAGAAGTCATTTCCACTCCATTTTATATCACTGGAGGATTCACTGCCATGGGAGACCAAGTTATGAAACAGTATATTTAAAGCATTTCATGTGTATGATTCAAACAGGAAGAAAGTCTAACCTTGAGCTCTAAAAGTTTGCCAACAAATTTCCAGGTCCAAGGTGAAGAATGATTTCTGTTTTGCCTCCATATGAATTGCAAAATTTAAATGATTAACCTTACTGCCAGGCTCTCTGTTTCCAGGGGAAACGGGAGAAAGGATGCTTTCTTTGCTTAAATCTCTAAATCAGACCGCATGGAGTAGGGCTGGCAGGTGAGAGCTCTGCACAAGTCACATCCTTTGTCATCAAAACCTTACAAATTATTTATTTGATCGGGAAAGGGAGTCACAAAAGGCCACATATATTGACAGTTACTGCTATGGAGTTCTTTTTCCATTTTTCCCTGTTGGAGAAGAAATAAAAGAGACTCTTAAAATTCACTCCTTTCTTTTTCTTCTTCTCCTTCTTGTGTATGTATGTGTTTGTTGTGTGTGAAGAGTATGGAATCAAATCTGAGTTAAAGTAAAAATATCAGAGTCCTGACTACTGCTAGTGTATATTATGGCTAATAAAATGTAACTGGGCCAGATTGTTTTCAGAGAAAGTCACATACACTCCTAAGAGGCAAGAATGCGAACCGAGTGCACAGTCATATAGGTAATAAATCTACATAGCTACAGAGAGCTTTCACACCCAACGTGCTAAATTTGTTCAGTGGGTTGGCAAGAAAACATTTTCTATGACTCTCTCTTTTTGATGTAAACTGTATCCCTCCACCAGATCTCAATAAAAGTTGATAAATTATATTAAAGAACTGGTCCTGATATATTTGGAATAGAGGAGAAAAGTTTGCAGTCAGAAAAAAGGATAACTGAAAGGGGTTGATTCATGTTTTTATATGAATTTCCTTCTGCATATTCTTGCTAATCCTTCTTCCTTCCCTCATAATAAAATTCTCCCCAGGCCTCTCCCAACCCAGGAATATTCATCGCCAGTTCCATCTATGGCTCTAAAGGGTCTCCTCCTCCCCCTTCCTCTCCATCTTCCCACCAGATTGCTCTCCTGCTGTCTCCCCAACCACCATGAGTAGAACTTTCTTTGCTCTCTTTCCTCCACCAATACATCAAATCATTCTCTTCCCTCATCTCACCCATGTCTTTAGTTGTCAAACTCCCACTGACTCTCCTAAGGTTTTTGTCAGGATATACCCACTGAGAAAGACCTGCTCACACCACTACCCCAAACTACCCTGATGCCCCATGATCTCAAATACCACCTTGAGAAAATGGTATTTGTTCTCCAATGCCAATTCCAACACTTCATAGGGTACGCCTAGTCCAGGGTCAGCATTCTGCAACAACTTCCTCAATAAGCCACTATTATCTGCATCAGCAGATGGAGAGAGGGAAGTATTTGAAAGTGGAATAGGGCTAGAAAGGAAGAATTCTTGAAAATTCTGTTAAGGGCCGTATTTAGCCAAGCCTTTTAAATGGCTGAGGGGATTCACAATGCCTTTCGCTTAGATTTTTGGAGGTCAAAATTTTGCTAATGAATCTTTACAGGTTCTACCAATTTCTTTACTGCTTGTATAAAAGGAAATTTTTAAAACTCAGAGGATGGTAAACATGAGTTGAAAGCTTGAAAATAAATACATCTAAGGGAATTATGTTGCTGAACCAAAAGAATACAGTTTAGACTTTGCTATCCCTAATTGGTGAACTGGGCAACAAAAGATTCCTGGAATTTAAAGAAAAGTCTTAGCAATTATTTGATCAGAAACTCCCATTTTGGAGTTAAGACTCAGAGCAATTAACCCATTTTATCCTGGTGTTTCAGGTATCATATTCACCTAAAGTCCTGCTGATAGGACAGTTTATATATGTCAAAGGTACTAATTGTCCCAGTGTCCTATCGATAGAGACAATTTTCATTCTTATTGGTAGTATAGAGTATATAAGCTCTAGATTATTATTTTCAACATATTTTAATGCACCTCTGTCAATTTCATTGACATATTTGCAAACTCAGGTCTTGATGGGTAAGGGAATCTGTGAGAAGACACAGAATGAGCAAAACCTCCAGGTTGTCTCTACTTTTCTTCTCTTGTTATTGAATATAATAATATCCTCCTTTTTAACATCCTAGGTTGTTGTGAGAAGGAAGTAAATAAAATTGTAGATGCCACACATGAAAGAACTCTGCAGAGCCAAAAGTGTCACACAGGATGTTAGGAAGGATCAAGTCACATTGGGTGTTCCCTAAATGTTACACTCATTTATTTTTGGAAATGTTTAATTCCTACTGCCCTGGCCACAAGGTCTTTATTTGATAATTCTGCTTCCCTTCAAGGAAAATTAAAGATGATCCCCACTTGCTCATTCATTTAAAAGCCCTTTTCCTCAATTTTAATACCACCTAACAGCCATCAACCACTTCTACGTGCATCTCAGAGTCCTGCAAACTTCTCACCAGGTTCCTATTAGTCTTTTGTCTTCCTTTTCTAAAGACAGAGACCCTCTTCCTGTCTCAACCATGGAACTCTATAGCATTATCTTACACACCTCAGTCATTTCTCTTTCATTGTTACAAATGGAGACTAGAACTGAAAGCAGCATTATAGTAATTTCCTCCAGGTTACTGTATATTCAATACTTCTATTTATACTTTTCATTTTGTCTGCTGCCTTTGTTTTCGGTTCCACCCCCTCTTGCTGCCACCCTGCTGCTAAGCCTGGTGTCAAATACACAAGAGTTTTATATGCTGCAGCTGAGATCATGCCATGTTCCCTTTAACTGGAGATGGATCACTCTTGAAGGTGTGAGTTTTCTATTTAACATTCAAAAGTAAAACTTAATGAACTTTGATGGCATTAGTTCTACCCTCTTTTTAGCCAAGATTTCATGACATAATTTACAGACAGTTGGTATCGATGTTCTGGTCCTGCATCCCGAGCTAGTGTCTATGAGCATCCAAGCTGCCATTCTGAGTTTTCTTATCCCTGCCTGAAACATTAAATACCAATAAAAGCATCTTGATTCTTGAGCACAAGACGAGCTTTCTGTTCCTTCAGGAAGCCAACGCACAAACCAAACTGCTGCCCTGATTCTCGTTTCCAGGCAGAATTGCAAGCTCTTCAGAGGTCGGGGCTGGATGGGGTATTAAAGTTCACAACTTCCCATTCCACACTCTTGGTTTCGTTGGTGTTTATTTTGTTTTCATTTGAGCCCAACCAGGGATTCTGTTTCTGGGGATTGGAGTGGCATGTTTTAAGCCCCATGTCTCCATGTCTCCCTCTTACCACTGCTCTGTACTTCGACTTTAAGATGATCAATTCTGTATTTTGCCAACTTCTGAAGTTGGAAACCGCAGTGCAGTGGCTTTTGAGCATGAAAATTGTTTCCCGCAGGAATGAGTGCCTGCAACCGTGGGGAGGAGCCCATCCCTCTCCTGCGGAAGCAAAGTCTCTTCCCTTTTTATTGATATGGCGTGTCTGTATTTTCCCCTAATGCTCACTTCCCTGCAAGCAAAAAATAAATCTCCCTAGAGCTCTCCCCTGTTATTTCCTTTGGAATCGAAGTAGACCCAGTGCTAAAGCCATTTCTAGAGCCTCCCCTGCTTCACGTCTCAGCTAGGGACTAATCTTTTTTTCTCTGGGATTTTCCCTTCTTAGAGTCCCCCAAAATAGTGCGTGGATATGTGTGCTGTGTGTGCGCATACTTGTGTACACACGTGTATCTCTGTGAGTATGTTACACGTGTGGAGTGTGAGTGTGTACATATCCTCCACAGTCCACACACAGAAATCGGCCACCTCTTGGCTCAGTAAATTCTCCTTGGCATTGTTTGAATATTCAACTCTCTCTCTAGCTCTTCAACTTTCCAATTACTATGAACTAGAAATATTTTGGGGACTTTTAGTCTCACTCTTCTGATCTCACTATTAAAAAAAAGTAAAAATCAAAACAGAATTATCAAAACTAAGGTTTTATTTTTCCTTACTTTAATTAATTTGTTTGCTTTTGCCAACTGGTTATTACTCATAGCTCCCCTTGTCTGTACATTCGTGGATTTCACACCTAATTACTGGGATTGTGCAACATAGCAGGGAATCTTACCTTCCAAGATATCTGCACCATCATACTTCTACATACAGACACATGCAGGTGCGTGCATACCTATGCACACCCATTTACCATCCTTCCCGGTAACTCCCCATCCTACAGTATTTCAGTATTTCATTCTCCTACATACGGATGATTCAGTTTGGCATGAATGATAAATATTATTTTCCCATTTCACAGGTAAGAAAGGAAAAGTTGGGGTGGAGGGATCAACAGACCACTTGAATAGGGTCGGGTTAGATTCTGTTTTTTTTTTTTTTTTTTTTTTTGGATCATAAACAAGCTCTCAAAATTCCCCATTTGCATCAGACTTTATGATGTGATTTCTTGGTAAGATGCTTGAAAGGAAAGGGGAAAGGGTGCACTCAGTTTCTATTCCTAGTCTTTATTTTCCTTTAATTTCAAGCCATAATGATTCGACTTCCTCGGCGCTTCTTCCAGGTCCTTCTCGCGGGTCCCCTGAACCTCATTTTCTCACCCTCACTTTATACACAAGTTATTCCTTGGGTTTTGTCTCCACCAGCCTGACACCTTTCCTGCTGATCTTTTCTAAACAGCTTAGATTCCACAATATTTATCCTTCTCCCCATAAACCATCCATTGTCATTACTCCCTCACGAGTGGGCTCTACCCATCACTTGGCAAATAGAGAATGCCTGAACTTCTTTGAAAATCCACACGTCAAAATGTAATAAAAATGTTTTCATTGTTACATTGTTTAAGAGAAATAAATGGCTTGCTCAACCACCAATTCCAAATTTATATTCAATTCTGGGAATATATATTATGAAGCCTTTCTTCTCCGTCCCTGGTTATAAAAGACTTCACTCGACTCTGCCGTCCTGCATGGCTGGGATTAGGAGTTAAGGCATTCCTTATAAATCAGTGTAATCTTCACAACAGGACATTGCTGTATTGAGAATTCCTCTCCGTATTGTGCATTTTCAATTACGGCCCATGTTTCTATTTAGTAAGCCAGCTTAATTCTACGCCGTGTCTCAGTATTAGAACATGTCCAGGTTGGAAAAACGAGCAATCTCACTTCTCTTGTAAGTTGTTTAGCCTTTGGCACTTATAAATCCCCCCAAAACACATGGGAAATCCCTTTTCCTTGCTTTTAATATGTCTTTAGATTTATTACGTGAGGAACCTGCTCACTTAATCCTTGGCAGAGGCCAAGGTTCATCAGCCTTCTAATAAAGGATCCACAAAGGGGCAGGAAGGAAACAAAAATCACCAAATCAGGTGTTCCAGGGATGCTTCAAACTTAAAATGCATTTCCAAGTACCTTCTCCACAAGAAAGACAAACTCCGCAGGGCTCCAAATGACTATGCATAAATCCAGCCCCATTTATCTTGGGCTTTATTCCTAGACAGTTCAGCAGGGTGAACAGGCAGGGCAGAGGCTGAAGGGCTCTTTGGAGACCAAATTACTGTTTCAAAATGGGTCTTGTGTTCCAGGTAAGGGACAATATTATTTGAGAAATGTTACAGAGATTTGTTGCTCTTCAAAGAGCTCTGTTAAAACCTTTAAAATGATTGAAGCTCATGTCGTTTTAAAAAGGAGGGGAGGGGTTGTTGAGAAGCTTTACATAAAATGTATTTGAAGCCACTTTGACCAAAATAACACTGTGTGTCCTGCAAATGCCTGAAGGAACAAAGTTGCTAGAATATAAAATGACCCTTCCAAGTTCTGACAAGAGTGGCGAAGTGCAAAAAGTGTTTTTTTGCATAACAGAAAAAACAAATTTAATTCCCTATGCAAAAACTTAGTGCCAGAGAAATATTGTATGATATGGATCAAACCTGATTTGGGTTGTTTTTTTTTTTTCAATTATGAATTAGGAAAAGGAGGATTTCAGGTTTTTTTCCTTTGGTTCCTCCAGTTCACAAATATGAGAAGTAGAGAGTACAGGACAGAGAAATAAAAAGAAAAATCCTTCTAGTGTCTAAACATACCTTTATCCTTTTTAGGTTTACTAATTTCTCCCTTTTTTCTCCCACACTTAGTCTTGAAAAGGGCCTGGGTTAAGTTATGTCAAGAGGCAAGTTAGTCTCCGTGACACCAAGAAGATTCCCCAGGCAAGACACACTGCTGCTCCCTTTTTGCAATTATTTGTGGCATCCAGAGACTGACCCATCTTTTAAAATCAGTCCCCAAACCACCTCCTTTGTCTTAGAGGCAGGATCGGTGGTTCCTTAAACATCACTGAGCAGAGCAGGGTAGAAGGAACATGGGCACTCAGACACGCTGTGGACAGGCCACGGAACTTCCCTGAGTTTCCATTCCCTTCCCCACAGAAGGAAGCTCACACCTGCCCTCCTAATTTCAAGGGACTTATGCAACAATCCTGTGAGCCAGTGAAGCTGCAAGCATTCCAAAGCCAAAGACCTCCACAGTGCACAGGACCTTACCTAAACACCTTTGAGGAGCCAGCTGTGTTTCAGAATTCAGAATTCTTTAGATGTCAGAAAGGCAATATGGCATGTATATAGTGCACATCCCATGTATTATGCAGCTCCTCATCAGTGAGATATATGAAACTAAAGAGTAAATGGAATAAATACTACAACGAATGCCAAAATCCATTTCAGTCAATGAGAATTTTAACCAAACTCCTTCATTTATCAGTTGAGCAGAATGAATTATCATTTTCCCTATAAATGTCAATAATAAGTAGATTCCAGACAGGAAATGTTGGTCATACCATTATTCATTGAACCTTCAGTATCAGCAGAGTACTTTATGAAGCACTTTGATTTAATACAAATGCAGTAAAAAATAATATTTAGGTGTTTTATAATAACAATAATAATGCTGACGATAATAAAATTAATAAGTGTCACAATATTTTCTGAGGGCTTCTAAGTGCCCTAAGCATTTACATGCATTATCTCATTTAATACTCAACTGTCAGGTATGATCTATGGAAACAGAGACTGGGGATTGAAGAGGGAAAGTCACCTATCAAGGTCAGTGTCTAGAGACAATGCTGTCATTCTTCTGGGGGGACCATCAATAAACAAACTTCCTCCTGAGAGGAGAATGGTAAGCAATTCCCTTGGGCGGAGTGACCTAGCCCATGGACAGCCTCAAGTCTACCGATCCGCACCCTACTGTGTTCCCTTGAGATGAGGTGGAAGCTGCTTCCAGTCATAAATGTATCCAAAGCCTAAAGTCCCCAGCCAGTTGCTGAGAAGCAACTTGCAAATTCTAAAAATAAAGATCCCAAGATCAGCCCAATTACACTTCTGGAAGTACCAACACATACAAGCATTTCTTCTCCTAAATTCATTCTTGATGCAACAGGAAAGTTGAACAAGGAAAGATCCTTAGACACAAAGATGGTGACAGGAGAAAATAATCTGGAGCATTACTAGTAGAATTGCACCCTACACAGAATGCAATTTTACATCACTTGCAATCAAAACAAAATATTACCTCATCACATAAGGATAGAGAGCTTTCCAGAACCTTGGTCAATCCACATGGAGACTGGGTCACAGAATTTTTGTTGAATTATCTACAGTTGAATATTACTTACTCTATTGATGGAAGGTTGGGGTTTTTTTTCCTTCAACTATTATTAATCACAAAATAATCTCCAGGGATCTGAGGTTCTACCTCATTCTCTCTTTTTTCCCATTAGTCTTTATACACTTTTCTGAAAGACTAAACACTCAATAGATAGTTCAACCAATAATAGTAGTAATAGCTACCAGTTTTGAAGACGAGACCCATGAACTCACAATGTACTAAGTGCCAATTTGTCTTCCTAATTCTCTCATTTAACCTTGTTTTAGGGGAGTGGTCTTGCTCACAGTTTCCTGATGAAAAAATCAAAACTGATAAACAAAGTAACTTGCTCACAACCACACAGCTGAGTGGCAGAGGTTGGATTACAAACTGTATGACTTCAAAGTTCTCATCTCTCTGATGTTGTACATATGTGTCCTGCCTAATTCTATACAGAGGGCCAATTCTCATGTGTGGTTGCTTTATTTCCATGAGCCTGCCACCTTCTTTCATTCTTCTATCAAAATTCTCTATGTAGCCTAAGGACTCTAACAGCTATATAAAACTTGCTGTAAAAAAGGAAAAAAAAAAGACTTTCCAGTTTTGATATTTCATTTGGGAACTCAGGAGACACGTGGGTGTCCTGTCCCTCTATCCCATCCTACCCAGGTGGCCCAGAGTTGCACAGATGTGAAGAGATCTCACAGCTGGGTAGGAATGAGGGTACAGCTTGGGTCCCTTGTCTTCACCCAAGGCTCATGTAACTCAAGAGGATTTTTGAGCAGCCAGCTCACAGTTATTAAGAATCTATTAGACACTCAGCACTACTGTGGGACAAGTAAAGTGCTTCTTGCTCTCCCTGAATTGAAGAGAAGAACAATATGCATATGAAATTAAGAAATGTACTACTCAAGTTGACCAAGCTAGCCAAGAATTTCAGAGAAGCCACCATCCAATCATGGAAGGAGCCCAGGTCTGAGAGGCAGAAGACCTGGCTTCAAGTTCAAGTTGTGCCACTCTCCCCCTGCTTGTCCTAGCCAAGTCACTTTTGTCTTCCTCTCACAAGGCGGCTAGCTCGGGAAAGGAGAATAATGTCTTGTCTCCAACACTGAAGGGTGGCCTGAGTTTCTGAAATGGAAAATGGAGATATCAATAGTATCTCCACCCGGCAGGACAAGAAGGAGGTGAGGTCATGGCCAGTGTGGTATCCCAAGGGCTTGACAATGACTATTTGCCATTGGAAGGTCACTGCTGATTCCAAAACTGTGTAAGAGGGAATATTTTGCCAGAGTCCGGTTCCCCCAAATATTCTAATTTCTTGCTATTTAAGGACCACGACTTTTAAGCTTACCCTTGGTCTTTGAAACATTTTTTTAAAATACAAAGAGTTGATACTGTTATAGGACATAGGTAGACAGCAACTGAACACTGGAGACATTTATCTTGGGTCCCAACAGCCCCTGGTTTTTTCTGATTTCTCCAGGTGCTGTCCTTTGACTCATATTTGCATTGGCCACTGGTCCACATCATTACTGAACACGTGACAGCAAGCTTGAGCATTTCTAATGCTGACATCAGAGTTCTTCCCCACCACAGTACTTTCTCAGAAATTACTCAATGCCATCAAATGTGCCCAAGTCACCAGAACGTACGTGATACACCACCAACCAGAATCAGTGAGCCTTGAAGCACTTTTCCCAAACTTTTCACACTACAACTTTTATCTTTCTAAAAGATACTGGGTGATACTGAGTGATACTGACACCCAGTATCAGTGATGTCTCCAACTGGCACACGTGTTAGCCTTTAAAGGACAGAAAACAATTTTGAACATAAAGTGACATTTGATTTTCATTTCCCCCTCTTCTGCTATTTTCAAAACCTCAGACTTTCCACTGGTTGGCCTGCGTGAAGTGTGGCTGTCACCCCACAGTAAGCAGGGGATTATCTTTTTTGTCTCACAGGCACCTAGATTCCCTAGGGCAGAAGCATCACTACCAGGCAGAAGTTGCAACACAATCTAGCCATGAAGTTTTAGCAAGGACCCATGTCACACAGCAGCAAGAGACCGCCTGAGCTGGTGGTCCTATAAACCGTTCAGAATCCTCGAGAAGAAACTTAAAACAATCCCCCTCCCCACAGAGAGGCAACAACCCAGTTACAAAGAGCACTGATAACAAGGGTTCCACACAAGATGTCCTAGTCATTCTTCTAATGAATGCAGAACTAACGGTAGCCCAAGATTTTAGACTTATACTATATAATGTTCCCAATATTGTTAAATACAAATAACCTCCCAGGACTTGAGTTATACACTAATGTATCTGAATAACTATGTGAGATCGAAAATTACTTCTTAAACTATTCTAACAGGTGCCTCTTTAAAATAAAACAGTACCTGCCTTGCATGCACTCAGAAAATGCTGCAATTATAAGTTAAAGCACATACACTAGAATGAAAACATATTACACCCAACTCACACTTAACACAGGCCATGACTCAAACTATCCTAGATGCCTAAGGATTTAGCATAAAACATATGATAGTCACTGTGTCTGCCATATTGCTTGTGTAGGTTTATCTGTCAGTGAGCAATTATGAGGCAGGGAGACATTCCTGAATGGTGGGAATCACATGAAGCTGTAATCTCATCTGCAATTTAATAGTCCCTTTTGTGTGTGTGGTTTTGATCATTTTCTTTTTATGAGTGCAGTATGCACAGACATCTGATTGCTTCTGCAATGGAAAAAGAAGAGGCTATCCCTCTGAATCCCAATGATCTGTTTTGGCCAAAATCAGACACCAAAGCTGTTAATAGGAAGAACACTTGCAATACGGGAAACCCTATAATGGAACCACGGACCTGGTTGGTTAGAAACTCTGAACACACTCCCAGGTTGACAGAAGACAGCAGTTCTCACTGAACAATGCTGAACCTCTTTGGACGTTCTATTTAGACCAAAGGAAAAGGAAGAGAGATTGAGTGGAATAACCCTCTGTAGGCTCTGGGTGGTCAGATCCATATGTTTTTGGATGGGCTTTTCCATGAGGAAGGTGCAGTTTTGTGGGCAAACTCTGTAACTCTCTTCCCCCTCCTGCCCCCGTGTCACACAATTAAAAGCCATGGGCGGGACGAGATGGATGGCTCATCGCCCTCCCACTCTGTGGTCCTGCTTTTGCATGGTATCATCGGACCCAGATGACAAGCTGGGAGGCAAGAGGCTTCCAGCAGCAGCATCTGGCCCTCTGGCAGATGGTCAGGCCCTCCGGTTCCCAGCTTGGACTCCCTCCAGATGTTTCTCATACTTCTACTTGTGAGCTTCCTCCTACCTCTGCAAAGACATTTTGGACCAGAATTGGCAGGTCCTTATCTAAGAAGAGGATCTACGTCTTTCCCTCTGGGGCTACATTTTACATAGAGGTGCCTGGAACCAAAAGGCATATCTGCATGTATTGTCAAAGCCATCTCCCTGGAGACTTGGGGTGCTGGCTGGGGGATTGGAGTGCAGAACAAATCACCCTGTGTCCTTACCCCTCCAGAGCTTCCTAGTGAAATCAACCTGATTAACACAAAAGGTAGCACATAAGGTGGAAAAATGAGACAAGAACTGTCATCTGGGATAGAGGAGGGTTTGCTGCATAGCCCTGATCTGCTGATGACATGGGCATGGGACCTGAGAATTGGCAGTATTTATAGGATCCTCCATTTTTCAACAAGGCAGCTACCACCTGCTCCCCGCTAACTTACTTCCTGGTCGCTGCCTCTGCAGACAGGAACCCCTGAAGCACAAAACCCAAGTGGCTGCCCCCAAGCTCTGATGATGACAATAACCCTAAAAGCATGAACTGCAACAGCAACTGCTATTTAATGCACACCAGGCACTACAATAGGTACCTTAGTTAGTTTAATCCTTGCCCCATCTTTAATGGGTACATCCACTGCACACAGGAGAAAGTAATGTTGAAACAAGGTCCCACAAATAGTAATCAGTATACTTGCAATTTCAAGGGCTTGATTCCAAAGCCTAAGAGACATCTTCAACAGGCCAGGGGATGATAGAGTCCTAGCATCTTTCCACTGGAAACAACCTGTGAGATGACCCAAAGCAGCCTTTAGGATTGTGCTAGAATGTCCCCAGATTCTGTCTGCTCTCACTTCCAATGATAAACTCAGTGTCCTGGAGGCAGCTGAGGCTACTTCGAAGACTTCTGAGCCAGAAGTGTCTGAATTAAACAGGGCTGAATTCAGCTCCCCCTGATTTCTCACACCATGTGGATCTAGGTCTGGCTCTTTGGAGTAACAAGTCTTTCTCAAGCATCTCAGTAACATTTGGTCTGCACTGGGCTGAACAGTAGGGGGAAAATCATTCATTTTCTGCAATCGTCCTCATGTTCAGCAAGTACCACTAAAACTTAGCACTACCTGAAAAACTGCCTTGATTATTTATTTAACTTGCTTATTATTTGCCTGTCTCTGCTGGGATCGAAGCCCATAAGAGCAGGAATATCAGTCGGCTTGTTCTTAAGTCCATCTCCAGCTGCTGCCTGCTTGGTGGGTAGACAACAATACATGGGTGGATAGACATGTGTCTTCTGCCTCCTGTCTATGTCATTTCTTATTTCTGTGGGAGAAGAAATTCTTAGTAAGCTAACAAGAAGGCTTCCAACAAATTAGAGAGACAACCACACAATGCAATAGAAACTCCACCTCTAAAATAATTAGGTATCGATCACAGAGCAAGAGTGTGGATGGATGTCTATGCACAACTCCTAAGCTGACTTGAATAATGGAGCCATCACCGTAGAGTAAGGCCAACAGACTGCTTGTGGAGAGAGCAGATTTTAGCACGGTCCCCACCAAGATGCCCATGGTACACAGAGAGGAGGAGGCAAGGGTTCCAAACGGGACATCTGATCCAAAGGGCAGAGCGAGTTCTATGGGAACTGTTGTGGATTCTGCTTCATAGAATAAGGGACTACACTAAGGAAAGAGGAGAAGGGAAAATTAGACAGCTGGCGACATCTAGGATGCACAGAAGAGGCTTTCCTGAAGCAACGTAGAGCTTGGAAATTAAAATAGCTGGAACCTTGAGTTTGCCAAACTCTGAGGACAAATCTGCACCATTAGGTCGAGACTCCAGTGGCGATGGCAAGAAGAAAAATTTCTGCCAGGCTGTGGCCAGCAATGGGGACGGGGGTGGCTCATGAGTGGGGAGCCTGTCACACTGGATTGTGATTATAATCCACAAAGCTCCCCTTCCCCAGGTCAGCTCATTCATTTATAAATAAGAAGATTACTCACTGCCTACACGCATAGACAGCTTTCTGAATCATCCTTGCGGTATTTTCCCTCAATCTTTACGCATCTTTTTCTCTTCTCTTCAAGTGCTCACCGTGTCTGGGTCAGGAAGCGTTTTCCTTCCCAGAGCCTTCAATTAACAGTTCCAAACCAGGCCAGCGCTGGCCTTTCTCTCTGGCTTCTCAAGGGGGTCCCTTGATTAGGGGTGTGGAAGGCACCAGCAGCAGAGTGCTCTCACGCTCTGCCCGCCCCTCCGTCACAACCTTGGCAGACAATGGGCAGGGCTGGAGTTGTTCCCTTCTGTTTGAGAGATGGATCTCTGCCTCTCACTCACTCTTTTCATTTAAAATAAATGCAGTCTGCTCACTCTCCAGCCATTAGCGGTGGTGATTAATTTTCAAAGTGAGTTCAGTTTTAAGCCACTTCTACAAATAGACACTTGATTGAGTTGAAGAGTCAAGAAGGGATTGTTATTTAATTGTGTTTGATCCAAAGACAATCAGTGGCTTCCCAGTCTCACCTCTCCACATCCCCTGATTAATTATGACTAATATTCTTTCCCCGTGTTGACAGAGTACTTCAGAATTTTTCTATGATCCTCTGCACATTCCCCTGCGGTGATCCTTCCCCACGACCCTGCGAGGCCCATTGGGTAGGTAGTGTTATGCTCACTCAAGGTGGGAAACAGGCTCTGGAGAAAGGTGAAGGACTCAGATGCACAGGATGGGTGGCAGTTATAAAACCAAAGCCAAAGTCCCTGACTCCAATTTCATTTCCAGTTGTCACACCATCAAATCAACCATCCTATGTGCTTGGGAGCTCACGCAACCGATCTGAGTTCCAGTCTCACCTCCATGTTTTTGGACCTTAGTTTACACATCTGTAAAATGGAGAAGTAACAGTACTATTGCAATGCCTACTTGAGAAGAGGGCCCAAAGAGGGCCCTCTCTGGGGAGAGGCAAACCACACAGACCGAGACTGAGCCCGCCACAGGATAAGCCCTCCTCCTCCTGAGCTACTACCCTCTTCTCGGCTATGGGACACCATGCCACGCATGTCACTCCACATTCATCTTCTCCTACTTCAAGCCTGAGACTACATAACACAAGTCACAGCCTCTGTGCCTGTGGTCTTTTTTTTTTTAATTTGGAATACACAACTTACTTTGTTTTGTTTTTATTGTTGGCATTTAAGAAATTGGAAACTTTCACAGAAAAATCAAGGTTTCCCAAATTGCTTAGAAATGAATTGTCCAGCAATAACAGGTCTACATTCCTGTGTGGCAACATTAGCTGGTACTCTGCAGACACTTCCCCTCACACGGGGCACACATGCCCATTTACCCCAGTTCCCGCCCATCCCTAATGCATGTCAAACTTCGCCTTCTCAATGCATCCATCTTCCTACTTGGATTGGATTTAAATTCGCCTTTTCCCCAGCATAAAGACAGCAGTGCACCCTGCTATAGGGACTGTGCTATACTGTCTTCTGCAAATAGTTGGGTGCCATTCAAGAAGACACTTCCTGGCTCTGTGAATTCTCCTATTAACAATAACGTTTCAATGCTTTCTGTTGATCACGCTAGCTTTCACAAGCCAATCTGCGTTAAGGGAAGAAATACATTCTGCCCATTTCGCAAACAAAAAACTTTAACTGAAATCAAAGTGGAATAGACTGAGGCAAATGAGGATTTTGCTGTTCAGGCTTTAGAGCGATAGCTCTTACATTCTGGAAAAATCTCCCCATTTGCACCTATTCACATAAACATTGCTGCTGTGTGACTCCCAACTGCCCTCAAAATATATTTTGTGACTCAGTAATCGAATTTGCTTATGCCATAAAATGCCCTCGCTCCTATGTGAATATTTTTTAAAAAGCCAGAATTGAGGAATATTGACTATTATTGGGAAATTAAAGGGCCTTGCACTCTCTTAATCATGAGATGAGTTTATTAAAGGGGCAGTTTGTTCAAGGGCTCTGACAGTGGCATGCTGGCGTTGTGGTATAACTGGGTGAGGATTATGTCATTTCTCAGCTTTCGTTGGCAGAGGCTTTTATTATTTACAGTATTTACTTCAGGGAAATCTTGGCGTGTGTCATTATTTATCTTGCTGAAGAATGGGCCCATAAACGCGTATCACCTTTTGAACAAAGCCAAATGTTGTGGTACTAATTTGGTTCATGAAGTGTGTAATTCAGCTCCTTTGCACAGGGGCAACATTTGTCTTCTGCTTTTATTAAACTACCATAAAACAATTTTTCTTGCTCATTATTGAAATATGCATCACTGGGACTGGGGCAGAGAGGGTTTAATGACTTCAGTTCTAAAGGCGATCTGGTGACACTGCTGCATTCTGCGGCTTGCCACAAGGAAAACTAAGGACACGAGAGATCTGTCAAAGGAAAGTCCCATTTAGCAGGTAGCAGGAAGCATATGGGGTACTGAGGAGCAAACAAAATAAAGCAATCCTTTTTATGAGATTATTTCCATGAAGCACAAGCTTTCATTAACAAGAGCTATTTATAAACAGCTCCTGGTTTATTTTTCATTTCACTCAAGTCTAATTTCAGTCTTGAGGTTGGCGGAGCAGCAGCTTAGGCACCTGGGATGCAGGTACATCATTGCAAGGGAAGCAAACCAGTGTGAGAGAGGACTAAAGGTAGCATGGAGGTACCTCGTGCCTCCACCCGAAGCCTCCTTCTTTGACACTGTGGTAGTTTCACTGTTCCTCCAGCAACAGATCACTTGCTTAGAAGCAGGCCACCTGTCCTTCCTACCTCAGCAACACAGAAAGAAGCGTCATGTCAAACAGGTAGACTGGGTAAAATGCAAAGCACATTTTAGAAACCAATCATACACACAAAAGTGGATCCTCTTCCCAGGCAAACTACCCTACACAAAACAACTCCACGTGCAATTTAAGAAACGGCACCACCAAAAAGATGCTACCGCCTACCTGAACATGCTCAGCATTTATCATGAGCTGGAGAAGGAAGAGGCAGGTGCCAGGGACGAAGAACCATTTACACACACCTAGAACTGGCCACGAAGCAGACACAGTATGTCTGTCTTGCTGAATCCCAGCTCCAACCTTGTGGGGCCAGTGCAGTTATCATCCCCACTTTGCAGATGAGGACAGTGGAGACAGACGACAAGAGGGAGCATGGAGACCATACCTCCTCACTGAGGCAGGAAGGAGGAGTTTCTGCCACAGGACAACTTGCTATTCAGCTATAATCAGTTTAGCACTTGATTGAATTTCGTCTTGAAAGGGCTTCTAGGGCACTGTGAAAAATACAAAGACGCAGAAGAGACCCAGACCTGCCTGCTCATCCTTTGCTGTGGACCGGGGAGACGAGGTACAGACATCCAGCACGGGCTAATTTAAAACACAAGTTGAGTCCACTCTCGGCTCATGTAACTCTGTAACCTCTTCAGGAAAGAGATTCATTTATTCAGAAAATATTGATGAGCACCTAGGTGCTGAGATTGCCTGGGACTGGAGACCTTCCTGGGGTTGGAACTCGAGATTCTAAAACTGGGTAAGTCCTGGACAACCTGGGTCACTTGGCCACCCTAAAAGTTGCTGCGACCAAACAGCAGAGGATATAATAATGAATGAGGCAGATATCATCCTGCCCTCAACAAGCAGTCAGTGTGGTGGGGACCCAGACAGCGTGGGATCAAGTCGACAAGGAGGGAAAACGGAAACAAAGGAACAGCAGACTTGCAGGAGGTACCACATGTTTCTTTTATACCAAGATAAAACCAGAACTAAAGAAAAAAAAAATCTTTTACAAAGAATTGAAAATAGTGTATTTAGTAAAGAGTTTAAAATATATATATATATATATATATATAAATGACCAAAATTACCCATGGGGTTTATAAATATAAGAAAATAAAATGTGTAGGTATTTTAGACTATCACTAAAGACTACTAAAATTTAGAGTAATTTTGTAACACAGAAAATTTATCACAGAGGTGCCCTGTGTAACATTACATAAGTGGAAAAAGCAAAGTTTTCAGAACATAAACAAGAGTTTCAGATGCTGCAATGTTTCCAAAACCTTTTCTTCCATGGGTATGTTGGTTTCATTAAATGAATTCTCCCATAATCAATGTCATTTGTTGTTTTAAATGCATAAGAACAGACTGGGTCCTCCTCCTTCACTACTACCCAAAAATGTATCTTTTGCGCAATTATTACATTACAGTAGCAATTAATGTCAACAATATAAAAAAATAACAAATGCTCAAAGGGTAACCAACCCCAACCAGCAAGATCACTCCCTGAGTTGACTGTCCCTCTTCTGTTCTCCGTGCATTTATCAAGCATGCAGTAGATTCTAGAAATTATTTCAATGGAAACCACTCCCAACATCACTATAATGAGTTAAGTAATTGAGAAACTAGAAGCCACGTCGACTTTTCAGAAGTGTAACTGACAGCTGCAGAAAAAAGAAATACAAAAAACACTAACAAAATGAGATGCTAATCTTCCTACAACACTGCACCACCAACTTTGGCAGAGGAAAAGTGTGGGGCTGGGATTTGGTAACGTGTGAGCACCATATCGATGCTGAGGAATCCAAAGAGTGGAAACTCTTGTGGCTGCTTTCACTACTCTCATCTTAACTTATCACACACATTACTTGTACATTGGCAGTTATTTCCCAAACTATTGAGGAGAATGTACACACACACACAGATGCACACACTGAGAGCATGTGCACACACACTATCTTTGAGCACTTTGTCCATGTTATCTCTACGTATGTCTGGTCTTGTACATATGCTATCTTCACATGCAAAAGGCACAGTCCTAGAGATAACTATCCTAACATGATACCTTGGTTCACAGGTGTCAATAAGTTGGTATAATTTTTGTCTACAAAACCCTCCTCTCTTTCCTTCCCTATCTTATTGGGCTCCTCTGTAAACAAGGCTCTTGTTAACACACCACATGGTTCACGTTTTGCTGAGTCTTTTCCTGGTCCCCTTCCATTAACCACTCTGTGTGCTGGAACAGGAAAAGAAACAGCTTCTGCCCCAAACGCCTGGCATTTTCTATCAGGTGGGTATGGTTACTTCCTTCCTGGCAGTTACCAACTTCATTTTAAATATGGCTAAGAGGACTCAAGAAATGCAGATTTATAGCCAGGAGAAGATGCATTTGCACCTCCAAACACAAGTTATGTTCACTGGGTGTTGTAGCCAGAGCGGGAAGAGGTGATGGGATTATTCTCTGGGAATCTTGGTGATGGGAAGCCAGTTCGTACTGAGAAGCAGATTCGGTTGCTCTCTGGAGCCATGCAGAGTGCGTGCCTGCCTCCCCTTAAATAAAGGCTGCTCCACGCTCTACCTGTCCAGCAGGACCGTGGTCAAGCTGTTCTGCTTGCCATGCATCAATGCCACTTTGTTCAGACTGACTGGCTCTCTCTCGACAGTGCCCCTCCTGCCGTCTGTATTATTTAAAGGAGATTTATGGTTGGGTGTCTCGTGTGGTGAAACATGATCTGTGACCCCCCGGGCTGGGAAGCCGGCAGGGAAAAACATTAATATTATGGCTCATGAGAAAATGAAACGCATAGGCAGCCACCAAAAAGAAGGACGGGAAATGTGAGCTGTGAAGTGTACAGAGGTGTTAGAATGGCGTGGAGTGTGTGAATTTCTCTTTTGAAGGAAACCCCACCACATGCTCAGGTTAGAGTTGTGTCAGTGAGTGTGTGTGTGTATGTGTGTGTGTGTGTTTCTCTATTTTTGATGAGTTTTGCATTTGCTTGTTTTGATTTGGTTTAGAAAACAGAAATAAATGTCAAACAAGAGCTTAAGTGAAAAAAAAATATATATATATATCCCACCTTAGCTGACGCCCCAAGAACCCTGGTTGCATATTAAATCAGATCAGATAATTGTATGGCCATTAGGACTATTTGAAGTTATGCATACCAAATTAAGGATAATCAAAACTCATGCTTCAGGGCACACTCTGATCACTGGTTGGGTCAGGAGGAAATCACCCTTCTGACATGGTGCTCTTCAGGACAAATGGCAGTGGCCACGATGAGGATTTTTACAGTTACAGATCAGGGAAAAAACAAGGGAAAGGCCAGAGCCAGAAGTAGAAGAGCACACTTTAGAGTGTCTAACAAAATTGGATATATATTTCCTGATTCCCCAGTTGTGTACATTTGAAATGAAGAGACACTGCCAAACTCACTGAGCTAAGAAATAAGTCTGACATTTGTCACTGACTCCAGCACTTGGCAGAACCCATGTATTTGTCCCCCATTGGTCCTCAGTGTCCGAATCTGAGAAATGGACACTGTTCCAATCAGAAACAGGTAGCCACGCTCAAGAGCAGGCCTTCCAAAAAAGAGGTCTGCCTGCTGTAGGGGTTCAGAGTCCTTCCCCTATTGATCTCCCTTTCACAAAAACGTCTTTCAGTTAATATTTCTCTTAGAGAAAGGGACATTTATTTTTCCTTCATAGTACTTAGAAAGCTGTGGCGTGAAACAGCATGAGGATCTGGCAATAAGGGTGGGACACCATTAAGTCCTAACATGCCTTTTGCTTTGAAAATGTTTCAAAATGTGAGCTTCCATTACTCTGGTGGAATTAGATCCTACACTAAAGAAACAGTACGCTTAATCTCTATAGCACAGATGATTTTTTTTAAAAAATCATATTTTATTTAGATGTGACTTCCATTACACAATGGAAAGTTAACTGCTGTCTGTCCCCACACAACTTTCAGAATACCCAGCAATTCTTTTCCCACTCTTTAAGTATTTCTCAGCATAAATGACTTTTACAGTCCATGGAAAGACCTGGAGATGGTGAGCCCCTTCTTTTATAGATGCACACCAAAGTGACTGGGGTAGGATCTTGAAAATACTAGAATGGCCCCAAAACAAAGGTGACCAAAGCCTCTTGCAGTTATTCAATAGGAAATTGGAAAGTTCAAGATGTGACCTGCAAAAGGGAACATCACTGTCCTCAAGTAGTTCCACAAAACTCTTCCCAATTGGCATCTGCAAGTACAGAGTTTCACATCCAATAAACCTGCATCTCTTTTGGGGGATGGGCGGTGGCAGGTACTTAGAGCCTAGCAGAGAGAATTTCCTTGTCCTGTGCTCCTGTCCATTGGCAGTGATGGAAAACTTACCTTGAACTTGCAGCATCTCCCAGAAAACAATCCTCAACTAGTCAACCAGCTGAAAAGGGAACTCACACATAGCTCCTTCTTTTCAAGGAAGTACTGAATGCTAAAACCAAACGCAACTCACATTTTGTGCAAAAGGCTCAGGCCTTCTGTAATTTACTCTTTTAAAGTTCAATGCTTGCTCATTTATCTTTGTGTGTTTTACGCCCAACTCAGTATTACCACAAAAGCTGTCCGCTCCCAGAGGTCAGAGACATTACCATTTAATTTGTCTCTAACCAGTTTGGCACTCCACTAGTTACAAAAAGTGTTTGATAGGAACAGAGGTGTGTTGCTTTTTTTTTTTTTTTTTTTTTTTTTTTTTTCCCAAATTGCCTATAATCATCATCAGGGCAGATAGGTTAAAAAAAAAAAAATTGCCTTTTTTATCTTATTTCTTCCATCTCACCTAAAACCAATCTACAGTCTATAATCAGCATGACCTAAGGAAAAGGGGCATTTTTGGCCATGACAGCACACAGCATAAGCAAATCATAATAAAATAATCTCCAGCCCTTAAAAGCCTCACCTGCACCCTTCCTCCTCACCAGGACTGGGGAGTCAGGAGTGGGATGAAACACCTGCAGTCCTGTGTCCACCCTTGGCTGGAACTCTCTGAACTCAGCACCCACTCCACATACCCTACTTGGCAGCTAAAATCTAACTATTAAGCAACACTGATATTAGATTAGATGATGTTGTCATCCCATTGTTATCCAATTATCCTCCTCCTGCATGGTACAAAGTAGCTCTACATCAATAATGGTGAATAAACACAGCCATTTCCATATGCTCTCACAAGAAAGAAACTGGTCTCTCTCCCATTTCTCCAAGTTCATTTCTTTAGAGGCAAGTAATGACAGTTTCACCTCCAGAGTCCATGCAAGTGTAAAGAACACTTGCAGCATGACCTAGATATCTGGTTGAAAAGCACTGGCTGCTGCTCTCACAGCTCCTCTAACTAGTCTGGGCTGCATGCATCTCAGTGGGGAAGTAAGTCCACTTCCTCATGGATCCTTCTATGCCTCTACAGACACACAAAGATCCCGTTTCTGCACAAACAGTGCAAATTTCAAACCATCTTTTTTCTCATCAATATTTCCCACTGACTTACCCGGCCAGAGTTAGAATTCCAGGATGTAGTTAATGCTTGGAATTCCTATAATCTAGTGTTTTACCCAATTTAAAATGTGATCAGTATAGGTGCATGCTCAAACGACTGTCTAATTACTTTCTGTCCAACTGTTGTCTCCCTAAGAGACTATATTGCCCCTTACTCCCCATACAGCATACCAATGCCTTCTAAATCTGCTGGCTCATATAAATCACCTGAGAATATTTAAATCTAGATTCTCAAGTAACCAGCCCAGACCAGACCTCCTGAGTTGGAATCTCTTGGTAGACAGGCCTGGAAATGTGTATTTTTGATTACTCTCTGGCGATTCTGACAAACAGGAGAATTTTGGAAAACAGATGGATCTCAGGGGATCTTCACAATAGTCCCATGAAGAATCCAGAGAAAAGTTTGCTTTATTTTACAGATATTAAAGATGAGTCTCAGAGAGGTTGTTTTCCTTTATCGCACATCATCCTGTTTCATGAGCTCTATACAATGTTTGCATCTCGATGTTTTCCTGTCCTTCAGCTGTCAATCAGCCCCTAGCAAAAAATATGGAGTACATGGAAGGGGACCTAGTGGTCATTCTTGCAGATTGTATGGATGCTGATTGCAAGAGCAATTCCCAAGACATTCTCTTCAGTATTTCCAGAGGACGCCTGGCATCTGATGCCCACTTTTTATCCCTGGAATCACTTGAGGTCCATATTCTGATACATTCAACATCCATTCAAGAAGGCCTCCCTGTGCTGAGGAATTCATCACCAGAACCACTGCACATGAGGATATAATATACAAAATATCTGTACAATACAACTTCTTAAGCAATTATCCTGTACCACTGGGTCACATTATGCAACTTAATATTTCCCATAACAAAAGTAGAATTATGGGATTTTTAAATGCATACGTTGTTAAGTTTTACTTTAATCATTTGTGGCATTCTTTTATATTATTTTACTATTGCATGTCAGAGTAATCAGTGACAATTAAATTTTTTCAAACTTGCATTGAAAATTAACTCTCATCAGAAATCAGATTAAGAGCGAGGCTTTCATGGGTCTAAGGCTGAACCAAGTGGAGGAAAAGATGTTACTCGGGGGAGGATTTCTCTTGACTTAACGCACACCAGTGCGCTTGAAAGATTTCTGAGAATTTTCCATCAGTGTTTTCTAGAATAGCCTTTGGTGGTCTGTTCTCTCAGCATCGTTCCTAAGAATTCTAGCAGGAACGGCTGTACCCCAATAAGGAGGAAGCTGGGTACTGTGTCCTCCAGTGGAGATTTGGGAAGAGGTTGTGTAAACAACTGAAGCAATCTGATTTACGTATTGCCTGGTAGGAGGGACAGAAGTGGAAAGGGCCCTTCGTCCAGGCTTGGCAAGGTAGCGAGCGGGGCCCACAGTCTCTGCCTCTCGGACACCTACCAAGGACACAGCGCCTATTCAGAATCTGAGGTCATGGAGGATTTTCAATCAATAACATATGGCCACGAGAGTGCTGGTGTTATACAAACAGACTGAAATAAATATGCTCAGCAAATAAAATATCTGTATGTAAAACAACAAAGCTTTTAGTTTAACTGCAGAAAATGAAAAACAAGTCTACTTGAAACCAAGCTAAATGAGCAACCAGTTATTCAATGTGAGTTTTTGGAGATGAATGAGCTGGCAGATGCTTTATTCAGATCATTAAGACCAGATATCAATAATTCCTGAGCATTGGAGGCAAAACTCACCAGAAACAACTTGATGTGGCTGGGGGCCCACACCCTGGCGGTCCCCTGCAGGCTGGTGCAGGGAGGGCGGGACCCACCAGCTCCTACCACACCAGCTCGTTAGCCTTCATCTTAACACAAGTCCTTTTTTCCCTCCCAGATTCATGATCTCAGATTAGGTAGGTGGTGGGGGCGGCTCTAAATATACCTTCCTGTTACCCAGGACCTGGATCAGGGAAGGTGCTTATTAATATCATGGAGATATGATTTTTAATGATCTCTGAAAACAGCCTATATGGGTGTGAATAATGGCACTGTCTCATTGCATGCGTGGTTTGTGCTTTTGTCTCAGACAGGTTCATTTTTCACTGGAGGGGAAAGGTTCATGCCGCACGAGGGGGGTAACCAGTTGATGTTACAAGGCTGACTATTAGGCCCCTTGCTGTTCCACATGTCACAGGGAAGGACTCCAGCCGGCAACCTTAATGCCTACTTCAGCATCTTGAAGAAATTAATGAACACAGCTTCTATGGCAAAACATTTCAATCAACCCTTACCAGCTGTGCCTACATTTAAGAAAAAGAAAAGAAGGGGGGGATGCCCAGGTTTATCAAAAAAGTTTCTTCGAGAGATCAACCGTGGCGTTGGCTGTGTGCAGGGCGGTAGGGGGTGGGAAAGGGAAGCAAAGGGAAGAGAGAAGGGTGCCAGTACCCAGTGCCAAAAGATGTGCTCTGGCCCCTGTGTTTGTTGAACAAATTAAGCACGTTCTGGTTTTTCACCTGCTGAAGTAGCAGCAGTGCATATGGCCTAGAAGTTAAAAATAAGGAAATATGCATACATTACCATACTTAATGGACGACCCTCTCCATTTAATATGCAAATTTCCTGAAATATTACTGAATGCCGTCTGTTCTAAATGAATAAATTTGAATTGCAATTAGAATAATCCTTTATAATTAATGAAAACTGTCAATTTTAGTTCATAAGTAATTTGATTAACAGGATGATGGGACACTTATCAAGTTCACTGGACTGCTAGGCTATGAGAAAACTGACAGTGGAAACGGGGCGGGCCAGGCACACAGGCTCCACCGGAGTATTATCCTAAATTATTGATAACACAAGCTAATGAACTTCAGAAAGTGAACTCCAGGGGCCTCATTTAAAGGGACAGCCTCGGAGGGCGGTGGGCAGCCGCGGGATGACGGGCGTTCAGAAAGCATCTTTACTGGTGTTTTTGGCCCATAGAAAAATACGTGTTTAGAAATGCCAGGGCAAAGGAAAACATTGGCTCGGAACACAAATTTACCGTTTCCAGCTGTTGCTGAAACAAAAGGAAACAATAGTCAGAGGATCAATGTAAGAGGAGACAATGCAAAAACATGTGGAACGAAGTTTCTGGTAATGCCTCACAGAAGTGGGACATGGCTACTCAGCCGGGCTGGCTCTGCGTCTCCTCTTTGTGTCTTCCTTCAGTTAGACCAGGAACAAGAACTTCTAAACTGGCACTAATTGGGCAGGGACATAAAGCGGTGGGGACGGGGGACTCCTTGGAGCCACTCAGCAGCTCTTAGTCAAGGCACAAAGCACACAGAGACCTTAGAGAGAGATCCTCTAAGCATGCCCACCGAGGAAGGCGAGAAAGTTGAGGAAAGGTTAAGGCTTCCGAGAGAATTCTGGCATTCTTCTTTGTTGTTGCTAATTAAGATGAAGATAGGCTAAGTAAGACCAAGAAGAGAAGTTATAAAACACACTTGTTTTGTCTTTTCTAGAAATGGATCGTAAAACACGACGCGACTCTGCCAGGTGTGGTCTCCGCATCAGGGTGCTCAGCTCCCCAGCAGGTGACCAAGTTTATTAGGAACCTTCGTGTCGGAGGAGAGGTCTGGTCGTCCAGATTCACAAGGTCCTGGCAGACCTTGACCCTTCATGCCTTCAGCACGTGCAGTTCCTGATAAGTGTGGGCAACACCTGTGGGAAAAGTGGACTTGGAATCTGTCCGAGTACAGTCCACTGACAATCCTTTACTTCCTCCTTCGGCACCCACTGGAAAGTGCCTTAATGCCAGAGATGGAAATGACCCACCCAAAGTCGACTAGTCCCTCGAGACTTAGTTAGAATTCATGTGTCCAAATGAGTGATCCTGTCATGGTTATCTCAAAATCCTCAAGAAAAAGCCTAGTCCAAGAGTGCATGCTTACAGGTGCACCCAGCAGGCACTTCTTGGAAAACACCAGTTTTAATCTCAGTTCCATCAGTATGGGTCACCCATGCTACTGGGCTCATTGGGTTTGTTAGAATGAAATAAAATAAACCCATCACTTAATAATAAGACTGAGGATAAAAAGCAACAACTACAATTTAGTAAAAAATGATCCTATATGGCAGACATTGTGCACAGTTACATCAGTCATTAAATACTTAAAGGTGACCTTGGAAGTGCAGATAAGACTCATTTGACAGGTGAATAAACCAAGCCTCAGGAAGATTAGGTACTGTATCCAAGAAACCACCAGCAGCCAGTGACAGTGTTGGGATTCCTAATAGGGTCTGTCTGTCTCTGGATCCTAAGCTGTTAACCTAATATGTACTCTGGGCTGATTTCCATTTTATAATTCTGAGCTTAGAGTTGGCCATATTTAATTATGCTATAGTTTCCCTCGCTTTTCAATTACATTTTTATTTCCTTTCTCTGGACCACCATGACTGCTAAGTTGTCCACGTGCATTTCCCAAGCCAGCTCAGCAGATATACATTTGGAGTCACTGTCTCCCCCTGGTATGGAATAAGCAAGTCATAAACATTGCCTTTCATTCTGCAAATGTGTGCCGCAAGCGATCCTTTAGCATCCTCCACCTCCCACAATGTGTCTCTTGAAATCCATCTCTTTGGAGTTGTTTTCCAAACATGACAAGCACAGAGTAAGGCTCCTTCCATGGACTCTGCCCCAGCATCCCATTCTGCCACCGTCCTAACTAGCCAACTTCAGCCCTGGGAGATCTGTAATAAAAGCTGTTAGCATTTTGACACTCAATAAAAGAAACAAACAAGAAACCAATGATGTTCTTGGTTATTAAGCTCCCTATTAGACCTAAATAAAATTAAGCAGCTGGTGGCCCTATGTCTCCACAAAATTAATATTAAAAACTCTCTTTGAGTCATTTGGATCCTTTGTGCGTACACTCCAAGCCTCCAGCTCCCTCACTCTTCCCAGCAATACAAGCAATTTTTTTTTTCTTCCCCGCTACCTTCATATGCCTATAACACCCAGAGGATTTCTTTATTTTTTCCCTATAACCTACGCCCATCTGCCAGGTGATAATAAGAGACACCTACCTAGATACAAACCTCACTGAATACAGGAGCAGGAAGGTCTTTCAGACACCAAGGGTGGCATTTACACTTCTAGTTTTAGGTACCATACTTTCATTTAGTGATTATGCATTGATTTTATGTGTATTAATTTTTAAAAAGTAAGAGGCACATCAAACTTTTGATTACACAGCCTTGCTAGGTGAATATTTAAGTTAAAAATTGTGAATTGGTTTCTTCTATCATAAAGACAACTAGGAAGTGAATAGTATTCCAGGTGGTACTCATCTGGGAAGTCACAAGGATAATCTGGGCATGGTAGAACTTGCAGAAAAGCAGATCACTCCAAACTCCCGCTTTTTCCTCAAGTGATGCTGCCACTCAGGAAGGTTTTAAGTCCCCTCAGGTCACATTGCAAGGTAGGGACAAGGCTGGAGGGCAGTGGTGAACCTCTAGGGAGGGCCACAGGCTTGCAGCATGGACCACTTTGGAAAAAAGGGGGGAAGTAAACTCCAAGAAAGTGTCACTGGGGCCACTGAGGATGGGGCAGGCACCCACTGGCCGTGCCCCTGAGGCCCTTCCTCTTCAGCCATGCAGAACCACGCAGGTTAGAGTTCACCTGGGGTTTCTGCATTTGACTCACTTGAAGAGTTTTACATTGGAATTTTTTTTTGGTGGGGCAGGGTACCAGGAATTTAACTTAGGGGCACCTGACCACTGAGCCACATCCCCAGCCCTAGTTTGTATTTTATTTAGAGACAGGGTCTCACTGAGTTGCTTAGCGCCTCTCTTTTGCTGAGACTGGCTTAGAGTTCTCCATCCTCCTGCCTCAACCTCCTGAGCCACTGTGGACCACAGCACCCGGCTTATGTGGGATTTTGAAAAGGCTTCTACTCACAACAATAAAAGGTCTTCAAACTACCAGAAACTCTTTGTTTCTGTCTTCTGGTGCCGTTCAACGTGGCTCATGGTGAAGCAAGTCTGGCTCCCTCAGCCTGGTCCAGTGTCTCCCAGAACATGACTCGAGAACCACCTAAGCTGAAATCCCCTGGGTCCTGGGGATAGAGGGGGACTTCTGCTAAAAATCCAGATTCCCTGGCCCTGGTGCATGAGTGTTTTCTTGAAATTTAAATTAAGGCTGGGTGTGTATATAAAAATGAGGAGCTGATAGACTTTGTATGGTCTTAAAGCATTTGTTACCCATGCAGCCAATTCTCGCAATATACCAGGCGGAGAGTTCTTTGCAAATGGCTATTAAAACGCTCATTTGGTGAAAGAACAGAATTTTTTTTTTTCTTGGTAATTCAGCTCTGGATTCAGACTCCATCTGTTCACCACTTGTTGGGTCTGCAAGGATGTGCAGACACCTCCAATGCTGACAGGGTGGTCACCTCCCAAAGAGCAAGAAATAAACCCGTTTTCATTAGCTGCTGGCATTTATGAGGATCTTATAATGAAATTAGAAAAAATTTAAAAGGCATTTTAGAATAATAGCAACCTTGTAGGGGGGAAATAGTACTCAAGCAACTTGGGCACCATGTGCTCCAAGCAGTCAGAGGGGGAAAACATGGAGTGAGTTATCTCGAAGATAAGATTGACCATGGATGGGAAGCCAGGGAGAAGAATCTTGTGGCTTCCATCCTCTGATCTGTAACTTGGGATATCACCATATATTGTGCCAGAAAATAATAAACATAAAGACCCCAAATGGGGAAGCAGATCTTCCTTCAACTTTGAAGTCATCAACGTTTAGAGAAGATGTTTTCCAATGAGGGTGCTCATTTTTCAGAATAAAACAGCAATAAAGTGGTCTGGGAAGTTTTGAAATGGAATTCCACCTTCTCTCCATCAAAAGCTCATCGGCAGTATTCATGGGGAAGAAGGACAGGAATGTTCTGGGAGCAAGGACAAAAGAGCTTCATTCATTTATCAAATACCTACAGACTAAGCACAAAATACATCCATTATCTCATTTAATCCTTGCAAAAGCACAACTTAGTCGGTATTATTATCAGTATATACGGATAGAATTTGAAGTTTATCTTCCCAACTAAAGAAAGTTCTGAGGACAGGACTGATTTCTGAGTCATGTTTTCTGCCAGTCTCGTATAAAGTTCCACAAAAAATGCAGGAAGAAAAACCTAGAGAAAAAATTTGAGTCCTTGAAAACGTTCTCTATATTCCCTGCAAGGAAAATAACAATAGCTGCAATAGCATATCACTTCTTATATTTATATATAATAGATTAATGTGTGTGTATTTATATAAAGATTTGTTACACACACACACATATAATAGATTAATGTGTGTAGATTTATATAAAGATGTGTTACACACACACACTCACACGCATTTACATTTCTAACTACCCTTGATCTTCTTAGGGATCTTGCCAAGGGTTATTACTATTCCTAAATTGCAGGAGAGTCCGTTGAAGCTGAGAAGAATTCATTTTCATATTGAGTTTATACTTCTATATAACTAAACAGGTACCCCCACGCCCTGGGCTTTCTGCTACACTGTTCTGTGCATGGATTCTACTTTTTCCAATTCCTTCAACTGAAGGTGAAGGTAAACCAGAATCTTAAACTTCAGTTATAAAGAGACTAAGAATACAACCCCCCTCCAACACCCCCATGCTGTACCTCCTGGACATGTGGGGGGTCTCATCCATCAGTGTTCACTGTGAAAGTCGGTAACATGAAATCAAGAAGCAGCAGACAACCCTTTCCCAAAACCACAGGGACTACTGAGGGTCAGTTCCTGCTACTAAACACCCTTGCCCCTTTTGCCAAAACCCACCTGGAGGAAACAAGGACAGAACTGGAGAGGATGCCATCGATATCAAGGTCCTTGTGTGTTAATTTGCTTAAAAATATGCACGTTGTTAAAACAAATGGAGAAAATAGCCATATGGGAATCTAACTTGGGTACATATCTTCATCTGTCATCATACTGGGGGACAAACACGATAAGATCAGTGTAGTGCTTAGACTTGTAGAGAGGAAGAAAAGTCCGCCTGGAAGCAAACTCACACCAAGCACGCGTGTATGCTTTTGAGCTCACAATATGGGAACTAACGATGGTTCTGCAAATATACTTAAGAAAATAGGTGGATGCCTGCAGAAGGCAGGACCCCAGCCATGGTGATGAGCTTCAATTCACCTGTGTTAGCCCAGGATTCTCCTCAGGACGGCCAGCACAATTTCTATACAGCTTGCCTAAATAAATGAAATCTATGCCTTATTCTGAATTCAAATCTTAGACCCAGTGCATGTAATACAGTGCCTTAATAGCTTTCCAAACTCTCATTTGGCCTCAGTTACACAACCAGCTGACACTGAAAATAATTAATGCCCTTTAGGACTCGCATCTGCTCCTATGGTTCCAAGTCAAGGTTTTTAATTGGGCTATTTTGGCATTTGGAGACAATGGCAAGGTGAAATAACCTTTCTTTAATATTTTTGAGGTCAGCAGATAGTCCTGCCAAAGGTCATCCTTCAGGTTCACAAATGAGTCATTTGTATCACCTAATGCAATCTGTGACTTGCAAATTGCACTGGGGTGTGTTAGCGTGCATTAATTAGTCCATGTGATGAATACTGAATTCATCATTACTAGCCGGAGCGTGTAGGGATGTGCCAATACTTGTTTTGGTGGTCTGTGGTAGCTTATTTTTATTTTTCACTCCGCTTCCAACTCTGGTCTGAGATCTTCAGTGCCCAGAGCCCAATAATTGGCGTAGTGGAGTTAGCCCTGCCCCCATGACATCAGGGGCACCTGAGGAGAGATGCCCTGGCATGAAAATATTGCAAAGCAGGAAGCGACCACAGTCTTGCTGTCCTTGGTTTGTTTAATCTGTAAAACTCAGCATCAAAAGACGACTGCTTTTCCCCTATGGCCCACAGCATTCCTAACCTGAAAGAAAGAGAGAAGAGAGAAAGTCCTGCCTCCAGCGCCAGGGCTGTGCTCTAAGTTGTGCAGGGTACCCTCAGCTGCTTGGCAGCTACCGCCTATAATGAAGGCATTATTAATTTCAGTTTCAGGGGATAGAAAGTCAGGATGTGGACACTGTGTGGCTATACCATCTGTGCAGTTGACATATATTGATTCATACCTTCTTCCCATCTGTCCTTGACACTATGCAGCAACGGAGGTCATAATCTTCTCTTCCCTGGAATTCCCCCCAAAAGCAAAGCCCTACCCAGTATCTTCCCAGGGATTTTCTTTGGCTACTATTGTGCACTTCCAAGGAAAACCAGTGGCAGAGTGCCTGCATCTGTCATCTCCCAGGTAAGTCCCTTTGACCCAAGAGAACAATGAGACCACATCAAAAGGAACTATAAAAACACTTCCCTCCAAGATAGAGTCAGCGAGGGGCAGGCATTTAAAATGAATCTTCTAGTTCTCCAGAACTTTGTGGATAACAAAGAGAATTAATGCATCACTCTAGAAATTAGCACATTCATTTTCCACCGAAAGGTACAGTAGCCAATTAAATTACACGCAACCTATCTAGAGGTTTGGAAAAGTAGATTTACAGAAAGTTATGAAGCTGAAAACCAGCAGGTGGGTATAGCCTGCTCTACATTAAGGACACTTGGAGAAAAATAAAGTCTCCGGCTAATGGGATATTTGTGCGTCTGTTATGTTTAATATACTTTTTTTTTTTAAAATAAAAGAGAGAAAGAGAGAACAATGCATTCCCATTATTGTCACTTTAGAACTAAGAATGCTTGAGCTGGATTTCAGAGGGATTTTATTTCAAGGGCTATAATTTATTCTATTTTACTTTTTTTTCCCCCTAACTCCTCTCTGTCCAGGTGAAATTGGACACACAAATAACTGAATTCACAATGGACTTTTTGAGGATTTAAGTGGCCACTTGTATCTGCTAAGAAGTAAGTGGCTAATTGCAGCCCAATGAAAGGCTGGGCCTACAATTAGTCAATTAGGTTGTCTATTCCGGTAGGGGCGATGTGAATGCAGAAAGCTCCTCTCGGGGCCAGGCCTTTCCAACAACCTCCCGGAGCCCCAGAAGAGCTGGGACTCTCTCCATGCCAGAGGATTCTTTATTGCCACTTTATTTCTATAACTTTAAAATTCTCCAGGTTCAGGTAATAACTGCACCACCCTCCAATGGGGTGAAAAAATTGTAACAGGTGCCTGGAAATCTTCACGTTCAAAACAAAGCCAAACATCCGACCTTACCTTATTCATAAATCATCTCTCCTCTCTCCCCTTCTTATGAAATTACTAATTAAAAGTCCTCTGGCACTCTCGCACCAAATTTAATGCTGCAGATGAATCCACCCTTCAGGTATTCCTGAAGGTCCTGCAGCTTTCAAATATTTTAAGGAAATTTCCTTATCTTTGGAGGGTGGATTTCAGATGACACAATTTGATTTCAAAGCAGAAAGTTTAGTTTTGATTAAGCACCACAACTCTGCTGAGTTTCTGTAATACTGAGGCTGAGGGGGGATCTGAAAGTAGCCACAGCATACCAAAGGGATATACTACCAGCTCCTATAAGTCAGTCTGGAGGAAAAAGCATGAAATCGAGAAACAGTGGACAAGTCACACCTTTTCTGGGCCTTGGATTTTCTCCTTGCATCAAACCAGGGGCTGACCTTGTTCACTTAACGGTTCCTTTCGTCTCCAAGTCTCAATGATTCTGAATTGAAAACACTTACATCTCATGAACTAGACAAGGGACCAGTCAAAAGGAAGATTCAAACGCCTCTGAGCTCCCAAACCAAACCTGGTTGCTGTTTATCAGCAACTCCTCTTTCTCTTGGCCCTTTGGTTGCAGGATTGCTTTAATGATCAGCCCTGAAACTTGCTCCCACAGACTTAGGCTGCTTTAATCACTTGCTGTTTCGAGCCCTTGAGACTTTCCCCATGGCCCAGATGTGTCATTTACAAGACACTGTCCCTTTTGAGAATTATAAGACCAAATCATGTGTTCTGGGTGAGCTAAGTGTTTATCCCCTGACTTTTCCCTGCTGGGTCACCCTGGGGAGCAGGTAACCCGTGCACCTCAGCACTGCCCCAGGACAGGTGGAATGAGCAGTTTGCAGGGAAGGCAGATGGCTGGGCGGGTGGGCGTGGCATTTCCCCTGTAGCCTTTCTACCTTCTCATGGCTGAGGCTCATGGCCTTCTGTGTGCAGAGGGAAGATGGTTTGAACTGCGGTTTCGCCCAGGTCCCTACAGCACACGAAGCCATTCAGCGTTGTTAAAGCCACCTTGCAAAGCCCTGGTGGAGCACAAATCTCTGGATGCCGCTGGGCAAGAAGTTCCCACTGTCTGATGACAGGAGGAGCAGAGAGCAGATCCCCTCTCCCTGCACCATTCACAGACAGTAAGCCAGTGTCACTGGTCTGTTTCATTTGCCTTTCTCTTTGTGGCATCCAGAGTGATCCTTTAAAGATGATAAACTGAGCCTCACACCCATTCTTCCTTCTCGCAGTTTAACCTCCCTCTAGTGGTTTCGATTGTTCTAGAATTAAATCCAAGCTTTCACCATAGACTAGCTCCTGCCTATTTCTCTAAAGCCATCTCACACCATTCTTGTCCAGCTTTCTTTCAGTTCCTGAAATAAACCCAACTTGGTTCCACCTCAGGGCCTTTGCACCTGCTCTTCCCACTGCCTGAAATATTCCTGCCTAAGCACCAGTTCATTGCTTTGACAGTCAGGTTTTGTCCTAAAAGTCATCTCTCTGGAAGGGTGACTCTGACTGCCCAATCCAAAGTAGCTCCCAACCTTGAGGGTAGTCAGCTCCTTGCTATATCAGTCTGTTTTATTTTCCTCAAATCATTTATCACTTTCATGGTGCGCACTGCCTAGCTCCCCCTGGGATGCAAGAGGCTCAGAACAGAGACCTTGACTTCCTTGCTCATCCCTCTGTTGCCAGGAATAAAGCAGGTAAACAATAAGTATTTGTCAAATGAGTGAATGCTGCAGAACTGGAAAAACAAATGGAAGTAAAAATATTTTTTAGACAAGGGGTTCTTAAATTAGAGTTCTTGGATATCTGGGCTTCGAGGAGTCCTTGAATGCCCTCTTAAGTTACATGGAAAATTTCCCTTACATGTATTTTTCAGATAAGAGTTTCCACAGCTTGCTTCAGATTCTCAGGGGCTATGACTCCTAAAAGAGAAGATGGACTGGGGCACAGCTTATTAGTAATAGATCCCTGATTTTTACCCAATTGCAGAGACACCTACATTTTCCAGTCTCCCCTTTGACCTTGGGACTAATTCTGACCAAAGGATTGCAGAGAAGCCATAAGTATAACTTTCTCAAGCATCTCTCAAGGAAGGGGGCTTCCCCTTCTGCCTTCTCCCCTTGGGATGTGGAAGTAAAACTGGCGCTCTGGCAGCCATCTTGGATAGTGAGGGGATCATGCTCAGCAGAGGGACAGAACAGAAGCCAGAGAACCAACACCATGGAATCCCACCTCACTCTGGACTCCCTGAAGACTCCTAAACAAGAAGAAAAAAGTCAACGTCTCCCTTGTTTGTGCTTCTGTTATTTAGCCAGGCTATAGTGAGTGGAAATAAGAAGAACTCACTTGCAACCCAACCCAATCCTAATTAACATTCCCACTTTGTTCCAAGTAGTAGAAGGTTATTCTCTTGGGAGAGAAGCAATGTGCTTACCCACATGAACAGACACCATCCAGTGTGCTACTCACACTGCCCTGGTGGTGTCTGAGAGCAATGTTTGAAGGGATAGAGGTGGGGAAAATAAGAAAAAGGTTGTGTATGGAACAGGTGAAATTACTTTCAACCAAAACTTTCAACTTGGGGTCTTACTAGAAGGCCAAATCACAAAAGTAAATAGTACCCGTCTATTGCATTTGATTTATGCTTCCACTATTCAAATGTGCCTTTAATATATGAATTACATTTCCTTTGGGGGGTAGGGGGTGTGCCAGGGATTGAATGCAGGGAGACTCGACCACGGAGCCACATCCCCAGCCCAATTTTGTATGTTATTTAGAGACAGGGTCTCACTGAGTTGCTTAGCACCTTGCTTTTGCTGAGGCTGGCTTTGAACTCTCAATCCTCTTGCCTCACTCTCCCGAGCCACTGGGATTACAGGCATGTGCCATTGTACTCGGCATGGATGACATTTCTAACAACAAGAAAAATCTTTTCCATTATTATTTTTCCACAAAAATAATGAAGCTACCTATGCACATCTGTCTGAATTTCAACAATTATATCAAGCACCTAGCTCTTTTGATTCAGACTTATCTATTAGCAAATGATGAGGCTTTTGGTAAATAGTGGCATCCCACTTGGTGTTGAAATTTAATTTTAACTTTTATGCATTGATTCAGAAGCCAACGACAAGGAGTAATGACATCACCACACAAATTAGGATCATTATCATATATTAAAATATTTCAACCTGATATATTATTAGGAATAACTATCATATTTAAATGAAATTATTGACCCACAGCCATGAAGATACATGGGATTTATTGTATGTTATTTGTGCATAACAAGCTGCTTAATAAATTGTCCATGGAGATTTTCGTAATTTATTAATTGCAACTCAATCAATACAACCACAAATAGAGGACATTATTATTTACCAAGCGAGGTGACGGGAGTAGTTCTGGGAAGTGAAAGTCATCCTGCCTCTGTCCGCCCCACCTTGAGCTAATTGGAAGTGGCTCCACCCTATCTGGGCAGCTGAGCAGCTGCAGAGAAGGGTTTACAGCTCTGCTACCTCGGACCAATCACTGCACTCCTTTGATCTTCATTTTCCTCCACTGCACATAGAGAGAATATTCGTTCTTCTCAGAGATACTGTGCTGATAGAACGGGACAATTTTGCAGTATGTCTGGCAAACACTAAACACTCGCTAAATGCCAGTTACCACCGAAACTGTCATCCCTGTCATTGTCATTCTGAACTGGATTTTCCATAGTGGACTCGAGACATTGTCTGCATTTTGTTTCAGTTTCTAAACCACCACTTGGTTCTTTTTCTGGAGCCTCAAATGGTACTTAAATCATTCAGGACTTTCCTCGTGCACAGGAGTTGAGCTTGGTTGAACCACCAAGTTCACGGTTTATCATTTTCTGAGTTAACATTGTTATTCATTCTAATAATACAGGAATTAAAATGGCTCAAAAAAAAAAAAATGTCTTCTTACATCAGTGCCAGTAGGCACAGCCCACATTATGCTAAATGCCACTCTGGGTCCTTCCCAGAAAATGTTGGCAGCCAAGTTCCCAGAGACGGTCTGCACCCAACAGATAAGATGAGGCAAAGAAAATTGTGCTGGACGAGACCGGTGACCTGCTGCCTTGTGCTTAGCTCACAGCAATCTCACCACCACTTACTGATCACTTACTATGTTCCAGGCATGATTCTGAATGCCTCACTCAGATTAGCTCATTTAACTTTTGTAACAAATTCTATGAGGGAGCCGCCATGATTATTCCTCTTTACGGCTGAGCAGGCTCAGGCTGGAGGGTTCAAACAACTTGCTTCAAGTCATACACAGTTAGAAATGTCCAGACCCAGGCATCCTGGCTAAACCTATTTTTGACAACACTATGCCATCAAGCTCTAGGAAACTGATAGTCTAAACATCTCAACCTTCATGGATCCTACAGCACCTGCCAGAGACCTCTGAAGAAAGTTTGCAGAGGCAGCTCATTTGACAGCCAAGTTCTCAGGGTGACAGACACACAGGCTTCAAACCCCAGGTCTGCCCCTTACTGCCTTGATTTTTCCTGGTCTCATCTTTCTCATCTGTACAATGGAGATGACAATAGGGTCTGTCTTTAATCTGTACCAAGATTAAATGACACATTGGCATAATGTACTTAGCACAGAGCGTGGTACATAGTTAGTGCTCAATAAATAATTATGCTGATTCATTATTGTCACCTTCCTTGAAAGGAACATTATTAAAAAATAAAAACAGAGGTTGCTATTATGAATCATATCCAGGCTTGAAAAGCACCCCTCTTCCCACATCTGGATGATAAAATGTAATTCTTATGTTGAAAAAATGATTTTTCGGCATGATGTTCTCTATCTGCAATTACATCAAAATCACATTAATTGAGCTATAACGCTGTCAGGCTCAGCAGCTGGAAGGCGCATCCATACATTCTAAAGAGAAGGCCATTAATTCAGCTCTCTACAGTGTAGCAATGAAATTGGGATGTCCGTTCTCCAGCGTGATTTACTGTCTTTCAAGCTGCTTAAGTGGGAACCTCTACAAAAAGATTTAAGTTAAGTGACTCTTGTGCTGCTCTGAAGCTCATTTATTATTGAATTAAGTTTTCATTTCGTTTAAAGGGAATAAAGAAATATAGTTTTATTTGAAACAAGGTAAAACATTTAAAAGAAATCGACTATTATGATCCAGGAAGCCAGTTTATATATCTGCAAATGATCCCACTCTGCTTATGCTCTGCTGAAAAGTCAAATTTAAGCTCATAAATATTACTAATATGCATATAATTTGAGACTTTTGCATGAGAGCTCACCCTTCCTTTTCCTATTCTGTCATTCCTCTCTTTTAAAATTTTTTTATCTTCTTTTTTTTTAAATCCTGGGTGTTGCTGGAGGAAATGAGCTGGAGGAAAAAACAGGCAGGAATAAACCTTCATTTTTGAAAAGTCTAGAATTTCTTTATGACATGGAGGGAAAGGCAGAAAGATGTGACCGAGAGGCAGGGAGATACATGTTGCAGGGTATCAGCGTGTGGCAGAAAAATCAAGATAGGTAGACATCTAGTATGAAAAGATTTACAGCATCCTGGTCCCCAGATGAATCCTGTGTGGCAGGCAAATGGAGAATAATTCTCTACTAGTGGAGTATGCATAACTTCAGTGCCAAATTATCAGCCCTTGTATCAGGCACCGGGTGACAAAAGCCCCATTAGAATTAGTGACCCTGTCTGTCCCCCGTCCAGATAAAAGAAATGATCTATTTCTACATAATGTTTCCCCTTCTAAGCCTCACACAAAACAGCTAAGAGTAATATTCCCTAGACCGAGAAGTCCCTAAAGAACTAAGCACTTCTGAACAAACTATATTTTTTAAAAATCTGCTAGGACCCCTATAATGGTGTCATTTACACTCCAGTCACATGTGTCTACAGCACAAGACCCTTCATAATTAGGTATATACACTATACCAGCTCACTGCCTAATTAGCAAATTATGTTGAAAATAGCATCCTGCTAATTAACGGTTATTATGGCATTTCTGAAGCTGAGGCTTTAATTATCACCAACCTAATGCTTGTGTACGGAGAAAAAAAGTGCCCCCCCTTTTAAATGATCAATAAGTGCAAAAGATTATTATAAGGCAAATCTGCTGACAGCTGATTAATTTGTTTGATGCAAAGTTGCTGCGCGTTTCATATTATTTTATCGGAGTTGCAGGAAAAAGGTACATAATTTGGTTTCATTAGCAACCTCTGCGATTTATCACTAGAAAATGCACCCACCCCCCGTTTTTTGTTGTTTGTTCAATTCCCTCTGTGTTTTTGCCTGTACCAGCATCAAAGTCAAGAGCAGGAAGTTTTAATTAAGTGACACTAATGAGGTCGTTGAAAATGATACTTCAGCAATTCAGCATGCTGTTAAATGTGTTTATTCTATAATGTCATCAAAGGTGATTGTTTTCCCTCGTAATAGATAAAATTCATTACCATAAGCATTGTACTTTTGAGTGTTAGAAATCTGAAATGCAAGTTAGTCAGGTGTATCTGTTGCATTTTTTCCTCCTTTGGCTGCCAATTCAAATTACTGGACCTAAAACAAAACTTCAGCAAACAAGGTTCAGTCTGGTTTGCTTTTCTTCTTCTTCTTCTTTTTTTTTTTTTTTAAGTCTCCCATGTTTAGTAATTAACAGACCCTGCCAGTGAAGAACAGAACAAAATGAGCATGCAAATGACTAATCAAGGAAAGCTGGAATCAATGGGATGGAGGTGAAAACATGTTCCGCTGAGCCTGGCCATTGTGTGGCAAGTTCTGTGGCTCTGGCAACACAGAGGGAGCTGTCCACCTCCCGGCTACACGCCTAGGTGGCCCCACGACAGCGGACGCAGTGTGCTACAATGCAGCGTTTGACTTGAACTAGAAAGGGACATGTTGGGTATGTTTTCCTTTAAAATGGTTCCAGGCTCCCAAATATAATTATGATTGCATGACCCACTTTATGAAATTAATTATCACTTTGTGAGTTTCCACATTACCTTCTTCCTAAGGATTAAAAATTCTATTTCACATTTCTAAAAGATCTAAAGGGGGCAAAATGCCTCTATGGGACAGACAGGACCAAGTGAGCAAAGGGACTGTGTCCAGGTCCACAGAGAGCAGATAACATTGTCACTCCTCGTCATGTCCCCAAAGTCACGCCAAACCATGATTCAAAGTAGCATGGCTCAATTTTCTTAGGTTACTCATTTAATAGCCCATTCTCTTATCTTGCAGAAATTAAAAGTCGTACAATGTTTCTGTGACAGGCTGTTTCTATTTGAATGGGGACGCCATTAGTGACTAAGCTGTGCCCAGCAGACCTTCATCCAGGAGCAGGGCTATTCTCCTGTCTTACCTGGATTTACCCAAAGTAATGATCCCCCACAATCCTGCCCACTTCTAGAGCTGGTTTCTAACGCCCAAGGAAACCTAATGTGACCTGTCATGCTTCAAAACATAAAGCCGTCACTGTACTCACAATGACGCTCTACTCACTCACAGAACCATAAGCATTCACTCCTTTGCTGACTACCCAGTCATGGATCAGGAAAAATAAATTTTAAGTGTTTGCTGGTAAATGGATGGAGATGGAGAATATCATACTTAGCAAAATAAGCCAAACCCAAAAAACCAAAGGCCGAATATTTTCTCTGATATGTGGATCCTAATTCACAATAAAGGGTGGGGATAGGGAAGAATAGAGTTACTTTATATTAGGTAGAGGGGAGTGAAGGGTGAGGAAGGGGTAAGAGGTAGGAAGGATAGTAGAGTGAGACAGACATTATTACCTCATGCACATATATGACTGCATGACTGATGTGATCCTACAATATGCACAATCAGAAATATGAGAAATTACACACCATTTATGTATGATCTATCAAAATGTATAAATGCATTCTACTGTCATGGACTAATTAGAACAAGTAAAAAAAATTAAAAATGTAAAAAACTAAAAGAAAAAAGTGAAGGACTTTTTCAAGATAATTGTCTTAATTACCATGACTGAAAAATAAAAATTATTATCCTACCTCCCTACAACCCTGGGTGGAATTGGTTTGATTCTGGTGCCGGGGGCTGGATTAGACACCTCATGGAGTTTTTCAAGCCACTTTCAAAGTCTAAACATCTCAAAAAATTTAAACATCAGTGCTATGGAGTAAGTCAAACTTGGACTCCTCTTGTCAATTTTCAGCCAGTTAGTTGCAGAGGAAGTCAAAAATGTTCTGGTAGAAGATAGAAGTCCAAGAGATCATGTGCTATTTCCTGGAGGTTTGAGCATAGGAAAGGCAGGAGGGGGGTCTTACGTGGTGACCCGGCTCTCTATTCCCATCCAGTGCATGAACATAACTGTAGCACCTGCAGCCAGAAGCCCGAGGGCGGCCAATGCTGCAGGAGGCTATGAAGTATTGACTTCACCTTCTAGAAGCAGAAGCATCTACAAATTAAGAAAAGGATGATTCTGGAAGAACCAGATGCCTTTGCCAATTTTTGGTTTATTGCCTGAATTTAAAATTCTGCTTTTTTTCACTTTTTTTTTTTTTTTTTTTTTTTTTTTTTTTTTTTGCACCTTAGCTGTAGCAACCACTCAGATGCTCCTTCATAAAATGGCAAATATGCCCTTAGCTGAGAGCATCCAGTGCCAGGGAGGAGGCAGTGAGATGAGCACCAGGTGAGTGGAAGATGGCTAGAGAGGAAGCACACACTTTCCCTCTAGAAAGTGCTGTGGCATTGCATCAGGACTTAAAAAACATTCGCATCCTGTGATCCTGTAATTGCACTTCAAAGAATCCATCATAAGCAAATCAGAGATGCTCATCAAGGCATTATTTATAATAATGAAAAATTAAAAGCTCAACATCTAACTTGGCAGATTGGTTAAATAAATGAAGATACATCCACATGATATAATATTATACAGTCATTAAAAACATGTACTCAAGGACTACATACTAATGAAAGTAACAACAAAGGAGAGGTTAAGATGCAACATGGGCTGTATAGATAGAGATACAGAGAGATATGGGAGGTCTTCACATGCACGTGTTTCAATGCATCTACTTATGTAAGCATTTAAAAAGAGTAGAAAACAAATATCAAAGCATGAAGAGTGGTTATCTCAGGAAGGTGAAATGAAAGGTAATTTCAATGTTTATACATTGTAAAGTTATTCATTTTTAAGTATTAAAATTATAAAATAATTCTACCATGCATCTCTTTTAGGATGCTCTCAGATATTACTAGGAATTGTCTATTATGGTTTAGTGCATAATTATAACATTATACAATTTATAATGCAATCAGTCCAAACATTCTTCCTTCATTAGTTTCAGATCTATTCAACCAGATGAGGCTCAGAAATGTTGGAAATTGTGCTCACAAGGCTCACAGGACAGAACTTCCAGAACACTCCTTTGAAAGATATTCTTGAGGCTGGGGGAGTAGCTCAGTGGTGGAGCGTTGACCTAGCATGCACCAAGGCCCCAGGTTCAATCCCTGACACTGCAAAAAAAAATTTTTTTAAAGATACTCCCCAGACTTCATAACCAAAGTAGTAACCTCAGTTTGTATAAAGTGTCCTGCAGGTTCAAACAAGGCAAAAGTGCAACGTCTGAAGTTCCCGATCATTTCACACCACTGTCCAGGATCGACAGGGGTGCATATTTTCCTTAAGTTTCACTGACTTATTTTAGAGAGCAGCAGACACTTTGTTCTCTGATACTGCAGAACTCTGGGGCCATTTTTGCTTCCCAGTCAGATTAACAAGTTTGCATTGGGCTCAGGACACAAGGCTTATCTTTTGTTTTTGTTTGTTTTGTCCCTAATCAGTGAGAAACCGACAATAGATATAGGTTGGGTATTATTTAAATCTTAAAAAACATTTTGATGTGTCATTAAGCCTTTTTTACTGGGGTTATTTTTCTAAGGGAAAATGTTTTCTCCTCCAGGAAGAGGGGACACTCCACCTGCAGGTGGAATTGCCACACTAGACGGCCATAGCCCTTCCAAAGGACATGATTACAACTGAAAAGCAGGCACGGACAGAGGTGCACAATACATGCTACCTTGTCAGCTGGAGAGGAGAGGATCAATAAATTGTTTGCCTAACATTTCCCAATCACATTCTTAATACAAGCAGGTTTACATGGGCTTTGAGGATGCTCAGAAAAATCACATATTTTTTTTTCCCTAATGGAGAGTAAATTAAATAAACTCATCAAAGGATTCGTGGGTTGTTTGTTTGTTTGTTTGTTTTAATATTTTGAAAGTCATGAGGAGGAAAGAGAGCTGAGAACAGAGACCTGGGTTTGCATGTCCATCCTGTTACTAATGGGTCTGTCAGTTCAAGCAAGTGACTTAGCCTCTCCAAGCTGACGGTCCCTTATCTTATTTCTCAAAAGGTGTGGAAAGGCTAGGTATCCTAACACAAAGCTAGAAAAACAGTAGATGTTTAATATTAGTTTTTTATTATAAACACCTACAAAGAAACAAATTGGATCTATTCATATGTCAAAAGGAAAGAGTCTTTCAAACCATACACTTTTTAAGAAACAGCTTACTCTTCACTTTAAGCCTATACAGAAAGACAACCTGTATTGACATCACAAAGTTTTAGTGACTCTCTTTTGTGTTTTGCTCTTGGATTAAATCCTACAAAAATAAGGCTCACTCTCTCTCACTGCCTGTCCTACTACTGAAAACAAGGTATCCAACATCATAAAATGGAACTTCAGGGAGATTTCACCGGGTCCAATACACACAAGGTAATGAGAATGTGTATGGTGTCAGGTTATGAAAGTGGATGAGGCATGATTGCCAGGTACTTGGGATAAGTCTGAGGACGACACAGACTCTCCTGAATGGCTATCGAGACTCTCACTTTAGATCCATACGTCCTTCATTTAACCACTGAAAGACTAGTGCAGTAGAGTGCACCTCACACTCATGCACACACACAAAAGCAAGCCCACCATCACCTTAAAGTTACCTGGAGGATTAGTATCCTGTACAAATACAGAAATAAAAGGGGAGATCATTTGGAAGTCAAAGAGAAAGACAGCTTCCACTGTAAGAGATCCGAGACCATCCTTTTTCTTCCTCTTTCCCCAACTCTCAAGTTCAACAGTTTTTCCATAGTTTAAATAAGTCATTCAAATTCCAACCCTCAAACAGGCCTTGCAGTGGGCAGGGATGAATATTTGGAAAGAGTGCAGACGATGGCATCGAACCTGAATGAGAATTCCCGAAGTTATTTAGTCAAATAACCTCAGTGTCCTTTGTACGTTTTTGTGAAGATCAAATGAAGTGGTGCATGGAAAGTGTTAGCTTAGCTTTTGGCACCTACTGTTTACTAAATGCTGTTGCTGGAGAAAGCTATAAGAAAAATCATAGCCTGACTCTGCACTAAATGCTTTGTATATGTGACCGTACTCCTAACAAGTCTGTAAGAGCTATATTATTATTATCCCCATTTTACAGAAGAGGAAACAAAACCCCTCAAGGCTAATTTGACCAAGATTCAATAAGAAAGCATTCAAGCCAGCATGCAACTAGGCAGGCTGCCCCACTATCAACCTAAGACGACAATGGCTACCCTATGTGTTCTTAAACTGTTAGAAAGAAACCAGTGATACTAGTGTTTACCTTTATTAAAAGGATGGGTCCTGTTCTGCCTGGTCTCATTGCCAGTCCCTTGGCAGAAAAGCACCCTTTATCCAGCTCCCTGACTCTCACCGCACTTCCCTGCCCCAGAGGAGATGAGGGTGAGGGATTTGCTACAGGCACTTGCAGGCAGCTGCTGGTCAGAGGCTGAGCTTCAAGGGCATAGGGAAGGTGAACTCCAAGAACACAGCTCATGGGCACCACGGAGCTGAGGTCACATTCCAGAGTCATGACACAAATACGCTTACTGCAGCATGGACCTTCCACTTGCCCAGTAAGCCTCCTGGGAGGCTGAGGCAGAGGTGCTGCTGTCCCACTCATGGATTAGCAAGAGAGAAGCAGGGCAGGCCAGCTGGTAGCTCACCCCACATCCACGGCTGCTGGTCCTCCCTGTGCACATGTGTGCACACACACTCACTCACTCACCATGCTTGTGGTTACATAAAAGGGTAAGCAGGAGGAAAACTAGACTCACCCCCCCAAAAGGCATTTATAAATGGGTAGCATATACCAAAAGGCAAACTAACATTAGTATCTTCTTCCCTTTAGTGACTCTATTAAAAACAATCATTCCATCAATACAACTAGCTTTCTAGGTCAAAGCACATTTACACAACAGAATAATTCTCACCCCCCAGAAGTGAAAAAGTGTCACAAGTGGTGGCCAAAAGTCTGCCAAACACCCAGAGGTTTTCCAAATATCTAGATGATTTATGTTTCACCTTGATCCAGCCACTTTGCACTGGACAGCTATTTTCTGAACTACAGCAGATCCCTCTGCCCCTGAACAGTCCAAGTAGATACACCGGTCAAGTTACATGATGCTACTGGATTTTTAAAGGAGAAACTTGGTTTTCCATCCTCTTCCTCATGCCACCAACATAATAAAAAAAACTATCTCTGTGTGCCCCCAGGGTATCTAATAGTATAGAATACCTCGCTGATTCCATTCTTGGTTTTTGACAGCCAGCACAGGGAAGGTGACATGAGGTAGAAAATGAGAATGATCTTTGATTTGCCTCCCCTGTTTCCCCTCTCAGCTGATCATGAACCAGGCACAGGAGAGCAGACCCTAGAGGTAAAATGTCTCCATTCCACCCTGACCACCTGTGTAACTTCAGGTCATTTGCTTCACATCCTGAAGATGTGGTCTCCTTCCTGGTAAGTGGAGGTGAAAATCGTGCCTGGAGTTGTTGTAAAGACTTAATGGGTGACGCACAGGAAGTGCTGAGCACATGGGCTGAGGTACCTAGGTGCGTCATAGCCAGGTTCCTAGGACAAGGAAGGCGTGTGCTAGTGCCACATCATTCCCGCACACGTCTGCTCCAGTCTCTATCTCTGGCTCTGCCTGGGTTTCCTCCTCCGTGCTGGCAACTTCACGAGGTCAACAACTGGTCTTGTGGTTTTAACCTCTTGGTCTTCCATTTCCCCATGAACAGAGGAGGTGCTCAAGAAAGGTTTGCTGCGGGAGTAAATGAATAAAATCGAGAACAGGAAGCGTCATGAAAGCGGTCCCTGCAGAAATGCCACAGTAACTCAGAGCAAGGAGGGAATATTTTCATCTGGTTATACCAAAGTGGAGCGGGGAGATCAAAGGAAGGGTCTGGAGGAGAGAGACCGCCAGCTTGGCCTTGGGGAGTAGGCTGGGTTCAGCGAGACTGACTGGGGAGGACCGTCCTCATCCCTCCGTGGCCTAAATGTGTGCTTCCTCTGCCCTTGTGGTACAATGAAGTACAGGTGCCTGAATATCGGGCGACCGGGGGCGGTACTTTTTCCTTACACTCAAACTCATTTTTCTCTGAAGTGCCCGGAGTCCTATCATAGGGAGTTCACATCAGCTCTGTCTTTCAAAGAGATTTTTATTTTCCACCCAACCTGGTTTAGCATCCTTGAGAAGGTCCTCCATATAAAAGATGAATAAATAATCTAGTGAGGAAGCCCAGGATTCATTCTGGGCCCTTCAGTACCCCTGAAAGAAATAGGCAAATTGGACAGAAATCAAAGCAAGGAAGCCACGAGGATTAAAGAGAACAGAAGCAGGAGCTACTTATAAGGGATCCCGCAGCACCAGCCGGAATAAGCAAAGCTCAGGGATGACAAAAAGAACCGAGGATCAAATGCTGTCCCTGAGCTAGGGTGCAGGCACACCGATGAAGAGGAAGAATTGCTCAGGGTCACGCGAAGGGGTAGAGCAGAGAGGAATGGGATGTAATTAGAGAAAGGACAGCTCGGGCTGAATATCGGGGCAGCCTCCTCAGGAGCGGGCTCTATTTGAGTGCACGGTGGCTTCCCAAGGGAGGCGTGGAAGCCCCATCGCTCGAGGTGCATAAAGCCACTGGACAAAGAGCTGAGAAAGAGTGTGAGGAATAATCTGCCTGGGCAGGGGGTGGGACAGGTGACCTCACAGGGCTGCGCGGCTCCACACTTCAATGACACGTCAAGATGTATTTCATCAGGCGCCCACTGGCGAAAGCCTAAAGCGGTGTCCCCCCCACACGCCCCCTAGGCCATTGTGCTTCCTCAATGCACCACTCAAGAAACATCCCCCTTGGCTTCAAGAGACCCTCCACGGCTCCTTGCTGCCAGCAAGGGCCCTGAGAATGATACCTCACAGAGGACCCGGCGGGTTCACACTTGAAGGCAAAATGCAGCTTTGAAGGAGGAATTTCAACTCTGGCTCAAGTGCCTTACCTTACTCTTTGCTCCTGGAGTCTGGATACTTTTGTTTTTTTGTTTTGTTTTATGGTCTTTTTTTTTTTTTCAAAACCCTTTTTAATTCAAAAGAAAGTTATTATCCTTACTGTAGGATCTTGAATACCAATATAAGATGGTGATGTTTTATGTTCTCTGAATGATCCCTTTTGCTCTCAGGAAGCAAGTCCAACATTTCTAACTTAGACTTAGTGCCCTCCAGGCCTTGGCCTGTGGCCACCTGTGTCTCACCTTACCCTCCTGCTCCCCTCTGCCCTGTGCCCGAGCATCAGAAGCTATTCAGGGGTTCACAAATAGGCTGTGCGTCTTCCTCCTCCAGGACTTGTCTTTGCTTTCCCTGTGTCCCCAACACACACATGCTCTCTCCATCTTTATCACTTAATCTGCTTGGGCTGTCATAACAGAACACAACAGACCTGGTGGTATATAAGCAACAGGAATATATTTCTCACAGTTCTGGAGGCTGGAAGTCCAAGATCAGGATGTCAGCAAAGTGGGCTCTCTTGCTAGCCTGCAGATGGCTGCCTTCTTCCTGCCTCCTCACACAGCAAAAGGGAGAAAGCTCTAGTCTCTCTTCTCTTTATAAAGACACTAATTTCATGATGAGGGCTTCATGTCATGCCCTTATCTAAACCTAATGAACCCGAAAGATCTCACCTAATACAATCGCATTGCAGGTTAGAGCATAAACATATGAATTTGGTCAATAACATTCCAAACCTCTGCTTTTTTCAAACCTAGCCCTAAGTGTTAGCTTCAGGAAATCCTTCCAATCTGCTGAAGGCAGGGCTAGCCCTTCTAATAAGTATCCCCAGCATGCTAGACATAGTGTGGGATGGCTTTATACAGCATGTTTTCTTGTCCAACTTCCTCTCCAGTCATCCCCTCTGTAACTCTGAGACCTGGCATGCAAGGTGTTCTTTCACAGGTAAATGAATCAATCAGAAACATGTTATATGGGTCTATGGGCCTTGGGTGCTGCTCACAGGCCTCACATGTACCTGAGGGCTTATCCTGGGCAAGACAAAGGTTGAGCCTTCTGAAAACACAAAGATGAACTCAAAACTAAACAGAGAGACTAGACAGGGAGAGAAGATAAACATGCAAACACTCCATACTTCAAAGTACAATGCTGAAAGTGCCAGGAGACATGGAAACATGCGCATTTTGGAAATTCAGAGGTAGACAGACATTTCCAGCTGCCCTAGGGACAAGAGCAGGGATGTCTTCCTGGAAAAGGCTGGTAGAATGATCAGAGGTTGGGCGTTCCAGAGGGAGGAAGCAGAATAAGCCAGGGCATGGAAGCTGGAAACCTCCAGCACCCAGGCTCAGTAATGGAATTAAATTCAAATTTAATTATAGGAAAGCTACAGGACCACAAAATAACTTGAATGTCCAAGTCTGGACTTTATTATGTACATAGGGAAGTGACATAATTAGACTTTGCTCCATAGTAAGATTTGGTAGAAAGGGAATATGTTATAGTTTGGGGGGGGGGGGGGGAACCTAGTCTTCTACTTTTTAAACGACCCATCAGTGTATAGTCAGCAATCATGGGAGGTCATCCATGTCTTATTTCCTGAGGGGGAGAGGCTATGAAGTCACCCACCAAACTGCCATGATGGAATTCTGCCCTGTGACCTGCAGAGCCCAGGATCTCCTACCAGGATCAACTACCAAGCTAAAGAAAGCCCTGTGTGATGGAGTCTGAATATTCTAATTCAGAATTCTGCTTTGGTCTCAAGGAATACACACCTCTTATCAGCCTCCTCATTCAAGTCTTTGCCCAGGTGCTTCCTGGTCTCCTTGCAACTGCAATGCCTTCACGAGCTCAGGTGTTTCATTTACCTAGCTGGTAACTACAGCACCTGTTTGCCCTGGTGCTCCTTGGAAGGATGTCCCTTGTTCCCACTTCTACTTAGCAGAATTGCCATCTGCAACCTTTGCTGGTGAAAGAACTAGAAGGCAACTACCCAGACAGGAGGGTAGTGATAACACCTGCAAATTGCTTCACTGGAAGAGAAGCGAAGGACACAGAGATCACTCCCAGGGTGGTTCCTCAGTCCACACACCTGCTGAAACCAAAGTGTAAGATTCGTGAAGGAATGGGAAAGCCCTACATCAGGACAGCAATGAGTCTGGGGTTGGTAACGACTGCAATAGCATCTATTGCCATTTGGAGAACAACACGATTGTAGGCCATGGGAATACAGTTTTCTCTAATGCTCTGAAGTTAAGTACTGTTGACCCAATGGGAAGGATCAGGAAACAAAAGCTTAGCAGGCAAAATAACTTCCCCGAGGCAAGACAGCTGGCAAGTGGTGAGACTGGGATTTAAACGGTTGCTTGTCTGACACCAAAGCCCAGGCTCCCAATCATTCTGCTATACTATGTGGTTGCTGTATTCCCTAGAACATTCTTGGGGAGACAAAGAAGACAGGAAGTTTAAACAATACACACTCGCTCTAATCTTTTATTAGGATAGGAGATGAATCAGGCTCTTTCCACACAGTTAGTCTTCTGCCCCCTACTGGTCAAATGGGGGATGGACTCCAACCACAAGTGAATCCCCAGCTAGGACACTTCCAGTGAACCACCCCTGGAATAAACCCACTGCAAATGAAAGGATGGCTACGTATGGATTGAAACCAATTATTATTATAATCATTATCCATGTAACGTGGGTAGGAGACAGCTCCTGACAGCTTTCTGTGAAAAGTTATGCCTGTCTGACTGAACAGAAGTTAATTGAAAATGTCAACTACCTTGAAGACCATTAGGGTGAAGCTCCTAGCTTTGAGGAAAGACAGAACTGAAAACAATCATCTGTTGCTGACTACAAGAGGTTGTATTGGGGTGGACAGAAAATAAAAAGGATGAACACTCTGTACTTGGGCTTTCTGTAAGCCACTCAAACACCAATTCTTCAGATTTGCTGTGAGTCAAAGAGACACTCATTCCAGACACATTTTGGGAAGAATGAGAATGCAGGAGACTGGACCCAAACAATGAGGACTGGACAGGTCCAGTTGGGACCTTGTGCAAAGAGAGCAAACCTCCTCCCAAGCATGATTTCTTGCAGCAAAAAATTCACCTTGTCTGAGGCAAAGCAACCAGTGAAACAGAACCAGCCACAGTAGAAGCTTAAGACCCTAAGTCTCTACAGAGCCACACACCTGCCCTGTCTTCCGTCCTCCTCCTCCTCCCCCACTCCTACACACACACACACACACACACACACACACACATACACACTAGAGGGACACAAAGCCACCCTCCTGCACATGAGCATGCACGCACATACCATCACGATTTCCACTGAATTATCCAAACTTAGCAGCTTGTGGGATCAGAGATCCTTGATCCCAGATCTTAAGAGTCTCAGAGTCTTAGTATAGCTGCAAATAGTTTCCAGCTGATATTTCTCTAGTACTTTTTGAGGAAACAAAAGCATGTGACTACTAGAGAAAAGATGTGTTTTGTAAATATGCAATCTTTCCACTGGAGATGCTTAAAATAAGAAGGGAAGAAGGAGGTAAAAATTCAGATAATAGCACATAGAGTTTTAGGGAATTACTCTGAGAAACTGGGCTCTCTAAAACAATATAAAATCCTTTCTTCTCATTAGGAAGCAGTGTCCTAAGCTATCACCCAGTTGAGCACAGGATCACTGTTTGCATATACCCACCCTCTGGTAAAATACCAGGTACATCAACCATAAAATCACCAACTAGTTGTCAGGGCCTTTGCTCTGGACTTAGAATCACCATGTTCATTTCCAGGTTCTACCACTGACCTGTTGCACAACCTTGGGTCTCAGTGACTTTATTTATAAATTGGGGATAACAGAAACAGTTAGAGCCCCACAGGAAAAAAGCACTTAGTGCGGTATAAGCCTCAATAAACGTGAGCTGACATTCACACTGCATGTTGCTGAACTTCACCAAACATCAGGACTGAGTAAGTGGAGCTGGAATCCTAGTTAGCAGAATTCCAAACAGAGGTTTTCATTTCAAATACAAGGAAATAGGGACCCAGGGAAGGTTTCCCAAGGAGTGATATGATGTGATAGAGGCCTTTAAGGCAGTCAGTGGGATTTAATATACCATAAGGAAGAAATGCTGAGCACAGCAGCCATGTAGAATGTCTCCCCACCATCCAGGGCAGACCCCACCTTCTCCAGATGAGAATGATAAGTGGCAAAAGCAAGGGAAGTAAATGTCTTGACAAGAGTGTTCTCAAAGAAGTAGGAGGAAGAGGAGAAAGGAGGGGAGGAAAGAAAAAGAGGGGAGGAAAGAGAGAGGACATGGAGGGAGGGAGCAGGAGAAAGAGAGAGAGAGATTACAGAGAGAGAGAGACAAGAAAGAAATAAGGAAGGAAGGAAGGAAGGAAGAGGAAGGATGGGTAAGGGAAGAAAGCGAGCTGAAGGGAAGGAGAGAGGAAAGGAGGGAGAGAGAAAGTGAGGAAGAAAAAAAGAAAAGAGAAAAAAAAAGACTGTTCCAGATGACTGACCAGAAGGACTAATGGTGAGTCAAAGTGAATCCAGGGCAGTCATCTGACAAATAGAACCTCCTGTCCATCAAGGGGTCACATTCATGCAAAAGGTAGCCAGAATGACACACAGACTAGTCATCCTTCTAACTAGACAGTCTTCAGGGAACCTTCAGGGCTGACTCAGAGTCTAAAAGTCCTGGTGCTCATTCGATTGCTTCGTTTAGCAAGTGTTAAACGAAGATCCACGGGGGATCCACCGTGTCTGTGGCACTGTGCTAGGCTCTGAGGACAGAGTGAGGAGAGGCAAGACACTGCTCTCTGGGAACCTACAATGTAACGCGGTAGATAGCCATAAAATAATGAGTCACAGAAATAAGTGACCCCAGTTGTGATATGTGTTATAAGGGGCACTCCCGGTTAGTTCCCAATTCCTCGGGAAAGGGTCCTAAGCAGAACAGCTCTCTCATGGCACCCACATACAAAGCCTCTTAGAAACTTTCCAGAAGCAATGGGGGCCCCAGAAGAGGAAGGCACACTTCACCTAAGAGCACGCTCACGTCTGTTCTGAGGAGAAGCCTGTGTTCCTGGCTTCTCCTCATCCTAGCTGAAACTGGAAATGGAGTGGGAGAAACAAAGGGATTCTTGAACGGTGAAGAACACCCTGGAATATTCTACGCAGCACAACTGCTGTAAGTTATGGTCAGTCAAATCAGGTATCATCACATGTCTCATGATCTACAGAAAAGGACAATATGAAAAATCAGCAGTAGAAAATTCTGGATCCTCACCCCCACTCCTATCTTATGCAGAGAAAGACATCACTGGTTTTATCATCACACTAGTTTCCTCTGAACCCGGGTTCTGCCTTCCTGTACTTCCCCATGAAGCCACAAGTCAGAGATTTGTGTAAGTGGGAGAGACAGGACTTATTTGAAATTCATCAGTTATTAAGAAGCTTTCTAATCTACACCATGACAATCTATAATTCTAGAGCTTGGGAGGTACACAGAGGGATCGCAGCCAACAGAAATGGTAAAGGAGAAGTAATCACATCAGAGCAAAGCTAAATATGAAAGCAAAGACTTGAGATGAAAAAAATCCTTCCCCTCATATGTAGACGGGGGGGGGGGGGGGGGGTGAACAGCCCCAGTGTGGATCAGTCTATTTGAAAAGGTCTTATTAAATAACTCAAGCACCCTGACTCCACCAAAACCCAGCTTTTGCCTAGAAAGCACAAGTTCCCTCCATATTTTTTCTCTAGAACTATAATAAAAAAGTTAAAATGTCCTGAAGAACGTCTAATGATCTTTTAGTACATAACCCCTCCATTCCTGGAGGGTGAATGTGCTTCCCGGGAACTATGCAGGAGTTCAAAGCGACACCGTCTCAGGAACACAGATGTTCCAGTCGTCCCAGGGACGGGGAGGTGTTGCCCGTGGTGTCAAACACTCCAGACCCGGTCCTCATTCTTCGCTGGGGGCCATCTGGGTTGTTCACACACAACTGCCTGCCTGAGTGATGTCAGGGGAGGCCTGAGGGCAGGCTGGTGGCAGCCTCTGCTTAGCCAAAGGACAGGAGGCAGGTTCACCACGAGATATAAATAGAGCCACAGGGCCCTTCATGAGCCATGTACACTGAAATGCTAAAAGCAGAAACATACACCGTGGCCGCCTGCATCACACGCTGTGGGGTCCAAACTGCCTAAAATGGCTCTCAGAAGCAGAAGTCTTTCTGAGATTGCTTCTTGGGTGTGTTATTTTTATCCATTCCACTGGGATTATGCATGGCCTAGAATCCCAGCTTGAAAAGGAAGAGCAAATTTCACACCACCGGCTACCTCTCCTTATTCATCAGTGCTCATCAGAAATCTAGATGTGGCCGCCATTGACGCCCAGAAACCACAATTAAGGCCTGAGAGGAGGACAGTGTGTGCCAAATGGGCCCTCAGCAGCTTCCTTCATGCTCCAGCCCGGCTCAGCAGCTCTGCCTTTGACTGACATGTGACATTCTTGTCTTCGTGGACAGAGAAGCCAAGCTCTCGATGGTTATCGACATCAGAAAATGTCATGTCTGAAAATGCTTCGGCTGGGCCTTTCTCCCCCACTTCCCTCCCTGCCTCCTGCCCCTCGGTTTATTTTAATTATACAATGAAAACTCTCCAGTGTGGAATGGCTGCCTGCTGTATCACACAAGCCCCTAATTGTACTCCGGAGTTGGATCGTGGCATTTTATCACCCTGCAACAGTAAAAGGCATATTTGCCACAAGAGTCGGTTGTAGAGGATTTTCTGGAAATGCCAATGGACTTCAAGGCCCCTCCTTTCTTACACCAGACATGTGTGATTCCTGTCCATGTGGACAGAAGAATACTACCTTATGCCCCTTCTCTCATACCTTTTCCCACTCTCCTTACAATCCCACACGGTTCTCCAACTTATATATCCATGAATATGAATGCTCTGATCCATAATCACTTGTCTCTTATCAATCCATGAAAGTATCTTGAGCAGGTTTCGCTTTTGTATTAGCGTAGTTCCCACAGCCCTCTGGTGCCCATTCATCACTCTTCCTGCTCTTTAAAACATTTTAATCAGAGAAAAGGACCAATCCCAACAGAAAAACTCAGATTATAGGCTGTTTCCAAAAGAGGCCTTCCACTCCACGATAAGCAACTTCCTAGAGGACAAAAAGTGACATGTCCAGTCTAGACATGACTGGCCATTCTGGATCTTGGGTTCAAATGTCTGTCTGTGTCCCCTCCATAAAACAGGACCCCCCCATTTTACGTATCCACTAAATGAATCTTCCCAACCATTAAACTGAGTCACACGTACTTACCCACCTTTAGCCAAGAATCCCGCGCCCTAGCTGTCACATGCTCAGTATTCCTCCCTAATTCACACTAGGCCTCTCCTGGTAGCCACTGTTCCCTGGCTCAATCCAAACCTTGAGGAAAAAGGGCTCGTGTGTTCACTCGGTTCATAAGTCAATCTCCCCGCAGCATCATTTTCACTGGAAAGATCCATGTTATATCACTTTAAGCAATTCCCAGTGGTACGTGGTGGTGCCCGTTCACAGATGTTTCCCTAATACTGCTAAGTAGAATGAAGTCTCAGGTTGGCTTCCACAGAATCAGTGAGCAAAGGAGAAATGGATTACTGATGCTTTTCTATTTCCTGGCCCAGAGGTCTCTAATTAACACTCATGAAACTGGCTTCTCTGGGCACTTTTCCCCATGGCCCTTAGATGTTCTTTGCTTTGGGACCTGGGAAGAAGCAAGGTGTTGTGTAAGAGCAATGTGCATTAATCCTTAGTGGACACACTTAAGAAAAGGTACTCAGGGCAAGCTTAAGCCCAGAGCCAAAAGTCAATGGTCTCCATGCTCCATGGCAACACTGTAGTCAGGCAAAGGTTCCACTATCCCAGCCCATCACTTGCCACTAACTGCCACTGTGTCCAGCCTCCAGAGAACTGAAGAGAAGTTGATTCTGTGCCCAGCCAGTGTCTGGCACAGTGAAGAAGCTTTAAAAAAGTTATTTGGAGATCTAAAAAGAAATACAAGAAGTCTTACTGAGGAAATTGGTACTGTCCTGGGAACCATGAAGACAGCTAGAGAAGTTATTTCCTAATGTCCTGAAAGACAACCTCTGTGGGTAATGTCTTTTACTCTACCAAGAAAAGAAATGGCTATAAGTGAGTGACATGAACTACCTAGATCTCATCTTGGCCAAATGCCATGGAAGTATGCAGAGTTTATTTGGTGGAACTTGTCCAAAAGTCAACCTTTTCTGACCACCCGAACTCACAGACACTTGACCCTCAAATCCCCACATCCCAAGGTAGGAAACTCGAACGTCAACAAGCATGAGGCAGCCAAGGTGCCCAACTGAAGTGCCCGAGCCCAGGTCGCTCCAGTCAGTTGCTGCCATGTGGCAGCAGCAGCCCACATGGCTAGGCCTTCTGATTTTCAACAGATGATGGATCGATTTCAATATAAATCTCCCTATTTCTAAATATTAATTCAAACATGGATAGAAAAAAGCAAAATGCATCTGATTATAATCTGAACCAATGCATGCTTTGTCCTGCTGCAATTCCAAGTTCTCGGACTGGTGTGGCACCAAGTCATGCACTACTTTTGCATGATTTCACTTCTCACTTACCAAGCTGCGACTTCCCAAATTGACTGTAAACACTGCTGACCCTGACACACTTTTGGCTGCATGTGCCCTGCCCTGCCATGCATTTCTCAAACAGGGATTGTCTTCTCCGTTGCCATGTGGAACAACGGCTACAGGCAGATGTAACGTTTCCCAAATGACAAAATGCAAAGTCAAAAGAGGGAACTTGGTGCCAACTTGCGCGGACCCTCCTCCTGCCCTACTCCATTCCCTTTTTCCTGGCAGGTGCACGGTCATAATGGCAATTCCTCATTTAATTGCTAAGTATTTCCACAGCACAGGAAAATCCATCAGGGGCCAGACATGAAGTATGCTAATCCCCCATCTCTCTGATAATGCAGATTCAACGTGGTCTTCTTCCCGCCAATGTGCGTTCATAAATGCCATTAATAGTAATGGGAGTCAAATGCAGAATATGACTCAGTAAGTAGGCTCTAGTGCATGACATATATTCTCAACCACAAGGACAGGCTGCCACACAGCTCACTGCCTTGTACTAAATTAGGGGCTGGTGATTCTCTGATTTGGACCAAGATGGCGATAATGACAAAAAAAAAGGGAAAAACAGCAGTCCCTGTTTTCTGTTTCTCCACTACCAAGACTAGCCGTGACTTTCAGGGCAGAGACAATGAGGAGCTTTGAAGCTTGGAACCAGAGACAGGGTGCAGAAAGAGGCAAACGCCAGGTCTTGGAGGGAATTAATGAAACACAACTAAGCCAGTTCAACGCAGCTGCCCTTCCGTCATCCTGCCCGCTAAAAGACACTGTTAAAACCCCGCTGGCTTTTATTAACAGAAACAAACGAAGTCAACTACGGAGCACTCAGGAGGTTTTCATCCTGAAAGTTCCAGGATGGCTTTGGCAGAATAAAGGTCATATCTCCTAACCATGGTAATGTTCACACAGGAACCTGAGCTTCAGGCAGGGCCAGGCGGGCTTCTCAGTATCCCCCTGCAGAAGGTGTTGCCGATTAAACTATCACATTTCAAAGGGTTCCTTACAGTAAATAGGAAAGAAAGGAAAAAAGAGATCCAGGGCCTTTTGTTAGTCAAAAAGCTAGGGAAAGGCGATAATTAACCCATTTTTGTAGAGAAATCATTTGGACAAAAGTCAAGGGATTTACCACCCTGTCAATTGTTAAGTCTAGATAAGGACATTATATTCCACTGCACAAAGGGCGATGGAGATGGTGAATGGAAAGTAGGCCACTACTACTACTTTACCTCGCATCTGAAAAAAAGACTTTTTTGTCCTCCTGATGGAGTGATGGACTAAAGGATCCCCCCCCCCCTTTTGCACTAAAAACATAACTTCAGAGCCTGGCTTTTGCATTTTGTTAAATATTCAAAGGTATTGTGCAATTAGCATGTCATTAATGAATAATTAATTACAGCTAAAGCAGCCTTCAGATTTTTGCAGCTAAATTATTTAAACAGCAAATATAAGAATACAGTGCAATGTTCTCATTCGGTGTTTTGTTATTGCATTATTTGAAAGAAGCAGCAGTATTACTTTTCATTAGTTGCAAGAATTATGTGCAACAAAAGCTGTTTTCATTTTTTTTCTTACCTAAAAGTTCCTTCATGTGCCCTAAAAGGGAAAATTAATTCAATTCAGATTAGATTTCCTAAGAATTAATTAGCTGCAAATATCTGAAAACTGTGGCTAGGGATATAAGGCTTAGATATCTGGACTTAAAAGAAAAAAGTAAACCTATTTAAACCTGTCCTTTTAAAGGACTCCTGCACAAAAGTACCTTTTTCTAGATATTTGGTTACCACTTTTGAAAGAGGAAACCCGTTAAAAATCCTTTTTTTTTTTTTTAAAGCAAGTGAGTACTACAAAGCCCCCCAACCACCAGCAGCAAATAGGTAAGAGTTAAATAGAAAGCAATTTGTTGCTACTTGCAGACATACATCACTAGTAAGACATGAGTTTATATTTATAAGCTGCACATCTGGGATCAGTTGACTTATCCATCTGCTAACTATACCAGTAAACTATGCCTGGGACCGTCAAACCCTTGCATACATCACAAATTCCTGCTTTAATTGTGTGTTTACGTGGCAAACCTCTGCTTAAGTATATTTTAAGACTGTTTTAAGCAGTTGTAATTGCTCCTTTCTTCTTCATATTAACTCCAACACATTTTGTTTACCATTATGACAGGCCATGATTTTGCAAGCCTCATAGATAAATAAATGCCTGAGATGATCATCCTGCCTGGGAGGACACAGCAGAGGTTTGGAAACTGAAAGCTTTAACCTGTCTGGCCTGAAGAGATAGGCCTCTTTCTCAAAAGTTCATGCCTTGAGTCACAAGTATGTCCAGTTGAATTCTCCACTGTTCTGAACTCAGATAACTGACAATCATCCATTTCCTTTCAGAGGAAAGGATCAGTGCAAAAAAGAGTGAAGTTTTGGGGTGAAGGGTCAAACCACAGTTTAAAAAGATAAAGATGCCACCTGTGGACAACCTTTTTTTCCCCTTAATTAATTTGCTAGAATTCTACATACTAGAGATACACTCAGTCTTAAGGGTTTTATAGTGGGTGGGATTTTCCAAGGCACTGTGGAGCAGATGAGCCAGTGACTTTGGAGCCCCAAAGTCAAAGAAGGATGGAACCTGGAACCTTATGGGATTTTTAACCCATGGTTCCATAAAGAGTTTCATCAGCGAATTAAAAGCAAAGGCTCACAAAAAGAGGAAAAAGAAAAAAAGCTATCTTCCATAATTAGGGAAAAGAATATACACAGTTGTCAGCAGAAATGTGGAATTTTACTCTATTTTTCCCAAACTTGTTTTACATTTGAATGTATAGCAGGATGTCAAACTTCACACCATGCTGTTAAACCACTTCTTGGGTATGGGGAACTGAAAGTCCTATGTACCAGTGTATTATTGTGCTGATGCAAATAGTTAAACTTTTCTACTCGATTAACCATCATTTTCTCAGGGTATTCTGTGCATAGCTTTCAGTTTCCAGCTCCTGGGTAAGTGTTGAGACCAATGTGCCCCTGACAGGTTTGGGGGTGGGGAGGGTGCAGGTTGCCAGCTAAAGACCCACACTGGAGACCAACAGTTACTCTGGAACAATCCAGTTAAATTACAGGATGGTGGTAAACCATGTGCCCAGGCCAAAGAAACTGCCTTATCAGAGACATTAAAATCCAAATGTGCCAGCAATGGTGCCAAATGCACTGTAGGTCTTGCAAACACATAATCTAGGCAAACTGAATTAAACTATAACTGGTTTATAATTAATTTGCTTTTGAAAGTTTTGCCATGAGAAAAAAGACTCCATCCATTTGCAAGGAATTATTCTTAGGGGCGCCTCTGTAGGCAACAGGATCCTATTTGGTATTGATTGCTGGTATTGGTATTGGCTACTAACTAAATGTGGAGGAGGAGAAAAAGTGGGAAGCTGATTCCAGGAACCTCAACCTATCAACCTAGAGGAGTCAGCTAGCAGTGTGGCAGGTGGTATGGTCCCATGTCCTCCCTGACCTCAAAGGCAGACTCCGTTATGTCTGAGATACTTAAAAAATTGGAAGCATATTCCTGTGGTCGGAGCAGTGGCTTTCTGGAATCCATGAGTACAGATTCTTGGGAAGGGTAAAATAGTAAGACACTAAGGCACCAACACCTCCTGTGAATTCACTTTTCAGAGTTTCTTTTTTTTCCCTCTAGGATTTAAGGAGCTGAGCAATGTTGCTGAATGCATACATGTCAAAAGAAAACTGAAATAATGTAAAAGGGAGAAATAACCCTGAAACTTCTCATGTTGTGTGTGCCAAGTGTATTTTTAATCCTGCAATCTTATGGGGGGCGTGGATTGCAGGGAAATAACTGCAGAGTAGAACTAGACAGCAAGTCTTAGGCCTTAGAGCCAGTAACCGGCAAAAGCGGGACTCAAACTCAGGACAGGCCTGGGACTGTAACCCTCTGCATTTCCTATCACCAAGAGCCATGTAATCCTGTTCCTCTCCAGAGCAACTGGCCAGAGAGACCTGAGTGGGACTGATTTTCTAACAAACTAGAACTGCACATTACAATGAATCCAGTCCATTCCCATCTTTCGTGTTAGGAGACTCTACTACAGATCATTTGCAGTTCTTTTAAAGCCAGACAGAATTCTATGAGTTCAGCTCAATATAGTTCCCTCCCAGGTTACACAGTGTTTTCTGATCAAAAATGGGAGTTTCATGAACTGATCTTTTCCACCAGGCTTGGCTGTTCCCAAACTTCGGATCAACCCTCAAAGAGTGAAAGTGTGCTAGCATTGTGGCAAGGCCAGAAGGTGCTGCGGGTTAGATAGCAAGAGAGATGAAGAGCCACGGCATTACTAAGGAAGAGTAATGGTAGTAACAGAGGTCATTCATTTGTTCACGCAACAAGGATTTATTTGTTACCTGGGTAACTTGTTTGTTGTAAACTCCTGCTTGAATGTGCCAGACCAGGTATCAATATGTGTGCTATGTGCTCTGTGTGTGTGTGTGTGTGTGTGTGTGTGTGCACGCACATGGTGTTCAACAAAACAGACTTTTTCTTGGCAGAGCCAAGACTTGAACTCAGCCCAACTCTAGCACACTCTGTTCCACAAGCCTGTATTACCAAGGGAACCTCGACTTTAGAGGGACGTGGCAGTGGTGTGTCACGGACTTTCCAGGCAAATCCTGCACTGCAGTTTCCTTTCAGGGAGATGCAACCTAATGGTCTCCATGTGCGTCATACCAAGAGGAGAATGTAAGCTCCTACCTCAGAAAGGGCATCTGTGTGCTAAAAGAGAATTCCAAAGAAGTTCAAGAAGCTTCTCAAAACTGAAGTTTTAACTGGAAGTTTAAACTTAAAGTGCACACACACACACACACACACACTCCTTCCAGGTATTCCTGCTACAAATATTCCTTGAGAATGTGTTTCACATCTTAAGTCTGCTATCATAGAACAATTCCAAAGGAATGAATCAGGACAGAAGGTTCTAGATGTTATGCACTCACCACCACCATTACCTCTAATGCCTCCACTGCTTCTACTAATAAAAAATGTTAACAGCTCCAAAATGCTCTGTGAGTGCCCTGTGCCAAGGTCTCTGCTGAGTGCTTTACCTACATTACATTATTTACTCTTCACAAGCATCCCGTGGGCTAGATTTGATTATCCCATTTTATAAAAAGAAAACTGAGGTTTCACAAGTTTACACATTCTGAATAGCCATTCAAATGATAGGGAAAGTGTTTGCCAAATCTTTTCTGTTAATGCTGCAATGCCAAGCACTGTGGCACTTGCAAAAAAAAAAAAAAAAATGTATGGGAATTTGAATGGCAAAGATCAAGCCACATAAGGAAGGAAAATTGATGAACAGGAAATCCCAAAAGGGCAGGAAACAAGTCTATTTTGTTGTAAGCTGGGTCTCCAGGGCCTGGCACCCATAGCTGGTCAAGAGGACCATGCTAAATAAACAGTTGGTGATAAATGCAGAAAACAGTGAGTTCCAAGTGAGAATATTGGAACTCTCATGACGTATTATCTCCCAAGTACTCAGTTAATCCAGGTTTAAGAGAAAAATGACCCTGATCCTGAAGGTACCATGGTAAAGCTCCCTGCACCAGGGTGGCTCAGTGAAGCCACAGTTTAATGCCATGTGCTTCTTATTTTCACTGGGTGTGGACACCAGAGGCTGAATCAGAAAATCTCCATTTCTCTTTGTCCACGTTCTGCCACGGATGGTTCCTCTGCCAAACGTTTCAGAGTTACCTTAAAGCCAAACAGTATTTTTCAAGGAAAGCGAAAGGCAAACAGCCATTACCTCTGGTGTCGAAAAATACCAACATCACTCCCAGCTTAAATGCCTTCAAGGAGACCCTCAAATGAAGTAGTCCTTACAACCAATCTGATTTTTCTCGCTCCTCTTTTGTGGAAATAGCCTTTACACCCGACTTAAAGGGGAAAAGGGAAAAAAAAAAATGAGAAGAAAACGTAAAGAAAAAGAAAACCTGCCTGAAATGAAAAATTCCAATCTTGCCTTTGTAAAAATCCTCCAAGCCCAGTGAGCTGCCCCTCCCCCTTGATCCAGGCCTCTGTGTTTCCCAGCAAAGGGGTTAGAAAGCTGTTGAAAAACATTGTCCTGCTGTATTGAGACTGACATCTGACAGAGCTCCGTGGTGTCCTAACTTGGGTGAATTTAAATGACAAGCTTGGCTTTATAAGTCAGGGATCCTCTTTTACAATAGAACAGCATGACTACTGTATGGAAGAGGGGAAAAGAGGAAGAATCAAAGTTTTCTTCAAATCCCCAGTGGTGCCATTGACCTGTCAGGAGGTTGTGACCCGCTCCTGTTAATCCATGCAAATCAGATGCCCGGGATGTGTGCGCTGATTGGAGTACCACACCTTTAAATTCAGGAAGCAGCCTTCGAGTGAGGTTCCTATCACAGAGTGCAGTTCACCTCTCATTTTTTTCTTCTTCAAAAACATGATGACAGCTGACTTCCTTCCCGCCCTGCCCTTGCTCAGTCAGGGAAGACTGTCTGATGGTTTCCTGATTACCATCAAGGCAAAAGCAGCCTGTTTTTCATAGACTAACGCTATTACCTAAATTATAGGCCTGTTGCTCTCAGCATTTTCCCCCCACAGACAGGTTAATATACACATCCCACTGGTATTATTGCTTCGCTAACAGTCACCCAATCATTTTTATAACACAGGGGGTAAAGGCCTGGCATTCCCTGGAACAGGCTTCAGATCCAGATGAGAGAATCTTATAAAACCAGAAACGCTGTTTTCAAACTATCCTATTCAAAACTTAACAACGCTCCCCAGGTTCAATGCCATCTGCCACTCGCATTTTAAACCTCCAGTAATTTCAAGCAGCAGCATTCAGGACAAAAAAAAAAAAAAAAAAAAAAAAAAAAAGGAGATGTTAAGGCTTAAGGCTGGTATCAGGAGTATCAACTCGTGATAGTTCAGGAGCTTCACACACCACTCTGGGTTGCCCCAAAGTCATTTTGAACTGATTATTGATACAGTGTTAAGTGATCAGAATTTTGGGGCATCATAGCAAGGTAATTCAAAATGCTAGTGGGAAGAGGTGTTATGAAAAGTGGGAGGGGGGACTCTAGTAAATCTTCCTTTTCTGAAGTTTAAGGACTCATGAACCATTAACATGTGAATAATAAATATCAGTAACTACTTTGCCAATATTTTTCAAAGTATTATTTCTAACAGCAAAATAAACAAGAATAAACTCAATCAAAATAGGAAAAGCCTACTTCAAGAAAATTAAAGATTTAAGTGGCTAAATATATATATTCAAGTTAGGAAGACTTAATGGCTACACACACACACATACACACATACGCACATATATATATTTAGTCAAGAAGACCTAATATAGTGTAGATGGCAATTTCCCCAATTTTTAATTCAATTTTATTCAATATTCTAAAAGAACTATCTTAACCTAAAAAATGACTGTAATGTTCACATACAAGAATAAATGAGCAATAGTTACAAAAATGGAGGAGGTTATACAATTAAAATACATTGTGCGGCCACAGAAATTGAAGTAGTGCAATAAAGAAATCAGAATATATCAACTGATCAGTGCAATAGAACACAAAGCCTGGGTTTACATATTTTGGGGGTCAATATTTAAAGCAGCAGAAGTGACATCTGCATGGTCCCTGGAGTTCCAGCCTGGGAGACAGTGCCACATACACTCCTTTATGTAGCAGATGCTTTAATTGCTAAAGAAAAACCTGGACCAAAGGGAAGGAAAGGATGAAGAGCTGATGGCAGCAACTATTCACCCAACAGCTTGGAAGCACGTTAAGATTTGATAAGGAGTGAGGCCATATTGAAAGTACCACCTCATGGTCCACCCCATACTTATCAAAAACAGAGGAGGCACTGGAAATCATTAGGAGAAGGTGAGCTGATTTTTTTAAACTCCATTAAAATGTTAATAATTAAGGGAAAAAATAATTGATTGCTATTAGCTAAAGCAACACCAAAAAGTAATTCAAGAAATATTAAAAAGGCTACTTTTAAAAAGTTGACAAAGAACTGAAAGAATGAGGCCAGAATATTAATCTGACCCCAGAGAAGATGTAAAGCTAAGCATAAAAAAATGATATTTTTAAAGGAAATAATTAATAGGATTAAGCACATTAAACATTAAATCTCTGAATGTGAAAAAATTAAAATTGAAGGATAAGTGAGAGGAAAATATTTTTAAAATACATTGTTTTAAAAAAAAAAAATCAGTGGTGCACGCCTGTAATCCCAGCTACCCAGGAGACTCAGGCAGGATTACAAATTCAAGGCAACCGGGCAACTTAACAAGACCTTGTCTAATATAAAAAATGAAAAGCCCCTGGGTTCAATCCCCAATAGCCCCCCAACACACACACACAAAAAGCTCTCTGGTGGTTTTAAAGTACATCCACAGATTATTTAAGAGGTAACACCTCAGCAGGTGGAACTGAATTCCCCTCCCCTAGTGATTTGTTCCTAATAAATGGAATATGGTAGAAATGCAATGCGTAACTTTTCAATATTACACTTAAAGGAGTTTGACTAAAGGAAAAAAAAAATCAGATTGCAATCCAGAGATTTATACACAAGGTGGTTCCTTGTTCCATTTTAACAACTGAGAAAAGAATAAGTGAAAACAGCTAGACATTCTACACCGAAGAAATGGTTAAATACATTATACCCATTGGACATAATGCTATATGATTATTTCAAAAATTAGGAATACATTAAAATGTTCACAATATATTAATTTAAAAAAGCAAGCTATGGTATAATTCAATTTTGTAAATTTACAACTTTAATTCACACAGAGAAAGTATTCTAAAACAGATAAAGAAAATATTAGATTTTTATCAAATCCTAGATAAAAATTAATTTTTGTTTTCCTGTCTGTATATTTTTAAGTTATCTTCAAAGAACTTACGGCGCTCCTTTAATTTACTTTTTAAAAATCATTTTAGGAACAAGAGATAAATGCATGCTTACCACTTACCACCTAGTTAAATTCCCATCTGTGGAAGTCACTTTATCTTAAAAAGAAAAAAATTATTTCTTTGTCTAAGTTTCTGGGAGAAGGAAAGGACTTTCTCAAGAAGAGTAAAAAGTGAAAATCCTAAATCCTGGAAATTCTTTTTCCAAATAAAACAGGGAAGGTTTGATATCTCTTGCATAAACCTGGTGGTTAGTGGCACAAATGCAATAATCGTATTTGCTTATGCCTTGCATCTGTGCCATGCACAGACCAATTAACCATCTTTTCATATCAGTGCTGAAGGTTGCCAGTTGTGACAGATTTGGACTAATGTTGATGGTAGCACACGACTTCATTTAAGTGATCTGATAAAGCCCGTGGCAGCTTGAGGGGCGGTGTACTTCCAAATGTGTAAACAACATTGTCAACAACCAAGCCATCATGTCATCGCAGCCCCCATCTCAGATGTTTTGAAAATCAAAGGGGCATCTCTTGCTTGCCTTCCAGTAAGCCCCAAACAAAATAAAAGATCACTGGAAACTCAGAGTTTCTGATGCACAAGGCTCTGAGGCCAGACCAATAGCGTCACAAAGCGAAGCTGCCCGGTGCAGGCGGTACTGAGACAGGTCCAAGACAGTGTGCCTACCCACAGGCCTATGCCACAGTGTGTCTATGCCCCATGGCCGAATGCAAGGCTTCCTCTGACCATCCCAGTGCTGGGGGCAACCTGTGACTCCCTAGGAAGAGTTCTTAGAGTCACAAAGATTCTCAGTGCTATAACCAGAGTGACTGTAATAAAGCTTTGTTTTGTCAGAATTCAACTTATTACATCTGTTCACTTTCCTCCATAAACCATCTCTGTTTTTGTGTATTGGGGTTATAATTTTTAAAAAGAAAGAAAAGAAAGAGAAAGAATTTTTAAAATCTATAAAACCTGTGTGGACTTATAGAGTAGAGTAAAAAACAATGAATGAGAAGTTCCAGGACCAGGCATAAATACCACCTGGGGGACCAAGTAGCCATAGGCCTTCAGGTCAGCTAGATTATCTCTGTGGCCTCCATTTCCCCTTCTGTAAGGATGGGTTTGATCAGATGGTGATAAGTTCAATTCTGACTCCAAAAGCCCACAATTCCATGATTGAGGGGAAAAACCAAGGAATGTATGAGTCAATTCACATCTAGCTCAACCTCCTTGGCCTACCACAACCAGCCCCAGATCATACTGTTACTTGCCAAAGAGGACCATGGGGGAACTTCACTTCCAAGGCCTTCTTGGCCCAGCAAGGTGTAGCTATAGTAACCTATCTCCTCAACTTTTTGGTGAAGTTGTTACATAGTATTTTTACTTACAGATTGTGGAGATCCATTAATGGATGATACTCAGGAAAGAACTCTCTGATCAAGTGTTGGTCCCACCACAGGAGCACAGATCTAAATTTCCAAAGGAAACTTGGGTCTTCAACCTGCTCAACAGTTTTACACAGTGGTCGCACATTTTCCAGCAGCTTTGAAATGAGACTTTGCTGCTAACTTACACGGAATAACAATATAGACTTCTTTGAAAGTTTTCTCATTTCCAACATCAGATTTCAGTAAGAACAACTTTGGAAGTGATCTCCAAGGCATGCCATAGCTCAAGTTTGGAGAAAACTCCAAAATCCACAACCAGCCTTTTCTCTCCAACTGAAAAAACAGCTTTCCTACCTCTTCTATCAATTGTAGGCTGAAGCCTACCTGTGAAACATGCATCAAACAAAATGAAATCACTTTGGGACAACATTGGGGACCAGGGTTTCCCAAGGTGCTGGCAGTGGTCAATGATCCCTATTTTAACTTGAGGGAAGAGATGAGAAAGATACAGAACCAAGACATTAAAGCTAGACCTGAAAAGGCACCTACACTGGCAATTAATGAAAAATAGCATAGGATGGAAGATCTAACCAAAGGAGGTGGGGACATTTTCCTCTGTACAACTTAATAGTGTGAATTCATCTTAGGGTTTTTCTCCCTTTCCCTCATTCAACATTTATGAATTTCCTCCTTTGAATTCACAAACAAAAATACAAAAACAATAATGTGTTCCCTGCCCTCCAGGGACTTGCTGGTAGAAAAATGCCATATGATGAGTTGTCAGCATGTCCTGTGAACAGTGATCTGAGAAAGGGTAGGATGTTCCCTGTAGACTAAGGTGATGGGTCCAAGAGGCTAGGGTTGAAATTAACCTTGAGGACAAGCCAGAGGCAGCCAGATGAAAGCTGAGGCCAGAGGAAAGCTGAGAAGGACGTCCAAGTTCTAGGGGAAAACAGGTGCAAAGGCAAAAGTAAGCTCAGAACACATGGTAAGCTTGAGTCAGTGTGAGACAGACTAGCAGAGGAGAGCGGAAAGAAGGGAGGCTGGGAGGGACGCCATATGCAAGGATAAAGAACTTGAACTTCTAGCTCTAAAACAATGAGGAGCCAGGCTTGTCCAACTGACCGCCAATTTTAAGCAGGTGAGTGATGTCAGAAAGATCATTCTAGCTACCACACACAACAGATTGAGTATGGTCAAGACTGAAGACCAAGAGAGAGAAAGTTATTCTAGTAATGTGGGTGAGAGACAATAGTGAACTCAATCCAGCCATTCGTCTAGTGGAATGGAATGGAGAGAATGAAACCAACCAGAGCGGTGGTTAAGAAAATCCACAGGTGTGTGGAAACTAGAATTGATAACCCAATAAGGTATCTATAAACTCACCACTTCTAATTAACATTTTGCCAAGCCCAGTAACATCACAGTGTCACCAAAGACCAAGGAGATACTCAAAAGTTGACAGCACCCAAAAAACTGGCAGGTGATCCTCCAAGGTCTTCAAACACGTTTTTAAAGTGCACTTTAAAAACGAAGTGCACTAATTTTCTTTTCTTTTTTTTTTTTTTTTTTTACTGGACCAGCCAACATGGCAGAGTGCTTATTTTGGAGTCTCAACTTTCCATTTCTTACTATACGCATGACATGGCATCTGCCTACAAGTAAAAAAGAATATGCGTTTTCAAGTAATATGACAAATCCTCAAGATGCATAAGGAACTACTAGGCATTTGTCAAACAGATCTGACCTCAGTCAACAGAGATATCTTAAGACATGTTGCATCAAATAAATAATCCAATGTGTCCAAGTATCTGGTAACCAGACTAGAGATGTTGAAAACAGCACTAGACTGTGAGTCAGAAACTTGGGTGTTCAGCTCTGGCTTGTCTCCAAGTAGTTGTGTAAGCTTTGTGCTCTATCTCCTTAACACAAGGGTGACAGAATAAAATACCTTCAAGACTCTTTTCAACCCAAAGTTTCTAAGATCCACCTCCATCTCCATATTTTATGATGGTTTTCTAATTTGTGTGGCCACAAAATCCTTGTGGCAGAAAAGCTCTAAAGTGGAATTTCAAATCTCCCATCCCCTCTGCAACAATCCTCTTACATCTTTCATACATATTGTTTGTTTGAAGAAAGGTTATTTAAAAAAAAAAAAAAAAGCTTGTATACTTGTGCCCAGTGGATTTGCCTATTTTCTTAAAGATCCCAATTGTACTTTTCTTCTCTAGGAAGATTAATATCATCCAGAAGTTTAAGGTTTAACAGGGAGTAGAGATTGCTCTGCAGCTTTGGATCTTTGCAATTGTTTTTAAAAACTCATACGGTTAAATCACAGTGATTCACTGATGCAAATTCCGTGTTTATCCTAACCTCTAAGCCTACTGTGGCATTTGAGTTTATAACAGCTTTTGTAAATGTTGATTTAAGATTTGGGATTAAAGTAGGAACACACCACCTGTCTTAAAGTTGACATAAATGTTATAAAATGGGATGCTACACTTTTTCTAATCCTTGTCTCCAACCAGACCCATATGTAAATTTCACACAGTAGTATTTAGTAGCATAATTAATCCCTACTTTATGTTATGAGTAATATTTCCTATTCCCGACCCTGTAACGTCCTTTAAGAAGATCCATGTTCCAATTAGACTAGCCCATCGGCACTCTTTTAATGAGCAGATTAATCATTCAGATGGGTACAACGGTGTCATCACAGGTTTTAAATATGATAATCTACGTCCTAATGGTGCTGCAAAGCCTTGGCTTAGAGCAAAAAAGGTAGACAAAAGTGGTGAGAGTTCCATTTTGTTCTCTATCTGGGACAAAGCAGGACACAGAAAACCTTGAGTGTGCAGAGGGGCAGCTTGGGAAAGGTACTCATAATTCAGGTGCAGTGATTCCGCCTGGGAGAAGTCACATTTGCTGCCTCCTTACAGCCTCCTAGCTTTCTACACTTTTCCTATCAAAACCTGCTCTTAAAAGAATCGAAATCTCCATCTGCTCTAATGAGTAAGTATCCGATATCTGTTTGGAAAGGGACATGGAATTATGTGTGACTCGGAGATGGGGAAGATTTCTCAAATTTTCTTGGTTGAACTTCTTTCCTTTCAAAACTTCACAGCAGCTTTCCCTGCCAAGAAAAGACACGGAAAAGGAACTTCCAAATGACAGCAGTGTTAAAATAAAGTTAATTTGGGATAGGCCTGACCCAGGTTGACCAATAGGTTTTCCCATACAAAAAAAAAAAAAAAAAAAAAAAATCTTTTTTAATGTGATGACTACCTTTTCATACAGGATTCCAGTGAACTATTTGGTTTTCTAGGCTTTCATTTCCCCTCTCAACAGAAGCAGCAAATCTTGGAGAATATCAGTCCTCTGGGCAATAGAGAGCCAAAACCACTGAGAAATAGTCTCACAAAGACAAATATCAATAAACCAGAAATTATTGATTCTATAAATGATTCCCCCTTGAAAAAAAGGATATACTCTTAGATGGCAATTAACAGACTCAACAAACTCAAACCAAACACCTATCCTTTCTTTTACCTGTTTGGTTTCCATAAAAATTACCCTGCAACCAAGTTCCGCTGAGGAGTCTCACACTGACATCCAGCTTCCCCCATCCCAGTTAAATTTGTCCCTCCAAACATAAGCACCTGGATTGGTCTTAGAAGTGAGATCTGAATCACCTTCTTAGACAAGCAAGTCATGGTTATATATTTTAATACAAACAGCTCAAGGCCAATTCATCTGTGTCTACAGGCAAGGGTTAGCTGCCAAGAAATCTCTAAAGAGAACACATGACGCGAGCAGATAGTGAAGGATAGTAACTTAGGGCAGATGTCAAGTATATGATCAAGGAACATAATAGCATGGTGCTGTTAATATGCTCAGGGTAAGCCCAGGTTCATCAGAGGCATCTGTAATAACAACCCAAGTTTCTGGATCTGCTGAGATAAAAAGCTCTTTCAGGAAATAAGACTTTGGGGAAAAGTACTTAAGTGGGGGGTGGGGAAGACTGCTCCTTAGTGATAACTTCATCTGTTCAATTTAACAAATGCACATGAGCACCCAGAACAGCTGAGTGCTTCACACACAGTGGGGCAGGAGATGCACCCTTTACTTTCGGATGGCTCCCTGTCACTGCTTTTCTATCTAAATTCAAAAGAAAGAAAAATATTCTTGTTCTGGAAAGGCTAAACTAAGATGGAAGTTTCCTGCTTGACTCATGGACCAGAATCAATATGTATCTTTACTGTGAAATGGAGCCTGTTTTATGGAGCACAAATTAAGTCTCCAATATCATCAAGATCCTTGTTACAGGACAAATTTCCTCTTTGGTGCCACTCCCACATCCACCTCCTAGCTTTCAATACTTTTCCTATCAAAACCTGCTCTTAAAAGAATCTAAATCTCCATCTGCTCTAATGAGTAAGTATCAGATGTATGTTTGGAAGGGGACATGGAGTTATGTACTTGGTTAGAATCCAGAGGATCAATCTACTAGGATTTCAGACACCAGCAAGACTGAGAAGAAAATTTTAGTTGCGAAGAAATGAGAACAAGGTGATTTGGGGGGATGGGGAAGTGGGGAGCGGGTTCTATCCCAATATTCTAGATCTATCACTTTGGAAGCTTCTTCAGGACACGTTAGCCCTGCTCCCTGCTTACAAAGTCGCCATGGTGAATAAACCTGAATTCATCCAGTTTTCACCCAGGGCAATGATTCAGCAAAAACTACAAGAAGGGTCCATTTCCAAAACTCAGGTATTTCCAGAGGTTTGTGAATGAATTATACATAGATACTCTTAAGAATGAAGGCTTAGTATCTGCCTATGGGGGAATTTTTTTTTTTTTTTTTTTTTTTTTTTATTCTTGAAGAGTTTCATTGAAATTTGGCTTCGACATGCAACTCGCCCAGGCTCCTCTTTTCTCCACTAGGTTGAACTCATTCCCCTTCAGTCCCTCATCATGGAAAAACACATGTCAACAACTACACATAATTGCAGAAAAGAAATAATTATAAATTAGTTCTAGATGTCGAAATCAGTACGATTCATTTAATGCTTCCACTGAGATCCCAGTCCAAGAAGAGTTAATCAAGCATAGCAGCTTCCTAATCAGAGTAGTGAACTAATGATCCTATTTCTGAGTAATACCAGTCAGATCAAGCTCTCAAAAGGTAGTTAACATCACTTTGGTGGCAAGGAATGACAAGAGCAAGTCCTAGTCAGGGCAACGCATCACTCAACCCTCCTCTCATTCTGACATTTTAACGTTATCTTGTTTTACTGTGTCGGCCTAACACTGCCACTGCTGGCAAATTAAACTGTGAACTTACAAAGTGGGTGGCAATAAATACAAATTATGAGAGTTCAAAAGATGTCCCTGGAGGTGCACTGCTAGACACAGAATGTCTCTGGTTTTCCTGTCACAGAGCAACAAACGAGAGACAAAGTAGAACTGGCGTTTTTGGAGGCAGGAGAAAGAGGAGAGAGAGAAAGAAAGAGAGAGAGAGAGGATTAACTAGCTGATGAAGAAAAATGATGAAAGTGAAGAGAAAAGACGTACTTTATAATAAAATAAAACTGATTTGACAGACATACCAGGGAGAAAGAGGCCTCAGAGAAGTTATGTAAACATCAAAGGTCTTATTGTATATACCAGGCTTTTATTTTGAAATTGAGCAAGCCATTTATAAATTATCAAGACTAGCACCCAGGTATTCCAGGTAAAACTGACAAAGAGAAGCAGGCATCGATGCCATGGGAATAATCTTGTTCCCAGTATAAAGTTGTTGCTAAATGACAGTTGAAGTCCTATCCCTACCTCGCCTCCCAGGTCAACAAAGAAAGAAAAAGGAAAGAGGAAATGTGCTTCTTGTAAGTCATTCTGGAGGGATAGGACTAGTATGGATGCCACCCCAAATACAAATATCCAGAGTTTCTCAGGAAGCAGGTGAAGGCCAAGAATTTCATGTGCTTCCCTGGACACAGCCTTCTCAAGGGTTAATGGGCAAAGGCAGGAAAAAGAGAAGGAAAATTAAAATGTCACAACAAAGTCTGCTAGGGGTTGTGCAAACTTAAAATGCCTATAATGAAAATCAGAAACATACCCCAAACAAAAGAATTCTGCCCTTTTTAGGCACATGAAAAAAAAAAAAAAAAAAAAAAGACCTAACAAGCACTTCAGTCAGAGATCAGATTTTTTAATATTGCCTAACATGGAGACTTTTGCTCCCAATTTGGTCTAGTTCCACTAATGAATCTTATAAAATATTTTATCTGCCTATTCCATGCCCACAAACCACTCACAGGAGGCTTGGAAATCATCATCTCTTCTAGGGTGCAGATATCAGTTGGGCCATATGTAACAACGGTCTGTTTATTTTTCCCATAAACCACTGGTTTCATAGGAACTCATTAGCATCACCTGTGTTAATTACACTAGCAAACCAATCAACAGCTCCTTCTTAATTAGGTTTTCTTTATTAAAGCCGGAAATTGCCAAGGAGACAAAAATCACCTGGGGAAATTATGTGAACAGGAGTGTTTATGCCAAGTTACACACTAAAATAATAATAAAATAGCCTGGTTTGTTTACAGGAAAAGGAAACAATATTAATATCCAAGGTCACTGGCACACTCCTTATTAATTATTCTCGTTATATTAAATTGTGATCATTTCTGCTTCAAGAGGGCTGGCTTAGAGAAAGTCTTTGTACGTGAAGTTGACTCACATCAGATTTTAATGGCTGTGGTCAGCGGTTATGACTTGCTTATACCATAAACACGAGCACCTACGGGTTAAAGCAGTTAAGACTAATTTCATGAGCTCATGTCCCAACTGTAACTCAAAATCCTGTATGTCTGTTAGTAAATCTAGCAAACCATACAAGAATCTACTATACGAGGAAAGGATAGACATGTGACTCTTGGAATTGGCAATTCTCCTAAAAAGAAAAAAGAAAAAAGACTTCCAACCATATTCGTGTCACTTCCAAAAGTCTTTCAGCTGGGGGGCATGGGGGCACACAGCATTGAGAGTACTCAGCTTTCAGAGGAGATTCTTTCCCCAAGTTTGCCTTGTTGGGAAGTTCCCCGGGATGTCTGGACACAGCACCAGAGTAGATTGTGGGAGCTTCCGGTTCTGGTCCTGTGGAGGTGGAGGGTCGGTGGAGGGACACTGGGTGTCCCATCCCGTCTCTTCATCTTTAATTCACTATCATTCTAAGTACATTTGTCATAGACTCAAAAACCTATTTGGGGAATAACAAAATCTGGGCAAGTGGAGTTAATTAACAATGCTTAGCCTAATTCTTACAAGAATGAGTTCATATTTACCAAGAATTTTGATGAGGAAAGTTATCAAGTGAGTGATATTCCTTCTCCCACCGTTGTCCTTGGGAAATGGACTGTCCATGGAGACCTGTGAATTACGACTCTTTGTGGATAGCCAAATGAGGGATTGGGAAAAGCCAACTAGATTTGGGAACCAGATCTCTAAGAAACAAAAATGTGGCCTTTACTAAGCAAATACTAGTGAAATGGCTTTTCTGCATCAAGCTCCAGGACCTATCAGTAGGAGCTCTCAATGGTTCTTTTCTTAGGGTGTTCTTGTCAGACACCTCCCATCTCAGGTCAAGATCTAAAGAGGCTCCCCACGAAATCATTTTTCACTAGAAATGGAGGAGGGCTTACCCCCAGCTCCAGAGATCTTTTTGTTTCCTGCAACAAAAAATGCCATAAAAACTGTCAAGGATAAAGTGGCCGGAGGATCACAAGCAAAGACACTACAAGTGATCCCAAAGCCTGAGGAGGTATAAACATCAGATTTTTGTTGTGTTCTCTAAAAAACCCAGCAAACCAATGCCCACTCAGTATTAACCTTCAAGAACTAAGACTCTGGGGATGCTCTCTCACCGGAGAATCTAAAGCCCACTTTGAAATTGCTTCCTACTGTTGAAAGACTGATATGAAAGATTAATATCAAAGAATACCACCCTAATGTTAGAAAGGGAAACAGAAATAGGATGCTAATATATGGACGACAAAAAACGTGGATGTGGATAACCCAGTATTTCTTTCTTGATCATCCTGCTAATTGCCACCATGAGTGTGTCCTCAGAGAGCACACTGGTTTCCTAGTGAATGAAACTCCAGCTTACACAAAAACCAAGGTGTGGGCTCTGAGTCTCCATGATGGGCTGCTGACCTTTGTGGAAAGGTGCTTATCATGACAGGCCATTGTCTTGCCTGGCCACCTCAATCTGCATTCACAGCTGCTCTCCCCCTCCCTCCCTGTCTTTCTCCTTCCCAGCTGGATAGCTTGTCACTCAAGCCACTGCTGATTTCCTGTCTTTCGCCCCACCACAGAGTGCACACACTGCCTTGCATATTTGGGGTACACAATTGTCACATAACTAGACAGAATGTTAAGGAGCAATAGAATTGTAGCAATGGAGTTATCAAAGCAGATCTTTAATGAGTGAGATGGATCTGTTCCCAAATCACATCTTTATGAATCAAGGTCAGCATAAAACCCCTGCTAGCAGACCTGATACAGAAGCCATTCTTAACAAAAAAAAAAAAAAAAAAATTATTTCAAGTTGCAGCAAATGCCAGGAGGAGATCTGGGATACCCAATTAAAAGAGGAAGGTGAGTAAGAAGGTTTTCAGAAAGTGAAGAAGATGTCCACCAAGTCATTAAATGAGTCTTAAATGAACAGGATGCACTGTCATCTAAATTGAGTGGCACTCCATCTCACTCAGGATAAAAGCCCAAGACCTTCATATGGCCCACAGGGTCCAAAACAGGACCCAGTGATGACTCCTTCCATTTTTTTTCTTTCCTTCTTTATCTCCTATTTCTCTCTCTAGAACATTCTTCTACACCCTATCACCCCAATTCCACCCCTTTCACCTATATAACTTCCATTTTTTCTTTATCACTTTCAGGGATTTCCCTGATCTCTTGCACCAGGTCAAACCACCACGCACATATATCCCCTACCTCTATTAGGGAGATTCAGCAAGCCAGCCAAATATGTGGTGTCCCCCCAACCCCCATTTACGAAATTACCACATTGTAGATTCCACATTTATGTGTGTGATTTTCAACTTCAATGCCTGAGTTCTATGGGCTATAGTTAGTTAATAGCCCCACTAACTATAAGTTCCAAGAAAACAGTACCCTATTATCATGACATCCTGAGTTACTAACACAGAGAAGGTATGCAATTACTATTTGTTAATTGAATAAGGTAAAAATTTATCTTCTGAAGTAAAAATTAATTCATGTGCTATTCTTAGCTAAGTGTCTTGTGAAAGCCTTAATAATTCCTAATAATAGTTGTGGTTGTAGTCATTGTGGTCATTGTCATCTTTGTCCTCTTTAGATTCCCCCTGCCTGACCCAGCACCCTTCATTTTTTAACTACCACCCTGCACCCCAGGAAACCTACATACACTCAAATCCTACAAACAGAAACCCCATTGTTATTCCTAAAGCATTTTGCTGATGTTCCTTTTCATTCACCCTCCATTGTAGAATCTGCCACTGCAGATTATAGAATCTGAGTATATTTGCAGGTCTGCATGCGCCCCAAGTGCATAAATGCAGCTGATTCTCTACCTCTAATCCCAAGCACAGTGATACATTCAATAAGTCTGAATAAACCAACAAGTAGTTATCCCATTCTGACTGATTTCCAGCCCTCTGTGATTGGATGGCAGCCTGTGGTTCAGAGAGCCCAATAAAATCACAGTTTTGTCTTTTAAGGAATGCAGGCTTGAGGCAGAAAGTCTGGCAAGTCACCCAAACCTTTGGTAACCTACGTTCACAGCCCAAGTCAGCTTAGCCAGCACTTCTGATCTTTCATATCCTGGAATTTCTCAATTGCCACTTGAGAGGCACTGCAAAAATCCTCAACTCTGAACTGTCTCACTTTGATGATAAGCCTAAATTTCAATCGTTTTGCATAATTTTTCCAAGTTTATTGGTGAGCAAAAAAAAAAAAATACTCTTTGGAAATATACACAGCCTTGAGATGGTTTTCTTTGTAGACAATTTCACAAATACACACACACATTATCTCCCTGATAGGCTATAATGGCTCTTTAAGGAGCTGTCATGATCAATCGTAAAAATACATATTTAGAACACTTTAAAATGTGTGTATTATAAAAATGTTTTAAAATGAAAACTATTTACCCAAAAGACTATAATGGTTCTGAAGAGTATTTTGTAAATCCATATTTGAGACTTTAAGGGGGGAAAAAGAAGATTCCTGACCTGGGAGATCATAAAGACTTCACTGAAACCATTAACATTTATTGTTTCTCAAGGGCTCAAAAATGTTGCTGGGAACATGTTTTCAGGTTGAAGGGGAAAAAAGACAGCCCATCTTCTAACAAAGGGTCTTGGATGTGCCTCTCTGTCCTGCCCCAAAGGCTGACAGACACCAGTCCATTATACTAACTAATGGCACACTTAAGAAAATGCCATCCAGAGATGCTAGCCCAGGGACCTTGACTAATGGGTACTGTCTAATGTTCAAAGACCCCATCAGCTCTGGTCACTGATGAGACATTCTAAGAGTAGTGCATTAAGACCTTGGTAGGAAAAGTCACTGGAAATCTGATAGGATGAATTGAATATTTGAGGGGAAAACATTCTTTATCCTTTCTGTCCCAAGGAAAGAAATGATTAACGATCTCACATAAAAACTTAGTCTCCTATACCTTCTGTATCTCCATCCTCAGTCCTGACCAAAACAAACATACAAACAAAAAATAAACAATTGAATATACTTATACTTAGTACTTGCTGTATGCTGGGTTTGCTAAGGCAAGAAAATGGGATACTTTCCAATTAATAGGAGAACAATTCTAGGTCTGGTGTATGGTAGAAAAATATATTAGATCAGCCCTAATGTTGTCAGTGCTACCTAATGGCTTTGTATTTTTTTTCTGGCAATTCTTTGTAAACAAGAGAGGTTTAGGGTTTGTAAGAAAATGTTGGGAAGTGCAATGAAAGAAAGAAAAGAGAACAGGAGGAAGAGAATAGAGATAGAAAGGAAGAAAGGTAGGAGGTAAAGTAGGAAAGAAAGACAGGGAAGATTTCAGGCATCTGTGATATTATATGCTAAGTGCTGGCCTGAAGCAAAATGTCACAGGCAACTTATAAACGGCAGTCAAAAATGGAAAGATGGAGAAACTTAAACACAGCCACATGAGAGACACAGTTGGACATAAACAACTGGGGTGGGAATTGAAAGGGGGCTCGGGTAGACACATTTTTCACATTTTTTAGACTATAGAATTCACAAATCTCTACTGGGCTTCCTCACAAACTTTACCTGTCAGGTCTGAACGACCAGCTGGGTTTGATTAGGACAGCAATGTACCCCCATATGGGTGAAAGGAGGTCTGAGATGATTGGACTCAGCTTTACAGCAAAGGAAGTTAAGTCCCTAATAGTTAATGAAACGAGCAGATTTCTTTTCTTACACCTCAAATAACCTGCCTCCCAGAGTCCACCCAATAGACGGTCTCAGAAAGCAAATAGACCCAGCTAAGAGTACCTTCAAAGCCAAGCTTTCATTTATTGTCAAGACAGAATCAAATTGGTCCTTTTTATGTTCCACATGAGTTTGGCTGACCTAGTCATTCATACATTGCAAAGTAGTGGTTCATTGTGTTATAGCTTGTCCCCCTCTCCTGTAACGATACAAAAAGAATCTAAATACTCGAGGGCTCCTAAGCCTCTTGATGAGAGTACTTAGCTCACGTCAACGGTAATGGGACTTAAACCTAGGCATTTCAGGCAGAATGGATTTCTTTGTTGGGGACTTTTCCTCCTTTTCCCAAGCTTGATTTCATACCAGCTATGTGTACAAACCCACAATAAATCACTGGGAATGTAAAATACACTACACTCCCCCCACCCCCAAGTTGGCCTGGGTCATTTATCATTCTGTGGATTTCAAAAAGATGGTAGTGTTTTTATTGCAAAGGCCTTGTCATTACAGAAACTAGAAAAGAAAGTATTGATCACAATTAGATCGTATATTAGCAGCCCCTGATGCCTGCGCTGCTGAGGATTCAACCTCGATCATTCCCCCCTCTGTTAAAATTCTGGACAGCAATTTCTTTTATGTTAGAATAACTAGTATAAACCCATAAAATGTAACCTAAAAATGTAATTATAATTGCCATGCCAAAAGCAAGTCAGTCAATATCTTCGAGATTCTAATAGTTTCAAGCACTATTACCTTAACGGTCTCACATCACAGTACTGATTAAAGAAACATTTTGTCTTTTTATCTGTATGGAATGGCCAGCGTAATCACTGAGGCATAGAGAGCTAAAATATTTATTAGTGAGTATACATCTTGGTTCAGGCGGTGAATGTCAATTTAGGTATGGAAAGTTACAACAGAGCTCTCAGTAGAATCCATTTTCAGGTTCTTCTAAAGTTCCTGATGTGATCATACCAAGTTAAGAGAGAGAGTTTAAAATCTGCCCCTACCCCCAAGTGAACTCCTCCTGTAGATTTCCCAGTGCGAAGCCCTTTCAACAGTTTTCAAACTGGTCTTAAATGACAGTGACTGTCACAGAAGCAGCATCAACCAACAGAGACACGCCTGAGAGTTCCTGTACAGAGGTGACCACACAGTGAGAGCAGCAAGACAGCAGTCACCCCTCCCTCCCTGTCCAAACCAAACATGCAAACAAAATTATTGATGTGAACCTTAATGATAAATACCACTTATCTCAAATACATGGATCAAATGCTATTGTTTTCCCACAGAAAACCTAATCAATGATTTATATTTTGAAAGATACCTATCATTATACCAGCAAATGACCAAACTCAAAACTAGAAGGTAACTGTCAAAGAGTTCTTCGAGCTAGACACTTAATAAGGATTCTTGTGCCAGACCATACAATCTCATTATTTAAGTTTGGACTCCAAGAAATATAAGAGTTTTGAAGTGAACAGCAGATTCCTGATCACTTCTCTGAAAAGGTATGTTCTTCCAAATTAGTTGAACAGGGGAAGAAAATTTAGCGATCAGCACAGCAGCCCAATAAAATTTCTACCATGTGATGTGCACCATTTATTTCACAACTAAACTTATCTAGGTTGTGTGCATTTCCAAAGCAAGGTAGGAAAGGAGTGGAAAACGGTCTGCTCTGTTTAGGGGGACACACTCTGCAACTGGGTGGAAACAACGGTGCGTACCTCCCAGGGGGTTGCTCAGGGAAAGCATCCACTTTTGAGTCCAGTGGTGATAAATACACAGAGTCTCAGGCCCCAGTCCACTGTGCCCGGCAGGAGGAAGGAGAGAGGAGAGACAGAGATGCAGAGGCTAAACAGAGAGAAAATGGGTGATTCCGGCTCAAAAATTAAGCGAGAAGGCCAGCCTTGTCATCCCGGATGGCCACACAAAGGGAAGAGGCAGCCTCACGCCTCTGCAGCCTACCCACGGGTTAACTGGCATCTCTAATACTTTTCACCTAGTCTGACTTGACAGATGCCTAACCTTAGCTACTGAGTGGAGACAGGCTGATGGGCCTTGGCCATACAGGGGGAAAATTTTTGATGCTTCTCACTTATGACATGATTGATTTTCTTTCAGCAACCCTTCACTTGGGGAAGTGGCGAGGGCTGGCTCACTGCGCCCCGGTGCGCCCTGACCCCCGACATGCGGCCGCTGTGAGGCTGGAAACCGATGACGGCAGAAACCTAAAAAATCAATAGGCCCTGTCAGTCAGGGGCGAGGCGGACGTCTTTTAAAAACCCAATCACGACATGGATTTGCTGCATGGTGTGGATCTACTGCACACTTGAGAACACACTGAATTCCCCCCTTCTTTCTTTATTTATTTATTTGGGTCTGCTTTCCACTTCTCTGAGAGGGGCAGAAAGCCTTCATCTTTAAGGCAGCCAGGGAGAGGGGGCAAAGCCAACTGGTAAGGTCAGGTCTTCGTGATTTTAACAGGAAAAATTCCCTGGAAACTATTTGAATAGTACGAAATAAATAGAGCACCTGGCTGCTGCCAACATAAACAGTGACATCATTTTTTTTTCTTTTTTTACATTATCTGGAAAGAATTTAGATATAAGACTTTTAAGTCAAAAAACACATGAGGGCAAAGCCGCTTAATAGACTTGATGAAGCAAAGACTGTTGTTTCATTTTCCTTTGGGGGCTTCTTTCAGGTGAAAGAATTGAACACACACACACACACACACACACACACACCACACACACACACACACACACACACAGAGTTCTACAGTTCTCTGCTGGGGGATACCAAGCACTGGGAGAATGGTTCAATTTCCAAGCAGGGTCAGTGTGATAGTCTCATTCGGTGTGGAAGAAAAATCAAATATGCATTCTTTCTTTGGGAGACACACAATGCAAAAGATGGCCTTTAGCTTCTTCATGATCTGGTGGGGGGATAAATATCAACTATGACAAACCAAAAAGATAAGAGAAATACCATCAGCTGCAATGTCTCAATGCAGAGAAAAGAAATCCCATGAACAGAAAAAAGGAGAAAGTGAGAAAGAGACTATAGGAAACCAGAGAATACTATCAGAGACTATTAAAATGTCTATTATGAGAGCTATGTGAAAGTGTATTACAGAATTTATGTGATGTGCTTTTCTCTATCTTTTCAGAGAAATAGAAACATTTATTAGACATCCTTTTAACATCCACCAAGGTAAACATTGTACATTAAAAATAAAACAAATAAACAAAATCTGTGCCTGAATTCCCAAACTAAGCCCAATTAAAGGTTTCTTTATGGCTGTAAACCTGACAAGCTACAATTTCCCCCTGTTGCAGTGGGTGTGTGTATTTTAATGTAATATTAATGAGCCAGGATGGAGGGTCATAAAAAGTGATAGGTTTTTGCGATGGTAAATTATAAATCGGTATTGATTTTTCCCGGCACTAATGCAGCCAGCTTATTGTAAGACACCACAGGCAAAGTGCACTTTATCAGATTAGACTGGGGCCAGTATCAAATATACATGAGAATAAGGATGCATTTGTGAGTTAGACTAGACTTTTCTTCCCTAACAATGCATGAAATTTTTAAGGAAAAAAAAAAAAAAAAAGGTTAAGGATACTGGGAAATTCAACTTTTTTTTTTTTTCCTTTCTTTCTTTTTAACCAAAGCAAAAATTTCCAGAATTGTTGTCCTGGGACAATTTGCTTCAAATGAATAGAAGGTTAGTGGTAACACCAATTAAAGTTATAAATGGTTTTGGTTAAAAGCTGTTCTAAGTTTCTCTTATTCATTTGTAGTTTAGGTCCAACAACAAAAGGGCAAGCTTCTGGTACCTTCACCCTGAGCCACCCAAGTTACCTTTGCCCACACAAGCTGGGGTGGCTCGTGTGGGCAAGGAAGTGGTGTTTTCAAATGACTGAGGTTCCTCCCTGTTGGTATTTTCTAGTCAGAAGGACTTCATTAGTTACTTCAGTGGAGGTATTTAGCTACAGAGAGAAAAAAGGAGCCAAGGACAGAATAGGAACAGTAGAAAGAAAAGAAAACAACTGGACCCCCTTTCTTTCAACAAAGATGTTACTATTTGTCCCAATAGACAAGAAAGTCCTTGCCCTGGGTGTGCGTTCATCTTTTGTTCTTTGGGAGACTTCTCCAGCTTTGTTGGGAATGTTAGCAGCCCTGTTTCCAAACACTTCCCCACTTCCTCCTAATAGCTGCTGGCACGCTCTCTATCAAAATCTGCCACTTTCCTCCCCACACAAGGACGGTGCCTCCACCACGTGACTGGGCGCCTTGCTTGCCCGGCTCCAAAGCCAGTGGGAGCCAAGATGCCTCGCTCAGTCTCCACTGCATGAACAGGAATTGGAAACCGGCACACTCGCCCCCAAAATAGTCTTTTTTAAGAAGTCAGGGAGAACATGTGTTTATTGACAGTTCATTAACAAACATCAACCCCCCTGCAAGCTGTTTACTAAGGAATGTAGTGAAGTGAGGAAGTGTGAATATAAATAACTAGCAAAAGGAGAATGGAGAGAAAATATCTCAGGGCAGTTCCCCCTTCCAATGCATTCTGAATCTGTTTTCTTTCTGTTGGAAAAATGGACACATGATGCTATTGAAGGTCTACCCAGGGCACACAGAAGAGTTAAAAACTTTAGGTGTTTGCTTCCTGGTATCCAGAACATTTGAATTAAGCTCTGAAAAAAAACAGAGTATGATATTCCTTCCCATTTTCTTCTCCATGCCTATATCCAGAGATTTAAATGGTGCTTTAAAAAAGAAAAATAAGCTAAAAAGTATCATAGTAATAAGGTGAAGGCTGTAATATTATTGACAATTTCTAAAATACGAAGGATGTTCAAAAACTGCAACCAAAGTTCACAAAAACAGGCTCCAATCTTGAGGAGCATGAAATCTAAGTTAAGAGCAAGCAAAATCAGCAAAGAATATGTACTACGCAATAAGGTGTTTCTCATTTGTTACATCAATACTCAAAGTGGCCATACTGAATGAGGGTAACTATTTCCAAATGTTAAAAAAAAAAAAGTGGGATTTTTTTTTTTCACTGCAAAATCCTTGCATCAAAATGACTCCAGCAATTACAGAAAGGAGGGAAAATGTTTTGAGACAAGAACAAATCACGTAAAACCTAATAAAGCCAAAGGAAATTAGAAAAACAGAAGGTTGTTTTCATGGGAGTTTAATCTTTTCACTGAAAAGCGATTTTTATTATATGTCAAATCAACATTTTAAAGTTTGGTCTTATAAAGTTATGAAAGTAAAAGCTTACATTTTTACCTATTCTAATTTCACTTTATTAGTGGTACCAAAACCCTCTTCTACATTGTTCATAAAATCATCCAGAGGTCTCCGCTTTAGGGATAAAGCTAATAAACAAATACATAAATTAGTGCATTTTAATTAAATGTTATCCCATGAAGCAATATTGTACACCACTGCCTAAAACAAGAACAACTTTCTTACTTAAGATCCAGTACAATATTAAAATATTAAAACTCATTAAAAATTAATTTTTAAATACTTTATAAATGTTCAAGTGCTCTGAGTTCTGTATTTTCAAAGGTTTTATTTTGCTGTTGTATGTATGATGTAATCCACAAACTCCCAGCAAAACAGCACAAATTACTCTGCAGAACTGCAAGGACAGAATTGGAACAATTGCTATTGTTTTGTTTTAAATATTTCATCAAAACACTGCCACAAGAATCTTACAGAGAAAAAAAAAAATCAAAGGTCCAGTAGACGCACATAGGAAAACAGGGTTGAACAATGACTTTAAATCATTATTGTAAAGATCTAAGATACTTGATTCAAGATCTAACTGGATAAGGCTCCCGATCACACCATTTTTAAATTTCATGCAGTTCACTCAACCAGAATTTATTTGAGGACCTACTATGTACCTAAAATGAGCTACAGATGTGGGATTTAATTGTTAATTTATGTTTTGGGGAGAGGAGTCAAAGTAAATTACAACAGTCTAAACCAAACCACAAACTAATTGAAACTCTGAAATGAAGGGAGATAGGTTTTTAGACCATGCCTAGAAATATTTTTACAAATCCTAGGTCAAACAGAGAAGTACCCTGAGACAATGAGCTAATGAATGTAAATTGTTTGACATTTATTAAATAAATATTAGCTGCTACAGTTGTTACTAATAGTATTATTTGCACAGTAAGGCTCAATCAAAGGTGCAGATTGTGCAGGCTGACCAAAGTTTAAAAACAGAGAAGGAAAGGATGCATTTGGGCATACTTTAACTATCAAGTGTTGAAGGGCTGTTGTATGTCAGGATTGTGTTGGGCAGTAGGGGTGGAAGGTTAGCAAGATTAGGCTGCACTACCTGAGAACTGCAACTCTGTCTTAGTTACTGCAGTATCTGCAGATCCTAACATATGGCCTGCTGCATTAAAGATACTTGATAAGTATTTGTTAAATAAATGAGTTAATAACAAAGCAAAAATCCCTATTGACAAGTTATTCACTTGAAGGTCATTATTATTATTTTTTGCTATATTTGGATTTTTCCATCACAAATCCAGCTTGCTTTCAAAAAGGAAAGCACCTCCCTCGTTAGAAGTAACTTAATAATATCCACGGTCTCTTAAATCAGAGAATACAACCCCATAGGTATTTAAGGGAAAACATATATTTTGAGGCCTAATAAGAGGCAGTCTTCCATACAGCATCCTGTGTGTTAACCAGAAAGACCTGGAAGGAAATCCGACCTACTAAAGGGGCAGGAGCCACGAAGTCCTCCTGGTGGTGTCTCTTACTAGGGAATGCTTTGTCACCTTGTGGGGCAAAACTGAGGCAGGACCCTCACCTTGGCACCGGGTTACATGCCACCCTTCACCTAAGAGGCACTGGATATCCATATCAGGGGGACCCTCCTCAGCCCATCCTTTCTCTCAGTAATGTGGCAGAGATCTTGTCAGAAAAATTCCAGCTTTTCATTTCCATTGAATTATTGTGACAGCCCAGAAAAGTGGTAAAATAGCACAAGGGTTCCCTTGGGCTGCAAGCCTGGAAAAAGCCATGCCTTACATTGGGTTGAAATTCTTAGTAACCGTGAAAGAAGACGACATGTCTTGGGCAGTAGGGAGACCATGAAAGAAAGAAGGAACATCAGCCCCCAAGGAAGCGTGTCGGGGTTTGTGCATACAGAAGTGTGTCTTGAAGAGGCACATTTGCTATCAAGCTCTCTGAAAGTATGACTGACTTGATATTTCCAATAGGCCTCATTTACAACACAATCTGAATTCCACTGCATCCACACATGGAGGCAAGAGGCATCTTTTTCCAATACTGGTAGGAGTTCTTTAGAGTAGTATTGATTCCATGGTGATGGGAAACGATAGGACAAACCTGAACTAATTAAGCAATAAGCTCAAAGACCACCTACCTTCAATACTGTTTGAAGGTACATTTAATTATTGTGTGGATGCAATGACATGAAGAACATGCCATTTAGGTAAATGTATCAAAGAGTATTGACCGGAAGTCTAAGACTCCCTCTCAGCTCTAATGTCTTTGGAAACTCAAAGGGAATAAGGGGATATTTCAATTTGGAAAGTGAAGGTGGACGCATGGGTAGAGGTGGGGTGTGGAAGGAAGGAAGAGGTGATGACCAGGCCTGAGAATGGACTCTACCAAAAATCTAGGATGAACACGTTCTAAATCTAGGATGGACACTTTTAAGATGAATCTCTGAGAGTATTTCAGCACTTAATCTGAGTAGAACCTCATTCTTGAGACGTGTGTGTGTGTGTGTGTGTGTGTGTGTGTGTGTGCATGCCTGAACAATAGAGAAAATAGAACTACACCTCTTGGAATGCAAATCCAATAATAATAAATAAGATTATTTATTAAATAAAATGCTGCTTACTATAATAATACCTTTCTTTAGTTAAGAGCTTACTTCCCATGAATCTCATAAAGCTTCATGTCATCCCTGGAACACCAAAAAGATGGCATAAAGTCATCTTCTTTAAGTTCACCTCACTTCTTTAGTTGGAATCACTGTCTACAAAGTCAGCTAACCATAATATGCCAATGGCAGCCCAAACCATAACTGCCAATATTCTCACCTGCTTTGAAAACTGATTCGATGATGCTGTTTCTGATTACTTCAGGTTTCTAGGTTTGATTCTCTCAGCTTCTCAAGTCTGATGACCGGAGTTGATGCTTCATTCTTCTATTTTGTGGATACTTAGCCTTCTTTCAGACTTTTATTTTAATATGTAACTACTGCCATCACTCCTTGAAGGCAAATAAAGTACCAATAGCACATGGGGGGGGGGACAATTTTAGTGATACAATAGGAGCATTAAGTAGCATACAATAGGAGCATTAAGTAACATGAAAACACAGAGTGGAAAGGTGGTTCCCCTTTCAATTTCCTCTAGCTATTCTGATGAAGTCAGAGCAGGAGTCTCAGTTTGGCGCTGTACTTCTTGAACCGCCTCGCTCTTGACAGCCTCCATGCTTAGCAGAATCGCCGCAGGCTACCGTGTCCCGCTACAACAGGACAGCCTGCTCTCTTCATCACTTGTAGTTGGTGATCACCTTCAAAGTGAGTCTGAACTGCCCTTTACTACAGCACTGCAAAGTTTCCTTTCCATACAAATTCAAGTTTAAAGAGTGAGTCAGTGTAAGCACACTTATTTTTGAAATGAGTACAGATGATACAAAGATATGGCAAAAATCATGAGGTGGGGGCGGTGCAAGAATGGTACCCGTCAGGAAACTGTACCCAAGAAAGGACCCTGGGCTGGAAAACTGACAGTGCAGTTTCGGTGGTAGTTTACCTATGACCAGCCCAGTGATTGTGTGGAAGTAACTGGACATTCCTTTTCTTGACCATGAAATGAAAGAGTTAGATGGATGTTCGCAACCTGACTACGTGCTATAATCACATCAGGATTACAAAAAAATGCCTGGGCTCTACCTTGGACCTATTATTTCAGATTCTCCAGTGGCAGGGACTAGACATCAATATTTGTTTTAAAGATTCTCAGGAAATTCTAATCTAAGGCCAGGATTAAGAAGCACTGGGAGAAATGATCCCTAAAATCTTCTGAATCTTGACACTCCACTAAAAATATACTTAAGAAATGTAAAAGTCTGTTTACTTCCTGCTCTTACTTTTTTTTGCTGTTGTTGTTGACTTATTTTTAACCTTCCCTCCTTTTCTTTCAGAGTTCTGGGTCTGTATGTTCTTGCTGAATTCTGCTGATGTAACAGCTCCCAAATCACCACTCTCCACAAAAGCCATTAATGTGCTGTTTTCCTCCTCCTTGGATCAGTAATAAAGTCACTAAAACAGAAGCATCAGAGTCTAACGTCAGGAGTCCCGGAGAGAGAGCCCAGCTTTCTAAATCTCAGTCCGGCATATGGGAAAGAGAAGGCGGAGGAAGGGATGATTCCTTGATGCCACTGGGTCTCATGAAGTTCAGTCCCTGCATCCAAGAGCGGGGAGGGCTATGGCTCAGAGCTCTGGAGATGGAGTGCCCAGCAGAGGCCGGAGCATTAACGGGAGGGCTGTTCTCCACATACCACTTAAGCCCCTTCATCAATAACCACTTACCCCAGGAATAGCACATCAGCAAAGCCATTCCCAGCAGCCTGGCTCTTCCGTCCAGCAGGGGCCCTCAGGTCAGGGGGCAACAGTGTACGTGATAAATGCCGAGCTGCAAGCCAGCCTGGCTCTCCCAACCCCTGTCTCCTTCCCTAGATTAATTAAGAAACAACATGTTTCCCGTCCCTTTCCCTCTGCTTTTCCTTTTATCTCCTCCTTCCTTGGTTGGCAACAGGGGCTGCTGTCTACCTCCAGGTGTGGCAGATGCAAGTAAACACTGATAGGAAGCCCTGGACCAGCCCAGGTACAATTCAGGACTAGAGGCTTTCAATTACAAAGAGTCACTCTGTCCTCTACCCCAGTTCTCCTGGGTTGACCGGTGGCTCTCAAACTCCCGAGTCCACAGGAATGCTCAGAAGTATAGCATCTCCCCCATCTCTTAGAGGGCAGGTAAAATCAGCAACAGCTAGAGACTGTCAGGCAGGGGTGGTGAGCCTGAAATTATACCTTCTCCAGTTTTATAAGAAAAATCAGATATATAGATTGGAATGCGCAATCTGATTTTGTGATGCTGACATCTAATTCAAATCTTTGAAGAATATTCAGCAGACCAAACCAAAGGCATCTGAGGACCAAACTGAGTCAGAGAGTTAATCACTTGGGGGACTTCTCTAAGCTGGGAGGTTGGGAGAGGCAGGGAGAAAATTCCTTAGAATTTCATCATGTTTGATGACTCTGTAATTTAGCAATTCAATTTTTCACCATCCAGTTTTTAATGGTTATTATTACTATTTCTATAATTTTTCTTAGATACTTTTTTGATAAACACCTATGTTTAAGGTATTATTATTGTCCTCATTTCACAATAAGGAATCTGAGGGTCAGAGAGACTTGGTAATTTGACTTGTATGACACAGTTAGGACAATTTGGGAAATTTAGGCTGATTCTAGCATCCACTTGAGGCGGTACTGCCTCTTATATGCTAGGCAAGTGCTCTACCACTGAACTACATCCTTAGCCTCAACCTTCTTTTTGTTTTAGATAGAATCTTGCTAAGTTGACCAGGTCGGCCTCAAATTTGCAGTTCTGCCTCAGTCCAGAGTAGCTGGGATTACAGGCCTGTGCCAGTGCATTAGGCTAGCATCCACATTTTCAATTCTGCATTTACCATGGAACTAAGAAAGGTGATGTTTAATTAAATCACTGCCTCTCTTAGTTGGGAAGATAACATAGACAGATTTTCATTAAAATCCAGGCTTCTCATGCATCAGTCATGTGCCCTTTGTCAAGCTAGTTCACTCTTCTGAGCCTCAGTTGCTTTAGCTGCAGAATGGAGAAGCATTCGTACCTCCTACTCCGCTAGTGGGTGGATATTGTGTGAGATAATCCATGGGAAAGCTTAGCACCACACCTGCAGTATGAGAAACACTGGACACTATTGAATTACTGTGGGTTATTATGGGGATCCTTCTATTACCTTTATTATCAGTCATCTCCACCCTAAAGTCATGGGCTCCTAATACTCCATGGGGCTTTAAGAACACTTTTAATGTTTCAAAGACTTTTAACATCCAGTATTTCATTTGATCCTCCCCACAACCCGGTGAGGTAGGCAGTGCTGGAATTACATCATATGACAGATGAGAGCCTGTGCTTTCTTCTGGAATTTCCAAGGAGGATGCGGGTTGGGAAGACCAATAAATAGCGAAACATTACATGTGTTGGGGGTAACTAAAAATTTAATAGGGACCATAACACAACTAGCTGCCCAGGGGAAAAAAATATATAAGAGCATATCTGAAGAAACATAAATAAATGAGTTGGAATTAATAAATTGCAAATTGCATGAATAAATACTTACAGGGAAAAATTACTAGAAGCAATTACCATCTGACTAGAAACTAGAAGCTGGGATGGTGAAATGTGAACTTTCTGGAGGACAGTCGTGGGTTTAAGGGCCCTTCTGTAATGTCCTAGACTCACTAGGACCAGGAATGGCATTTCAAGGGTTCACCAAAGCAGACCTTCTCCCCACTCCTCTGACTTGGGAACACATTTTACAGCATGGACAACTGAATTATTAAATACTGTGTTTCCAGCATCAAGCACTTTATCTAGCCCATAGTAGATGCTCAAAGTAGGTGGAATGAATAAATGAATGAATGAATATATATGCACACAAAGACAGAAGAAGCCATGAGCCCATCTGCATGAGTCTGACCCATTCTGGTAAATGTCTGTTATTTTTCCCGTTCAATCCCCCGCATCTGCTCTTGGTAATTGTAACTTTTTCTTTCAAGAACTTCCCGTGGTCCATTCTTCACAGTCTCAGGGGAACTGATAACCAAGTCGGGTCAATCCAACTCTCTCTCCCTAGACACTAAATTTTGAAAACAGTGGGACACAGGGGAGGAAACAGTAGGAGCCTAGGCCTTCAGCTGGTAGCATTTTAAGAGATAGTTACTTCCTATGACCCAGGTCCCCAGGGCTGCCTTACATCCTCATCTTCAACACCTAATTACTCAACTCTTTTTCTGACTTTTAAACCTACCCATTATGTCTCCAATAAATCCTTTTCTCTTAAGTTGTCAAGAGTCAGCTTCTATTGCTTGTAAGCACAGGGCCCTCCTGATAACACTCACCACCCTATCTTTGAAGGGAAGAGTTGGGTGGATAGGGTTGCTCTTGTATCAACTGCTACAATTCCAAGAGGCTTTAAATAGGACCCATTGTTCTGAGTCTGCCTTCCAGAACATATCAATAATAATAAAAATACTAAGGAGATCATAGGCTGTTAAGGTGACTCCTCACTGTTTCAAAGGACAGATGCCTACTTTAATTATTTCATTCCATTTCTCTCCTTCTGGCTTAGTCTTGAGCAAAATATAACCATCCGGGTAATACAGAGAGAAGGGAAAAAATCTAATTTTCAATTCTCAATGGGACCCTCTCCCTTTACCTCATTCAGTCGCTGGGATCTCTGATTGAACTGGCTCCTATTTCAACATAAAACTCTTCAGTTTCTGGGTTTCTTCTGGCTGCCATTGGTCTTGCCTACTATAGGCTAAGACCCTCCTCTTTACCCCTAAGGAACATGGTCGAAATATCCAGCGAGCGTCCAAACCTCTGAAGCATACCAGGAGATGGGTATGGACACCGTGGTTCTTTGGTACCCAGTAGAACCTCCTGCCCACCTCCAACACTCAACTGAGCCACAAGCCTCAACATCACAGCAGCTGACCCTCTATGGTCTGCGTCTTGCTTGTTTTATCAAGAAATGAAAAGGGACAAATTAGAAAAGGAGGGCTTTCTGCAAGTCTCCCTCTCCATCCCTGGTTTTAATGAAATGCATTATGGGGACTGAATTCAGACTTCTGGAGATGGGTGCTCCTATGTCAAATGATAGGCGATTTCTTGTCAGACTAGAAAGCAGACACACACCTCTTCACATCAAATGATGTCTATGAATGGCCGTGAGGCTCTTGAAAACTTCAGACAAGTGCTCAGTCACTGCGATCACTGTTTTCCACCACCAATTAAAACCAAACACAGACACCCCTGTGATGGCAGCAGACAGACACCTGGAGCAGGGGCTGCAGCTATTCTCACCAAAGTCCTTCTCCCTTTGTGTGTGGCTCCAAACCCAGTTCATGGTCATGAGAGCTGAATGGCTGTGAGCACCAAGAACAAAAGATGAGGAGCCACTGCTTAGAAACTTCCACTCACTCCCCTTCTTAAGATGATGGAAGGGTCTATAAGAGGTCAAGTGCCGATCGCAGCCATTCATTCACATGCTCATTCATTCAAGAAGTATTAATTTATTACAACAGCATCCCAGCATGCCCTAACTCACTCCCTTCTCCATTCCTAACAATATCTGTTGACTTGCTCGGCTAAGTGCCACGGGCACATTATTTCTATGCAAAGTTCTAGACGGTGTGACGCTCCGGGAGCTTGCCATCCAGCAGAGGGAATCAAACATGGAAAAACATCCAGAGTCCAAGGTGAAAATGACGAGTGATCTGAGAGAGAAACAGGATTTCAGAGGAGCCATTGAAGGGGACAATGAAGAGACGGATCAGAAAGCTTCAAAGAGGAAGCAAACCATGGACCTCCTGGTTCAGGTTGGGAGGGATTCTCAACATGGGGCGAGGTGCTGGTGGTTGCAAAGTGGGACAGTACAAAGCACACAAATGGAAATACACCACCAGGACACCGTGACAGCACTGTTCTGCTGGACGTGGAGCATGCTGGACGTCCCACGTACACCAGGTTCTGAGTTCATATCAGGAAGGTTTAGAGACAACAGTCAGCAATCTTGGTGGTGTGAAGCTTGTTAAAGTTCCTCTGTTGGAGGGAGGCATAATCAAAGAAACACCTTAAAGAAGGCTTCCCTGGATGCAGTGTGTAGGAATTGATTAGAGGAAGAAACTGTTGTAGTCAGGAAGGTGAGTTGGAGGGTAACTATAAAAGACAGATCTGGCCAGGGGCAATGGTGCACACCTGTAATCCCAGCGGTTCAAGAGCCTGAGACAGGAGGATCATGAGTTCGAAGCCAGCCTCAGCAAATGTGTGGTGCTAAGCAACTCAGTGAGACTCTGTCTCTAAATAAGATACAAAATAGGACTGGGGATGGGGTACTGGGGTCAAGTACCTGAGTTCAATCCCCAATATCTTCCCCACCACAAAAAAAAGACACATCTGAACTAAGGTTGTGACATCAAGGGGTGGCAACATGTACATGAATGGGAATCATTGGAAGAATGCACAGACAGGAATGTATCTTCACATTTGTATAAGAACGATCAAAACATAGACCAATAGCATTAAGATGCTGCTCTCACATGGACCTTCAAAGCCCTTTATTTTCCTGGTTTCTAAGTCAGAAAAAACCTAACTCCAGATGTGGACTCATCTCAAAGAAATCCATCACTTTCCATTTTCCTCCGCTCTGATAAGCCAATGGATCGCAAGAGTCAGTGAGGTGTGTGAGAACGCCACAAATGAATCCCAACCCAGCCTCAGTCACAGGACCTGGCAGGTGTCTTACCATTCAGTCTACAGAAAGAGTAACAGACATCTCGGGGAGGTAGAAGAAGTTGTAAATCACACCTCTGCCATTTACTACCGTGATGATCTTGGACAACATACTATTAAACCTTAATTTTTCCATCTGTAAAATAGGATTAAATAATCCCACAATTCCTAGCATCAATGAGAATTTAAATAAATATGCTCCACAGAGGACAATGCCTGGCATATAGTAAGCCACTGATAAACTGTGGCTATTAGTCACTGTTATTTTTATTATTGATGACATCATAGGCCGTTGTTTCATTAATTTCAGTTGACAATATTTTGCAGATCCACTCCAGCATACCAGATGGTTACTTAAAAATATCTGAATCACTTAGAAAAATGACTTTAGACATTCCATTGAAGAATCAGTCACTGGTTCATTTTCTAAATTAAAAAAAAAATCTCATATTTTATGCAAGAGATGCCTTTGTAGAGATAGTCTTTTTAAAAACACTACCACATGTTTTGCCACTACTTCTTGACAAAATGTTTTTCAAGAAAAGAAAAGGCATGCACACACACAATTGTTCTGGTGTCAAGAAAATATATCAAGTCTGAGATGCTAACATTGCCAAAAGATGACAGTATTTGGCAAACCTAAAAATGTTTGTCATCTCAAAAGTATTTATGCAAAAGCAGAAAATAAACTATTCAATATTGTAGTCACTTTAGGTGATTAAGACAAGTCTTTAGATTTGGGCTTAAATGTTTTTGTTGGAGATTTATTCTTCTCCAACCCACCTACCTAGTTTCATCCTTCTATACATCAAATTCCAACCGTTTCATAAGTTTTATCTGTGTTACCCGTACAGTTTCGCATATGCAGAAAGCAAGGGCTTAAATGTGCCTCCCAGCCTGCCTCGTCTACCTTTCTCTAATGTTTTTGCAACATTTTTTTAAAAAATTAAAAGCATTTAATTTAGCCAGCTCTAAGATCTTCAACAGCTTGCTAACTTCCCAAGTCTCTGTTTCCTTTTCTTTTAAAAAGTTCAGGTGGGGGAGGGGGAGGAGGACTATAACATAAGCCCTGCCTGGCTCAGCACACCACACCCGGGCTCAGCTAAGGGAGAATGGATCCGAAAAATCTTTTTGTTAATGGTAAAGCCATTTAAAGGGTAAAAAGGGGGATGGGAATGTTTAAACCCATGAAGACACAGTTTATTCAACTAAGACTTTCCTTACCATATTCCTTAAATAATCCTTGTAAGGCCAGGAAAGGTAACTCATTTACCTCAATGCCAGTCACTGCGATGTGTTCATGCAGAAATGGAGTCCAAAATGCTCCCAGTGGCTTTCCCTAATGATTTTTTTCTCCAGAATTAAAGAAACATATGCCTTTTTCGAAACTATTTATGAATGTGTATCTTGTGAAGTTATAAATACATTTAGATCCATTTCTCTTCCCCTCTTATAAAGACATCGATGTGTTTTTTCTGACATGCCTCATGAAACTCAGTCAATCACAAGTCTTTCTTAATGGAAACCACATGTCTGCCCAGAACCATGTAATTATAATGCTAGGATTCTTGGCACTGCCAGGAAAAGGGGCATTGTCAAACCAATTAAAGTTTATTTACTTACATACCATTTCTGGATCAGAATGTTCTTTCTTTTATGCTGATGCTGAGAAAATATATATCTCATCAAGTTGTTGTAATTGTTTTGTTTTTTGGTTTTTCAGGACAGATTTATGTTTCTTACCAATTATATTCCTGGTTTTTCAGTTCCTTTGCATGTAACTAAAAATTTCTTTAAAAAGTCATCTGGGAACAGCATTGTGAGATGTTCTGTAAATAAGACTTTGCACATTTCACATCAAAATTACTGTACTTGTCTATTTTGCTGCTGAAATGTAATTTTGTAGGATTTATCTCCACTAAGGGGTGTATTAAGTGCCCTGCTGTTTCCTTTAGACTTGTTAGGGACTGAGTATGACCCACAAGAAAGTCTCTGCTTGGTATCTGGCTGAGCTACTAAATCGATGGATTACCAAGGGAAAAAAAAGTTTCTTGAAGTCTCAGAGTTTTCCAGTTGAAAATAAAGAAAAAAATTCTACTCACAGACATAGCAAGGGTGATGGGAAATATCACAGTTAGCAAAGAAAATAATGAAATAAATAGTTAGAGCTAGACATCAACTAGCTAAATGGCAAGCCATTGAACCACTGAGACTTCCTTTCCTGTCTGTAAAATAGGATGAATGGAACTCATCCTAGGAACCAAAAGGACTGCTCTGAATTTAAAATACAATAAGAAACTGGGTTTATGCCTGTACTCTCACTGATTCACTGAGGCAGGAGGATCACAAGTTCAAGGCCAGCCTAGGCAACTTAGCAAGACCCCGTCTCAAAATTAAAAAACAAAAAAATTTTAAAAAGCAGGGGCAGGGATGGGGATGTAGCTCAGTGTTAAAGTGCCCCTGGGTTCAATTCCCAGTACCAAAACATAAAATAAATAAGTAAATAAATTATTGTGCAATAAGAAGAAAGTCCCTTGCAAGGTGTAAAGCAACTACCACTGCTACTTTCTCTGAGTGTATCCAGTTTTGAGGCCTATGTTGAGAACCACAATTACAAACAAGCAGAAGTCAAACCTCAGAGCAAACTTGGTCTCACTTAGATCATGATCAGAACCCAAAGATTACGGGATTAAACAAAACGGACTGAGAATCTCAAATTCCATTGCAAACGAGGAGGAAAAGATGAAAAAAAAAAGAATGAGCTAGTCCTGGGGAAACAAGCAGCCTGATTTGAGAACTAAAAATGCAGTTCTATGACTGTCTCCTGTCACTTTTGTCATTAAAGAGAGATGACCTCCGTTTGTCATCAAAGCAGATGGGAAGATGGAGTGAGTCATTTGTATTCTCTTCTCTCATTCTCATGCTGATTCCCACACTTTCAGTGGAACCTTCTGTCCTGTAGGAAGGGGCAGGAGAACGGGCACTAGGAAGGCCACTCTTCCCTGGATGGGTGGGGTGATTGTCCCACTTCCTGCAGGTGGGCATGTTTCAGAGCAGGGACGACATAGCTACATCTCTACCACCTATACCAAATTAAATGACTGTGAGATTCCTCTTTAATTTCCCCACCAACAAAAGACAAATGGGAAACTCCAACAGCACAGACAGACTACAAAGCAATTCAATTTTCTAAAAGCAAAATGACCAAGGTGATTTGAGATACTATGCGGTTATTGAGCAAAGTGGCTTTGCCCCCACTCAGCAAACCAGCATTCGCCTCTTTAAATTCTTGGTATTTGAGTCAAAGGAGTTTTCAACTTGCAAAATCCACCACCAAAGGAAAAAAAAAAAAAAATCTGAATATAGTTTGTATAAGGGACTGTGAGAACACAACCATGGGCAAGATGGGCACAACCTGGGAGGTGTGGCCTGGTATCACAGTCTACTCTCTAGTGACAATCAGCTACGCTGCCTGCATTCCTTTTGAGTACAGTACTATACTTCTTGGGACTCTGGTCTGACTTTAACATTTATGATCATATTAGCTTGATATCTCATAACAAGAGTGACTGATCTTGCATCACTATTTTACATTTCACCAATTGAATGGTTATTTTTTTTTATCAGAAATTCATTTCTACCTTAAAATCCCAAATATACCATCACATTAAGAGAACCAGTAGGGAAAAAAAAATTTTTTTTTTGCTCAACTTAATAAGGTAGAAAATTCATGGATGATTTTTTTCCATTAAGAAGTCTCCAGCCCAGACAGTGCTAAATAATGATTCCCCTAGTTCATTTTGATTTTTGAAAATTCAGACTAATAATGCAGAAAACTCAGGGTTGATTTTTCCCATCATGCAAAAAAATTCTTCAGTAGAAAACACGTTCTTCTAGCTCATTTCAACTTTTCCAAGTTTCATTCAGGATGAACAATCTCAGTGAGTCAATGACCTGAAAGGTGCATTTCAGTCCTCAGTAAAGCTCACAAGGAGTGCAGAGCCAACTGACAGAAGCCAGCTGACTATTCTTCTGCTTTGTCCAATGAGACATCCTTTTATAACCTGGCCAAGCCTTCAGGAAAACACAGCTTCTGTCTCAAAGTTTATCTCCTCCTATGGAAGGATGTGGGGAATGAGAGAAAGTGGTATGAGCATTGGAGAAAGGGTAGACCGGGACCACCCCAGAGACCAGAATTTCCACTTTTCCCCAATGCCGCCTTATGCTTAGATTCTTACTAATGCCATCAAATAATTCGAAGCTAAGTATTAGCAATATCTTCCTAGAGTGATATTTTATTCAGTAACAGAGTAATGGTTCAGTGTGCAACAGTCAGAAAAGAGGAAAACCTAAAGCAGAGTGGCAGGTCCATGCTAGGGGGACTCTCCATACATTTGGCTTAGGACAGCTGTAAAAGCAGCAGTGGGCGTGCACGATCACCAGGACCCCATGACTGCACATCTACAAGCCCCTTGGAGTCCTGAGTCTAGGAGACTGAACCATCTCCCAGGACAGGGATGCTCTTGATGTCAAGGAAAGAATCCAAGGCAGGGAATCAGAGGGAAGCCTCACGGCTCCAGCATCTGCCATTCGTTACGCTCTGTGAGCTCGGCTGTATTCCTTAACCTCTCTGACCTTCTTGAAGGGTTCTTGTGAGCATTAATGGACAGTTAAAGAAAGAACCCAGCGCCCTGCCTGGCACAGGCTAGCCGAACGATAAAATCTTAGTTACCTCCTGCTTCACATCAGCCTTTCTGTACTACTCCACCTATGGGTAGGGCAGCCCTTGCCTGAAACCATGAGCTAAGAAAAATGATCTCATCTTTGGTCAGAGACATGCAATGCAATTTTATGGTATGATGCACAGAGTTCCCCAAAACGTGTTAGTCAAACCTCCTGGATTCCAGGGCTGTGATGATAGGTCAAAGAACTGCAAGAAAAATTCAGTTCAGCCCTCCTGGGGCTCTCAGCCCTGCTTCTGGCAGTCTGGCCTCCAGCCTTGGAGAATATAAATGGCCGTAACAGATTCTGGGCCCCAAATCCAACTTTAATTTACTGGTGACCTCATGGCTTTCAGGAGTATTACACAGGACTTATCTGGAATTCACTCTTTCCTACGCCCTTTCTTTTATTGGATAAATCTGATGATCATGCTGATTTCTTGGACCTTTTTATCTAGAAAGGAATTTTTCTGGAAGTACTTAGTATTGTTTTAATCAGATCAATAACTAGATCCAAGATTTTATAAATAACCTGTAAGCATATAATTTCTTAATTCAGTTCCTTGGCAAATTAGTGATAGCTGTGTTCTCAGTTTTCCTAATTTTTACGAAATATTTTCATTAACTCTCACTCTGTAGGTTAACCACAAAGGTTCCTGTCTAGAGCTGTGATTTGGAAAGTTGTGATTTCTGCCCTTGAACTGAAAAGGGAGGAGGATAAGGTGCTTCTACTTTATTCAAATCCAGTTTCTAAAAGTGACTTTAGAGTGGACTTACCATGGATTTAATTACACTCTGGATGTGCATTTATGGGGTTGTGGGGACATTGAAGACATGGAATACTGGTAGAAATTGAAGCAGATCTCAATTAATGTCTTGAACACACTTCCTGTTTAGTAAAAGTACACCAAAGTCATCTCGTAGGAACTGAAAACTTCTACCAATTATTGCTATATTTTTAGTTTATAAGCAACAAATGCAAAAGAATTATGATACTCAGGGCCATGCCTAATAAAAAGAGGCTCACATATTAGTTGTCCAAGTATTTAAAACTAACACACTTCTTATGAAATATGTTCTCTCTCTCGTCTTAATATTCCTTCACAGCAACCTGGAAAGTCAAGTTTGATTCTTAAAACCTTGGAGTCTTCCAAGTTCCACTCAGCATTGGATGGTGCAGGGACACGAGCCCCAGCCGTGCCCCACCCATCTCCCCCCACCCCGGCTCTGATCTAAATCCCCAGGGGCCTCCATCTCACGTCTGAACACACCCGTGCCCACCTGGCAATGCCTCTCCTCATCCGTCTTCCATGAACGGCCCTCTGTCCACCCCTCAAGACTGCATGTACACAGGAGGCACTTCCCTGAAGAAGGCAAAACAAGGCCTCCAAAGGGGGCTCAGGGCCTTGGAAACAGAAAATTCCTACGTCCCAAGAATTCTGAGTGTGATCTAGAAGAACGGACAGGTTCTGAGAGACCCCAAGAATCTTTCTTCCCATAAGGAGGGGAATGCCTGGGAGAGAGCCAAATGAGGACCCTTCAAGAGCAGAGCTCAGGCAGAGGGACATCTTAGCTGGGTCTCTGAGCAGCGCTGGCCCTTCATTATGAATAAACACTAGGCTTTCTCCATAATTCACTGCTAAGTATTTCGTGGTTTCTGATTCTTTAAAAATTGCTAATACATATGCCCCGTCTACACCTCAGTGCCCCCAAATCCAGATTCCACTCTCACCATAGATAAAATCGATTTAAATTCATCAATGATGCCCATCCTGCCAAATCCAATTGGCCCTCTGTAGTCAACTACTTCTTCCTGGTCTGCTCAAACTTCTCTCCAACTGCCCCGGGAAGGTTTCTGTGGTGCCACTCCTCCTCCTGCACAAATTTATCCCCCAAACTGACCTAAGAGTGGTTTAGGAATGAAGCACACATCGCCTCTCTCACGCAACCTTCCAGTGTGACCCCACGGCCCAGAGGAAGACACCCGAGCCTCCCAGAGGGGCCAGCCCAACTGTAGGTCAATGGCCTTCCACACCTGGCCTCAACCCTGCTCATCAAAGTTGTCTTCATATCCCCTTTTCATTCAGTGCCCCCCGAGGGCTACCCTCAAGAACACAGCTATGCATGTGCTGTTTCCTCTGCTGCCGGTGGCCCTGCCCTTCCAACGTCCCCATCCCCTGCTACCTCCTCAGCCTGAAAACCTCACTTCAGGACAATCACCGCCTCTAGGAAATCTCCATGAACTCAATTCCCCTCACTTAGGACAGCTGTTCCCTTCTCTTTGCTCTCAAAGTATCCTTCTAGGCCTTGTCACTGCGCTTCATGTGTTAAATCTTAACTAAGCCTTCCATTCCCAAATTCAGAGCTTCCTCTGACCATTCTTATCCATATTCCAGAGGCAAACACCCAATGCATGACTGTAGCATGAAATAAACTCAGTCCGCTGTGGTTTCTGCCCAACTAATTTGGCAAGGTTTTCCTCAGCCTCTCTCTAAAACAGCACCTCCCTCAAGTTCCAGCCCCTAACTCTGCTTCGTTTTTCTAACACTTAAATACTTGACATTATGTTACATATTTACTCTTCCCAGAAGTGAGCTCCACAGAGTAGGGACTTTGTTTTTATTACTGACTGGTGAATCTAAAAAAGCTAGACCAGGCCAGGCATTCAATAGCTAATGTTCCATAAGCAAATGAAGGCACCCATCATGTGCAATGATTTCAACTTCCTCAAACTTCAATTATTCATAAATCATTTCACCAATCCACCTACCACCTTTGTCGTTTACTTAATAACCCTTCTTTAAACCGACTCTACTTCCCTTAAATAAAATTATTTTAAAAAGGGAACCAGTACACTGAAGGTAATCATAAAAGTATGCATGTAATAATTAAAATCAAACTGTCTGTGTGTCTCCTAAAATGATCTTCCTGGCAAATACTGGTGCATTCCCTGGTAACCCACCACGCTTTGGGAAATGTTATTGATTTGATCAAACAAAGCTTCAATTCCCCAACCAGGCCAGATCGCAGAGTATATTATGCATGCTTTTCACCTACTACTGAAAAATATCCACACCTGAAAAATTTAGTGCCTACACCCTAAGCATTTCTCTGTCATGGAAGCTTCAAAGGCTTAGCCCAAATACCACACTTCTCAGATTGCAGTGAATGAACCTCAAGCGCACACAAGAGTTTTTGTGTTTCATTTTCTCTTTGAAAGAGGAAAAAAAAAATCTCACAGAAAAAGAAACAGAATGAAAGACCCATATTGATGGCTCTTATCCAGAAACTCAACTCTGAGATTCATCCGTGTTGCCGCCTGAGACATCGACAATGCCCAAGTGTGTGTAATGTCCCAAGAATAGGAAATATGACCAATAGTTGTTCCAGACAATAGAGACATAACTTCAAAAATATGAGTCCTTATGACTATTTTCTATAAAAATCTCAAGGCTCCTTCACTTCAGTCAGGACATGACTGTTCTTTAAGAGAGAGGTACCACTTTCAAAATTAGTTTGGTTTTTCAGAAAACTCCTCACAGAAGTTAGAGCATCTGTCTCTAAGTCTTCTCTTTCTTAGCTAAAAGGGAACATGAGATGTTTTCGGTTACAGAAAAGCAATGCTTCCAAGCATTCATGAGAAATCAGTGGTTTTTTGCCTCTTAAAAAGCTGTAACTATACACAAATATTTTAAATCTATTCCAAGTAGCTAGTCTTCAGGATTATAAACAGAGAATTAGTATGTTCTAATGTTGACATGGTGAAAGTGAGAACTAAGGTCTGCAGGTGCCAGTGGCTTCAAAAGTCTGGGGGCCACAGATCCGGAGTGGGTCTTTTCCTTCTGTATTTGAAAGAAAGCACCAAGATTACATAAGAAACAAAAACCTACCAACATTTGAACCAAGCATCTGTCATTGCAAACACATATATATGAAAATATACATTAAAACCCTCCTATAGGAATACTAATATCCAATTATTTTCCTACTGTTTGCTTTTCTTGCTGTTTTGCTAAATAAAGTCATGCATACATCCATCACTAGCATTTTTGAGAGACAGTTATGCAGAGCAGCAGTCAGCTGAAGGTCTCTACGTCTTTCCGGGAGATGAGGTTACAACTCTTTTCCCCAAAATACTTCTGGGCTAATATTTGTACTGATGCTGCAAAAAAGCAAAGATGGGGAAAGCAGACAGTGCCTTGCACGAATGAAGGCAGGAATATCAGACCAGACTTAGATGGTATTCTTCCTGACACACACTTGCTGCAGATGCCTGCACACAAACACATGCAGAACCTGAAACCAGTTCACTTAAGAACACTCTTGATGAAATAGTAAAACTCCTTATTTTATTAAACCTTTCTGAAATATTAATTTTATTAAATCTTTACCATTACATCTCAATAATCTGTTAAGCAACGTGTGAAATACAGATAAAGCTTTCTGCTGCATGTCAAAGGAGTACAGTCATTCCAGCAGTGGATCACTGTTTGGGTTGTAAAGTAAACCAGGTGGGTTTCTGTATTTGTGTGTGCATCCGTATGTGCAGGCTTGCAAAACAGTGTTTTTACTTGAGACTGCAACTATCAAACTATCATCATTCACCCTTCAGTGTTTGGCAAATATTTTCTCAAAAATGAACAAAGACAGACTGTCACTTCAGACAGAACCATTGACAGTATGAGTGGCTAATGATGAAATTTCAAATTTTTGAGTAAAAATTGGAATTTTGGAAAATTTGCATCCACCACTCTGAGCTTGACAGTTTCTGAACAACTTCTGGTGGGATTAGTAGTGACATGGATAAATATGATTTTTTGCTACTGTATGACGAAGCATGTCACACAATTCAATGAACAAGAACCCAACAAGCCAAGATTTCCCAAATGACCAAAGCATGAAGTTCAAAATAAGGATGATGCCCAAACATAAAAGATATGTCAATGGAATTAAATATAAAGGGCAAAATATACTTCATTAATATGGTTTCAACTTCTATACCACAACTAACTTAAGAAGTTACCTTTGTCAAGTTTTGGTGTAGTATTAAAACAAATACACTATTTTGGAGAAAGAACTATTGAATACTCCACCTTTTACCAACTACTTATATTTATGAAGCTAGATTTTCTTCATATACTCTAACCAGAATGATATACAGCAATAGAATGTAGAAGCAAATATGAGAATCCTGGTGGACATTAAAGGGATTTGTAAAAATGTAAAATGACACCACTCCTTTTAGTAAATGTTTTGGCTTTGGAAGATAGAGTTTAGTCAATCGTTTAAATATATATTTATATCAATATATGATGGGTTGACTAGTGTTATTTTTCTATGAGTAGAAAAAAAATTTTTTTAATTTTAATCTTAATTCATAATGCAGCAAATAGCAATAGACATAAGCCTCATTAAAAAAAATACCTCTGGATCCTCAATAATTTTTAAGAGCCTAAAAGGTCATGAGGCTGAAAGGTTTTAAAAGCACGGATTTAGCATTGAAGAGACTGGGTCGTGCAGTTAAGAGACATCCACTAAGTGTGACTTGACCCCGTGTTAACTACACAAGCGTTAACTACACAAGTGTGCATCCTTCTGAGGCCCCAATTTCTTATCTGTGAAAGTAACAGAATCCCCCACCTTACAAGGACACGGGCTACACTGTCCTAACGACAGAATAAATTCTTACCAATTACTAGCCACTGATATTACCTTCATCTTGTTCTTTTTGGCCAAGTTATTAAGTTGGCAATAGGATTGTTCAGATTGTGAAGGAGAGAAGAGAGATGAGGGTAGCCTGTCTTCATGGGCTCTGTGGCCACATAGTTGTGGAGGGTAACAGCTTGCCACACTTTAGCTGGACACATCGACTCCACCAAGGTTTAGCTCTCTTCTTACCAACTAGTGCAAAGGGGAAGTGGGAACATATAATGGGAGAAAATCCGATGACCTTCTGAAGTCCAAAAGTCATTTTCATTACCATTCTAAATCTATGCTATATGTGTGCCCACGTGGACGTGCATGAGTGCTGCCCCATGGCAGGTACTCAGAGTAGCTGAAAACCTCACTCCCCATCCACTTCTCTAACCGTCTCAGGGGCCAAATACAGTAAATGCACATGACCTTTGAAATGTTTCCACCATGATCTTAGGGAAAGGGCAATCAACCCTATGAAATAAAGTGAGACATTAATCATGATAATAATTCATATTAATAATAATAACCTTTTTCTGATTTGTTTCCTCTCAAAGTCCTGTAGAGAGGTATACAAACTATAAAAACATTTCTCAATTTTTCCCCATGACTTTTTCCATAATCTGAAAACATAAAGCTCTTTCCACTGGCTGCCTTTCTATTTCTTCTTTCTATTCCTGTTCCAATGCAGAAAGAATTTTGCCAATGAAAGTGCTATAAACAGCCATGCCTTCACTGAAAAAGGCAATATGCCGTCAGTCTGACATATACCTCGCTTTTCCGCTCATTGTCAACACGGTGATTGATGGTGTGGTTCATTAATGTGGGACGATTGTCAGCTTTTCCTGAATAAATATAAAAAGAAACAAAGAAATCCCCACCCTTTTCAAGCCAGAGTGAATTATTTCCTATTTTCCAGGCTTAGCCTTAAGGATCCATAAGACATTTATCTCAAAGTAAATAATGAACAGACCCTTTAATGGAGGAAATTTTAGTTTGGGTTTAAGGACAAAATATTTCATACATATATATACATGTAAAAGGAGACCAAAGTGATATTCAAAAGGATGAAGCAATCTATGTACCTTAAACTGTATTTTAAAGCGACACTTCATCTTTAGTATACATAGTCATGTAAAATGCAAGAAATTACCACCTTTGGAAACTCTGCAAAATAAAAAGGATCTGTCATGTGCCAGTCCCCAAAAAACAAGAATCACAAGGAAAAAAAAAAAAAAAAAGTGAAAAGGGGATAGAGAATCAGAGGCTTGATTTACAGTTGGGTGGAAAAGTTGATCAAAATCACTACATCCAAAGGAAGTTTGGTGATATAAGCAATAAATTTCCCTTTTGATTTCTCTTTCTTTATGATGCACAGTTTGGAATGTTTTCATGCCAGGCACATGATACACAGAAGCTAAGAAAGGTAAGAGGTTATGTCTTGGCTACATTTGCCCATTTATCAAGAACTGTCACCTCTGCAACTTTTCTCTATCCCGGCATCCTTGCCTTTCTCTGGGAACTATTTAATCGGGTCTTCACTAACTCCATTCATTGCAAGATCAACAAACTCCACTGGGCAGGTCTCGCTCCCAGCTCTGGTGTGCAAAGAGGAACATCTAAGACAAAAGGGCCCCCATGCACATCCTCATTTTCACAAGCTGGTGAACAAGTAGCATGTCACTCTGGGTATTCAGTTCCTCTGCAGACTTTCCTGGGTGGTAAGGTGCTAACGACAATAATAATTTATTCTGAAGATGTGCTAAATTTCTTGAGTTGAATTGTGAAGTATTTTGAATACCACTGGAAGGCACAGGAAACTGAGAACTGTAGGAAAAACTGGCATTTGGCCACCACTTGAAGATCCAATCTGATTATAATAGAAGGTGATTATCCAGAACTAGCCAGAAGACCTTGGACCATTTCCTCTTAAAACGACAGCCTGCCTGTGTGGCGTGCTTTCTTAGAGCACACAGGCCTGGGTCTGCTCTCAGGATGTTCTAATTCTTAACAATGTAGGTAAAGGGACACGGAGCCTAACAACAGTTCACATTTATCAAGCACTGAGCACAAACCAGCAGGCGCAGTGCTAGGAACCTCTTCTCCTTCAATCCACACGCCAACTCTGTTAGGTGAGAACTATTGTTATTCCTATTTTAAAGAGGAGGACCAAGGGGCTCGGCTTACACACAGTGCCTTCTTCAAAATTATACACGTGCGAGTCAGGATTCTCAGCTGGCCCTGTCTGACTCCAGAGCCAGAACTGTGGGCCACTGTGGCTTCAGATGAAGTAGGAAATGGAGAGACAGTTTCTGTCAAGGAAAGGAGTAGTTCCCACTTGACTTTTAAAAACTTCTCAAAGTGGTGTCACATTTGAGGTCTCATTTCCTCCTCACTCTGGCAAATTTGGTAAGTAGAGTAGGTAACAACATATTCTTTCTGCTGATGAGTGTAAGAAAGTCCATAGAGGCAGGCTCTTGAGCTATGGACAAAGAGCTGGGGACCAGAATTTGGGTCTTTCCAGTGCACTATAATTTAGCTATGAAGTAGCAAAGCAAAAAGACAAATAATCAAAGCCTCCCAAAGTCACTAAGTGGAAAGTGTTTGTTGCTGCCATATTTCATTTTGCATCTGCTTAGCTTATCATATCATAAATTCCATGTTTGCCTCCTGGCTACCAAGTAAGGAATTCTGTTTTGAAATTCTCCAGAACCACTATATGTCATATTATCTCCATGGCTTCAGTTGATGAGACCCTGGATTTTGAGGATGAGGGAAGTCTAAGCATCCTGAGAAGCATGAGGTGGATGTGGCAATGCTGCTAGAAATCAATGACCAGGCTCCACACAGGTGGAACTCTTCAAGTAGGTAGCCAGGCAGCAATATGTCCATGCTGATTTCTAAAACAGGCACGAAAAGGCTTTCAGCATGTCACAAAATAATAAAAATTGGTTCTGGAAATGCAGAAGTTCAAAGAGAGAGAAGTAGCCTCCTATAAACTCTAAACTTCACACATCACAGTGGCCCAAAGACTGCAATATGAGGGTTCCCATAGCTTAAATGCAAATTAAGGTGGACATAGTTTATGGAATCTCTCAGGGTCAGGTCTTGACATTGATACAGAATATCCCAAAAGGAAAAAATATTTTAGGTGCCAGAGGATGAAACTCTACTACCACAAGTTCAACTACAAGTTCCCAGCCTGTGTGCTCTTCCCCTAAATATCACCAATAGGGAGTGTGTGTGCACTTTCTTCTTCTTAAAGATGTGTTGAGTTGTGGGCCAACAAAAATTATAATGAACCAACACTGATAATGTACATGCAATGAATTTATTCTGTGTTCTAAAGGACTCTTCCTTCCTATTTTCTCCCTAGCAAATTGAAAATTATATTTGTAACCTGATTTTAAAGCACTCTGAATGTGCATTTCTCGGAGCTATTAACTGAGTTTGGATAGCATTTTATATTTCTTTCCTGTACATTTATTATAGAATGTCCAGGAGGGAGGAAAAAAAAACATTAAAGATCAAGGAATAGAGTTGCACATGCTTTTGTCTCTTCTGCATAAAAGGAAACAGAACGTCAACTTTCAAAATAAAATAAAAAATTATGAAGATGGAATGGTGTGGTTCCTTACCCTTTTATGGGCGTGGGTCCTTGTGAGTGTTTAAGAAAAGCCTCTCCCTAGGAAAATGTCTATTACTTAAGGAAAAAAATGTCACATCCATTTCAAAAATTTCACTGCCCCACCCCTTGAAATCTAGTCTTGAGATGCCTATAGGTTTAGTAATCCTGAATTAAAGCATCGTTGACACCGTGAATCATTAGTTCCTCTGATTGACTTGTCATATATGGTGTCCTTGTCATAGTCACATGGTGTTGGTGGGCTAGTAGTGCAGATGCAATGGCTGTTTAAATTAAACTCAAACCTCCGATCCCCTCTTCCTCTTTTCACTGGGTGCGTTACTCTGTTTCTGCAGGAGAGTGTAGAGGAGAATCGATTTAGGAACACTTTTGGGACACAGCAACGTTTGCATCTCTGCCACTCAAGACAGACCTCACAGGGAGCTTCTCCATCAGGGAAAAGCAGTGCGTTCTCAGGAGAGTTGATCTGGAAGGGTCCCACGTCCACAAGAAAACTGGGACTGTAAAGGAATCAGAACTCCAGAGGACCGAATGAAAGCACAAACGACTGTGTGACAATTTCCACAGGGGAATTTAGTGGGACTGACACAGTGAGTCCTTCACCATTGTCCCAAGGTGGTGGCAACTCTGTCCATTTTTACAATCTAATTTTACAATAGATTAACTTTGAAAAGGCCGGATGGTAAAGAGGCTGTATGGGGCATATGAGTGGAACCAACCAATTCAGTCATTAGTGAGGACAGCACTTTTATTTCCCTCTTAGGGGAAGAAGTCAAGAACCATGATCTCCAACTCACACAACAACCTGGGACACTTTTTCAGGTAATTTGCCTTTGATGTTGCCCAGAAATTAGGTTTATAACTCACAAACTTCTACAGACAATCACAGTCATACCAAAAAGAGGCCAGTGAGTGTCTTGGGTTGTGACTGATGATAACATTCAAGTCAGAATCAATCTGTCAGACTCTACGTGATTATACCAAACTATACCCAGCGCTACCCAGCACACAGGAAAGTTAGGTTGCTAAATGAGCAGGAAAACAATCCCAATTTCTCTTCTCTATTAACAGAAGGTTTCTGTCTAACTTGTTCTCTGCCTTATGAAGCTGTAGAAATTAGTCTGACTTGCAGAATTCTATTTTTAAAAACTCTTCCTATTTACATATGCTTTACTTCTCAAAAGGATGTCACCTTCCTATTAATGCAACACTTCACAAAGGCAATGTCAGAAATGTGCTGTTGGTGGGGGCTTTGTTTCTCACTTGCCATGTTTTGATTGGGATCTGTGTTAATTCATGTGCCCTCATTGTGAGACAACTGAAAATTTTCATTGTCAATACAGTTTCCTAACAATCCCAGAACCCAGGCAATTAGGTATAAATAAGTCGATGTCGGCAAAATAGCGAATGTCATCTAACGTCTCAGATGAATAAAAGAAACAGCTGGAAAAGGGGAGAAAGGACAACAGAAAGAAAGAAAGGAGGGACACAGAACTTCTTTATAAACTTTATATGCCTAGATAAAGACAACAGGGGGAAAAAATGCTTCAGAAATCATTATCCAATGCACTTTTAAGCCAACTCCTAAAAACAGCTTTTCTGAAACGCTTTTGGATGACTGTTTATACGTTAAAATCAACATTTAAATTGTGCTGCAAAGCTTATTGTGCACTACATAAGCAGTTCTAAGACTTCTGCAACAACATAGCTTTGGGTCTAATCCACAGAAAACACACTCTCTGCACATGAAAATTTGGTTCGCTTTGGTTGGGGAAAAGTGAGGAATGTGCTTGCCTCCAAGTTAGAAGAAGGTCAAGGAAGCACTTTCAGAACATATTCCTCCAGGAATGACCAAGTAGCCAAGGCCCCTTTGCGCACCTGAGAGATTTGCCAGCCAAGATGCAGATCAATTCCTGAAAGAAGCATTCATACCTTAAATATGTGTTTATGCTCCCCCAAAACGCACAGTTCCAATTTTTTTTTCAAAAATGGGAGTTCAGAAATGAGGAGAGTTGGAAACACAAAAGCCTCATTTGTTTAAACCAATGGTAAGTGTCATGAGTTGTGAAGGAAAGAAAAATCTGAGTATCAGATAGACCCCAGTTATACAACAAATGTTAGCATTGATTTTACAAGTCTCTTTCTCCAAATTGGAAAACAACTTTCTGCCATAATGTACAATGAGGGCAATAATCCATTTAATAATGACATGAGAGATAGAGTTTATCCTCTAAACTGCAGGAGCTGCTTCACATTACTACTTTACAGTATGCCATTTCACTTCAAGGTCTGAACAGCACATCCCATTTCCACATATAAAACATTATTTCTACTAAAACAAGTGGTACCAAACAAAAGTAAAATAATATCATTAAAAGTTTAAGAAGTCAAACTTTCGATCCAAAATTCTATGTCTAGGAATCTATCCCAAGATTGTGTAATTAGCGTAACAGTTGAAGATTTATATCCAAAGATGTTCGGCATGGTGATACTTATAGGAATGAAAAACTAGAAAAAACCTAAATATCCAATAATGAGGGAATGGTTAAATGGCATAGTAAATCACTGTTAAAATATTTTCCACAAATGCCTTGATGACATAGGATATCTGATTAGTCATTAGCAAACTGTCTCATAACAATCTACTAGTTAGGAGTATTCAAAGCAGTAAGTGTGGACAATCAGCTTGCATTTGTTTGTAGTTAACCTCAGTTTGCAGCACATAACAATCACTATGATTTGCAAATATGTAATATATAATAGGTGCATGTAATATTCATGTAATATATGCATATAGTACACAATACATATTTACTCTAGTTAAGGAACAGAGGCACTAAGAGATAAAAGAAATTTTTAAAGAAAGAAAATATATTCCAAATGCATATCTATGAGCATTGGCACTAAATAATTATTCTGGTGCCCTTTTTAAATTTTCCCATATTTTCCAAGATTTCTACAACATGCAATATCAGCAAAAGGGCACTTGAAAAAGAGTCAAAGGGCTTTAGTTTTATCAGTTTAAATTCTAATTAATATTATCTCTTTTAGACTTAAGGCACATAACATGCTAGCAGTAGAAGACGACTTTCTCCCTGGACTCTGGATTGCTGCAGGGTCTGGGGCATTCCATGGCTGAAGGGAGAGCCCAGCCAGGAGAACACTACCCCAGCCTGGTGTTCCCCTCAACCACAGTAACTTTGCTGCTATTTATTTTCTATTCATTTCTAACTTGCTGTAAAGTCAAATCTTTTCCAATTGATAGATGAGAAAACCTCACAGAAAAGTGAACAGTCTTGCCTCAATTCACACAGATTGCTAATGGAGGATCTCAGATTAGAACCCAAATGTCAGCATTCAGATTACTCTGTGTCCACTATGTGGTTCTGTCTGTCCAACAAAGAGTATATGTTTTCAGTCAGCTGCTTTGTAGCACCAATGGAACTGCCCAACTGTCTTGCAAAATGCCTCTTCAAAAACCTTCCCCACCAGTAGTAGACTTGACAAGGGAGCCCTGTTTAAGAAATGGACCAGAAGTCAGTTGAAAATGAAGTATGAGACTCCCTTCACTATGCCAGACTTGGTCTTAAAATGTATTTGAAAATGATCACTTGCCTTTATCTTCAGAGAAAATTCACACCACCACTATGAAAAAGATGGCTGATCTAAGGACAACTTCCTACCAACCATGAGATAACTATTTCAAACATCACATAAAACCAGCAAATAAAAAAAGAATATAGCATTAAATAGTATAGGATATTAGTATACCTGACACTTGCTTTCCCTTTAAAAAATATGGAAAGTCTCAAAATCATTTCATGTCATCTCTGAGTTATTTCTGCTAGATTTTTAAAAGTACATCAGAATTTACTTCCACTGAAATTACACATATCTAAAAATTCAAGCATCCTTCAAAATATTAACCATTGTACTAGGAGATTAAATATAGGAATTGACACTCAGGTACTAAGGAATCATATTTAATGCCTGGTAAGTGTACAAGTAGACAGTACAAAAGAGTAAAGTCTAATTATTGAAACAAAAGATTGAAGCTTGCCACGGCATAGCATGGGCTATTTTCAATAAGGCATCTGACCCAAAAACGTTAATGATATTCTTGCAGATGAGGTGGAGAGGGCTGAGTGGGTGGTGAGACAGGGACAGAGGAATGCAGTTTGCAGGACTCAAATCTGCATAAATAACCTGACGTGAAGAGGTTACCAAATCTCCAACTGCAAATGCAAAACCAACTTCTGCTCTTACCACGCCTGCAGTATTCTACCTGCTCTGTACTTATACACGTGCTTCTTGGTGTGTTCTATTGTTCCACAAATTATTTATCCTCTTGCATGCAAGGAGGAAATGGTCTTTGCTAGGTTTAAAACCCCGGAAAATACTCCTCCAGAAGCCCGACTAGTTTGCATCTTTTGGACAGCTAAGATCAAAGTGATTTAAAATGTTTATTTTTAAAGTAAACCATTTACACTGATCTTTGAAAAAGCCCATTTACCCTTTAGGAATCGTATTTGTCTCCACAGCTCTTTTAGAGACATACCAAAATCACACTGGACATCCAGGATGGCGCTATCAGGATTGTGGAGCCTGGTTTATCTGACACAATCTCATGTCAGCTCCACGGGGAGAGGATCGAAAGGAAGGCATGGAATGGCAGAAGGCTAGACCTCCCAGGCAAGAGCCGCCAGGAGCCCAGGAGTGGGGTGATGGACACCACACGGCTTTAATTGAAAAAAGCTGCAAAGACACAAAACTGCAAGGGAAGTCATAAGCACTAGTTTTGGGGGATCACTTAAGAAGTCATCTTTGTGAATCTCCAACTTCTGTCTACAGTGTAGGAAGTCACAGCTTAAAGTTCAGTGCTATGCACACTCTAGGCATACGCCATAAAACGGCACACACGAAATGCCACAGGGCTTTGGGGGAGGGTGAGCCCCACCACTTCTCCTGTCCAAATCTGGAGGATGATTTGAATTGCATTGGGGTCACTGTATCTGAGGGAATTTTTTCCAGCCGCCTGACTTTATTTCATGTCTCAAACACAACGCTTCTTTTATGAAAACCCATCTTAAATATTAATGTGTGTTTTCTTAAGGAAGTGGAAGGCAAATCAACTTCCTGGTACCCAGGGTATCTGATTTCTAAAATGGTCTAACACTGATTGTCACAGGTCCGCCAGATGTGAGGGGTGAAGCTCTATAAAAACGGAAAGGCCGGCTTTCAGGCTCACTGCTGTGCGGGTCCCACGCCTCCTGAGCTGCATCCTCTGAGAGTATATTTTTGTTAGCTAGCTGCCGGAAGCCCTCAACTGCCCAAGCTGTTTTGCCATGCTATAAGGTCCTTCCCAGCCCTGCTGTCAGCCCTGAAATTAAGAGTGTGTTTGTGTTGGTAAGTTTAGGGGGCTGGTTAAAATAATAAGAATTATCATTAGCATCGCCACTTCAGCAGAATAGAGGCAGGAGGGTGGGGAGACAGGAGCAGGGCTCCAACGTGGCTAAAAAGCCTATTTTGAGCAAACCTTTGTTCTAAACACTCTTGTTACCTCCTGCATCCAGAAACAATGTCTTTTGTTACCAAACCCCCTTCTTTGCTGCGTTTGTTTACTGACATTTTCAGTAAGAGGCAATACAAAGAGTATTTCCTCAGATTAACTCCAAATGTCACAAAGAACAAAATTTGGTTCTAAAGAAGCCTGGCTAACCAGATAAGATGCCCTCAGCTAAGAAAAAATATAATGAAAATAAATCTTGCTCTTTAATGTGGACCACCTAGTCTTAAGAGAGTGCAGGCTGGCCTTTCTTGCTGTGTCATTCAGAAGCCACCGGCTTTACATCACTCTAACAGGCGAGGTTGGGCCACAGAGACTCTGTCCCTGCTTAGCACAGGTTGACAGCATGCAATTCAAAGAACATTCGATCTCCATATTAAAGTTCATGATGTCCTCTGTCATGACCTGAACTGTATGCCTTTGCCCCTTAAATCCACACGTTAAAGTCCTCACCCTGGTACCTCAGAGGGTGAGTATATTTGGAGATAGGGCTTATTTTTAAGAGATAATTAAAATTAAAATTAAGTAAGACCATTGGGATGGGCCCAGATCCAATATGGCTGGTGTCTTTAGAAGAGCACATTAAGACACAGATAAACCCAGTAGCGAGATCTCGGCATCCATAACGCCAAAGAGAGGGACCCTGAGAGGGAACCAACCCTGCCAACACCTGGATCTCAAACTTCTAGTCTCCAGAACCCTAAGAAGACAAATTTTGTTGCTCAAGTCACTCAGTCTGTGGTACTTTGTGACGGCAGCCCTAGCAAGTCAGTATACTCACCATGCAACTGTGCTTTTATAAAAAATGTCAATCTTAAGTAGGACTTCTAAGTTACCAGAGGATGACTCATTGGATAATAAATAGATTTTCAAAACAATTTATTCTGTAAATACTTATTAAATACCAGGCCAAGCATAGGTGGCCTGGTAGAGAGAAAAGCAGACATGGTCCCTTGTCATCACTGAGCTCACAGAATGAGAAAGACGGCAGGTGCAGGTCAATCACCTAAGAAGCACATCATCAGAGCCCAAGAGGAGCACCCCAAAGGAGAGCAGCCAAGGGTCACGAGAGTGAAAACAAGGCTTGGCCTACTCAGGGGCTCAGGGGGGCTTTTCTGGAAGTGGGATTTGAAGGATGAGGAGAAAGTACAATAGGGAAGGAAGGTACTCCAGATAGAGGGATCTAACTGCAGAAGAGCCCAGGGTAACAGTGACCATGAACAAGGACCAAGAATGCTGAGCCTGAGGTCCAGATGAAAGTCAGTGAAGTGAGAGGAGGTCACACTTTTTGTGGTACACAGGGACTAAATCCAGACAGTTCACTCAGTGGGACATCAGTGAAGAATCCGAGTGAACAGTCATCCCATCCCTGTCTCCTGCACTAACTTCTCAGGACCCAATGTGCACTAAAGGCATCAACACTCTGTCCTGTGCACATTCCACCAGCTCAGCCACTTCCCACCCAACATGTTGAATTTTAATGAGTCATCAATGTTCCAAAGAAGAGCAAAGAACGCTGGCTTAAAAGATATGCCTCTCTCTTAAGCCAATCAAATGCAGTGATGACTTGGATAAATATGCCTGAAGACCCAGATGTAAAATTTCAGTTAACCCTCTCCTTTAAAGAATAAGTTCCAAAATTATTAGCTATGAGTATATCAACATTCAGCTTCCTAAGCCCATCACGTAAAATTGAGTTCTACAAGAAAAAAAAATCATCCGTGACAGTATCAATAGAAAGAGAAATTAATGCAGCCACATCAATGTTTAGAGCAATTCAATTCACAATAGCTAGATTGTGGAACCAAACTACATGCCCTTCAACAGATGAATGGATTAAGAAACTGTGGTATATATACACAATGGAATACTATTCAACCATAAAGAAGAATAAAATTATGGCATTTGTAGGTAAATGGATGGAATTGGAGAATATCATGCTAAGTGAAATAAGCCAATTCCAAAAAACCAAAGACTGAATGTTTTCCTTGGTAAGTGGATGGTGATACATAATGGAGGGGGGTAAGAGAAGAATGGAGGAATTTTGGATTACTTAGAAATAAGAGGGGAAGGGAGTGGGAGTATGAAAGATGGTGGAATGAGAGAGATATCATTACTCTATGTATGTGTATGATTACATGAATGGTGTGAATCTACATTGTGTACAACCATAGAAACGAAAAGTTGTACCCCGTGTACAACGAATCAAAATGCAGTCTGTAAAAATAAGAAATTAAATAAATAAATAAATAAATAAAACTTCCAAAAAAAAAAAAGAAAATCAATATAAACTTTTATAATCTCTACTCCAAAGTTTTTTTAGGACTCATGATCAGTGCATCTTAAATATTAAGCTCACAAGACAATAGATGTTAAACTATATTTACATGGTAGCCAAGGGATACAAAAGTACCAAATAATAGAGAAAACAGTACATGAAGGAGAAAACTAGAAAACAAGCCTCTTTCTCTAATGACTTACTTTGTATGCAAAGTTAAGAGTAAAGGAAGTGTTAGTCATATTATAATTAAATAATAGCCATGATGTTTTGAATGATTCCAGCTACAGGATGCAGTGCTGCCTTCTAGAGAGCCTCACTATTCCTTGCAACATTCCTAGAGTTAGGATCTACTAGCTTATCATTTTCATTTTATAAGTGAAGAAATCAAGCCCAAAGTCACCATGATGACAAGTCTACTGGTGACCCCAAATACCCTTTTGCTCACTCATCTAAAGGAATAACTTCACCAACATTTATCTGAGAACAAGGCTACTCAGAATAAAATTGGTGCCTCTCAGATTCCCTTATAACTAGGTAACCATGTGACCAAGTTCTGGCCAATGACATGAAAGCAGAGTAACCATGTGACCAAGTTCTGGCCAATGACAAGAAAGCAGAGTGCTATCTGCAATATCCAAAGATCCTAAGAGGAAGAGGTACCTGCCTCCTTCCCTGCTCCCTTCTGATTCTAGGAAGGCTGCCATGAGGTTTCAGCTCCATGCTGGGTGGCAGGGATGAAACCACCCTCCAGGGATAGCGGAAGAATAGAAGGACCCTGGCTGGAGGGCTTGTTCAGCAGAGCTCCCATCTCAGCTATAGGCTGTTTACTTCTGAGCTTCATTTATGTGGGAGTAATGAATTTCTTCTGCTGTGGCTCACTGTTCTGTTGTTTCTTTTGAGTGGGGCCAGGGGTTCCCACACTTGCAGCCCAGTCTGACCATAGCTGATGCAGTCTTCCAGAGAAGAACATAATACCCTGAACAAATCACTTAACCTCTCTCAATTCTCCAATCTGTAAAAGAGGATGAGCAAGCTTACCTCGGAGTGCTGTGTGAATTAAATGTGATATGATGTCACTGCAGTACTCAGCATGTGATCAGTCCTCAATAAACGTCAGCCTTCTATCCCCACATCCCTCACACAACAGAACTCACAGCAAACTGCCAGAGTTGATGGATTTCACAGGATTTTTCACAACCACCACAAAGCTCCAACACCCAGGCTGTACTTAAAGTTAAGGGACACATAACTGGTGCTTTTGGAAGTTGCAGAAGCTCATCTTGGAGCTGATCTTGAAGCTCCATGTAGAGATAACAAAAGCATGGCTAAGTGCAGCCAAAGCACCTGAGGGAGATAAAGGGTTTATGGGTCCTGAACTAGGAGCCTCTGGATAAGCCGTTTTCTCTTTCAGATCACTTCTCTGCCGCCATCTCTACTTCCAAACAATATAACCCCTAGACTTGACAGATTTCTGCTCCCTAACTTCAGGAATACTATTCAAGCCCCATATTTTCTCGGTAAGCCCTGGGGACAGTGGCTATACATTCGGACCCCATATTTATGCACAACCACCTGGAATCAGGCAACAAGAACTTTTACATATATAGAGGAGTTACAGCTTAACCACGAAGTTGAGTCCTGGAGTTAGCATGGCAAGAAAAAAAAAAAAAAATCACATGCAGTCAAAATTACCCTTGAAAATCACTTACTTCACCCATAAAATACCACATATGTAGATCTGTGTTTACAACCCACTAAAATTTGAGAACCACTGAGCAAGACTAAAGAAAAGAACAAAAAGAAAATCCATATGCTCATATCTGGGCCTGCAAACTGCCCTGCCATTAAGAAATGTAATTCCCTAGCACTTCTGGGGACGGGTGGTGTCTCAAGTATTCTTCCTTGCCTCTCTTGAAATTAAGCTCATAAACTCCCAATACAGGTTACTAGATGTGTTTCATGAGGTGAGAATTAAATGAAATAATATCTGGAAAAACCTTCCACACAGAACCTAGCACCTAGAAAGACCAATAATAATTTGAATCTAGAGCTTGCTTGATAAAATTCACACACTGTTCTTTGAAAAACTGGAGAGAAGTTGGCCAGTAGCTTCCCATCTTTCCAAAATGGAGTTTCCAGCTGTGGCCCCCTGCTGGACTCCCACCTCTGGCCTTTGGGAATTGCTTTCTTGGGGATTAGCTTCTTGGGGCAGGGGTCCAGAGACTTGGTTAAGGACTAAATCACTGGCACCAATTAAAATGTGAACTTCCATTTAACTAAAAAATGCAGTTAAAATAGGACTCATGGTGACTATGTGCTTATCTTCACCAGGGCAAATTTAAAATGTTTGCTCCTTTTCTCAATATAAATAAGCTTTTAAGCAAAATCATAGCAAGCAAAAAGAAATGTAGTTCCAAGGAATTCACCATGTCTTCTGAAGAACCCAGTGTCCAAGGGCTCTGTGCCCATAACTGAGATGCCAGAAATCAGGGTCATTACTACTGGGACCCACGCAAGGACAGCTGGGTGCCAATCCACCAGCCAACCAAAACCTGAGCTCAAGGCATGCGATCCATTTATAGCCCTACCCTTGGCTCAAAACTGACCTGGCCAGAGGACCCACCAAAAAGAAAACCTTTTTTGACCTTAAGGTTGGTCAAAAAGGACAAGTAGATAAATTTGTGGATCAAAAAATCATACACAGAGGTGGCCTTAGAGGAAAACCCAGCTAAAACTCTCTAGAGCAATCTGTCACTAGAAATAGAATACAAGCCACAAATGCAAGTCACATGTGTAATCTTAAATGTTCTTGGTGTCCATCTTTGAAAAGTGAAAATAATCAGGCAAAATTAATAATGCTTTATCAAAGTCATCATACCAAAAATATGATCATTTTAACATGCAATTCAAAGTTATCGATTTATTTTATAGTGTTCAAAACTCACTATGTATACTTTCTGTATGTCTCAATTTGAACGAGCCACCCCCCAAGTACTCAACAACCACATCTAGTAGGTAGTACCCACACAGGATAGTGCGACTGAGCAAACTGATGGATCTGCAACCCACATGCTAATTTTGTTTTAGTTTTCACAGTGATTCAGTTTTTTTTTTTTAATCAGCAGCCATCATATAAAATCATATTTCACCCTAAAATGCCAACCTCTGGTTTCCATTGAAAAGCCATGTCTGGTAATTCTGGGTTCAAATTCTCCAAGGCAACAAGTCATGGAGCAGAGAATAGGCTGAGCCCCGCCCCTCGAGGAGGAAGCGCACTGGCTCCCTGCTCCTCCATACCTCCCATTTCCTGACTGGCCATATCCCAGTGGGCACATAAATAGCAAAGTCACAACCTTATGGAGCTAAATAACATCAAAACTATTGGCTCGTTTAATGTGGTAAACTTTGAAAAAAGAAATGTATTTATGTATTTGTGCTTTGTTTGTTTTCCTACCACTTACCATTTATGTTACCATGAACTCTGAATTTAAATGGGGTCACATAACACAAAGAAGAAACAAATCCTTGCTTATTGATTCAGGAAAAGATGGAAATCAGCCTAGGGAAGGAAGTGATCCTGTTTATTCTGTTTTTCAAACAACCGAAGACGTAATACTGAAAAGGCCAAAGAGCAATCAAACTCCTAGTCATTCCAAGGCACCCCTGGAGGCCGGCCTCTGACAAAGCTACTGTAGATATGCACCTCTCTGTGTTGCTTATTTCCCACGTGGGGCTAAGCACCCAATCAGACTTCTCTCTGTGCCTCCCATATCTCCAGGGCTCATTTCCTCTTTCCACCACCCCATCAAGATCCCCTGGTGAGAGGCATGGCCTCTCCCACCCCCTCTTCTCTCTCTCCCTCACCCTGGACACTTATGAATCTCCCGCCCCTTTTCTCTGCTCTTTTCTCTCCTTATCAAAATCATTCAAAGACATCTAGATTTAATCCAAGGTCCCAACTGCAGCTTTAAATCATTCCATCAACTACCCTATTGGTTCCTTCACATCGGGCCAATAATAACATTAGCAATACAACAACAGCATATTGGCTTCAACTGTGATGTGCAAGTTAGCATCTGAAATCAGTTTACAAGATAAGAATTACACAAAACCAAATTAATCCTTGAAAATCCCTTAAACAACACACATAGCGTAGCATGCATGCATCTATAACCTTATGCATTAATATCTATGTCCAAAGTTCTGATTATTAGCAGGTTTACATCTCAGGCTTACTAGGTGGCAGATACACTGGGAGTGGGATGGAGAATATTATTTAAACTGTTCTTTTTCTCTTCAAGTTCTTTTCTCTTTTTTATTTTTTGTTCAAGTACAAATAGTTGGAATCAGGAGGACAAATGAATGCACAATGAGAATCGACTGTGATATAATAATTCCATAATAGATATCACTGGCTAAGCATTTAGAATGTGCTGAGTCCTGAACCAAACTCTTTATAAATATTCTATGATGTAACCTTCACAAAAACTCTATGATGTAGAAGTCATTCTTTTTTGTTCCCATTTTATAGGAATTGGCTTTGAGTGGTCAAATAATTTGCCCCTAATCATGTCGCTAACAAGCAGCAGGGCCAAGAGTTGAACCAGTCTGTTGAAAATATTCTATTTTCAACAACAAAACAACAACAACAACAAAAGACTGCAGTTTCCCTCCTCCTGTCTTCTGCCTGTGAGCTGAAAATATTCCTATAATTTCCATGTACTGAATCTAAGCCTTGGTTCACCTCCTCTCCAAAAGACTCCAAGCCACCCCGGATCTTAGAGTTACCCTAGCCTATGCTCCTTCTAAACATTTCTCTGTCTTCTCCAATCAGCAAGAGTTCAGTAAGTGTTTACAGATGGTCAGCATTTAGTACCAAAAGTTCAGAAGACACCCAAGCCAGCCATAATTCCCACGACTACAGAAAAGTCTTAAAATGTTTATTATTTAGAGTCGTCGACTGGGGGTAAAGCGCCCCCCTTCCCTCTCAAGTCTCCATGAGAAAGCACTTCAGTAAGCCACCACATAATTTACATTTTCTCATTTTCTTCTGTAAAAATTATAAATCTCTGTATAATTTCCCACAACATTTAACAGGAGAATATTTAAACTAAGAAATGTCTTATAGATATAAATGTCAGGCTCACATAACTAAGTATGTCACATTATATAACTAAATAATATCCTAGACTTCCTGTGTGTATCTGCATAACAGTACTGTAAATATAAATGGGAAAAAATAAGTAATAATTTATGAAAACTGATTTGCATTTCCAAATATAAAATGTGTAAAATCCAACTAATTAGCAAGAGTGAGGGCTGAGGTGTTTCTATAGCAACTATAAAAATGCTAAATTATTTTTTTCTCCAAAGTGTTTTATATCTGCCTCATTAATGTTTGTTTTTCCCATTTGTTTTGTGGATATTTCCAAAGTGAAAGGTTTCAAAGATTGCAAAGATTCTCTGCTTTATTGCAAAGTTCAAGACGAGGTTGCTCGCTAAGAAGCATCTTCCGTGCCAGCAGCGACAGGCATTAAAACTATATTTGGTGGGGTTTCTTTCATGCCTGCAGAAACATCCTTTGTTCTTAGCTTCCTCCTAAATTCTCCTTTTCTCTTACTGCCCCTGATTGTTCTTGGCGCATCTCTGCTAAAGAGATGCTAGCCTAAGTGTAGTTTTTGATCTTGCACCCTCTGCGACCACCATGGTAATTCCTGAGAAAGTCGGATCCAAGCAGGAAGCTCCAATGGGCTAGGGTCATAAAGAGCCCCTACAAATGCCCGAGGCAGGGGTTGTCCAGGACCTTGGTCCCTGGCTCTCATTTTCCCCTCTTGAAAACGAGATGGATGGACAGTGGCCTGTCCCTAACACTCACTAGGGGTTTTTCCAAAGGATCTTGTTGCTTTCCGGGTCAGTCCTTTGCCAGGATTGAAGTCTCCCCACTTCACCTCCTGTTGTGCGCACCAGCCGCGCTTAAATCCATTGCCCCCAGCTCCCACAAGACAGCAGTTCTTAACCAGGAGTCAAGGAATCAACTGATGGACTTAGAAGAACCATGTGTCTTTCGAATCTCCTGCAAACACAGGTCGATTTCGGGGGAAAGGTGCACAGGTTGAGAATGGTGGCCCCAGGCTCCCCGTTCCAGGAGAGTAGGACAACATCGTGTCCACGTGTGTCCTCAGAGCCCAGGCCTGCAGACCCTGGCAGGAACCGAGTTCTGCCTTCGTGCAACAGGCCTCTGCTGCGACCCCACTCCACCCTGCCGATCCCCTTCCAGGCCTCACCTGCACCTGAGGGAGTGGTCCCCTCTTGTCCCACCTCATCACCACAAGCCTTTACAGGCCCACTTCCTCCACACTCCACTACCAATCTACCTCACAAGCCTTATCCTATCTTGACACTCATCATACTCATCACCAGTACCGTTCAATCCAGCTCTAACCAAGTTTATCTTTTCTGTTGATCTCTCCTTCAGTTCCCAGACACAAGAGCCGCGTCTAATATAACTCTTTTCTTTCGAGTTACCCAATATAGCAGAAATCACTAAGTAGATACTCAATAAATACCTCTAACCCAGGCAAACTATAGGAGTGATTCATAATAATTACTTAATTACCTATAATGATTTAATTCATATGCTGGGGAGGAGACCCACAATGTAGTGTAATTGTGATGTATAATATTTATGAATAAATTTAATATGGCAACTTACCTGATCTGATTTACAACAAACATGTTCTGACCATCAACCTCCTCCTGAGAAGTTAGCCTCCTATAGGTGCTTCATCCTTCTCCAGCAAAAACTCTTTGACAATACTGGTGTCATTAACTCACACCACGTTCCTTACTCAAACTCAAGAGCAACTTTGAATTTATTCCCAAATATCCCTTTGCAACTTCTTTACTTTTATAAATTGAAACCCATGGCCCAGGTGCTAACTTCTGCTCTGCAGCAGTCTCCCTGTTCTTTGATTGCGTATCAGGGGAACTAAAATATCTTAAGATTTAACAATGCTACCAACCTCAGAAGAGATTCTGGTTATCTCCAGTCATATCCATAGCAAACAAATAACAGAAGACTAATATGTGCTGAGGATTTATAAATTGCTCTTCTTTCTTAAAAAGTTGGATTTCAAACAGGATTCTGACAGTCTAACACTATTTCCTGAAATTCTGCCCAGTTCTAAACAGAACAACCACACAGAACAATCCAAGTACCTTTAACGAATGTATGGGTCTGCTCGCACATCTGTAGCCAGGCAGATGTGTGTGGTCGCTTGCACAATCCCGCGTATGTGTGTATAAAGACAAGTAGGCATTGCCCAAGAACTAGCCAAGTCCACTTTATCCTAAGCCCAGTTTAATCAAACACTAATTCCCTGTCTTTCTGTGGGGTGTCATTTATACCTTCAATAAAGCACACGGCATCACGTCCAAACAGTTGTGAACAATAAGTCTGTCCTTAAAGTACTGTACTGTTGACAAGGAGCATACACAAGCACCCCAGCTGGACAGGATTCACTTATAATGCCCCTGTAGCAATAGCTGTAATAATTTAATACCATTAGTCTCAGTCGCAACTGTAAATGGCCCTAATGGACCCTGCGGTGTTCCTTCAGATTATATACTGATATCGGGGCCCAGCTTTTATGCTCACATTACTGCTGCTAATTGTAAAGTGCTTGTGTGGATACACTCGAGTGTTGCAATAAGTGTCTTCAGTTAACTTCTTAAGGGCACAGCTTTAAAAGGGGCATTTGTCAGCGGGATAAAAAAGGCAAGAGAATGTTTCATCTGCTTTCAACATTGAGGGGGATCCTGCAAAATCTGATTGCCTCGCTTCGTGTTTCTTTGCAACAAGCACTGTTGCTTCAAAACTTGTTAGCAGCCATCTCCTCAAAGGATTTATTTTGATAGTTCATGAATGTGTTGTCACACAGCATAATTAAAGCTTACAGAACTATTATCAAAACACAGAAGAAGTGTGCTCAGGGAGGCTGATGGCTACCCGGCCGCCTGTGTCTGCCGCTTCCCACAGGATGTGTGCTGACTGACCAGCTGGCTCCCAAGTTCTGACACTAGGCATATGGAAGAAAGTCAGGCCTCGGGGTAAAGTGCGCGGGCAGGCTTCAGTGAGCAATCAATTACAAGTAACAGCCAGGCCCGGCTTGGTGACTGTGTGCGCTCCCTCCCTCACCCTTGCCAGCCTGCCTCTATGTTGAGTGCAATAAAACTTATAGGGAGCTGACTCTGAAAGATCTGTGGTAGGGATGAACTGTAAAAACACTAATTAAGGATGGGCTAAGGAATTAGAGGACAGGCGAAAGGGCTTGCAGCCTCGTGGCTTGTATATAACAAAGGAGAGCAACTGAAAATGGGGTCTTCTATTGGTTTTCAGAAGACGGGCCATTGGAAAAAGGGTACAGACTGCTTAGGCAACTCAATGTTGGTCATGTGTTTCTCAAAAGGACTCCTCACCTCAATGGTATTCAAAGATAGAACAGAGAAGAGAAAACGCAAGAATGTTTATGCTCAAGTTTCTTTTATTTTTTTTTAGCATGTGACTTTAAGAAAATATTTTTAAAATATTTTTAGTCATCAAATAAAATGCAGAGAGGAGTTCTGAAGTTAAACAATTATGACCCTGAACTTGAACCTTGCCTTCCCAGTTCTCCCTTCAACACAGAAAAGTCCATGGGTTTCTTGCTCTGCTTTGGGGATTGTGGAAGCTGGGGGCCATTTAAAATAATAACAAATGTGCCTTACTTGTAGAAAGGAGAACTGTTAAGCAAATATGAATTCACTTTCTATATCAGGTGCCAGAATTTCCCCCCCTTAAGGAAATCCAAGTTTGTGCAATTCATTTATGCAAATGACTTTGGACAAAAAAAGGGAATCAAGAGATCTTAGAGTTACTCTCATTTTACCATGAGCTATGATGGTCACATGAGAGGTACAGTACTAACAAACTCATGAAATAGAAATTGTGCCCATTGTACAGCTAAGGAAATAAAGTTCAGACTGAGCAAAGCAAGGCTGTTCCACGGGTGAGTAACCTGCTGATGTTCCAACCCAGATCTGTGTGACACTCTCACCATGCTCTTTCCATTAGTCTTCGTGCTGTGCTTCTACCTCTATGCTCAAAGCCTTCTGTGTTCTGTGTCCAGAAAGCATATTCCCAAGGAATGAAGCCTTTGGAACTGAACCTTCCTCCACCATATTATATTGGCCAAGTCCCAATGTATATGTTTTGTAACATGCAGACAGCGATAGGAAAGGAAGACGTTCATTTAAAGTTTACATTGTTTTGCTTTTATACTGGCAAAAACAAAAATTTAGCAGCTAGAGTCCATACCACCCACTCTGTGAAATGTATAAGGGAAGTCAGACACATCCTAAAAAAAAACAGTCACAAAGGTATTGCTCACCATGAAATAGCAAGAAGTATGGCAGAGAAAGCCCACTGGAGGAAATTGATCTGCGCAAAAACCATCAGGCCTTGCTATCAAGATAAAGCCATCCCAAGCTCAATGCGGAGTTGGAGGAAAGGGAGGGAAATGGGTAAAGGGACCACGTGAGAAAACACATGTTCTCTGAACAGGTCACAGCTTTACAAGTTTGTCTTTTTGGAATCAAATTCTTTCTTTAGGTTGCAACTGGGAATGCAGAAGAAAGGAAAGACAAATTGCTGGTAAAAAAAAAAAAAAAAAAAGAAAGAAAGAAATAGTGATCCAAGACCAAAACCTTATTTCCCAAGAATAGAAAAGTCAGAGTATTCAAAGGAACTTCCCAACCTTGGGCCAGCTGCCCTGGTACTGAGATCTGAGAACCCTTCTATGCCCCACAAACCCATTTCTGAAGTTCCAAATGCTCTACTGGCCCAAGCAAAGAAAGCACCCAAAGTCAAGTTCAGAGACTTCTCATTGCCTGCTGGAGGACTTTCTAAGAATAGAAACCTCACCTTCATAAACTTATTACCTGTTCCACAGTTGATCAGTTAGAACCATGAGATTGAAAAGCTAATGCTCAACCAACATGGCTACCAGAACCAAAACCCCGGGGAACCTACGCAATTCTAATCTTATGGCCCTTGCTAGCTTGGTTTATTTTTGGAATCCCTCTTTTGGAAAGCCCTACCAAATACAAAACCAAACAAAAAGATCATCATTCATCCTTTATAATCTTATTCATACTTTATAATCCAATATCACAAAGAAAAGTCATCTCACTGGGCCCTCCACTTGACTCCTAACATTTGACTGTCTCCAAACACAGTCCCCAAAGATGGAGACTTATCACAGCCAAAGATACTCAAAGTAACACGCCACAAACTAAAGGGAAAATAGTTTGAAGCAATAACAGAAGCCCAGAGCTTCTGAAAAGGGTAATGGTGAGTGAAATGTGTAAGTAGCTGTGGGCTTCTTTAGAAAATAAATACATCACATGACTCTGTGCTCAAGTTTTACAGAATCACCCCTAAGAGAGCGTGGACACTACCCAGACACCTTCGCCATAGCCACAGGGTTTGGAAGACCTGAAACAATAAACGCAAAGGTCACAGGTCAGTGGGAACGGCCAGTTATGAACCCCTTAAAACTTAGTTGGAACCTGGCTCTTACCCACTCAAAGTTTAAAAAGAGCCACCTTGCCTGTGAGATTTCCATTCCAAAGACTTTGCTGTGACCAAGAGCAGTTCATGAAGACGTTTCAGCTAAAGAGTCATCAAGACCCTTCATGAGTTACGGAGGTGCACAAACCTCAGAACAAGCTGCAAAACCACTTGGCCACAAAGTCCTGCATTTCCCTGGTCAGCTGGGCAAACTCGGCCCACACAGAAAGCATCTCTCTGACCTCCCTTTCTAGGGCAGAGGTCAAAGGGGACTAAAAACGAATCACCTCCATGGCAGGGTATTTATAGCAGCCCATCTTTGACATCAGGTGCTAAGCTACACTGGCTCAGCTCTTAAATGTTACACTCACTTGCAAAATCAAACTTCTCTTTATTTTACAGAATTTTACCACAGGAAAGGTGATTAAATGACTTCCAGAGAGGAAAGAGGGCTGATGACGTGTCCAAGTACACACAGAAGATGCCCAAGGAAATAAACTGAGGATGTCCCACCAAAGAATTCCTGCAACTCCTGCCCAAGCATGTGAGTTATGATTTTTGTTTTTTCCGCAAAGTGTATACATGAGGTGACATGCTTTATTTATTGGAACTGATTTATCCACACTGCTTTATTGTTGACCAGCTTTTATTTCTTCCTTAACCTTATTAACCCGTGCTGGTGTTTGACAGCTTAACACCCTCTATCACTGCAACATTCATTCAAGAACCGACGTGGAACTAATAGCAGCCTTTTTATTTCCAATCTTTGAGGTCACATGCAGCTGGCCTCGCCTGAGCCCTGTAGGGTTTTTCTACAGTAGTTCTCTTTCATGGGGTCACCTCCTTAATGTACCTCTACAGGTTGGTCTGGATATTTGAAATGAGATGTGATTCTGCTAACTTTGGTCCCTGTTAACATACACCTTGGAGTAAGAGGAATGAGTTCTGCCCTTGGGGGAAAAGAGCCCTGAGCTCTTTAAGTGAAGCCACTTGGTGATTTTCTTCTTGGGTGTTTTAGCACCTTTCAAGCTATATCCAAGGAGCATCAATGTGGGGACACATTTGATTGTCTCAAAAAAGTGTAAGAGTGCATCAAACTCCCAAACTTCTATTGCCTGATGGAAGTGTGAAAGAAATAGAGCACGGTAGGACAGATTTCCTAGCCCCGTTTTTCAGCCTGGATTGATTAACTCTAATACATTCAGGGAGGTGATTTCAGATGATGCCCGTCAAGCTGATCTTACTGCCCAGTTGTTTATTATTTCACACTGCCCCGGGCTCAGTCTTTGACATTCACTACCCTAAAAGGTCATAAAGTCAAATTCTACAGCCAGATTCTGTAAGTCTTTGGGTGAGCAGGCTCCTGTGTTAATGAAGACTCGTTTTCTTAGAAATTAAGACTTGGGGAAGAAAAATCCCAGGTTGAACACAAATATTCCCAAATCAGGAAATTCATGCTTTCAAACGGCTGGGTCAGAGTGGAAACATTTGAGACCACAAGAGAAGGAAGAGGCCAAAGAGGGAAGCCAGCCAGTGCCAAGAAACCAAGCAAACAAAAGACTTCACAACTGTGGGGGCAAAAATAACATTTGCCCACAGCAATGATGGGAAACCCTGAACTGACCATCAAAAGAGCCCTGGGATGACCACCATTGCTCTTTCCATCCCCAAAATGTCGCAGGCCTTTGGTCAGCAGCACAGAAGAGACCCCAGAGCTGGATTTGCAGTTCTCTATCACACTCTGCAAGCCAGAACTGAAAGTCTTGGAAATCATGCAGGCTCTTAACCCAACTTCTCTCTTCCTAGTCTAAATGTGACCCCAGATAGTGACATTGACATCACAGCTGCAACTAGTTTGGGAACCTCTACTTGGAAAGAGCGTGGCACGATGGACAAGCAAACCATCCACTCTTCATGTTCTAACCATCGTGTTCTAACCATCAAATCTTCTCTTCTTTGCTCCCCACCCCACCTTCCCTGTGTCCCTAAGCTAAGAGAAGAAAATAGCCAGACACCTGGGGGTATGCACAAACCAAAAAGTGAAGAGGAAGAAGAAACACGGTCTATTTCCTATAGTTTGGGCCCTGCCTAAGATCCACCAGCACCACTCAGTTGGACTCTGTGGCCTCAGAGACCCATCTGGACCATCGGCGCATGTCCTCATGGCTGCCTCCCATCCATTTGCCCCTGGCTTGGAAACAGGAAGAGGGTAGGTCCAGCATTTCTGCAGGGCAGTGTAGCCTGATGTTTTCATCAGTAAGAAACCCCTACTTGTTATGCTACCCCAGACCCCTACTGTGAATAGACACAGAGATAGTGCACTAGTTAACACTGAAGACTTGAATGCTTTCAGAGAGGTGCTAAATTCCTTCTTCAGGTAAAGTCTGCTTTACCCCAGACCCCACCTGCTCCTAGCTAACACCCACTCCTCCAGGTCACCACTGAAATATCACTTCTCCAAGGAGACTCCCAGACCACTGCTTGCTCTCAGACCAGGATCAGCTGCCCTGACACACCTTCTCCCAATCCCTTGTTTACAATGTGACACTCAACCATTATCACTTGTCATTCTTTCACACGCTACCCTACCTGTGTTTTTCAGACCTTAATTAGAATGCAAAAGAATCCAAAGGGAGCTTATTTAAAATGCAGACTCCCAGTCATCTGTCCCCAGCAATTGATTCTTGCAGAGACCTGAAAGTCTTCATTAGATCAAGATGATCCACACACAGGGGATGCTCAGATCACACTGTCCCCCAGTGTTAGCTCTTTATCACAGTCACTACTCCACTACTGACCACTGTGCCTAACATGTGGCTTGCATTTGGTAAACCCTTCATGGATTAAAGCAAGGGCTTGCTTCCTGCCTCTCTGGTCCTGTGTTTCGGCTCTCAGACAACAGTTGTGCAGCAAGGTGGACCCAGCTGAATCTCAGGTATGTCTTTGCAGTTCCTGAGTTGTGAAAAGTACATGCCAGTTTGTCATGCCCAGGGTTCCCCCCAGCTTTTACGGCTCTTTCATTTAATGTCTTTGGAAGAATGAACCTTAGCACATGCCTTTCCAAGTAAAGCATCTAAGAGGAAAAATGGCACGGACTTGGCAAATAAGAGTGTCTATTTTTAAAAGCAGGTTGAAGTTGGGGCTTTGTGCAACTGTTCCCTACTTTCTGCAGTGTCTCTATTTTAAGTGTGTAGCTAACTTGAAAATCCCAGCATGCTCTAGATGAGAGAGCATCATCCTCATTAATGCTAATGGGAGCTGGGCTCAGTTCTAAAGGAAGTATATATCCTCTGGGTCAAACCTGGTGGGTGGTACAATGAGAACAGGAGGACTTGAAGGGTAAGTGGGGGAGAGAAGGGATAAGCCTTAATTTCATTCTATCCAGGAATTCGGTGACAAGATAGAGCAAAATGAATTAACATAGAATGTTAGGCTAAGAGAATCTAAGCTTCTGAAAAGTCACCATAAACCATACTATTCTGTGGAAAGAGAATGGGGAGGGGTGGGGTTGAAATATTTATTCATTCAGCAAATATTTATTTAGCATAAGTAGGCCTGGAATGTAAAGATGGGCAAAAGGTATAAGAAGAAGGAGAAAAAGTAAATGAGAAAGACTCTGCCAAGAAGGTGACATTTATGCTAAAAGATAAGAAAGAGTTAGTCATGAATGTTCTCTGGGAACATTCCAGAAAGAAGAAGCAGAAGTCCTTGAGGTTTGGACAGGGATGGCATGTCAGAAGATGGTCAGCAAGGTTACAGTAGGGAGGACGGGATGCTGGGCAGTGGGGACAGTGGTGGGGTTGGAGACTGGAACATAGGGACAAAATGGGACTTAGCATGAAAAATAGTAAGAAGCGACAATAGTCACTTTATCCATCCAACAAATGCTTTCAGAATCTCTGATACATAAAGGACTTAGTGCTGTGCTATGAACAAAGGTTCCTTTACCCAAAGAAACTTATCTGGAGTTTTACAGAAATGAGACCTTAGGGTTGGCTTAGCAAACAAAGTAGAAGAATCACAACCCTGAAATATGAATGACATGTTATTTTTGATAGTGATTATCTTTATTATATTAATATCTAAACAAACTGATGAGAAAAACATCCCCATAAAGAAATAATCAACAGGAGAGAAACAGAGAAGTTACCAAGAAAGACACACAAATAATAAGTGCACATACGGAAAAATATCCAAACACACCATAAAAGAGGAGTAAGTCCCATTCTCAAGTACTGTCAGGTAAAAGTCGATTAATGAGAGCTACAGAGCACTGGCAAAGCACAGAGTAACTGGTACTCTCCCCTGTAATCACACAGGTGTACCCTGAGAACCCTAGTAATTTGACATTATGCATGAGCCATGCAAACGTTTATGAGAGCAAAGAAGTAACTCTTCTTCTGAGATCCATCACAAGACTCTCAGAGTCGAGTTTTCTGTAAGGTCCTAGGATTCTGCAGAAGTGCTTCAAGACCTCTGGATGACATGGCTGGGGAATAATTGCCTAAAGAGAAGAACAGATAGGGGTCCAGGTGACCTGCCCCATGACAACAGTTCTGTTTTACATATTATACTTTGAGTTTGAAAAGAGGAATTCTACCAGCTAATTTTAAAAAAATTATCTTAAATAAATGATCCGAATTATTAAAATAACGACACCATGAATGCCTTATATTTCATTATTTATACATAATACTTTCACTACATAGTGAAAAATAAAGAGACCTCCATTTCAACAAAAATAATTTATTACACAAATATATGGGCTATGTAGACACAAAAAAATACATGTATACGAATTTAAAACAAAGACCATAAAATTGTAGTTATAGTATAACATCTTAAAAATGTAAAAAATGCCTATAAATTAAAAATGCAATATAGAGTTTGATTGGACTGTGTTATTTCTTTCCTTTTTTGTTTCTATACCAGTTTTTCTGTAACATAGTTAAATTACTTTTGTAACTTATTTTTTTTTTTAAGGTTTGAAAAGAATCCTTGGTGGCCAAGGAATCGTGCATTATCATTCATCTCTGCATCCCAATATCAAACCAAGGAACTGGCATTGAAGAGATGCTCCACAAATATTTCTTGAATAAATAGATTCATATTTTAATTAAAATCTGATCATGCATAAGGAACCAGAGAGAGACAGGAGAGACCCCTTCCCGATGGGCCCAGGGAGGCCTCCTGCAGAAGCGAGCGTTTATGGGGTCCCTCAGAGGGCCAACAAGATCCCACCTGAGCAGAGGGAGGAAGGGTGGGAAAGGCAGCGGGAGAAGGCACAGGGGAGAGACAACTGGGAATGGCGAGTGACAAAGGTGATTACAGAGAGGATGGAAGCCAGGGCTGCAGAGGCCCCAGGCACCCGAGGACAGGAGAGGACTAGGAGGTTGGAGGGGCCTCGACCCACATGACACATCATTTAGATGTTCCTCAGAGGGAGGAGGGTTCTAGGGAAGATTTGTGAAGGACAGCGTGACATGTTGAGAACAGGACTGTATGGGGACTGGACATGGGGCTGTGTTCTGTGGAAAGCAAAGGGCTCAGGACACCAGCAAGGATGTGAGAATGAGATCGGGGACAGAATGGGGATTGGAGCTGTGGAAATGGGTAGAAGAGGACCACCAGTGGACAGGGACGACACATCTGGAGGGCCTCCCCGGCATGCCCCAAATCCACTAGGACATACATCTCTCCTTTGTGAATCTGGACACTGGGGGGACCAGAAACTCCACCCACCTCCCACCTCCAGCAGGTTTCCCCCAATGCCCTAAAAACGCCTACGTGCACCCCACAATTAAAGCCTCATCATTTCTAACGTTTGTTTATTAGCAGCCCCTAATGGTTCCTGTGCTATATAAAGTTTGCCTCTGACTTCAACTCAGGAGGTGAAGGGTGGGAGCCAGAGACAGGGAGGGAAAATGGGTGGCACAGTCCACAGCTTCACGTCTCCAGTTTTAAAACAACGTGTTCACCCCGAAGCCCGAATCCAGAGGTCGCAGACTCACATAAAGCACCGGTGATTTAGGGCTCCCTCCCATACACAGTTCAGCAATGTATGGAATGCAGAAACACATGGAAACCACAACACAGCAGGGACCTCGCTGCGCTGCTGGCAAAGATCGCTGTTTCCCACACAGGCCCTAAATCTGACCCAGCGATGAAACTCTTAAAATTTGTAAAAATAGAACAGTTGGGAAATCTTGGCCACTTTTAGTTAAAATAAAAACAAAGCCATCATCTTCTGTGGGTGCAGCTGAAAATCTGCCATACTCCTCCCCCCTTTGAAGGAATTTTAATGGTAAAGGGGAAAAAAAACGTTCTCAAATGTCAAACTTCATCTTTCTTTTAGGCTACCTGGCAAATCTATTCTAGGATGCGCTGGTGTACATAGAATGTGTTCTGTTCAAAAGGAGTGACAATGTGACCAGTCAATGCCAACAGACGTGACAAACATCCCTGTGTAATCTTCTGAAGAAAAGTAATAGTACAAAGTACCACTGAATGGTACATTAATTATGGACCAGAACCATCTCCAGAAATCCTTAAGCCTCAATCTCCATTCTACTAGGGTAAGTATTCTTCACCTCACTGTACAAATTTAAGGAACAGAGTAGAAAAAGTTAATTTTTCCAGGTACGAACAATGGCCACCAAACCCAGGACCATCTGATTTCAAAGTCTAGCTTTCTTCCACTACATTAATTCCACAGGAAGGAATTTCTCTCATTCGCTCAAAACAGTTATATTTAGAAATCAAGACATACCACTGGTGCCTTGGTCAGCGCTCAGTTTCCATGGACTTACGTAAAGCTGGATAAAACATTGGTATCTGCAGCCTCTTTTCTATATGTTACTATTCTTAAGTACAGGGAACTCCTGTGCCTTATGGTAGAGCTCAGGTTAAATTACAGAAGAATTCTGTGAAAGCCAAAACCAGAGTCTGTTTCCCTCTCTCTTAAGCCACCCTCTCCGTTCAAGCATCTCGCTACTATTTATTTTGGAATCGCCACCAACAGCATTATGACATTGGCTTCCTCAAAAATTTAACATTTGTGATTAGCACTGGAAATGAGGAGATCCAGAAAATGTTCAGTGCTTACACCAAATTATCTCAAGAGGCTATCAAGAGCTCTTGAGTCATCTGTTGACTATGTTCTCCATTGAACCAAGCGACACACCACACAGAGAAGAAAAGGGAAGGAAAACAAGACTTCAAACATCTCATACACACACACACACACACACACACACACACACACAAACGTGCACACACACACACAATTCAAATAGTCTATTCTCTTTCCCTCCCCTATCTTCTCCACCCTCCCACATCCGCCCCACCCCCAAACTAAATATAGAGACCAAACATCAAAACCCAAACTTGAAAATTTCCAAAATGGTAATCAACAAATGACTGTCACATGGAATGCAAAAATTAACTGGAAGGCCCACGTGGAACGCTCTGTGGAAAACGGGAAGTGGGGCACACCTGAACGTGCCTGGGAAGGGCTGCATACCCGCTCTGCAGACTCTCTTCCTTCCACTCTGCAGAACAGGAAAGGCCGACTCAGAGAGCACAGCCCCAAGCCCGGCTTCTCCTCCCCGCAGCCATAAGATCAGATCCTGGATACAGAAATGCTAAATGATCAACAAACACAGAGTTAGCACTGAGCCCAGATGAATTTTTTGTTTTTCCCTTTCCCTTATTGGAGAGAGGAAAAGAAAACGACTTCACATGGCTTCCTTTTCTTGACCTACAACAAATTCCATTAAACTTCAAAAACAATGCTTGGAGATGCTGGAGGATGCAGACAGGAAACTGAAGACTTTACACAGAAGTTAAAAATGTGTTTTTTTGGAAGGGGGGAACTGCGGCTAAAGAAGGGCTGTACCTTGACAGTGAGAGCTCATGGCAACTGAGAACATAATTAGATTTGAATGTCATGTACTTGTGACTGGGATGTATAGCACATCAAAACAGATTTGCGGTTCAGTCAGAGTAGCAGAAATGTGTAAATGCCACTGGCCAGTAAATAATTAATGGTCGCCCCAAAGTTTACAAGTGCTTAAAACGCCCGACAGATTAAATCCCATCGTATTTTCAAGTTACTTGAAATTCTCTCTTTTGGAATGAATATCAGCCATCTCTCCATGAGGGATTTATCTTTAGGACTGCAAGTCTTTTTCCTACCCATCCACCCCGCCACGCCCCTTTGTTTCTTGGGACACTTAATTTATGAGTGTTTAGTGTAAAAGGATAAGCTCTCCAAAAATTGTGTAATAAAAATGGATTTAGATGTCATCACCATTAATACATCTGTTATTATAAAATGTAGTGTTTACCATGAAACCAGGCTTCTGTCTATATTTCATTGGCATCCATTTTGGGGGAGCCATTTTGAAATTTGCCTCAAATGACTAAAATTCGACACCAAAAAACTGCTTCAGAATGACACCCAGGAGTCATGTTCTTTGAGGGAGCACTCAAACCTTGCTTTCTTCTCCTTTTCCTTTTTCTTTCTTTTTTCTCCCCTTGATTTGTTGACCCCAAAATGAGAAAAGAATTCATCTTGATTACAAAATCAAGAAACAAAGATACAGGCCTATTGTGCAATAATCAGCCCACATTTCAATGAATAAGTCATATTTCTCACAAACCCAAGTTAGATAGTGGATTTATTTAACCTCTTGGGGTCAGGTAATAAATACTAAGTGAATTATTCAGCCCAATGGCTAATCAATACAATTCCATGATATATTTTTTGTGTTTCATAAAAGGTTGTACACTAAAGGCAGTGAGCAATTATGGAAATTGGGCCAGAGCGCCTCTCAATTCCTCTCCCGCTTGAAACCCCAGCAGGCCACCTTGACAGCAAATCGATTAGTGCTCCAGTGAAGCGGCTCAGTGACCCCTGACCCGCTTCCAGCGGGCCTGACAGAGGAGAGAGTATTTTATATTTATTTTATTGAATTAACTCCATCTTGCCTGTACCAAGGCGTTACACGGATCAGGCGGCAAGCTACAAGCTGCTTCGCTGTTGTGTTCCATTGCTCTTGCTAAGCAAGCCCCGCCCCTTGCCCTGAAGATTTCTTTGTCCCGGTTTTTCTTTCACTTTTGGCCTCAATATAGGATTTCAGTCCACCCTGAGACTCATGATGAAGCTCCAGGTAATAAAAACCGAGCGCAAAGCACACAATCCTTCTGCCCTCCGGTTCTGGCCTCCCTGGTCCATTCAGGGCAGTATCCTGTCCCCATTCTTTCCCCCTCATAAAAAACAAAGACCACTCAGTAACAGCTGGCTCACCATTGAGCTCTTTGGGAAATGCTTGCAAGAGAACATCAAGCACCGAGACTATTTCCTACTGGAAAATCAAACATGAACCAGAAGTCATAGGTAGTCTCTATTTTTATGGCCTAATTAAATTATTGGCTCTTTGAGGCCATCAGAGACAGACAGTAAAAAGCAAATCAGCTGAGTCTAGATCACTGTTTCCTCAGAAGCAGTGAATGAACAGGCTCATCAACCATCAACAACTAGAAGCTTATGAGAAAAGAAAAAGGCCTAAGTCACCCAAAACCTCTATGGGGCATCAGTAAAATCCCCCAAAATAAATGAAAAGTAAACTGCAGGACAAAAATGTCAAAAAGTCCAGTTAGAAGCTCTAGGTATTAAACAAGACTGAAGGTATGAATGAGATATCAGCAGAAATTTTACAGTATAAATCACAGAACTGAAGGCTCTTAGACCATATACAGAGGAGGTGGTGTACCAGAGTGGTTTAGCTCCTAGATGCTGAAATTAAACTACCTGGATGGGAATCCCCGTATTTCTACCCAAACAAACAGCAGACGTTGTACATGTCCCTTCAGCCTAAGCCTCAGCTTTCCTCTTCTACACATAAGGCCAACCACACCTACCCTGCAGGGAATGAGTGATGTTGGCTGCCACGGTTACCGAATCAAGTCCTCAAATATTTTGCGTGAGTAGGAAAGTAGTCATTTTTCAGCCTCATTTAATGAATGGAGAGATTAAAGAGAGTGGGGAAACAGAATTCACCTTCCACAGTATTGCCCTCCCTAGCCTCCTGCACCCAGTAGTGTCATGATAGCTGTCCATTCCCCAAAACCTCTTTCGTGGGTTTAGTGAACCATGTACTTGACCATTTTTCAGTCCTTGTGTTGATCTCCCAAGAAATCTAAAATGGAAGTTCTCCTTCCCTCACCCCCAAGGGTGAAGTCATAAACCATTCCATCCTATTCCTATCACCTTGCCCTGATCAGCAAAGACTCGGGGTCCTGGGGAGTACTGGCCTCATGAGGGCAGAGGGACAAGAGATGCCGTTTTTGATGTGGGATAGGAAGTGAGAGGGAGAAAAGGGAGTACAAGATCGGAAGAAAAGGATTCTTGAGCTGCACCTCAAAGACGCCATCCTCCCATCAGGGATGGCTGGCACTTCCAGACACTCTGCTTCTGATAGGAAGATAAGCTCATTGATTGACATTTCCTCAGCAGTGAGGACCACTGTCACCTTCCCATCTGCCACATCAGCCACATACAGATCTTTTAGGAAAACAGGGCTGGGGTCCAAACCCATCAGCAAGAACTGTTTCTGCACAAATGCCCTCACCTTGGCTCATGGGCTGTGCCAAGATGACAGGAGAGGCTGGCTACCCAGGCTATTTTTGAAGGACTCACCAGAGTTTCTGGGACATTGTGAAGGAAGAAGGGCTTGATTTTGGCCCTCATCTTTCACTGGTCTTTGCTGTTCCGGAGACTCAGGATCCTTGCGGCTCTTATCCCAGTTGTCTTTCCTCCCCGCTAACCCCCGGTCTGCTACCATGGTAGACAGCAACGTAAACTCATCTTCCTCTTCCTTTGACCTATGAACTTCATGGGAAAGCATCCAAAAGCTTGGGGAATGGTAGAGGGAAACCCACCCTCCCACACCTCCTCTACTTAGCACTTAGGTAACAGCACAGGTATTTTACACTTTTAGAGCCAATGAAAATAATTTTTTTATGTACATAATTTCAATCAAAGTGGGCCGAGCTACTGGTACCAAAGAGAAACATCAACACTCAGGTCAAACAATTTAGAGAAAATCGAATGCAGTGGTGGTTCTAGCATTTCCATAGCAGAGGAGTTTAAGAGGTGGTTACAGTGAAGAGTGCCCGTAAGGGGAGCTGGAAAATTCATCCAGAAGCTACCTACTCCCCTCAGCAAGCATACACCTTGTTGGCTTCGATTGCATGTTTGTCTGAGAAGGTCAAGGGGCATCTGGTAGAGACTTAGATGGGGAGGCTAAGACCTGGCCTCCAAGTCATTCCTTGACAATACCAATGATCTGGAGATATTTGGTTTGCTCTGGGCTCCCTGACCTATTAGCAAGACTATCAGTCACACTTCCAAAGTTTCCCTTGAACTGGCGTTTGGGTTCCTAACCTCACTGTGAAAGTATGATTCCACCTGGACTTGCTCCGGGAAGATAATAATGTCAGGTGGCCACTAGCCTGACCACTAGCCACAGGACCTTGGACAGGTTGCCTCTTCTGTAGGCCCTCCTCTATAGAATGGAGAAGCTGCTTCCTTCCAGAATAAACATTATATGATTCAAAGTGGTGTGTTTATCTGAAAGTGTGAGAAGCCCAAGATGGAATGTTTACTTCCTTCAGAAAATTGGAATTTAACAGCCCAAAGAGTCCTTTTTCCTCTGAAGAAATGAAAAAGAAATCCATTTGCTCAATCTGCTAACCCCAAAACCAAAACAAAGAGAGTCCCTGGCATAAGTGAGTTGGTCAAGACTCCAGGAAACACTTCCTCACAAGCCAGCCTGTTCCCTAAGTCTTTCTGCAAAATGGCACAGCAGATTCTTCTTGGTCCCAAAGAAAAGGAAATCTTTCACACCTTTGTATAACTCTATGCATTAAACTGTAAATTATTCTTCCCCTTTCTTCCACTTTCAGAATCTATACAAAAGTGATTACCTCAGTCGTTTTTCAATATTACTTTCATACTTGGAAAATGCATTTTCAAAAAGTTATTTATTTTTCACAGCATGTCAGGTTGTTATATTGTACTAGTTAAAATAAAACTACTATATAAACTACTGTATACTTTTGCATGCATTAAATTTTCCTGCAAAGGCTGTGAAGTAGGATTTTCACAGGTCCTAGATGTATTTATTTTAAATATTACGTTATACTTTACTTTAGTGCCATTCAAGATTTTAAGAAAGAAATTGGAGAGCCAGTTACTAAAGTAACTTAGCTATTAAATAACTTTCTTACTTGAAGCTCCCTCATTTCAGAAGAAAAATTATTTAAATATTAAGAGTGGTTTTACCATGAAACTTAAAACCAACTCGTACTATTATTCCTTCTCAAGAGCTCTTGGAATAGCTAAAACTGTCCCTTTGGATTTGATTCATGCTCACCTAAAAGCAAGAATTGGGCAGAAAGTAAAAACATGGAAAGCATAAAACGTGGGATGAATATACAGCATGGCATTTCCAATAATAAGGCCCATGGACTCTTCATGCATATGGTTGGGTTTAAAATATTTGCTGGAGTATCATTGAAAGAGGACAAGATGGGACAAAGCATTCCTGAAGACAATCCTAAATTTCTGCTGAAAATTGTTTTCTGTTCATATGTATTAACCATCCTATGAAATGCTGTGATTTTTTTTTTAAATGCCACCTCAATTAAAGACTCCGCCAGAGGACATGGATCCAGATACTTTGGTTAACGTTTGTGTTTTTAACCACTGGGGCCCTCAGCTCTGGACCAGGGGCACTTGCCACAGGCTAATCAGCTCCACAAAGCTGCCCCTCGCCTGTAAACCTCAGCCACCAGGCAGCCACACACTGTGACCCACCGGGCTTGGAAAACACTGCTCTCCAGGTCTCTCTGTGGCTGAGTGAGAAGCCGAAAGAGGAAACACTTAAATATTTAATAAATGATTCTACAGAGTCGTTTGGAACGAGGGGTTTGCAAGTACAATCCGCTCCCCATCCACTGAGGCCGCCAAAAGGACTGTGATCCAGATTACAAGCGACTCAAGAAACTGGTTTCCTTTCCTTTTTTCTTCCTCTGAAGCTGAGTTGGCAGGGTCCTATCTCGAGATCTTTCAGAATTGCTTTCATCTTTCATTTTAGTTTCACTTCAAGTCACACGGAATGTCCACCCTCGGCGCCCTAGGGGTCACCAGGCGGCGGGTCCCTGAAAACAGGGAGGGAGAGTAACCTCGAGAAATACAGAGAGAAGAAGGAAGGAAAAGACGCAAAGACATTCCACATGTATTTTTAAAACAGCCAAATTTAACTAAAACATGCTCCCTGGTAGTGCTTTTAACTAACAAGCAGGCAATATATTGTACTGTAAAATGTTTTATTTTAACACCTTATAGTTTTTACCTCTGTGGCTGTTGCAGGTATATCCATTAAAGGCAACACAGACTATAAATCAGAATTCCATACCTTTTCACAGCATATGAATCTATTCTCCTGCTGGTGAGCACACAGCTTTCATTGAGGCTGATAGGGTGACATACACTTACGCAGGGGAGAAGAGACCACTCTCTACCTGTGAATTTATGCTTGTAGACAGGTGGCTATACGTAGACAAGAGATGCCAATAAACAGATTTTATTGTAGCTGCTTAGAAACAGATTCTGGGCTACATATCTACAGAGGAACAGTCATCTTTTTTTAAAAAGAAAATACAGAGGCAAACCCTGGGCAGAGTCGTAATCCACAATTCTGTACACCACAAAGTGCTACCTATCCTGGCACACATTTATGGCCATTTGGACTGAGCTTGACCAATCCCCAATGCCTTCATAAGCTAATAGTACTTCTGAAATTATAGTCATGCTGAATCTAATTGCAATATCTCTCATCCCTGCCATGAAAACATAGTAAATTCTGCATGGCAGAAGGCAAATGCTAACTTTTTAATGCTCTGTGCCATAAACATACTAACACAAATACAGGGTATAGATTCTCAAAGAACAGATTTTTCATAAAGCATAACTCTTTTAGATCACTGCTAAAAACACTGATATGCTAACTTTAAGGAACCATACTTCTCATGTTTAAAAAGTCTATACTAAAATAGTCTGTGTATACCTATGGAGTCTGTTATTTTATATATTTTATAAATAAAATATATTATTTATGTATTATTATCTATTATAAGTATTTGGTTATTTTATGAATTTCATTTCTTTGGACAATATTTACTTTGATTCTTTTCCTGCATTTCAGTCACTTCCAAAAAGGACACCCAGGAAGAATGCAAGTTACAAAAACAGACATGGAAAACATTTTCTAAAAAGCAACTTAAATTTCCACAATTTACAATAGACTATCACACCTTCATGAAGAGGTTGATCTCTAGCATATGCATCTAGGTATGTGATGATGTTATGGAGTTACCAGGAGAAAATATCTGTTTCCAGAAAAATCCATAAACTGGAAACAAACCAGCTCCCATCTTTAGCCTCTTCCTGTACTTCATTTTAAAGACAACTCCCAAGAAGATATTGGAAGGGTCAGTTCACTTGTTTTTACTGCACCAAATATTGCTGATGCTTGACACCACCATGTCTGAGTGTTGCAGACACTTAAGGCCACGACAATGTTTAACTACTCACTTTTGCTTGCATGGTTGTGGTGGAGGAACCACAGAATACTGATCTATCCAAAAGAGAAAAAAAAAATTAGAGAGTGGCACAGTGGAATTTATGAATGAGAGTGCTTTGGCTGCAAACCATTCCCATTATAGCCCTCAGCCACCACAAAACTGCTGTGTAATTGGAAGGGAACTTTTTCCCATGCAAAGCAGCTTGCTGTCGGTGCCAGCCCATCAGAGACAGTGCACTGCATTAAGGGATGCACACCTGCGGGCAGTTTCTCTCCCTCCCTGGGAGGCTGGCACTTACCTATACTCCCTAGTCACAAAGAGACCTGGGTCTGAGAAGACCACAGGTCACAGAGGACCAGGTTGAGGGACTATTAAATCTCTGAGGTCATTTCTTCCACTCAATTTAGAGGTGAGGAAACTGAAGCTTAGAAAAGTAAAATAAACCTGCCCCAGGTACACAGTCCATCTAAGGCAAAGCCAGGACAAAAACCAGCCTGCCACCTGCATCCCGGTCCAAAGTTACTTGTCATATGTTCATCTAAAAGCTGACCCTATGTGAGCATTTATTTACCTAAAACCATGATCAATCAATTCAAATACTATCCCAAATACCATTCTTGCTGAGAAACAACCAACTTCCTCCAAATAAGCTTAGAAATATTAGCCATATTCCCAAAGGAAATAATTTACTTTCTCCCTGTGTACATATGTGTGGGTTGTGAGTGTGTATGTGTGTGTGTGTGTGTGTGTGTGTGTGTGTGTTCAATCCCCCAACAACAAAACGCATATTGAAGTTTAAAATAATTACCATCTTTCTGGCTTATTTTTCAAACAATCCATCATTTAAACAGAATGGCACCAGAGATTTCATATTTACTAATATCTTAAATTGTTAAAAGTTTAAGTTCTTAAATTCAGCATAGGTCTGAAAAGTTTGATGACTTCCTGGCATAAGGATTACATAGATTATTTCTTATTTATCACATTTTCACAGTTAAAAAAATTAAAAGTTAAAAAGGACATCATAATATGGAGGTACTAGGTAGCTACCGTGTGGTTGGTGAAGGTCTCTTTAAAAAATCTCTCTGGAAAGGATAAGACTTGATTTACAGAATTCGTATGCTATAACAAGTGGAATAACAATAGTAGCTGATATTTATTAAGTAGTTACTCTCTTATTGCATTAAGGCATTTGAAGAATGTCATGTTTCTACAACATGAAACAATCCAGCAGGTTGGATGTTGCTCCAAGGTCACAGGGTTGGGTAGGAGCACTAGAGGTTTGGAGCCCTCATCCGTCTGAGTCCAGCATCCATGATAATTCTACTCAGTCATAGCTGAGTTCTAAGTGGAGGATGCAGGCAAGAAAGATCTGCTCTCGGTATGATTATCTTCTTCATGGACCTGTTCCTTGAGTCTTCAGTAAGACATCCTCCTATGCTTGATCTCATAGCACCTAATGCCTTTATGAGATTCTTAGAATGATTGTCTCCCCCACTAGACTGTCTGTAACAGTCTTTGCTCTGCACATACTAGGTGCTTACTGAATGATGAATAAATTACTGCTTCAAACTTAGCCTCACTGTAATTCAGTACAAAATATACAGCCAGGAGATCTCAACTCGCTATCACTGCCTTATTGTTCCAGCCAGATCTGATAACAAGCACAATTCAGATTCAAATTATGTCTTTCATTTAAACATCTTGAAACAAGATAAAAATAAACAGCTGGAAATAGCTAACAAAAAGTGAGAGAGAAAGAGACCAAAATAAGTTGAGGACTCTGCCAAAGGTCTCGATGGTAGCAACAAAACCATAAATGTCTCACCGTGCCTCTAACGTCATGCGGGCTTGCAGATGGAAATGATATCAACATCCATTCTCTGCTCCTACTTTGGCTCACCAAGACACTACTCCAGGAAGAGGTGATGTGATTTATCCTGCATTCTGTCATTCTGAATCTTCTATTAACCGGCACTTGTGCAGTCACAGTACAATGACAAATGATCATCATAATTATGACCCTAATTCACAGCAAGTCACCAAGGTATCCTCTGAATCACAGGAAAATGACATTAGGTGAGAAGTTCTCTGAGCAAAGAGACCACTTTGTACAATTCCCCAGGGGCTTTAGACAACACATAATTGTTGAATAAAACTATATATCGATCATAACTATGCTATTGGATCTGAAAATGATGTTGTGTGTGCCACGTGAAAAAAAAAAAAAAAAGATCAATCAACCAGAAAGTTTAACTTCATAGAATACCCATCGATGTTTGTTAAGAGATGTTTAATTCACCTTAAGCAGGAAGTGATGACAATCTCAGTACAGATAGATTGGGCTCAACCTCTATTTACTAACCAACAAAGAAATCGCAACATGGGGAACAATTTCAGGAAATGACAATATTGGGAACTCCCAAAGAGCCCTGTGTTCATAGAGGTGGTGTGATGGTTATTGTTATTGTTGTTATCCAGAAACTACTATCTGGATATTAAATTTTGATATAATTAAACAAACCATAACTAAGAAGAAAAGTTTGGTCCTTTTCACAGGAGAATCCGAGCTGGCGTGCCAGAGAAAAGGATGTTAACAGAATCACCCAGACAAAAGACAGAACAAATGTACTGCATTTTTAACATATAAACTACCATTCCTCTCCTTGCCCAGGTGAAGTGGCATAGCAGAAACACACATGAACATGTACAGCACAACAGAGTATCCACATAACACAAAAACTTAAGTAAAGTTATATTCTCCTAGACTACAGTTCCCTGAGACTTTTATCTATGAATCCCACAAGTAGCTTCTTACTTTCTTTGTCATTTATTCCATAACATCCAGTATTAACTAAATACTGTAACATAAAGAGCATAGCTATTATGAAAAAAAAACTTCTTTATTTCATCTAGCCAGATCTCCTTTCTCTCATTCATTAGAAATATTAGCATATTTCTATATAAACAAAGACACAGGAAAAAAAAATATCCTCAATGTACCAGAGCTAAAAACAAAGACTCAAAAGAAAGGAAAAATATTCAATAACTTTCTGACCTGACCAAATACATTTAATCTTTTGAAAAACTGTATAAATATTTGAGGGTCTTTTATTTAAGTTTTCCTCCTATTTATTTTAAAGTAAGATAGGCTTTATAAAGTAAGTCCTCTTTAAAAAAAAAAGAAATGAAAAGAGAAAAAAAACCTGTGGTTTATTATTTAACTTCCGAAAAAAGAACATCAAACGATAGATTTTTGGCATTCAAGGCCGAATCATTTGTAATTTCTTCTTTCTTATTAATTTTTTTAAATTTTTATGTGGAGAAGATTCAGAGATCTCAAGAATTTTTATCTGGAGGCCTCTCTTAGCCAGCTTGAATTGGTGGGAATTACCCCTTTCTGCCAAAAACCAAAAAAAGAAGCTATATACAGTCCCTCCCTCCCCTTCATCTCTCTGGCTCACACACTATTTCTGACTCAAAATGAAAATATTTGTATTGTTTTTTTCTCCTTGCACTTAAAGGAAGGGGGAAAAAAGAATCCTAGCTGTTTTGGTAGTGCCAGGCTACAATTTTGTTACATAAAACAAATGATCTGAAAGTCACAAATTTATTTAACAAACCCACAGTGTTTATTTCGGACTGGGGTGAGGGGTGCTTCTCATTTGCATACGTTATCCTGTGAATTTACTACATGCATAATTTTAAGGTACTTAATGAGTGATTCAAATAGAAATGGAATTAGGTTGCAGACAAGGACAGTAATGAAACTCAGGGACAATGAAATAGGATGCAAGTCCAAAGCTGTTTGGCTAAATCAAATTGTGCGTCCTACAATCTAATTTCTATCGAAACGGCAGCAGCTTGAGATAAAGTTGTCATAAAGTCTTATCAAGATTAGTCAAGATAACATAAACATTAGGAAGCCATATTTAGATCAATTCACTTCTCCTATCTGCCCACCACAAAAAGGGTTACGTGAGAAAATGACCTGGGCAGTTCACCTTGACTCCTTCTCCCTCTCCTCTCTACAGCCAATCCGACTCAGTTCCCTGACCACTCCCTCTGTCCCTGCCCACAGTCTGGACCAAGGCATTATTATCACTGGGTCATTACCACCACATAACCTCCCACCTTGATCTCCTTGCCTCTGGTCTCCACTTCCCACAGTCCTCCTTATAACCCTCCAAGTCCAACTTCAATATTACTTCCCCCTGACTTTCCCTGATTCCTCACATAATTAACCAGTCCCTGATATTACCCCTGACACTCCATCCCACTATCTAACACTTCTCAGAGGCCAGCTCTCTGCATGTTTGTATGTACAGACATCTAGGGGCAAGAAATGTCTCTGTTGCACTGGTATATGAACAACAGAGTCACCCCCAAACAGGCCAATAATCTTGTTGAATTAAACTCTCCAGTTTTACTGTGGAATTCATCTATGTACTTCATTGTGCCAACTTGTCCACAATGACAAGAATCTTACTATTTATCTGTGGATTGATTGATCTAGCAATCTAGTGATCTGTCATCTATCTATACCAGGGACACTCTACCATTGAGCCATATCCCTGACCCTCTTTATTTTGTTTTTGTTTTTGAAACAGGGTCTTCCTAAATTGTGGAGACTGGCCTAGAACTTGCAATCCTACTGCTTTAGCCTCCCCTGTCACTGGGATTACAGGCATGTGCCCACAGCACCCAGTCAAGGATCCTGCCTTTTAAAATGTGCTTCCCTAACATGAGGAGAATGTGTAAGAATAGAGTGTTGGATGCAGAGAGGCCCAAAGTGCCCCAGAGTCACCATTCCAAAATCCTCTCTCAAGGAAGTAGGACAGACAACACAGCATGACTTGAGACTGGAGCTTCTAGTTGGCTTCTTTTTAAAATGTGTTTATCAAAATGTTCATTCTGTTACAGGTTGATGATTCAGAGGCCAATAAGATGTGGCTTCTGCCTTCCAGAAAGTGGATGACAAAGAATCGAAATAGTTTGAGAAGCGTTAAGATTTGGTAGGAATCATGACTAAAAGAATTGGTGGTGTTCTGGAGAAGGGCTGCTTTGCCAATTTGCATGGTGTAAATACTCCCAGCATGATTGATTTCATGCTACCAATATGATATCACTGAATGAAGCTGGGAAGAGATTCATATGTCACGCAAACCAGGTCCAGTACACCAGTGGGCAGGACACATACCCCTCCCGTTGCAAGCTAGATTCCCCTTCACTCAATAACTCATCTAAGGATTTCTCTCTCTCTCTCTCTCTCTCTCTCTCTCTCTCTCTCTCTCTCTCTCTTTTTTTTTTTTTTTTTTTTTTTTTTTTTAGCACAGAGTGTTTGACACTGTGAAAGAAACAGTAAAAAAGCAACCACAGTCCCTGGTCACATGATGCTTATAGCATCCTCTGCTGGAACTGACCCATTCATCTGATGGGTGAGGTGAACTTATGAAGAAAGGAAGGCATGTCCCTGACAAAAGCAATGGGTATAGCATCCAAATAAAGGTGTTGGCTTCTATCCTAAGGATAGGACATTGGTGGGGTTTAGACTAGGGAACAGCATGGTTCTCCATGAATTCTGAGAAGCTTTCTCTGGCTCCTGTATAGAGAGAATGGACTCCAGAAAGATCCGGTGAATGCAGAGACACCAGTCCAAAGTGATGGCCTAACTGGGTGGTAGGAGTGAGGCTGGTGCAAAGGGGACCGAGGCTAGAGTATCTAGTGTAGCTGAGGGAGACAAGGAACAGGCCACAGCATGAATAATTCCCAGGTTTTTACAACAAACCGGACAGAAGAATCTGCCACTCCTTTTAGAATGATGGCCTGGTCTGGGAAGCAGAATTAAGAGTTCATGTTTGGAAACTGGGTTCATCAACATGGATCTTATGCTCCACCCCCATTTACATAAAAATACATACCTCTTACCATGGCCTGCAGGGCCTTTCCACACTGACCCCAAACCAGATTACCATATACTCCAAGTACTTGTTATTTCCCTCCCTGTGCAGATCCCCTTCCCAAAATTGTTAGGAAACTCACAGAATCTCATCTGCTTCTTTTCCCCAAATCTCCCGTCAAAACCTGCTCTCCGATCCTTGCTTCTTGGTAAGGGGTAAATGCACCACTGCTAACAAAGCCCACTCCAGAACTGTCTACATTTGCAATTGGAGATGTGACATTCAGATTTTGTCTCATTCTCTTCCCATCAGGAGATGGGTACCATATTTGCCACACACTGGTACCATATTTTCCAGAGCAAAAACACAGAACCTGGTCTGACAGCAGGAACGCACTCAGAACAGAAGACAGACTTGTCTCCAGACAGGAATGAGCGCCATAAGCATTTAATCTACTGAGTCTGCAAGCTCATCAATGGACTCCACAAAGCATCACCCAATGCCTACATGCCTAAGCACAGAGCAGTACTCAAAAAAGAACAAAGGATGGACCATCAAGCATCAGACACTTCCTTCCCCTGAGGAACTTCATACTTCGTTTCTGAAATGCATACTTCTGCGCCCAGCCCTGGGGGTCACAGCTGACTGCAGCCACAGATCTCACCTAACCACATCCCACCACAAGTAGGCTTCCTTCCATATCATGCCAATTCCAAAGGTCCCACCTGGTCTGGTCTCAAGTACCCAGGGCAACCCTCAGCCAATGGAGAACAGGAGCTAAAAAATAAGTTCTTCAGCCTCTAGTCCTTCAGGAACATATTTCTGAGAGGCACATTTGACTTAGCCCTTAGGAAATCCCAACTGGACCAAGTACAGTGACTTCAATGATATACCTTTACCTTAGATTTTTTGTTCCTTACCCATTCTCACTCCTCTCTCCTTCATTTTCTGCTTCATAGGATCATACCCACATAAACTTCCAAATCCCTCTAGAAGGTCTCTTTCCTGGGGAACATCAAACTAAGCTCTGATGGAAACCAGCCATTTGGGTACCCATAAGATACTCTTTCACTCTGGCTAAGGAATTCCACACTGCAACAGGGTGAGACCATCCAGCACATGCCTTTTTTTTTTTTTTGCTGTCCTCTAAGAACATCCATGGAATGCTGCAGTGGGAACAGTACATAGTAAGTGCTAAATACACATCTTCCAAATGAAATCCAGGTAAAAATGCCGCTTGCTCACAAGTAGGAAAACAGAGGTAATGTACAGATGGCTTCCCAAATTATTCATTTTGTCTCATCATTCCCTCACACTCTTAGGACTTTGCTTTGGTTCTTTTTCCCAGTCGTAGCCCAACATGTGAGAACATGTTTATCAATATATTAAATGCTACTTACATTCCTAAAATGATCCCAGAACAGAAAAAATAAAAAGCCTCTGATTTAACATTAAACACACTCAGCTATCCATTAGCATGAGAATGTCTGCATTTTAGTTAGACATTGCCATTAATAATGAAATGATGTATGATTTCCACTCCTGCAGCCTTCCTTCCTTGCACAATCAATTATACATTTAAGAAAATACTTAGTGGATAGAAGGCCTCTCTAATTAGGCATCACTTGTGGGAGCCTGTAAGATTCTCAAAACTGGAAAAGATCTCTCAAATATGCAGAATGATGAGTGGGGGGAGACTCAAATGCTTGATTAGAAAAGCATAAACTTCCCTATATTCTGAACTGGTAAATAAGGAAAAACTGTCACAGACACTTTTTTTTTTAAAAAAGTCAATGAAGACTTTGACGTGGATTACACATTCAACAAATTAAAACACTTTCTTTTCTTGGTTCCAGCCAAGAAGCCAGAACTAAGCTGAAATTAGATATTGGGGGGGAAAACTCAGCCCCAGAAGTGCTGTCCTTCAGACAAAACAGTCTTCTCTGTCAAAAGCACAGAGAATTTAAGGTAGTTGGTTCTTGAGAATTCTGGAAATTGTCCAAAGTTAAACTCTAACAGAAATAGCTAGCATAAGATTTCCCAGAAGGCAAAACAAGGATGGTTTTTCTCACTAAAATTATTACATATCACATCCTGTTGTTGGGAGGGGTGCTTATCTTGGGATCATCTCCAGCATGATTTTGCATCCTGGTTGTTCTGAAAAACTAACTCTCTCCAACACAGTTCAGCAAGCTCACTCCATTTGGTGGATCCTGAGGATTTCTCTCTCTCCCTCTAGAGGCGGAAAATGAAGCACTAAATAAGGTTTAATTTCAGGGCATTAAAAATAAAAGCAGGGATGAAGCCACTCTGACAGGAACAGAAAGCAGGTCTTGGAAGAAGGCAAGACCTATCAGGAAACTGGATACAGGAGAAGCAAGGGCAGTGTGGGGGGACAAAAGGAAATTCTCTGTCACCCTTCTTTCTCCTCTCCTCCGGGACTCTCCCGTCCACCCTTCCCTCTCCCTCCCTTTCTCTCCTCATTGCTCTGTCTCTGCGCATGTCTGTGGCTCTTTCTTCCTCTTGTCCTCTCTCCTGACTTTCACCTTGCACATCCCCCATTATCTTCCCTACCCAGGACCACTGATCCGCTTCCTGGGACTGGTCCCTCTGCCCCAGGATGCTCATCCTACAACAGGAGGGATAGATGAGTTTCCAGAACAGGGTCTGCCCGTGGTGTGTGTGTGAGGACCATGCCACTAGACACGGCAGGTGTCCCTGACTTTTGCAGCTTGGCCTTCCAAAGCCCCTTCATTCCCTAGCTCCCCTCAGTCCTGTGAGCCTCAATTACAGCTCTCAGACCTCGGGTCAACTGCACCAGGGCAAGAGCGACAGTCTCACACAAGCCACGAGTGTATTTTTAACATACTTGTGCAGGAACTAACTTCTGACTATTGGTTGACTCTGTTCTTCCTGCTGGCAGGGCTGGGCTGGGGTTGGAGCCCTCCTTCCCCACCAGGGCCCAGAAACCATGGAAGGAAACTGACTGTAAGCAAGAAGTCGCTCCCAGGAAGGAGCAGCAGGGACAGAGCTGGGGGCCTGTGTGCTTTTTAATTTCACATTCTGGCAAAAAGAAAACCTCAGGTCTGACTTTAGAGCCTTTGACACATAATTGGTAGCCAATTTTCCTAAGTGTTGAGTCAATTTTCTGCTTGTGAAATGTAACTTTACCCTGGTGCACACCAGGCCCCAGGGTTTTCAATGTGGCTTAACAGCAATTATATGAATGTTAGGAAGGGGGAAGTGTTAAAGTCGCTACATTTACATTTGTTCATGTTTTTGCCTCTTAAAGGGATAGGAGACATCTCCTAACCAGCTAACCCACCTAAAAAACCACCCAAAGACAGACTCAGGATATCCTGGGAAAGGAAAACGTTTTTGAAGCCATACTACAAAGGGTACACTTCTATTCCAACACAAAGTGAGATGCAATGGGTCTGGGGGGGGGGGTGCATAACATTTAGGGGTCAAGGCACCCCTTTCCTTGTTCCCCCGGGGCTATTTTCTTAGCTTTCACGCTAACCTCTTGGCTTCCCAACCCCATCCCTGCAATCAAATCCCCCTCCAGTCCCGCAGACTGGCTCCCTTCCCTCCCTGCCGCCCCCCATCCCCCAGGGGGCCGACCAACGGCTCCCTCTCCACATGTGCGACTAGTGTTTCGGCTTTCACTGGCGACAAACTGGAGCCGGGGCCTTTCCGTTTAGGAGGAACTCGCTACGTGTCGCTAACAACAACACAAACACCGCCTGCCCTGCTCTGTGCTCCGCTGCCCACAGCGCGCTCGGCACCAAGGTTGGATTTATAGCAAGGAGCCCCGACTGTAAGAAGTAATTCATGAATCCCCACAAAGCCACTACTGAGAGGCGCTGAGAAGGGGGGCAGAAACGGGGTGTTCCTGCTCGGCGGGCCTCCATCCCAGCCGATCCGATCTGCAGTTGCACACAGTCACATCCACAGCACAACACACACCGTCTGTCCCCATTAATTTTGTTGCAATGTTTTTTTTAATTCTCTACAAGGGGCAAAAGTCATCTCTACCTTCCTTTTATCATCATGTGTTAAAAAAAAAAAAAAGAAAAAGAAAAACTTAGAATATGTTCTTTCATCCTTCATAGTTCTGATAGAAAAGTCATATTCCATAAGTTTATACAAACCTATACGGCTCATAATACACTCATATGCAAAGCACCATCTCACTACTGTAGACTTTTCTAGAAAAGGGAGTATGCTTGTTTCAGAAATACAGGTAATTTTTCTCCCAGTACTAGGAATTGAATCCAACTGCACTCTAGCACCAAGCTACATTCGCAGCCCTTTTTATTTTTTATTTTAAGACAGGAGCTCACTAAGTTGAGGCTGGCCTTGAACATGTGATCCTCCTGCTTGGGGGGGGGGGGCAGAAATACATCATAATTTTAATAAAACCAAACTCGATTTAGGAAGCAACCGCTATGAAGGAAATTTTGGAAAGATGCGATAGGAAACATAATAACAAAGTAAATGATTTTTTAAAAATCATTTAACAGAGAAAAATATGCAATCCAAGAACTTCTGTCAAAATAGAAGAAATCATGTCATGTAGGCCTATGTTCATTGCCTCATAATCCCAGAAAAGCTCCCAAATATCTCTAAGCAAAGAGAAAAACCTTGCGCATGAAAGCTACCCTTTGGACTATCAGACTCAAATCCAAAGGATACTGAAAAACACAAGGACAAAAATACACACATGAAACTTTGTAAAAATTCTGTATTAAAAGCATGTTGAGCTGGCCACGGTGGCAACTCAGGTGGCTGAGACAGGGATGGCAAGTTTAAAGCCTGCCTGAACAATTCAGCAAGACCCTAAGCAACTTAGGGAGACTGTCTCAAAATAAAAACTGAAGAGTGCTGAGGATGTAGCTCACTGGTCGAACACCTCTGGGTTCAATCTCCAGTACAATCGATCAATCGATAGATTTGTCAGGTCTCTGTGAGCAATGGGGTTTCTCTAAATCCAAGCCTCCGCCTTCTATCTCTCCACCTTTATTTTCCTCCCTAACTCTCCATGAATTGTTTTCCAGTTCTTGCCTGGGTCTGCCACTCCAAGCAAGAATCAGACAGATCCTCTGCCCTGAGAATTTGGAGCCGCAGGTCCTTGGGGTGGCTGGGGGGCTAATTGTTTCAGTGAAGCTGCCTCCTCCTCAGTGGTCTGTGAGACCCCGCTGAGCAGGGGCCGCTTACCTTTGGCAGCAACCCAGGGCAGGTTCAGGAAACGGTTTCGTGTTCCTGCCCTTAGCTTTGTGTCATGAAGGCTGGCACATCTTTTTGTGGTTGTAATTTACATGAGACAACCCACTGCACAGCTGTCTCGGTCAAATTATGCAGGGCCATGTGGCCTTTCTTCCATCTTTAAAAAGTCCAGGGCACCTCTGACCATGTTTGAGGGAAGCCCAGGGGATCAGTGACCAACAAAAGGAATAGTGATTATGCCAGCAAAGGATGGAAATTTGCCTAAATGAATATATTAAAGGCTGCACTCAGAAAATGGAAATGTTGGTTTTTATAGAGAGGCAGAGTAGTGTCATGATTAAGACCCTGATCTCTGAGGTTGGCTACAGCAGAGCTGGATCCCAGCTCTGCCTTTTAATAGCAGTGTTGACCTTGGACAAGTCACTTAACCCCCCGAAGCCCCCACACCCCACCCCTGGTTTTTTTCTTAATAGTTACGATAAAAAAGAATATTCACCAAGCACAGTGTTAAGGATTAAATGAGGGAATTCTTAGCATAATAATGCTTAACAAACACTGGCCATCACCATCATCAATGATAATTACAACAATAACAAACAGGACAGGCAAATGCCAATGTCGCCACCATGCCTCAAAGTCATGGGTGACCCAAGAAGACTCGTTTGACTCAGCCTCTCGACCCCTATTTCGCATATTAAAGAACTACATCCTTGCCGGACTGCCAGTAAAACTAATATGACCATGGTTTTAAAAATCCGCATTGTGTCTAATCCGTTTGTCCTACACTGAGGGTTTTGAACTGACAATCCTCACACACACCCAGATACAGAAATGTGAATATCACACTACACCAGTACAGACCAACAGATATACGGACAAAAAACAAGTGAGTGAAATCAGATTGAAGGAAATACACTCGTGAACTTTATTTTGACCAATCTATTAGATGACACCTAATTATGCATTGCATGGCAAAAATAAATTCTAAATACTGAAAGCACGATCCATTGTATCTTTGCTCCTAAGGGTCCTTTAAAAGGTGAGGTTAAATTACAATCATATGGCAAGAGGATAAGGACCCCGCCTTGGGGCACTTCCTTGGGATAAATGGCCAGTTCTTGTCCCCCTTGGAAGGGTTGTTGGCCCAAAGCACCCTGGGGCTAGTGACCCCTTGCTGGTCATTAATCGTTACTGAATTCCCTGGAAACAAGGTCATTATTGCTAATATAAACTTAAATAAAAATTCCAGAGACATATGGATTTCTTTTAATAGTTAGTCTTATTTCTTTAGTTTTTTATAGGGCATTTCTATAGAATTAATGTTCTATACATTAGCTCTGTAGTTGGTTTGTCTTAACACTTGATCCCGCTTAAAGTGAAGTTTTATTGGACATAAAATAAGAAACGAAGGAAAGCAAATGAAAAACAGGAAATCCTAAGAGGGCCTCTTCTGTACCTGGAATTCCCAGAAAATCATTATCCCTGGGTCTTACAATGGTGTTTCTTTAGGGGGTCTATCAAAAAATTGTAATATTAATATACAAAGGTGGGAAGACTTAGAATTTAAAAAACAGAAATCTTGTTCCCATCTTAGACAAAGTTTTGTTTCTCAGTCTCCCATCTCTGAACATAACAGTAAAAAGGTTTTCAAACTTGTGTGAAATTCTCATGTTTTTTTAAGTTTCAGAATATCTATTGTATTGTTTTACACACAAGCACATGAGACTAGCAGAGAACACACTTTCACAGCTTCACTATTAAACTATGCAGTTATTGGGACTTAAAGGGAACTGTTCACCCCAAAAGCCCAGGTATGAAGAGGATATGCTGACAATAAACAACGATTTAATGAGCATGTACTATGTGCAATGCAGTATATACTCCCACACATACACATTTAAGCTGCTTCACCTGGAAGACAAGTTTAAACCAGAGGAATCTAGTCAGACAACTCTGGGATGTTACATAGGTCACCTCTGCTGATAGCCTTTGGGGTTACTATCTCAGGTAGATAAATGTGTTGGTCCACGTGCCTCACATTTTACAAGCCTACAATTTTCTTTTTACTAGATCCCTTCCCCATCTTTTCCAAGTTATGCTACCAATAAATTAAATACACCAACTCAATTAGCCTTGTAAGGAACCCCATCTAATGATCTCACCCACTAGCCCTTTGCCTTAAGGTACATCTTAGCCATGGCTGTGCCGGCTGCCTTATCCCCTCATTACCTAGCCGCTACCTTGGGCCAGATAATGAAGGAGGAGGGAAAGCTGGTTGAGAACACTGCTGCCGTTCAGTACCGACTGTGAAGTTGCCATTTACCTTACAGTACATGCTGCTCAATCAAATGTTTAATAATAGGCTACTGTCCATTGTTAGATGCAAGAGGCGGCCAGATTTATAGGAGTACAGAGGATTAAAATCATCGAGAGAGAAGGAGCCTTAAAGATCCGAAGTGTCCAATTCTCTCATTTTATAAATGGGAAAACTGAAACCCAGAGAAGGTAAGAGACTTGCTGAGGCTCACATGTCTAAATAACAGCAGAGGCCCAATGAAAAACCAGGTCTCCTGTGTCCTAGTTCAGCACTCTACACCACGTTGCTTCTCACTTTCATTATAAATGAAAAATCCAACTTCAGAATGAGCAATTTAACTTGTCAGGCCTGTAATAGAACCAGAGCACGCTTGCTCCATAACAGAAGGATATTCTAGAACTTGAGTTCAAGAATGAAATTAATGGCCCCAGCACTGGAAAGAAAGAAAAAAAAAAAAAAAAAAAAAAAGCATAGTAGGACATCAACCTATACCAAATCTGATAAAGAGTGAATGAATGACTTTAAGTCTAGTGTTGCAGGTGTGGTAATGGTCTGGGCAGGGCAGGCAATGCTGGGAGACAGAGGAATGACTCAGTGAAGTTGGTGGTATTTGCAAAAAAAAAAAAAAAGGATCTATACCAAATGTGATTTACTTAACAAGCAAGCACCCTGGAAGTGCCACAAGGCCTCTCTGAGACAGTCCCCAATCCAGGAGGAAGGTTATAATGTATTTTATTTTAGTAGATGCTTCAGAGTATTTATGGAATGAATGAACATAGCAGCTCCTTTGTCTCTCCTATTCGAGGTTAATGGACTCAACAGGTATTTGTCCTCATCACCTCTGTGAACTGAAAACATGGGTTCCCAGACATGAGCGTATCCCACTGCAAAACAATTTTGTGTAGGTGTAGCAGAATTATTCTTCCCAGGTTCAGAAATCAAAAATACTTGGGAGCAAGAGCGAATTCAGCCTGTTTTTGGACAATTTAGGAATGTTTTTGGACAATTTAGGAAGAGGAAAAGAAGTTATATATATAAATTTGAAATCCCACCTTTTTAAAAGTAGAACACTGGACCCAAGTGACCAGATAGGAGAGGGACACGGGAAGAAGGACTCAGCCCTTGACCACATTCAGTCCCATCTTTGAACCAAGATGGCAAATCAAAATTTTCCCATGTCAGGCCAATCCTTTTAGGCAGGCCAGAGAAACACCTGATTCAGAGGCTGAGCTCATCGCTGCTTCCCCCCTTTTCCTTTCAACCTGTGACCACCCGCCTCGCCCTCTGGCTCACTAGGCGAATGTCCCTTTGCCTTTTGGAATCATTTTACTGCAGTTCAGCTTGAGATGATGCCAGGGGCTAATAATTTTCTCAGCACCTTACCCATGACCTCTGCCCTGCCGTGGTTGTTCAAAGGTGTAACAAACCTGCTCAGGCTTAGACGAAATCGTGTCCCAAAATGGTTTTGAGTGGGTGGAAATATAGTGTACTCTTTCCCCTTTCACTATGATTTTTTCCAAAATTACAGTCTACAACAATGCCTCATTTCCTTTATTATTATTTTTGGAAAGGACAGTTTATTGAATTTGTTTAAGTTTAAATATAAGCTCATTCTTTAAAGGAGGGCTTACTTTGAAAAATGCCAAGTTCAATACTTATGTGTGTCAGTACCTTCCCAAGAAAGAAAATAGTCAGGGACAACTGTTCAGGATGAGACATCTGGAATAGAAAGAACCTTTATAGAATTTCTACTGAAAAAATGACTATCGATGAAATAGCTCTGATAATAAAAACAAAAACTGCAATTATTTTTGCACAGTGTTCTGATACAGCATGAATAGGCACAGTTACAAGTACATGAAATATGTGAGCTTTTAAAAATAAAGTCATATTTCAAGATGGGATATTCTGCAGCTTCCTCCTCCCCAGGACTGTTATAATTTCTTAGAAACAATTTAACTGGTGCGTGGTGCACAATGCTAGGCCTTGTTAGAGATACAGAGCTCAGGGGTTTCTTTGGACCCAAACCCAGAAAATACAAGTTGAATCCTTCCCTGAGGCTGATTTCATACAAGGTGAAATGGATAGCAGAGCGAGACCCAGATGGCTCAGCAAAGCAGCAGAAAAGCCACTGGAATCAGAGCCAGGGACTTGGCTTATGGTCCTGGCTCTGAGGCTAATTAGAGCTTTGGGCAAGGTTGCCGTGCTTCTCTTGGCCTCAGCTTTCACATCTATAAAATGAAGGCAGTGGACTTAATCTATGAGAGTCCCTTGAGCTCAGATGGAAACCTGATTTCTTCCTCCAAGAACCTAGATTCTTCAGAAAAACTTGCCTTGGAAACCTAGCTAAGAGGTATATTTGCTTGATTAAGCAAAGCAATCCATTCTTCATATCCACCAAATGGGTACAAAAAGCCCTGCCAATCTCACAGTGTTGTCGTGGAAACTAAAACGAAATAGTGGGTCAAAGAGCTCACTACATTACAGAGAGCCCAACCCATGTAGGATCTTGATTTCATTCCTGCTACGAGGTATGCAATATAATTCAAGTGCTGGCCTTTTCTAACTTATGTATGTCTCAGTAAAGATCAAAGGTTCTTAGCTAAAGGGATGAGAGTCTGACAGTGGAATTCCAAGCCTCAGCCAGAATTGGGTGGGAAAACCTTTCCTGCATTCTTCAGAGCTCCACAAATATTCCTCATTGTTTTTAAACCCGGCTGTTGAAGCAAACCTCAGGGAGGTTTATCTGGAGGAGCACACAAACTTGCTCAAACTAGAAAGAGCATCTATATTGTGAAAGGGGTGGAGTGTCAGCAAGTAAATGTTTTGTTAATGAATACAAATCCTGTATTTCATTCCTAAAAACTCTCATGTTGTTTTAGGTCCATGAACACAAGCATAAAGCTAGCTTAATAAACCATAAAATTCGAAAAATTCGAAAATTCTGTGGTGGGGTACCCCAGAGAAGTTCCCAACTGAAAGAGATCTGTGGGAAGCATCCAAGCCACCCCCGGCTCTACCCTGGCATGACACAAAGGATACTGTCTGCAGAAGAACCTGGAGCTATCCCTTCTCATGTCCACAATGACAAAGTGGGGGTGGAGGGGACTCCAGGAATCATTTATAACTGAGAAGAGAGAAGCACCCTTCACTCTCCTCATTCAATAGACCTGCAAGGTCCTTCTGGAAATGCAAAGCAATGGCACCATTTGGTGTCCCCGGAGAAAAAGAGCAGCAGGTCAAACTAATCCAACCCTGTGGGAAGAGGGTCACAGAGAGCTTGGGCTGATTTCTTAGTAAGATTCGGCCATGGCTACACTTGCCTTCTGGGTTATTTTCACATATCCTAGAACTTGATGCAGTGATTCATGTCTCTACCACTAAGGGGTGGGGGACTACATTCCCACCACCGAGGGAGCCTAGAAGAATACTGACCCCTTTGTGTCAAGTACCCTCCAAGCAACTGCAGGGAAAGGATTGAGGTGAAACTCTTACCAACAATCAGAGGAGCTATGTACCTGGTTTATTTGAGTTGCTAGTTCCTATGATGCCAAGTCCCTCACAGACATCCCAGGAACAAGGCCACTGTCACCAAAGTCACCATCATTTTTAATCAGGCTTTTTCAAGCAACACACTCCTACTTTCCACAATATCTAGGTGGTGACTTCAACCCCACTGATGCAAATAGATACAAATGAAAGAAAATTCACTGGAACCATTTCTGGGAAACTGACAGATTCCCAAGAATCTAACTCTGAGCATCAGACAGAAATAAAAGAAGGGGTAAGAAGAGAAACAGATATGTAATAGTTTCCTGAAATTCAGTATAACAAACTTCCAGGATAGATCAAAGAACTGGACCTAACTCTGCTCTGATTAGTTTGGGTATGTCGTTATTCATGTTGCGAAAATATTTTTAAGCCACAGTCTATAAGCAAGTTGATGAAAGAAAATACGAACATTTCACAGGTAATGTTGAGAACACACTGATTTGAAAGAAACTACTATTAGTAAACTAAACAGCACTCTAAATAAAGAAAATGACTGCTGTTAAGACACACTACTCTGAGAACTATCAGGAAGAACACCATAATGCTAACACTGCTCACATAAGAAATTATTCAAGTATGTATTTGAGTAATTCTGCATTTTAATTTAACCCTTTGAAACATTAATCAAACCATGCCTAATTATAGGAATTAAGGAATTAAACGATGGAATCTTCTAAAAGATATTATTTAAAAGGCAGTTTATACAATTACTTGTATAGATGTTTGCTTTAAAGAGGAAAACAGTTCTACTGTAATGAAAAGGGTCTTAGAAAATTAAATTAACAAGGGGGGACCAGGCTGATATGAAACTAAATTAGCATCAAATGCAAATTACAGGGTACTTAATGGTAGAAACAGGTGCAGAGAAGAACCCTAAATGAGATAAATGAATAAAACATCCCTCTCCACAAATGTGGAAGCTGACACAAAGTCAATGGTATGAATAATTCAGCAGCCTCCACACTGCTGTTGAGGTCAGCCTGCCTTGACCTTTGAAACAGGAAGTAAAATTCAGTTCAAATTTGAGTGACTGGAAATATAACAGTTATTTGTTTTTTATATTAAAAAACCCACAGAATATTTTTAAAAGACAGATACAGGAAATATATAATAGGATTACAGTTTGAACTAAGGAGAGACATTAAATAGCTGGTAAAAGAAATCATTAGGTAAGATTTTGCCCAAGTCATATTTTGATATGGAAATCCCCAAAACGAAAATAATTAAAAGTGCATACCCAAGTGCTCAATTTATTGATCAAACTCCCCATGGAAATAAATTTCTTAATCTTTATTCTTTCCTCAAATTATCTTGCTGCATTGATATCAATGCAAAAAAAGCAGGCCGTGATTTTTAAAAGGCACATATTTTTATTAGCAATGCAAGGTAAATTGCTCACATTTGTGAGATAAAAACCAGTTAATTCAGTTTTTAACTATGTGAAAGTGGGTTTTTTTTTTATCTTCAACTTCTGACGTGATAAATGCTGCATCCCCCAAAACTGTTTACCTTATAAAAATGCATCCTGGATTCTGAAAACAAATCATTCTCATAAGTGAATATCTCCTGTAGTTTTTATGTCTTTTATGCTCTCCCAGCCTTCTTTGCATGCTTCCAAAGTATTTCAAACAGTCCAATAGTGGAAGTCCCCTCCTCATTTCATATTGAATTTGGTGCTGCCAGAGATTAACAGGGTATGACAACAAACCAATTTCCACAAGCTAGAAAGACAGCAAAATATATATGGCGTATCATCCCTATTCTTATTTCACAGGATGGCATAAAAGATGTCTGATCATAGCAGTTATCTCTGCCTTCCAATCGGTTCTATTAATGGGAACCACCACCTGGCTATCTACCTTTTATCTATCTACTGTGCTTGTCAGATAAAAGATTATGTTGAAAGATGAGCTTAATTTTATTTTCTAGATGTAGAGAGGGTTAAAGCTACACACACAAACACGTCACAGCCATCCATGAGACAGCAGGTCTGCAATTATAATTACCATAGGAAGAAGTTTGAGAAACGTTCCTTCCAAACCTGAGTGTTTAGCTGAGGCAAAATTAAAGATGCAGAGTGTGTTGATTTTTTAAAATTATTATCATCATATCGGCTAAATCACTCCTCACTCGACATTTAATAAAGGGTGATAGACCAAACACTGCTGATTCGGGGTTGACCGTAATGACTGACCTGAGCGAAGGCTTTGTGTACAGAGTGGCTCCCCATTAAATGAGGGCTCTGTGGAACCAGCTGGTTCTCATTTTGAAACAACCGGTTTCTCTATCCCCAAGTGCTAAAGAAAATAATCCCTGCAATCTATGACTACACACTTTCACAGAGGCAGCAACGAGAATTTGATTGTGGAGATAATTAAAGTCATTCCTGGAACTTCCAAGAGAAAAAATAAAATAAAATAAAAAGGTGGGGAAAGAGGTGGGGTAGAAAGAAAGAATAGTCAATGACAGTGTTTAAAATTAAACTATGACAAATCATTTTGAGTGGAGAAGGCAGAGGAGGAACCCCCGCCCCATACGGAATTCAAGCTGAGCCCGCTCGGTTCCCTCCTGCACTTGGCTCCAGGGGGGGAGGCCCGCCACGCAATTTGTGCAGTCAGGGTCCCCACTGTCCCCTTCAGAAGCCAGAGAATGGAAACCCGGTTGGGGAAACTGCTTGTCACCGCTGACACACCACAATGAGATATTGTAAAAGTTTCCCTCTTAAATAAAATAGCCAGGGAAGAATCTATCTGGATTCTCCAATGAAGAGTCTTTCCTGGCTGATCTGAGCTGCAGAGATTATTTTAACTTTAAAAAACAAAGAGTATCAGGGGCTGGAGTTGTGGCTCAGTGGCAGAGTGCTTGCCTGGCATGCGTGAGACCCTGGGTTCTACACTCGGCACCACATAAATAAATAAAATAAAAGATCCATTGACAAGTAAAAAAATATATATATATTTAAAAACAAACAAGGTATCAGACACTCCCAGGCACTCTCCATCTCGAGAGCAGCTCGTGGTTTCCTTGTTTTATTTTTTAACGTTATACTGTTCTACAATAAGAACCCAGAGTCTGAGTGACAATCAGCTGAGCCTACGTTCTCTGGCCGGCTACAGATTTCACCAGCTTTGGGGAGAGAACGAAAATATGGGTAAGCTGCCTGGCTGCCCTATCTGCCTTGAACAGGAAGGAGAGATGGACTCAAAGAGGACCATTCGGGGCCTCTCAATTAACCTGATTAGTTCAGCACATTGCTCTCATGAATGACACCTTATCTTGAAAATAAGGGAGAACCTCCTTCCTTCAGTGGACGCAGAGCCCCCTAAAGCCACAAAGATGCATCCTATCAAATATGAGTGCCGCTGTTTCTCCTCCCTCTCCCCAGCTCACAGGTCAGAGACTGGCAGACCAGGCGTCTGATTGGATTTTGTGTCCTAAGGACAGAAGGCAAGCTCGCGTCTGCCCAGGTGGCCTTGGAGAAGGCTGGGAAAAGGGATGCCCTGTGGGCAACTTCAAGCCCCTTCTTTCAGAATCAACCAGGCACATGATGGGATTGGGGGTGGGGGACGTGGGGGGGGGCAGTGGAGAGAATTTATTAACCCTTTAGCCACCGCAGTAACAATGTCAATACTACACTTGTCTGAAAGACAAATGGTAAATTCTTAAGTCTAACATTATGCTAAAGAAAGGCACTGCTTAAACATGGGCTACCTCAACACCAATTTCACACCTGATATAACCATGGGAGAGTGTGTCCAGGTGCCCCTACAAAAAAACCCAGTTCCCCCCAAACTCTCTGAAAGATGCTGACTTGCTAAAGATGCAACAGATAGGTGTTATTTTTAAAATTCACATTAGTGTGTGTAATAGACATACTAGTTAACAGAATATATTCTTGGAAATGAGCTTTGTGAGAATGTCAACAGAGGGTTTTCACTTACTTGTCTGCACCGTGATTTACTCGATCAATTAAACAGTTAGGCAGGGAGGAGATTTGCATGGTAATCGTGTGAAGATTAACATTTTTAAGTCTAACAAATTTAATATTTTATCTTGCATTTTCTGTTTCTCATTATTCTTTAATGACAGTGCAGCTTCACTTTATTATGTAGTTAGAACAACCCAGTCTTCAGGCAGAGATGACTCGTCAACTGCATTTCTAGCCCCTTTCGTTCTTCCTTTCATTTCACAAAAACACACCCCAAGCACCTATTACACACGAGCCAGGCCCCGTGCTGAGTGCTGGGGAGAGCCAGCAACCACCCCACTGTCCTCTTGGGCACACAGCAGTCTCCCTTCTAAGGAGTCCATCTGCCTCACTGTGCTCAGCGATCCTATAAGGAACTAAACAGAGGATTCCACAGCTGGAAAGGGTCCTGGCCATCTCTTCGTTCCAGCCTTTATTTTAAAAATAACAGCCACATCATGCTGGACATGTATCCTGTGCCAGGCATTGTGCTAAGCACGTTCCACGTGTGTATTATGTACACCCCGTATCCTCTAAAGCAGGAACGACCACTCTCATCCCCGGATGACAGATGAGGAAACCGGGCCTTGGGGAAGTCACATCACCCTCTGAGCTGCGATTTGACACCAGGGCAGTCTGACCCATAGCCTGAGGCCCTAACCAACATGTGGACTATCTCAGAGGCCTGCACTAAAGCCGTGGAGCTGGCCAGGCTACAGGAGAAAAGGCAGTTTCGGCCTAAGGGTACCTTTCCTGTGCATCATGAGTGCAGTCTGAAACAGTGCTCTTCTACTTTAAAAAAAAAAAAAAAGTCAACATTTCTCTGTTTCTACTTGCTATTACTCTTCCAACCTATTTCTTTATTTCTTTTTTTTCAACTCAGATGGGAAAGTTCCATGAGGCCAGGAACCAGGACTGGCGATTACCAGCATTTGCTTTTAATCTATGGCCCTTCACTCTGTGCTTTATGGAGCCAGTCCTGAGAACAGAGCACAGTGTGTAGTAGAAGCTCAATGAACATTTGTAGAAAGAACAAAATGAATGACTCCTCATCCAAGAAGTCTCAGCTACCACAATTAACTTCAGTAAGGTTACCGTGCTTTATAAAAAAATTCCATGGGGATGATCAGTTAAAAATAACAATCAACAAGGAATATGATGATTGAATTGTAAGAGCTATCTGATTTTAAGTACCTAATATGTGCCAAGCCCAGTGCTGGGTATTTTAATGTTCACTACCTTTCAAAGTAGAAATGACTTCTCCCATTTAAAAGATGGTAAAACTGAACTCTCTGAGGCTCAGATACTCAGTAGTAGTAAAGAGATTAGAATCCTCAGTTGATGGACTTCAAAATCTATGCCTTTTCATCATGCTATGCCTTCTACAGATTTCTCTCTACCTTAGTGCCTGTTTTATCCCACTGAAATGCACAGTGACTCTCTCATCAAATTAACTGAGGACACAAGAAATTTCATTGCTCCATTAATGCCTAGAACAGTTAATAGATCCTATTATCATTTTTAATCCAAAAAATGAAGTATGACCTCAACTAAGAAAACTGGTCAGAGGAATGAGTTTAGGATAATACACAGAAAGGAGGAACTGTGGTTGTCAAGTAAAATAAGCGAAACATTACAAACTCTGGAAAGCAGAGATTTTACTGGCAATGGAGAAGGAAAAAAACTCAAGCTGAGGGTCAGGAGACACAGGACTTCTAAGGACTTGCTTTATCACTAGGACATGTCTTGGTTGGCAGATCTCGCCAGTGGAGTCCATTTGTGAGAAGAGAATTATATGAGCCATTAATGTGCTCTAAAACTTTTCAAGTGCCATTGAGATGTACTTATGACTACTACTATTAAACTCTTAAACTCACAGTGGTCAGGTTTGTTTTGTTTTAAGGTTCCCAGAAGCCAGAATTTGGAAGCTGGACTTGATGAGAAAGTAAGGACCGTCGGAGCAGGGTACTGCTAGTCCTGTTGACACAGGAGAAAGGACTCAGCTTTTCTGAAGCTATCTAGAGATGTACGCTGCACATCTGAGATTAGAATCTGGTTTTAAGAAAACATTAAGGCTGTGGGGCTGGGGGTATGGCTCAGTGGTAGAGCACTTGCCTGGCACATGTAAGGCACTGGGTTTGATCCTCAGCACTGCATAAAAATAAATAGATGAAATAAAGTTATCATGTCCATCTACAACTAAAATTTTATTTAAAAAAATCAAGGTTGTGTAGAAAAGCATAAGTTTTCCACACTGTTGGTAAAAGCTTCAAAGGTAACTCTTAACCAACTTTGTTCTCTGAAGAATTTTCTAGTAAATGAGACTGCTCACTATTCATCTCCCTTTTCATCTTTGTAATGAGTGTGTTTGTGTGCATGTGTGTGTGAAACCAACCCCAATACAGGTCTAGAATTCTCCAAATTAACTTCATTTTGTGAGAGGACTTCAGTCAATAATGCATCCAAAACTATTAAAAATAATATTTTAAGATATCACTAAAAGATCAGAATGTTAATGAATGGGAAGTGTATTTTATCTACTGAAGAATATAATGAAGATTTCAAGGAGTGTGATATTCTGATCTGCAGATAGAGAGAAAAAGACCTTCAGCCATGGTTGCTTTGGAAAGATGGAGAGGGGAGCAACCTCCCACCATTACAAAAGCGTCTGGCTGCAGTCCTGACTCCTGGGTCAACCATCCGAGGCTAACCCGGCAACCGGGTTAAGCCAACCCGGCATAGACGTGGTCAACACCATCGGAAGAGGAAGGGACTGATATGACACAAAATATGCTCACATTTCGCTTTGGCAATTTTCAATTCATTGATTACAAAAGAGAAGAAAAAGTTCTTTCGACCTTGAAAATGTCAAGTCCTGTGCCCCCAACATTTATTCCCCAGAGAGACGCTCTTCCTCCTTACCCACCCAGCCACCCAACTCCATTCACTATCAATATTGGGTCAACTGAGCAGCCAATGAGCAAAACAAGTTCCTAAGGAAGTCTTGATATTGATTAAAAGGGCATTTTTTAACAAAACCACCACCACTATCTCTACATGAACCAAAATTTAAGAATCTTGCTAAAGCCCCATAAAATATGTACATGCAGATGAAAAATGCTCATGGGCACTTGGATTACTACTTTCTCTTTCCCTCCTGGCCCTGGCACTGAAAGTGTTAAAGAAAACAATAAAAGAACAAGTGAGTGTACAGAGTAGGATTTACTGGCATTTACTTTTAATCTATGGCCCTTCACTCTGTAGCTTATCGGGCCTCTGTCAGTCTTTTTCCTCCTTTATATTTCATGAGGAGCCCCCCATGCTGCTACTGAGAGACAGAGCCCAAGTGTCCATAAGCTTTTTGTCAGGTAAAAAGAGAAGAAAAAGGAAAGGAACAAGAGGAAAAGCAAAGCTAAGAGGCATCTATTAGATGTCACTAGGCTTTTGTATTCATGTCAATGATTCAGGATTAGAGTATTTGAAATAATCTTATTGAGGGGAATCAAAAGGCTCACCGAGTGAGAGGCAGCTCTGCAGCATATGGCAAAGGCACGGACAATATCTTATTAAAGATGTGTTGGCTAACACTATTACTTTATATTATATTACAAAACTATTGTGCCTCAAACAGTTAGCAGGATGGTATAGTTACCGAGTGCCATTTTGGGGGTTATTGTGTGGTATCGAGCTAGATAATTGCCAGCTTGTCTAGTTAAGTCATTACAAGTAGCACTTAGGGCATGTTTGGAACTGGAACCAAGCACTTCACCTTGAAAAATGAAAATTCCCCAAGCACACTGAACACCACTGTTCCCACTGAAAGTGGAGTACATGTGACAAAGACCAAACGCCACTGTCTTCTTACCCAGAGTCAGTTTTATTAAGTTTGCATCATTTAACATAAGTGACCCCTCTCCCCAAAAGAAAATATGACAGGTTTGTTTTGTTTCGTTTTGTTTTGGCTTGATTCTCCTTTCTATGAAGAATAGATGCACATGAGAGTGTGTGTCTGTGCGTGCACGCATACACACACACACACACACACACACACAGAGCTTCACACTTTAGCAGGATTAAAGCAATTAAAATTCTATTATAATAAGTACTGTAATGTTAAAACCTTCATTTGCTTCTGGACAAAAGCTTGTAACTGGAGAAATAGTTTGCAAGGGAGATTTATCTTCATCTCCCCACACCTTTAAAGGCACAAGCAACCAAAGACAAACCCGTACTGTTCGTCATATTTCATCAACCGCAATAGGAGTACTGAGTCACTTTTATATTGTTCTGAACGGTGTATAGTTACCCAGTTCTAAAAGAGAGGAATGGGATGGGGAACAGGGGCAAGAAAGAGAACTGGTAGTCTATTTTAGATAACATCTCATCGAAATTAAAATGACCAAAAGACCATCTATTTATGCTGGAAGCTCTAAATGGAGTCTTTAAAATCTGGTCAATTTTTATTAGAGAGTTTGGCCGGGTGCTGGTAGTAAGGGAATATGAGGAGAATTTTTATCAATGGAGAGTTGTACTTGGGGAGGTTTTGTTTTGTCTTCAATTCTAAGCGAACTCTTTTAGAAAAGTAAAAGCGTGCCTAATATACCGATACATTATCATCACAAACTAACTCTGCAGAGTTGCTAATGTGACACACAGGAGACTTTGTACTGCTTTTCTGTGTTTTTCCAGAAATGTTACAAAAGCAAAGTTAGGCTGACAGGATAAAAACCCACACCATGGGCCGACACCCAGGCCATGTTACACATACACACTGCTGATTCTCTGAAGCTCCGTTAAATACATTTCTTGGAAGTTGCCCCCATTATTTCCTTTACAGGAAAACCACTGTTGTTCATTATACAGTGTCTGCAGTAGTATTATACCATGTAAAAGTACTTTGCATTATGATATATTGTCAGCATATTTGAAATGCATGTTAATGTATCCTGGTTGTGTATTTGAGAATAGCTGATAGCAAATGGAATATAGACTGCTATTAGCTTATTGTATTAGTTATTTTCTTATCACAGTAGCAAACTGCACATAAATGCATAAGGCTCATCTCATATTCCGAATAGTATTATCTGATATGTGATAAATTTCCGAATGATACTTGTTCACATAAGTCTCATTGCTAATAATCACATATGAATTCCCACTGAGAAAACAAATGCTTACACACACGAGGGTTAATAAACAACCATAAATTCATGCTCTGTGTCGATGCTGGCTTTTCACTTTTGAAAAAATGCAAACCTCTCAAAGCAACCAAAAGGACAGCAATTATTCTGCCTGGGGCAATTTTAAAGAGTGAATTCCTCCTCCTTTTATTTTAACCCAGCAGTCAAGGTTAGAAAATGAGATGGTAGAAAAGGTTTATCAGAACTCTGAGAAATGCATTCGCACCTCTGGTTCTTTGCAACCCAGAGAGCTGTTTGTGTACTGTGCACAATGATTATGTTTGGTGGTTGGTCCTTCAAAAGCCGGACAAAGACAAAAATAATCAGAGTTGAAAGGGCAATGAAGGGACATCATGAAACTCTAACCATCATGCAACCTCATTTGCAACATTAATGAAAGTGCACCATCATGTTCATGTTAGTTAAGGACTTTTTTATGGAAGGCAAAAACAAAAACATTTTAATGGATTTTGGGATTTACTGCTGATAATAAGAGACAGAGAAGGAAGTCATCAATTGTCAATGCCTTCACAATCTTAGGAGAATATTTACCCCACCCTGTCCAAAGGGAAAAGATGCATATATGCATCCTAAGTCTAAGGTTTTACTATTGTCTTCCTATTATACAGATGAACATATATGTTGTATAAATTTATCAGAATCAATTTAGTCAGGTAGTAAGACTAGACTACACTTTTCTGAAATGTCTTAGTTCTGACTTGTTTCCTCTTAGATGAACAGTGGGTTCCCAGTAAAACTTTTTCTCTGCACAATCCTAACACGGTTAGGTGTTGTGTTCAAACGATGAACGTCATGAAAAAATCAACAGGTAAAATGAACATACTAATATTTTCCTTACTGGGTATTCTATTTCAGGCAATAGTCATAATACAAACCAATTAGTGTTACCTACATGAAAGTAATCTAGATTCGGAATATCATCAGACAACTATGGAAAAAAACAAATGTAAGTTCTTTTTCCTTTTTTCTTTTTTTTTTTTTTTTTCTGGAGGCGGGGCAGGGGTGAGAAGCCTGGTAGTGTGGCCAGAAGTAATTCCAAACAGAAGAGGGTTTTCATGTTACAAAATTTGTGTATTTTTTAAATGTCTTATATCACATGGCCTAAATGTAAACACAGATACAGGGATTCTTATAAGCAGAAAAGAAAGACATGGCAAATCTGTTAAAGTTACAAAAAGCAAACCCCAAATCATAAGAGGTATATTAACTGACAGGCTATAAACCTAAAACTTACAAGTTACTCGATCCGCATTATACCCTGAAAGGAGTGAACCCAATTCACAAGAGATAGGAAATCATGATTTAGGAAGGGATTTCATCCATTATTATTTCTATCCATTTCTTTTATGTTTTAATTCCAGTTGTTAACAGTTAAAGATCCACAGTACAAAGTACTCAAGAATTGGGTTCCCACTGTCTCTCCCTACTTAGTAATTCCACTATTTCATCAATCACACTGGTGCTAAACTGAAAAAACAAACAAATAAATATTGAGCTTCCCCCATCCTGTGCACTCTAGCCAGGAACATCAGGGCTCTGTGTGAAAGGAACCCTATAGTACAATTTGGAGAAAGAAATGTTTTTGTAAGACTGACTGTATTCATCCCTGTCATCACTCAAAGATAATTTAGGAAAATAAAGAGTTTTGTGAAATGAATCAAGTAAGAATGCTAATCCTAACTAACTAATCCTAGATATGGAAGAGAACAGCAGTCTTTGCTTTTAATATATACATTTCAAGGGCTTGTAAAAAAAAAAAAAGTTTTAGAAAAGGGAAGGGTTTTTTATGGGTTCAGAAAAACTGGGTTCCCAGTTCAAACTACCCTACGTGACTTTTGTCATTATCATCTTTTCTGATTCCTACAAAGTAAACCTAATTAAGAACCTCCCTCATTAGTCTTCCAGAAAAATTAGCACAGCTTATGCTAATTACTCCTGCAAAATTTAATAAACTCGTTGAAATGGGAATAGTCTAATGAGGTTTTATTTATTGAACTAAGATAACTCCAAGGAAAAAGGTTAAGACACAAGGATATCCAATGTAGTAATAAAACTACAATTTATTCAATTTCTAAACATGGATTTTTATTGCAAACCTTTTAAATTCAAATATGAGTTAGTGTGTGAATATGTTAAATCAATCTCCACCTTAATTCAATAACTGGGAGTCATTTTTTGCTTTTTACTTTAACAATAATTACCACACATAGCCCTTTACCTCAATGATAATGAAATTTGCTGTTATTAGTTTCTGGTCATTGGCTATTAAACATAACACATTTGACTTTTCCCACGTCTGCACAGCCCAAATATCTGGATCATTGGGCACAGGCTAGGTTTTGTGATTCATAATCAAGTCATTTGGCATCCAACAAAAAAGTAATCCAGCAGTCAACTCCAGATGTACACTTCCTAGCTTTTACCTAAATTTTCTATGAACTTTTTTGAAGTGACTTGACAAACTGTCACAACTGTGAAAAAGAATTTGGGTCCTATTTTTCTGACTTTGTTGCATGCCACTAGAAGAAAGTAGAAACTCGTTTTCTAAGTCCCAGTATGCAACTACTGATTTTGTTAATTGCATTTTTTGATAAAATATTACAAGTTGATGACCCCAAATCACTGACAGCAAATAATACAGCCAAAATTTAACACAGAAATAGCTTGCCCTACACCATTGCTGTATGACCAGAAAGCGTCTTCTGTCTATCCTATAAATAGTTTTCCTGAATAACCACTGCTAAAAGTCTTTTGACTGATAAAAATAGCAGTGTTCTTCCAAATTCCGAAGGACAAGCAAGGAAGTTAAAAATTATTGGTGCTCAAAAGGTGACTGCGTGTTAAAACTATGCTAAATCCCAAGGCAATGACTGACTGCCTGCACCCTCCTCAGCTCTATAATTACATATTGTATGCATCTCGTAAAAACAGTCACTACTGCTCCTGAAAGCAGGCCCATAGCCTAATTTTGCAAAATATTCAAAGATTTGCCTCCATAAATCTAAAAGCAAATCAAACCCTAAGCACGTAACAGATATTGTGCAATCAGTAATATAGAACAAAATTGGGAAGTATGAAATTCAAACATGGTTGTCGTCATGTTTTCTTCCTTTGCAGCAATTTTATGGAACTGAAAAATCTCCTTCTTCACGTACGTTCTTTTCTGGTTGTTATTTTCTCTTGTTGTTAAAAATGGAAGTTTCACATATCGGCCCAGATAGGACCAGAGTTTTTAAAACCTTTGGCAGACTGGAGGACAAATAAATTCTGAAAATTCGGATGCAAATAAAAATAGCTCAGTGGGGTTTTGCCTATCAACTGGTATCACCGCATGAAAAGATAGTTCATATGAGACGGTGGCAACAGCCAGCGAAGAAACATATGGTGGGACCTGTGCACAAACAGTGTGCTCCAGCCATTTTTAAAGTTCTCCTACCTTAAGAGACCAAGATTAACGACACACTGTTTTCTACTTTGTCCAACCAAAAAGCGGGGTGGCGGGGGGAATGAAAAGGATAAATGTCATGAGTAATATCGCTAAAGCCACCAACAGCATAAAGTGCATACTTATTTTGCCTAAATTGTTTGAACTATCCCAGCCAAGAAAAGGTTTTAAGTACCCTACTGGGACAGATGCGAGGCGGCAGCAATAGAAGCCACACTAATGCAATCCAGGTAACACAATCCTGTTTCAAAAACACGGGCCGGCTAATTACAGCGCTGCTGAGTCAAGTTTCTTATGCCATCGCAGCCCACAGGAACAGGTCAAATCAAATGTTATTCAAACCACAGTCATATCAACCTTCTATATCAGAGTCACAGCTTAAAACCAAACGAAGAACTTAAAAGCTTAACCCATTCACAAGCAAAAAAGTGTTTTCGTTGCGGGTGGCAAGGTGAAGTTCTTGTCATCATTTAAACCAAAAGGAACCCGTGTGGCAGAACAAAATACTTAGAGTTTCAAAGTTTGGAGGACTATTTGGGCTAGTCCTTTGATCAGAAGGCTTTCTTTTTAATAAAAGGGTAAGGAAAACTTGCTTAAAATAAGAAGTGGTATTTTGAAGAGGTATATCTAACGGAAACAAACAGCATAAAGCTTATATTTATTTTTGACCTTATTCATTTGAAGACTTTTATCTTCCATGGCAGCAAAAGCAATTATTTGAATGGCATATCTGCTCTGGCAGATAAACACGCCCCTGATTCTATAGGCAGCATGCAAGGGCACTGAACATTAAAACTTTCACATCTCTTAACTCTCAATTGAATATATTATTAGGCACATCTGTATTTTAATGAATATTAGGGAGAGGTAGTTTATTAAGGAGTCCAATTGAAATGTAATTTTGATAAAGCTACTTGGCAATTGATGTTGGGTTAAAGTCTGAAGAACCACATGGGTCAAAATCAACAATCTTTTGATATACATTATGATGAAGCAAAACCTTGAGGTTTCTTTTAGCTGAAAAATGATAAATCAAGTCCAAAAGAGGTGAAGAACTTGCTAAACAAAAGGGGGTTTATTTCTTTGGTGGTTGTTGTTGCTGTCATCAAAAATCAATATGACCACAACCAAAAGGGACTTTTCTGTGGCTGCTGATTTCCTCAAGGAGGGGATCAGTCTTATCTGCAAGACTTTTCAGACTAGCAGAGGATGTTGACTCTCTCCTGGCTGACGATTGACAGTATCTATAAAGCTTCCAGGCCATTTAACTCCCAATGAGTAATGCCATGTAACAAATGGTTTATCATACATGTTTCCATACAATGAATTTCAATAATTAAAATGTAAAATGAATATTTGGAATGCAACTCTGCATAATGTGTGCACACACTGATTCAAAATTGCACCGAACGACTAAAACAGATTTATTGTTCTACAGTGATTTACTTGGTCATGTCAGATTAGTAATATGGATCTGTTTAAAAACACAATAATTAAGACAAGCAGGATAAATTAATCAACTTACAATACAGTATGAGCTGCAATCAAACCCGGGAAATAACGGTAGAAAATCTCGGTTCACAGATCTCTTTAAACTGCTTTTATGCATAAATAAAACCTTAAAATGTAGATGGATTACATCCAACAGAACTACTGTAGCTAAAAGTGATAATGATTCAAACATTTTTCAAATAAAAGTTAAATATTTATAAGCACCCAACCACATTTCATAAATCACAAACTATTATTATTTTATTTCTGAAGCTTCCTGGCACAGCGTGAGGACTGAGCCACAGAAAGTCAGGAATGAAAAAAAATATATTCCTTCAGAAGCATGAATCAGACACAAGACCAGAGCAATCCAAGAAACAGGCCTCCAAAGAACATTCCACATGGCTTTCCCAGGGATCACGATTGCTCGGCGCAACTTAAGTCAGGACCAACAGGCAAACTTCAGCCACATGAATTCCTAACCCTCACCCATGAGCCACACAAGGCAGGTGTTTCATTATAATGAGGAATAAAAATCCAGGGAAAGAAGAGTGGTCCCTACCTGTCAATTATCACTGGATCTGAGGGAGTCTCATTTCGGTTGCCACAGCTTTTCTTGTCACAACAGCGGCTATGGAGCAAAAGCGAAAGGATTTAGTACAATCATTACAATGTAAAATCATCATTTAAGCAGACAGAAGGTTCAAATTGCTGGGTTGCAAATGCTAGAATTACCACAAAGCCATACCTGGCAATCAACGGATCCCTGGGACAGAAAATTCTATTTGGGTCACCTATGGGTTAATGACCAGGCTTAACCTCTCCCTGAACGGAGGAGAAGGGAGGGAGAGGGGCTCTACCAGAGCCAGGAATGACAGCCCTAAGATGGGGTCTCTCCATCACTGCCCGCAGTGTTGGCAGAGTTCAATGTGAAGTGCATTGTTATTACATCTACCCAATGAGAATAGTCAGGGTTGTGGGTGGCTCAGACGTTCTTCCCTCAAGATCACATTAATTGTGTGGAACGCGTCAATAATGAGATATGAGTGATTTCTCCCCCTCCAGTCACTCTGTATTAAATGGATTCCTTTTTCTTCTCCTTTCTTTTTTGTGGGTGGCATCTCCTTCAACCACAGCCTTGCCCCAAGTCCTAAAGCAGTAACTGTTTGCTCTTGAACCATCTTATTGAGGATAAAGGCAAAACTCAATGATTAAGACAAGGGAAAGGCAAGATAAAGGAAAGTGGGGTTCACGTTCACAGTCCTCTAGCTTTTATGGATAGCGCTGGCCACCACTTCAGTGTTCTGGGAAGGGTATGGATGGTGGATCCAACGTTAGCACAGACCTGAAGGTGAACACTCTTAATCAGGTCAGAAAGAGAAAAGCCAAGGGCAAAGACAGCACCCGTGACCAAAACCCTAACCACTTGTGACCTTAAGGCTGCTGATGGTTTTTGAAACTGAGAAGTTTCTAAAGGATGAAAAATCCATGTTTTAGAAAATACCCATGGCCAGCAGAAAACTATCCATTGGAGACTTGTTTGCAAATAACAAACATGTTCTCTTGCTGGTTACACCCAGAGTTATGCTATGGAAGCACATATTAGTTCAGTTAAGATGGGGAGGTCATCCAAGGATTAGACTTTACCACACACCACAAGCAAAATACACACTTTCCTCTCACCCTCTTATACATGCACGGGTGTGCACACACAAAAACACACATGTGAGTTAGTGAACATGCGGTCTAAATTTAGAAAGATGCTAGAGAGAACCAAACATTGAGCTTCATTTTTAGGAGACAGAAATATTCTGCATAGGGAATCTTTCACCAAAATCGGGATGTCTCTTTCCCAGCTGTAACTATATCTCGGAGAAGTGAATCAGTTCCCAAACTTGGTGCTAATTCTGTTTGTGTCTCATGTCCTCAGAAAGCAACGGTAAGAATTGTACCTCCTTTGTCAAAGTCCAGCTAAAAACCACTCCACCCACCTGAGTGCTTTTCCCTTTCTGATTCAGAGGAAACTATTTTCTCTGGACCTAAATTCTGCCATACTAGTGCTTTGGGGATGGAAAGAAAATCCAAAGTGTCCTGATATCTAAGAGACAGAAGGAAAAAGAAAGTAGGAAAGTACAGGTAACCAGAGTTGCATGTCAAAAAATAAAAAAAGTTTAAAAGCTAACCTCCAAAACAGCAGGGGTTAGGAATGCTGGCTCTGGAATGAGACAGAGCTACCTGTGTCACCTTGAGCAAGGTACTCCACCCCCCCAGTCTTAGTTTTCTTGCTGGTAAAGTGAGGCAATTTGGACACCCACCCCTAAGTGCTCAGGCACAGATTTGGTGGAATAAAGGCATAAAGCCTGGGCTTTATGGCTGGGCCTACTAGGATCCTGAGGAAGGGCAGCATAGCTACCAATCCCTATGCCTACCTCCTTCAGTTACCTCCTTCTCCAAGTCTGAGCAAACCTGCCCTGGGTCTTGTAGAGCCAGCAGGTCTCCAAAGCCAGCCCATCAACAGAAACTAAGTCTCCTCTACCTGGTGGGTGGGGGAGGGGGACTGATGGATGTAAGGGCCTATTTCTTCTTCATTTTCTTTTTCAAAAACAGGCTGCAAAGGATGCAGCCCTGGTGGCCACACTCGCACATGGTCCTACCTGGATGAAATGCCCTCCCAGGCCTCTTCCAACATCCCTCTCCACTGCCACCATCATCAGCCAAGTCACTTTCATTTCTCTCTTGGGCTCCTGCAGTGGCCTCCCACCTGGTCTCCCTGTTCCCACTGTGACCCCTCCACCAGCCAGAGTGATCTATTCAAGATGTCCAGGAGACTGTGTCACTTCACTGTCCAAGACCTTTGAAAGGCTTCCCAATGCACTTAGGACAGATCCATGACAGGGCACCACGTCAGGCCACCTCCCCACCTCCTGCCCCTTCTCTCTGGCTTGCCAAGCTGCAGCCTTATGGGCCAATTTCAATCCCTCTGATGTGCCGAGTCCACCAGCCCTCAGGACCAGGCCTGGGCAGGCCTCTCTGCTGGCCAATCCCGTCTCCAGCCCTTCCCTAGCCAGTCGACCTCTCCTTGGCCCTCAGAGCTCAGCCTGTTCCTCCACCCTCAGAGAGCTTTGCCTGACACCCACCCTTCATCTAAAGTAGGCTCCTCTAGGGTGTTTTCTTTTAGGGCACTGAATGCATTGCAAATTACACTGTTGCATGTGTATTTTTTTCATTTTTTGTTAGACCTTTCTCCCTCTCTCATTCTCCTTTCCCTATAACTCATGTGCTTCATAAAGGAAGAAAATGTCAGGTTTGCCTACCTAGTGAGTAGCATAAAGCCTGGGATTGAATAAGAAAGTTTAAATATTAGGTGATCAAAGGAATGATTGAATGAATGCATGAATGAATGAATGAGTATGATATGCTGAGGGAATAAGAGATGACAGATAAAGGGGCCAAGCTGACCCTCTGGGAGGACATTGCTCAAGGAAGGAAGATCCACTTCACCCCACCCAGCTTGCTAAACCATCTCCCCATACAGGTGCCACAGTAGGCCTGATGTGTCCTTTAACTTCAGCATGGTCCTCACCTCCTTAAAATAAAAATGCCCCTGAGAGCAACAAGTTAAACCTAACCAGGCCCCTATGCTGTGCCACAAGGGACCAAGGGAAGCGGGCAAATGCAAAGAATGGAAGTGTGGAAGGAAGGATAGAACAGGAATAAAACAGGCAGAATGAAGAAGAGGAGAATAAAAAGGAAGGGGCCCAGGGTCACTTAACACTCATAAAGAAGACTTTATGCGAAGTATGAAAAACAGCTCAACAAGATTCCTGTTTCTTGGATCAAATCGATGTATCACACAGCCATTGCGTGAGTGTGTGCGTGCGTGTATACATGTGTGTAAACACATGGATGCATGTGTATATACACATACCCCTATTTGTGGAATGTACGGAATTCTGTGTCTCATTAAAAAAGGAAGGTAGGGTTTAATGCACTATCATGGAAAGAAAATCTACATTGTATTGTGAATTGAGAAATTAGTTGAAAAATAGTGTGTATTGTATAATCCCACTTCTGGAAGAAAAATGAATGCATGAAAGAGAAAGGGAAGAGACAGGGGAATTGTTAACCAGCCTGGTTCACTCCTCACTTTGCACAGCACTCTACATATCCCCCTTCTTCCCTGACATCCCGAGCCCCCCAGCCTCAGCCTGCAGTACCTCTCTTCATTACACTATGCTGTATTTCATACTGATTTGTCTTCTTCTTTTGTGGTCTCTCTCTCTCTCACACTTGAATTTAAGCCACACAAGGACAGAGTTCTAAACTGTTTAGTCCCCCTCTAAATCCCCAGCAACTGGAATGGAGTCTAGCACACAAGACTTCGTGAATCATTTTTTAATCATTTAATAGGAACTTTAAGGAGCTAACCAGTGGGTGGGGCATGGAACAGGCAATGGGGAAGACTGGAGGAAATGTTAGTTTCATGTTTTTTCAGTGTTCTTCTTTGGGTTGTAATATTACTTCCCTAATAAAAAATTTAAAATCGATCAACAATAGGAGAAGGAAGGTTTTTCTTAATGCTAAGCTGCCATCTACCCCCTGTAGCTCCCAGGCTTTCTTCAGTCTCATGACAGTCTTCCTTCTACTCAATTCAGAAGGAGAAAGATGGGCACCCATCTCCACTGCACACAAGACAGGCATTAACCCTGGAGGATGAGTAGTTGAAAAGAAAACAAATTCACTGATGTTTAAGAAACAAGAGGGCTCATACTAAAACAATCCAAAAAATGAAAGTTGTAAAGCACTTTCAGGGGAAAGTCACTGTGTTCATAAAAGGAGACACAGTGCTCATTACCCAGCGAGGACCTCATTCATTCACAACCCTGTCTTTCAGGCTCCTGCTGCATATGCCTGCATGGACTTGGCATATGTTTCCTAAAGCAGGCATCTTTGGGAGAACTTCAAATTTCCTAATTTGCTTTATCACCAGAGCAGGACTTCCAAAGTAGGCAGGTACCACCAGTCTTTACATCCCTTCCTATCTGCAACCCAAGTGACAGGTGAGCCACGTGGCCAGTCACAGCAGTGGGTCCCCTGTACCTGGTCAGGTACCACATTGTGGACTAGGTCAGCAGCCCTCTCTCCAGCAGGATCATGTGTCTCCCAAACAGTTCTGCACATGCAGAGACAAGCAAACTAAGGCCTCTGCCTTAGTAGCCTAACACAGATGGAGAATTTCTAGGGAACTGACTCACAGCTTCATAAATGAGAGCAAGAAACACCTAAATGTTCCCAAGCATGGGGCCTGTAGATCCTCATCTTGGACACACAACATCTTCCTCTAAAGAGAGACCCTTGCAACTGGAGAAGAGTGTCATTTTCAAACCCAGCTGCACAATAAGAAACAAGAAGTCTTCCCTATTTAGCTACAGTGGCTAAAGAACAAAATAGACAAATAATCTGATTAATAGTTGTACGGGTGGCCACTACATAAACAGACTCTTCTATCCTCTATCTTCCTCCCACGTCTTAAAGTAAGTTATCTGTTCTCAGACAACTAACTCAAGCGCAGAAGCTCGCAGGTCCCGCCTCTGCCTTACTGGGGACCTCCCCAATGATTCCTCCTATTTAGCATTTGTGACTCCCTACCCCTATTTAATTCTTCATTAACCTATTTAATGGTTTATGAACATTGTCAAGTTTTCCCAGTCTCGTAAAGCAAAAACACCCAGCCCGATAACTGTCATGCAAGACCCAGCTCCTACTGAATCTCCTCTCTTGAAGTCTTCAGTGAACCTCCGGGACTTTTCTCAGTCTTCACACCTATCTGGATCTCTCCAGCATGTGTTAGGTGAACAACTTCCCTCTTGAGGCACCTTCCTTTTATTTCTTGAGCTGTGTATACTCAAAAGGTTCCTTTGCCTAATCTCCAACATGCCCCCCCTCCTTACTAATGGTGATTATTCCTCAAAAATGTAGCCAATACTTAGCTAGACCCTGCAGATATTGCTGCTACTGCTCCATTAATACTAATACTACTAACAATAACAATAGACATTCAGTATGGACTGTGTCAGGCACTGAGATAAGCAATCAGAAGGATTATTGCATTTAATCTTCACTACCACCTGAGAAATTAACATTAAAACCTCATGTCACACCATTGCAAGGAGACTAAGAGCCCTGAAGAAAGCACGGTGTATACAGGATTGCAACCAAATGGACATGGCTCCGACCAAGGGCCAGGCCAACTTCCCTGAAAAGCCAGGTTCAAGTGAGTGTCTGAAGGAGGAAATCAGAGTAAGCCAGTAAAAGAGGAAGCAAGAAAAAGCACATCAAGGAACAGGGCTAGCCTTGAGAACACTTGGTCCTACAAGAAACCAGGCACTAAAAATGGGAAGAATGCTTTCCTAAAGAGGGCACCCACCCACTGCAATCGTCTTGTGCACTAGAAATGGAGAAAATCTACTTCATCCAGCCTTCCCGGGGTCACTGGCAACTAGGCCCACCTACCAGGCAGAGCTCCTATTTTCCAATCACATTTAAATACTGGATGTCAGGATGCCCTCAGAAGCAAATCCCTTCTAGAATCTTACTCTAAAAAGTCATTCATGGATTCATAGTATTTGAAGAACGTCACCACCAGGCATTAGGACAATGTAATCAGGATTGTTATGACAAATGACGATTCACCAAAAAGGCAGAAATTCTCCTCCCAGAATCCTGCAGAAGAGCTCCACGTCATCAAGCAAAGAGGGTTTGTCTCCAGGTAGTAACAATTATAATCCAATGGCGGCAGTGCTTTTAGTCAGCTCTCTCAATGGGGTCACCTTCTCAACAGAACACAATAGGTTTTTAAAATGTGCGACACCTGAGATACGACTCTGTTTTTCTTCTTTTTTCTTTCCTTTACCTGCAAGAAAACTGAATCATACCAAGCCCTTTCTTGTCGATCTAAATTCTCTGTGTCTCCTTTACCATAGGCAACGTACTGTAAATATACAGCTTTTGTGACATCGACGCAAAGTTTTATTGTGCAGTTAGCTTTGATAGAAAGCACTGCAGAAAGTTGTTTAGAAATTAAATATCTAAAACAAGCTATTTTAAAATCCAGGGCCCTCACTATTTCATGTCTGCAATGAAGAAATTTCATCTTGGGGAGAGCAAGCTGTCTTTCACACCATATGGCTAATGGTGGTGCATAGCAATTAGCCAGGCTGATTAATGGTGAACAGACTCTAATTTTATGCTTATAATTGAGCCTGCATTTGCACCCCTGGTGCAAATTCAGCACATCCCAACTTCCACTTACAACAGGCAAGAAATCAAGAGAAATAGGATGGTGTGGAAAGTGAGAATTTTTTTCCTAAAGCCCCCTAAAGAGCATCAGATTTGCAATTTAAAAGACTGTTAGCCACACAATAGATGACAGGTTTGTGTAATGGGGTCATGGCGGCCTGGTAAACAAACAGTACCCCTTACACATCCATAGGCAGCCAGGAAAACTGTAATCTGTAACATTAGCAAGATGACATTTTGAATATGGCTTTTCCCTCTTAGCCTCCTGGTACAAACAACATCGTTTGCCTTCAGTGGCTTGAGAATTTTATTTTTGCTATTTTTATGTTTCTGAAAAATAGAGAGAACATCAGCAATAAAGCACACCAACCAGCATAATAAAGCACTTTGGACCAATGAATTTTAAAAACAAGAAAAATATAAACTGCATTAATAGAGGGTAGGCCTGTGCGTGAAAGGGATAATATATCTTTAAGTATTTCAAGAACAGAATTATTTCTAGCATAGACCAAACGTGCAGATACGAGATGTAAATCTGTGATGTATAGATATTATTTGGCCTATAGGTTGAGATCCATCTTCCTGTCTCTTTCCTATTTTGCTAGAATCACACATAGAGGAATATGGAAAATTCAGTCTAATGACATGCTAATTGTAGGAAGCTAAAATAATAGAGAGATGATGGGAAAACAGAAAGACAAAGGAGGTCACATTTTAATGCTTTTCAAAATGGATTTTACTCATTTAATTCTGAGAGGTGCAACTCAGCTTTATTATATAATCATTATATGCAGCATAACCCTAATTTTGGCCTAATCATATAACGAATCCATGACCACACTTTTGGATTCTGTTACTGCTTTAAAGTTAGAGAAAAACAACATATTTTTGGAATAATTAACAAGTTTTACAGATCACTGAAGTGAAAACTTGTGAAACTCCTATATATTTTGAAATAATATATTAGAAGCATTTTTTTTAAAAGGAAAAAATGAAATTTTTATAGACATGGAAGAAGTTAATATTTGGGATTTCACTCAGGAAGCACATTAAGCCCTTCAGGTTTTATTTCCACCTGTAGAGTCTTAAGATGACTTTCCCCCACAAGTTCCATGAGCAGCATATAAAGGCCACCCATGCTGAGGTGGCAGCTGAAGTCCTAAGCCAATGGGTCAGTAATAGTCGGTAGCCAAGCACGCTTCATGCCAAGAGGAGCCTGCATGGTTAACAAAGCAATTAGTAGCCTCTCTCTGATGCACAGTGGCATCTAAATGCTTTATCCAATTACTCAGAATATATTGGAAGCAAAGTGCTGGTGTTACTTTACAAAGAATAAGGAGTTAAAAGGCTGTTGCCTGGTCTATTCCCTCCCATGTGAGGTCTGGCTGAGGACATAGAGGTGCCAAGGGTGTCCTTCCTGTTTTCAAATGTAGCTTCAGTCTGATTGCAGGCAGAAATAACATAAGTAACATGAATTTTTGGACTTTTTAGGCACTCATCTTTGCTATCCTTCCAAAGGCTCAAAGCTCACAACCTCTAAGAAATATTCACTACAAGAGATCAGATGTAAGGGGAAAAAAATCATGTTCAATTTAAGGAGAAATGATGCCTAAGTACAGACGGTCATTTTTGAAGTGGTGGGGGGTTGACTAGGATTTGAACTCAGGCACTCAACCACTGAGCTATATCCCCAACCCTATTTTGTATTTTATTTAGAGGCAGGGTCTCACTGAGTTGCGTAGCACCTCACTTTCGCTGAGGTTGGTTTTGTACTCGAGATCCTCCTGCCTCAGCTGCCCAAGTTTCAGACGGTCATATATTTAAGTGGAATTAAAAAGTGGAAAGTATAACTTTCAAGTTTACCCAAACAGAAACCTCTGCTGGCTTCAGTAGAATGCTTACTCATTTTACTATGCAGTTGAGTGCCTGTATTACCATTGAAAGAGTTCTATTGTATCTTATGCAATTGTAAGGAAGAAAAAGAGGAGACTATGCCCATGAACAGTGTGATATCAAAATGGAAGTGGGTGTCTTTCGGGGCAAAATCTAGTCAATAATTGAGGACCACTGTGATGCCTGACACATGACTACCAAATACGTCTAACAATTCTTTTCAGATTGTCGACTAGAAGCAAGATAAATGTATACCCAAAAATCGAACTGAACTCACCTACATTTCAGATACAAATTAATCTTCTCTTGGCTAATTATAAAGAGAGACCAAGGATTTTCTTACCTGCACATGATCTCATGTGTGAGCAAGACTCGGCACATTTCGGGGTTCTTGTCTTGGCCTTCATACACTATGGCCTGAAAGGAAAGGCATGATTTTAGCTAAGAATGAAACCAAGAAACAAAACAACCATCAAAATCTAGTTCTTGACCACTTTGCCGCTGCTGAGGACCAAGTGACCCTTGGGAGCCAGAACCTCACTGAGCTGTTTCCAAATACACTGTTGGGAATCAACCCCAATGAGTGAAATAGGATATGTCCCTCTCTGCCCTGTCAACCATCTTATTATGATGCACATCTCTGGATCAGTGTGTGTGATGGACTTCTGTTGTCAAGACAACCATAATTCTTCTTTCAATTCAGAATAAAAATAAGCCTAATCAATAAGGAGGAAAAATCCAGAAGACTGAATAGACCGAGATACTATTTACTTAAATTACAGAAGAGCATACAGTTGCACTACTCCCAGTCTCCAAATTTAGGGATCTAGGGGGGAGCAGGAGAAAACAGGTGTGGGTGAGGCTAACGCATCCATTCACTGACTGCCTCATTTTGCAAATGATTCAATCAATCAGGGAAAATCCCTCTTCCCACCGTAGGCTAAAAAAAGAGGTAATCTCACAGAGTGCACACCCACCCAAACAGGAATACTTGCTAGCATATGCTGGCTGTGGTGGTTAAGCCACAGAGTTATCCCCCTAAACTACGAGCTGCCTCTCACTCTCAAAAATCCCAAACCATCTCACCAGCCAAGATGCTTTTGTCTATTTTTGTAATGTATGCACATTTTGCTTCAGGACACCATGAAGGTTCCCTGAGAGCTCAGCTTCCTCATAGATCTACATGTTCATACCTGAGTCAAAGAAAAGCACAGAGCTATTAAGTATTCTGCACAGGGATATATTTAGCTAACTTAACACTGCGTCACTGCATAATACTAATATCACACAGCTTCAAATTGTTAATAAAATTACTTTCACACATTCCCATAACCCTCGATTTCTTGGTGACAAAACTTAAATTAGCCAGAGACTATTAATGTAGTACATAAAAATGCTGCAGTGACTAACTGGTAGTTGGTTCTGATGTACTTTGTTTTTTAGGCTAGCAGGTTCAGAATCTACAAATGATGGGTATAGCATAAGACTCAGTGTGTAAGGTCCTTAAAACAGACTGGGGTTATGATATATAACCACGTGGCAAAACAAACCTAGTAACAAAGTAAACATTGAGGAGGAAATATTTCCCTATGATTGGCCCAAACAGAATTATTTTTTATGGTTAGTCTATCATAACCCTATAGTTCTTTTTAGTGTTTTTACTTTGACAAAATAGTAGACTTAACAGAAATTGCAAGAATATGTACAGAAGTCCAGGATATTTGCTACTCAGATTCACCAATGTTTGCATTTCACTAAATTTGCTTTATTCTTTTCTCTCTACTCCCTAAAAAGTTTTTTAGTAAACTGCAGACATATTCTCAATATTTCAGCATGTATTTCCTTAAAACAAGGAATTATCTTACATGACCACTGTACAATTATCTACATCAGAAAATTAACATTGATACAATACAATAATCTAATCTCTGGACCTTCTTGAGATTACCAATTACCCAATAATGTCCTTTACAGCAAAAGAAAATCCAATACTAACCACTGCATTCAGTTGTCATGTCTCCTCTAAGAAGAAACATGTGTGAGTCCTTGAATTTCTTGACATTGACATTTTGAAGAATACAGGCCAGTCATTTTGCAAAATATTCCTCAATTTGGGTTGATCTGAGTTTCCTCAGGTTCAGATTAGTGATGGACCTCAGGGCAGGAATGTCATGGGGATGCAGGACAGCCCTCCCTATCAGGTCACACTGTCCACCAGAGCCACTCCTGGTAACATAATCTGACCATTTGGTGAAGGTGATGCCCGCTATTCACAGAGATCACCTGCCAGGTTTCCCCAGTCTAAGGTTATCACTGTACCCCGTGTAATTCATAACTATCTTCTGCAGAGATAATCTACATTATGTTAATAATCTATTATGACTCAAATTTCCATCCACTATTCATAGCACACACAGATGATTCATTCCTATATTCTTAAAAGACCTTTTCAAATTCCCAAGAAGTTGTTTTACTCAAGAAAATGCATTAATTAAAAATGCTCTGAAAACGGAAAAATATGTCGACGCGCTTTATATCCTACAATCACTGCTGGAAAATATTTTTTAAAAAACAGTAAATTACTGATTAGATCTCATATGTGGTGCTAAAAATTCAAATGACGCATTTCTGCTAAATCCCATCATCACTAAATTCTTTGTATGTTCTTTTAATACTCTTGATAACCTTTGTTCCAACTTTAATATTTATCTTGCTAAATTAAAACAAGTAACTTGGTAAATAAATTCACAGACATTAAAGTTTTCCTTACTGTTTAAAAAAAAAAGTTGTTTTGATTTTTTTTTGGGGGGGGAGGGAATCAGTTAATCAGATTTCCTTATTCTGATTAGTTCTAAATGATATGAATATTATTTGATTGAGGCTAATGATTCTGTTTAAATCAGTGAGTCCACGATATCCGATTAAAGATACACTGCAATGCAAATACATGCCCATTCCCCCAAGGAAATGGTATGGATTGCCAGAAGTCCCTTGTTTTCTCTTTGGTAGCCGAACATCATTTATTTAAGGCCTGGAGTCTCTGGAACACATCTCTTTACCAAATACCAAACTGCCACTTCACTTCTGGCTGCAGAGTCAAAACAGAGAATCTTTCTCCAAATCAAGCATAGAAAAATGAAACCATGAGTTTGGATTTGCTTAGAAATAATTAGGAACTCTAGGGAGGAGTAGAAGCTTAAGTTTCTGCTCTCCCTCTCCTTGGACATGGATAGAACAGCACTTCTCAGCACTTCAAGGCAGAGAGAAAGCAGAGTTGCCTGTGACTTCTGAAATAGAAGCAAGTGAAACTTCACCATGGACTAGGACTGAAATCCTGTACCTAGAGTCAACTAGAGACTCAGTGCAAGGGGGTTAGCTTTCCAGTGAAATTCAAGGACAAAGCCACCCCAACCCCACCCAGCAGTTTTGTTACTGCCAAGTCTTGTTCACAAACACACACACACACACACACACACACACACACACACAGTCATCGTACAGAACATATGGGCCCAGAAGCCAACACTGCAATCAGATCCAACATATAATGATATGATAAACTTATTTGGATTAACATCTCTGCGACACAGTGTCAACAATAAGACAGACTTAAAATGCCACCGAGTTCTCCTTCCAGCTTGCAACCCCAACTGAAAGTCCCTCATCAAACTCTACCATATTAATTTAGCACGCACACATCAAAACTGGCTCAGAGTTCAGCAAACCTTAATGAGTTAAACTCAGAAGGATGGGGATCGTCTCACACCAACTTAAGGGAAGTTTCTGCCATTCTTCCTAATTTAAATATGCACTTTGCAGGGTCTGAATAAAGCTGGTTCAGGCTGGATCAGCTGGGAGATCCCAGGAGCATATAAACAGCATTGACTATTTTAAGTGAAACCATTTTAATAGACAGCTGGTTTAGGGCCCAGACAATGGGACACCAAGAAGAAGGCTTATTGTCATCCTCCACAGTAAATCATGTGTCTGCTCCCTGGGAGGAAGGTATCTGCTGTGAGAGTGGCAAAGACAACAGTGGTTTAAATAAATCAATGTGTTTATCAGAAGTGAGGATGAGAGGACTGTTTGCAAAGATGGGCAGCAGAGGGAGAGGAATTATACAAAAATATGTTATTTAAATATATCAATTGATGGTGAATTGAGATGAAGTGTGTAACTTAAGAACCAAAAAATACAGTATCAAGTGAAAATGATGTTGACATTAATCCTGCAATGGCAAATAAATCCCTTAAGGCAGTGGGAATGCATGTACAGGAAGAAAAGTAAAATTGTAAACAGCAATAAGTTCATCTCAACTTTAAAATCCTGGTGATACTGATAAACAGTGAGGCAGATTTCTTTTCCTGACGAACTAGTCTCTCCTTTCTAAATAGTGTCCTCTAATGATCAGTCAGAAAATAATGAGACAGAAAATATTGCATATTATTTTTAATTTTCCTCTTCACTTTCAAATTGAAGGGTTTTTGCTTTGTTTGTTTGTTTTTGGTTTTGTTTTTTTGTAATGAACTAAAGAAGAGAAAACAGGAGCTGTTAAACTTTCACATCCTTATGCAACAGCAGTGTTGGAAGTTTTACTGTTAGAGGATAAAATGCAACAATTTCAAATGCTCAATTATAAGTTAACCTGCAACATCTTTGGAAACCAGTTGCTCAAGACAATAAGAGTGCCTCAGTTGCCACTGTTTGAGAGGGCACCTTTGAAGTCCAGGTTCACCCCTGCTTTGCTAAAGTATCATTGGCTCTTAAAAGTGAGCCGAAACTTACTATGGATAAAGACCACGCAGTAAAACGAAAAATACACAGTGAACATACACCAGGATCACACTTCAATAGGATGCCAAAGGAAGTACAGAGAATTGAGCTCGGTTCCCTTTGTTTACTTTTCTAATAGTTTTAACTCTTTGTGTTCCAGGCCCCCTCCAAAAAAAAAAAAAAAAAATGAGAGAGAGAGCAAGGAGAATACTTTTGACATTGTTACAGCAAAATTTGAACAGCTTTTAAAAACAAAATGCTTCCATTAGGAGCCTTTCTCAGTTTGCAACTAAACAACAGAAGACTTGTCATCATTAGTTTAAAACAAGAAGGGAGAGAGAAAGAAAAGGAAGATTATCTATAACTAACAAAACTCCCACTTTTCCACTCAAATCAAAACAGTAACTTTGAAAATGTTACTCTTTTTCACATATACAAAATAAAAGGCCAAATTCAATTTGTCACCTTAAGAGGCTAAGTTCATGAACATACAAAGTACCTCCTTCAACCAGAAGTGAAATATCCTCTGAATTTAAATTGTTAACACGCCTTTGGTAGCAAATTACCAAGAACTGAACTAATCAAAAAATAATATGAACACCTACGATATGAACATACTATAACAGTAATCATCACATTCAACCAATTCCACTGCTGGTCATTAAAAAAAAAAAAAAAATCACTAGTTAACGTGATCCTAGAGATTTCTAGCAGGTAAAAGAACCCTAGTTAAAAATTTAACTGTGCCAAAGAAAACCCTACAAACCTGACATTTCATAAACAACTGGGTCAAACAGCAATCTGACATTAACAGTGGGATAAAATAAAAAATTATTTTGCTTCCATTAGCAGCTTCACTACTGGTGAACAAATCACAAAGATGTAATTTCAGCTCAATAGTTAAGCAGGCCCATTTTCAGATGTGGATCAGGAAAGTTGCAAAGGAATGATATCATATTCAGTATGCTGTACAGTTACATCACAGCCCTGAATAAAAAGCAAACTTGTACCCAATGCAGAATACATTTCTCTTGTCACAAAGAAACAAAACCTCTTATGCTATTCAAATGCCCTGAAAAAAAAAAATACTAAACTAAATCATCAAATCAATTCTACATTATATTTCTTTTCCTAGCAGTAATAAAAGATATTTTGGTCATGTGGTAACTACACCTACATCCACATTAGCAGATACAATTGACTTTGTCAACCCAATAGAGCAATAATAATAATAAAAATAAAATAATAGGAGAAGCTAATTTATGAAGCACTTAGTATGTCTCAGTCACTGTTCTAAGCCCTTTATGTGTATGAATTCATTTAATTTCCTCAGCAGAGTTTTGAGGTGGGTGCTATCATTATTCCCATTAGTTTGATTCCAAAAGCTTATATATTTTAATTACTTGCTAAAACCAAATCTTTCTTGCTCAACAACTATGTCAACAATTCGCCAATGTCCAAACACTCCTTCATCCCTCTCAGCAATCTAAGTAAAGACAGACATAACAGACTGTACAGTCATACAAGTTCGATAGATGCATCCCTACTAATATGTTCGTTTTTAATGCTGTTCAAACATTCACATGGAAACAGCTCTAGCGTAAATATCCCCGAACAAATGGCTGTATATTATCCAGGAGGGAGCAGTTGGACCGCCAGACTGGGGAAGTACTAGGCCATCTGGCTCCAGCAATCTCTCCAAAACCATCAGCTTTGTTTTCACCCCCAGACTCCAAACAACACATTTTCCACTGTGATGAGTTTACATTTTCCCAAACACAGGTCCTGATCATGCATAAAAATTCCAAACTTCTTCATTCCTCTATGTGCAAGGAAATTTAAATCACCTGCATTTTTGACATGTTACCAAAGGAGATAGAAAGCTGCTGAAATATGGCCCTTGATTACGAACTCGTTCTAACCCTTTTTGTTTCTTTCCCCAGATCTATGAAAGAACCTCTCTGCTGGATTGGTGAATTCCTTGGGAGCTTATAGATATATTAAAAATGTGTTTATCTACCCATGAAGATCCCTAAACTGAGAGAGTTGTTAATCAAATCTACAAAGTCGTGGCAGGATATAAGAAAATAATCAATAGGAAAAAATGCACTTGCATCAATTACTTAAAGTACTGGGAACATCAAAACAATATATAAAGAAGTCTGGCTGGGAGAAGGAATTTGACAGCATTTGATTATTGCAACTCAGACCCCCCCACTGTGTGGGTCCACCCCCCCCACACACACACACACATCTCCCACCTTTAAATCCACACATACAAAGATTAGGTGATGACTATTTTCCCTTCTCCAAAAAAGTTTTTGCTTGGGCAGGGAACATTTTGTTTTTGATAAGTTTATGAAATTTGATATTCTTTCTTTGACTGTCACTGAAAAAAAAAAATGTCACTCTTTAAGCAAGATGTTAGGAGGGGAGCTAATAATTTTTTTTTTTTTTTTTTTACTATTTAAAGATAAATACATCATTGAAGCAATCCAGAATGTAATCATATTACAAGTAGTAGACCAAAATCTGAAATAAGGCATATTGAACCTCTGACCTCACCCAATGGGTTCATCTGAGCTTCTGCAGTGGATACTATTACTGGATGCAACGACCATAAACTTCTGGATCCTACAGGACTTTTTTGCATGCTCACTAATAGAATACCAAAAACAGCAATGACATGAAAACAATCTATTTTTAGTTCAGCTAAACTTAGTTTTGAACAACCCTTCCCAAAAGCAAGACTTTTATTTTCTATGAATTTTACAAGGAAGCCTTAGTTATAAGGAGTCCCAGAGTCTTACACACTCACTTCTATTAAAGCTGCTTCTTTTCTGGTAGAGTCCAAAATTAAGAGTCATTACCCAAAACAGTCTAATGAGACACTTTGAAAAGGTGTGAAACTCTGTGTCATATCAATACATCTTGGTTGATTGACTACATTTCTGTTTGATCTCAATGCTGCTAGCTCAAGATCAGGAGCAATCTACGAAAATTTAGAATGCGCAGCTAGTTTTGCAAGTCACCTGCCCAAGATTTCTTAAGAATTTTAATCCTAGCTTGGGAATCAAGAATATGACATCGCACATTCAAAGTCATATCTCTACTACAAAAAAATGTTATGATAAACAAGCAACTAAGAAGACACTTGAACAGTGGCCAGGTATTCCCACCACAATTTGTGATGTCATCAGAACTCCTCACATCACCAGAAGCATTCCATTCTGCACTCTAAAATCAAAATCTGGAATCTATCAGGAAGAATTTCCCAGGGGGAATAAAGTAACCATTTAATTAGTCAGCTTATATCAAGCCTTATTTCTGATTAAAGGGACCACTGTATATTTAAGTAAAATAAAAAATGAAAGAAATTTAAAATCAGACTGGGCATTTAATTATAAAATAATCTCAAGCTAGATTAAGATCTACTGCTTTACTCTCTAAGGTTAAATATAAATATTATGTCACAGCTAGGGAAAGGTAGACTTCTTCCTGCTGATCTATCTGCTTTTGGGAGACTATTGTATTAACTGTGTACACAAGTAGCTAACCTACTTTCAAAACTCTTACAGCAGGTAATCAAAGAACAAGCAACTGGATAATGAGCAAGAACTGACTTTCAAATCGAAAGCTACAGAGAAGGTAGTTATTTAAACCATTATTATGAAAACAAACAGGTATGTCTTGAAATATCCCTTTTTCTCCATACTATTTGTACTAACTTAGACAATTACTAAACCTTTTTTCAGGTTACTCCCCACCAAAATATATAATTGCACACATCTATAATTTTAACTTTCATAAGATGTCACCTATGGTGAATGACTTTCTCAGACCTGCTATCATTAAAAATAAAACTATATCCTGTTCTCACTCCTCCCTCCCATCCTTTCCTTCCCTTCTCCTAGAATTATGATGATACCAAATGATTGAAGAATGACTTTAGCTGCAGCTTCTCTTAAGCTCTATGACCTTGTTGGTAAAATATTTGACGTATTGCTTTATAAAAATCAAAAGATTATTCTCCCATCATTGTATATGTTAGTGTGTAAGGTCAGTTCATTTCGTGATGGAAAAATCAATTCTTGGTGGCATGTTTTGTTTAGACAGAGCTAAAATAAAGTTTTGAGGAGGTTTAAGTCAGAATCATTTTAAACATGTTCAAATTTTGTGCTCCTTAAAACTGTGCTGCCTAGAATTTAACATTTCAGTGGCCAATGTTGTACAGACGGGCCTTATATACTTATTTGTGTCTATGACTGTTTTACCTTTTAAAAAGTAAATCCTAATGAAAACATATGGAATATGTATTAGAGTTCATACTCTCCCCCGCCTTTCCCCGCTCTGGTAAGAATGGCAGGAAAGGATATTCAGGGTATCAAAGACAATTTTTGAAAACAAAATTCCACTTAAGATATTTTTGTTTTGATATTATAAAAGAAAAAAGTTACTGAAGTCAGGCTTTTGTGTTCCTGCTTGGCAAGAAAAAAAATTACCAAAACACATAAACACATAATTATGCAAGATAATTATCCTGTGCAATAATCAAATTCATTAAAGAAAATAAGACCAAGCCTGAAAGTATAAATGGGAATTTACTCTGGATCTACCAAATAAGTAATGAGCAGAATCTTCAAGAAAGGCAAATCTTTTAAGGAGATAACCTGAAATCAATTTCAATAGATATTTATTCTTCTTAAAAATACGTTTCATGCCCTCTTGTTTTCTACTTAGGTCACAATGAAATACAAGAGCAATCATCGAAATTAGCTGTTATTAAACTGGTTCTTGTTGAGTATATTTTAAAATTACCAACAGCGAATTAATGTGCATTTTGGACAACATATTTAAGCCATGCCTATGTAAAAGCAGTTTTTAAATATGCATGCATACCCTAATTTCAAACTCTCTAAACCAGTGTTTGAGAGAACATCACCTTCCTTATTTTAAAGGGAACATATTAAAATAACAATCAAGTAAACAAATTGTAATCCTCTAACTAAATGCTGGTAGTACACAATGAATAACTTTTCTCTTTGTTCTGATTTCTTTCCCCCACCCAATAAAGCTGTCTTCCTATTTCTGCTACTAAGTTCTGCAACTACCTAACCAGCTACTTCATTCTGAAACTAAACTTTTTTTCTTAAAATTAAGAAGGGGGAGAACTCCTGCGCCTCATTAAAATGTCAGGCCTCTCTTCTGACTCGGCTCATAATTGTATCTTTTAAACCATAACTCAACCTTAATGTATACTGCCTGACACCGCGTGTTGGGAGCTTAGGAAAAGGCCGTCTATGTACCTTTAAGACCGCAAGCTCACTCATGCTGCCTGGCATCCTGCCAAACTTGGAGGCAAAAGCGGGAGGGTTTTTGCAAAATATCCTTAACAATTGTCGCTCCCTGTTCCAACACTGCCCTCCACTATCACCTCCTTAAAAAAAAAAAAAAAAAAAAAAAAAAAAAAAAAAAAATCTGTGGAGTGGTCATCTGTGCCCTGTCCCGATCGGCACTCCCGGGAAAGCCTCCTTTGCCCCTACACTTCAACTCCTCGGCCCAGGGCCTCCCCTGCGACGCCAGGTTGGCTTGGGTTTGAGAAGTTAAGACCAAGCTACCCCAGAGCCCCGGAGCACCTTTTGCGCCCCCTGGGGCTGCCGGGCCAAGTCAGAGGAAGTTCGGCCCCCATTCACTTCACTCAGCACCCCGCGGGCTCAATTCCCAAGGCCTGCGCTGTCCCTGGAGGGAAGCAGCCGTCGAGCTACGCTCCCCACGCGGAGGCGCCAGCGCACGGATGGGCTCCGGAAGGCGGCACGGAAAGCGTGGTCCCAGGTCCACACTAGCATGGAGGGTTTGAGTTCCAGTCCTCCCACTGGAAAGCAACAAGCTTCTTGATTCCCCGGAAATCTGTGACCCCAGTGTCACCCCCACAGCGCGAAATTAAGAAACTTACTTGTTTCGTCATGGAGTCAATGAGGCGCACGTAGAAATCCTGCTCTGTCCTTATCCCTGGGGAAAAGAGGAGGAAACGAAAGAGAATGAAATGAGAAATGAAGGAGGATCAGTCACGAGGGAAGGGGCGATAATAACAAAACAAATAGCAACTACAACAAAAGTACACTCAAGCACATGAAAGGGGGAAAGGGTCTTAGGCGGATCGGAACTCCCACCCCTGGAGAGGCATAGCCTGGACCTCCCTCCCCAGCGTCAGAGAATTGACGCTGGCCTAGCTCAGGTGTTCTAAGAAGTCAGACTTACAGCCTGTAACTAGGAATGGGGCAGGACCCCCACCTGACTACTCTTCCTTCCCAAGCAGGAGCCCCTCTGCCATCGCCTAGAGCCATTAAGGCCACCACCGCTGCTAACCTTGGGCCTGGAGTCTGGGCCACATAGAAGGAACAGGCCTCAGGAAGGGGAGAAAGAAGGCAAGTGACCCAGAGAAGACTGGGGCACCACACCTGGCCTCAAGTACGTACTGGAGGGACAAAGCGGCCCTGAGGCCACTGCAGGCCCCTGCCGGTGAAACTTCCTAAGAGGAAACTTAGGAGAGTTAGGGTCACCTGCAGAATGGCAGACTGAGCTTCGCTGGGGAGGCTTTCCTCCGCCTGGAGATCCCTGAGTGCCCTGCCTGGACATGGAACCCCAGAGTGCAGGCACAGACCCGACGGGAGCCTCACCATTGCTGTAGAGGAGCTGGAGCCGGTAGTGAATCCCGTTATTGGTCTTTTCGCTGTTGGCTTCCTAGTTTGCAGCAGAACGCAAAGACACAAGAGACGCAGGAGAGAGGTCGGCGTGAGCGAGTGGACCAACTTCGAGGCAACTTTCCCCAAGCCGGGACCCCGGGCCGGTGAGCCCCGGAGCAACAGAAAATGCTGCAAACTGTGATCCCTCCTTCGTTCCCATCCCAAACTGCTCTCTCTCCCCTTCCAGAAAATTCCGTGGGGCGCGAAGGGGTGATCCTCTTCCCAGGGCCTGGGGACGCGGGCCTGGGCCATCAGAGGCAGCTGTGTGGTCTGGTAGTCGAAGACGAGTTCATCCCGGCACCCATGACAGTGGATTGTGAAGCCGGGCTCGCCTTTCTCCAGCTCTAGGGGCTCCACGCGAACTTTTATGGAGCAGGACCCCGTGAACTGGGAGCCCAGATTCGTCCGGGACGGGAAATGGCTTGGGGACCCCTCACAGGAGTGTGTTGTGAATGCTTAGCACTCATGGAGGAGCACGCCTCCCAAGGCATCAGGGCCTGCTCCCCGAGCCGCGAACAAGGGGAGGAGGCGCTGCGCCCACTTACTTTTTCCTTCTCCACGAACCCCACAAAGGCTGTCCTCTCGATCTCCACGGGCTGGCCCTGTCTGTCGTAGAGGGCCAGGACGAAGTGGAAGAAGTTGGATTTCCGCAGATTGGAAGGCGGTTGCTTCTCAAAGTGAGCCCGGGCCAGACCCACCCCGCTGCGGCCAAAGACGCAGAGTTAGACGGCAGAGCAAGACTTCGACTCGCGTCCCTCTCGTTACCAGTACACACCCGGGAATCCTCAAACACCCACCTCCTCTTTCCCCAAAACATCCAGTGGACTCCCTCCACGACCCCTCAGGCGCCCCAGAAGTAGCCAATAACCCAGTATGCATGTCTCTGCTTGTGCTTGTCCTCCCAGCGGAGGGCAGAGCCCGTCCTCAAAACTCGCCAAAGAGGTGTGAAAGTTTTGTTTGGGTTTTGCGCGCGAGATGAAACGCTATAAGCATTTTCTCCGACCTGAGCCGCGCTGAGTTGGAGCGGGGGTGGTAAGAAAAGTGGCAGTGAAGGAGGTTTGAAGAGCTCAAAGTTTAGCGGGAGGGGGCATAGGAGTAGGTTCCCGCTCCTCTTTGGAATCTCCTGTCTCAGGTACAAGGACAGGTGGAAATGAATGAAGACAAGCTCCACTTATCGCTGTAACAGCCACCCTCCAGGAAACCTCCTGTGTCTTGCTGATGCCTGGCCTGGGGAAACCAAATTTCCACCCCCAAAACATGTGGAGAAGGGGCCAGGATGGGACTCAGACTTTTCGGGGGGCGGGGTGGTCTCTGGGAGAAAGAACTAACATGTTTTGTAAAGACCTCTCCTGGAAAAGTTTCTCTGCTCTGCAGAAATCCTCATAGTCATTCCAGAAATCCTAAGGGTCAGGGCTGCTAGCTCAGCTCACCCACTGGGGGACTGAAGGCTTGGGCACCAGGGGTGCCGGCTGCCACTGACAGCCCGACCTGCCCAACACAAGCGCACAGAGGGACATACATGCACAAGCACAGGGCGCATCGCGTGCGCATACACACACACACACACACACACACACACACACACACACTTTCGTTTCAGCCCAGTTACCCAATTCACTCTCACTACCAACTACCCCCAACCTTGTGCTCAGCGGGGATGGTAACAGTGCTCTGGACACTTGTCTCCAGCCCCGGGAAGCTGAGGATGATGTAATTAGTCATCTTCCTTCTTCCCCTTCCGCACTCTCTGAGTCTGATACGGCCTGGGGCCACCAGGTTTCCCGCTCCCCTAAGCCCAGCTGGTGGCCGGGAATTAAAAGGGCACTATTTCTCACTTGGGACCAGGAGCCCCTGGAAAAGGGCATTGGGTGTGCCCAGGGAAGTTCCTCAAGTCAACCTCCAAGGGCAGTGCCTCCGGGCCACACAGTCTAGCATCTGGGGAGCTTTGAGTGGGAGAGGGGCTGGAAGAGGCCACGGTGACAGGGGGTGGGGAAGACTTAGGAGATGTCAGAATTAAAGTTGGGAGTTGCTATTCTACCGATGGACTGAGAAAAACTGAAGGGGAGAGAGAGAGAGAGAGAGGGAGGGAGGGAGAACCAGATAGGAGAAATAAGAGAAGACTCGAGGGAGAAATGGGGAGAGAAAACAGAAGAGACCGAGAGGTAAAGGCAAGGGGAAAGAGGAGAGTAGGGAAGAGTGGAGAAAGAAGAGTAAGGACAGAAGGAAGAGAGGAAGGGAGGATGAAGGTAAGGAGGGAAAGAAATGAAAGAAGGGAATTTAAAAAGAAGGGGAAAGAAAAGAAAGAAGGAAGGGAAAGAAAGGAAGAGAAAAGGAAAGAAATGGAGGGAGGAAAGAAAGAGGAGGAGGGAAGGAAGGAGGGAGAAGAGAAGAAAATTGAGTAAGGCAGGAAGAAAGGAAAGAAGGAAGAAAAAAGGAAAGAAGGAAAGGAGGAAAAAAGGAAAGAAAAAAGAAAAATAGATATAGCCTGACAGAAAAGAAAGAACGATCACAAAAACACAGATATCCAACAGCATGCTGGCGAGACGCCTCTTCTGGGTTAAAACAAAATGAAAACAGTCACAGAGGAGGCAGCGGAAAGTGCCGGCAAAGCGTGGGCTCCTCGCAGGCAGCTCCTGGTTCTCCGGCCGCAGGCGACGAATGCAGCGCAGCCGGGGAGCGCGGAGCTCCGGCGGCTAGCGGAGCGCAGCGGCGGACGCAGCTGTGCGGCCCGGCCCCGGGGCAGCCGCGGCGGCAGCCGCCTCCCAGCTCGCCCGCTTGCAGCTAGCTCCCTCGGCCGCGGTCCCCGCGCGATACCCACCTCTGCGCCGCTGTGTTGGCGTCCAGCACCCCGGCGCCCTGCATCCACGTCCGCACCGCGTTCATGCCGCTGCCCAGCGGCTCTTCCTTCATGCTGCTTCCACTCCGTTGGATGCTTTCCTGAATCCCAAACATGAAAACAACCTTTTCTTGTGGAAAATCTCCTCCCCCTCGAAAATAGAAAAAAAAAAAAAAAAATAGAAAAAAAAAAAAAGAAAACGCCAACCAGAGTTGCTTTTTTTTTTTTTTTTTTTTTTTGAGTCGATGAACTCGCACTAGAAGATCAAGGCGGGCTGGAAAGCAAATTTTTAAAAAATGTAAACCTTCGTTCAAAGCAGAGCGATAAACCCGGAAAAAAAAAGGAGAGGAAAAAAAAAGAAGAAGAAAGGGAAAATCCAACGAAAAGACCAAAATAAAAAAAATTAGAGATGTATGCTTGGCTGTTGGGGGTTGTTTGGTTGGTTGATTTTTGGTTTGGGTGCTTTTTTTTTTTTTTTTTTTTTTGCTTTTTTTTTTGCCTTTTTTTTTTTTTTTGCTTTTTTTTTTTTTTTTTTTTTTTTTTTTTTTTTTTTTGGTAGTGATCACAGGCCGGTGGAGAACAGGAGGGGCTGGAGTTTCCTTTTGTAGAGGTACCCTTCACTTGAAGAATCAGGAAGAAAAAAAAAAAAAAAAAACGTGATAGCAATTTAAGAAACAATAGACTCAACTCGCGCTGCCGGCTTTGCTACTTCAAGTGTCATTTTCCACAACCAGGCAAGTTTTTTCCTTTCTTTTTTTTTTTTTTTTTCCTCCTTCTCTCCCAACCAAAGATGTTTCTTTCCTTTCAGTGCGTGTAGATGAGGAGGACGCTGGTTGCCGTAGACAGCTACACCAGAGAGGGTGGGGGGAAGGGGGGAGAAAGGGAAAGAGGAAGGGGGGGGAGGGAAAGAGAGAGAGAGAAAGAGAGGACAGGGAGAAAGAGAGAGGGGTGGACCCTGCTGGATGGAGATTCTGTTTTCTCCTTGCTAAAATAGAAGTGATTTGCAGGCTTTCCCTATGGAATCCAGTTTGACTCTCCCCAGAGCTAAACACAGGCACACTAACCCCAAAGGGAGGAGGCGGGGCTCGCGCCTCGAGGCCCCTCCCCTTCTTTGCATAACGTCATTCTTCCGCCTCGCCGCAGCCAATCGCCGCTGAAGATCTGACTTGCTCACGGCGCCAGGCCACGCTCCCTCATTAACATCCTTCTCCCGGTGGCTCGGAGAAGCCGGGCAAAGTTCCTTGCAAAGTGGCGAGCTAGGGAGCGCTGAGCAAGGCGTCTGGGCTGGGGAGGAGTCGGGTCGACTGGAGCGGAAAAGGGGACAGAAGGAAGGAGAGGGGGGTATCCTTTCCAGGGATTTGAGCTGGAGATCTGCACCCGGGCTATTGCTGTCCCTTAGCATCCTTGCTGCGCCCTGAGCGCGCTCGAGGCATACAGGCTTCGTTCTCCCAGGGCTGATTCCACGTCCTGCTCCGCAGTCCTGGGACGTCGGGGGCAAAAGTGGAGGAGACGGGAGAGCCCAGACAGGAAAAGCAGGACGCGTGTCCCAGGTGCCCACCTCTTCGCTTTGAGGCGGGGTGGTGGGATGGAATATGGGTGCGCGAGGTCGGTGCTGGGAGCTCGCGGAGAGACAATGTCTCCACGCTGGGAGGGGCGGGCGAATTCACCACCGCGCAAGTGAGGCTCTGAGGGTCCCCTGGGAGTGGGGGATCCAAACTCTGAACCCAGCCTGGCCTCTGAAACGCTTCTCGCTCCTCACTAACCCGGAGGCCGGCGATGTTAAGCACTCTTACACGCTCACTTCTCTTGGGCAACTGTGAAGATATGTGAACAGTGGGATAATAGGTCTCACTGCGGCTGTGTCTGGGTGCGTTTTAAATTTTTTTTCTCAAATTCCGTCTCCAACTCCTCAGCTCCGCCCCAAAGTAGTTTTTTCTTCTTCTTTAGAGTAACTACCAAAACAACAACGTTTACCTCTGATTTGTTGGTTGTTTGGTGCGGAATTTCTTCCTGTTAAAAGCGCGGGGTGGGGGGACGGTAAACAAACCCCTCTCAACTTCTGTTCCAGCCATATAAACAGAGAAAGCGAGAGCCAGGGCAGGGAATGGAAAGAAGGAGGGGAAGCAGAGGGAGGGGGACAATAAGAGGGAGGGAGGGGAAGAAGAAGAGAGGGAGAAGGAAAGATGGAAGGAAAGAGAAGAAATTGCCTTCTACCTTTAGCATATATGCTTGTGGATGGTAAAAGTGATGGCTAGATGCAGGTAGTATGCCCCATCATTTTTTAGCAGGTTGTAACCTCTAATAAGCACGTGGTGAACTTCTGTTTCATTGCCCTCAAAGGAACTTAGCCAAATCTGCTAAAGACCCCTTGGGGGAAATTCTCTGCCAGAAATCCAGGTCCCCTTTCTGCTGGCCTTCTTTGGCCCTTTGATTTAGGAAGTTCCCAGGTCAGTGATAAAAGTACACATGCCCATGTTGAATGGAGGGAGACAGGTAAGAGTTATGCTTTGTGCTTCTGGCACGACAGGAAAATGGAAACACTTCTCGATTCCTAAACTGAGTCAAAGAGTGTGTTCGAGGCCTGCAAATGCATGGCCACCGTCTTTGAACACTATCTCCTGCCCAGCTCTCATAGATAGCACTTATTCTACACCTATATGTGCTGAGGACTTTCTTCCTGGTACCAGAATTAATGCCATCTGCTCCAATGCACACCTGAAGAGATTGTTCTTCTCATCCAGGGGGATCCCCATAGCATCTACCAGACTTCCTGGCATACAGTAGGTGCTCAGGAGAGATAAAACGGTAGAAACTGAAAGGGTTGCAAACTTGTGGGGGAAATCTAAATGTATAATTGAAACTGGGCCTGCTTTCAAAAATAAATTAAAATTTTGTATGTTTTTCTCTTAAAAAAAAAAAAAAAAAAAAAAAAAAACTTTCCAAAGCACCAAGCTTAACTTGATGCCCCAGGTCCCAAAGGTCCCTAGAGCCAAACCCTTCCCCCTGTTCAGAGGGGACCTTCAAGGTAGAGGGGTCAGGAAGCAAAGGTCACCCTCTTATCAGTGAGTCCCAGATAGCCCTGGCACGAGACCCATGCCTCCCTTTCATTAACTCCTTTGGCCTACATTTTACTCTCCAGTAAATAGTCTGCAGGACTTCAAGTTCAGTGTGGTGAGGTCCATGCTGCAGAGATGGAGAAAACATAGGAAAGGAACTGATCACTGGGCAAAGTGCCAGCGAAAGGAGAGACACAGCTGCTCTGAGGACCAGAATGAGCAAGATGCACACAACAGAGGGTTTTCTGGGGGTCAAGCAGAATCTAGAAGCATCTGCAAAGGATGTGTTCATTGAGGTGTCTGAAGCTTACTATCCCAAGTGAGAAATTTGCACAGAGAAAGGAGCCTTCAGCAGCTGGATTCCTGCCCCAGAGCCAATATCCCTGGGAACTAAATAAGAGGGAGGCAATTTTCACATCTGCCTGGATAGAGAAGGAAGAAAAATAAAGGGGGACGGGCAGAAATCTTTTTGATAAGACTAACTCACTTTGGCTGTTACCTCGCCTGGAGTGGTGACTGCATTTTAATCAAGCAGAGTATTCATAGCTTTTCTTCTGGGTGTCCTTGTGCTTTCAACCTGGCTTTCCCAGACGGTAATAAATGTTTAAGTAGGAAGGAGGCTAAAAAGAGAAAGTGGGAGACAGAGAGAGTAACAGAAACCTGGGAATGACACCCAAACCGGCCTAGTAGTCGCTCTCTCTGGTGAATTCTAAACTTTGAAAAGGAATTTCTTAAATACTTCTAAATCTCCCTCTCCTGTGAGGTTGGCACCACCTCCAGAGACAAAGCCTTTGTGTAGGTGTGACTGCAAAGTGCGAAGCCAGACTGCCTTCCTCCTTTTCACTTTATAGTCACAGCTCCTGTGGAGATACGCATGCATGTAGGATCTACAGCACATTGCCTAAGATCTTCAGTGTATCTGTGAGTTGACTTTAGTAATTTATAAACTGGACTCATCAGCCTAATCATAGCAGGGGAATGAAGGGTGGGGACGCCTTCTGAAAAGGCAGATTTCCAGGCCTTGTTCAGATCTGCACAATCGGAGCTTCTGATGCCCTGCCTGGGGATTTATATTTAAAGATATTTGAACATTCTTGGTTTCTGATATATCATCTCAGAGAAAGAAGGGAGGTGGGAAGAAGTGAGGGAAATGAACCTATGCATGAAAAAATAACAGCACACCGACTTTCATCCGTATAAACTCCAAGGAGTCATTGGAGAGGATTGGCATTTCCCGGGAATGAAGGCTCTCCCTGAGCTTATCCAAGTTTCTTCAGTGCACAGGGGCACAGACCACATTCTCTCAAATGCTCCAACTTGCAGGCAGGGCTGCCAGGTTCTCAGGGTCACCCGCCGGAGCATGTTCAGGCCATGAGCAAGCCCTCCCTTCCCATCCCTCACCCCCAACTTCTCCTCCTTGGCTGTACCAACCTTCTTGAAACACAGGAATCAATTCCTTTTCCTGAAGAGCATGAGTCGCCGCAATGATTTCTGGGGACTCAGGTGGAAACCGGCCCTTTACCCCCACCCCCAACCCCAAAAAACAGAAAAGACCTGATAAATTCAGCCTAACTAGGACCAGCAGAAACGTCCCGGGAAAAGAGGGAATCGTCTCTGCTCGTCCGCCCCCAGGAGGCCAGACTTGGGACTTGTCACTTAGAAAAATCTTTGGATCTTCGTTCCTCTAGTAAGGGGAACCTGCCCGGGAAAGTGATCTCTCACCTTTGCCATTTGCTAGAGACTGTCGCGAGTGAGGTGGGAAGGCAGACGCTCCTTCAGTGCGGGCAAGGGACGGGAAAGGGAGAATAGGGTGACAAAGCCCAAACCGCAAAGTCCTTCCAGGTGCGCGGGTTCCTGAAGAGTCGCCCCGCAACCTGGAGTCGGAGGTGGAGGCGGGGATGGGCAGAGGCCAATCCGCTGCCGGCAGGGAGAGGGATGAGTAGGTGGCGACCCAGAGTCTGGGAAAGCCGGGACCAGCGCTGGCGCAGCTCTGCGAGCGCCTGGGTTCCGCACTCCGGACGCGGACAAGAGTGGTCCACCACCGGGACCCACCGACCAGCTAACCCTGGCCCTTTCCCTCGGTGATCTCACCCTCCGCGTGGGAGCTGCAGGCCACAGTTCCACCGGAAATCCGGACTCTGATCCCTGTTTCCGACTCCCGTGATCTGCAGAGTCCCCCTTGGCTCTCTCAGTCTGACACTTCCAGTCCCAGGGAGCGCACCTGGGATAAGCCGGGGGAACTAAGCCCAAGAGAAGGACAAAGCCACCCACAGACCGGAGGTAGGGACGTGTGGGAGAGTTTAGTCTGCTAGAACCAGGAGCCTGGGGCTAGGGGTTCGGACAAATCATCCCGAAGCGAGCCTGCAAGCTCTCTCGGGTTTCCCCCGGGGGCGTCCCAGATAATAATAGATGCCATTTGTCGAAGACTTTACCGGTATAGATTCACTGAATTTCCACCACAGACCAAGAAGACAGATAAGTTCACTCCCATTTTATAGGTGGGGAAACTGAGGACCGATGAGGAAAGTTTTTTAAAAAGTGTCCACGGCCACACAGCTAGTACAGTTGTCAAACCACAATTCTCCAGGGCCTGCGCCTTAACCTGGAAGCCAAACCATCCGCCCAACGGCAGCGTGAGTCTCCTACCCCAGAACGCTCACGGATCCCTTGGCTCTCCTGTCCCTGGGTCTGGGTTCCGAATTCTAAAGGAAAGAAGAGAGCGCGCACGCCGCCTCCGAGAGACAGAGGAGGGAAAGAGCGCGCGGGAGGGTTCCGAAAAGTCCTAACGAGTGCTGGAACTGAAGGCGCACCCACGCGTCAGTCACCAAGCGCTTCTCTCCCAGCCCTCTCGGGGTAGGGCACACCAGGGGCATCCAGCTCCAGCCCGTGTCTGTTACATTTACTTGGCCTCAGTCGTTTGTCCCAGTCCCAGCTGAGGCCTTAGAGCTCACGCAAGCTTGCCTGAAAGACGCTAAACACAGAAATTTGGGGGGACGTCGGTAACGTACATCAGAGGACGGAAATCTAGACACCTGCGAATGTGCTTTAGTTAGGGAGAAGATTCTCCCTGGAAGTGACCCTAGGAGGCTAAAAGCTCAAGTTGTTTTGAGACCGGAGAATACAGTTGGGGACACTGCCAGAAATTCTCTCATAGATCCAAAGCTGCCCCAGAGCGCGGCTGTAACTCACCCTTCGGCACTTGTCCATAGTCCCCTTGTCTGGGACACTGGAATCCCGCTTCCTCAATAGAAGTTACTTCGAAGGTGGGAGAAGGGAGCTTTCCAACAGTTTGGAAATTAGCATCCCCTAAGTAGCACAAACTCTGGTAAAAGAAACTTAGGCCTGCGGAGATTTAGAGAGAAACAGAGGAATAGGCCTCTTTACTTCGGAGAAAGTTGGAAAAGAGAGGGAGAGTTTAGAAAGAGTGTTAGAGGTGCCCGGGTGATAAAAAGTTTGCGCTCATATTTCCTTTGAGGCACAACTCCCTGGATATTTGCCAAGCCCGAGCGCTGTACGATCTTTGCCATCTTTGAGAGATGCTTATGATGCGAGTGTGTAAGTAGGTTTCCATGAACGAAGGGTGTGTATATTTTGTGGTACTCTGCAGTCCGTGTGTGTGCTGGGACGTGAGAGCGTGCGTGCGCTTGTGCTTGAGGAGACAGAGGTGCAAGAGCACACAATTATGTGGATAGTGTGTGCGGGTGTCGCGTGTCTAGCTTATGTAAGTGTAGTGTGTACGTGCAGAAGTACTGCCTGTTGTGCAAGAGCATCATACACATGTGTAGAACCTGAACTCACACGTGATTCGTGTACACACTTGCGTGTGTGAAACCTAGCAAAGAACTCCAAAAAACCTAAGCCCAGCCAGAAGAAAGTAGCAGGCTGGATGCCTACTGACGGGCCAAGGGCAGGCTGGTCCCTTGGCTTCGCTGGTGGCAGGGAACCTCCTGCGGAGCGCGGGACACTCTCAAGAGTCCGCAAGTTAGCGCCAGCTCAGTTCTTGGCAGGCGAGGTCTGTCCCCGCTACCCGCCAGCATATTAGGAGGACTGAGATCGCAACAGTCCCTGCTGGACAGTTCCGAGCTCCTGATCGTTCCTTGCAGACAGTTTCTGGTTATTGATGCGGTGTGTGCTAAAAGAAACTGCTTTCGGATTATTTGCTTATGTCTTTATTCTCTTTATCACTGTTATTATTTGGTGCCCGCCGTGAAAACGGTGCCAAACCTACCAGGGTCCCTGCCTCACCTCGGTGCGCAACTCCGAGCGCTTGCGAGATCTGCGAACGCCAGAATCATCTCTTATGATGGAGCCACAGCGCCACCTCGCGTCTCCCAGCGTCCCTCCTGTCACCGCCGCGAAGGTTGGGACCTTTCTACCGCAGGTTTTCCATTCACTTTATTTCTCTTTCACTAGATGTTCCCCTTCACCCAAACCTCAAATGCCAGCAAACACGCCTTGCCGCTGCCCCTTTGTGCACCACGGAATGCCCTCTTCTCCACCTGACAAGGCACTGCTCTCGCTATGATCACCAGCATCAAAGGGCACCTCTATGGAACCCTTTCAGACCCCACTAGAGCAGTCACTCCTGTCTCTTCCCTGGTCCCTAATATTTATATTACATTGGGCAGTACTGTTGAAATGTTGTTTAATAAAGGAAATATTGTTTCCTCAACCATGACTATTGTGGTCTATCCAACAGCAATAAAATCTAGTATTTCTTTAATGAATATTATGGAGCATCTTAGGCAATGTACTGCATCAAGCACCCTACTTCAATGTTATTTCCCACTTTGCAGATGAAGAAACTGAAGCTAGAGAAAATAAGTGCCCATCCAAGGTCACGTTGCAGAACTGACCCCAAGCCTACCTGTCTGATACTAGAACCCGCTTTTCTTAACTCTGTGTCTTACAGATTCATTCAGCTCTTTAGTCACAGATTTTATGGCAGGACAAGGCTCACTCATAAGTTTATGAACAAATGTACCATTGCTGTATAAATTCGCTCTTCTTCTAGAGTTGGGCTGGGAAAAGCATTGTAATTTTCAGACACTGTGATTGAAATGTCTCCACGATGTGTAATTCCCCCCAAATATTCCACTCCTAATTAGCTAAGTGACTTTAGTTAAATTACTTTGTCCTCAATTTCTTTATCTGTAAAAATAGGTTTACTGTAAGGTTAGAGGAGGGAAAAAATTGAAGTGCTTGATTTAGTACTCCTTGAATCAGTACTCAATCATTATAACTCAAAATATAATTTTGCTAACTTAAAAACTACAATAAAACAAAAGCAAAATTAACCCTCATCACAGAGAATTCACTGTACCTTTGACTGTCTTTATTTTCATCTTGAACTTGTCTTACGTGATAAAATATTTTCACTCTGGTGGTTGGGGTGTTAATGTTAACTCTGCTTTGTGATTGAAGTTTTAGGTGCAGGGAGAAAAATAAAATTACACAGTCAATCAGAAGATTTTGCTTCTCCCCCTTTCCTCCTGCTTTGTGGACTTTTGCTACAAGAAGGATTTAAAGAAAGACTATAAATGTGTTTGTTATTCTGGAAAGTACAAAAATCTATTTTTTTTAAAGTTAGGGGAGATTCTGAGTTAGTTTGAGTTTTTCCCCCACTTGAAAAACTTTGTTATTACTAGTACATTAAAAGTTTAAAAATATGTGTCTAAGCAAATGATTGTACCCAAAGAGAAGAAACAAATGAGGTTTGTTTAAACATATCCCAGGCCTTCAGACATTTCCCCCAAAAGGCTAAGTTTTAAAAGTTTAGGGTCTCTTTCTAGAATGACCCATTAATTTCTCCTATTAGCAATTTAAGTGAAAATGAACTTTTCTGCCTAATCAGGCTATAACTTTCCTACTTTCAAATTACTACTTTCCTTCTTTCCAAATGACTATTGACTAGTATAGTCATGTCATAAACACACCATTTCTCCTCAGAGAAATGAGGCCAATAAAATCCACAAAAGGTATAAATGTGCCTTCCCATTTAGCTGGCTCATAATCCATTTCTAGAAACTTCACCCCAGCCCCAATTTAGTTCTGTTCATTTGTACCTGCTTCCCATTTTAGGCTCTGCTCTTGTATGAACATGAAATAGATTTGGGAAACTACCTGCAAAAACTTATGTGTTCAGAGATCCTACCACATAGCCGACACAATTTTGTTATTCTTGATTGAGGATTTGATTCGTATTGATGGTGTGAGACACTGGTTTCTTGATAATTTGGAGTTTTGTTCCTTTCTTTCTTTCTTTCTTTTTTTTTTTTTTTTTATTCCTATTACAGTAGTCAATAGGACCATTCACCAAAACTTGGCATTTTCTTCTTTCAAGTGCATAGTAAAATTGAAGTATTCTGTCCTCTCTGCATTTAGATATGAACCTGAGATCTGATTTGGCAAATGAGAAATCAGCACTGATAAAGTTATAAGAGTGATGAAGAGCTAATGTGCAATTCACCAAATCCCCTTTCCTGAGTTGTAGGAGCTGATGACCCCAAAATGGAGTTTCCCCTAGTCTGCCACTTCTTGCAAAGATGGTTTAGAGTGGAGACCTCTCCTACCCTTGGGTATTTAGCATGCTTGGGAAGCCAATCTTTGTTAGCGTGTTACTTAGGGATCTTTACCAGAGTCACCTAGTCTTTCCTGACTAATATATGTAGAGAGGTCACTTATCTTTACTTTTCCTTTTGTGGACAATCAGAAAATTCTCCTGGAGTGAAACATGGATCTCTGCATCTAATTAAGTAGAATAATCAGCCAATGAACTTGTTCAACTAGAAATCTAAATCTATTTTCTTAGTAAATTCATACATGTCTGGGGTTCAAAACATGGTTTAGAAAAATATGACATGAGGAAAACTGAATTTTAGAAAGTGATTACAAAGAAAATCTCAAAACTCTTGCTAGATCTCCACAAGAATTTTTGTGGGCTGTATGCCCACTAATAGATACATCAGGATATTCCACAGGGCCTAGTTGGAAAACACATTGTTAGCCATTGTATGAGGAAATGAAGAAACTTTTCTTTCCATCATGTTCATGTGTATAATTTCAGACTGGGAAAAGGAAAAATACTCCTGGCAATCAATACATCTTTGTGGAATATTACCCAGGATGAAGTTTGTTTCCTCATCTGGTGTCATGGAGGCATAAACATGCCATCCCCTCCTCAACTCACCTCCCCCTCCCCAAATTTGTATGTTGAAACCCTAATCCAAAGATATCTCCCAAAGGTAACTAAGAAATAATTAGGTTTTAAGTGACTTAAGCCATGAGAACAGATCCCTCTAGTGGGATTAGTGACCTTAAAAGAAGAGGAAGGGACTAGAAGCCTCTTTCCCTCTTTCAAGTTCTCTCTCTGCCTTGTGAGAACACAGCAAGAAGGAAGCCATCTTGCAAGCCAGGAAGGGGGCCCTAACCAGAATCTGACTATGTTGGGTCCATGATCTCAGACTTCCCAACTTCTGGAACTGAGAAATAGCCTGTTGTTGAAGTCGCCTGGTCTGTGGTGTGTTGTAAGAGCAGCCTGAGTTCTAACACTTGTAGGAAAGGAAAGTAATTAGAATTAGTAACTCAGGATACCATTCAGTTCTTCTCAGCTGGAATTCTGAGGTACTGGGGTGACAACAGTTTCAGAAAGCTGTTGCTTTGGTATAATCTCCCCGTGTTTCCACCCCCAGCACTATTTTGTGAAATGTTCTTTCATTTATTTTTTTCAGACTGATTCCAGCTCAACTTACCTCTTAGGCAATATGGTACTTCTTTCCTTCAACCTCAATTTTTTTTTTAAATGTGAAACTCTGCTAGAAAATTGAGCCAGATAGATTTGGGGCCATATATAATGCATTGTCATTTTCTAGCCAAGAGGAGAAATTTGCTTCTATATTGATGAACTATTCTCTTTGAGTTTCATATCTCATCACCTAAGGAAATTTCCTGTGAATTTTCAGGAAACTTTTGTGAGAAAATATTGACTGTGTGACAAACACCGTTGGGTGAAATCATTGCTATCTGTTTTTTATCCTGGGTGTGGTGTGACTGATTGCCAAGAATAATACTACTTCTTTCATTTGGATAATAATGTAAAATTGGCAGAGGGGTTTCACATGATGTATTGCCTGGACTCCTCTCCACAAACCATGCAGCTGACATTCTCCATTTCACGGGAGAGGAAGGGAAGCTGAGCTGTGCCTATACCACTTGGCTGGTAAGCAGCACAGTTTGGCTATCACCCCAGAGCACTGGCTGCCTGTGAAGAAATTCATCGGCCACTCTGGCAGGGTACAGAAGTGTCAAACAATGCCATGGACATCCCGTACGGAAAGATGCTTTCTGTTGCAGGTGTTATTGCCAATAACACTTGTCTTCTCTCTCCTGAGCATCAGAGAAAATAGTATGCTTCTACCTCAGCGTTTGCTCTGGTAATCCCTGTTCCTCCATCCAGAGCATGTACTTGAAGGAGAGGACCCCCTGAATACTCCTTCCACTTGACTCGAGGTTTTTCTGAAGGTGAATGCCTGAGTTCGGTTTCCACTGTGATGAACAGGTACTTTACCAAAATGCAGTGAATTTAATGTAAACAAGTGGTTTCAGCCACTAAGAATTTGGGCCTGCTTGTTCTTGAAGCTTAAATTAGCCTATCTTGCTTGGTAGGGTCTCTTGATTCAAGTTTAAGTCTTTTTAAAACTATCTCTCTGGGGTGAATCTTAAACTTGATCATACAGATAAATATCTTTGAAAGAGAAAATAGTCTCCTAGACCACTTATGGTTCTATTTAAACTAATTTTGCAATATTACTTAAATAGGCCCAAGCATAAGAGTAGAAACGAATTCTTCACACTTGTACTTATTGAGCAACTGTGAAACCAGATTCCAAACTAAATGAAAAGAAAAATACCATGTTACCAAAGGTTTATAAATAAACAGTTACAAAATATACTGGAATCCACATTACTTCGTGGAAACTACATTGCTCTCCAAGTATCAACATGGTTCTGATTTGTGTCAAGCAGGTTCTGTGGAGTAGGGCGTGCCTCTTTAATGTACCCTCTGTAACAGCTCAATTTTTCTACCACTTTTTCTTTCAACTACCACCAAACATTCCTTAATTCATATTGTGTAAGAAAATCTTAAAGGAATCATTTCAGCACCAAAGCTACATCTGTCCCTTTCTTACCAGACCTTTATCACTGTTGATGCCAATAAACACATTCTGAAACTTGAGCTCAGAAATTTTGTGTCAGTTTTCAGATTTAAGGCTACCTGTGCTTAGCTTTTTAAGTTTATCATTGAAATGAAAACCCTAAACTTTGAAATTCTTATTAAAACCTAGGAACATTCTACTTTCAAAACACATTTCAGCTACCCATGAAGTGTATACTTGCAAACTGGTTAAAAAGACAAAAGTGTTGCCTATTTTACCACAATTTAAAAAAATTTTTTTTTGGAAAGAACACATGGGTGTCCTGATCTCCCTATTATTTTGATGCTGTGTGACCTTGAGGCAAGTTGCTTAACCTCTCTGACCTTTGGGTATTCATTTGCAAAGGATACCATTCTTATGTTAAAGCAGATAGAGTGAAATGAAGAGTCTAATGCAGGATCATTTTGTTATGCATTTTCCTCCCTGGCCATAGCCCAACTAATGCCCAGTTTCCCTTAATGAAAGACAATTCCAGATGTAGTCCATAAATCCTCCCACAAGGCCTTCAATCTGTTCCTTCCCACTCTATGGACTTAATCAGAGAAACTGGCACAGGATTCCAGGGCTCCAGTGCACAAGGGAACACATTGTCTTTGTAGAGGTCTAGAGAGTAAATATTTCAGGTTTCTTGGGCAATATATAGTGTGTTTCTGATATAATACCCAAGCACCTATATGGCTTTCTGTAAGTATGAGTCTTCCCCTTCTTCTCTCCCTTCAAAGATAGGGATTGTGGATAATTTGTTTATTGAGCTTTTCCAGTTCACATTGGTGAAATGAATAAAAACACCATCAGATAAAAAGTCCCGTCTGTGGGGAAATTAATGTATGCAACGTGTACTGCAGTTTAGGTTGACATGTCCCCTCCCTCTGCTCATTCTTAAACACATATGCGGGAGACTGTTTTCTTAAGTGAGGTGAAGAGAGCTTGGTTAGCTGGTCCAGGTGCTGTGTACAGGTTACCCACAGTGACAGCAACCTTGGAGCCCACTGTAAAACCAGCTCCTGGGTCTTTTCTCTGAGTGTGCCACAGTAACACAACGTTGTCTCCTACCACCTCGATACGACCACTATTGTGGGTTGGTATTTTCATCCCTTATTTATAGTTCAGGAGCCTGAGACCCAGAGGGGTTAGAGTTTTCCAAAATCATCTTCTGGAATCCAGGTTTCCTGAGTCCTAACATCATGCTGCCCAGGGTTGGGTTCTGAGGCCTCAAAGATCTTACTCACCTTCCCTATTTGAAATGTGTTTGTTGGGAGAACAATTGACCTCAGAATGAGTAATTTGTCACTAGTCTGAGTAAGTTTCACTGAGTTTCAAATTTTCCCATTACAAAAGGAAAATGAGAAAAAAATATGTCCTAGATACCACAGAGAAAAATGCTTCATTGTCTTAATTGCCTTTCTATTTCAATCAAGGAAGGCATTTAATTATTTCTGAACTACATTCTAAACTCTCTCTCAAGAATATCACTCTCCCCAGGTGAGTTAGCCCAGACTGTGCAAAACATTTTCTCAAATCTGAATAATAATCCCCAAGATTGGCTGAGCACTTCTTACATGCCAGCAACTATTCCGAATCCTTTCCATTGATGACTTCATTTCCTCCTCACAGCAAGTCTGTCAAGTGGATGCAATCACTGTGCCCCTTTACAGAAGAGGAAAGCAAGGCACAGGGGTGAGGTCTTTGCCTCACAGGCAGGAGCAGCATTCGATCCAGGACCACCTTTGAGGTCACACTGCTGTCTTTACTCATAGGCAGCCTCTGGACAGAGAGACCTGGTGTCCCCTTTGAGATGCCCATTCCTGAACGTGTGCACAAAAGTCATTTGTAAGAGCCATCCAGGAGGACAAGACGCAGCTGCTGAAGGGTCACCCAGGGTCTTGGGAAATAGAGTCAGGTGCAATTTGTCCTCTTAAACAACCTCAGGAAAGAAGTCCTTGCTGCTGAGCACCACTGCTCTGGCCCTAGAAAGGTTCACATGACACTCACTCTACTCTGTTCTGACTTAATCATGGCTGTGAAACCACCCAGAGAAGAAATAGCATTCTCACGATCTGTAGCTCGTAGCCATCATTCTTACCTCACTTGATCGATCTACAGATTGAAGAACAGTCAACTCCATATTTCTATAGTAGGATCCCCTGTCTGTGGAAGGTGCTTACCAAGAGGCCCCTGGATGCCTGAAACCACAGACAGTACTGAACCCCATACTTACTCTATTATATTAAAATCAAATTTATTAATTGGGTATAGTAGAGACTAACAACAGTAACTAACATTACATTAGAACAATTATAACATTACACAGTAATGAAATAACCAAGGTGGCTACTGAGTGACTAATGGGAGAGTGGCATATACAACATGGATACCCTGGGCAAAGGGATGGGTCACATTCAGGGAAGGAAAGGATAGGATGGTGTGATTGTTCATCATGCTACCCGGAAGTGTACAATTTAATGCTTGCACATTGTTTATTTCTGGAATTTTCCACATAACATTTTCAGATTGGGTGACCACAGGTAACTGAAAGCTAGGAAAGTGATACCGCAGATAAGGAGTTAATAAGATAAAGTTGAATGACATGAACACATATGCTGTGTAAGTAGTAAAAATGTTTTCTTGTATGATGTACCAGCATATTCGAAAAGCACCTATTATCTGTCATACAGAATAAAGGCTAGATTTTGAAATATGAAGGCCATATCAGTAGGGAGTTGATGCTTCAAATTGTTCAGCAGGATATTCAACTTTATAACAGGTTAATTTTAGAGTATCATATATTCAGAAAGATTTTGTAATTTGGGTTTGATCGTCATGGTACTCTTAGTTTTAACAGCATAATTATGCCTAAATATTTCAATGGAAACATTCTACTTCATTAATTTTGCAAAAGGGCATGTTTGAGAAACACTGATATTTTTAAAATAAAAAATAAAATTTAAAAATATATATAGCCTCCACTCCTAATAAGCCCGAGCAAGATCAGTCACAAGACTGATCACTTGTTTAAATTAATCTATCACCAGTAAATATGTTAATATTTGAGAAACTGCATGAACTCAGCTTCTTTTCTCTTTTTTTCTTTCATTTTTGGTGCTGGGTGCTAGAAGCCACTTCATGGCTGAGCGTATGCTCTACCACTGAGCTGTACCCCCAACCCCAAGCTCAGCTTCCTATACAAAGATTTGTGGACATCAGACAGCTTTGGGATATCTAGGCACTTGTTGTTTAAGAAAGATTCAGACCATATTCTTAACCAAAATTAGGTAATAAATTTAAGCAAAATTAACTTTTCACTTTCCTTTGTGCTAGTTCAAAGCCACATGCACAGTACTCTGCAAGCACCTAAATTCCACTGTCTTCTGGGGTTACCATGCCAACTTGGATACATTCAAGGATGTGGGAGACGGAAACCAACCACAGAGTTCCCGAGTTCCAGTCCTGGCAGCTACAGCATTCAGATAAACCCCCAGTTCACCTCCCAAGACACACACACACACACACACACACACACACACACACACACAGGCTAAGGTAATTTCTAATGTTCCTATAAGTACTGAAGAGCTAAAACAGCAGTGAGGGGGTTCCCAGGCCAATTTAGGGGGAAAGACCTGTAATCAAAGAAATGGCTGTAATATTGACACTTGAATACTTAAGCCAGAAAGCATCTCTGCTCATAGTACACTTTGGCCTCCACTCTGAGGTTACCTGCCAGGAGACCGCAAAGATCAGGGCTCTAAACTGTCCAAGGTGGAAAATTTTTAAGAGATTTTCTCACATAAGCTGGAATATCAAAGAGCTACATTTTCAACATCGAGGACAGCATAGGTCTAAAATATCCCCCTTCCCCCAACTGCAGGGGGCTTCTGACCCTTCACAGGCTGGCCCTGTGGTGAGTGAGTTGCCAAGGAATCTCTAACAAAAATGACCGTAGGTGGAACTCAACTGGTCTGCACCCAGGTACCCGACAGAAGCAAGCCCAAAACTTCCCAGGGGCAGGGCGTATCTATCCCTACAAGTCATTTTACCAGGACAAAGAAAGCAAGCAGTCCAAGATTAGCAACAACACGAGGGAACACGACATAATGAGAACCAGCAGAATTAACAGGACACAGAAACATCTCCAATAGGGAAAATACCTTACCAGCAGTTACCATGTTTAAAGAAATAAATGACAGACTTGGTAATATCTGCAGGAAAGAGAAAAACTATAGAATTTGTTACAGCAGATTTGAAAAAGAAACAAATAGAGCTTTTATAAATAAAGACTAAAATAATGCTAAAAACTCAGCAAACGTGTTCAATAGCAGAAGGGAGAAAAAACATATAAGGAAGAGTTAATGAACTGAAATGTAAATTAGAAGAAGCTATCCAGGATGAACATGGAGAAAGAAGAAAGAAAGAAAAAGAGAGAGAGAGAAAGAGAGAGAGAGAGAGGAAGGAAGGAAGGAGGGAGGGAGGGAGGGAGGGCGAGCTAGACGCAAGGAGGTTACAATGAGAAATCTCACATACATTTAACTGATTCCTTAGAATAGGAAAGAAGGGATGAGGTGAAGGAAATGTTTAAAGAAAATATAACTGAGAATTTTTCAGAACTATAGAAACACATTAATCTACAGATCAAAGCAATCCAGGGATCCTAAGCAAAAAAAAAACAAACAAATAAAAAACCTCGGTGATAGAGCACTTGCTTAGCACACACAAGGGCCTGAGTTTGATCCCCAGCGCCACAAATAAATAAGTATAAATTTGCAAGTAGATGCATGAAAGTAAAATTGTAGAAAAACAAAAGCAAGGAGAAAAATTTTTTAAGCAGCCAAAAGGGGGGGAAAAAAGATCCATTGAAGATTGGAAGTGAGACTGACTTTAAGTAAACAACTACTGGTTTTCTCAACAACAATAATGAAACATAGAAGACAGCGGAATGGTATCTTTGATGTACAAAAGAAAACAATTGCCAGCACAAATTCCTGCACCCAGGGAAAGACAAGCTAACCCTAAGAGAATACCTCACCAGCAGATTCTCACTGCAGGAATCTGTTGCTGTGCTTCAAGAAGAAAGACAAGGGTGACAGACAGATCTGAGATGTCAGAAGTTTGTGGAAGGAAGGAAATGGGGAGGGGTAGTAAGGAACTACAGACTACAAAATAGCAACGAGAATTTCTAGAGGGGAAGAGGATTGATTAAAGTACCAAATAAAGAAAGCATGTGAGTTCAAAGAGGGGAAGTAGAGAAGAGAGAAAATTCTCGTTTGTGGTTTTCTTGGACTCCTTGATTTTTTATAAGAGGGTAAAGTTCTGAGGACTTGGGCAAATTAGTTCATGGAGTTTGGAATTTCTAAGGTGTGTTGGTTTCCTGGGGCTGCCCTAACAGCGTACCAGGAACTGGGGGGTTGACACAAGAGAAGTGCCTTCTCTCACAGTTCTGGAGGCTAGGAGTCCAAAATCAAGGTGTTAGCAACCTGGGCAGGTTCTGGGAAAGAAACCTTCCAGCTCTTTCTAGTCTCTGGAAGCCCCAGGCCTTCCTTAGATTCACCCCACTCTGCCTCTGTCTTCACAGGGTCATTGTCCTCCTGCCTGTCTCTGTCCCTCTTCTTATGAGGACACCTGTCACATTGGATTAGGTCCCACCTTAATGACCTTACCTTGATTTAATGCAGCTGCAAGATCCTATTTCTAAATCCAGTTACAGGCTAGGACTTTTTCACATACCTTTTCTGGGGGGAACACAGTTCAACTTATAACACATGCTAACAACTAAAATCATAGATCTGGAGTGTTTTATTCCCAAACTAGTAAAGGAAATTAATTGAATATTTATAAATGTTGGAGATTAAAAATAATATTGGCACCAAAATCTGACAAGAACAGTATAAGGAAGAAATATTACAAGTTAGTCTCACTCACGAACACAGATTTTAGTAACTCTAAACATCATTTGAACAAGCTGAATTCTCAATATACAAAAAAGACAATGCCATGAACAAGTTGAGATTATCCTTTGATTTTAAGGTTGAGGTAACATAATGAAAATCAAGTAATATAATTTACTGAAGTGATAGATTAAAAGGGAAAAATTATATTATCATGTATCACCATTTACAAACTCCAACAGGTTTTTCATACACACATATAGAATCTCCAATTCTATTCTAATCTCTTTGAATAGCCAAACATGCATAAAAAGGTGCTCATTCTCCCTAGGATTTAGGCATAGACAAAACAAAACCAGAATAAGATCCTACAGTACTTACTCAACAGGCAAAAGCTTAAAGATCTGATAAGACCAAGTATTGCCTAATACAAATGGGAACTCTTTTTTTTAAATTTTTTCTAATTAGTTATACATGACAGCAGAATGCATTTTGACACGTCGTACACAAATGGAACACAACTCCTCCCTCCTGCTGTAAACCATGCAGAGTCACCCTGGTTGCACAAACATACATGTATATAGGGTAATAATGTCTGTCTCATTCCACCATCCTTCCCACACCCATACCCCCTCCCCTCCTTTCACTCCCTTCTGCCCATTCCAAAGTTCCTCCATTCTTCCCTACACCACCCCTCATTATGGATCAGCATCCATTTATCAGAGAAAACATTCGGCCTTTGGTTTTGGGGGATTATATTATTTCACTTAGCATGATATTCTCCAGCTTCATCCATTTACCTGCAAATGCCATCATTTCATTCTTCTTTAAGGTTGAGTAATACTCCATTGTGTACATATACCACATTTTTTATCCATTCATCAGTTGAAGGGCACCTAGGTTGGTTCCATAGTTCGGCTATTGTGAATTGAGCTGCTATAAACATTGATGTGATTGCGTCACTGTAGTATGCTGATTTTAAGTCCTTTGGGTGTAAACCAAGGAGTGGGATAGCTGGGTTAAATGGTGGTTCCATTCCAAGTTTTCTGAGGAATCTCCATACAGCTGTCCAGAGTGGTTACACCAATCTGCAGTCCCACCAGCAATGTATGAGCGTACCTTTTCCCCCACATCATTGCCAACACTTATTATTGCTTGTATTCTTGATAATTGCCATTCTGACTGGAGTGAGATAAAACTTAGAGTCGTACAGATAGGAACTATCTCATACTGTTAATAAGTACAACCACTTTGGAAAGCCCCTGACATTATCTACAAAAAATTTCACCCTTTAATCCCAGAATTCCACTCCTAGGTATATACTCTATAGAAATGCACATTTACCACCTAACGATACAGCGATAAATCCTACTTAGTCATAGTGAAGTTTCCCATTATTGTTCAATTCAGCTTTGTAATATTCATTTAGAATTCTTATATCTATGTTCAGGAAGAAAAGTGGTCTGCAGCTTTCTTGTCCAGGGAGGTCTTTGCCTGACTTTAAAGCAGGATAACCAATGTTTCACAGAACAAGTGCAGAGGGGTGGTTTCTGCTGTGGTGAATAATGCTCCTATGAACAGTATCCAATTCCTTACTTCTTATAGGTCTATCCACTCTTCCTAATTCTTCTGCAGTCAGTTTGGAGAATTGCGTCTTTCTTGGAACATGCATCTAGGTTGTCTAATTTGTGGGCATAGTTTTTCATAACCTTCTCATAAATCCTTTTTGTTTCTTTAGGGCTGGTAGCGATGCCCATTCTTTCATTCCTGATTTTTGATAGTTCGTGTCTTATTTTGTCAGACTTGCTAACTACCTGTCAGTTTTGTTAATATTTTCAAAGAAACGAATTTTGGTTTTGTTGATTTTTCTCTATAGAAGGAGGAAGATCTATTCCATTCATTTCCTGCTCTAGTATTGATTTTTCCTTTCTTCTTCCACTTACAGTTTCCTCCCAGCCCACATTACTAGGGATTAAGCTGAGGGCGCTCTGCCACTGAGTGACACTTTCAGCACATTGCTTTTGTTTGTTGGTTTGTGACAGGGTCTCACTCCATTTCCCAGGCTGGCTTCAAACTTACAATCCTGCCTCAGCCTCCCAAGGAGCTGGGATTACAGGCATGTGCCACCATGTCCAGTTTATTTATAGTTTCTTACGGAAAAACTTATTGATTGCATACCTTTTTTCTTTTAAAGTAAAAAATACATCCTTCTGTGTGCCTATTTAATGCAACCTATGAATTTTGATATATTGTGTCTTCATTCCCATTCAGTTCAAAATATATTTTAATTTCGCTTTGATTTCTTTTCTGACTCATGGGTTATTTAGAAGAATGTTGTTTCGTTCCCAAATATTTGAGGTTTGTGTGAATTTCTTTGTGGATCCTTAATTTTGTTGTGGTGAGAAAACAAACTTTGTCTGACTTCAATCTTTTAAAATGTATTGGGATTTGTTTTTTTGATTCATTATGTGACCTCTCTTAGAGAATGTTCCATGTGAATTTGAAAAGAATATGTGTTCTTATTGTGTGCATGTACAGATATATAACAACAAATCCTCATTATGTGCAACTATAATGCACCAATAAAAATGTGGGGAAAAAAAGAATTTGTATTCTGTATTCACTGATTTTTTCTTTTTTTTTTTTTTTTTTTTTTTTTTGTCCTCTAAATGGTATTTAAGTCGAATTGATAGTACGGCTTGGCCCATCTATTGTCTTGATTTTCTGTCTAGTTGTATTAATTATTGAGTTTGGGAAATTGAAATCTCCAAATATTATGGCAATTGTCTACTTTTCCTTTTAATATTGTCAGATTTGCTTTATATATTTTAAGGCTCTATTGTTTGGTGCATTTATAGATGTATAATCATTTTATTTCCTTCATGCATTGACCTTATCACTGTGATATGTCCTTTTTGCTTGTTAATATTTTTTGTTTTAAAGATTATTGTGTCTGATGTTAAATGAGCATTTCAACACTCTTACGTTTACTAAGTTACTGTTTACATGGTGTGTCTTTTTCCATTCATTTATTTTAACCTATTTGTGCCTTTGACTCCATTATAGACCTCCTGTAGATAGTGTGCTATTGGCTTTTGTTTTTTCATCCAGCCTGAAAATCCCTGCTTTTCAAGAGGGGTGTTTAGCCCAATCATGTTTAATGTAATAATTGACACTGTTGGATTTACATCTGTTACTTTGCTATATGCTTACTATTCATCCCATGTATTTTCTCTGTTCCTTCTCTATAGCCTCCATTCCGGTTAAACAAATTCCTTTTGTGTGCCACTTTAATCTCTGTTTCTCTTTTATTATGTTTTGTAATAAGGTGCTTTCTTAATGATTGTCCTAGGAATTACAATATGTATTTCAGTCTTGTGCTTACGAATAATATTAATTTAATTCTGATGAAATATGGAAACGTGGCTCCAATATATCTCCTTTATCTTGCTTCTGTAGTGTTTTTTGTTTGTTTGTTTGTTTTGTTCTGTTTTTTGTTTGCTTTGGAAGTGGGGATTAAACCCAGGGATGCTTAACCACTGAGCCACAGCCCCATTCCCATTTTTGTATTTTATTTAGAGACAGGGTATCCATGAGTTGCATAGGGCCTCACTAAATCGCTGAGGCTGGCTTTGAACTCACACAATCCTCTGCCTCAGCCTCCGTAGCTGCTGGGATTACAGGAGTGAACCACTACACCTGGCACTTCGGTGGTATTTTTATTGTCATATATTTTATGTCTCTATGTATTATAAACTGTATAAAATAGTGTTATACATGTGGCTTTACACAAACTTATGCCTTTTAAAGAAATTAAGAGGAAAATGAGAAAATGCATTTCAGGATACTTTCTTGTCTTCTCACATCTGTACCATTCCTGGTCACATCCTTTGTTCTTTTGGATTGGATTTACCAACTGGTGCCACTTTCTTTCAGCCTGACAACTTCCTTGGTATTCTCATGAGGCAGGTTTGGTAGCAGTGAGTACTTCCCACCTTTGGTTATTTGTGGAACATTTTTATTTTGAAGAATATTTTTGCTTGATACAGAATTATAAATTTTGGCATTTTGAACATGGCCTCCAGTCTTTCTAATGAGAAGTCAGTTGTTAATAGTATTTTTGTTTTTCTCTGTTGTTTTTCTTGATTTGTTTTTTAGATTTTTCTGTCTGTATTTAGTTTTCAACAGGTTGATTCTGATGTATCTAAAGAGACTGCCATTACAGTTCTCTAAGGACTGAACATTTACATTTAATACTTTTCTTACCATTTCCAGATCGAGTAATTTTCACTGCTTTATTTTCTTGTTTACTGGTTATTTTTCTGCCATTTCAAAACTGCTGAGCCTTTCTAGTGAAATTTCATTTCAATTATTGTACTTTTCAACTTTAGAATTTCTAATTGTCTTAGTAACTGTTCTCGCTTTATTGAGATTCTGTATGCTGTCATTATTATCATACTTTGCCCTAATTATTTTAAATTGTTTTCTTTAGCCCTTTGAACATATTTAATAATACCTGCTTTAAAATTTTTGGCTCCTAAGTCCAATATCTGGGCATACTCTGAGACAGTCTATTGACTGCTTTATTCCCCTGCGGTTATTTACAAGTCTTGAAACTGTGTTAAATACTGAACAACTAAGTAAAATGGTGACTACTCTGGACTGTGACTTTTTCCCCCATAGGGGTGGTCTTTTATTTGTTTTATTTTGCATTTTGCCTGGACTAAAACTATGAAATCTATCTTTCTCACTGTTTGTGACTATTGCTGATTTTTCTGTTTTGTTTTTTTTTAATGGTTATTTATTTATTTATTTATTGGTAACTGGGGATTGAACCCAGAGGCACTTTAGTACTGCGCCATATCCCTAACCCTTTTTATTTTTTTATTTTGAAACAGGATCATGCTAAGTTGCTGAGGCTGGTCTTGAACTTGTGATCCTCCTGCCTCAGCCTCCCCAGCCACTGGAATCAGAAGTTTGTGCTCTTATGTTTCAGTCTGACTTCTTCAGGATTTCCCCCTCTGTCTGCATAGCTTAGAATTCAAATAGATTGGTCAGACATAATTTTCAAATACCTCAAGCCCAAGAGCCATCTACTCTTTGCTGAGGAATCTATGTGGGGATCATGGAGCACATTCAAAGTACAAGATGTTTTTAAATTGGCCCCAGATTTTATTTTCTGCTGGGCTCTCTTATGGGTCTACTGTGCACATGTGCAGGACCCATGAGGCAGGGAAGCGTGTTGCCTGGGATCCCTCTGGTCTCTGCTGTACTGAGTCCCAGCCTCCAGTCAACCCCAGACATGTGGAGAAGTACTCCAAACCCCGTGGCTCTCCCTCCTGGACTTCCTGGCATCCAGTCAGTCCATTCCTTGAACAAGACAGGACCATAATCTCAGCTGATGGAGCTCTTGGCTCTTCTGGTTCATATGTCACCAAGATTCCCACTTCGACCAGCAATGTTCCAAATCAAGGAGTCTTTTCTGGTGGCAGCAGGAAGTGCTGGTTTTCATGACCTTCCCCACCTGGTTGAGCTCTACAGAACTGGAGGTCAGGGAGGGATGGACACAGTTCATGCAACAATGTCACAGATTCCTGCTGTTCTACCCAGAGTCCAGGAATGGCATCGATTTGTAGCATGCTTTGGGTCAATTTTCAAAATACTAAAATAGTTATTTTTGAGGTTCTGACCAGCTTGATAGTTGCTTTTTGAGGATAGAATTTACCAGTCTTTTTACTCCATGATGCTGAAAGTTGAAAGTCTTAAATCATAATCTGAGTGAAATAATTAAGGTGCAAAAAAGTGCAATTCCATTTTTATCTAGTTTTAAGTAGAGGGAAAACTAAACTGTCTGATTGGGGAATGAATGTATAGATGGCAATCCTATGAAGAAAAGCAAGTCAATGATTGTCACGTAAATGAAGAGAAGAGCTAACTCTAGGGGGGAAAGTGCTGGGGATTGGAAATGGATAAATGCATTGCAAGGGTGGTTCCTGGGCCCAGTACTACCTCATGCCTTGGGAGGTAGTTAACAAATGTTCACTCGAGAACCATTTCTAAACCATACATATGGATTTATGCATGTTTCTGCATACATATTATATATTACAATTAAAATTCTAGAAAGCAAACTATTTGTTAATTTTTAATAAATATTTATTGAGGCTCTCTAGTATATAAGGTGCAATTCTAGGCAATGATTACATAAAATAATGAAAAAACAGAGAAGGTTCCTGTTCTCGTGGAACTTATAGTTTAGTGGAGACAGAGACAAAAGTACAACCCCTCCAAAAAGAATGATAATTTTATTTTAGTTTTATTTTTTTAGTTGCTGATGGACGTTTATTTATTTACATGCTGTGCTGAGAATCAAACCCACTACCTCACACCTGCTAGGCAAGTGCTCTACCAGTGAACTACGACCCCAGCCCAGAAAGGTAATTTTATTTTATTTTTTAAAATTCTACTTATTTATTTTCATTAACTTTTTCGACAGGGATAAATATTCTTTTTTAAAAAATTCTTTTCATATACGTATATAGGGTTATAATGTCTGTCTCACAATCTACTAACCTTTCCCTCCCCACCCACCCCACCCTTCCCCTCACTCCGCTCCATGCAATCCAAAGTTCTTTCATTCTTCCCTCCCCACCCCACACCATGGATCAGCATCCAATTATCAGAGAAAAATTCAGCCTTTGTTTTTTTGAGATTGGCTTATTTCACATAGCATGATACTCTCCAGTTCTATCCATTTACCTGCAAAGGCCATAATACCATTCTTCTTTAAGGTTGAGTAATATTCCATTGTGTCATATGGACCACATTCTCTTGATCATTCATCTAGGTTGGTTCCATAGCTATTGTGAATTGAGCAGCTATAAACATTGATGTGGCTGCGTCACTGTAGTAAACCGATTTAATGTCCTTTGGGTATAAACCAAGGAGTGGGCTAGCTGGGTCAAATGGTGGTTCCATTCCAAGTCAGAGAGGTAATTTCAGATGGTATTAAAGAGTATGAAAAACAGGTGAGTGGCTAGTGGGAGTCCTTGGGGGTCAGGGTGCTGAACTAGATTTGTCAGAGTTGGTGTCTGAGGAGATTTAGCTGAGAAGAAAAGCGTGAGAAGTCAGTCTTGTAAAGATTTGGGCAAGTGTATCTGGGGAAGAGAAAATAGCAAGTTCAGAGCCTGAAAACACCTGGAGGAGAGAGTGACTTGCTAGAGAGCTGCAAGCTGACCTCAAACCCCTGCAGAAATCGCTTTGGGTGAACTGGAGAATGTGGAGCTGGGATGAGCAGAGGAAAACCAGGGAAAGCTGAATTCCTCTCCAGGAAAGACAGCATGTGCAGCCACCAGCATGTGGCAATGGGTCACTCAGGGAGTCAGCACCGGCCATGCTACTGGGAGTGGTCATCGCTCACTTGGTAAGGTCAGTGAACACGGTTTTTGGGGACATTCCCCCGATTTTCTTGGTGGGGAATTACCTGTCGTGTTAGTCATCTTGCCACGACTGTACCAAATACCTGAGATAATGACTTAGAAGGAGAGAAGGTTTCTTTTGACTCACAGTTCGGGAGGTTTCCTTCCGTTTGGGGGTTGGTTGGCCCCATTGCTCTTGGGGCTGTGACAAGGCACCGTGTTATGGCAGGGAGCATGGCGGAAGGTGGGGTGGGGAGGGTGAACGAGACAAAGAGGAAGAGACCAGGGTCCTGCAAATCCCCTTTGAAGGCTCGTCCCCAGTGACTGAAGAGCTCCTGCCGGGCCCTATCTCCTGAAGTTCCAGCTGCCTTCCAGGAGTGCCAGCTGGGGACTGAGCCGTAAACACTGGGGACTTTGGGAGACATTTGAGATCCAAACTGCAGTCGCTCTCCCCTCTGTGACAGCTGTGTCTGTGGCTGCAGGTGCTGATATCCTGACCTAAGAGTGGCCAAGGACCCCGACTCAGGACTCTGACACAGGAAGTAGGAGCAGCTGGGAACACAACACAAAGCTGTTCCCACATTGCCTGTGTCCATGTCGGCCTCTAATGTCTTTGTAGAAGGGGATGGAAGTGGGAATCAGGTTGAGTTTTGCATGAGGGTAGGAAATCTCAACTATCTGTACAAAGAACTGGGGAGGGATGAGGGAGTTTAAAGTTCCCTAAATATCCCCCTGAAATCACCAGTGGGTGACGTTACCAGTTGGCGCCTGTCAGCAAGATCCCCAGAGTCTACATGATTCCTTGACCATCCCATCGGGTCCTTCCAGGTTTACACCAGGAGCCCTCTTCCAACAACTGGTCTTGACTTGCCCTGAGTTAGTGTGTTTCCTCAAACCACAGAGACTTCTGCGACTGGCCACCAGGCACTGGTGAGAGGATAGGGTTTTTAAAGCCTCCGTCAATGCTGTAGTTGTAAGATAAGCACAAATACAATTAGGTCTCTCTCGCAAGGAATTGACAGATACGCATGTGCTGGACAGACAACGCTTGGCTCAATATCTTCAGCAGACAGGTTGGCTCTGGACGCTGGGAAACAGTGGAATGAAGTAAAATGTGCAACCCTAGAGATATGGTTCCAGAAATGGGTTCAAAGTCTTACAGTGATACTCAGAAGACCTGGGAAGGGGCCTCTGCCAACTACACCATCGTCTATTAAGGCTGATGTCAACACATAATAAAATGACAGAGCAAATGATGGGGGACAAGGATCTGTAACATAAAGAAGACGATGGAATTGTAAACACTGATCAGCGTCAGGAACAATGGGGCTCAAGGAAATCTGAATTTTTTTTAGTGTTACTGGTACCCAGGGCCTCACACATGCTGGATAGGCACTCTACCACTGAGCTACGTCCCCAGCCCAAACCTGAAGACATTTCTTAAAACTTTCAAGTAATCCTCTCACCAGAAAATAATCATGCATCATATCTTATTCTCACTGGTATATGTAGTATATCTCATGAAATTTTATATCTGCTCACTGTGGTTTGAATCTCAGCATAATTATGATTGATGAAAACTGGAAAAAAAAATAGGGATTCTTATTTCAATGTGGGGGATGGAGATGTGCAGGTTGAGATTGTTCTACACAGCATTTGATGTAGAAAATATGCCGATGGATTCGTCAGCAAACTTTTAATGAAAATTTCTTCTGAAAAAAAAAAAAAAAAAACTCTAGACAGTTTTTGCAGAGTTAACAGTGTTTCCTGATAGAATAAATGTATTCTGCTTTGTTGAACAGTGAAAATATCCTCTCTGCTCTTGAGCTTCTAATGGCAAATTAGATCCACTTTGCCAAGCAAAAGAAATTATGAAAAAATAACTTCTATAATACGGGAAAGCATTGGTGTATCGATCTTTATGAATTTCCTGATTTCTTTACCTTGCAATCATTTTCTTTAATGGCAACATGAACATTAAAAAAACAAAGCATATTTGATGGAAATTCATTGTCTTCCCCTTTTTAAATTATTTAGCAACCTTGGGTAGTTAAGAAATTGTGCTTCGATAAAATCCCCTATGCTAATCGTGGCCAGAAAATTAGTAATGATAACAGATTATACAAAGTGGGAAAGGGCTAAGTTAACATTAGGGAGTAAAGAATGCAATTAGGTGGCTCAGACTTGCACGTCTATACTCCCAATCTCTATGAAGAATGAAGAAGAAAGCTTTGTGCCAAAATTGAAGGAGACCAGCTTTCTGATTGTATCCTAGGGGATTTGGATAAAGCACAAGCAATTTGAAGAATACCCTCAGGTTGTACTCAGTAGAATTCCTGACCTCTGCCACATTCTATCTATCATAAGCCTTTATCAGGAAGAGATGCCAAATCACAAGCCATTTGGTGGCATATAATTGCTTCAACATTGACAGTGCAGGGGTAGGTATCATCTTCCTCGTTAAAAGGGGAATGAGCATTTTTAAAGGGAGGAAGACTAAATGTAAAAGCGAATTTAAATAAACAGTAAAGGAAAGTTAAACCAACACAAAACTGAAATAGATACCAAATGAAAAGATAAGCTTAAATATTGATCGGAGAATATAATTAATAATGCTTGATTTCTAATCACTTCCTTTCTGAACTATTAGAAATACTGCAGAATAAGAGGAGAGAAAGAAAGAAGGAAGGAAGGCAAAAAGGAAGGAAGAGAAGGGGAGAGGAAGGGATGTGAAAGCTTGGGTCTGGTTTTAGGTCGTATACAAAGCATCATGATTGGATTCGTGGATACAGAACTCAATAATACTGAACTGCACTTAGAGAAAGTTCTCAGTCTCCATTCTTTTGCTTACTTCAAAAAGAAAATCTCAGGGATAGCCTGTCTTCAACTTCTCTTTAATACTTCCAAGCCTCCTTTAAAAATTATGAGAAAAAAAATGAACAGGTCACTGGCCTGGACCTTGAGCAGACAATATTATCTAGCTCAAATTTAATTATACTCTCTTGTTTTGATTGTATTCATTTTTGTAGTTACCTTCTATTTATGGCAAGTGAAGTGGTTTCCATTTGTGCTCGGTCTACATTTTTTCTTTATTTACATTTTTGAAAACTGAGTCAACTTAAAGACAAATAGTAGATTAAAAAGTACTGGATTAAAAAAAAAAATAGCCATGAAAAACAGTAGTGGGTCCAATGTGATTGGGCAAGAATCTTGAAAGGAGCACAAAAGTAATTTTAGTTAAGAAAATATCAGCTTAAGAAAACAGATGGTCTGGACAAAAAGAGATGGAAGCAGATAATCCAACCCCCTCACTTTCCACATAGGAAAAGGAAGCCCAGAGACAGGCCAGGGTCATCTAGTCTCAAGGTTTGAAATGGCAAAGACAGGTTAAATCTAAGTCTGCTGCCTTCTCCTCCATTTCTTCGGCCCTTACTTGGTTTTCAGGCTTCTCAGAAGCTATATCTGTTGGAATTGACTCCAAGTGCCCATTCTACCAAAATGAAGAAGCAGGCAGCAAAGGAATTTATAAACTTGGCGACTTACAGGACCGCAGTGACATCTAGTGGTGCTGTTTGAGAATGCAACTCCTCATGTGACCCTTGATTTGATCAAGTTTGGGATGAAAATGGGAACATTTTTGTAGACTATCCTCAGATTGGGTTTGTCTGCTTCCTGGTTATTAGATATAGTTTTAATAGGAATGGCGTGAAAGTGAAGCAGTGTCCTTAGGGCCTCCTATCAAGAGGCACATGATGGTTTGTCATGTCATTGGTAATGTTAACTTCGATTACTTGATTACCAGGGTACCCACCACGTGTATCCAGGTTTATTCCTTGTTCCTGTTGTTTCTTTTTTCTTTTTTTATTGGTACCGGGGATTGAACCCAGGGGTGCTTAGCCACTGAGCCCCATTCCCACCCTGTTTTTATATTTCATTTAGAGAGAGGATCTTGCTAAGTTGCTGAGGCTGGCTTTGAACTCGAGACCCTGCTGCCTCAGCCTCCCAAGCCACTGGATTACAGGCATGTGCCACCATGCCCTGCCTGTTTTCCCCTTTCTAATGGATACAGAATTTGTGGGGCAATATGAGATTATATATATTTTTTTTCCTTTTCAATCTTTCATCTACTAGTTTTAGTATCCATTAATAATTCTTGCCTGAGTCAATTATTATTATAATAGCTGCGAGTTTTCTAATTCTGCCATTTTCTACATTTTTATTAGTTAGCATTTGGATGAAAGAGGAGGGCTCCCTGTTCGTCTGCTTACTTACGCCTGTGCTTATTTATTATTTGGTTTTTTGTTTTGTTTTGTTTTGTTATTTGCGGTGCTGGGGATCGAACCCAGGGCCTTGTGTTTGCAAGGCAAGCACTCTACCAACTGAGCTATCTCCCCAGCCCTTATTTATTATTATAGGCTCATGGATTCTTACATAATCTATGAATCCAAAACTCACAAGTCTATTCAGGTGTGGATCTTACCATAGATAATGTATTAGCTATAGATTATATGTCCATGTATATATTACAGATTATATCTAAATCTTTGTATAATCTATAAACTATTGCTATTGTATTTCTTTACCTTCAAAAATATGTCATGAAAATCAAAAAAGGCTGAGGAATTGTTCTAGATCAAGGAGATCAAAGAGATATGACAACTCTCTGTGATACCGAATCCTGGATTCAAGTCTGTACAGGATCTTAGGTGAGGCATCCACGTGCTGCAGCTAAAGAAGTATCTTTATGTTGGGTGTGGTGGCACTTGCCTTTAATCCCACTGACTTGGGAGGCTGAGCAGGAGGATTATAAATTAGAGGCCAGCCTCAGCAACTTAGACCCTGTCTCAAAATAAAAAGTAAAAAGAGCTAGGGATGTTTCTCAGTGGTAAATTATCCTTGGGTTTAATCCCAGAACTGCAAAGGAAAAAGAAAGAAAACCAAAGAAAGAGGCAGGGGGAAGAAAGAATCTTTATTTCAGGAAATGTTGAAATAGTTCAGGGTAAAGGGCCATTATGTTTGCTGCTTAATTTTTTTCTTTTTCTTTTTTTTTTGGTCGAGGGATGGGTACTAGGGATTGGACTCAGGGGCACTTGACCACTGAGCCACATCCCCAGCCCTATTTTGTATTTTATTTAAAGATAGGGTCTCAGTGAGTTGCTTAGCTCCTGACTTTTGTGAAGGCTGGCTTTGAACTTGCAATCCTACTGCCTCTGCCTCCCGAGTCATTGGGATAACAGGAGTGTGCCACGGTACCTAGCTCTGCTGCTTATTTCTAAGTGGTTTAAAACTGTGTGTGTGTGTGCGTGTGTGGAGAGGAGGTACACGTGGCAAACTGTTAACAATGGCTGAATATGTGCAGGGTGCACACAGGCTTAGCAACTTTTCTGTAAATTTGAAATTATGTAAAAATAAAAATTAGCAAATAAGATTTTCAGGAATATTAAACTGCCTCATTTGCTAGAAACAAACAAGAGTAAAATACACTTGTACCAAGATACTTAAGAATTTCAGAGTTTTAGCAACTTGATTTCTTTACACTGCTGCATTAAGTCTGAGATAAAGTGCTGCTCTTTCCATCAGGGAATTATTTAGCTAGTCAAAGAATCTATTATAAATTATCAGTTTCAATTCCCCAGATGTCTATAGAATTCCTCAAAGGCACACGCATTTGTATAAAATCTCACACATTTAATGTCAGGTATGGAAGACTGATTATCCACACACTAGTCCTATCCTTGAGCCCAACCAAACAACCAATCAACCAACCACCATCACTCTGAACCAATTTCATCCTATTGTCCCAGATGTGGAACATCTGTAAAAATGTAAATATATAATATGATATAATATAATGATATTAATTGATGTAATATACATAATCTCTAGATTATTGTTTCCAACCTATTTTAATGCACCTGCCTCAATTTCTTTGAAATATTTGCAGAATCGACAATTGGGGACTTGATGGGTTAATTTGGACTGAGGAAGCTGGCTATGAATCCCGCTCCCCCAACCCATTGCTCTGAAATATATTCCTTCCCATCTTAAAAGGAAAAAAAATAAGTGCTGGTGAGGATACAGTTAGGAGAGTGATTTATTGGATATGGGGTAGGGGAAGCTGATGCAAAAGGAATGAATTTGTCCCCAGCAAAACGCCAATTGACAGCTGATTTATGTGGCATCCCCTAAGTTGCTGTCCCTTGCAGCAAGTCCAGTGTATCAGTAGGCACACTGCTGCCTGCTGCATGTGCCTTTACAAAAAAGAGAAAAGAAAAGAAACAGCACAGAACCCAGAGCAGGTGTGGGGTAGTTGGCATGCCACCACCCTAGACATGACCTTAGTGCTGCTCAGGCCACACGACTGTCACTCAAAGCCTCTTCCCTGTCCTCCAGGAGGCTGCCCTGCCTAACACCACCCCAGTCCATTAGATCAAGAACTTTCCTTCCTCTATTCTCCATGTTCCTTGCTCTCTATTCCAGGGAGCAAAGTCTTATATAAGAGAAAAATAATAATTAAAAAATATCTCGGGCTTTGGAATTAAATAGCCGTGGCTAAGAACTGGAACTGGAGCTTCCTCACTGTGTGGTCTGTGGGGTTAATTTATTTAACTGCTGTGAAACTCAGTTCCCCTGATGCAGGATTAGGTCTATGGTGAGTGAGTGTTCTCTGCCTGGCACCGTAGGCTGTGGAGCAAGCACTATGGATAATGAATTGTGTCTGATCCTCGGAGCATCCTCATCTCACCCTCTTAACTGGTCTCTCGCTTCCACTCTTTTACTCCTTCCAGTGCATTTTCCACTCAACAGCTGCATAAGCTTCTTAAGGGAAAATTTTCAGCCCAAAGTCCAAACTTCCTAACACAGTGCCCCAGCCCCTTCATGACCTCATGGCTAGTCCCTGAGAAATCCCCCATCTCCTGTCTCATGGTGCTTCCTTTTCCTTGGTTTCCTCATCATCTGTGCCCTCAAAGTCTTGTCTTGCAGACTTTTCTGCAACTGTGGAATGTTCTATCTGTAAATTTCGATATGGTCATTACTAGTCACATGTGACTCTCTAGTGGCTAATGTGATCAAGGAATTTAATTTTTAAATTGTGAAATTTTATTTAAATTAAAATTTGGAGAGCCATATAGCTAGTGGCTACCACAGTGGATGAGCAAACACAAAACTTGTTTAGATTCCCAGCTGGTTATGTTCTTCCTTATCTCTCTGGTCTTTCCCTTTGCTGTTCCTGTTCATGCACATACCTTTTTCTTCATCCTTTTATCTTAGCCTACATATCACTTGCTATATATTTTCATAGATAGGATAGAATAGGATAAGATAGGATGCATATAAGCTCCTCCATGACAAACTTTCAACCCTTAATTGTTTATTGGTACAAGCAATGATATGTTTCAGGGCAATAACACATTCACTGTGTCCTTTGCTTTGTGCCATTAGACTGCAGGATGTTTTTATTTTTGCCCTCGACTGTTCATTCCTCCATGGTAGAAGGCACTGAAGGATGGTTGCCGGACACAGTATTTCCCATCAATGTGTTTTGTTTGGCTTTTACAGCACTTTTTTAAATGGAGTAACATTTTAAATGAAGGAAACATATTTTCCTCAACATATAGATTCTTGAAAACTCTGGGGAAAAAAAATCAGAACATCTGACCACACTGAACCCACACTCTTTTCTGCTAAGCAGTAATCAGCTAGATCCATTCCAATATGGTAGCCATAACCACATACAGCTACTTAAATTTCAGTAGGCTGAACGTTAGAATTCAATTGCATAGTCCCACTAGCCACATTCCAAGTACCTAATAGCCACCTGTGGCCAATGGCTGCCATATTAGACAGGGAAGCTATAGAACACTCCATTATCACAGAGGGTTCTTTAGAGCAGTACTGCCTGCAGGTCTCTGTGCTCTCCAGTTAGCCCTCTTCATCCACTTACATCACTTAACTGATCCCTGTGGGCAGAATTTAAGAACTTGGTCTACCACATGCATTTGACTGCTTAGTTTTATGATATTTTGAAAAATCCACTAAATTTGATCCATCAGAAAGATACAAAAAGAGTAAGAACTGGAAATGATCTGAAAAAGTAAATATGAAAGCAGAGATAACAAATCTGGAAAGTGATGTTTGAGAGAGAACTGGTGGGGGGGCGCATATCAACCAGTATCTGTTGTCAATATTCAATAGATAAGCAAAAACAACTGTAAAAATTTAATAATTCCTGAGAATGTGACCGGCTGGGGGAATCACGGGCAACATAAATGATCAGGTCTCCTCTGATGCACCTGTCCATCTGGGAGGTCAGACGGAAGTGCATGCCCATTTAAGGGGCAGAGCCCCTGAACTCCTGCTACTATGTGTTACAAAAAGGCCAAAACCTGTATTCCCAAAAAAGTCAGGAATCCAGATTTTTTTTTAAGTGAAATCTCCCAATTTTTAAAAGTTAGTTCAATTATTTTGAGATACACTGTCCAAGCAAAACAAGTTTGCTAGTCAGATTAGGTTCACAGGTGACAGTTTGCCATTCTGAGCCTGAAAATTGGCAGCACCATGATGGTCAATTGGCTTGCCTGATGCTGATTCATGTCAGGTGTGCAGAATGAAAAGGTTCACTGTAGAGGGAAGCGGTGCTAAGACCCAGGGACACTGATCATACCGGGACCCTATCTGTAGGGTGCCAGAACAGCAGAGTGTGCTGACATCTTGGACATGCTGGTTCCCAGACTTTGGCACACCCAGGAATCACTTAAAGAACTTTTCAAAATCTCTATGCCCAGGTCCCAATAAAATCATAATGCCTTAAGGTGGGATCCCAGAGGATTCCAATTGTGCATCAAAATGTGAGAAGGACTGGGCTAATGGTCTCTCTCTGAGTCTGAGAGCCTGCCTGCACAGTGTTGATAAAGCTCTCTTTGGGGGTGAGGGGCTATTCCTCATACAAGGCAAGCAGAGAATACTGTAGTCAATTTTAAAGATTTGAAGGTTTTTCCCTCTTTCGGTGGAAATGATTCTGAAAGTGACATGCTTACCATCCCTCTTTAGTCACTCTGGACTCAGTGAATAGTGGTCTATGCAAACAGTCACAAGGAAGCGGAGATGTTGGCTTCTCATTAAGGAACCCATGACTCTTTCTTGTTCCCATTTAACTGTGAGTCTCCCGAATGGACTGGAGAGAGCCCAGAAGGCAGGGATGACTGGTAGTTAGCCTATGTCTGGTGCTAGGAGTCACCTACAAATGCATGTGGATTTAATGCCATGGAGACATGAAGGCAAGGGGGTTCTGGTGGGGAGGAAGTGGGGTGAGACACATTGGAAGCTGTGTTTCTTTAACACTTGACAAAGAATGCACCAGGTGTCCATAGCAAAGAACAGGGTGGGTTCCATGGAGGTCATCCTGTGGCAGTTACTGAATAAATGAAACCCACATAGCGCCCAGCACAGAGGTAATTCCTAATGGGCCTTCTCTACCACCTCCAATTTTAAGTATAAAAATAAAAAGTTTGAGGGCTGGGATTGTGGCTCCGTGGTAGAGTGTTTGCCTAGCACGTGTGGAGGCACTGGGTTCAATTCTCGGCACCACATATAAATAAATAAATAAAGGTCATCAACAACTGATAAAAACATTTTAAAAAGAAATTGAAAAACTTGTGTCCATGACACCAGGCACTGTAATGTAAATGGTTAAGTGGACTCTGAAGCTTAACTGTCTAGATTCAAATAAGCAAGCCATTGCGCACCTGTGCCTCAGTTTCCTCATCTAGATATTGGAGATGGCAATGTCATCTAAACAGCTGGTTACCAGGAGCTTATGAGTTATTATAAGTAAAGGGATTAAAGAAGTATCAGCTATTGGAGGATTTCAGAAAACAGGGGTATAGTGATTCCTCTGGAATGTTCATGTCAGATGTTTGGAAAACATAGATCATTACTTAAGGGATCAAAGCCTAAGGAGGGTGAGTGAGAAACAGACTCTATTTTGCTCTCTTTAAATACCGAAAGAATTGGGTGACTTGGTGAGAACAACGAGGCACACAATGACCTCACCCCAAGCTGCAGGGTGGTTGGTGGGAACCCGCCGTGTCCTACCGTGGTGCGTTACTAATTGCAGTTTCCTACTGGGTTCTGAATGCCACACGTTGCACGTAGGCTTATTGAATTCTATCCACCTCTACCTTCCAAGCAGATAGAATCTATATATGTGCACACCCGTGACAAAGCAAATTGTTCATTTTATTTGCATGGATGATTTAGGAAGTATTTGCCTCGTAGTACATTAAAAATTCTAGTTCTTTTTCTAAGTAGTTAAAACTGTTTTCCATCCTTTTTTTAAAAGAAATGTTTAAATGACAGTTTATTCTTTGCACCAAGTGAACTTTGGTAGCAGATGCATTTCTTTGGTATTATTTATTTATTTATTTATTTATTGGTACTGGGGATTGAACCCAGAGGTGCTTTACCCCTGAGCCACATCCCCAGCTTTTTTATGTTTTCTTCTGGGACAAGGTCTTGCTAAGTTGCGAATCTGGCTTTGAACTTGCAGCAGTCCTCCTGCCTCAGCCTCCTAAGTGACTGGGATTACACCACACCTGGCTCTTAGGTGTCATTTCTTCCAGCTATCATTTACTTTTTTTCTGAAATGTGGAAGAAACAACAAAAACCTAAACTCATGGCAAATGATATATAGCAATACCACAGGGACAGGCTGAGACCTCAAAGTACACAAATGTGAAGGTACAAATGAACTCTGCTAATGGGCCTCCTTCCCTTGTCCGAGCACTTCCCGGCCCTTTAAATGTGCCCTGCAGAGCCAGCACCAAGACGGAGACCCGCTTCTTTCAAGTTCACTTCTGTTTGTGCTGCACCGTGTGGCTCATAATAACAAAAACATAAGTAAGTACCCCCTTAAAATATCCATCATGCTCCGTTTCTTTTTTAGAGGAAAGGGAGGAATTTCAGGGCAATTTAGGGAACACCAGTGACTTTGGAAAAGATTAAGCAACTTGAGGGAAAAACATGGAAATTGATGTTTGTCTCTATCCCTCACCTGTGCCTTTTAGACTGACTTAATACCTTGAGAAGGAAGCAGTTTTATTTATTTTTTAATTCTCTAAACCAAGACTGACCTCCGCAGTCTCAGACTCTTCCCATCTGTTCCTGCAAACAGTGTGATTTCATGGTCAGCATTTATTCTGCACTCCAAATTTATTTCCTGTTCTTTTTTTCCTTTTTACATGATCCACTAGAAGTTTGACCTCAAATTGATCCCTTTATTATTGGAACTCAGAAATTCTAACTGTTCTGTCGTTTCACCAAAATTCACATACAACACCTTTATATTTAATAAATGAATGCAACATAATACACATAGATGCTTGAATCTTTCCTGAAGGAACTGGTATAACAAAAAGAGCCCTGGATTAGAATTCAGGTTTGAGCACTGCTTGGCTTTCAATTGTGTGACCTTGCCTTTCAATTGTGTGACGTTGATAATGTAGCTCTCTTGTCAGATGGGACCACTGAGCTGGATCTCTGAAGGCTGGCTTATTTCCAAAATTTTGTGACTCTCTTTCTATATGCTTAGGGGGATGGGAGGACTGACAGTGGTTTACCTAACAATATAAATAGCTTTAGGCCTTTCTGGGTGGACAGTCAACCAAATGGTTAATAGACTGAGCCAAACCTGCAAAATCTGGCATGCTGACCAGACTTTGCTGCTTCACTGCAGAGATGGTGTGTGCTGTAACATTTGCTGAAATCCTCAACCACAAATGTTCCTCAGAGGCAAACATACCTGTGTGCATTTCTTCTCAAAGAATAATCTTCCATTAAAGCCATCGTTCCAACAGTGAGCATTTACTGAGCTCCTGCCCTGTGCTGGGCAGAGAGAATACAGTGGGGAACCAAACCTTAGCTAAGTTAATACTTGGTAGCACATAAAAAGAAATATTTGAAGCTCACTGAAATGATAGAAATATTTGCTCTAGATCAAAGGCTCTCACATCTCCACAGGATCAGAATCACCTGAAAATGTAGAAAGATAACAGATGCTCAGGCTCCATCCCTACAGAGTCAGAATTATGGAGTTGAGCCCAAGTATACATCTCAACCTGCTTCCAACATCCATAAAAGATTGAAAAACACTGGTCTAGGGCCATGGAACAACTTGGTGATATTGTCATCTGTAAAGGTAAAGTATAGACCCAAACTAAAAATTGAGTGGGACCTCCTTGTTTATTGACTCCACATGTGTGGATTTAACCAACTAATTGAAAATATTCAAAAAGAAAAATTGTGCCTATACTAATTATAGACAGACTTTTTCTTCTCATTATTCCCTGAACAATACAGTATACTATTTACATAGGATTTATATTTTATTAAGTAGCACAAGTAATCTAAAGATGATTTAAAATATACAGGAGGTTGTGCATAGGTTATATACCATTTTATATGAAGGACTTGAGCTTCTGAAAACTTGGGGTTCTGCAGAGTGTCCTGGAACCAATCCCCTCACAGGTATAGAGAAATGACTGTTAAAATGAAAGGCTTGGTTACCGTTTTTCTTTTTATAACTGAATTACAATAATAAAGAAAAATGAAAATATACAGATTCTTCACTTTCATAAATGAACATCGAATTTCTCCATATTTCTTCTGGTTTTTATATCCTACATTTTTCACTTTGATCATTATGGAATATCTGTACTACACTTTCTCATAAGGGATTTGATTGTGATTAACTAAGATGCAAAAACTACCCCATGCTCACATATCTTCTATGCAAACAGGAGAGCTTAATGCTAACTCTCAAGGTTTCCAGCATAGTTAGTGGTGGGAAGAGGAGGTGGGTGAATCAGAAACCCAGCCCACCTCAGCCTCTACCTGCTGTTGCCAGCAGGAATGAGTAACCTATGTAGCCATCTCTTACCTTTTTCATAGGAAGATAGAAATTGAACTTGCACCATACACGATCTTTAATTTTTAGATGATCGACAACAAATTCAAATGTTTTTTAAAAACATCATTTGAAAATACACCAAGGAGCAGCCCATATAACGAAATAGCAAAATTCATCAAATTTCACCTGAAGACCCTGTTATGGGTCAGAGCTGAAATGTTCCCCAAAGGATCATGTGTTGAAGGCTTGGTTCTCAAAGCGGCAGTGTTCAGAGGTCAGGCCTTTGGAAAATGATTGGTTCTTGAGTGCTCTGACCTCATGAGTGGATTAATCCATTGATGGATTCATAACAGGCTATTGATAGATGATGGGAACTTCAGGAGGCGGGGCCTTGTTGGAGGAAGTAGATGCCTAGGGTTGCGACTTGGAAGGCAATTTCTTGTCCCTGACCCCCTTCTTCTCACAATCTCTGCTTCCTGGGACCATGAGGGGACTGATAAAGGATGATCAAAGGAAGTTGGCAGACTTGATGCCAGAGAATTGTCTGCAGGTCAGCAAGTTCTCATTTGGAAAGTAATCAAAAATTCCATCTGGAACTGACTCAATTTCTCCCGCATTCCCAAGAGGTTATTTCCATCTAGCCAGAATCATCTTTTCTTACCTCAGAACAATAAAAAAAGTTGCTCATATCTATTGACAATAGAAAGAAAAAGGGTCCAACAGCCAAGATTCACACAAAATAGATTAGGAAAAAAAAAACCCAACAGCAGTGTCAGTAAGAGCGAGGAAAGCGAACAGACTGCAGGTGTGAGGTGCTGAGCAGGATCTGCTGTCCGCCCTGGCAAGAGCCAACCTTTACTCTGAAACATGTTCCCACACTTCTACAACGCGCAGAACCCACCGCAGGAAAGAAATAAGGCATTTTCTTGGACGTTCTGGATATTTCCGAAGTTTTAATTGAAGTTTCAAGTATTTATGATTACCTTCTAACCAAGTACCCTATAAAATGTAAGCCTGTTTTAAAGCTGTACCATCTTTATCTCCAAAGGTGAAAGAGGTGTGCCCTAATGGATGAATTACAAAATTGTTTCCATGTATTTGAATTTCATAAGACAATGATAGGCAGTAGACTTTCAAAAGAAAAAAAAAAACGTGGAAGTGTCGCTGGTGGGGAGGTGCACTTGTAACTAGGGGGAGTTCTACTCTCATCAAATAGAAGCACAACTCTTGGAAGGACAAATTCCAAAACGAGATTGGGGTGATTTTTTTTTTTATTTCTAAATAATAAGCAGTGTTTTAAAATAAAATGTTTAAAGTATAGGTATCAGCATTCCATTGCTGGGACCAAAATGCCTGAGAAGAACAATTTAGAGGAGGTAGTTTATTTTAGCTCCCAGTTTCAAAGGTTTAGTCCATAGTCAGTCAGCTTCACTGCTCTGGCCCAAGGTGAGGCAGAACATACCTCTATATAGAACTTAAATTTTTAAAAACAACCCAAATCTTGTAACTCCTACCTTTACCTTGTCATGATTCTAAAACTGAAGAAACAAAATCCAGCATGGAAGTGTAAAACTTAACATCCCTCCACGTATTTTATTAATATTTAAAATTCCCTGAAGGTTCTTGTTTCCTTATTACAGCCATAGACAAAAGCCCTTCCTTTTAAACTTGGAAACAAGATTTTTTTTTTCCTTCTTAATCAGTTAAATCCACAACTTGACATACTTCAAGACATTAAAAGCAGAGTGCTTCTGATGGAAAGACAGCATGGTTTGATTAGAACATGTTTTGTCACTGTTGTACGATATACTGGGATTGAACACAGGCCTTGTGCATGCAAGGCAAGCACTCTCTACACTGACCTATATCCCCAGACCCTTTTATTTTGAGACAGGGGCTCATTACATTGCCCAGGCTGGCCTTGAACTTGTGATCCTCCTGCCTCAGCCTCCTGAGTAGCTGGGATTACAGGCGTGTGCCATTGCACCTGGCTAGAACACGTTTTACAAAGTCAAAGTCAAAACAAAGAGAAACTATGTTAACGAGTGTGAAGGCTTAGATTGTTCAGTGCTGAGATCAAAGTTCACTAAGGTAATAATTTTTTTTTATTTTTGAAGAGAATACTTAGCACAAGTGGAAATAAGGTGTGTATTATCTTAAAAAGTGGAAAATGCTACATGGTCAGGAAAAGTAGAATTTGATCATTTTCTCAGTTTGAGCAAGCATAATAAAAGGGAAATTTTCTTTTCTCGTCTTCTCTTTTTCTTTCATGTCTTCTTCCTAAGTCAAAATATATGCAGTGAGTTGGAAACTATTAAAACATGACTAGAGAACAGAATGTGAAATAAGAATGTTGGGCAGAGAACTGTTGGCCTTAGGATGTAACTGAATTGTAGTTAAGGGAAATTTGATGTTGTACATTTTTAAATAATTAAAATGGGTCACTTTTCAAAAAAAAAATAAAAGAATGGCATAATACAATTCTATCATGCTAGTGTATTAGAACAAGGAACAAATTGTCAGAGGTTCCCACATGGTACAGGTAGACCCATTCACAGCTGTCGCCCCAAATTTTGAATACCATGTTGAATGAAGTGTTGCTCAAATTTTGAATAACGGGTTGCTCCACCACTCTCTTTCCAGGCATCAAAGACAACTTCTGAACCCCAGGCCATGGTTATGGGTAAGAGATGGTAAGTAGAAGAGACAGTGGCCACACCTAGGAAACTATTTGTACAGCTTTTGAGTTCTTTCCCCTCAGAAAGGTTCAAGAGTAGCCATGCCACCAGCTAACTTCACTGAGTGTATGTACCAGAGTATCCTTACCAACTGGATAGAACTAGTGTACATACGTGAGACATATGAAACATAAACCTTTTTTTGTAAAGTCACTAATTTTTTTTTTTTTACTACAACACAATATGTCTCCCAACTGAAGCAAAAGGATGCAGTTATAAATACATGTCCAATAGGCTGCTAAGAGGCTAATCTGACCTGTATATACAGCAGAGGTCTACTAGTTATGAGGAGGAAAAAACTGTTACAATGGGAAACTGATCCCAAGGAAATTTCTTCTTGTATTAAAATAGCTGAGTACTTTTCCTTAAGACTAAATAAGAGAGAGCACTTTGATCACAAAGACCTAAAACAAGATCTCACACACATGTTCATGCTAATGGCAATTAAGTTCAGTATGCCATAAATGATCTCAACTTTATCTGTCATTTTATCCCATCAAACAGGGCACCAAAATGTCTAATACTTGAACATGCATCTTTCACACAAAAATAAAAAATCAGTTTTTCATCAGTGCTAGGTGTTGTCAACAGCTTCATTACCACTAGAGGGAGCCATCTGCTTTGTTTTCTGCCCAATGTAGTTCTCCAAAAGGATGGAAAAACTGCCAGCTATACCTGGGGAGAAATTAATTCCAGTGTACACACCGCTTTTCTACTCGTAATATTGGGCTGGTGCTAAAGTAGCCAGACACAACCACCTGCAAAGAACTGAAATGCATGTTCTCAGGCACCTCAAAAGGCTGATTCAGGTGTCTGAAGTAGGGATCAGATGTTTCTTGTGCAGAGCTGTTTGCTGCCAGTAGTGTATAAGATTCAATGTTCTCAAGGAGTTTTGCATTCACAGGGCAATTAGGAGACATGAACATACACACATACAGACACACACACAAAGTCAAGCTAAATAAAAACAGAACCTCCTGAGAAGAGAATTTCAATAAAACATTATAGCAATAATACAAAACACAGTTATCTTCAAATTTAAATTTATTAAGACATTCAGCTATGTCTGTCAGTCTACATCCAAATTTGCTACTAAAAATAAAATAAAGTCACATCCCACATTAGGAATACCGAGTCTGAAAAACACTTTTTGAGCCAAGCCTATTGTATAAATAAATGACTAGTTTCTTTTCATATCAAAATTCCCATAAAAAATTACATTCCCCCCTCCCCAGTTCTACCTGTAGCCATGATGAATGTAAAAATTTAAATATGACACATCCTTGTCAAAGAAAAGGTGCAAAGTCTATTAACAGCTTTAAAAGTGGCATTTGCAGAGTGTGATCATACAGTTATGTACTCATTCCCAAAGTGCAAATATTGCCATAATTTAACACTGTTTTAATTCAATTGCAAGAATTAAACATTACACAGGATTGAGAAGTACACTCAGGGCCTTTATCAGTGCCCTAAAGCCCCTCCCACTTTGGCTTCCATCACTAAAGCGGACTCCAAAGTGTTCATTAGAGTTTTAGTTTACTTCACACAGCCAACAAAGTATACAATATATTAACAAAAGTTCCATATACATCAAAATAATGAAGACTCCATCATGAAGTTCAAGAGTCTCAGGTTACGTGAATGCACCCGCCAGGCCCAACACCCACCCACCCCTTCCCTAAAGCACATCTGAAGTATGAGCGTGCTTCGATCTTTGAATACAATCAATGCTTCTACATCTTTGATTTAATTGCAGTGCTGTACAAAACTAAATAATCCCCTGACTGAGTTCCAATCAACTGAGGGAAAAGAGGGTGGAGAAAAAGGGCTGGCCACCACTCAGACTTCGTAACATGAACGACCCCTTCCCGGGGAAGCGCCAGTTCCACTCTGCCTGCTTCTTCCCGTGCTGTCCTCATGCTCTTTATCACTTCTCCTTAGCCCCCTCCAAACACTCAAATCTGATTTCATTTAATGCCTCACGTATTAGGGGCTGTTCCTGAAGATGCTGAGGTTGAATTTTCTTGGCAAACCTCTACAGAACATCAATATAGAACATATAAATACATTTTGATTAGCATACATTGCATTCAAGGGGATGAAAGCAGGGGTCTCCACTGAGTGCGCTTCCTGGAGTAGATCCTTGGAATGTTAGTTTCCTGCCTGATCATTTCACACATTCACTCCTTTGATCCAAGCACAAAGTTCATCTTGAGCCAGCTTCTCCAGGGTACTGAAGCAGAATACCCACCACCTCCTTTCCTCTAGGTTGACTCAGTGGGACATGCTTCATCTTTCACACTCTGAGGACACTCTTTGGGGTCAACTGCCCCTTCCTGGCTATCTGATCTTCTGGTGATGAGCTCACTACTGTCCCCAGAACCTTCCTGTATCCTGGTTCCTGGAGAATGCTCGTGGTCTGCAGGCTCAGTATCTTCCTGAAGCATGACATTTTGCTCAGCTCCAGCATGAGGCTGTGCAGCCAGCTCTGTCCCTGATCCAGGAAGCTGAGAGGAGTTTTTGAGGTGGCAGTGGCAGAGAGGGCAGGTCTCCTGGACATACAGCCATTTCTTAAGACAGCCTGCGTGGAAGAAATGACTGCAAGGTGTGATCACAGCAGATTTCATGTCCTGAAAGAGGGGCCAAAAAGGTAGCTCATAAACGTCTAGCATCCAAACTCTCTGGTGCTACCCCCAAAAGTTCTGGTTCCAATATTTCTTTATAACACAAACAGAAAATCTGCAATACAGATCTTAGGAAAAAAACTCATTTTAGTAATAATGCTGTTGCTATCAGAGACCCCCTTATAAACATAAGAACTACTGGCTAAGTAATTAAAAACAAAACAAAACAAAAACAAAAACGAGGAAGAAAATACCTACATAACTAGGTGTGCCTAAGTATGAAATGCAAGAGTTACACAACTGTAGCAGTATGATTACTTGAGCCACTGGTATGACTCAAGTATAATTATAACCTCAGAAAATCTGATGAAGACAGGACTTTTACCACAGTTATGCTACAACACAGCTGAAGAGATTACTCCAGGATGAGATTATTTGCAAGGAGAGACAAAAATCAGCCACAGAACACCAGGGTATTGGCAAGGAAGTGGCAATCTCATTTGACCCAGTTTTCAAGGTTTGGTCTGTATAAGTCAGCATTCCTCAACTTGCATCAGAGTCACTTGCTATCAACACATTCTAGGGCTGTCCCAGACCCACCAAATTAGGATATTTGAAGATGGGATTCACAAATCTATAGTTATAATAAGCCTCCCAAGTGACTTTTACACACCCCTGTTTGATAACCAATGGAGTAAGGAGTGGCATACTTTGCATGAATATTCCTTGCCATAAGATGTATTTGGGGAGGGAAGCCTTAGTACACAAAGTTAAAATTGTAATAATATACATTTGGTGAATACGCATTAATTTTGTTCGAAGTCCCAAACAAGAAGTGATTATCCCAGAAATTCCTTGCCAAGAACTGGTAACACCTGGGAGTCAACTTTTAAGCAGAAAGCCATCCAAAGAAAAGCAGCCAGCTGGGAAGCTAAGCAATTCTACTTTTATTTTCCATGTGATATCAGCAGGTAGTTCTAGCACCTCAAAAAAAGTGATGTGACAACAGGAAATACAAAAAGAGGACTCTTGAATCCCTGGATGGAATATTTAGACATCGGCTGCTGAAGCTGATGTGCCCTGAACCCGTTTATAAGGTGCTCTGCTCTGAGTGCATAAGGCTACGTGGCACAAAAGAGCTGGAGACCACTTTAACAGCAAACAGAACTAAGACAATGGCAAGTAGACTTGGAAGGGAGCTACATTACTCCTCGGTTCCCTTAAATGCAACAATCACCTGGCGAACAATGTTTTGCTAGAATCCGCAAGTATGTTTTAATCATATTTTTTAAAAGTGGTAGGTATATTTTACTATGAGAAAAATATTCTAGGTAGCTTTAAGCACACACAAAAACGCAGCCCTCCTACTCTATCGAGGTAGCCCTAGAGAAAGAACATTCCCTGTGTACTCTGACATGATCCAGCAGACACTCTTTAAGAGTGATTTTAAGTGGAATACAGTTTCTACTGTTGATCGTGATTTTTATCCCACTCCAACATGCAGCTTTAGTAGTGAACTGCCACCAGTCCCCCTCCTGCACAGGTGACTGGTGACTAAAAGTAGGCCTTTTTAAAAAATTTCCAAGGTGATTTAAGTATTTAATTTGTAACTGAAGGCGATCGTCAGCTCTCTAAAGTGTGTGTGCCAAAGACGGGAGGCAGGTCAGCTTCAGAGGTTCACCAAGGGTGGCCTCCACCATCCCCCCACCTCCCACAAACACTTGCACCTCTCTGATACCTAGGAACCCACAGACGAGCAGTCTCTACCCAGGTTACGTCCATGAACACTCCTTCCCCACCTCGGGAATAGAAGGATGAGTCAGAATCTTGACACACCACTTTTCAGAAGTTGCTGACTCCTGATCGATCGTATACATCTGGTAGTACATGTGTGTGTGTGTATGTGTATTCAGGAGTAAATATAAAATACACCTGACCTGTTTTTCCTTTATTTATGGGTGAGCAATAATGTTGAAAACAATGATAATTAGAATGGGAGGGACTAAATTAAAAGTTTAATTTTAAAATAAAATGGAAATACTTTATCAGGTCTTTAATAATTTTAGAGGCACATTTTTTTAACCCAGGAATTAATGCTACCTGGAAATTTAATTTGTATTTGGTTAACGTGGTTGCAGTCCCAAAGTGCATGATGTCTGATCCACCCAAGTGGATCCCTACTGAGTGAGTTACCTGATAACAGATGGCACAGATATCATTGTGTTTCTCAAGCTGCTCTTTTGTAGCAATGGGTAATGATTTAATCTTATTCACAGCATCCCGGCGGAGAAGAAAGCTCTTCCAGCCTAGCTGGGCCCGAAGCCACACATTATAGTAGGAATGGATGAAGATGATCATGGAGCCCATCACAGTCCACTCTCCAAAGATGGTCTCTGAGACACCATAGGCCACCACACAGAGGGCCACGAGAAACTCCAGCAGGCGGTAAGTGCCATTCACGTAGTAGATGACATCGTCCATGTTTTCCACTGGCTCTTTTCTGAATTCCTCAACCATAAATAAGACATAAATAAAAAGTGTTCCCAGAACCTGGAAAAAAAATGTATATGAACACTAAGAAACTTTTTTCATAAGCTTTAAATATCAACACATTCTTAGTTCTTTTTGGATGTCATATTTAAAATCTAAAGAGAAGTTTCCAGGGGAAAAATAAATACAATCTATAAAGGAGACATTGGTGTAATTAAATGTGGGTGATCTTGTAAATCATGTATGAGATAACAAAAAGTCACACCTTCAGACATAACTTTCCTAAAACAATGAGTAATCAGTCTTCTCTAACTCATCCATCATCTATCTTAATTCTCATTCTGTAGTCATTCCTCTTACTAAGATCTCAAAAAAAAAATTTACTTTTACAAGGAACAATGAATAAATCCTTACTGCTGATATTATATTCTCTTCTGCTTCTCACTGAGCCAGCAGCAAATTTCACCTTTAAGTTACAATAAGCCTGTGATTTCTAGAACAATATTGTTTGTGTCTGTATCTGTGTGTATAAAGTATATATTGTATTCTCTGTGTGTGATATACTGTATCATGTATATTTATTTATATATATATATATATATATATATATATATATATATCATGAAACTATGGGTATTTCAAGTATTTGATTTAAAAAATCTACTCCAAACAAGCTTGAAAATATTTTAATATTTTATGGTTATCAATTTCAGATTTACATAACAACTCTGTATCATACCATTTTCATAATAAGAAACAAAGTCTTAATTACTTTAATAAAAAAAATACAGTGAGATAGACAGATCTATTTAGCATTGTTACAACCTGCCTTCTAACTCCTATAGTCAAAGAAATGTAATGTGTTCTAGTAAAGACAGTGGGAAGTGATCACAGAAATAAGCCATTTGAAGTCACTAATCTCAAAAAAGCTTAATTCATTTTCGGGGAGGAAAAATAAGGAAATCACTTATTACATAGTTAATTAATATTAGGCTTACCTGAAGAGAGGTGAGAATACTACTGGAAATGATGATAAGAAGCCAAAAATCCATGTGGAAAAACTGGCAAATCATATAAGCCATATATGCAGGGAATACCAGTAAAAATAAACAAAGGCTTACAGCACGGAAGTGTTTCCACAAACTCCTAGAGGAAGATGGCACATGTTTTTCTCAGTTCTTCTTGAGTCATGTGTTACATTTTTCTCATAATTTTTCCCTTTTGTTGTTTCAAAAAGTACTAATAGGTGGATGTGGACAGTATTCTCCTAAGACCATAGGTAATGGGAAAAAGGACAGAACCTAACTGATGATTCCGATTTTCCTCCCACAGCCAAGAGGGCGGCCCCTTGGCTGCTGGCAGCTTGAGTAATAACACATACACAAGCTCAAATTAGCAGCCCCAGGCACTTGCAGAAGCCTCTTAGTTTGCTCCTTTTTCTCTCAATTCCTCTGCATTTGATTTCAGAGGAGGAGGCCAGCAGGGAGGCTAGTTGAGCATCCTGGGAAGACCAGAGTTGGTTGTGCTGGTTCTTACTGTAGTGGAATTATGAATTGTTGTTATTTCTTCCTTTCTCTTTTCTAAGCTTTCTATAACATTCTATCAGTTTCATTTTCCAGAGATGCCAAAATACTAACCATAGGTAGGTCAAAACAACCTACTTTTTAAGTTATTAAATGGCTATTTTACTGAGCTCATTCTTGAGTTCATCATCTTAAATGCTTCTATGGAGAAACCTTAAACCTTGAAAACAAATCTCAAGTAACTATATTATTAAGTATGAAGATTAAGATTATCTGAAATATATCCAAGAGCTTTGAGCTTTTAAATTGGTTCTCTCAGCCATCCTACCATTAGAGATAATTTTACAGAACATTTGGCAATGTGCATTATGGGGATACAAAGATAAATCTGATGAACTATAATTAAAATGCTACACTAGAATGTTTTAGAAATCTACTGTCACAACTCTCCCTCCCAAAAGACTGCCTGCTCCAAGCAATAATTTCAGATGTATTTCTATAATCAACTAATAAATTATTAAAATGTGGCTGGAATTCTGGAAAAAAAAATAGTGACCCTGATTTTAAGTAACTCCCTACATAATTTCCTTTCATAAATTACAACTACCAAAAATTTTATCTTTAAAGAACTGATTGAGTTTTATTCCTTATGAAAATTTCTGTAATACAAGATGTACACGAATCTATTAATTTCATTTGGTCCCATAAGGTGTCAAGAATTCCCACTATAACCTCAGTAAGTTGCAACTGTCTAAAAGGTTCTTATTTCATAAATACCCATCTTTATGATTATCTGACAGCCTTTTTTTTCTCTCCATAACCTGCATTTTTCTTAATGCTTGCCTCCTTTAAATAGCATTACACAGAATAAAATTACATAATATTCACTATATTTACTGGACTATATATGTTCCATTTTTAATTTTAAAACTGGACAAATATAAAAAGTACTGAATTTCTCTGAAGAATTGATTTATAATTTTATAGTCTCTAATGGGACTTTCAACTACAGAAATCTTGAGGAGGAAAAAACAGATTATAAAAGTCAAACAAAACATTTTATATTGGAAAAATAAAATAATTATTGAATTAACCTAAGCTAATGCCAGTTATGTATTCATTTTCCATCTTTAACATTCTCTAAGTCTTCTGATAACAAAGTCATGGAAAGATGTTGTAAGAACTGAGTTAAATCAAAGAATATTAGGAAGTTACTTACTTATCTCTAGATGCTCCCAGCGCCAGAACAATAGGATCTGCAATCTCTAACATAGATTGCAGGATAGAAGCTACAACAATGAAGAGGATAATACTGAGCAGGAATGCCCGGTGAACCACCTGTAGCTCTATCAACCCAGTCTGCACCGCCAGAATCAACAGTGTCACTCCTTCTGTCATGCCCCTAAAAAAGCAGTCATTTTCAGAAGTAAATAATGTGAATCTCATTTAAATCCAAAGACTCAAAATGTTGTTACATATTTTGTGAATTAATTCAGACAATTCAGACTAAAAACCTGACTGGTAATGTACAGTAACTTCACAGCATATAACATGAACGTTAAATGCATAAGCATGTAATGTACTCCCCCCCCACATGTGCAAAAGCGGACTAGCTACTATCAGCATACAATGAAGGAAAAAGAGCAACTTTCAAGATTAATAATTTTTCTAACCAGACTTTGTTAATGAATTATTTACTTCTGACACTCTTAGATATCCACTATCAATTACACCTATGAATCAAACCTATGTACATCATGAGCCACACCCTGATTATAAAAGAAAAAATATTGATAAATGTTTTCAAACTCTTCCAGAGGGAAACATCTCTTTCAAAAGAAGACCAAAGGGCCAGATAAACACAAATACTTTTTGAAATTTAATCTCCATAAAAATATGATATATGTAAAAGTCATAAAAATTTTTATTCTATTGACTTGGTTTATAAAGAACTCTCAGAAATAAATGAAAAATGAGCAAAGGATGGGTGCAGCTTCTAAAACTACACATTAGCAAATATTTCAAAGTATGATGACATGAAGGAGTGACAAAAATGTGAAAGTGAGCATACTAATGTTGAGATAGACAAAATCCTCCTGGAGAAAAACTGCTAATGAATCTAAATATACACAAAATCTTACTGATATAATTTTTCTCTATGGATATACTAGAAAATAATATGTATGTCTAAAGGAAAATCCAGTGAATAGGGAAACATTTTCTGTGACACCATGGGATGCACTCAACAAAATTAAGAATCTGAAACACTCTGCAGGACAAACACTTAGGGTCTTCAACACATAAAGGAGGTGGGGTACACAGAGATATCAGGGACCTAACTATTAAATGAGACCTAAGAGACAACTAACCAATTGAAATATGGGTCTTATTTGGATCTTGAGTTGAGCAAAACAATGGGACCTAAATATTAAATGAGACCTAAGAGACAACTAACCAACTGAAATATGGGTCTTATTTGGATCTTGAGTTGAGCAAAACAAAAAATAATTAGGGGCTGGGACTGTAGCTCAGAGGCAGAACACTTGCCTAGCATGTGAGGCACTGGGTTCAATCCCTAGCACCACATAAAAATGAATAAATAAAATAAAGGCATTCTGTCCTTAAAAAAAAAAAAAAAAAAATTTAAAAAATAATTAGGAAAATTTAAACAACTAGTTATTTGATATCAAGGAATTCTTTTATTAGGAATGATTATTCTGTTGCAGTTATGCTTTTCAAAAGATTTACAGATTGAAATATTTAGGGAAAAAATGATATTATCTCCAAACAATCACATATAGGGGACCATGGGTTGGGGGCAGGCTGGGGAGAGCTGACTGCAGTATGAGAATGGAAATGGGCAATGAGCATGTTGGGTTAATTTTATTATTATCTCAAGTTTGTTGGTTTAAAATTTTCCTCATTAGAGATTTTAAAAGAGAAAAAGATGCACAGATGCTCAAAGCAGTATTATTTTCTAATAGCAAAACAACAAAAAAAGAGGTAACAATGAACCAAAGAACTATATACATAGATGTACTTTTCCAGATCAAATTTTTTAAAATATCCATCTAGAGCTGTTTTCTTTGGGGATAGGAAATGGGAAGTAGGGGAAAGGAGCCATCCCTTTCCATCTTGTACCTTGTAAATTATATGAATTTTCTAAACTTCTACATGAGTTATTTTTCTTCCTTGTTCCCTTTACCAGAACCACCCCCTTTTTTCCATTTTAAAGTTGCTGGCTGGGACAAGCAGGAAGATTATGAATAATAAATATTTAAAGATTTTAAGAAGAGGCTATAAAAATAAATGAAGGCTTCTGAGAAGAGTTTATATAAACTCATAAATGAAAAACATTACATTCATAAATGAAGGTAACAGAAATTATGAGAAGTTCTGTAAACAGATTTCTCAATACCCAATCTTAGTGATTTAACAGCAAAACGTAGTATTCAAATTATGTAAGTTCTAAAAAAAAAAAAATTAAGAAAGTATCAAACACAGAATGAGATTTGACTAGGACTACACTGAAACTTTCAAAGGGAAAATAGCTTTCAAAAATCATAAAGCAATCTAGAAAAGGAAAAGTGTCCAAAATTCATTGTATTATACACACAATTAAAATACATTACATGGGGATTTAGTTATTTATTCACAGCATTTAAATCTAAATGTCTTAACTCATCAAGAAAAACTCCTCAAAATTCCATTTCTTCTAAAATCCATCAACCAAAGCAATTCATCGTTACTTCTTCAAGCTATGTTGCTAAACATATTCAAGAAAAGAACTTACCTGTTCATGGCAGGGTCATTCATGAAAGCTCGGTAACCCTGCAAGTAAAACTTGCAGAGTGTCAGAACACCCAAAGCAACAAAAGAAACCGTGAAGACCAAACCCAAAAGAGAGTAAGGAGTGCTGCAGCATTCAGCAATGCTGGAAAAGAACAGGACACAGTAACAGATGTGAATTTTCTATTTAGATTAAAAACATTTTCAGTCTTTAAATAACCACCAAGCTTGATTAGATCCTCATTAAATCACCTCAAAACAAAATCTGAGATGAAATCACCCTATCACTCTATAAATACTTTAAATCATATTATTGTATTCAAAATTACATCTTTTCTACCTCTTTGGCAAATATCCAGTACATGGCACCCTATCTGAAACAAGGTCTTTATTTTTCCTTAATTAGCTATCACCTCCTTCAAATGCAATAAAATTCAAAGAGCTTAAATCCTGTTCAAACCTTAAGAAACATATAATTAGCTACTGGTAAGTACTCAAAAGAAACTTGTACTTTTGCCCATTGTTCCATCTGAAAAATGTTGGCTGTTCAAAATGTTCAGAGTATACCGCGGATAGGATCACTTGTTACCACTCTTCACTTGACCAAATGGCTCAGAGGAAGGGCCTTCTGGCAACTCACAAACCCTCTTAACTACAACAGTATCAAACATACTACCAGTGTCTCAAGTTTTAATTTAATTTAGGTTTAGTTAAATGAATTTTTTAAAGGATAATTTCATAAGCATAAAGAATAAAGCGTAAGAATAAAGTCTAAGACAATTTTAAAATAATTTTAGTACCAATTTTTAACATAAAAGTTTGCTGTGAAACCACTTATAAAGACAACCTTTCATTTAGCATATCAGATATCAATTTAGGTACATATTATAAATAAATGTTATGAACTACTATGTAATAATGAGTTAGATTTAGCATTTGCTCAGCACCTACATATAATTTCACACTCACACACACACACAAACACAAAGAATTTCAGAAAATTTCATTTGTATGCATGAGAAATTCATTTAGGTAAATCAAGGCCTATCATTTACTGTGTAGCTCCACACTTATACATGTTTGTTTTTCCCTAAACGATTGCTTATAAGTTGTTTTTTATGTGAAAGCATGTAATGTTATTATAGACCTATGTACATTATAATGAGAAAAAGGGTGTCTGATTTTCTGCTAGCAGCCAAAATATCCACTAGTCATGGTGGTTGATATAGCTAAAATAATAATTTCATGACATTTGTACAAATCTGAATTTCTGAATTTGACATTTTCTTCCCAGAAATCATTATATAATGTTTAAACAAATTGTTCATAATTTGTTAATATGAGAATCACTATTCTATTCCCATGTTCATATTTAGAAACATCTTTTACACCCGAACTGTATGATTTAATTACACATGCAAGAGGAGCACACTCTTCTCTTACTTCAGAAAACAACGTGGCGCTATTTTTCAAAAGACATCATACTAAAGAATTCAAAAGGTTTCAAACTGAGCTTTGGGGGAAGTGAAAGAAGGGAAATTTACAAAACTTTTCCTCCCTTCTTCAATAAGAGAGACGTTTTAATTGATTTCAGTTTCTATTTTCTGGCAGTAAACAAAACACCGTTTTTTAGTTGCTTGTGTATACTTTTCTGTCTGTTTGGGGTATTCTGATAAACTTCTAATCTTCTTTATGTGAATAAGCTGGTTTGGGGCAAGGAAATACATAAATATAACCTGACACAAAAACATCAAGGACAGAGATAACTCTCAGAGACAGAAATTAAGAAAAAAGAACCAATATGGGAGCATCTCAATTAAAACCAAATCAAAATATTTTCATCTTGAGAAAGGATAATCCATCTTGACTATGTATAGAAAAAGAACAGAGAGAAAAATTATTTTGGTAAGGTATCTAAAAACTCAGCATTATTTTTCTGCTTTGTAAATAAATCCAAATTCATTCAGTTTAGTAACTTGTTAAACCTATTAAAAATAATTGTACTATACATAATTTGATCATGAATTCAAATGGATAATTTGACTTAAAGCATGATGAATTCCAGGTTCCACGTTGCAGTTACTATCTTAACCACAGCTGTATACCTTTTTCTTTTTTTGAATTATTTAAGAGTTCTGCATAAACCCTCATAATATTTATAGAAAAACAAATATTAAATTTATTCAATATAGAACTGGTCATTAAAATGTGTCTGACTTTGACACCACTTATTGCATGCTTATACAAGCTACTTAGAATTTAAAATGTTACTCATTTTCATAAACTACAAATCTGACTTAATACCAGTAAGTTTATCCCACTTATTTTTTAAAACAGATACTGCTCCATCACATTTTTATTGATATTTAGATTTGTATTAATAATTTCTGTCTTAACTGATAAGAAGCTCCTTTAGGACTGTAAATTTGTCTTAAATGTCTCATTACCTATACCACTTAATATACAGTCCTCCATCATACTGGACAGCTGAAAACTAATGGCTCTATTAACTAGAACTCAGAACTTTTACCTGCCTTTATTATTATTATTGCCTTTTAAAATAACAATGAAACAGGGAACCAAGATGTATACCCAGAGTGGAAAAAATGACAAACATGAATGTGGTTTAAGCTCATAGCAAAGACAGGGTGCTAGGAAAAGAACTCAACTGTCATAAGACTTAAAGGAACCCAGTAAATTTTAGAAAAGAAGTCTTATAGAATTCTGTTGGGTTAAATGGTAAAATACTATGACTTATCTGTTTCACCAATTATTTGACACTATGTTAGTTCTGAAGCAAACATTAGAAATATGAGGACACAGAGTATTGAAAAGTCACAGGTTCTGAACTCAGATGGGTTTGAAAGTTAGCTCTATTTCTTTTAACAATGTCATCTTGGGCAAGTTACTCTTGTTAGTTTCCTCAGCTACAAAATGGCAATGACAATAAAGGTAACTATGTCTCCAATTTGTAGGAAAGATTAAATGTGAGAGAAAATATTTGGCAGTGTGATATATTAAATAATAAGTGACTGATTTTTTGGTAACATTTTTCTCTTACTGATCCATAATTTAACTTAAAATTGAAAAAATGCTTTTACACTTTGCTATGTACCTTTCCACAGATCATTTGCTATACTTTAATCCCGAGTACAGCCAAACACACCCTCATGCTTCCATTAGCATACCCCTGGCACTGGTCAGGCCTCCATATCCACTGAATGAAAATCCTATCTTAATCAATTATGAAGTCAAAAAACATGACTTCAAAAAGCAATTTGTAAAACTTATTATTCTTACATCAAAGTGTTCTCTTCCTAAGGTTATATGCAGTATCATTGGCTCTTATTAATTACCTTGTAAGGAAAAGGAAAAGAAGCCTCTCCCGTGATGCAGGCTGATCTCGAGTACTGAAATAGGAGTAAATCTGAAGAGCAAATAAGACGAGCCAGAAAACCATGAAAAGAACAGGGACTACCAGTTGATTCCACAAGGACATTCCCAAGGCTAAAAGGCCATATACCTCCACTACCTGAATAAGAAAATAAGACAGGAAAACATTTTTCATCACCCTCAATAGATACTTTTAAGCACTTAAAAGAGTTTAATCTGAAGTACTTAGAGTAAAAATTACAATTTTTTTTTATAGGACTATTTCAGTTAAATTTCTTTAAAGTTAGCTCTCTACATAGTAAATCATATGTTTATAAAAATTTACTCATTTTGTAATATTATTAACATTTCACACACCATCTGATGGCAACAGAAAACTGCCCTAATGGCTCAAGGGTAAGGTCAAAATACCCCAAGAGGTAGTTTGAGGAGGCTTGGCAAACACTTGTATTTAATCAAAATAATCAGAACTAGCATGAATAATGCAATAGTGATTGAGGGGTTAGGAGAAAGAGAATCAGGAAAAAATCATTTTCAGGGTTTACTCAGGAATGTCATAGATGAGAAGTAGTTCAGTGGAAGACAAAATACTTACTCACTGGAAAAATTTACTTTATTGCAGAACAAAGGTAAACAGCAAGCCTTTTCCCCAGATGAATAGATTCTCCTTGATCCTACTGGGTATTCACTCATCAACCATAGTTCTCAATCTTGTTTGCCAAATGCATTAATACCAGGAAAAGGGCACACCTTTAGAATCTCAATGATCTGCTATAACTCAATAAATTCATTTTCCAATTATAAAACAATCTCTAATGGAACTGATTAGCAAGAATCAATTGCCAGAATCTGATTCAATCTAAGATCATAGTTGTAACCAAGTTTCTGTGTAGTTACTAAGCCAGGGACCAGACCCTGGAAACCCAGTAGGGTTCTGCCAGACAGTCTACAAAATCCTACTTCAGCAGCCAACTGATCTTGCCAGCATCTCTCAGTGTGACAACAGGATGTTTCAAAAAGGTATAAAGAGCTTTAGATATAGTGACTTTGGATTTTTAATTTTATATTTTTTCATCAGTAAAGTAGTTCTTTTTCTACAGCCTAGCCACAATTAATTTCTACTTTTCCCAACTAGAAAACATTCTTAAAGTAAACTGCTTGACTAGATATAAAATTATGATTAGAGGCAAGCGGATTATTAAGAGGTAGAAAGTACATTTTCTCTTTTCCATTCCAGGAACAGACCACTAAAAAAGCCTGATACTACATTTCTTGCTCATCCAATTCTTCCGAAGTCACAAATTTCATAACCTAAAATTTATTTTCAACTACTACACCTGGTGATACATAAATCTTATGGCAACCAAGGGAGTACACATAACATTGAAAAAATGGAGACTTTGTCTTAAGGGTATTACATATTTAATAGTCAATAAGGGTTTATTAAATATCTCCTGCTTATCAAACTAGAATAGAGCCACAAGATGAAATTTTTAAAAGTACAGTTCCTAAACTTGTCATTATCACTCAGAATACAACTACAACCCCCCTTAGAAAGCATCTCTATACTGAGCATGGAAATAATCTCCTCCTCTTTGAAATATATACTTCTGGGAAACCATCCAAGTTAATCATCGTGTAAGACAAAGAAGGAAGATAAAGAGTCAGACTTCGGCCGAGAGCACAGGAAATTTTTTCTTAAAGATTTGTCACTGGGGCACAAGAGAGCAGCTCTGTCAGTAGTTAGTATGGTCAATCTAAGAGCTTCCTATACCTTCTGGTCATATACACAGTCAAGAGGCAGAAGAGAATAATCATGTTAAAACATGTTTTTCATACCAGTCAGGTTTAAGATCTATTTTATTCACTGAAACTAAAAATTAAATCAAAAGACATTTATCTCCCAAAGTGTATAGCTTGTGTCTGGGAGTAAATTTTTTTTAGAGCAAAGGTGTTAAAAAAAAAGAAGGGAAAGACTATTGCAACAGACATTTTATGTTGGCAAAGTTAGCTCCTATACTGTATCCAATGAAATCCATTCATAATATAACCCACAACTATTTAACTTTTCACTTTAAAAATATTAAATAAAGTGAAGGAACTATAGTAACAGCAGGAATATAATCAGGAAAAAAAACTGGGATTTGACTTCTAGATATGTGATTCTGTATTATTTTTTACTTCAGTACAACAACTAACACATACGTCTGCCTGGCACTGAATTCACTTAAATTTCATAGCAACTCTATGAGGAAAATATGTTATTAACTCCATTTTACAGACAGTGAAGATAAGTGATTATCCCAAGGTTATACAATTGGTAACAGCAGCTCTAGGATATAAACCCAGTCTGTTTTCAGACAATCGTTTCTCTTTACCATCTCAACAGAACTTCTAGGAATTTCAGATGTTCCTAAATGAGCTGAAAATAGTCACTTTTTTGAAGGTTCAAAAAAGAATGTTAGCGTAACTATGAGATCTTTTAATGTTTATGTAAAATTTTATCTACCTGTGTATGAAAATCTTACCTGAACCAATTCTCTGTATGCAGACTTAGCAAGGTTATAAGGTACTAAAAGATTAGAGCCAAGAAAATAAAGAACTTCCAATCCAGTAAAAATCATAGCAAATTTGTTGATAATAACAATAGTCTCCAGTGGAACAAGGCAGAGTCGTGCTAGCAGAGGAAGCATATGAGCTGAAAAGAGCCAAATCTGCTTCGTTTTCATGACACAGGAACATAAAGTACATACCACCAACTGACCTAAAAGAGGGGATAAGAATGCATTTAATTTTGAGTATTTGGTATTCATAGAGAAAACATACTACTGATAATGATGGTAACGCAGCTTTTAGCAAAGTACAGATCTACTGAATAATATTTTAAATCAAATTTTAACTTCACCTGATAATTACATATTCACATGTAGTATGAATGCTGAAAACTAATTCACTTGGGCTGATTTGATAAAAGCAACATAAATTTCCACTGGTCTTCATGACATTTCTGATTGCATTTACAACATGGAGAAAGTTCTTTAAGATGCAGAATTCAATATTATAATAATTCAGTTGCTACTGTTCATAGTTTTAAATCCTTTTCCAAATGTAACTCAATATTTAACTGTTCGGGACTAAAGGTAAAACATAAAACCTGAGAGATATACTTACTTGTCCAAGATTACACTACTTTTGAGATTTTTTAAAAACTTTAATTAAAAATTAAAGATTAATTATTTTTACGGTACCACAAAAACCTCCCAAAAAACTCAACCATGCAAATTAAAACTGAAAAGTTTAAACAGATTTTTCTCTCATGATTATAACATAAAGTTAGAATTACAGAGATACAAAAAGGGAAAGTTTGACCTCTATGAATACCCTAATTTATTAAATGAAGTATTGTATACGTAAAGCTTTAGCACTGTATCTGAACCTAGCAAGTACTCGGAAGTTAGCTCTTCATAGTACAAATTACATTTCTACATTTATTTTATGCAATAATTATATAGAGATAACAGTGGACAAACTACTTCACAATCAATATTTTTCACTTAACACACTGTACATCACTCCATGCTAATATACATGGTTATTTTTTAAAGTTGTATGATATATTAAATAATGCATGTGGAAAAATATTAGCACTTGGCCTTTTCCTAATATTTCAATGAAATGCTTTATATAAATAAGCTGTAACACCATTATACATTTATGATATCCTTGCATAGGCTTACTACTTGGGTCACATTTCCTAACACTGTCTTAAGCTAAATTCCTAAAAGTGGAATTATTGAATCAAAAGAAACATTTTTTTAAGGATTTTAATACATACTGTCAGACTGTCCTCCAAAAACAAGTTATCTAGTATACAAGGTGCCCATTTTCTTACTGGTTTGCTCATAGTGAATATAATTTAGAGGGGAGAAAACAACAAATATTTTCTGGGGTTTTCGAATACACATTTTTTGATTATCAATAGAATTGAACATTACCAACAAGTATATAAAAACAATTGCAATTATTTGGTGAAATTTTATTCACATTCTTTACTTATTTATATGGCTCCCCCTATTCAAGATTATACAAGTACTGACATTGTTTTTTAGAAAACTTTAACTGAAAAATTAATACATTTTGAATTTATTTTGGAGTAAGAGAGTAAGTAAAGATCTAAGTTTGTTCTTTCCAGATGTTCAGGTCATTGTCTCAAAACTAGTTATTAGAATCATCCATTATTTTCTTTTTAATTTGAAATGTTACTTCAGTATACTCCAAAATTCTTTACATATTTGGGATTGTGTAGGAACTTGCCATTTTTCTTTCCAGTGATATACTCTGGTAACAGTGGCACCTTGTTCCATTTCAGTGAATGAACAAGTCCCTCATTGCTCTTTTCACAATTTCTTGAGAATTCTTAAACATATTATTTTCCAGATTAATTTAAAAACCACTTACTCATATTCTCTTCCTTGCCAATGAAAAGCAAAACAAAATTTGGAGATTTATGTTTGTGCTCTATCCATAGAAAAATACACAAATAGCAACAATTTCTACACAAGGCTAAACATCTTTAACAATTTAATGTGTTACAGAACACGTGTTATTTTCTCCTTCAAAGCATTAGTATTTCCCCCTCTAACAACTAGTATTCAAATATGAACAATATAAAGGTTTAGAAAAGAGAAAAACTCAGAAAGAAACAAGAGGTAAGGTCACCAAAAGAGAAAGATGTCAACATGATTTTATAAGATAGAAAGCAGAGAGGAGATCACTTACTGTGTTTTTAGCTAGGCCTCCTCCCCTTAACCTGGAGAAGACTGAAGTTTGCTTTTTGAAGATGCAAAAACTGAAGCTCCTAGACACTATACGCAACCCATAACAGAGGTGAGGTGCCCAGTTGAAAATAAAAGGCTATACCTCAAGAGATGAGATCTCTTTAGATCCCAAAGCATTGCTGTTAAATTTATTATTCCGTTCTCAGCAGTCAGTTTGAGCCACTGCCAGCTGCCTCCCCTGTTTAAAACAGTCCTGAGAAAGTTGACCAATCCAAGTAAAAGAATTACAAAGACTGACACTGGGGGTACCTGCCTTAAAAGGCCAGTGCTACATGATCACCCACAATGGAACACACCTGCTGGCAAGCCCGAAATTCCAACAACTTAGTAATTCCCTTTAACACAATGATAGGTTGAGGATGCCTAGACATTTAAGTAAAACTTAACAGTTTAATCAGTCCCAAATGTAGGCTTGGCAGTGGTATTATATTTCTTTTCTTTTTTTTTTTTTTTTTTTTTTTTAATATCCCGAGGTCATTCTAATACAGGTTTGAGAAACACTGGTTTTTCAGGAAAGACAAAGACCAAAAGGAACAATCTTCAAGACCTCAAGGAAATGACGAGAATGCAAGTAGCAAAAGGAAGTCTCAAATAAAAATAATACCTTCAAAAATATAAATTGTACACCTAAGAAATAAAGACTACCATGGTAAAAGCATTCAAGGGAAACAAGCTCTTAGATATGAAAATTACATAACAAAAATTAAAATACAACAACAAAAGGGCAAGAAGATAAAAGTTGGGAAATCTTAGAAAATAAACCTGCCCCCCAGCCAAAAGGAGAGGGGGGGACAACCAGCTCAAAAGGAGGAAAATACAACAGTAAGAAAATTAAGGGCCCAATGTAGGAGGTCCAAATCCAATTAACAGGATTTATAGAAAGGAAGAAAAGACAAAACAGCAGGGAAGAAACTATCAGAGTTGAAGGAAGAGGCGTCTGGGGAAGGATACAGAGAAGGGAGGGGAGTGATGCAGGAGAGCAGAGTTCCATCATAAAATTGTGGTATAGTTTGATGATTAAAAATAATTGTATTTCTTTGATTAAAAAATTAAAAATTAGTTAAAACTGAAAGAGAGGCTTGGAAGAAATGTTTTAGTACTAGGAATGGTTAAGAAATTTTCATTCTGGCATAACTTATTGTACTCAGAGCTATGAAAAATTTTCTTGTTCAGAATGATGTAAACTTCTAACCTCTGAAATTCCCAAAAGTCTATGTCAGCAACATATGCAGTGCTCAACTCCAGCGTTACAAGCTTCACTTATCTTCTTTCAGAGAAGAATATGACTCATACGACATATTCTCTTTGAGAGAAGACTACTCATCCTATTTAGGTGAAAGAAGGAAGGAGTCATATTATTAGTGGAATCTCCCCTGGAGCTCCACAAGAGTAAACTGCTTTTTGATGTGCCTGTGCCAACTAGTAATTCTAAATAAGTCAAAATCACAATCTTTGGATTCCAGGATTCTACTAATAGAAATATCTCCAATAAATTTGCAACCCTATGAGATCATGGCACATTCAAAGTATTTTGTTTTTCAGTAAAAGTTTATTGTTGAAATGGAAGAAAAGGAGTAGGAAGTTATTTTAAAATCAGTCAGAAGAAAAATGCCATTTAGTGGTTTATAGACATTATTTTATTTCCTTATTCACTAATCTTAGTTGGGTTGTGACCACAAGCCATTGATTAAGGAAATAATGTCTCACACTTACATTAAGGTACACCCATGACAAAAATTCACAGGCTTTCCAACCTAACAGATATTCCCATAACACAAGGCATTTTCACTCCCCGTCAAAACACTCCTCGGCAGCCAGCTCACTGTTCGACTTCTCTATCACATTAGAATCACAACACAATCCACATAGGTGATTCAAAATTTTCTAAAAGTCTCATTTCAAAAAGCTAACAGAAACAAGTAAAATTAACAATATACTTTAATCAAATACATCCTAAATATTATCATATATACATTCAACTTATTAAAAAATAAAAGACATTTTACAACCTTTTTTGGACTAAGTAGAAACTGTTTGGCACATACAGCACATAGGAATCTGGAAAAGTCACATTTCAAGCACTCAGTAGCCACCCATGGTGAGTTCTAGACAGTGCAGCTTTAGATTCTAAAAGTCTGAATCAGTCCCAGTACTCCCCCACACCACAGAAGACAGGGGCCTCTCCAGATGGTCCACTCTATATGCAAAGGGCTGGAAAGGTATGTCAGAAAACAGTCCTCTCCAAAGAAATCCTTCAAGCTCCAATATTCAGCTTTCTAATACCTTCTACAAGGGTTGGGTTAAAATTCACAAAACAGGTTTTCTGGAACTCTGACATGGTAAGGTCTGGTAGCTCACTTTGGACTGTATTGGGTATTTTTTTTAACCTTAGTCAACACTCCAAATTGTAATGTTCTGCTACTTGAGTGATTCAATTATATCTAAAGTTCTTAATACTTCTGGCAATTTATTTTTGATGACACTGTGATGACTTTGAATACGTAGATTTAAGATGCAGACTTCATTTTCATCTTTCAAATAGTTCTGTTTAAAACTTAAATCTTCCCAAATACTCAAAACACTAAAAAAAACAAGAAACTGAGCTATGAACAATATGATTATAAAAACAAACAAACACCTATTTGTGGGGGGAAAGATTAAGAAAATATGACATTAAACAACTACTGTACTTGGAAAGAATCACCATGAATAACTGAGTTTTTGCATTTATTTTTTAAAGTACACACCAATTTTACCATAAGATACTAAAGAATGCACTCAGACTCATCAGTTCCTACCAACACTTCTAAGTCTTTAACGATACATACCTATTAAGGCAGTGGTAAACCGATTCATGGAGAGAGGTTCTAAATACATTGGTCCCTCATAGGCAGACTCCAGTTCACTCCTAACATAGTCCCTGAAAAAGAAAAATGGTAAGAAGGTATTGGATGAAGAAAAGGAGTAGCTTAATTACAGCATTCTCAAGGACATGTTAATAACTTCCACAGTTAAGAAAAAGTTTAGATACAAAGACTTAAATAGGGATGGTTGGGTGCACTTGGTGCATGCCAGTAATCCCAGCAGCTCAGGAGGCTGAGGAAGGAGAATCAGGAGTTTTAAGTCAGCCTCAGCAACTCAGTGAGAACTTGTCTCTAACATAAAATATGAAAAAGGGGATGGGGATGTGGTTCAGTGTTTAAGTGAATCTGGGTTCAATTTCCGGCACCAAAACAACCAGAATTTATAGGAAAAGCCTCATGTCTTCCAAGCACTTGGAAACAGGTTCAATTTACTCAAACTGAGTCTTACTATACAAAGAAGGCTGCCAAAGTTCCACAATGTGTGATTTCCCTTTTCCCATGCCCTTATTCAATATTTTGTGCCCAATAAAAAGTTAGTTGAAACATCATCCCTACTATGAAAATACCTAATAAACTGTAAATTTCCCCTTTTGTTACTTCCACTATCACCTCTTATTTCCCCCAAAGTGCCCCCCCCAATATATTTTATTAGTTACAGAAAAAAACAAAAACTAATTGGAAAACTAAACCACAGCAGGACAATCCTTAAAAATTGTTATTTTCAGGCTGGGAATGTAATTCGGTAGTACAAAAAATATTTCTTTTTAAATTTATTTCATTTAACATGTGATTACTGAGAAAGAGTAAGTGGTAATAGAAGAGTCATTTACACTCTGAGAAAACATAGACAGGAAGCATAAAAAGGGAGAATTTATTTTGTTATAAGGAAGTTGAGTAGTATTATGGAAAATAGTTAAGTTCTTTTGGCATCAAAGGAGGGAAATTTATGTAAAAAAATTCCTCCCTCTTTTCTTCAACTGTTGAATGTATTATTCATTGTACTTTAAAATAATCTGAATGTTTTGAGTATTTCTGAACAAACTCAAATTCATTATTTTTTCCATGAAAGTACTTCCTGTTAGGCAATCAAGTTAAATTCCTTTAGCATAGCATAGCCAAACAAGGAATGCCCCTTACATAATCAAACAGCTGAGTACTGATAAAAATTGAAAATTTAAAACTAAAATACATATTTTTTAAAGAATAGGAACAGTTTTGGGGATGATTATAAAAGTCGGTGACTGAGTAAGCTCCACGGGTGATTTAACAATTCTCTATATCACTCTCTAAGGACTATTTCTGACATTAATATATTCAGTCTCTCAAGAAGAATATATATCCAGACTCTCAAGAATAATAATTTCAATGCAGTATTTGCCAACCAGGAGAAATTCTGCCTTGGAAGGGACATCTTGTACTATCCGGAAACATTTCTGGTTATCACAACTGGGGGGAGGAGAAAAGGAAGCTACTGGGACCTAGTAGTAAAAGCCAAAGATGCTGCTAAACATTCTACAATGCACATGACATTTCCCCAGAACTAAGAACTGTCTGGTGTCAAATGTCAGTCGTACAGTGGCTGAGTAACTCTTATGTCTATGCAAAGAACAGATACATTCCTGATTATTATAGGTAATCACCAATAAAATTACTATGTTTTATACAGTTCTGAGAAAGAATTGAAAATCATGAAGTTTAAAATAAAATACCATGTTTACAAAGTGTTTGAAACACTCTTAAGGAAATAAATTTATATTTTAGAGAGTGAGTCCCAGAACTACCTAGGCCTCTAAAGCCAAAGTAATTTATTTCTAGCCACACCATATCCCTATCTAATAGATCAGTTTAAAAAAGGGACAGGAAAATCCCACAAAGACAGAAAGTGGTTGCCAGGGGCTAGAAGAGGAGGAAGTAGAACTAACTGTTTAATGAATAACAGGTTTTATTTTAAAATGTTTCAGAGTTAGATAAAGGTGATAGCTATGTAAATGTACTACTATATGTCACCTTAATGGTCAATTTTACAGTACGTTAATTTCATCTCAATTAAGAAGCATCAATGCAAGAGCCCTATCCTCAAGGGGAAAGCCAAAAGGTGCCCCAAAGGGGCTCTCATCCCAGGAGCTCTCGGCGGGGGCAAAGGAGACTGCAGAGAGGAGCTCCCTGCCATGTTTCTCGCCTATTTGATTCTGTCATATTACAGATGTTTTATAATATAACTCAGCAAACTCAACAATATTCTGGAATTTATTCTTATTGAGACGTGTTAACTATTTTGTACTATTTCAAAGCCTTCTTTAGCTTCTTTTTAAAAGTTTGTCTTTAGAGTTTCTTAAACTCTAAATCACTTAACAAAATTTCTAAGGAAAATTAATATGCTCTGCACACTTTTTTAAGTTGTAAAGAAATTGTTGTACATAATATATTGCTAACACTCTGTTAGGCCCTATGGATACTACAATAGGAAAAACACAGTACCTGCTGTGGTAAGGTTTACTAACTAGGAGCAGCATTTACCTTTACCATTATTTAGTCACACTGTGAAAACTGCAGTTGTGACAACCAAATCATGTCCCTAGACTTTGTTTTCTGGGAGGACAAAACTGTCCTTAGCTGAGAATCATTACTATAAATAAAGAAATCATTCAATTAATCTGTTTATATTTTCAACTTTTAATTTTGATAGAAATAAAATTGACTAAATATCTGAGAGGCCAGAAAGAAGCTAAAGAGAGAAACAAGAAGTCAAAATAACTTAAATAAACCCTGTGTAGATGAACAATTCAGTTGCTAGCACAGTGCTAAAAGCACAGTAGGTATGTGTTTGTGCACATAAAAAACTTAGTAAGTATTGGTATTTGAACATCTTAGCATCTGGAATCTTTTGTACTGAGTGATGCTTTGTTTGTACACATTGCAAAAGATAAATTGGAGAGCCTCTACTTTGTTTTGTGCAAAAGATTAGGTTTCCTTGGACTTAACATCTTTTGAAAGCTTCTCATAAGTGGCCAGGATGTACAGATTGTTCCTAGGTTGTTCAGGGACTTAGATTGCTTAAGAGACGGTTGTATAAAGGTTTTGAATCAGTTGATGGAATAGTGAGCTCCTAGGTTTTGTTGTTTAACTTTTTAACCCATGAACTTTTTCATAGCAAGAATCTTTCTAATTGCAAGCTACATATTTGAGGTCTTTTTCACACATCTTACACAGTCTTTATGCTCCCGGCTTCAGTTAAAAAATAAGAGGCTATCACAGGGGAATGGAAAAGTTTCCAAGTGTTTATTAGTGCTTAGGACTGATTGTCAGTAGTCCACAAATTGCACAAATGAAAAAAGAACTTCAAGAAGGAAAGGATTTTATAGAGTTATAAGTAGAAGGGGCTTGTATTTAGAATATATAAAGAATTTCTACAACTGAACAATAAAAAAAACCCAATTAAATAATAGACAATGAATACTGAATAAAATGAATGAAAAATGAATTAAAATTTTCCAAATGGTAAATGAAAATATGAAAGGAGGCTTGACATCATTAGCCAAAAGTAATGAAAATCAAAAGAACAATGAAACACCTCTTCATATTCACTATTCACTATGATGACTTTATTAAAAATGACAAGACACCAATAAATGTTGACAAGGCTATAGAAAAAATGGAGCTCACAAACAAGTGAGGCCCTAAAAAATGAGGTCCTGTCTCTAAATAAAATATAAATAGGGCTGGGAATACGGCTCAGTGGCTAAGTACCCCCGAATTCAATCCCCAGTACCAAGAAAAATTAACAACAACAAAAAAGAGTCTGGCAGTTCTTAAAAAGTTAAATATAGAGTCCATAAAATACTAAAATTCCACTGCAAGGAAAATGCCCAAGGAAAATTAAAAAACACACATCCACACAAAAATGCCTATAACATTATTCATAACAGCCAAAAAGTAGAAACCCAAGTGTCCATTAATAGATGAATGGGTAAACAAAATGCAGCATATCCATACAACCGACTATAATTGGGACAGAAAAATAAAGTACTGATACATGTTAGAATATGGATGAACCTTGCTAAATGAAAGAACCAAGTACAAAGGACCATGTTTAGTACAATCCAATGTATATAAAATATCCAAAATAAGCTAATTGAAGAGACAGAAAATAAGACTAATGGTTGCCTACAGCTGGGAACAGGAGAGTGGTGGGAAATGGGAGTGTGTTAATGGATACGGGGGTTTCCTGATGGGGCAGTAAAAATCTAAAATCAATTGTGGTGATAGTTTGCACAACTCTGCAAACACTCTAAAAACCAAAAAGCCATATGCAATAAAGGGGTATGTAAATTGTATCTTAATAAAAAAGCTGTTATTTTAAAAAAAAAGGAAGGTCAGTTATTAAGCTGTCCTACGAAATCTGAACTATTAATATTTTTAAAATTAAGTCCTCCAACCTCAATATCCTATAAATGTGGCAAGTTCAAACTTCAATATTTATTAAAAGTGACACGTTATGAATTATTCAAGGATAGCATGTCTTTGATAACCTTTTGTGAGAAAGCACTATACAGTATAAATTATACTGAAGAAAAATACTAAAATGTGCCATATTTTGAAATTCATTCACTTAACATCAAAACTCTAACAGAAGTACTATCTACAGTGCCAAAGAAGTAATTTGCTGAGGTAACATATTTACCAAGTAGTAAAACTAACCCTAAAACTAATTGTCTTTCCACTAATCATGCTACCTCCCAAAGAGGACTGAAGTTAAGAATCAGAAAACCTACATTCAAGTTAAAGTCTAGGACTGTCCCTTCTCAGCTGCTGGCCTACTTCACTGTTTCATCTGTAAATACCAAAGGATTATAGTGAGGATCAAAATGAAATATGAAGTATTTTCACCCACTCAAATATTATTAAAATTCTTTTTATTGCTTATTTTAATTTTTTAATAATGAAAATAAATTTCAAAAACATTCCCATAAACTAAAACAGAAAAATTGAAATTGCCACAAGAATGGTCAGAAAAAGTGCCTTTTTTTTAAACCTCAGAAGCTGCTTTGTGTCCTTACATAATAGAATTTTGACCTCTCTGAAAATGCATGGATTGGTGACATTATAGACAAAAACATAGCTACATGGTTTCAGCCATCACTATACCAATAAATCACATGGAAACAGAAAAATCATGAAGAAAAGGGCAGGTTCATACTTTTTTCAACCAGAATTATAAGTAATAAAAGCAACAGATCTAACGACTCTACTTTCAGCTTTGAGATTCTGATTGATCATCAAAATCAAGATTATTCACTCTAAAAACTTATCATCTTATTATGACTATACCATGGAACACTCTACCCTTTAAAAAATAATTTTTCAAAGATCAATGACACAAAAAAATGCTCACAAAACATTCCTGTGATTAAACACAAGACATAAGAATGAGTGAAAATTCATTAAGTACTTACTGTATGTCAGAAATTGTGCTAAGAAACTTACATGCCTCATCTTACTGAATCTTGCAATAGTCCTTCAAGATAATGTCATTTTATAGGTGAGGAAAATAAGGGTTATCTCTCTGGCAATAGCCAAGGTTACAGAACAGCAAATAAATAACCTAGAATTTGAGTCTACCCAACCAACCACCCACCCATTCACAAACTATGTGAAAAGCTCTTAGGTGCCCAGGCACTCCTTTGCACATTAAAAAGGTAACTCCAGATACTCTACAGATAGAATTTTTGTTTAAGAATGAACAAAATAGTCAGTCCTGGCCCTTGGTCTAGTAAAGTTCTATGGAAATGCTATAGGAAAGGACTTAATTGTTTTCGTGAGGGAGTCAACCTGAGGACATCAATGTATAACACAGTGGAACTCAGCTTGAGTTGAACATTGTGAGGATTACAAGGAGCATGATACTACTATGGAAGCTCCAGATTTTGCGTCAGATGGCATACCCTGCACAAGGATAATGGCATAAATTAAAGAGTAAAATTACCCTCCAGGGACCAAATTGAGCAGGGAAAGTCAACCAGGTAGGAACAGAAGAAACAAATGCAGAAGACTGAGTTTCAGTTGGGTGTGGTGGCGCATGCCTGTAATCAGAGCAGCTCAGAGGCTGAGGCAGGAGGATCATGAGTTCAAAGCCAGCCTCAGCAAAAGTGTGGCACTAAGCAACTCAGTGGGACCCTGTCTCTAAATAAAATACAAAATAGGGCTGGGGATGTGGCTCAGTGGTAGAGTACCCCTGAGCTCAATCCCCAGTACCCAAAAAGAAAAGAGAAGACTGAGTTTTGGGGAAGCTTCTCGAGAACTCTGAGAGATAAGCATATAAAATATTAAGGAGGATGGCAGTCCTGCATCTACACGAGGGCCAAAAGCCAGCAAATAATTATAATTCTCTTGCTCTTTCATTTCCACTGAAGTGGTGAGAAATGAATGGTATAAAAAAACTGGAAGACAACATCAGAATATTAACAAATCTATCTCTGGGTGATATAACTTTAGGTGACTGTTACTACCTTTATGTATACAAGGTTAAATGCCACTCCTCCCTGAATTGGGAGTATTTTATTACAGTAAGTACATTTCAATCAAAGTTCATGAAACCTAAATTCCAAAAGACCTGTCTCCAGAATTAATTCTACCTTATTGCATTTGTGGTGTCACTTTTGGTTCACCTATATTTTGACAATGTTTCAAAGGTTGGAAGCTCATCTGCATTGGCTGACCTGAGTCTTAAAATTAAAGTCTAGCAGACCAAGGTAAAGAGACAATATTGTTGAAGAGGCAGAAGTTATAAGATAAAAAATTAGTTTTATCAAATAATTTCTATCACTCACTCTACATGATTGTAGTTTATACTGATTCTCACACATCAATAATGTGACTTCCTAAAATGAAAGGAAAATAAAGTTTGTAGGAGTTATGATGTTCCAAAAACCTACTGTAGGAAATTCTTCTTTTCTCAGGCAATATTAAAAAATATAAGAATATCCTTAAACATAAATTCAAGGCCTGTGTCATATTAAGCTTATTTTTAAATGGAAATAAAATTTGAACATAACCCCAGCTATTAGTTCTGAACACCAATATTTATTTAGAAAACAAATATTAAAAACATCTGTTTTGGATACTTACCAAAGTCTTAGCTTCTTACATATTTATTTTTATCAGCAATTTTACTGGCAAAACAAAACTTTAAATTCAGTCATACATTTCAAAAAAAGGGTCACACTGTTACCTGGAGATTTGATGTCCAGCATAAAGGAGCAGGGCAGTCAAAAAATATAAATAAAGCTGGACCAGATGCTGCCTGGGTAACGTGAGTAACACAACACTTAGAATATAACCTGTAGCAGAAATTAAGAGAGATATAAATAAAAAATGATTCTAATTTAATCTCCCAATTAATTACACTAGAAAAGAGCTTAAAATAAATTACTTTCCAGTTAGGTTTCAAAAATTCCTGAGGTTTTCAATTTTACTGCCAAAGTTCATTCAGCACCCTTAATATCACAATGGATTTGTTCTTGTTGAAAATACATAGCATTTGTCACTTTCTTCATAGATTTTCTGCTTTATAACCAAATTCAGCACACCAAGGGGCAACACAATTCCTGTCATCATCTAGCTTTCCTCAATATCTAATTTGTTTTACACAAATTCTCTCATCTCTCTAGTCCCAAAGAAGAAAGGGAGTCTTAATGTCTTTCTCAAAAGCTGCCTCATTCATTTGAGTCAAGATCTTATTTCTCGGATTCCAAAAGACCCTTGCTCTTCTACATCTCCTTCAAATCATTCTGCTTGATGCAGGTCCTTGGCTTTCTTTCAAGGATGTGTAGCTCTTCCCCATCTTGGAAACCAACAAATACTTCTCCTTCACAGTGATCGTTCCTTTTCCTATTATCCATTTTTCTCATTGTACTGAAAAATGTTTTAAACCAGCTATATTCAGGGTTTCCAGTTTCTAACCATCTATTTCCCCCTCTATGATCTATATATCCCCTTTATTCTCCCACTCTAAAGAAACTCTGAAGTCAGTGCTGTGTACTTGTCAAATTAATATAGTCTGCTTATTGTTGGTTCAGCATCTAAAGCAACAATCCTCAATACCCTGTTATTCTCTGGCTCTGTGACATGGATTTTCTTTTACCCTCTAACTTCTCTTCCATTTCACTTTCTTTTCACACTTTCCAAAGAACACTCAAATAACTGCTTTTCTCTCTATAAAGGATCTGAATTTCTTTTGTCACTTTGAGTATCGACATATGCAAAAACATACACTTATTTCTTATTCTAAGTGGACATCCTATATCTTGTGATGCCTGAGATATGGCCCACTTAAATGTTTCCATATTCAACAAGCACAAACTGAGTTCCATTTCCTCTCCCTTAAGGAGGTAGCTCCATCTTTTTTACTCCCTAAAATTCCATTCGCTCTTATTCAAAACCTGACTTTAGAGTGTGTACACCACTATTCACTCCACAGGATTAGCCAAAGAACCCATACAGATAACACCCTTCCAAATGAAAGAGAACTCACAGTCTAGCTGGGACTAGAGATAAGCAGAAGGACCCTGATATGCAGCACAATAAGAACCACAGTGGTGTAAACTGAGTGCCATGGGTCACAGAGGAAGAACACCAGCTCCAGACTGAGATGATCAAAGGGCAATACAACATGAAGACAACAGACCTGAAATCAAAACTGTGACATTACCTTGGCAACCAAGATGAAAACTGAACACAAATTCTGGATAAACTCAACACTTAAAGAAGTTTAAAGGGGGTGGGGGAGGAAGAATCAAAAAGGAGGAAAAAAATCTAGGGGAGGGAGGGCTGACACTCAAGGACTCAAAACAAATCTGGATCACAGGAAGGCTTAATGTTTTCTTGCATGGAGAAGAGCATCCTTATGCTATCGCTTCACTAGAACTTAAAACTGTATTAACAGTGCCATTTCAATAAAATTGCCAACAGGGCTTTTTTTTAGGGTAATAAGACTGATAAGTTTGTACAGAAATGTAAAATAAAAGCACTGAGGAAATAATAAAGGAAAATGAAGGGACTAATACTATCAGACAGTAAAATATAATCTAAATCCTCAATAAATAAGATAGTATGCTAATAGTCCACAAAAAGGCATATACACTAAAGGAAAAGGAGAAAAGTTTAGAATGAAGCAAACTAATATGTGAGAATTTAGTATATAATAATCAGTGAAGAAAAGATGTGATAAATTAAAAATAGAAATTATTTAGAAAAATTAAAATATCTATAAAAAAATGGTATATGCAGATAAATTTCAAGTGAACAGAAGATTCAGACATAAAAAGTGAAACCACAAAAATAATAAGATAAAACATAAGAGAATTCTTTAAGAACTGAAGGAGGAGGAAGTCTTTTCTAATTGATTAAATTCTAAAACTTAAAAGAAAAAAATTCAACCAGAATCTTAAGATTTGGCAAAATGGAAAGTGTCAACAAAAAAATAAATAAACAAACATACAAAACTATTTCATGATTATCTAAAAGCTGTAGTTATAGTTCCACAATACATAAGCAAAACCAACATTATTTTGTAACATCTGTTACAAAAAAGGAAAATATATAGGTTTATATTTACTTATATATACACGCATAAAAATATCTCAAGTTATACACAAAGAAATAATAATAGCTACTTGACGGGGTTCAGACTGAGAACTTAGTGGATGAGGAACAGAGATAGGAAAGAAACACTTTCTTATGTTTTGGTTTCTGAAAACAAATACATTACCTATTTTAAAAATGAAGAACTTTAACAATGTAATTAGAAATGAATTCTATAAACTGAAGCATTATATAAACACTAGATAATACTTAGATGAAGGTTACTCCAAAAAATTGTTCACGCTGAAAATATCTGTTCATATCAGAGGCTAGTAGTAAAAGTAATGCTAAGAGTTTGAGTTTACTCTACCATGACATGTAAAAAGTGTTACTTAAGATGGTTTAGTAGAGTTCCCAAAGCTATAAGCCAAAGTATGACACCTCTACCATTCGACCCATTCAATTTCTAAAATTAATGTCTGGTTCTTAGGTAGATATTTTTGTAAGAAATATTTCAATCTTTTCAGAAATTATATATGATAAGCACATTTTTAACACTACAGTGTGAATTACTTTGTTGGTTAAGCTAAAAATCTAAGTACACAATTGTTCTCCTACAACCGACTGGAATTACTTTCCATAAATTAGCTAACATACAAAGCCTTTAATAAAGGGTTCAGAATTATAGTAAAAGAACCTTCTCATTTAATTACATAAAAGTCCCTTCTCATTTCTCAGACTTTCCCAAGGTAGTACACTGACAAAAGATGAGTTTACTGAATCCCCATGTTCTGTAATCTCTTTTCTACCAACACCATACCTCTTCCCACAATGGCTTACTTGGAACTCTCAGAGAATTTACTTTTTAGTAAGGGGTTCTTAGGGCTAAGATTCAAAACTCAAAAAGTCCTTTTTATAGATAAAAATAAAACTACAGAAAAAGAACAATTTCATAAGAGGTATACTTCATGATGAATAATTCCAATAATAAAAACATTAACATCAAACCACTATAATAACACCATTCAAAATATATCCAGGGTTATGTAATAGAAATGTTAATAAAAATGTGATGCTCATTACATATAAACTAAAAAATTAACCTAAAACCTAAGTATACTGACTTATTCTTGATGAATTTTACCCTTCACGCCTGTATTTCTTGACTTTAATTTCTTTAATCTCTCCTCATTACTCTTACCACTAACCTCAAAGCATATAAATTATAACTCCAGAATTTGTTTGGTTTTACTGAGAAAGGGTCTGGCTTTGCTGTCCAGGCTGGTCTCAAGTGATCCTTCTGTTGCAGTCCTCCAAGGAGTTGGGACTACAAGGTATATACCACCATGCTCAGCTAGGAAAAATTTTTTAAGGAAGAAAATATCATATTACAGTCCCATTGCCTATATTTCGTTTAATTGAAATTAAAGCTCTTTCTTTAAATGGAATGTTTTCATTTGTCTCACGGAACAGTAAATACTGCATTTAATACAACTTTCTGAATTACTACCACAGGCCAAAATAAAGACAAATTTGAAGGCACCAAATACCTGGAAAAGTATTTTCCATTCTTTACATTTAATCATATAAAAAGCTAAAATATTTTCTTCCGATTTTGGTTTTATCTAATAAAATACATCTAACACTGCTTGCTCTTTTCTAGTCCTAGTAATTCATATGCAATGGTAAGACAAAAACTACAAACAAGATTCACAAACATTCTTTAATGAGTATACCACAGTCATCTCTATGTAACTGAACCTCATTTTACTCAAATTCAAAAAAAGAAAGACATACATCAGAATGCTTACAACAAGGTTATAAGAAAATGTGATGCAGACACTTACCTACGTAATGCATATTAAGAGCCAAATACTTATACTGAAAAAGAGGGTTGTTATTGAGGCTACTTCTTTGGATCTGCTGGAAAAAGGAGCTGACATCCCATCTGTAGAGGACATCCAACAGCATGATGCTGGGCACCCTCAGGGCCACATTTAACACTGCCTCCAGTTTCTCCTTTGCAGCCATGTTTTTTTTTTGTTTGTTTTGTTTTTTTCTTGGAGCAGAACTAAAATGAAGAAGACATAAAAATAAGTTGCCACAAATAACTTTAAGACATGCTCTTATGAATATAAAGGACTGACATACACTACACAAAAACTAAGCCAGGCTCAGTGGCACATGTCTGTAATCCTAGCTACTTGAGACTCCTGATTCAAAATAAAAAAAATAAACAGGGCTGGGCATGTAGTTTTATAGCAAAGTACCCCTGGGTTCAATTCCTAGTACCACAAAAAAATAAAAAAGAAAAAAAAAAAAAAAGAATAAAACCTAAATTCCTTAGCTGTATCTCTATTCCTAGATATGTATGAAATAAACCTGTCTTGTGTTTTCACACTGATATTTTGAGGTCTGCCTAAACTTTAAATTCTGATTAAATGTTAAGACCTCAAAAGTTTTTTGTTTTTTTGTTTTTTTAAAGTCACTAACTTCAAATCTAGGCACTTAGCAACAAAACATCCTATGGGGATACTATAACTTTTGTTCAATTAACTTGAAAAAAAATTCACACCTATGCAATTGAGATTTACGTAGCTTTTTAAAATGAGAGAAAATATTGAATATTTACTAAATGAAAAAGCTTGTCTAAGCTATTCATCTTACAGTCTATCCATTTCTTTGCTTACTTAAAATCAAAACTCAAGTACTAAATTTATAATCCAGCAAATTCATGATGAAGATACAGGGAGAAGAAAGATTATTTGCAATATTGTTTCCTTTAATCAATCACTAAAGGAAAACTCTTAGTCCAAAAGACCCATAATCTCCTTTCAAAAATGGGAAAATAATGCTTATCAAATTTTTTCTTTGATACAAGGCATGTAGGCACATGGAAGAAGCCAGGCATTGAGTCTGCAAGGTCTTCTCTGCTCAGAGGTTGATAAGTATTCAGAGAATGGAAAGAAAAGAAAAAGCAAAGGGGTGGAGAGGAAATGAAAAGCAGTTATCAGGATCTTAAAAGGACAATTCAGTATAATCCTGTTTCATGTGGTAGAACTACAAATTAATCCAAGAATTATATGAGAACAAACAAAAGTGGGTAAAGGACAATTTAAAAGTAAAGATAATTCTGGATTGTTGGCTCTGACAATATCCTTTTAAGAATTCTGCTGAGAAAGCTAAACACATTTCTAGCTTTGGCAGTAATTTCAGACATTACAGGATAAATGAAAACATTTATTTCTGAAGAAAATTATAGTGACAGATTGCTATGCTATGGTGAAATATTTGTCAGTATTTCCATCTTACCCTCCAATATTCATAACTTCCTAGCTCAGATTTTTTAAAACTCAAAAGCATCTGAACTTAGTTTTTTAAAGTTCAAGTATCGATCATTACCATAACCAAGCATTTTATCTATGTATATATGTATATATTATCAATAATTTATAATTAACATTTTTATGGATAAATACAGTAATTCTGCTTACTTTAAAAAAACAAGACCTTTAAATAATTTTCTTACACAAGAAAAAATAATGTGAGAATCAAAACCAAATAGCTGCGTCCTAAGGGGAATATAAAACACTGAAAAATTAAATCTCTAATCAACATTTACTGCAAACTATATCATTTAGAAACCTCAACTGCATTTCAGAAAGCTTGATATTACAGTGAACACTCCATGTCCAGAGTCTGCATCCATGGATTCAACTAACTTTAACTCGAAACTACTGGGGAAAGAAATTATACCTATATTGAATATGCACAGACTTTTTCTTGTCATTAGTCCCTAAACAATTATTGTGTTGTACAACTATTTACATAATACTTACATTATATTAGATACTGTAAATAATCTAGAGATGATTTGAAGTATATGGAAGGAGATACATAGTTGCATTGCCATTTATATAAGAATTTTAAGCCAGGCCTGGAATCCCAGACACTTGGGAAGTTGAGCCAGGAGGACTGCAAATTGGAGGGCAGTCTAGGCAATTCAGCAAGACCCCATCTCAAAATAAAAAATAAAAAGGGCCAGGGATATAGCTCAGTGGTAAAGTGCCCCAGGATCAATTCCCAGTACTGGGGGGGAAAAAAAAAAAAAAAAAAAAGACAAATAGACTTAAGTTTTCACAGATTTTGGTATTTGAAGGTGGTCCTAATGCCAAGCCTCTGACCATACTAAGGTACCACTGTATTTAAAAAAAAAAAAAAACCTAGGGAAAAATATATTGAAATATTCTTTGTAATATCCTTTTGAAAGTGGGTCTGGAGTAATTTTTATCTTTTTGTTTCTTTGTTGGTTTGCTAGATTTTCTAGGTTATCTTTGTTTTATCATGGGAGTAGGGTTAAAAAAGAAATTGTTGACGAAAGTATAATGCACCTAAGCCATATAAATGCCTTCAGGAAATACACAGTAAATAACTATTTACTTTGGTAGTCAAACTGATAACTCAATGCCTTCTTGGGAATTTATTTCAAAGTACATGAATAACAGATTTTTCTTACAATCAACCAGTCACATGTGAAAATTACCATGATTGAGAAAATAGCAACACTGACAGGCTTTATACTATAATGGAAAAATATTTTTCCACATTCTAAAATCCAATATAAATCACTATTTCTATTTTTGCAACAAAAAGGGGAGTCTATTACTGAGCTAATAACTTGCAGTCTGTATTTATTTCATCTGGTTTGGAGCCTTCTTGTTTTTAATGTTTTATAATTTTAAAATGTACTTACTTTCACCATTTATTGTAGCTCTGAAAGGGGTTAAGAAAAAAAACTAAACAAATAACCAATCCTGTTTTAGAAATCTGGAGTTGGGCAAGCAGGGCATGACAGAATCTCCCTAATCCTCACATGGGATCATCTTTATTTATGAAAGAAGGCTATCAGCAAAATGGTACAAGTTCCCTCTTGCCACTCCTGCCTCACAAATATAACAAAAAAAGAAAAGAAAACAAAATCTTGGGTTCCTAAAGCTGTCAGTACAAAAATATCCAAGAAGAAAGATCCCCAAATGCCACAGCCCAGTCAACACAAGATTCAAGTATCTTTAAGGACCTTGGAGATGGGTGCAATGGCACACATCTGTACTCCCAAAGATTTAGGAGACTGAGGCGGGAGGACTGCAAGTTCAGGGTAGCCTGAACTTCAGGTAGCAACTTAGCAAGTCCCTCTCAAAATAAAAAGGACTAAGAATGCAGAATAGGAGGGAAGAGGTCAGACCAGCGGTAAAGCAGCCCAGTGGTTCAATCCCACACACACACTTACATTTACAAAAAAAGACCCTGGCCAGAACAAAGTTTGTTCATTTATTAATGAATCTATTACTTGCTAAGTGGTTCCTAAGTGGTTTTTATTTTTGAGTGATATTTTAGTAAGAAAACACACATATTTTAGTAAAAAAACCCATTTTTCCAAACCTCATCATTTTGAACCTTTCAGTACAAATACTCAACAGGCAATGCCCATTACAAATAAAAACTGCACACACTAGAGTCTAGTACCACATACCAAACTGACATCTACACAAAATTCTGAAATAGTTATCTTGTTTCCTGAGACTTAAAATCACGCATGCCTACCAAATCACTATTATTATATTAACATGATATAAAAATGAAGTCTTGTTTCCTGAAGAGATTATACCTCTATAATGTTTAGTTCAAATCTAATTTATTTATTTATCATTTATCTTTTTATCAAATTTAGTGTCAAACAGGACTAATGAGCATATTCTAAAGTTGGAGGGAACTACAGAGATTCTCTTAAAACCAAAATACCAAATAATTCTAGAAAACAAACAGCAGGGCTGACAGCAAAGAAAATTTAAAGGTTTGACACAGCAAAAGGCAAATTATAAACTTTCTACACTGCTTTACTTTCCATATAAGCTCTTTAAAATTTCCTCCTTGAATTGTGAAAACTGGGAAAATACTCCAACATGATGTCACTGCAAGTAATATAAACTAAATGTGACTTAAAGATGCTTTCCACAGTAAAACAGTTCAAAACAAAACAACGAAAAGCATTTCCTTCCAGAAATCACAGAAAAGGTTCATTAAATGCTGCCCGAACACTCAAGCCCTTAACAATTTCAAGAGATTATTTTCCCAGACTTGGTAACAGCAATGGGTACTTACAAACACAGTAACGTCTTGTATAATGTGCAGTTTACCATTCAGATTGTGGGTTAGAAAACACAGGGGGCCTCTTTTCTATAATCTCCTGAGTATAGCATTTTGGTTTTTCAATATGAAGAAATTAAACAAACCATCCTAAACATTAAAAAAAAAGTAGGTTTCCAAGGCCACAGTTGGTCTCTGCTGAAAACCTATGTTAAATAAGAAACAAATGGAAAATGTGATCTTACCAAAAAAATTTAACAGTACCCACATCTCCTAAACTCCGTCTTAAAAACACAAAGCAAAAATAAGAATGACATAATACTCAATAATTTAGATAATTAGATAACTGATACTCTATGTAATTTTGGGCTGGAAGTTTCTACACTCTTTTTCCACCATCAAAAGAAAGAAAAAAAAAAAAAAAGTCATTTATCATTAACCTCCTTGCTTTGTCCCAACCAGATAAAAAAAAGAAAATTCTACCATCAACTAAAACTGATCTTAAGAAACAGATTTTTCTGACTATCCATCTGTTAGTATGGTAAGACCTGAAAATGTAAGAGCAAACCTAGAGCCTAAAATCATAAGTAAACTCAGCCCAGAACTGAGATACCAAGAGAACGCACTTCTTACATAAGCATTGGCACATGTTTTAAATATAGCTGGTCCTCCCCACTCCCACTCGTTGCTAGCTAACTTTGTATGTACCTGAATTCTATATAAACTACTAGCAATTCTGTGATTTCTTATCATCTCCCAAAACGGCAAAGAGTCCGCCCTGAAATACAAAGGCCATCTTTCAATTTAAGGATCAGACAGAAAATAAAAAGTGCTACCTCTGCCATTGGGCGCTCAGCTTGGGTCACGACTGCAGCACCGACAGCTCATCCTTTTGGGCATGATTCAAGATTCAGCAGAACTGCACACTCCGTATTTTAAAAAATAAAAAGACACACAGTCCTCTCCTTTCCTTTCAGACTAGTTTCCTGTTTACTGCAGACTGTGATGCAAAGCCATCCATTAATCTTTGATGCTTTCTCACTGCAAAGGCCCCTTCCTCTCTCCCTGCACCTCCTCCCCCCACGCCTGCTGATCTCAGATGCGCTTGAACTGTAGTAACCCCAAGCCAGCTCGCGGCAAGCAGGCAGCGCAGCAGCAGCAGCAGCAGCAACAACAACGCGGCCACAGCCGCCCCGGGGCTAGGGGATTACGTTCAGCAAAAACTCTGCCAGGAAAGAGGCCCGGGAGCTCCCCTCCTGTCTCGCCAAGGGTGCTGGCTCTGCCGCGCCACAAAACAAAAGGCCTGCGACGAAGATGCAGGCAAAGTTCATAATTCCCATACAAACTGGGGACTCATCCCACAAGGGAGGGCTTGTGTCTGGGGGTTCTCGGGTGTGCAAAGCAGAACTGGAGAGGGAGGGCCGAGGAACAGCCAGCACAAGAGGAAACCGCGGGTACGGAAAGGAAAGAAAAAGGGACTGACAGACGGGATGCAAAGCAATGGGTCCCCGCTCTTGGCAGGCCTATCTGCACCCCCCAATTCTTACGCTGCCCGGACGCGTTCAGGTTGAGTCTGGGGTTAGGTACACCACTGAAGGGCACAGGCGAGGGAAGCGTGGAGGCCAAGTGGACAAAGGTGCTAAGAGGTAAAGTTGGGAAGGGAAATTGGAGAAGAGGAGCTGGGAACGGTTAGTTCGGGAAGGGACTAGAAAAATGCCTTGGAAATGGACTGCTGGAGAGGCTAAAGAGGAGAACCCGAGCGAGGGCATCTCAGGAATGCAGCGATATCTCCAGGCGCTGGAGAGGCGAAGGGATGCGAGGGTGGGGAGGCCGCGGCCGAGGCCTCGGAGCTGGAGGAGGGAGCCCTGCCCTGGGCCCCGCGAGGGATGAAAGAGGCGGAGGGGGCCGGTCGCGGCCTGGGGAAGGCGGGAGGGGCTGAAGCACAGGAGGCAGGGGCGGGGGTGAAGAGGGGAGGTGGGCCGGGAAGGGGCTGGGGAGAGGGGGAGGAAGGTGGGCCGGAAAGGGGCGAAGGGGGCGAAGAGGAAGGAGCGGGGCGACCGGATGGGGGAGGGGAGCGGGGACGTGGGGCCGCGGAGATGCGAAGGGGTCGGGCGGCGCGGTCACCTCTGGCTGCAGCCTCCCTCCCTGCGGGACGGCGCTGCGGGCTGACGGTCTCCGCAACTCCCCGGCTCTCTTGCCTGCCCTCCTGTTCTCTCCAGGCGGCGGCGGCGGGGGCCGGGACGGCGCGGCTCACAGCGGCGGCTCTTCAGCGCCGGGCCTGGGTTGCTGCGTCTTGGGAGGCGGAGGCAGCGGCGGCGGCAGCGGCCCGGCCCGTGCGGTCACCATCGTCCGTGGCGGCAGGCGCTCACCGGCCGAGCCCCTCAGCAGCCGACGGCGGCAGCGGCGGCCATGGCCTCCTGCGCTCGCTCCTCCCGCCCCCGGCGCTCTGCGGCGGCCGGCCCGGCTCCCGCGCTCTGCGCCTGCGCGCGGTACCGCCAGCGCGGCGCCCCGCCCCCCGCGCGCCCACGCTCACTCACAATCGCGCGCGGGGTGGTTCCCGTGCCGCCTCCGGTACCCGGGCGGGAGACACCAGCTTCTCCCGACCCACACAGCCGGCTGGGGCAGCTATGGAGACGCGTACCACGGCGACACCGGTACGCGCACTGTGACTCGCGCCATTCTGACACACGTGCTCTCGCACACTGCCCAGACACCCAGAGCCGCGCGCGCTCACCCCCAAGCTCACCTGCCGGGACCACGTGGGAGAATGGGAAGGGCTGGTCCGATCCCGGTGCAATCTCAGTAACAATGATGCATGCGAGAGTTTTTTTTTTAACTCCCTGATAAGAATAGACTGTCAACTCCCTTGGGGACTTCGTCCGTGATAGCTCAGCAGTACCCAGCACCGACTGGGCACTCAGTAAACCTTTTTAAAATAAGAGCTTGAATGATGGAGATGAATGAATGAATTTGCAGTTGTTCACTGAGTATCTTTCATCTGAGCATTCTGATTCCTTGGTTTGGTTCAGAGAATTTCACTACAGTATGAAATTAAATCATGTTTTGGGATTTCTCTTGTCTGTTGGTGCAAGTCTCAAAACAGATTGGTGTACACATCCTCTCCTCAACATAGGGAAATTCATTTGTTCTGCTCAAACAATAATGAGCATTCCTACCATAAATGTCAATTCTTTTAGGTCAGGAACCTTGCCCACAATACTAACCTGAAGCCTGTTGTGTTACAGAACGCATCAAGGATATCACTAGTTACTGGGCTTTGGCAAGACTTCGGGATCTATTGCCCAACCTAACCAGGATCTTCCACAATCCCTCAACTGTTCTTGCTATTTTTTGGTTAATCCTTGGAGAGCAGGTTTCCTCTAGAAACTAGCTGTGACCTGACCTCTGAACTTTAAATGGCACCTTCCCTCAATTCTGAACACCCCATGTCTTGCCAAGTACAATTTGGCAGGCTCTACATTTGAAAAACACAATCCTAGAGGAATCAGTGAACCAGTTCAGAGTAACTTGCCTTCTATTAGCTTGACAGCTCTGTAGAAATCAAGTTTTAAATATTTCTGAGAATTGTGTTCATAACTCTCTATAACCACTTTTCATCCAGGTGCCTTAGACCACTGTAGAATAATCATTAAGCCTGTCATATCACAAGGAGGCAATTTTATGAGTCTCTTTATATAACCTAGTAAGAAATTACAGAGGCCATATGACCAAAGATCAGAATAGGAAACTGCCAGAGATAGTAAGGCCTTCTCCATTCCCTCCCTGTTTTAACAGTTTTACTACTGGCTCAGTTCAAGAAAACAGAAGGTCAGAAATAGATTACAAAGCACTCAACGTGTATATAACACTAAATTGTCATTTGATTTATTTATTTTTCTTGATTAGATTGCAGAATCTTGAAAATATTATTTTAGGATTGTTGCTGGATTTTTATTTTGTTTAAATGGAGAGGAGGCCTACCTCAGCTCTTACCTCTCCTTTTATAAAGCCCTATAACCCTCCCAGTAGGTACTCTGGACTTGTAAAAGCAGGAAACAGTCACCTGTCATTTTACCTTTGAATTTTACAGCAGTTGTTTCTAAGTGCTGAAGTTCAAAACAATGTGTAAAGAAAATTACTCTGGTAATGAAAGGGTTACTGCTATTATGTTGCTGCTAATCCAGTTTTGGGAAAGCACCACAGTGCAGAAGCAGGTAACCAAGTCAAACTGAAAAAGAAAAGACAAGGAAAAAAGAAGGAGGTCAGGGGTGTGGAGAGAGGGCTACTCAAACAGAAGAGAGCAAGCCAGAGGTAGAAGTACTTCCTGGAGAACCCCAATCAGGAAAACACAGGAGAAACTTACTGCAAATACTTGAAACAAACTTAAGGAATTTCCCAAATATCACAGCCTAGTCATAAAAGGAACTAGCCCAGGTTGCTAGGAGAAAAGAAGTTAGTATGACTGGGAAATGAAAGAGCATTCAGGATTCTCAAGGTTATCTTCCTTTTTTCATAAATGCATCCAAAACATGACCTCATGGCACAGAGTCATCATGTCTGACTCCATAAATGCATCCAGCGTTAAAAAGGAAGTCAGGCCTGGTGTGGTAGGACTTGCCTGTAATCCCAGCACTTGGGAGGCTGAGGCAAGAGGATCAGAAGTTCAAGACCAGCCTCGGCAAATTAGCAAGGCCCAAAGCAACTTAGCAAGACCCTCTCTCAAAAATTCAAAAAAAAAAAAAAAAAAATTTAAAAAAGGGCTGGGGATGTGGCTCAGTAGGACAGTGCCCTTGAGTTCAATACTCAGTACAAAAAAAAGTCAACACAAAGTTTAACTAATGTGTATTTGCTACAGTTCCAGCCAGTCCAAAAGATTAGTTCCTGAACCACTTATAGAACCAACTATTACTAATAATCAATACAGATAGTCTTTTGTTGCAAATTTGCAGGTTATTGATGGCCAGCTCAGTATGCACTGCCTTCTAGACCCAAAGACAAGATCTCCTATTACAGATTTCACATGATGAAGCCAAAATCTAAAAAAAATGTGGATAGCCAACATTGAGAATACTAGCACAAAAAAGAATTTCCTTGAATTTATTCATTCCCCACTTTCTTTGTCCCTAATATTTCTGAGCATTTTGAGGTTTTCTCCAATTCAGATAACTGGACATTCAAAAATATCCATTTCAGTAATCAACTGTCTAGAAGAGTCTAAAAGAATTCCATTCAACCTGGCTACCCTCATGGTCGGATTTTAAAAGCCAAGTTTATGAAGAAAATTATAGTTTTGTTAGACAATATAGTGTGGTAAAGGAAGATTCACTCTTTATTTTAATATATATATATATATGAAAACAGCTTAACTCACATAATATAGAATCCACCTATTCTAAAGTTTACAAATCAATTATCTTTAATATGTTCGGAGTTGTACAACCATTGCCATAGTAAATTTTTAGAACATTTCATCCTAACTTCCCCCTCAGGGGGTAATGTATCCATTAACAGTTACTATCTCTCCCTTCCTCTTAGCTCTAAGCCACCACTAATCTTTCTGTCTTCATAAATTTGCCAGTTCTGGACATTTCATACAAATGGAATCATATAGTATGTACTTATTTGTGTCCAGTTTATTTCACCTAGTGTAATATTTTTGTGATCCATCTATGTGTAGCCTCATGAATACTTAATTACTTTTGCTTGCCAAATAAAATTTTATTGTATGGATGTACCACATTGTGTTTATCCATTCATCAGATGATGGACGTTTGGGTTTTTGCACTCTGGAGTTTTAACAAATAATGCTGCTATGAACATTTGTGCATACAATTTTTGTGTGTCTTGGGCATATACTTAACAGTAGAATGCTGGGTCGTACAATAACTCTATGTTTAGCTTTTTTGTGTGTGTGTGTAGTGGTGATTGAACCCAGAGGTACTTAACCACTGAGTCACATCTCCAGTCCTTTTTGCTTTTTATTTTGAGATAGGGTCTTGCTAAGTTACTTAGAGTCTTGCTAAGTTACTGAGGCTGTTCTTGAACTTGCAATCCTCCTGTCTCAGCTTCCTGAGCAGCTGGGACTACAGGCATGTGCCACCACACCCAAATTTGTTTAACTTTTAGAGGAACTGCCAGAGAGTTTTCCAAACGGACTGCCCCATTTTACATTCCCACCAGCAATCTCTTCTCCGTAAGAGATTCACTCTTAGATTCAGATTTCGCCTATCTGTTAGCTGTGGGACCATGTGCCAAGTGAATGTAACTTACAAATGCCTCCTTTTGTCATTTGTAAAACAAGAATAATGGTAGTATCTACTTCATTTGGTTATTATGAAAAATAAATGCAACGAGATATGCTAATAGTCCTCATACAAAGTAAGCCCTCCATAAGTGCTATTAGTTCTCCTTCTGTCTTTTATATTTAGTTGACAACTTTTATTCTGTAATAAAGTCAGCGATGAAACTGTAACACCCTATTAACAATAAGAGATGCATGCGCATAGTTGGTGCTGAATAAATACTTTTCATGGATAATTGGGAAAACAATAGATCGTATATTATTTAAAATTTTTTTTAGTTGTAGGTGGACACAATACCTTTATTCTATTTATTTTTATGTGGTGCTGAGAATTGAACTCAGTGCCTTGCATATGCTAGGCAAATGATCTACCACTGAGCTACAATTACAACCTATCTTAAATTATTTTAATACCCAATAATTTTATCTCTTTCCACCTACTATTGAACTAATCCCTGAGATCCTAGGAGGAAACAGCAAAGAAATAATCAGCTTTTTTTTCCTTTTTGGGGGGACCAGGGTTGAATTTTTCAGATTTTCCTGAAAACAATTATTTCCCCCAACATTTACATACAAAAGAATGACAACTCATATATACATCCTCTAGATACCACTATTAAATTTTGCATATTTGCTATATGTGTATGTGTGTGTCTCTGTGTGTGTTACTAAGCTATTGAGAGTAGGTGTAGGTATCAACACACTCCATCCATAAGTATTCTAGTTTGCCTTTTTCTGAAAATAAGAGTTTTCTCCAAAATGATCAATTACCTAAGAAAATGAAAGGCAATTTCCTAAATCTTCTACTGTTCAGTCAAATTTTCTGAGTTCTCCTCAAAATGTCAGTTACAACTTTTTTCTCCCATTCAAAGTTTAATGAAGTTTCACTCATTGCCTCAGTCCAACTGAGCCATGCCCCTAGTCCCCAGCTTTGCTCTTAATCAATCTGAGCACTTCTGACTTTCTTGAATCTTTAATATCAGCAGGAAAAATTATGTTTGTTGTTGTTTTCAGATTTATTCCTAGCTGGTGTACCTCTACCTACCCTGCCACTTTCTTACTTTCTTTGTCTTAGTTCTGATGAAGGCTGAGATGAGTGCTTAAAAAAAAAAATTGTGTTGTTTTTCATGCATGATGGTATTCAACTTCACAGTAATATTGACTTGACAAAGACAAGTTAGCTTCCTCTCCACTGTTGTGATTCTTCTTTCCCTTTTTCTAATACTACCTTAAACCTAGGATAGTCATGTGGTCCATTGGCCATTGCCCATGGATGGATCAACCACTTGATCTTATCTCCCTTAATGATTAGCCTGAGGAAGGACTGGTGACCCATATCAGGACAACCCAGAGTGGGACTGAACACCAGGACTTTAGATGGAACTGTTGGGAGAACAAATTTTCTCTTTTCTGTTAGATCTGAAAGAGGAAGGCTATAGAGATGCTCCTCCTCTCACAATAGAGTTACCTTCTAATAAACCCTTTGTGAGTCAAAAATGTTGTAAATCAAAAGTGCATTGAATGCACTTTACCTATCAAACATTCTGTCTTAGCTACACAGCTATTCATCCTCATGATCTCATGGCTGATTGGAGCTTCGACTCACTGCAGCTGCTCAGGATCATACACATAGCACTAGCTCAAATTCAGACTTCAAAGTGCAGCTCATATGTAACACATGTTGCTTTCACACTATCATAAAAAATCATAAATCAAATCCTTGTAAACCAGGGATTGTTTTTAATCTAGAGACATAAAAAGAAACCAGATTCTGGTCACAGAGTGTGAGTGCTGATCTCGTCTTCATCTGAAGCCAGCATGCTCGCCCACCCCCCTTTAATTACATTAGCCAATAAATTACCTCTTTTTTGCTTATGCCAGTTTAAGCTGCACTTCGTTATCTGCTGTGTAGAGTCCCAAGGCATTCAATTCTCTTAATTTGCTCATCACTCACCCTTGAATGTCAGTCATATACTATGAAGAAAATAGTAACTAATAGTAATAATAACACTAAGTGCATAAAACAATTTTACAGTTTAAAATACTGTTATAAACCACAAACATTTAATCACTACCCAGAAATAGAAGCTTGCAGACAACCTGGAGTCTTCCACCCTTCTCATTCACAAATGTTTCACTAACCCCAAAGGCAGCTTTTCCTGAGTTTAATGTAGTTACTTCCTTTTCTTTGACCATCTAAATATGAATCCCTGAACACTGGTTTAGTTTCACCTGTTCTTGGATGTTATAAAGGCTGAATCAGATGTCACGTGATGTTTGTGGTAAACATTTTCTGCTTAACATCATGAGATTCTATTATGTTCTTGTTCATTGCCATTCATTGAAGTGTGGATTTCCTTCACATGAAGATGACATTATTTATTCATTCTACTACTTATGAACACTAGGTTCATGAACAGTAAAATTCCAATTTGAATCTATCATGATCTATACAGCGTCTGATATTTGGGGCTTGTCTTCCTGCTGTGTGTCCATGTGTACCCAGAGTTGATTATCTTCCACTGGTTTCCAAGGTGTCTGCACAAATTTACACCCAACAGCAATCTTAGACAATCCTTGTTGCTCTATAACCTGTAATTGGTGTTGGTAATCCTTTTAATATTAGTCATTGCTACTGAGGTTGAGTTTTTTCATGTTTCTGGGCTTTTAGATTTCCTTTTTTGTGAGTTGCTCAAGACTCTTACCCAAATCTCTCTTGGGCTGTTGTCTTTTGCTTCTTCCTTTGTTTTGTAATTCTTTGATTAAATTCTGAATGCAAGTTCCTGGTCAGTTAAAAACACTGCAAAATCTTCTTCACTGTAACTTCCCTTTTCATTTTCAAAATGGTATCTTTGGATGAACATAAATTCTTAATTTAAATTTAATATTTTTTTATGTGTAAGTCTTGTTTTAGACCTGTCTCCCCCTTGTTCCTCATTGCTGTTCTGTCGTAAGTTGAGTGTGCTTACGACACACTGGATCTGCTTCTGAGCTCTTTATTCTAGCCCACAGGTTTGGGTTTAGCCTATATGGATACCAAACTTTCAATGACTCTAGTTAAATAAGGAATCTTTTATATGGTGCTGGGTATGGAACCCAGAGTCTTGTACATTTTAGGAAAAAACTCTGCCACTGGGCTACACCACCATTCTCCAGGAAGTCTTGATCTACTGTCCCACTTTGTTTTCTTCATTTTCAAGAGAATCTTGCTGTTCAAATTTCTGTATCAATTTTAGAATCAGCTTGTCCAGTTTCCCAAGATCCTGTTGAGATTTTTAGTTTTCCACATAGAGGTCTTGTTCATCTATTATTACATGAATTCCTGGATACTTGGTGTTTCTTTATGCTACTGGTATTGGCAATTGGAATTTTTATCTTATGTGAGAATTTCAGAATATATAACAGCAACTTTCAAGAGTCCCTGACTCCAAGAACTCAAGTCTCTTGGAGTGCAGAGGCAGACACATAAATGGCATGGTTTGACGGAGATCGACGTGCAAAGTGATATGGGTTGGTTACTATAGAGGTGATTATAGTTACCAAGATGATACAGTGGTGTGAGGGATTAGCCCATTCTGCGAGGGTCCTGGGGTGCTAGAACAGGACAGGCATCTTCAGTGTGAAAAATACATGAAAGTGAGCTAAGGGAATAAAGAATAAGAAAAGACAGGGGGTTGGGCTGCAAGCTTGGCAGTGAACCTAGTTCCCCTATAGGCAAAACATACGAGAAGAATGAGGGAATGTGGACCAACTAGTTTCAAGACTCGGATTTAGCCATATGGAGTTTATCGAACAGCATAACAGTGTTAAGCAGGGGGAGGTTTGTAAAGAGCTTCCTTTGGAGGGAGCTGTTGCTGTCAGAAGTGCCAACTAAGGGAGGAATCATGGCAGAGGCTCCCTCCCTTCTTAATCTAGTGGTGGTGCTGAGGTCTTCCAGGGGACCACTCACAGAGGTGCAGATGTGTCCCTTGCCCAGGGCTGGTACCTGTGCTTACCTGACAAAGTGAAAGCCAAAAGCCTGTGGCCACTGAGTGGAAAGGGCTGCTCTGGGGTGGATGAGTATTACTGCAAGAGCTTGTCAGAGCAAGAGATGCATGGGAAATACCCGTGTGTGCCACAGGGGAAAGAGGGCTGGCCCCAGTTGTCTGAGGTCCTGTACAACAGAACTAAATAGAAAGGCAAGGGGACCCAGCAGTAAGAAGCTGGAGTTAAAAACCTGACACATGTGACCCTCTGGAACAGAGATGCACCCACCCATGCTGGAGATAACAGAATTAAGAATCATTAGACAACCCACAGAGGACCACCAGTTTCTTGCCACAGGAGATCAATCATAAAAAGCTCCCCACTGAGATATCAGTAGCAGTGGGGGCAGATTTTTTCAAATTCTGTAAAATAACTGTTTTGTATTATATATTCTACAACATAGAAGCAATTAGTGTATCCTGCCAACAAGAGTCCCTTCTCACTCGCTGTCTAGAGCAGTTTCCTGGAACAATAAGAGAATCAGTGATATTGTGGACTCTCCTTCATCAACTGTGTTGCTTTCTGCACTATATCCACATATTCTTTCCAATCAACTGCTATTAAATGAAAACACACACACAGACACACACACACACACACACACACACACACACACACACAATGGGTACCAAGAAGAAATCAAGTTTAGCCACCTGCCAAATTCAAAGAACTCAAAGGCCACCAACAACGTGCCCTGCTTCCGTGGCCTTTTACCCAGGTAGTGTCTAATGCAGCAGCTGCTGGTACATAGGGAAGAGTAGTGAGAAGAAAGGGCAAAAGATGACCACAGGCCTTCACAGATGAAAAAGCTCTTGCTTTTTAAATGGAGATTAAGGCATTTAATTGATATGTTGACTAGCCACATTCTTATTACCAAATCAAGACTGTGATTTCTAACTCAAAGTGACTAACTTAAAGTTGACCCATTCTGACTTCAAGGACTATCCATTGAGAATTCTTGGTAGTGATTCATGTTTCCATTGAAAGGCAGAAAAAAGTGACCTGTTCTAAACAAAATTGTTAAAAGGGAGAGTGGGTGACAAAATCAGGTTGTGTTTTGATGACATCACACATCTTGCTAGTTATTCCCAGAGGGTAAAGCACAAGAAACTACAAGCAATACAATTATGACTAGATCTTGGAGTTACAGGAGGAATCTGGGGGGAGATGAGGTGTGTTGGGGTCTGTTCTGGAGTTGAGGAAAGACTTTCCATGCCGCACTTAGTGAAGGACGTGGAAAACAACAACCCTCAGAGAGAAAGGAGGACATGGGTCCCTGGGAGAGCAGGAAAACAATGGGCTCTGAGCTTTCACCATTTCCTGTTCTACAGCTGTTCCCCTGACTGTCCAACCGACACATTCTACTATGATTAAGCCTCACCGAACCCTACAAAATTTAGACCCCTATTGTAACCAGTTGCCATTTTCCTCCTGAGAGTGTGCCTCTCCGCTGCTTGATACAGCATCACTGATCCTTCAAGGTCTGTCCCCGCTTCTTTTACTTTTGCTTTCATTTGGTGCTAAAACCCAGAAGGGGAGTTTGGGGCTCTTTATTCCTCCCCATCCTAATGAACCTCTATGACTTTTTCATATTTCCTTCCCATTTCCCTCTTTCTCCTAACACTCATGTTAAATGGTCGATGAGACCCAGAAAGTGACCATTGATTGTCCAACACTCTGAGACTTGGGAAGCCCCCAGCCATGACTAGCATGGCTGACTTCCCAGACCGACTCCCCCAGCTCCCCCACTCTCTCCACCTTATAGAGGGAGACCCTTCACACTTTCTCAGTCCACTTTGGCTAAATGGTGGCCAGTGTATGACTCAAAACTGACCCCTGCCTCATTGCTACATGGATGGAGCAAGGACCCATATCAGGGCCTTTATTGATGTTGGAGGCATCCTCCTTCCAATCCTCTCCTCGCCAATTTCTCCCTTCTCTTACATACTTAGACCTCAGGATCAGAGGCTGCTTTTGACATTTTGTTCCTGCATGCAACACTAGACTTCTCTTTCTTTAGAGAGGTAAGATCCCGTCCAGTCTCTTGCAGAGGTGCCTTGTCCTAGACCCTCACCTTTTGACTTGTTTGGATCCCGGGGGTCTCCTCTCCACCACAGAGATTGTAGCAGGGGATGCCCTCTCATTCTCTGGTGGAACTACTGTCCAGTGATGGCAGACATCAAAGGACATTTTTAAGAACCTAAAAACAAGACACCTTATTAGGCTTAGTACTCAGATCTGGCCTCAATCTAAATTAGACAACCTGTCAATGTCCCAAATTCAGAATTCAGGACCTTTGATCCAAAAATTCTCCAGGATTTAGACAATTTTCTCCAATGAAATGGCAAGTGATCTGAGGTTTCCTATCTCCAAGCTTTCTTTTACCTTCACTCAAAGTCCTCATTATGCAGCTCTGCTCTGCTCTACAACTAATTCTCACTGACTCCCAGCTCCATAAGCCCCCCAGATCAGGTCCTGACCCCAAGCCCTCTTCTTCATTTAAAGTCGAGAGGTGGGTTGGATTTCCCTTCACCCAGATGTTGGGACTGTTACTCCTGACTTGCTTCAGTTTCTTTTCTGTGAAAGAAAGTTGGTGTGTGGGACAGAGGAAGATTTGAGACAACTGAACGCAGCTGGCTGGAGCCACTCCCTGGTGCCATATGAAGGGCTCTTGTCCTGAGTCTGATCCTGAGAGTCCTCAGGGGTACTGAATATCAACTGCTATCTGTCTCTCTGTTTCTGATTGCTTCTACCCCAACTCTGTCCAAACTGTCTGTCTCTTAAACAGGGACCTGTTTTGAGAGAATATCAAGATAGAGCTTCCCTAGCTTTAAAATTAGACTACCTTCTCTAGACTCTCACAAGACATACTATCTTCTAAACCCCCCTTATCTGGAAGGAAAAAGACCAAAAAATCTATCTCACTTAATTGGAGTTAAACTACCCCTCATCTATCAAAGTTCAGTAATCCAAATTATTTTCTCCAGTGGAACAACACCCAGAGCATTAACAGACTTGCCTCCCTCTTCAAATTTAGTAACATAATATGAAATCATGGTCCTGTGAGTATGAGGACCCAAAAGGACAAAGGGAACATATAAGAAATATTAAGGGCACAACTAGCTGGCAAATGTCCTCCCTTAAATTAAAATAGTTATCACAGTGGAGAATAATTTTCTGCATCTAAACTTGGCCTGATTACTAACTGGGGAACCAGTAGAGACCAAAAGGTAAAAAAAAAAAAAAAAAAAAAGTCTCATTTAAATTCAAGCCACTTGTGGAACCTAAATGACTGGCTATCTTATCTCCTCTTGCAATCTACCACACTGCTGACACAGGAAGGGAAGAAAGAATGATCTTATATATGTAAGTCTTCTTTACCCTGAGAACCTTTACTAAGGATTTCAGAGCTCTCTCATTCTTCCAATATCTGAACTGAACTCTAATCTAAACCAAAAATGCGCTCTGAACTGATAAAGATGTTCTGCATGCTCCTTTACTAGAGTAATTATGGCTCATGTTACACCTAGCATTCCCAACTGCACAGGCCTCTGTATTTAAGTCATAATGTGAAAGTCAGATAAGCTCTATTTTAATTTCTAAAAGTTTAAATCTAATAGAGTCCTTAATAAACATCTGTAGCATTGCCTCATACCTGTGAAGATCTACCTATAAACAGCTACAAGTTCTCTCTTTCCCATCCATTTTATATATATGCACACACCTGTGTATTGTGTTGTTGTATCTACATATGTGCTTGTGTCCATATATCACGTACATGGTATCAAAATTGGCATATAGATAAAATAGCACTCATAAATATAAAGGAGAAACAAATTCAAATACCCTTTAGTTAATGTGAAGATGTCTTTAAAATTACTAACCCACAATTTGTTCTAGGTGGTCAGACAATTAACAGAGTATTGGTTTCTATAAAATGTCTAGAATGTAATATCCATGGTTTCTAGGATTTTTTCTTCAACAGGGAAGAGATAACTAGTACTATTAACTACACTTATCTGATATCTTGTTTTTTACAGTTCAAATGAATAAATTATATTTAGCATCAACAATAGGATTAATCATAAATATGTTTGTTAGAGGAAATACCTGACTAATTTACCGAGTTAAAGTGCTAAAACACATGGGCTGGGGTTGTGGCTCAGTGGTAGAATGCTTGCCTAGCACATGGGAGGCACTGGGTTTGATCCTTAGCACCAAATAAATATAAATAAATAAGATAAAGGTATTGTGTCCACCTACAACAACAAAAAAAAGTGCTAAAAAACATCAACTGCTAAACATAAAGTATTCTTGACTTCTTAAATTTCATAAGGTGATATATTTAAACATTAAATGTGTTCTTATAAATTGATAAATGAAAAAAAGAGTTTAAGATTGCTTTATTTCTGGGTCTTCACTAAAGCAGGGTTACTAAAGTTCTAACAGGTATATGCAAAGAGTCCAAAAAGTTTCAGTTGTGTTTCAATTAAAATACTGTAAATAGCATAAAGCTTTTCATCATATTAAGAGGATTAATTGGATTAATTCAGATAATTGGCCAATTTCCTAAGGTCAAATATTAATGTACTGGTATAAACCAAAGTTTAATCCTCTATATGTTGCAGTAACAAGGATTTCTTAAGTCACTAATCTGTTCTAATCTATCAAGATAATCTCTTATGTTTGCTAAATTTTGTTTTTTAAAGAAATTATTCTTAAAGAAATTAGGGTTGGTACAGCTTTGGTTAAACAACAATTGTTATTTTTGGGTACTACACTACACTACAGGTTTTGAATTTTTCTAAATGTATTCATATCTTCCAAGTATAGAAATATTTAAAACATAAGGTATAGAAGAACATTTTGCCAAACTGGTACTCTTCAAACTGAAATCTAGAGGTTTAGGATAATAAATATTATGTTTTTTAGTTCATGGCTATTATACAAACTAAATATGTTTTTACTCTTGTTAATTTCATTTTGTATTTTCCTTGTAAACTTTAACTATTATCTTTTAGTGCCTTACAAAAGTATAACTTTTAATATAACAACCTGAATTAATTTGAGATAATAGGCCATCATCTATAGGACAGAAGGGATGTAAGGTTAACTTCCAGCACATATACGGACCCCAGTTAAATAGAAGGTGTAAATAACTATAAAACTATAGATATTAAAGGTAAAACCCAGTATTCTTACTTTAAGACTGGTGAAAATGGTTTACTGGATGTTTAAGACCAAAACTTGAAGACTCAAAAGTTAAGGAACAAAAGGGCCAGGCAAGAAAATGGCCAATATTTGGCTCTTGCCCTCTGAGGTCAGCTTGAACCCAGGGAACAAGGGGACTTCTCTAAAGACTTTGGAATACTGGGCCACATGACCTCCCAATCAGGGAGATTAATGAGACCCTGGAGAACAGAAAGCTGACTACTGCACATGCTGCAAAGGGGAGGATCATTGGAGAAGAAGACATCCCTGATGCTTCCAAGGGAAGCCACATAATCAAGGAACCCCTGACCCATCCTGGCAGATGGCACTAAAGGAGCTAAGAGATTGTTCCCAAGTTCTCAAGAGTGACACTCTGAAGGAACTCAGCTGACTCTTAACAATAAGTAGGGAAAAAGTCAATTTGACCAACTTGGTCTTAAACACCTAACAAAAACAGTTATAACCAAAGTACAGCCATACTTGGACATTTAAAAGACTATAGTTCTTTCAATGGAACTTAAGATATATACTTGTGTCAGCCCCACAGCCCTGGTGGCCCCAAATTCTGAGGAATATTTCCTTTGCAAGGCTCATATTTTCCTCCACCTAACAAAAATTGGACTGGCCTCTTTACCTTGAGCTTCCTCAAATTGACGTTTTACCTAACAAATGAAGTTTGCCTAGCCCAATAAAGGTGCACACCAGACACAAGAGAGCCCTTCAGTTTGTTCACTTACTGATAGGGCTAGAGATCTCTGCTGGGATTGGCACAGGAGCAGCAGGATCGAGAGCCTCAAGTCATTGCTATAAAAAGTTATCAGAACAGGTTCTTGAAGACATCCAACAGGTATTGACTTACTACTAATGTCCTGACCCGTGGGACATCAACGGGGACGGCGAACCTAAGAGAGAAGGAATGAAGGGACAAGAGACACAAGGAGTGACGGCAAGACAGGAATTCTGATCAAGCTGCAAATTTTTATTGTTCACACGGGTATTTATATGCTGAGGGAATGAGGGGTATGACGAGGTGCAGCCTGGTTGGCTGTGTTCTTCTATTGGGCTCCTGATAGGGTGCAAGTTCGGCCGGAGGGAAGATGAGTTGGTGCCGGCGGGAAGGTGAAATCCCGGAAGAGAAGCAGGGACGGCACCATATGGTTAGAACTATCAGCCGGGAGGGGGGAGGGGCGCGCCCCGCGAATCCGTCAGCCGCCAGCTACAGGGTGTCTGCGCAGGGCGAGGCAACCGCAAAATGTTCCCTGGGCTGCTGCCCATCGAACGTTCTTGGAATGAGAACTTCCTCTTGGTCCCTGACATACTAACTTTACAAAATCAGTTTGACACCCTGGCATCATTATTCTCTTTCAGAGTCTGCAATGAAAGACCAGGAAAACAACCACCCCAGGGAGAAAAGGAATACAATGGGCCCCAGGGAGAGAAGGAAAACAATCGACTCTGAACTTTCACCATTTCCTGTTCTACAACCATTTCCCTGACTGCCCAACTGACACATTCTGCCATGATCAAGTCTCACTAAACCCTATAAAACTCAGACCCCTATTGTAACCAGTCACTATATCCCTCCTGAAATGTACCCCCCTGCTTTAATAAAGCATCACTGATCCATTGAGGTCTGTCCCCATTTCTTTTATTTCTTCTTTCACTCAGGAGTTTGGACTCTAGTAGGAAATGGAGAAGCACTGATGGGTGTATGCAGAAGCATAGCACATATTGGGCATTTACTGTGCTCTGGGTCCTCTACTAGGACAATGATGTTTACTACTTTTAATCCACAGCAAGAAAATCTATGAAGTAGGCAGCATGATGATCTCCATTGTAAATGTGAGGGAACTGAGGCACAGAGAGGTCAAGTAACTTTCCCAGAGTCACACACTGAGGAGCACTGCACAGTACCCTGCTTCCTGTCACAGTGTCCATGTCAGAAATGATGAGTGTGTTCATAGAGCCACATGCCTGAGTCTAGAACTCACCCCCCACTGATCTTTCCTTGGTGATGAGTAAATACTATTTTCCCTGAAATAGCTATAAAAGCAGAAAGGGCAGTAACACTTCAGGAATCTTCCCTGTGGGTGCTCTTTGATGACTCTGTGTAGTTCTATAAAATGAGAATGCTTGTCTGGTTCACAGGTTTCAGAGTATGGTGTAGCAAAATGCTTTTTATTTAAAAACATAAAAGTTATACATATCAAGGGGGTCCCCTGTGATGTTTTAATACATTTTATATGTATGATATAACGTTGAAATCGAGTTAAATATTTCTATGTCCTCAAATATTTATCATTTATGTTGAAAACTTTCAAAATCCTTTCTTATTGCCTTTGCAATGTCTAGTGCATTACTGCATTCTAAAGTTGCCCTTTGGGACAATAGCAAAATGCCTTTTCCTAGCAGGGGAACAGAGGTGATGGGTCAGAGGGTGGGGCTGGGAGTGTTGCTAGCCAGGTTCAAAGCCTGGTTCTGCCACTTTCAGTGTTGTGTTGGTGACTAGTGACTCAATCGATTTGCATCTGATTTCCCATTTTGTGGCACCTGCCTCACAGAAATTTATGAAGATTAGATGAGTTAGTATACACGTAAGAGTCCTGGCACGGGGAAAGAGGCATGTTCAAACCTAATCTTCCATGATAGCTCTGCAAAAGGCAGGGCCTCGGGGTAGGTGATCAGTTCCTAAAGGCTCTGTTTTCATGAATGGGATTAGTGCTCTTTTAAAGAGGGTTGAGGGAGCTGCTTCCCTCCTTCTGCCAGGTAAGGACGCATAGAAAGGTGCTCTCTATAATGAAGGGGCCCTCACCAAATCTGCTAGTGCCTAGATCTTGGACTCCCCAGACTCCTGAACAATGAGCAATACATTTCTATTGTTTATAAATTACCCAGCCTGAGGCATTTTGTTACAGCAGCCCAAACCAGTTAAGATGAGCATTCACTGTTACCCTTAGTATTTTTATTTTGATTTTTCATACCTACACTGTCACTATCCAATGGATAGTAAAGGTCCTAAGGGTCAGTCAATATTTATTGAGTACATATTGGTAGCATCTGTTAGGTGTGATATAAGTAAATTAGGACTCATAATTCCTGCAGATGCTAAGTGTGATATGAATGCAACAAAATGCAATGCCTGCTGTGAGAAGCCGTCCTTATTTAGCAGAATCAGACTAGGTTGAGCCATGGGACGCAGAGGCCTGATTTCTAGGAACTGCTGGGAAGCATGTGGCGCTGTGTGGGAGTGGTTCCCTTCTCCTTCTGGAATTTTCCCCCTAAGAGGATGGTTCCACTAACTCCACCCTATCCTGTCCATCACAGAAGAAACTCCTCGCAGTCCTTGCCCCCTTTACCTATATGTTATAAATAAAGGACAGTTGGGACAATCCATGTTGTTGCTGTAAGAGGCCAGAACTGGTATGGCCAGACTGTCACATCCCCTCTCATGCAAAGAGTATTGACTCTTGTGTGTTCACTGAGTAGATACGTTTTTTGGGTAACAGAAAAACTGCCAACATCCTCCTCCAGCAGTTAACCCTTTCCTCCTCCATGCAGGATGTGGCAGAGAGGACCCCAACAGTCTGCCTTCAAGACTCTCATGATCAGTCAGATGGACCTACTTATGAAGATTGTTTACAGCTACTGTGCAAGTATTTTCTCCCTTAACTAATTATATATTCTTTATGGTAGGAGCCACCATTTATTCTTTGATCCCCTCAGCCCCTCTCCCTAGCATTTAGTAGACTGTATACAGTAAGTCTTGAGTAAATTGGGTCTAATGTTCACGGAGCGAATGAAGAACGAATGCCCAGGCCCACACGTTGGTGCATGGTACCACTGGAATGTCGTCCTGCTAGTCACTCTCCCCTATGCACAGATGTCACACATGACCTGCTGATACCCTCTTCCCTCTTGCTGACATCCTCATTCTTTCCTTTTAAAAAACACTAAAAAATAAAAATGTTGGTGACATTTCTGTCACATAAATCTAATGCTTTAAAATGGCATTTGGTACAATCACAATGTTGTGCAACCACTGCTGCTACCCAGTTCCAGAACATTCTCATTATCCCCAAAACCAATTCCTGTGCCTGTGCAGCCTTTGCTCCTTATGCCTCACTCCCTTCCTAAATGATCTCTTCTTCCATCTGACCTACTTGCACTGTCAGCTCTCAAACTGTCACTGTCAACTTCCAAGCACCTCATTTTTCATTTTCAAGCACCTTTCTCTCTGAGCACTGCTACAAAGGTCTGGATAGATGCATGTGAATCTCCTGTACTCACGTGTTCCTCTCAGCATCAAGCTTCCAGCCCACTGAACCTTCCAAACTATATAGTCTGCCCTGTCCTTCCATCTCCCTTTAACACCATGGAGTCTTTATTCTATTGTTTAAATGTGTTGCTCATAAACCCTTTTTTTTTATGGTGCTGGGGTTCTTGAACTTCTTAACTCTCTTCCTCTTCGTCTGCTACGCACCTGCATCTGCCCCTGAACAACCGAATTTGCTGGATAAACCCCACAACCAACCACACCTGCGACTCTTGGCCCCCAGCACCCTCCACTTCATTGTCTTCATAAATTTGTCCCCATCAGTGGAGGGACACACTGCTTCTTTCTCAAACCTTCTACATTGAGCAGTCTCTCTCTCCTCCACTCGCTTTCAGCTGAGTGCGCAGCTGCAGAAATAGGAGTGACTCATCAAATTCCTCACCTTTCCACCATGAAATGACCAGCCTTTGCCATGATATTCTAGACCTTCTGTCTTGTTCACCAAGAGAGGTTTCTTGTTCCTACCAAATGTCAGATCCTATAAGAGCAATCAATCTGAGTATCTGTCTGTCTTGCTTTCTCAAGGATTTAGAACCTGCTATATATTTATCATACATATAATATTATTCATAGTATATGTGGTAAGTATATATATATACATATATATGCATTATGTGTGCATATATTTATATTTATATAACTACTCATGGGTTGTCAGAAGGCCTCCAAGCATTTTCTGTAGCCCAGCATAGCAAGGGAGCAGCAGAATGGATTACCCTGGGCCTAAGAAATATGTAAAAGAAGCAAGGCAGATCATTTTCTTCAGGGTCCTACAGATGGAATGAGGATGTGACATATTGCCAGTACATGCTAATACTCCAAAATCACTGGGCAGCAGACTTCAGGGTGAAGGCCAGCTTGAATGAAGGACAGTTAAGGACCAGATCCCTCTTACCCTGCATTTCATGGCACTCAGTATGTTCCCTAGAACCTAAAGGAAAGAAAAGGGAGGATGTGGGTACTGACAGTAACATTATTTTTAACTCCAAATTGAAGGGGAGTTCTAATGATAAATTAAGATGAGATAAATTTTTCATTTGTTCTTTTTAGATATATATGAGAGTAGAGTATATTTGACATACATATTATACATACATGGAGTATGATTTCCCTTTGTATGAGATAAATTTTTTTAGAGTTTCTGCAGACCTGAGTTTATAAATCAAAAACCCATTCCTATCATTAAAACTGATCTTACTGATATAAACAGAGTTGGGTAAGACTACCAAGGGCTTTGGGGAATCCAAATGTATTTATTTAATATCAATAATGGCTTAGCTTTGCCCGTCAGGAAGAGTAAGTTGTTAATTTAAAATAGAGTAAAGCCATTGAGGGAGTAAAGGATTCCAACCTCAACATGAAACTTAGAGATGTTGCAGACCAAAATCTGGTTAGAATTGGGGAAGTGGACATGAGACCCTCTCTAACTATGAAATCCTTGTAAAAATTACCATAAACAGGCCTTAGTGTGATGGGAAAACAAAATTCCAGTCCTGGTCAAACCATGGGTCAGTGTTTTCCTCAATGTCCTCTCCTAGAAAATAACAATTGCTTGCTATGGCATAATAGTCTACTTCATCTGCCCATTTTAACCCCAGGAAAATCTGGAATTGGGAATAAAGATAATGGAGTAAATAATAGGAAGAGATTCATTCAAAGTTAGTGTACTTATAATTGTGGTAAGTCGAGAAATAATAGGTGCATGCCTGTTACTTAGAATACTTTTTATAATTGGGGGAATTTAGTATATTAGCAAATCAAACAGAATTAAATTCAATTCAATTTCAATTTATATTATAAAATCGAATAAGTTATTAACTTCTGACATTAAGTTCAATGTATTAGAAGAATTTTATTACATTTAAAACCAGTATTGAAACACTTACGCAAGGAAGACTTCTCTAGAAAGTGTCTGGTGAGCAGAGACTTTGGAAAAAGGGATTAGCCCGAGGGAAGAGCAAGGAGAGTTCCAGGGAGGATTTTGAAAGGAGCTTGTTGTGACACAGAAGTGATGGAGTCCTAGAGGAACTGTAGCAAAGTAAGTCAGAGGAGGGCACACGGATAGGGCAGAGAAGGGAGCTGGGCCAGGTAATGAGACCCTTGGAAGACCGGTTAGGCCATGTGTGACACAGATGTAAACTATCAGACAAACCCCTAAGAGTATGGAAGACTTCCGAGACTCATAGGCAGAGGCCTGTGCTGCAGAGTATGGTCGTTTTGGACCTGATACTGCAAAACTCCACGGGGCACCATTGGCACGGCCACTGGTGTGGTGTAGCATTGCATGCCTGCAGGTGACACAATCAATTAGGATTTAAAAATCATCATCATCATTCTGTGCCAGGCACAGTGGTGCACACCTGTAATCCCAGCACATCAGGAGACTGAGGCAGGAGGATCTCAAGTTAGAGGCTGGCCCCAGGCAACTCAGGGAGACCATGTCTAAAAATTAAAAATAAAAAGGGGTAGGGCTGGTAAAGCTAAAACAAACAAAAAAGAATCACTTTGGAGTTGTGTGAATGTTTCTAGGTGGAAAGAGTAAAAACAGAGAGCTCATTTAAATGGTTAACACAGTTTCCAATCAAGTGACCTAATGAAGTAGGTGATAGAGAAAAGTGGATGGACTGATTTTTTTCCGTTTCCATGGTAGATTTCTGAATCTGAAGGTAGCCTGATTTACATGGTGACTGAGAAAAATTAATCATCCAGGCAGTGATGATGGGCTGGGGGTGGCACATACCAGCTTGCACTGGCTGGCAAGAGCCCAGTTGTCTACCTTCCTCCAACTTCTAGTTAGTTCAGTGTCTTCACGTGCCAGTATTGATACTAGGGAAATTGGCAAGCACTAGAGGCAAAGATTTCCCCCAGAGAGTTGGTGAAACATTTACCAGCACACCAGTGCCTCCAGCTCTTTTTGAAACTTCAACATTGGAATACTGTTTACATATTTGTTTGTTGTGGAGCTGGGGGTTAAATCCAGAGCCTCACAGCATATGCTAAACACATGCTTTACCACTAAGCTACGTCCCCATCTAAGTTGCCAAAGTTGGCCTCAAACTTGCAATCCTCCTGCCTCAGCCTCCAGAGTAGCTGAGATTACAGGTGTGAGCCATTGCTGCTGGCTAACCAGAATACTATTTAAAGAAACACTACACAAGACATGGTATAGTGGAGAACATTCATAAGGTTGTTATAATTAAAATGAAAAGAAAGATGGTTGATGAGAGACACTGCAAGGAAAGTCTCTGTAAGAACTGGTGACAGTTTGTAAATGGCAGCAATAGGAAAAGAGGGGCAGACTGTATTCTCTCCCCTGGAATAGGAATCATTTTAGAGCACACTTCACTGATGATTAGAGAGAGAACATGTCACAATTTGGTTCCCTGTCACATGTATTTTAAATGTCCCAGCTTCAGCTGTCAAGGATCTCAAGTGCTTTTTAAAATTCCACATTATTAAAGCTCTGGTTTCTGAACACTGTCACTATTTACTGGTGGTGTTAAATGAACAGAATACTAATTGAATACTAGACTGAAACAAAAGCTCCACAGATATTTGTGGAAAGACATTATTTAAAACTCTGGGAATCTTGCAGTCAAGGTGGAGATGAACCCTGGCATTATAGGATATGTGGCAAGTTCACAGGAGGGATTCTCAAGGGCACCAGGAGAAAAACAGAGACACCAAGGGCATTCTCCAAATTTTTTTTCCCATGAAAATAAGTGTTTGGTAGAATTTAAAGCAAGTGTCCCAACACTGTGTAAACACCTTTGTCACCAGCCTAGACTATTGTGACAAGTACAGATGGTCTCTGACTTACAAAGATTGAAGTTGATAATGGTGCAGGAGCAATACATATTCATTAGCAACCATACTCCATATTTTGAATTTCGATCTTTCCCTGGGGTAGTGATAGTGTGGTAAGACACTCTTTCATGATGTTCAACAGTGGCAATGAACAACTGCTCCCAGTCAGCCACTCCATCAGAAGGGGAAACGCCTGGTACTTTATAGTGTACCACGTTGCTAAGCTATCATGTCCCGTAGGTTAAATGTACTAAGTGCAATGTGTGTGTGTGTGAGAGAGAGAGAGAGAGAGAGTGTGTGTGTTTTGTTGGGGATTGAACACAAAGCCTTGCACACACAGGGCAAGTATTCTGTCCCTAAGAGTTTTAAATAATGTCCTCAGCCCTAAATGCATTTTGACTTAAAATATTTTCAACTTATGATGGGTTGATCGGGGTATGGCTCTGTTGCATATCATATAGCATCTGTATTTTCCTATGACATGAAAATGAATAAGACTGCTTTGCACACAGCAAGTGGGAGAGAGAGAGAGAGAAAGTCATGAACAGATTAGAGTAAGCGTGACTAAGACAGAAATTCAGTATTTAGAAAATAATGTGGAAGCCCAAGGTCACTGGGGGATGGGTGGTGCATATGACTCAGTCTTGGGTGAGCAGAGGCAACTTCCTGGGGGAAGCTATACTCCATCTTCCCCCATCTTAAGGAAATAAACCAAATACAGTGTTTGTTTGGAGTGGGAGGATCTCTAAGCAGGGAGCATAACATTAGAAACGAAACAGCAGTAATTTGGCTCTAGATTCTAGCCTTTAGACTTTAGCTTTAGACTCTTCCTATGCTTTTTTCTTTCTTTCACATTTTTCTAGCTCGAAAAATATCCGTGGATAAAGAGAGGAGAGAGGTGGTCTCCAAGTTTTCAGGGACATATCAAGAAAGTAGGCAACAGGAGGGGACCACTCTAGTACAGACAAACGTAGTTGTGCTCATCAGGAGATGTCCACTACAGTGACATTTACAGGAGGAAACCTTTCCTTGAATACCCAGCCACCCTATCCCAAACAGGTGGCGAGGGACTCCATTGAGCATCCTCAGAACTAAGTACTCCTATGATCTGAGCAATTTCTAATCATATGCCCAATGGAAGACAAAAGAAAGCAGTAGAAAGAAGAGGTTTTCAGAAGGTATGTAGAATTTGGGACAGATTGAGTTTTTGTTGGTGTATAGGAGATTAAGAGATACCCAGCAAACAGGCATTGGCTTCGGATTGGAGCCCAGATTCAGGAGTCATTATCACAGAAACGGTGGTTAAATCCTGAGTGTAGAAGAAATCCTGAGATACAGTGCACCAAAGATGGGATGATGGGAAGTTGAGAATGGCATGAACAGATGACAGAACACATGCCCAGGAGAAAGACAACGAAAGAAAGCTCAGAGACCTGAGAATCTGCATCAAATAGAGTTGTGGCAAGACTCCCCAGGACACAAGGGGAGATAATACAGAAGAGTTGAATGCACTAAGTGCTGGTGAGAAAGAGGCCAAACCTATGGCACGTGTGTTGGGATGTAGTTGGGGAGTATAGGGAGGCAACAGCAAAAACCCTGGAAATGACGGACGCAGTGACACATTCCTGTAATCCCAGGGGCTTGGGAGGCTGAGGCAGGAGGATTGCAAGTTCAAAACCAGCCTCAGCAGAAGTGAGGTGCTAAGCAACTCAGTGACACCCTGTCTCTAAATAAAATACAAAATAGGGCTGGGGATGTGGCTCAGTGGTTGAGTGCCCCTGAGTTTAATTCCCGGTATCAAAAACAAAACAAAACCATGGAAAAAAATTTGGGAATGACAGAATACCAGTTGAAGACTTAAATGGATCTCTGGGCTTCAACCCAAGTCCATATTGAGGCCTGGAGGTGACAAATTCCAGGGTTTACTGACAGCCCCGTGTGGTAGGGAGTACGTGGGCATGACCCAGTGAAAAGCCCAATCAGTGTTTCTTTCTCTTTAAGGACAGCACAGGCTCAGACTCGCCAGACCAAAGATAGGATCTGGGCAGACAGATGATGAAAGACCAGATGGAATGAGGCACATCTCAAAAGATACCATTGTCCAAAGACCTCAGGTCCAGATGTGTCCTACAGGTGCTCAGCATTACCTAAGCTTCTATCCACCTTCTTATCACTTAAATATTATCTCAAGCCGAAAACTCACATTGCCTGAGGCTGTTTCTGCCCCTGGGTTAAAAAAAATTAAATTCAATTTAGACATTGAAAAATAAGTCATATTTCTGGCATACTTCAGTTTGAACTGGAATCTATGTTTTTTGTAGAAAAAAAATGTAAACCTGATAAATCCTAGACTCATTGAGTCTTTCTTCATGTGACATTGCAAAGAAGCACAATCCAAGCAGCTGAAAATAATGAAAAATGAAATGCTAAGCTCTAAGGTACATTGCTTGAAAAAAAATTTCCAAAGTTTCTAACCCCCAGGAACACTCTTCCTAGATCTCCTTTTTTTCTTTCACATTTTTCTCATACCCCTCATTGATTTGGAGCCTCTCATTCAAAACCACCCTTCTCCAAACCTTTTCACTTAGAGCTCACACTGATATTTTGCTTTCTAAATTCCTTAATCTTTTCCTGGTTCTTTTACATAGATCCTTTCCCTCCTCTTCTGCTCTCTCTTCCCACTTTTTCGTTCTTCCTCCTTCCCAAGGTGGGGATGGATCCGTGAATATAATCAGTCAATATTCACAGGGTGAGTGGGAGGAGAGGGAAAATAAGGAAGACTTATAGGATAATTTTTAAACCACATCTCTTAAGAAAATATGGATAAGCAAAAAGGAGAAAGTATAAATTATCTGAAATTCCATCCCTACCCTCCTTTATTGTTCCTTTCAATCAACTTAACTCTACTGTGCCTCTCTTTCTCTCAAGTCTGATATGGACGTCCTCGTTTGGAAACTTCTGTGACTTTTTGTGATTTGACTGTGTCGTAATATATGGACTTTGTCTCCTACTGTCAGACATGGAGGTTGTTTTCCCTGTTGTACAATTATTAACACCACTGATGTCAGCACCCTGGTATGGACTCCTTTGTTCGCTTGTGTGATTATTGTCATGAGAATTATTGTTTGCTATGGAAATTCTGATCAAAGTATGCAGGTTTTAATAGTTTCTCAGGACCGCTGGGAAAAAGTGCCACTAATGGAGTGGCTTATTAAACAACAGAAAGGTACTGTCTCACAGAACTGGAGGCTGGAAGTTGGAGACAGGGTGTGAGCAGGGTTGATTCCTTTGAGGGCTTAGAAGAAGGTGCGGTTCCATGCCTCTCCCCAGCTCCTGGTGGTTTGCCAGCAGTCAAGGCTTCTACTGCATCGTCCCAATCTTTGCCTCCATCTTCACAATGTGTTCTGTGTACAAACTGCCCCTTTCTATATGAATACCAGTGATATTGGATTAACAACCCACCATACTCCAGTACTACCTTACCTTAACTTAGCTAATAATGGCTACTCTGACTCCGTATCCAAACAAGGTTATTTTCTGAGGATCTCCCAGTTCAACATGTGAATTTTGGGGAGACACATTGAACTGATAATACATATCTTTAAGACTTTTAATGTGCATTTCCAAATGTTCAGAATATATCTTTAAGTGATGTGAGTGAAGTAGCGTTGATAGGGCTCGGTGTGACTGATTGTAACTGGGAAGGGAGTGGGGAAAAGGAACAGCAGTGGGTGATTTCAAAATACTGGCCACAGGAAGCAAAGTAGAATATGAGAGAAGCTGCTGGGAGGAGGAGTTGGATAAGAGATGAATTAAGATTTCCACATGTTGAGTCTGAGACACTATGGAACATGCAAGTGGAAATATCTAATCAGTAGCTATAGATGTGGGTCTGGAGTTTGGGAAAGACACACATTTGTGAGTCATCTCCATTTAAGCGGAAGGTGAAAGTCATGAGGATGGATGAAATCACTCACTAAGATCACCTGGCAACATGAGAGGGTGAGAGCCAAGGACAGAGTCCTAGGACCTCCAATGCTTGCAGCATGGTTGAGCAAGAGAAGAAAACAAACGTAACATAGTGAAGCCTGGGATTCAGGAAGATACCACTGGGAGAATATAGCTGGAATCGGAAAGGAAGGGGAGACAGATTCCACATCCCAGCTGAAGAAAGAGAAGGTTATCAGTGTGCTGAAGCTTCCTCTGTGTCAATTTCTGACTTCATGGACCTCCCTTCCTCCCTCCTGTAATCATTACTCCAAATTTCTTATTAACCACACTCTTGCTTTTCTTTATAATCACATATGTCTGCCTATCTAAATAATAGATTGTTTGATTTTATCTATTTTTGAATGTTATATAAATGGAACCATACTTTATGAGTTCCACAATTTGATTTTTTGCTCAAAGTAAGATGTTTTGGAAGAATTTATTTATTCATTTTAATATGTGGGGCTATAGATCTTTCATTTTCAGTGCTGTGTGGTACTCTACTACAGGCATATGTTATTTGTCAGGCAATATTATTTGTCAACTCTTCTTATGGTTTGGATGTGAGGTGTCTCCCAAAAGCTCACATGTGAGACAAGGCAGGAAGGTTCAGAGGAGAAATGATTGGGTTGAAAGAGTCTTAACCCAATCAGTGAATTAATCCCTGACGGGGTTAAATGAAGTAGTAGGGTGTGACTGGAAGAGGTGTGTATTGGGGCATGGCTATGGGGTATATAATTTGTATCTGGAGAGTGGAGTCTCTCTCTGCTTTCTGATTACTTTGATGTGAGCTGCTTCCCTCTGCCACCCTCTCCTGCCATGATGTTCAGCCTCACCTCAAGCCCTGAGGAATGGAGCCAGCCTTCTATGGACTAAGATCTCTGAAACTGTGAGCCCTCAAATAAACTCTTCCTCCTCTTTAATTGTGCTGGTTGGGTCCATTTAGTCACAGCAGCAAAAAAGCTGACTAAAACCACTCTATTACTCTTGGACATTATGAGGCATTTTCAGTGTTTTGCTCTTATGAATAATGTTCCTGTGAACTTCTTGAAACATTTCTTCGTGTTCATCTGTCCAGGATTGTCTTTCTAGAACATATACCACAGAGCAGATTTGCTGGATTTCCTACCTTCAGTCTTGTTTTATGTGAGAGAAAAATAAACTCACATGAAAACGAATTCCTACCTCACACCAAATTCAAACTTCATCTTCTTGTGGGTCAAACATGTGAATGTGAATAATAAACCTTAGGAATTTTAGGAGAAAATACGGAATATCTTTGAGAACTTAAGCGTGCACACACACACACACACACACACACACAGTAAAGAAAAAGGTAATACGTTAAACATTGTTAGAATTAAGAACTTGTATTCAAAATACATGATAGAAAGAGTGAAAATGAAAACTGTAACTGGAAGAAGATAGTCACAGCAAATATAATACACAAAATTTTAGCACCTGTAATCTATAAGTAACTCCTATACACCAGGAAAGAAAAAGACAAACATTACAGCAGAAAATGGGCAAGAGGATTCCTCACAGAAGAGGAAATTCAAGTCCCTAGAAACACAGGAAGAAAGATTTAATCTCCTCAGCAATCGGGTGAGAGCAAATTGAAACCACAAGGAGAGACTGTTTCAGCTCACTGGACTGGCAGAACATAAAGATAAGACAATGGTTCCCACAAGAACATGGAGTCTTGAAAACTCATATTCCTGGTGGGAATGTAACTTGCTATGACTTTGAAAAGCATTTTCACATCATCCAGTGCTATGGTTTGAATGTCGCCTGTGACGCTCAAAATTTAATTTCCATCATAAGGATATTAAGTGGTGGGGCCCTGAAGAAGTGACTAGGTCTTGAGGATCTCTGCCCTTATGAACAGGCTAATGCTGCTGTCGCTGAGGTGGAGTGGTCATCCTGAGAATGGGCTCCTGGCAAAAGAATAGATTTGTTCCCCATCCTCCTTCTGTCTCACAAGTGCTTGTTAGCTTCTCCCATGTTACGATGTAGCTAAAAAGCCTTCGCCAGGTGCCCCTGTTAGGCTCTTGGACTTCCCAGTCTCCAGAACCATGAGCCAGATGAACTTGTGTTGTTTATAAAAGACGCAGCCTGTGGCTTTTTGTTGTAGCATCAGGAAATGTACTATGACATCTGGTAAAGTCAAAAAAGCACACATTGTACACTAAGAACTTCTATTTCTGAGGTGAAATTAAAGAGAAACTTCTTTGCTCATGTGATGCCCAAGATACCTACAGGAAACTCCTTAACAGTTCTTAGTAGGAAAAGACCCATGATAGTTCTAAATAGGAAAAAAAAATTGATACGATGGAAATTTATATTGACATTTAAAAATAAAATGAAATTGTGATTTATCTGTATCCTGAAATTTTATTCAGCAATGAAAATAAATACACTGCAAATACCCACAGCAAATGGATACATTCTAAAACATGGAGTGAAAACAAGGGAGTCACAGAAAGCCACGTGTGATATGATTTGATATAGTTTAAACAAACTGGATAAAAATGTTTAGAGCTACCTACCTACATGTGTGGTGAGCTCCAAAGAGAACAAGGATTGCCTTAACACCAAATTCCAGTTATGTCTACCTCTGGGTAAAAATGGAGTTCATAATTAAGGACCTAACTTGAAATGTGGGGTTACCACTGCCTCCTTAAGGAAAGCGTACTTCAGCTGATACCTGAAGCATGTGCAGAGGGTTATGCTTCTCAAATCGCAGTGCAGATTCCCCTGAATCGCTCTGGGGTATAATAATATTTTCAGTCATTGTAAAGCATTTGACTACTAACATCAAACTTTCTGCAAATGTACACAAAGAACAAGCCACTGGATATTCTGCCTTCCTGAAGGAAAAGGATCAGTAATTTTACAGACTCAACCTTATCCAAAGAGAATTTGGAAGACTTCGGCCTTCTTTGTTGTAAGCTAAACTTGAGAACAAATGATCATAAATACGAAAACTAGTGACCATTCACAAAACCCCAGAAATATCCAACTTTACTTGGGGCTTATAAAAGTATTTTGAATAGAAATCCAAGTGTTTGGAAAAAGTTAAGCTGATGTCTGCTGATATAAGAGAGACTCGGTCTCTAGAAAATGCACCAGACATCCCACTATAAGTAGTTGCAATTAAAACAGCCTTAAAACATGTGCAGGCCAAATTATATTGTCATATTGTTTGCATGTACAAATATGTAACAACAAAGCCCATCATTATGGACAACTGGAATGCACCAATAAAAGATTGTGGAAAAATAGATAAATGAAGAAAAACTCAAGGTGGTAATAAAAGCAAAATTTGAATGAAAGCAAAATTTCATAAAAGCACAAATCTGCTTTCATGAGAAGCTAAAGGATAAAACAAAAGAATAAAATGAATAAATACAAAAAAATCTTGCAGGAAAGGAGAGATTAGGCTGCTATTCTTTGCTTATAGAACATGATGAGACTCTGGGAACAGGATATGATTAATGCAGACCAGAAGGGTGATTGTGTCCACAATTAATAGAATGGAGTTTTTCTTATGGAAGTAAAATTCAAATAACACTAATCTGTCATTTTAACCATTTTAAAGTATACACATCAGTGGCTTTTAGTGAATTCTTAAGATAGTATAACAATTGTATTGCCATTATCCGATTTCAGAACATTTTTGTCACCCCAAAAGACACTCCAAACCCATTAAGCAGTCGCTCCCCACTCCTCCCTCCCCCATCACCTAACAACTACCATTGTTTTGTCTCCATGGATTTGTCTATTCTAGGCATTTCCTAGAATGGAATCATACATTATGTGGCTTTTTGTGTGGCTTCTCTCACTTAGCTTAATGTTTTCGAGGTTCATCCACGTTATAGCTAGTATCAGCACTTCATTCCTTTTTATGGCCAAGTAATGTTACATGGTGTAACCACATTTTGTTAACCAACATCCATCTACTCAGGAATATTTGTCTTGTTTCTACTTTGTGCCTATCATAAATAATGTCAGTATAAACATTCACTGTAAACTTTTTTTTTAAAACATATGTTTTCAATACTCTTAGGTACATTCCTAGGAGTGTAACTGCTGACTCCTATGGTACTCATCTTTCACATTTTGAGGAACCTGTTTTCCACAGTGACTGTGCTATTTTATGTTCTTAACAGTGGACTATGGAGGTTCAATTTTTCTACATCCTTCCCTATACTTGTTATTTTCTTCTTCTTCAAGTAAATTTCTGTTATAGCCATCATAGTTGGTTTGAGGTGGTGTCTCCTTGTGGTTTTTCCTAATAATTAATGATGTTGATTATCTGTTTATGTGCTTATTGGTAATTTGTATATCTTCTTTGGAGAAGTGTCTTTTCATCTCCTTTGCCCAATATTTTGTTGGGTTGTCTTTAGCTTTTTGGTATCTAAGAGTTCTTTGTATATTTTGGGTACTAGACTGACGCCGTCCAGCGGAGTCAATTTGGCGCAGGACACAAATGAGTAGCGAGGGTCTTGAATTCCGAACAGTTTATTGTTGATTCAGGAAAACTGGGAACTCCGGCGTTCGAGGAGAGCCAGCTTATATCCCCTCCAGAGGTGAAGGGTAGGGCTGATGCCAATTATGCGAAGATTAGGCGAGGAGTTAGCTGTCCAATCATGGTAAAGGTCAAAACAAGCAGGCACAATCAGGAGCCCTTGGGAACACCTGTGCACTTGTTGTGTGCGTGGACTTAATTGAATATGGCCAATGATAAATCACCTGGGTGTGCTTATGTTAATCAACCTCCTCACCACTGATGTGATCAAAACAACCTCTGGTTGGCTACCAGGCGCCATCTTGGCAGAGTCCACATGGCATAGCCCCCAACGCTAGACCATTATTGTTATTTTTTGTTGCTATTACATTTTTTATTTGTTCTAATTAGTTATACATGACAAGAGAATGTATGATACATTTTTATACATCATACATAAATGGAGTATAACTTCTCATTCATCTGGTTGTACATGATGTAGAGTTACACAAGTCATGTAATCATATATGCACATTTGATAATAATGTCTGATTCATTTTACTATTATTCCTACCCCCAAGCCCCCTCCCCTCCCTTCACTCCACTCTGTCTAGTCCAAAATACTCTATCCCCCTGCCATTGTGAATTAGCATCTGCACATCAGAGAAGACATTGGCTTTCGGTTATTTAGGATCGGCTTATTTCACTTAGCACAATATTTTCCAGTTTCATCCATTTACTGGCAAATGCTATAATTTCATTCTTCCTTAAGGGGGAGTAATATGCCTATATATATATATATATCTCACAGTTTCTTTATCCATTCATCTGTTGAAGGACACCTAGGTTGGTTCCATAGCTTAGCTATTGTGAATTGAGCTGCTCTAAATATTGATGTGGCTGCAACACTGTAGTATGATGATTTTAAGTCCTTTGTGTATAAAGATAGCAGTGGGATGACTGGGTCAACTGGTGATCCCATTTCAAGTTTTCTTAGGGACCTCCATACTGCTTTCCACAATAGTTACACCAATTTGCAGTTCCACCAGCAATGTATGAGTGTACCTTTTCCCTCACATCCTCACCAACATTTATTGTTGCTTGGGATACTAGACTATTATTAAGTCTATGATTTGCAAATACTTTCTTTCATTCTTTTGGTTGTCTTTTTACTTTTTTGATAGTATTCTTCAATAAAAAAAGGTCTTGTGATTAAACTCAACATACAAATTTTTCTTTAGTTGCTTATGTTCTTTGTGTCATATTTAAGAAATTATTGTCTAATCTGAGGTCATGAAGGTTTACATCTTTGTTATTAAAATGAAGCTTTAAAAAAACTGGATCAATTTGGCTAGGGCAAATGGTCTGTAAAAGTGCTCAAAGGAAAAAGCAATCGAATGAACACTAAATTATAACAAATGAACTTATGAATAATATTAAGTCTCCAATGTACTAGCTTCATTGCAATCAGAAAAATCCAATTTGTGAGATCCCAGAACTGCAAAAGAAACTTAAAATCATTATTAAGCTTCATCAGTAGAATAAAATTATTACACAATATTTAATTTATAGTGGTTAGGATGGAAAGAAAATGAAGAATCTCTCCAAAGTAAATGAAAAGATCAGACATACAAGTGAAGAGCTAGACACCTTCTGAATGCAAACCAAAATTCTAGAAAAAAATCAGAAAGAAGCTTTGGGTCTTATCCATTTTCATGAGAGAAAAAAAAGATAGATATTTGGTTTAGAGCTTTCCTGACTGAGCAAAACTTTGCTTACTTGAGGAAATAAAGATTATAATTCAGGGAAAATGATGATTTAGGAAAAAAAATTTCAACTCTTCAAAAGATATATTCATGTCCTTGATATTCCAAAAGGGGCAGCTAGCAAAGACTGGAGAGGCACCAGAACTTCTAGGTACCAATAGGAGCATGAGGTCAGGATGGCCCAGGGAGTTTTGGATTCATGCCTGGTGTAAAGCAGATTCCTCCAACAGGCCATGTCCTTCCTGCCACAGCAGTTTCTTTATGACAGCAAGACAGAGCTTCTCTTCGGCTCCCTGGGCTGGCAGATGATCAGGACCTTCTTTTGACAACAAGACACGCATCTTCAGAGAAGAGGTCAACAGGAATGATGCTACAGGTGATCTTGGTCATTCGTTTACCATAGATTCATCCTCCCACCTGGACAGGAGGCAGAATCCCAGGCTCTGTTCTTCTGTTGTATCCTCCTGCTAAAGTCATGTCACAGGTCTTCAGTGCAAAATTCCTGAGAAGAGGACCTCCCATCATGCTCTGTTCTCTAAGAGACCAGGATGGACCCCCAAGAATCCTTCCCACAGAGGGATGTCCCTGGCCCAGTACATCTCTTCACAAGCACTGGATTTTGTCTTTTGTTCACACTACTCAAAAACAGAAGTGATGCACCTTCAGAGTTGATCCAGCCTTCCAAGGAGACTGTTTCTGAAGGTCAGGATAAGAGAATGCATTTTTGATTTCTTCTAAAGTACTTCTGATATTTTCTCTTATTTCCATTGCTATTAAGTGACCATTCCATGCCTCAAATGAAAGCTAAGGGAATTAAAATTCCTAAGAATATTTAAATTGTAGATTATTTAAATGTGAATTTTTAAGGTAAATTGTTTTCATTTTATTCCATTTGTTGGTAAGGTGATTGGCATATTTTTATTGTTGTCAATGACAACAAAACAACTTGAAAAGTCCACTAAAGTAATCCAGAAATATGGCAAGGATTTTGTTTTCTGAAATAATTTTGAATACTTTCTTTTCATTTTATTGCTAACTAGCTAAGTGTTTATATAAGCACTCAAATGGAAATGATAGGATTGTAATTATAAATCTCAGGATGGTGTTTTACAAACATACATAATATAAGGGAGAGTTTTATTGGTATATTGATTTCATCTTTACCCGTTGTTATTTAACAAATGTCTTACTTATATTGATCCAGAAAAATAGCAACAATTTTGTCTCCTAAAATGTTTTTCAATTTCTCATCTTTGGTTTTTCTGTAGTAGTTATTTGATCACACAATTGCTCAAGTGGAAGTTCAATAGAACTAGTACTATTAGGATAATGTTTGTGAATTTATTTGAAAGTGAATCTCATTTTCTTTGATCCCTGGATAACAGGAAGATAAGAATCCAATTGTTGGTGTTTAACAACTTGAACTGATGTAACTTGAACTGCGCTTGTGGTAGGAGTATCCTGACAGCAGTTATAATGTGGAGAGGATTGAAACTCAAGTCTACTGAAAGTACTTGAGTTAAAAACTACTGTGTTAGCCGGGCATGGTGGTGCACATCTGTAATCCCCATGGCTTGGGAGGCTGAGGCAGGAGGATTGCAAGTTCAAAGCCAGCCTTGCAATTTAGTGAGGCCCTAAGCAATTTAGTGAAACTCTGTCTCAAAATAAAAACAAAACACAAAAAGAGCTGGGCAAGGAGCTCAGTGGTAAAGCACCACTGGGTTCAATCCCTGGTACAAAAAAGAAAAAAAAAAAAAAAGAAAGACTAATGAATTTATGTAAACAAATTCTAGTTTTTTAAAAAAAGTTACCTTAAAATTATTTTCTCTTCTGAATGGCTTAAAAGAGGCATTGTTTTCTCCTGGTAAACATGCTATAGATCTTCTGTGATGTGAACTTTCTTTTGTACATCACAGTCTTATGCCTCTTAAAGGCAAAACACACCTTTAAAATAAAAGGACGGGGGAACCTGCTGTAATCTACGTTAAGTCTTCTGTGAGACAGAGGTGCATACTGACAGATCAAATGGGGATATCACTGTAGAAGGTAACTGGAAAAAAGTTAACAAATTTGCCTTCACTGAGGTTTCATCTCATATATGCAGATGGTTCTTGATTTATGATGAGGTTGCATATCAATAAATCCATCGTAAGCCAAAAATGCATTTCATATACCGCGGATCACCAGAGCTTAGCAAGAAGCACCAGGCAGAACGTCAGTTGTCTCCTTCTGAGATCATGTGGCTCACCAGGAGCTGTCTTGCTCCTGCTGTCCGACACCTTGAAAGAATACTGCACTACACCTCACTGATCTGAGAAAAGATCAAAATTCTGAGTTTGATGTATGGTTTCTACTGAATGTATATTGACATTGCATCATCATAAAGTTGAAAAATTACTTCAAAAGAATCATTGAGGATTGTCTGTACAGGCCCTCCTTCTGGGAAAGGGTTCATTGTCTCACTTTGGGAAATCAGTACAGTTTGTGTCACTGCAGGCAACCACCATATTGAGTGAATTAAAATTCAGCGTAAACCCATGGACATTAATTAAACTCATTCTTTTTTTTTTGAAAAAGGAATTCATTGGGAAATAACAATAGCAATGAACAAGAATGCAATACAAAAAAGTTGTAAGCGTTTGAGGCAAAGCCCTTTTCTAATTTCTTTTTTTATTAATGTTTTTTCTTCTAATTAGTTGTACACTAAACAATGCTGACTACTACATGTTCCTCTGCAAATGAAGTATTAATTCAGTAATGATTTTCTGAAAGTGGGTGCTTAAAACTATCCTTTGGGGTGGCTTGACTTTTTTTAGTTCCCGTGGCCATGTTAGAGAGTATTTCAACGTTTGCAAATATTCATTGTTTCCAAAACGATGAGATTTGAAGAAAAGGAAGAAAAATTTTAAATCGTAATGAAGGAATATAAAACACGGAAGAATACAATGTGAGGAGAAGAAATTGCCCAAAGGACAAACTCTAGAGTGGTGGTGTCCTGTGGAGCCGCCACCAGCTGCTGTGGTCACTGAGCCCTTGGAAGGTGGTCAGTGTGCTCTGAGCTGTGCTTTGAGTGAAAAGTACCCAGTGGATTTAGTATGTCCTACTGTGAATAAAAGCATTTGGAGTTTGTCCTAATCCAGAGGCAGAGGACACGTCATGCTCTGAGCGCTGGCACCCTGGAAGCCATCACATAGGGAAGAACCTGGCACAAACATTACTGCAGGACATTAGCGAGAGCTAAGAGTCAAGATGATTGACAAGAATGTTAGCCTTTTGTTTTCCAGGAGAAGCAGGAAAGAAAAGAAGGTACCCAAGCACAATACATTGAAGACTGTGTTTTGAGTAACTTCAGATTTTATAACTTTTCTATTGCTGGGAGGTTTTGCTGGATCAGTATAGTTTCATGTGATTATTGGAAATTATTTCCTTTTTAAAAAAGGAGTTTTGAAAAATCGGATTGTTACATTTGATCAAACTTAATTCCCTTGGTAGGCCTTAGTTTTTCAAAAAATAATAATCTATAGTATTTTATTCAACTAGTAACAGGCCCACAGGGCTGTTCTATAAACCACCAACGTAAAATAGAGGGTTTTAAAAGACAACCTTTATTAAGTACTTACCACATGCCAGGCAATGACTCTGGGAAATAAATACCATTAATGTCAATTTTACTGATGTGAGAACTGAAGGAAAAAGAAATGGAATAATTGTCCAAAGTATGCCTACAAAGTAGGGGAGCTATGACCTTGTACCCACAAATGAGTCTTAATTAATACTTCTCTAATTTTTAGACTTTGAAAGATAATTTCAAGTACATATGTATGTCCTGAATTTATTCTATATCTATTACATAAAAACTAAGAAGGACCCAGTGGTCAATCTATACCATCTGGAAGGCTCTTTGGCACTCCCTGCTCAACAAATCCAATCCAGACAGAATCAATGTTTGATTTGTTGACATCTGAAAAAGTCTCTGATGACTGAGCACCCACATCCCAAAAAGTAACTCCCACAGAGTGGTCGTGAGGGTTCTGTTCTTATTCTGCCCATCACAGCTCTCTATACACATTCCATCAGGGCAAAAGAACGATTGCAGATTTAGGCAAACCACTGATCAAGTCGGGTGGGATGGGGCAAACTGGGGAAGGAATTGGCCAACTGTGAACCCCAGGTAAGAAAAAAAGGCAGAGAGTCTAATGAAGGGATGTTCTTAAGCATTAGTTATTCCTAGGAATTTTAGGAACAAAGATCAAGAAAGCATTTTGATCGACGATTTCTTTAGAACCGTTTTAGATTTACAGCAAAGTTGAAAGAAAGGCACAGAGAGCGCATTTCATGCCACCTCCCTTCACTCAATGCACAGGCCTCCACTATTATCCACGTCTCTCACCAGCGTGGCACATTTATTACCATTGATGAACCTGTGTCAACACATCTTAATCACCCAAATGATCTGGACCATAGTTTACATGTGTATTCACTCTGGATGTTGTACATTCTTTGGTTTTGGATAAATGCATAATGATATGTATCCACCATTATACCATCATAGGGAGTATTTTCACCTCCAAAAAATCCTTCGTTTCTTCTTCTCTCCCCACTAACCTGGCAGTCACTGATCTCTTTACTATCTCCATAGTTTTGTCTTGTCAGGAACATTACATGTTGGAATCAGATAGTATGCAGTCTTTTTGGATTGACTTTTTCATTTAATAATATGCATTTAATTTTTTACAAGTCTTTCCAGAGTTGATAGCTTAATTTTTAGGATGAAATAATATTTCATTGTCTGTATGTACAGTTTGTTCATCCATTTGTCTACTAAATGGTATCTTGGTTGTTTCCAAGCTGTAGCAATTATGATTAAGCTACCATAAATACATGCAAGTTCTTGTGTGCACATACATTTTTAACTCCTTTGGGTAAATACCAGTGTGATTGCTAGGTCATTTGATAAGAATGTTTAGCTTTGTAAGAATCTTATAGATTTTTATATTAATCAGATATTGAAATGATATTTTAGGTATATTGGGTTGAATAAAACATAAAGACAAGAACCACATAATTATCTCAACGGATGCAGGAAAAGCATTTGACAAAATTCGGCACCATTTCGTGTTTAAAATACTGGAAAAACTAGGGATAGAAGGAACATACCTCAACATTGTAAAAGCCAGATATGACAAACTCAAGGCCAACATCATTCTAAACAGAGGAAAAATTAAAAGCATTCCCTCTAAAACAGGAATATGACAAGGATGCCCACTTTCACCACTTTGATTCAATATAGTCCTTGAAACACTAGCCAGAGCAATTAGGCAAAAGAAATAAATTAAAGGGATATGAATAGGAAGAGAACTCAAACTATGTCTGTTTGCTGATGACTTTATTCTATATTTAGAAGGCCCCCCCAAGAATCAACCAGGAAACTTCTAGAACTCATAAATGAATTCAGCAAAGAATCAGGATACAAAATTAACACCCATAAATCAATTGCATTCCTATACTCTAATGATGAATCATCTGAAAGAGAAATTAGGAAAACCATCCCATTCACAATAGCCTGGAAAAAATAAAATACTTGGGAATCAATCTAACAAAAGAGGCAAAGAATCTCTACAATGAAAACTACATAATACTAAAGAAAGAAATTGAAGAAGACCTGAGAAGATGGAAAGACCTTCCATGTTCTTGAATAGGCAGAATCAATATTGTCAAGTGGCCATACTACCAACAGCACCATATAGATTCAATGCAATTCCCATCAAAATTCCAATGATATTCTTCATAGAAATAGAAAAAACAGTCATGAAATTCATTTGGAAAAATAAAAGACCCATAATAGATAAAACAAGCCTTAGGGAAAAACTTGAAGCAGAAGGCATCAGAACACAAGACCTTAAATTATACTACAGAGCTATAGTAACAAAAATGGCATGGTATTGGCACCAAAACAGACATGAAGACCAATGGTACAGAATTGAAGACACAGAGACAAATTCACATAAATACAGTTATCTCATACTAGACAAAATGACCATAAACATGTATTGGAAAAAAGATAGACTTTTCGACAAATGGTGCTGGGAAAATTAGAAGTCCGTATATAGTAGAATGAAATCTAATATCTCTCTCTCTCACCCTGCAAAAAACCCAAATCAAAGTGGATCAAGGCATTAGAGTAGAAAAACTGCAATGTACTAAAAGAAAATGTAGGCCCAATATACCATCATGTTGGCGTAGGAACTTACTTTCTTAACAAAACTCCTAAAGCACAAGAAATAAAATCAAGAATCAATAAATGGGATGGTATCAAACTAAAAAGCTTCTTCACAGCAAAGAAAACAATCAAGAATGTGAAGAGAGAGCCTACAGAATGGGAGAAAATCTTTGCCTCCTGCACCTTAGAGCATTAATCTCCATGATATACAAAGAACTCAAAAAACTTGATACCAAAAAAAAAAAAAAAACCACCAAATAACCCAATCAATAAATGGGAAAAGGAACTGAACAGGTACTTTACAGAAGAAGAAATACAAATGGTCAACAAATATGAAAAAATGCTCAACATCTGTAGCAATTAGGGAAATGCAAATTAAAACTACATTGAGATTCCATCTCACTCAAATCAGAATGGCAATTATTAAGAATACATGTAACAACAAATGTTAGGGAAGATGTGGGGAAAAGGGAACATTCATACATTGTTGGCGGGACTGTAAATTGGTGCAACACTCTGGAAAGCAGTATGGAGATTCCTCAAAAAACTAGGAATAGAACCACCATCTGACCCAGTTATTCCACTCCCCTGTATATATCCAAAGGATTTAAAATCAGTATACTATAGCAACAATACATCCACATCAATGTTTATAGCAGTTCAATTCACAATAGCTAAGCCAAAATAGAACCAACCTAGATGCCCATCAACAGAAGAATGAATAAATAAATTGTGGTATAAGTACACAATAGAATATTACTCAGCCATAAAGAAGAATGACTTTATGACATTTACCAGTAAATGGATGGATCTGGAGAATATCATGCTAAGTGAAATAAGCCAATCCCCAAAAACTATGGGTTGAATGTTATCGCTGATATGTGGAAGCTAAATCACCATAAACGTGGGGGAAGGAGCAGAAGAGAAATTCAGTAGATTAGACAAAGGGCATCAAAAAGAAGGGAGGGGGATAGGAATAGGAAAGACAGTTGAATAAATCTAACATAATATTCCTATGAAAATATCTAAGTGAACTCCACCATTGTCCCCACCTACAAGAATGGGGTCCTAATTAGAATAAGATAATATCCTATGTTTGTCTAATTTTATAAAAATAGATTCTACTTCATATATAACTAAGAATAACCAATAAAATAAAATTTTAAAAATGTTCTCTCCTTACTTGTTTTTTGGGGGGAGGCAATTAGAAAATTTAAAATTACACATCTGTTAAATTATGTCTCTGTTGGATAATGGTGCTCTAGAATCAAACTACTGAGGTAAAAATTCTCTACTCACCTGTGATGTGACCTGAAACACTTAACATCACATGCCTCAGTGTCTTTATCTGCACCATGGGTGTAATGATAATACTTACCCTGGGTGAAAAGGATTTCTTTGGATATATTGACTTTGCTATGTGTCAGGGGGTGCTAGTTTAATAGCAGGATACCTGGTAGAATGATCAAAGGGTGAGTCCATTGGGAGAACTGGATGTGGGATACAGCTGAAAAATGGAAGGACCACTGGAGCTGTTAACACACACACACACACACACACACACACACACACAGAGTTTTACAAAAAAGCAATTTAACATTTGTAGTTCCATTTCTCATAGTCATTAAAACATCAGTTCCCCTCTATGCTGTTAAGAGAGAAAATCTGGAGAGAAGAGTACCAGATGTCAGATATGCAGACCATTGATTGGAAGTGAAAAATCAGTGTGTCTATTTTAGTTCAGACATCATTTGTCCCTCAGCGATTTGTGTGTTAGAGGGTGGGTCCCCAAGTGTGGTGCTGAGGTATTGGATCTTAAGAAGATCAGCCTCCACAGACGTGGTGGTACATGTCTATAATCCCAGCGATTCAAGAGGCTCAGGCAAGAGTATCTCAAGTTGAACGCCAGTCTCAGCAACTTAGTAAGACTCTGTTCAAAAATTAAATATAAAAGGGCTGGGGGTGTGGCTCAGTGAAAAGGTGCCCCTGGCTTCAATTCCTAGAACCACAGCACAAAATAAGAAGTGGAGCCTCGTGGGAGGACCTTAGCTCAGTTGGGGAACTGTGGTATCCAAATCTATCTGATTTCCTGTCTGATGATGTGACCACTTTCTCTTGCAAATGCTCCTGCTATTGCCATCCACCATGATGAGATCCAGGTTGGAGGGTCCTCTAACCAGAGGACTGTGAACTAACAAAGCACTGTTCCCTGGAACCCGCAAACTATAAGCAAACTGCGACTAAATAAATCCCTTTCCTTTCAAAGTTAGCCTGCCTTAGGTATTCTGTTGTGGTGGAGAAAAGCTGATTAATAAACCAGGCAAGTTGGCCCGAGCCTGTAATTCCAGTGACTCAAGAGGCTGAGACAGGAGGATCCTATGTTCAAGGTCAACCTGGGAAACTTAGCGAGAACTTATCTTAAAATAAAATAAAAAATGGCTGGGTATGTGGCACAGTGCTAGACTACCCCTGGGTTCAATTTCCAGTACTTAAAAAAACAAAGAAAGAAACAAGCAAACCCTAATACAATATCTACTAAACATACTTGTGTGGCTATTAATTGGAGTCTTAAGGTTTCATTTCCCAGCCTTGTTGAGGAATCAGAAACTGAATTAAATCATCGGAGTCAGAAGACCAAGCAACAAATTCTGATTTTAAAGACTGCTGCCAGTGATTTTCTTGAAATCGCAAGCAAGACACAAAATGTGTGGTTTTACCATTGTTTTTCTTTTGAGACAGTTGTGTGCATGTGTGTGTGTGTGTGTGTGTGCGTGTGTGTGTGTGTGTGTGTGTGAGACAGAACTGAACCTACAGCCTCTTGCATTCTAAACAGGGGCCTTACAACTGAGCTACACCCTCAGCAGCCCCCACCTTCAAATTTTGATTTGATACCCATAATGTTGTTTTAGGAATTGAATGAAATACTACAACAGTGATGCTAACTTGTTATTTTTTAATAGGTGAATTATAATTATAATAGTAGGCTTCATTGTGATATGTATATATATATATATATATATATAAAATGCTATGTTCAGTATATGTGTATATATGTGCTGAACATAGCATAATTTGGTCTAATTCATTCCTGTGTAGGTCCCCTAACCCTTTCTTTCTCCCTCCCCCTAATGTCCTTCCTCTACTGGCTTCTCTTCTACTTTCATGAGATCCCCTTTTCTCGCTAGCTTCCACATTTCAGAGAAAGCATGTAACCCTGGGCTTCCTGAGTCTGGTTTGTTTCATTCAGCATGATGTTCTCTAGTTCCACCCACTTTTCTGCAAACGGCACGATTTTGTTCTTATTTATGGCAGAGTAAAACTCCATTGTGTGTCTACACCACATTTTCTTAATTCATTCATCTGATGATAGACACCTGGGCTGGGTCCATAACTTAGCTATTGTGAATTATGCTGCTGTGAACATAGGAAGTAGGCATCACTATTGTGTACTGACTTTAATTTTTTGGATAAATGCAGGGGAGTGGGATGGCTGGGCTGCATGTTGGTTTCCATCTTGTTTGTCTTTGTTTTTTAATTTTGGTTATTTTATTGTGGTAAAAAATGTATAACATAAAACGTACCATTTTAGCTGTATAACTCAGTGGCATTAAGTATATTCTTTTTGTTGTGCAACCATTACCACAATCCACTTCCAGAAACTTTTTGTTACCCCAACCAAGAAATCTGTACCCCTCAGACAATAACTCCCCGTGCTTTCTTTTCCCCAGCTCTGGGCAACAACTATTCTACTCCCTATCTGTGTGAACTTGCCTTTTCTAGATACACCCAGGCCAGTAGAATTATGCAATGCTGATCCATCTGTGTCCCGTGTATTTAAATTACTACAATATTTTCAAAATTCATCCTGTAGCCTGTTATCAGATTTTTAATCCCTTTTAAGGATTCCATTATACACATGTGCCATTTGTGTATCCAGTCATCTGCACAGATGTATGCATTATTTCTACCTTTCACCGACTGTGATTAATGCTACGGGAACGTAGGTGTACAACATCTGGTTTTTGTCCCTTCTTTCAATTCTTCAGGTAACTGTGTAGTCAAAGTGAAATTCCTGAATGACACGGCAATTCTCTGCTTATCTTTTCTTTCCTCCACTTTTTTTTTTTTTATTGGTGTGCTATAGTTCTGCATAATGGTGGGATGTGTTGTTACATATTAGCACATTCACACATATATAACAATATAATTTCACTACTATCCCTCTCAGTACTTCTCCCTCCATCCCTCCCACCCCCTGGTCCCTTTCCTCTGTTCTACTGATCTTTGCTTTTCATGAGATCAACCCCCACCATTCCTTTTCTTTTTCTAACTCTTGATCTTCTGAATTTGGCTCATTTCTCTTAACATAATGGTCTCAGGTTTCATCCATTTTCCTACAAATACCATAATTTTATTTTTCTTTATGTCTGAATAAAATGCCATTGGGTATATATACCACATTTTCTTTATCTATTAATCTGTTGATGGACAACTGGGCTGGCTCCATAGTTTGTCTGTTGTGAATTGTGCTGCTGTAAACATCAATATGCATGTATTGCTATAGCATGCAGACCTTATTAATTCTTTAGGATAAATAAGGGGAGTGGTGTAGCTGGATCATATGGTCCCTTCTAGACCTTTGAGGAAACTTCATACTGATTTCCACAGTGGTCGTACAAATTTACAATCCCACCAACAATATGTGAGTGTTCTTTTTCCCCCACTCTCTCACCAGCATATCTTATTATTAGTATTTTTGATGACCGCCATTCTAACTGGAGCGAGATGAAATCTAGTGTCATTTTGATTTGCACTTTCCCAATTGCTAAAGAAGTTGAACATTTTTTTTCACCTATTTATTGGCTATTTGTATTTTGTCTTTTGAGAAATAACCGTTGAGCTCGTTTGTCCATTTATTAGTTGGGTTATTGATTGTTTTGGTGTTAGGTTGTTTGTTTGTGTTCTTATGTATTCTGGATGTTCATCCTCTTCAGAAGAGTAGCTGGAAAAGAGTTTCTCCCATTCTGCAGGCTCTCCATGCTCTTCATTGTTTCCTTTGCTGTGCAGAAGCTTTTAAATTCGTGGTTATTCCATTTATTAATTTTTGATATTATTTCCTCAGACTTAGAAGTCTCATTAAAGAGGTCATTTCCTGAACCTACATGTTGGAGTACATTTTTTTTTCTAGCAATTGGGGAGTTCCTGATCTAATCCCTAGGTATTTGAGCCATTTTGAGTTGATTTTGTGCAGGGTAAGAGATAGTAATCTAGTCTCATTCTTCTACACATGAGAATTCAGTTTTTCCAGCACCTTTTGTTAAAAATCCTGTCTTTTCTCCAGTGACTTTGTCAAGGACAAAATCTGTGTGGGATTGTCTTCTATTCTGTTCCATTGGTCCCCCTGTCTGTTTTTATGTCGGTACCATGCTGTTTTAGTTACTATAACTCTATAGTATTGTTTGAAGTCAGGTGTCCTGATGTCTCCAACATTGCTCTTACTGCTTAGAGTTGCTTGGGATATTAGGGTCTTTTATTCTGTCATATGAATTTTTAGGTTCTTTTTCCTAGTTCTGTGAAGAATGTCATTTGTATTTTGATAAAGATTGCACTGAATCTGTATATCATTTTTCATAAATGGCCATTTTAATGATATTAATTCTGCCTATTTAAGAACATGGTGGGTCTTTTCATCTTCTAAAGTCTTCTTCAATTTCTTTCTTTAGTGTTCCATAATTTTCATTGCAGAAGTCTTTCACCTCAATAGTGAGATTTATTTCTAGGTTATAGGGGTTTTTTTTCCAGATATTGTGAGTTCAATATTTCCCTGATTTCCTTTTTATCAAAATTATTGGGGTATACAAGTTATTGATTTTTGTGTGTTGATTTTTTTCTTGCTACTTTGATAAATTTATTAGTTACAGAAGTTTTCTGGTGGTTTTTTTTTGGGGGGAGGGGTGATCTTCTAAGTATAGGATGTATACTTATTACATATAAACACTGATAATTTGAGTTCTTCCTTCCATATTTGACTCCCTTTTATTTGCTTCTCTTGCCTATTTGGCTAAAGTTTCAAGTACTATATTGAATAGATGTGGTGAGAGTGGACATTCTTCTCTTGTTTCTGATATATACAGTACTTACAATGTTGAGGTAAGTTTCTTCTAATTTCTTCTGTGATTTTAACAAGAACTGCTGCTGAATTTAGCCAGAATTTTTGCATCTAATGAAATGATCATGTGATTTTTGCCCTTTTTCTATTTATGTGATGAATTACATTTATTCGATTTGCATAGACTGAACTATCCTTGCATCTCTGGAACTTTATCAAGATGTACAATCTTCTTAATGTGTGTTTAAAGTAATTCTTAATATTTTATTCAACAATTATTTATTTAGGATTTTGAGCATCTATATTCATCAGGGATATTGGTCTGAAGTTTTTCTTTCTTGAAATGTTTTGGTAGCAGTGTGATACTAACTTCATAGAATGAATTTGGTTGTGTCCTCTTTCTGTTCAATTGAATAACTTGAAGAGTATTAGCATCAGTTATTCTTTAAAGTTCTGATAGAATTCAGCTGGGAATCTATTGAGTACTAGGATTTGTTGTTTTTGTTGTTATTGTAAGTCTTTTTATTACTGCTTCTATATCATTTCTTGGTGGTATTGGCCTATTTAGGTTTTCTATATTCTGAGATTAAATTTGATAGGTCATTTTGTATCTAGAAATTTGCCCATTTCTTTTGTATCTTCCACTTTATTTGCATAAAGGTTTTCAGAGTAATCCCTAATAATCACTTGTGTTTCAGGTGTATCATTAGGTTGTTGGGATCTTTCTAATTTTTTAATGTAGATATTTATAGTTATAAACTTTTCTATTAGAACTACCTTCCTAGTGTCCCAGAAATTATGGTAGATTGTGTCTCTATTCTATTTCTCCCATCATTTAATCTACAAGCCATTCATTTATCAAAAGTGTATTGTTCTTTCTCCATGTATTTATGAAGTTTCAATGGTTTTTCTTGCTGTTGATTTCTAATTTATTCCATTATGATCTGATAATATACAAGTGATTGCACTGAATTTTTTCATATTTGCTAAGTCTTGCATTGTGACCTAAAATGTAGTATGTTTTGGAAAAGCTTCCATGAACAGCTGAGTAGTGAATTTGGTTGTTGTTGGATGAAGTAGTCTATAGATGTGTTTTAGGTTCACTTGATTTATATTTTTTTGGTCTGAATTGTCTTTGCTGATTTTATGTGTAGGTGAGCTATCTATTGGTGAAAGAGTGTGCATTATTATTATTATTGTTTTGGGGTCTATTTGAGTCTTCATGTTGAGTAGATTTTTTAAATGTAATTAGTTGCACTGACCTTCTTAGTACAAATATTTACCCTCATATCTTCTTGTTGGATTGGTCCCTTTACCAGTATGAGACCCTTGTCTCCTCTGATTAATTTTGGTTTGAAGTCTGGTTTTGTTTCTTTCTTTTTTTTTTTTAGATATGAGAGTAACTACTTTTGCTTGCTTTTGGGCTCCACTTGCATGGAATATTATTTTCCATCCTTTCACTTTGTGCACATTGCTGTCTTTGCCTGTAAGATGAGATTCTGGCAAACAACATGTAATTGGGTCTTTGTTTTTTCCCATTCTTCCTGTCTGTATATTTTAATTGGAGAGTTAAGACCATTTACATTCAGTATAGAAAGATGTTTATTAATTCCTGCCATTTTGATTTACTTCTAATGTTTACTTTGGCCCTATTTCTTATTTGATTAGCTATTCTTTTAATGAGATTCATTCATTCATACTCTGGAGGTCACTTTTAATTTCTTCTCTATGTAGTATTTCTTGAAGTAATTTCTGTAATGCTGATTTAGTAGTCATTAATTCTTTTACTTAAGGCTTATCTTGGAAGGTTTTAATATCTTATTCAATTTTGAAGGATAGCTTTGTTGGATGTAGTAATTTTGCCTGGTATTTTCTTTCAGGGCTTAGAGTCCTTTTCAAGTTCTTATGAATTTGAGAATTCCTACTGATAAATTCTGTTGAGAATTTCTGCTGAAGTAATTCTGATTGGCTTACCTCTAAATGTAAACTGACATTTTTTCAGGAGGCTTTACTTTTTAATTATAATGTGTCATGCAGTGGTTCTTTTTTTATCTTGTCTGTTTGGAACTCTGAATGCCTCCTGTATCTAGATGTATAGTTCATTCCCAAAATTTGGAATTTTTTGTTATTTCCCTAAAATGTTTATTCATGCCATTAGTCATATTTCAGATTTCTCTTCAATACCAATAATTCTTAAAATTGTTCCAGAGTTCTTTCATGTTATTAATGGCTTCTTATTTTCTTGTATTTCTTGCTAACCAAGAGTTAAAACTCATATATCTCATCTTCAAAACCTGAAATTCGGTCTCCTATATGATCTAATTTAAGCTAATTTTTAATTTGATTTATCAAATTATTCATTTCCAGGACTTTTGTTTGGTTCCTTTTAAGACTCTCTATTTATTGATGTGTACTTCCTCTTCCTGTATTTTCTGCCATTGTCCATTCTTTAGCTTTTATAGTTTACTGATCATTTTAACCACTGACTGTTAAAATTTTTGCCTAAAGTTTTGGAGGTATCCTCTTGACCTGTTTCCTCATGCTTTCAGAGGTCTTAGATTTATGCATCTGTTCATATGGGTTCATCTTCTTTCATATGGGGGTCCTTTGGTGAGAAGCTATCTCTTTAAAATAAGTTCCAGGCTGCGGGTATATCTTAGCTTCAACACATTCAATCAGCAAAATCAAAATGGGGGGTTTCTGTGTCCTGCATGGATGAGGGGAAGAGTTTCTGTTAGAGGATGATGGTGCTGGCAATAAATCAATTATTTACTAATAAACTTATTTACTCAACAAACACACAAGAGCTAATACTCTTTTCAAATGGAAGGGGGTGTCATGGATTGGGCCATATCATATCTGGCCTCCAGCAACAAGATGGAGAACCTCACCTTCACCTTTATTTATAGTTATACAGGTAAAGGTGCCCAGACTAGGAGGGGCTTCTTCTTTGAGGAAGAGGATGGGGTGGAGTTAGGAAAACCATGTGCTTAGGGAATTAGCATCTCCTCAGTCGGTGAGTCGCTCCATACAGGGCCACCTCCTCCTAGGTTATCTGAAACAGTCACCCACAATCGCCAGTTCCTGGGAGTCAGACCTCTGGATCCCATGGCTCAGCCAAGTCTGATTCTGCTAGACAAGGATGGCTCCCCACACACTGGTACCACTTTGAAAGGAGAGAGTAACTGCCAGTAATAGTGGTAATTTAAGGGCAAATTATATATCAATGTATACTATATGGTTATTGCTAATGACTTCTGCAATTTTATTTATCAAAGAGACACATGGATGAGATATAATATTGAATAGACTGAGAGGTTCATATGTTAATGATAGTATACTCAGTTAAATCAGAGGAAGGAATAAAAGATAAAAAAAAAGTAAGAGAAAAAAGGGGTGGGAGAGGGAAGGGAGACAGAAGTTAAAATGAGGATTAAAGAAAGAAGGATGAAGGACAAAACACAAAATGCAAGAAACACTACAAATCAGCTAATGTCTAGCAGTTAACACAACATCTATCACACGTAGATTCATTGTTTTCTTGCTGTGGATTTTTAAATAAAGGCTTTTCTTTCCATGGTTTCAAATTAGAATCTCCTAACTATGACAAATGTTGTGAGACACAGACATCATGCTACTTATTTGTTCTCAGCTCTGATCCAAACTGGCCAAACTTATTAGAATAGTCTGTATGGAGTTCCATCCCCTCCTCACCTGGTCGCCTGTGGTGGGGGAGCATTGTCTACTTCAAAGCAGACTTTACTCTGCGCATGGCTTTGTTACTGTGTTAAGGGGTGGGAGTGAAAGTATCTCAGGGGTGCTAGTCAGGTCTCTCACCCCCTTTGCCTGTAAACCCACGTGAGCTATGAGACACCCCTTACTTCAAGTGTTTAAGTTCATGTGCAGTGGGGAGGTTGTGGCATGTATCAGTCTATTTATTCTCCAGCCTCTTTTGGGCTTGGGGGAGGTGACATGAAGGTCATCACTTTCTGACTCTGATCAACCCCAGTCCACCTCCCTGTCAGCCATATTCCTCATTCCAGAGCACAGACTCCCTCTTTCTCTCTCTCTCTCTTTCCATCTTTTTTTCTTTCTCTCTCTCTCTCTCTCTCTCTCTCTCTCTCTCTCTCTCTCTCTCTCTTTCTTTCCCTCTTTCTTTCTTTCTTTCACTGGGGAGTGAACAGAGGCACTTTACCACTGAGATACTCCCAGTCCTTTATATTTTTATTTATGTTTTAAAAATATTTTTATTGTTGATGAACTACCTATTTATCTATTCACATGTGGTGCTGAGTATCAAACCAGTGCCTCACAACTGCTAAGCAAGCGCTGTACCACTGAGCTACAACCCCAGCTCCTAGTCCTTTTATATTATTTTATATTTAAATTTTGAGAGAGGGTCTAGGTTTCCCAGGCTGGTATCAAAGTTGCAAACCCCCTGCCTCAGTCTCCTGAGCCACTGAGACTGCCACTTTCAAATGCAAACATCCTTTGCTTCTGACTAGAAGAATGGCATCTGCTGTGGCCGAGTTTCTCCACTGTCAGGGTCTGCTCAAACCGCCCCACAGCGTGGGCGCTCCACCATCCAGTGAAAAGTGGAGCCCAAGAGCAGCCGTTTGGTTCCGAGTGTTCAAAAAGCATGTGTATCATGAACAAGTCAAAAAATACAGAGAAGGAAAGAAAGAGTGAAACACCTGCCAGGCTGGTTGGGTTCACTATTCTGAGCTCATTTTCTTCTCAGATTGCAACCGCAGCGGACAGTGGACAGCGGCATCTGATTTTCTTACACTCCGCGGGAGACTTTTGGAGCTTCCCTTTCCTCACTGAGCCACTGCTTGCTGGATGCTGCAGCCATCTATTGCTTTTTATTAACCTTCTTTTTCTATTTTAAGAAATGGATATTTTTGGTTTTCACCTGGTTGCTGGCTTTCTGGGTTGCCTACTGGTGTTTCCCGTTTTCCTCCCTCCATCTGTCACTGAAGAACTGCTGTTTTAATTCAATCTCCGGGTGCTGCTACATTACTGTGAGTTTCTCTCATCTTGCCTCCCCCAGCGGTGAACTGTTATTACTAGCATTAATTAGGAATATTATGAGAAAGTCATGAAAAGAAAAAAAAAAAGAGTTCTAGTTTAGATTCCCCGTGTCAAATTGTGACTTATGTCAAAATCGAAATTATTAAAATGTAATCGACTTTGAAGGGAGCAATTCTAAGAAAAAGATCAATGTGGATATCTGTGTTAATTTAAAATATGGAACTCTTGAAGATTTGAGAACCATTGATAATTTGGAATTGTTTGACACTTCTTAGAGGTACTAATAATAGTGACAGCAGAATTTAAAGTTAATTTAAATTCAAAGAGCTGAGATACGGACAGAGAGGGAGAAAATGAATGATTTGCTTATGGATAAAATGCAACAATCACTAAAGAATTCAGGGGGAATGAATAGAGAACTAGAATATTAAGGAGAAGAAAAAAAGTGATATTGAGCCCTCTGAGGGAGAGAATTGACATTGTTAACTGTCAGAGTGGAACACAGTTTAGGAGTGGCTCTCTGGCCTACAGAGATGCCCTCAACCCTAAGAACCCTCCCCAGGATGCAGAGACCAGCTCAGGTAGAAACTGACCCCCTGCATGGAACAGATTGATTCAGAGATGGACATGTAATGTAGTCAGGCCAACAAGATTCCATCTCAGGATTTGGGAATATGGGGCTGAGCAATAGAAAGACTGAAAGTCTGGGCCAGGGTATGAAAATTATCTAGGAACAGGGTTTGTGAATTTATTGTTGAGGACCTTGAACTTGCCTGGCTCCTGGTTCGACCCTATTCAAGTGATACCCGGTGGCATGTACTAGGCTGTTCTACTATCTCTCCACACCCCTTGCCCCCACTTTATTGGCCCAAGTTAGCCTGATTAAGTTTCTGTTATTTAAAACTAGAAAATACAGTCAAACAAATCATTTGAGAGTCCTGGCTTCCTGGCTCTGCAGGAAGAACTTTACATTGTAGAATTTCCTTCCTTTCTTGCTGCCCAGTCATCTTGGGGGCTGCCTTGCACTAAGGCAGGAAGATGGCAGCCACAAGGAGAGGAAGAAAATCGCTGGAGCTGATCAACTCTGGGCTCCGACTTGTTATGAAAAGTGGAAAATACATGATAGGTTATAAGCAGACTCCTAAGATAATCAGATAAGGAAAAGAGAAAGTAGTTATTCTGGCCAACAAGTACCCAGCTTTGAGGAAATCTGAAATACAGTACTATGTTTGGTGTTCATTACTACAGTGGCAATTATCTTGAATAGGGAACAGCATTTGGGAAATAACAGAGTGTAAACATTGGCTATCATTGATCCAGTTGATTTTGATATCATTTGTAGCATGCCAGAACAGACTGATGAAAACATTGTGCAGTGTTTTCATGCAACATTGTTCTTGCTAGAGCTTTCTTTTTTTAATTTCTTGAGGTAATATTTATACACGATCAAGAAAAAATTCACCACTGGATGTTATCAATGTAATTCTAAATACTAAATGCAAATTCTCTATGAAATTTATTTCAGTTTGAATGATGAAGCTCTGGAAATTCTAGGATACATAGGTGAAGACACCAGAGAAGTAATAATAGCTATTCATCAAGAAGAAGAACATGATCTTTCCATTTGGATTTATGAACAAGGTACTACATGATTTTTATGTTCCTGATTTTGCAAGTGGAAGACGAATAGAGATTATGTCAAACTCTAGCCCAGGACCATATGCTCTTATTTGAAAACTACTAAATTAAACCATAGAGGCTATAAAATATAAAATTTATTTTTTATCTTTTTTGTTATTCAGTAAGTTCATTTCTACAAACAGAGGTATTGAGGTCAGGGAAAATTGATTTCATTAAGGTCAGGAGGATAATTTTAGGCAAAGCTGCTTCTAGAACCATGTCTAATGCTCTTGGAAATGATCACATTGTTAAAGAAATGCCTCCTGAAGATTGGAAGTATAATGACTGAAACAATGGTGGCCTACTCATTACCAATAGCTTACTGGTGGTCAAACTTGCTTTGTCTTCTTGCAAATGGTTAGATTGTAGCTGTCTAAATGTCTTTTACATCTTATTAACATTTCTTGAAGCATGGGAGATTAATTTATCCACTTATGAGTTCCGGAGGGTATGAAAAACATTTAAAATGAAATTGTCCTCATAATGTGAAATACCACAACATAATAACAATTTATTGTTCTTATTTAAGATTTCAAATTGGATGTTGATTAAGCAGCAACATATTATGCTAAAAATTTCATCTCCGAAATAGTTTCATTAGTCTAGAATTTGTGGGTAGGGACATTTGTAATTATTACTCCCACGACTAAGGAGAAACTACTTCCTATGCACATGATTTTTGATATAAACAAGAAACACAAATTTTACCATTCCTACTAACACTGGGCATGTGAAACTGATTGGGGGCCATCAGTGTGTGTGTGGGGGGGGTCCTATTCTATGTCTAAATTCCAGACACAAGAAAATTTCAACTTTTCTTGGTATTTTCCCTATAAAATGATGGCAAAATTAAATGAATCTAGATCTTTTGCTAGCCTGTAATCATTATTAACTTTGAAATTTTCATTCCATTTAGCAAAGAAAGCTAACATGTTAACCTGGGTCAAAGAAAAATTCCAAGTCATTTTTAATAATGAATACATGCTATTTTTATAATTTGAGAAAACACATTTTGTTATAATAAGTACAATAAAATCTTGATAATACTTTTCCCTTATTGGTGATTTTTGGACCTTATTATTTAAGTTAAACCTGCTATGTCATATGCATGTGTTTTATTTTCAAAATGAAAACAAAAATCATTGTTTCCTAATTACAAAAGTAAAAGTAATACAGAGACTTCCAGTAGGAAAAGGAAGTAGTTGCACTTTTCTAAAACCCTGGACAATATATAAAAAACACACATAAGGAGATTCCGAAAGGTAGACATCAGGAAGACTGGCTAGTTACTTTGAAAGACATGGCACTGAGTTCCCAGGGCTTTTTAAAACTTCTATCATATATCCCAGGCTGGGTGTTGGAGATACAGGCAACCTGGAAATGCCAGTGGACTAAAAAAAAAAAAATAAGAAACCTCCACCACCACCCAAAACATAACTGTCTGTAGACAAGGGATCTGTGAAGGGTTAGCCCAGAAAGGCAGAAAACATTTAGTTGATAACTACCTGTGTGTAAGGTTGAATCTTGCCTGGCATCTGGTTCCTTTCTATAGTTTCTACATGGTATGAAACTTTCCTTCAATGACCAGAGAAGCTCAAGGAGTACATGCATATGATCATACTGCACACATGTGTTTCTTCTGGGAGTTTGGAATTTTGATATAAGCTCAGCAGCAAGGCCTACATGATCAATCCCCTCCCAAACCTTGGGCAATGATGAGTCTTTCTTTAAGAACCTTCACGGATTCATATACTTCATACTTGCTGCCATAATTCACTGTTGAAAAAATTAAGTGCATCCTGTGTGATTCTACTGGGAGAGAACCCTTAGAACCTTGTGCCTGGTTTCCTCAAGACTTCATGCAGTGAGACTTTTCTCTTTGCTATTTTTTTTTAAATAGTGCTGGGGATTGAACCCAGGGCCTTGAGGATGCAAGGCAAGCACTCTACCAACGGAGCTATATCCCCAGCCTTCCTTTTGCTAATTTTATTTGTATCTTTTTTTGTTATAATAAATTTCATCTATGAATGTGCCAGTACGCTGTGTCCTCTGAGTACTCCCAGCAAATCCCTGAGCCTGGGCATGTCCTGGGAGACCACCCCCACACTACCATACACCAACCAATTATCACAGGAAAACCAGTGGTCCCACCCTCACCCTTGTCAGCAGTAGCTGACTAGGAAGCCTGGTCCTTCATCCTTGCCAGGCTTTGAGGTGCCCAACCACCCCTGACAGAATGTTGCCAGAGGAGGCTGAATGGGAAACCAGGATTTTCACTCTTTTTCAGCGATAAGTTTCTGCACATGTTCCAAAGTGTCAGTGGAGGACACAGGAGGAAAGGAAAGGAGCAACTTCTGCCCTCCCAAACAGGGAGGCATCGGCGGAGGCCAATGGATAACATGGCTCCACCCCTGCCTGCAGTAACCAGGCATCCTCACTCCCTCCTCCAAGTCTAGATTGTCAACGGAAGCAGTCAGAAGATGGCACTGCGTTAGTCAACTCGGTGTTGGAGAAGCTCTGCTAAAATAGTTTTCTATAAGATCCAGAGTCTCCAAAATGTTCAGCATCCAATAGGAAAGTATTCATCATACCAAGAACATGGAAAATCTCAGCTTGAATAAAAAAGGACATCGATAGATGACAACGCTGAGATAATTCAGGTGTCTGAATGATCAGACAAGGATTTTAAGTCAGCCATTATAAACTGCTTCATGAACAATTATGAACGAACTTGAAACAGCAACAACAAAAGGTCTCAGCAAAGACACAGGACATATAAAGGAAACACCAAATGGTAATTTTATAAATTAAAAAATAATTATAAATTATAATTTATTTATAAATTTAAAAAATGGATGGGCTGAACAGAGGATGGAGGGAACAGAAGAAGCAATCTATGGGCCTGAAGATGGCATCATAGAAGTGATCTATTTGAACAAAAGGAAGACAAGAGAATGAAAAAGAAAAATGGAACAGGGGCTTAGGGACCCATAGGTCATACCAAAACATCTGACTAATATGTCATCAAAACCCTAGAAGGAGAGGAGAAAGAGGCAGAAAAGTATTTAAAGAAATATCTGGCTGGGTGTGATGCTTACTTATAATCCTAGTGGCTTAGGGGGCTGAGTAGGAGAATCACAAGTTCAAAGCCAGCCTCAGCAACTTAGTGAGGCTCTGTCTCAAAATAAAAAATAAAAAGGGCTGGGGATATGACTCAGTGATTAAGAGCCTCAACGGTTCAATGCCTAGTACCCAAAAAGAAAAAAAGAAATAATATCTGAAAATTTCCTTTGTTTCATAAAATATATAAACCCATAGATTAAAAAGAAGTTGTGTAAATTCCAATCAGGATGAACACAAATAAGACACCAAGACACATCATAGTCAAATATCCAAAAACGAAAGACAAATTCTTGAAAGCAATAAAAGACAAACAATATCTTATATATTGGAGCAAAATAGTTCAAATGACAGTGGATTTTTCATCTGAAACCACAGAAGCCAGAAGGAAGTAGCAGATTTCTCAAGTGCCAGAAGAAAAGAACTACCAGCTGAGAATTTTATATCCAGTAAAGATATTCTTCAAGAATGAGGGGGAAATCAATAAATTCTCAAATGAAGGAAGACTAAGAGCTTTGGTTACTAAGAGAGCTACCCTAAAGAAAGGGCTAAACAAAGTTCTGCAAGTAGAAAGAAGAAAATAAAAGAAATTTTGGAGCATCAGCGAGGCAAAAAGAACAAAGTCGAGAGTAAAAATATGAGTAAATACAATTGACTTTCCTTTTTTTTAATTTTCAAAATTGTGTTTGATAACAGAAGGAAAAATTATAACATTGTTTCATGTGGTTCTCAATGTACACAGAGGAAATATTTAAGACATTTATACCTGGGAGGGTATAAAGAGACTTAAATATAGGTAAGGTTTTTATACTTTACTTGAACTAGCAATATGTTATTGCCAATACAGGATGTTGTGTAGATATAATGTAATGCCTAAAAGCACCACCAGGGACTTTTATATAGAGATACTAAAAAAGTATATAAAGTGATGCACTCAAAAGTGCTACAGAGAGATCAAAACAGAACTCTAAAATAATATTCAAGTAACTAATAGAAAGATAAGAAAAAGTAAATGTAAAAATAAAAAATAGAACAAGTAGAAAACAAAATACAAGGTAGAAAACTTAAGACCTAATATATCAACAATTACAAATGGTAACTCTATCCCAAAAGTAAAAAACTAGAAATAACCAAATGTCTAATAGTTAGATGAATTGTGATAAATGCCAGGGACTCCTATTCAGTCATAAAAGAGAGTGAATTATTAATACACAGAGCAGAGATGGATCTCAAGATCCTTATACTGAGTGAAAAGGTCAGTCTCAAAAAGCTTTGTACTGTATGATTCCACTTATATCACATTATGGAAATGAAAAACGAGAAAGGCAGGAAACAGATTACTGACTAGGGTTAGGAGATGGCAAGAGATGGACTGTGTGAGAGAATAAAGGGTGCACACATGTTGTGTCTGCAGGGGTGGGACAGTTATTAATTTTGCTTATAGCGGTAACAGCATGAATGCAAACACATCATGTCAACATCGACTTCCTGGCTTTGATGTTGTACTGTAGTTATGCAAGATGTAATAATTAGGAAAACTGGGTAAAGGACAATTAATGGTTTCTTTTAGCTTTTTGGCAATATCCTGTAAATATGTAATTATTTTAAAAATAATAATTGTTTAAGAAGTAGTTTTAAGGGCTAACACAGTGGCGCATGCCTGTAATCACTGCAATTCAGGAGGCGAGGCAGGAGGACTACAAGTTTGAGGCCAGGTTCAGCAACATAATGAGACTCTCTCTTCAAAGTAAAAAATAAAAGGGGCTGGGAATGTAACTTGGAAGTAAAGCGCTTCTGAGTTTGATCCCCAGTTCCACCAAAAAAAAATTTTTTTTAAAAACACATATAAACCTGTATACAAATATGTGTGTGGAATGTCCCCCAAAGACCCACATACTGAAGATCTGGTCCCCGTTCTGTGATGTCATTGGGAGATGGTGAAAATTTTAGGGGGTGGGGCCTAATGGGAGGAAGTTAAGACATTCATTGGGGATGTGCCCTTAAGAGGATATTAGGATTCTGGCCACTTTCAATATGTCTCTTTTACTTCCCAGTTGCCAAGAGGTGAACAGACCTCCTCCACCACTCACCCATCTGAATGTACTGTGCCACCACAGGCCCAAAACAACAGGGTCAAGCAACCATGGACTGACACCTCTGAAACCAACAGTCAAAATGAATCTTTATTCCTTTTAAGTTGCACATCTAAGGTATTTTTGTCACAGTGATGGAAAACTAATACAAATACCTTTGTGAAGTTCTTGTATAAAAAGATATAAAATCATTGAAAAAACCCCAAATAACAGAAAAATTTAACAAGACAAAAAATCACCTGTTCTATGATGCTACAAAGAGATAATTTCATTCATTAATTTATTTCACAAGTATTTACTGGGTACATCCTGTAGTGGTATGATCTACCAGTATTGAACTGTGTGCATTCCAGAACTTTCCCAAACATTGAGTCTTATGCAAATTGTAATCATTCATTGATATGTATGATTACATTCACAATATGTGTCATTGTATAATATGTTCTTACTAACGTTTATTATTTATTCATTTGGCATTTTTTTTTTGAGCACCAACTTTAGCCAAGGTCAGGTTAGGCTCTGAGAATAAAAAGCTGGATAAATCAAACACGGTCTATTTCCTCACAAAGCTTAGAGTACAGTGGGAGAGCAAATCACTCAACGAATACTATCTCAAAGAAAAACACAATTGTAGATTTCATCAAATTTAAACAACTGCAGACAATGCTTTGAAATAGTAAAAGCAGAAAGGGTGAGAAGAAAGGGTGGTCGCTGGGATGGCAGGATACCATAGGACGTTTATCACTGAAGGGAATGAGCCAGTAGAAGTTAAAGGTACAGGAGCAAGAAAAGCCATTCTTAGACTTAAAGAAAGATTCCTGAGGAGGAAGAAGCCAGAGCACAAGTAGGAGAGTTGGCTTCAGGGAGAAGGAAATGGCCTCCATTGGAACAGTCTCAAAAGAAGTGATGGTGGGTACAGATGGTTTCTAGATTTAGAAAGGTTGGAAGAGGAATAACCCAAATGAGGAACAATGTCATCTGCCTAGAGAAAGGATACACATCAGAAGGCCTCAGGTTGGAAGAGAGTGGAAGTTTTAAGTTATTTTGGGAAAGTAAACCACATAGGGAATGGTAGTCACTTGCCCAGATTAGCTATGAGCATGTAGAATCTGCCCCATTTTTAGTTTCTTAATTTCAGGCAAGAAAAAGGAAGTAAGTAGTAGAAGAGAAAAATAAAGTGCAATGGTGAACTAAATTGATAAAACAAAAATAGAGGATTGTCTTTCAACTGGGATGAGAAGGAAATCTTTCTGAGGATCTGAGCTGGGCAAGAGAAGGCAGTTGCTAGAGGAGGAAGATGGCCTCAGAGAGAAAAGGGAATAAATGGGGAGTCTGGGGAGATGGAGATAAAATCATGGTAGCAATGGATTTCCGGGCCAGGAGCAAAAATGTCCTCTTGTTTGTGACCAAAACATACATGGTCATAGTTAGGTCTGCAGTTTGTCAACTGATTTTGAAATTGGTTTCTTTTAATCTCTCAGACCTGACAACCTGTCTCCAAGGTCTCCCAGGCATCTTTAACTGCTACAAAGACATTAGAGAAGGACCCGTATATTACACTCCATGAGTTAGAAGAGCAACTCCATGGAGTGATAGGAAACAGAAATTTAATTTTTCTCTTCTTTGTGGCAGTTGTGAGTTGCTGTGAGCCCTTGTGACCAAGTGAGATCCTGTTTAAAAATAATATCTTTGATTTACTCCAAGTGTTTTTTTAACATTATGTTTGATATCATGAATGTTTAGCTAAATAGAAATGGAAGAACTGAAATATGGGTAAAAATTAACATGAAGGACAATTTGTCAAAAGTATTCTGCTACCCTAATTCTTTGATAAATACTCTTTGACACTGGCAACTATTAAATTATTTATATTCTAGTAACACCTAGAGTCACTGTAGGTGGTTAGGTAAGGTTATAAAGTAGACAAAGAATTTGTTCAGGATGCAAAACTGTCCAAGCTCAGGAACTTATTCTAGCCCAAGGGCTGCACAGACAGCAGTTTCACTGTGTCAACCTGGGATGTCAGCTTGGAGTGGGACTTGTGTGGTTGTCATGGGCAGAAGAAATTGCACTCTGCTAAAGCCTGAGGACAGGGATTCAGAAGTTCATTGCCATGGTGATTTTCTGTGGCCAGGTTCATATGAATGACCAGATGAAGGGGTCCATCATTTATGGTTCTTGAATGAGGGTTTTGCATCACTTGGTGGTCTGGTGTGCTCATAAGCTTGTGGGCATACTTTTTCTGACATGAGTTTGATATGCCCATACATCCCTATTAATTTGATCCTGATTAATTTAATATGCTCACATATGGTCATTCTTATTAGCATGATTAATTCATTTATCAGTTTATTTCTTATGATTGGGCCAAGCATATGGTGGTTCTTTACTTTTACAAACAAGGTGTGGAATCATTCTACTTCAGTCCTTAATCTCAAAATGGAGTAGCTATGGCAAACTACTGCTTTACAAACTGGACTAACAAAGAATTGGGTAGAGCCTGAAAACTGCTGTTCTATACATCATGGAGTAACTCAGAGCACAGTATAGTCCAATTAAAAGCTTCAACTTGTGCCAGTATCTCTTTTGCCTCAGGGCAGCTGGAGTTTGAACGTAGGGTTATTGAACCAATAAATTCTGAGACAAGCACAAATTTTTTCCTCTTAACCGGGCCAACCCAAATGGGCAGTTTTCTCAGCACCTTAGTACCAGAAATTCCCATGGGGAATTGTCCAGGACAGTTCAAAGTAATGATTCATTCACTGCTCCTGACAGTTTTGAGCTTCTCCTGGCTTGTTTCAATAACCGTGTCCACATGTGTCATATGGCACACAGGATTTCCTGGATTCTACCATGCCATGACTTGGGAAGATTTCTGTATGACATACATTCCTATGGGTATAGAAGGCTAGGTAAGGTTTTCCATTCACAGTAACATGGATTACATTTCTCAACTTCACACATTCTGAGTTTATAACAACATGAGCATGTGATCATTTGATCCTGAGGTATGATTGTAATATTGCAGTTCAGTGATTTATATTAGTCACACAGTTTCCTATGTTTCTAACATAGGTTATAGGGTAATAGTCTATAGTTGGGGTAATGTCTTCATCCTATTAATTAAAGTCTATTCTGAGTCATGTAGTACTCAAGAATTTGAGGTAAATTAGTCTTCACAATATCCACCTCATGGTTTGAGTTGCAATTGAATTGTTCTTGGTATTTCTGCAAATCATCCTGTTTTTGTAACAGGACATACATTTGCTGAGTTGGAGTAGACAATGCAGCTACTATATGTGGCTGTTGATTGCTAGAAAGCATTCAAGTTATGGTTGAAATTGTGTCACTTAATTTCCTGAATTCTGCTTCCTGTATCCCCTAAATTGCTAAATTTGCCATTATTCTAAGTGTTGCAAACAATTGCAGGGGTGTTCTTAAATGGTATTTGTCAATAGGTGGTAGTTCAGGTAGGTTATGTGGAGGTGTATGATATTCCTTAAACAAATGCACAAAATGGCATTACTTTGTGGCAATGTCACCCTTCCTAAATTTTATGTGACTCTTAGTTGGTGTTAGTTTGTATATCATTCTGATTGGGAAGTGATTGGGTTTGAAGAGTTGAGGTGAGTCCTTTTGTCCACTGTGGTTTCCAGTGTGCTGTTCTCATGCAGTGTGGGTCATTCTAGAATTTTCTGTGTATATAACAAGGTACTGATGAGATATGACTAGTGTAGCAAGATTGAATGATATGTCGGAGGCTGTAAATATATCTCCATGTGTCCTATAATATTAGGTCATGTTGTATGGGCTGTTATACTGAAAATTGTATGTTGACAATTCCAGGATCTTCCTAAAGGTAAAAAAAAAAATGTCAAAATAATAATTTGTGAGTCCAGGGTCACCTGGGCTGTTTTGTCAAAGTTAATTTTTGTGCCATACATCTTCCACCCCAGCGGGTCTTTCCATTGTATAATGCTATCCTTATGGATCTTTGAAAATGCGAAGTTTGTATTTTCCTGTATGTATTCTGGGCAATGTGCTAATAGTAATTGGTTTATGTAATAATATGTCTTATTTTCATAGGTGTCTCTTTGTAATGTGTTCTACCTTAAATTTTGTTAATTTGATAGTAGGTGTGTTTTAAATGTTGGAGAGTATGGCCTCCATGGCTAACAGTGATTTGGAAAGTAACATGTCATAATTTGGAAATAATAATTTGCATGTCATGAGGTCCAAAGAAATCATATATGTAATATTCTATCTGTTCATCATAATCAGTTTGTTGCCACCATGGATAAAGCACAAGGTATGACTTCCCTCTGAGACAATCTTTGTTAGGCTTTTGCAGCTGCCTTGAGTGTTCACTTGAGTCTAGGGGTAGTGATGGAAGATGATATGGACTTTTGTTGTCCTGGAAAGTGGTACCATCTAATGGAATCTGAATCTGTAATCTTTTATCTGTCCATATTTTCTTCCCATTTCACATCTTCAAAATGTGTGCAGTGTACGTAACTGTGTGATGTGAGATTAAATCCTTGATTGCTCTTAATATTGTGTGTTACGTTATAAGGTGTTTGATTGCAGGAAAGAACTAAGTCTGTTTTATATGGAAATGAGTGTTTTCTGCCAGGATATCATAGGTATTTGCTTTTGTAAAAGAAATCTTTGACCCACAGTCCTTTTTTTTTTGAAGGGGGTCCTGGGAACTTAGCCCAGGGGCAACTTACCACTGAGTTACATCCCTAACCCTTTTTATTTTTAATTTTCAGACAGGGTCTCACTAAGTTGCTTAGGGCCTGGCTAAATTGCTGAGGCTGGCCTTGAATTTATAATCCTCTTATTTCAGCCTCCATAGTCACCGAGATTACAGGGTTGAGCCAACATGCAAGGCTGATTTAAAGTCTTTGTGCTCCACATAAACCATGATTCTTGGGTGTTCTTGTCCCCATGTGAAAAATGTCAAAATATGTATAATGCCAAATTCTCTCATGTATTTCTGCTGTAGTCTGGTTAATAGTATATCCTTGCATGCATATTAAATTGGGCCTAAGGTACCAGATGTGTGAAGCCTGACCTGGTGTTGTAGGGTGCCATGTTTCCATTTCTCTTTGTATGTGTATGCTTTGTTGTGCAAGTGTGGAGGAGGGATTCTGTATTTCCATCCACCTGCTAGTGATGATTTGTGTGTGCTACATTTTTCATAAATTTTTTTCTGATATCATGTCATCTTTGTCTGTCCTTGTGATGCAGTATTGGTCTGAATGATTTATCATAGGGTCAACTCCAATGCAGATATTGCCAAAGGAAAAAAATTGGGGAATCCTATTAGGTGGTATGCATACATGATTGTTGTTGTTGTTTCCTCCCTTTGGATATCCAAATGGTAAAGATGTGTGTTCTTCTGGTAGCTGAAAATTAGTGTGTGTGTGTGTACACATATAGTAATGTTGTTTTTTGTATTGTTTTGTATGCTGTGTTGTTAGTGCTGTTGTTATGCTAGCATTTTTATCTCCATCATTTTCATAATTGTCATAGTTATGTCCTGCTGGGGTACCACTTGGGACCAGAACTCATAAATTTGTTAGCCCCTTATAGGAGTGTGTAATGAGAGTCATGCAAGCATGTGGTGTTTGTTGGATATTTACATAGAGCACTATGTTTGGAATTGGTGTACGTGTGTGTGTATTTGAATATGTCATGTCCTAGTGTAACTGCACATAAATTTATGTAAGATTTGTATATCACTGATTCTTCTTATATTTGTCCAATGAGAGAACCCATGAATGTGTTGTATTGTTAAAATTTCTGTTGTATGAACAAAACTCAGGTTCATCACAACTATACATGTCCTCTATGCATTCTAAGTCTTGATGTCATGCATGAGAAAATTCCTTCCATCACCCTGCTGGCTGAATAGCTTGGAAGAAGAGCCTAAAGCATTATCTTGTACCTATAAGAAAAAACATGTCTGATAGTGGCAAAGACTTCCATGAAGATCTTCCATGATTTTTTTACTAGTCTTATTGTGTGAGCCATGTCGTCAGTAAGGACGTATGAAGGCATATTCTCTGTGAGTCCTGATATAGTAGGGGGAACTGTCTTATTCTTGATTTTGGACTCCCTCTATTGCTTAGATATCTTTAAATGTATTTCTTTCCTCTATAGTATCAGTAAGGCTATTAGTTTCTTTTATCTATGATAACAAGATGGCTCTCAGTGCTATTTAAATAGCACGAATATAGGAAAGCTAAGCATAAGAATAGCAGGATTAAGTTAATATTCATCTGAATAGTCAAACTCATCCTCAAACGCTGCAAATATTAGGTTTCAAGTCAAGAAGGTACAGGCAATTCACTCAAACTTAAGGTTCTATGCTGACCTTCACTAAGCCTGACCTATATCAATTTAGAAATGCATTCAATCAAGTAAATGAATAGCTAGGCTAATGCTGGCAAATCATAAACTTGAGGTTTCTGCTAAATCTTGGCCACCATCAGCTCAAGAAGTTTGGGTGTATTCCGGTTACCAAATGCTGGGGTGATGTCTCAATTGGATCTGTACAACCAGCAATGCCCTTCAATTGTGGACTATGAGTCTTCTGACTCACTGCAGTTGTCTTCATATGAATATGTATCTGGATGAGATGAGATGTAAGTTGCTCCTTGAGAGTTGGTCAGATTAATCGGGATGGATGGAGGTGATGCCATTGGTGGTGATGGTCAGCTGGATCTCAGCAATCCATCCAGTAAGACATCATATCTCAAGGATAGTTTCTATTACACAAAGGGTCCAGTGAGTGTTTCCCACAGAGATGTTTATGCTGCAAGTGGGTGTGTATGTATCTGTGAAGTGAATATGCTAGTAGTAGGGGCTGGTGTAGAAACAGTGCCTGGGCAATAATACTGTCTTTGTGGGTCAAATAAGTAGTAGGTTGTGATAGTTAGGGAGGCATAGATAATTAATCAATGGTGAGACTAAGAGACTACAAGGCTGACAGCTCAATCTCATTTTGTTTGAGTTGGGTATTAGTGCTTGGACAAAAATGAATGTCATAATTATATTCTGAATTTAAATTTTGTCATTGAAATTCTGCATTCTTCACATCCCTGTATTGCCCTTCATACCTCACACCAGGATACTTTCTGGTTTCTACCCGACAATCATTTATAAAGTCCATGAGTACCCATGTCCTTTGAACGCATCTATAATCTCTGTGTAAACTTTACAATTGGGTCTTTTTCTTTTCTAGCTGTATTTTCTTTTTCTTCTTTTTTATTTGAGCATTATAGTTATGCATAATAGTTCCATTCATTTTGACAAAAACCATGTATGCATGAAATTTGATTTGTCCCCATTCCCTCCTTTTCCCTCCCCCCCTCTTCCCCCTATTCTCCTTCCTCAACTCTAATGATCTTCCTTTCACTCATTTATTTTTGACTGGTTCTACTCCTACATAAAGGTGAAATTCCCTGTGGTATATTTATGTATGCACATAAGGTGATGATTTTGTTAAAGACATTCTGCCTTTCCTCCACTTTCTCGTCCCTTCTCCCTTCTACTCCACTGACCTCCCCTTCTTCTTTACCTTATTTTGTTTGTTGGGAGTTCCTTTATGAACGAGATGGGGCCTGCTTCGACTTCCCATTTAATAATGAAATTCATTTGTCAGGGTAACTCGCTTCCCTTGCATTTTCCCCTTGGAAAGTAATGAGGATGTGATGGGAAGGTGGAGATGAGATACATACAACGTAGTAATCTGATCATAAGCTCTCATTTCCAGATGTGCTTCCTGGGTTCTCGGAGTCACTCAGGCTTGTCCCTTCCCTTTCCTAACGCTCCTCCGGTCCCTCGGACTAGGCAAAGGCAACATTCGTGATAAGCCTCGGTGGCCCCTGCGGCCACGCGGGGGTGTCAAGCCTTCAGGATGTCACCTTTTCCGTCTCATTCGGAACACGACGCGGTAACACCAGACCGAGCCCGGAATCCCACCTAGAGCTCAGCACACCGCCACGCCGCGCCCCACCCAGTTCCGACTCCGGCGAAACAATACAAAAGACGTCACGGCGCCGAAGCACAGAACCTTCCCACCAGAGGCCCGGCGCATGCGCAGAGCGGGCGAGGCCGCGGGCCACCGAGCGATCGTGCGCAGCTGCACAGCGGCCACAGTCCCAATAGAGCTCTCCTTTCTTGTGTCCCCGTGGCGATCCCTGGCAGTGGCTATCGAGGGTTAGCTCCCGAAGAGAACCTAGGAAAGCACCCGCAGCGTCCCCAGCGTGTTTCCGTTCCATACCACCCACTTCCGGTTCGTCAGCCGGTTCCGGTCCCGCCCTTCACTTCCGGTCGCCTTTGGTTCCCTGGTGGACGGTGTCAGCGTCCTCTGCGGCAGGGTCCGCCGCGCTGCAGGTGAGGGGATGCGGGCCACCCGCGAACGTGCGCTGCGGTGGAGACGCAGCTGCGGCCCGGGCCGCGGCTCTGCCGCCTGCGCCGTGCGGTCCGCGCCGCGGCCGGCCACGACGGGCCGGGGGCCGCGGCTGTCCGAATCCGACGCCCAGGCCCCTGACCCCGGCCCGCCGATGGCGGTGGCCGCCGCCTTCCCTTGCGGACTTCTCGAGCCCCAGTAGATTTTGCGTCCCCAGAACTCCTTCCTGCCTTTTCTGGAACTTGCCCATCCCTCCCGCCCTCCTTGTTGAAAGCACCGCAGCCCCTGGGTTCTGGAGTCTCCCTTCCTTCCGACGCTGTCCCATACCAGTCACTCTCCCCTGCACCTCTCTGGAGTTGCCGCTGATGTGTCGTCCTGACAGCACTTCAGTTACCTATGCCAGGCTGGTTGGAAAGTAATCCCCCTCGTCAGTTCCCAGAGTTAACTTTTGTTGCTCTACTTTCAGATTGCCATCTTTGCAGCTTTTGAACTGTGCGGCCTTGGGCAAGTTACTTAACTCAGTTTTTTTTTTTCAGGTTTTTGGTCCCTACAATGAGGACAATAGTTGTTAATTCACAGTTGTGAAGAATAAATGGGATACTTCAATTAAATTGTTCAGTATGTTCTTTTCTCAACCACCACCATTTGTATTGCTTTCTCCAGTCTAGAAAGCGCTGTGGCAGATGCTATCTTCTACCTTAACTCTGTTCCTGTCTAGTAAATACTAATCACTTCATTTTGTACTTGAGAAAACGGAGGACCAGAGGTAGGAATTGACTAGACAAAGTCAATATGGTATGTTAGGCAGAAAAACTCCGATCTAAACAGCTGTTCTTTAGATAATCCTGTAAAGGTATGTTCTTTCTTTGCTCCTTTAGGTTTCATTATCCTCTATCCCAGCCATTTTTAAGTTTGTAAGTTTGATGGGGTCCAGAATAGTTCAAAATATTAGAAAGGTCAAATGTGAAAGCACTAAAAAAAAGCCTCAAGGATTTATGCATTTAAAAATTTTTATAGTGTTTGTTATGCTTAGTCCTTTAGGACATTTGCCAACTTGAAATTCCCACTGTGGCATAGGTATTTCAAAATGTTTGTATGCTGCTTTATTAAGCACACAAAACCCATACCATCTGGTACATTTTCTTGTTTAAGGCTGAGATCATTGTAGAGCCTGGAGCAGTATCTCTCAAAGTTGAGCATGCATTGGAGATGATGGGCGAGGCTGCTTAGAACACAAATTGCTAGGTTCCTCTCTCCACCTCTGATCGCATTTCTAATAAGTTACCAGCGAACTCAACATCCTGTTAGTTGGTTTAGAGACCACACTTAGAACCTCTAGACTAGAACAGAAATGACTTGTCCAAGGTGCTGGAATGTAGGCATCTCACTCCAAACTCTGTTCTGTCCATCACAACAAATACTGGTGCTGGGTGCCTTCTTAGCTCCCATTAAATCTCATATTTATTCCCATCACTGACAGAAGAATAATACTAAACTGTATTGCAGCCTAACTCAAAAGCCCATCTTTTTTTTAATTGAAGGTTATGCCATTTGTTTGAGCAAGTTCTAAAGTGAGTATGTTACCCCAAATTAACACACTTGCTTTAAATTTTCAGGAGAACAGATTATAAACATAAGTAAGTATGAATATGAATGTAAATGTTAAACATTTATATAAGGGAACATAGGAATTATCTTGATATTTATATGAGTAAATATAAATATGAGTTTATGGTGTTCTTGTTTACTAATGGGTATGTTAATAGAAGACATTCTTTCCAAAGTGTTTTTCCACCTGGACACTCAAAATTTGTCTTTTCTCTTGTAGTTGGTTGTAATAATTGCATGGATAGAGCAATCACATGTTCCATCAAATAAGTGAAAGCATTTGGAAATGCCAGTACTTTGAAATTAGAAAAGGTCTGAACTCTGGGAGGAATATGCTCATAAAAAGTAGAAAGCTTTATGGGGGAAGAGCACTACATGTGATTGTTGATGAGAGTAGCAGCTGTGTGCTTTGATCTGTGCCTGTGGTTGGTATTTATGGGACTTTTTTTTTTGCAGTGCTGGGAATTTGAACTCAGGGCCTTATGCTTGCGAGGCAAGCACTTTACCAACTTTCCCCGCCCTATTGATGGAACTTTGATGCTTTCATCCTATAGGTCCAGTTCAAGAGAGATGTCTGTGGTTTAGGGAATGTAGGTTACATGAGATTTAATCAAAAGGCCTATTCTTTTCCCAGCTATGTGCCCGTGAGCACATTACATAACTCTTTAGTTCTTTAGTTGTAAAAGAGGGAACACTTACCAAATAACCATGTTAAATGAGATTGACTGTGTAAAACTGGCCAATTCATAATATATGAAACAAATAATGGCTTATTATTTATTTAGCACAGTGCCTAGAACATAGTACACTTTCAACTTTAAATTTATTTAACCAACAGTTATATAGTGTTTACCATGTGCTAGGTGCTATGTGGCTTATAAATATTAACTAATTTAATCCTCACCAGAACCCTAATCAGTAGGTAGTATTCTCTTTCCTGTTTCACAAACCTAGGCAGTAAGAATCAAGTTAATTTCTCAGAATCAAATAGCTAGCCAGGTAGCATTGCTCTAGTCTGTGCTTCTAGTAATTACACCACATTACTTCTTAAATATTAAATGAACATGATGGCTTGTAACATAAATCTGACTAGTTAGAGCAGGAGGGATAGCTACCTCATTATTATATCTTTCCAGGTGAATAAAAGGGGGGATCTGATAAAATATTGGGAAGTAGTAACTCTTAGCCACATTTGTGAGGGTGGGGTCATTATAACTTTGAGCCTAATAACTCTTGGGGTTCTGGCAGCACTTTTTATTTATTTATTTATTTATTTATTAATATTTTGTTTTAGTTGTGGGTGGACACAAAACCTTTGTTGTATTTTTATGCGGTGCTAAGGATCAAACCCAGGGCCTCATACATGCTAGGCAAGTGCTCTACCACTGAGCCACAACTCCGAGCAAAATATCTGTTGTTTTATCATCAAATTGTAAAATAGAACTCAAACTATACGTGCTGACAGAACTTAGAGTTCCAGTCTTGTCTTGATACATCAGTTCTAACCTGTTCATTTGTATATGCCTTCCTTTCCAGCTATTTTTTCCTGAAGGAAAGCTCACCTCCTCATATGCTTCAAAAATGGCTCTCCCTATCATTGTAAAATGGGGTGGACAGGAATATTCAGTGACCACACTTTCAGAAGATGATACTGTGTTAGATCTCAAACAGTTTCTCAAGACCCTTACCGGAGTGCTGCCAGAACGCCAAAAATTACTTGGACTCAAAGTTAAAGGTAAATTTTTCCCCTCTTCACAGTTTTGCATTGATAATTATGAATTCTTAACATTTGTTATTATCTGTTGTTTTCTTTAATAGAGACTCTCCTTTTCAGTATTTCTTTGATAGGAATATTCCTAAAATTGTTTTTAATAGTAAAAGTAAGAATATTAAAGGTTACTTGAAAGTGTTACTACTATTAAGACTACTTTTGAGTCCTCTTAACATAAATTGGTGTTTACTGGTTAAAACTTTGACACAGATGTCCCAGATGAAACTGTTTATCTTCTGACATCTGTGTTTGAGCACAATATTCTCATTGTAGCTTGAGCCTTTTATTCTTACCAAATTATCTCTTCTGTTCCAAAGGTAAAGGTGATATTTAAGATTTATAGGTATTATTCACATCCAGCTTAAAAGGGACTTCTAAGTTTTTGCATTTGTCATATCACTGAAGGGTGAGTTTTGAGCAACAATAAATCTACAGTTTTTTCTTAGGTATTAGTTTCAGGCCTTCCTGGGAAAGATTTATCTTCATCTTAAACAAGGAAATCAAACATTTTTAGTTAGTTGAGCAAAGGTCTTCTAAGATGAAATGTGGGAAAACAATCCTTGTAATATTCGTGACTTCTTAGTAACTTAGATTTGACTAATTCAGCAGTAAAAAATTGGTAACATAAGAAAAAAACCCTGAACTGCTGTGGCATCTGTACCAAACCTTTTAATGTTAGGGTTTGTATAATGGAATAGTGAAATCAGCACCTGAACTTTAGTGAGAAAACAGTCATTTGCTTGTATTGTAGGCAAACCTGCAGAAAATGATGTTAAGCTTGGAGCTCTCAAACTGAAACCAAATACTAAAATCATGATGATGGGAACTCGTGAGGAGAGCTTGGTAAATGTTTACTTTTGTTACCATTTGTCCCTTTGAAGATATTATGATTTATACTACACTGTTGTATCATATTTTAATTGTGGTAAGATTGTCAGTGTATTGGTCAATGAAAAATTAAAGTTGCACAGTGACTGTCATATTAATTCATCATAAAATAAATACTGGGGAACTTCTTAGTATTTAGTTAGCTGTAAGTATAGTAGTAGCCCAAATGGCCAAATTAAATATAGTAAATCTGCCTAGGGGACATATATAACAAGTAATAAATTGTGTACTTGAAAAACTCTTGAATTCAAATTGTACCTCATTTGATTTCTGTGCTGTGTATGTATTTGTCATACTAAACAAAACTTTTTTCTATCTTAATAGGAAGATGTCTTAGGTCCACCCCCTGATAATGATGATGTTGTCAACGACTTTGATATTGAAGATGAAGTTGTTGAAGTAGAAAATAGGTAAGTGCTCTTTACTTTAGAGAAAATCTTGGTCATGGGAGAAAAAGTGAGTGTTTCATCTGATTTTATTTTTTCCATTAGGGAAGAAAACCTACTGAAAATTTCTCGCAGAGTAAAAGAATACAAAGTGGAAATATTGAATCCTCCCAGGGAAGGAAAAAAACTTTTGGTACTAGATGTTGATTATACATTATTTGGTAAGTCGGTTAATAAGACTTCATCTTCTGTTACCCTCAACAACTTTTTTTTTCTTTTGTTTGTTTTTTTTCCCAGCGACTCAGGGTTCACATGAAGTATTTGGCAGCTTTTCTTATTACAAAAGTATATCATTCCTTGTAGGAAATACAGATAAGCAAGAAAAGAAGTCATCTGTATTTAAAGACTCAAAGATGACCACTCTTAATATTTTGATTGTGTCTTCTAGTGTGTTTGTATGTATCTCCTTTTTTTTTCTTTACTCAATGATAGATTGTGCATCATCTCAGTCATTAACATTAAATATCATTTGTTGTGATTAAATATACTTATTTATATATTCTGGCTGCATAGTATTATAGTTGGTGGATACATCATAATTTGACCAAGTCGTTCCTGATTGGTTGACACATAAGTTTTTATGAGAAAATTTAAAGTCATTTTTGGTATTTTATCTTGTTTTTTGTTTAATTACAATTAAACTGTTTAAAATTTGTCATGTCAATGAAAGAAAGATGTCCATTTCATCCTCTTAAATTGACAAGAGGTCATTAACTCCTGATATTAGAATTGGTTTACTTCTAATCCTAAACTTCATGTAAATAATTTAAAGATTTAGTAAGTTAATTGGTCCTGTCATTCAGTGGAATATGATTTTTATCTTACAAGTTAATAATTAAATGGGAGTGTGGGTGGTCCTAGCTTATTTTTCATTTTCACAAATATCTAAACTTTTTAGACTAGTTGAGAAAAAATGTACAGTTTATAACATAAGCCTGAATTCTTATTATTTCATACTGAGAAAAATAAACCAATTAAAGATGTAGCACAAGTATTCTACCTTTGTGTTTTGAAAACATCCATTGGTCAAACTTTTTCAGTTTGAATTAGTTTGCAGGTGAATGTTACGTTTCATAATAGATAACATTTCATAATAATTTCATTGCTATTAGTTACTTGTCCATGATAATAACCTAATAATCATCTTATGACCAACTTTCTTTTAGACCATAGGTCTTGTGCAGAGACTGGTGTAGAATTAATGAGGCCATATCTTCATGAATTTCTAACATCTGCATATGAAGATTATGACATTGTTATTTGGTGTAAGCAATATTTTGTTGTTGTTTAGATCTCCATTGAAATAAGGTTTTTTATATTATTCTGCTTTATAAAACATGACCTTGAAAGACTCAAATTTAAATATGGAATTTTTTTTTTTTAACAAGTTTCTGAAATGAAGTATGTTTTACTTTTTTACAACCCAGTATTAACTTGTATATACATTTGTGACATAACACTGAGATAGTTTAGTATAAGAATAGATCATGATGTCAGAGTAAAAGTGACCTTATTAATGCTTTCAACTAGAGTCAGAATTTTTCTTTCTGATCTTTCCAGTGGAATCCTTAGTGTTTCAAGATGTTTTTGCTTTCTTCTTTTTTTCTCACTCCAGTTTAGGAACACGTGGAGAAAGATAAGTTTTTTAAAAAAGAAAAAACTCAGTAATTTAATTCTATAGAAATAAAAAGGGGCAAGAAAAATTAGCCTAAGGAAAAATGAGTGTATGAACTGAAGCAATTTTACTCTAAGCATTGTCTGTGGACCATTTCAAGAAAATATAGACCTCTGATAAGATAATGAGTTTTCTCTGAAAAGTAAATCTACTATATTAGTAAGAGCCCTATAAGTCCAGCTGACTTTTTATTCCTACTGAGACTTTATTGAAAATTGAAGCAGTGTATTGGTTTATGCCTCATCTACCTGCAAATATTTGCAGTCACTTCTTGGTAATGTCATAAGTAGAGGAGAGTTATCCCGACTATGCTTTAAAGAAATCCTATCAATTAAAGCATCTATATTTAATTATACTAGGTCTTTGAGAAGAAGCCAGATAGTTGTTGAAATCTATAAATTTCCTTTGTACTTTTCCTTGTAATCAGCATACTTCCATTTTTAGTGATTAGTTTGTAGCCATTGATCATATTGTTAAAATATGATAATTTAAGTTATTTTTGTAAATTACTATGTTTTGTGATAGTACGTTGAAAAGTACTTGTTACTTTGGAGCTGAAATAGACTAGAGTTTTAATTCTGGTTTTGTCCTTGTGTGACGCTGTACAGGTAATTTAATTTCTCCGAGCCCTACTTTCCTCAGCTAAGAAATGAAGATAGGTAAACCTGTATTATAAGTTAGTTGCAAGAATAGAAATACCAGTACAGCAAGTACCACTGTGTCTGACATATATGGTAGTTACTTAATAATGAGAAACTATTTTTATTAGCTACCAGTCTCTTTGTTTTCAACTGGGAATTACAGACACAAGATAGGTACTGAAGTGAAAAAAATTGTTTCCCTATCTTATGATTATTTTCATCAGAGATCCAACAGCCTAAAATTTTATTTCAACTGACCATTTTTGCAAGTAAAAAGATGATTCTTTTGCTTTTTCATGTGTGTATGCTGAAGATTTTTACTTTGGGAACTGTTTCTTTTTTGCCTTTAAAACAAACACACACACACACACACTTAAAACTACTTCTTCCTCTTTTAAAATGTATTACTTGGTAATAGCTGTATGGTTTAGTCTAATAATCTGAACTAAAGATAAGGATAAGCATTGAATTTTAGTGTAAATGATCCCCAAACTGGCAAATATCTGACAGTGAATGGATCTATAACACAGATGCATTTTATGAATGTGTTTCTTTATTATAAGGTGCTGGACTCAAAGAACATTAAAATTGCTGAGCCTGACAAAATGCAGGATCTAGCTAGTATTGAACATAAACTTTTGACACACAACATTTATATGCTTATATTGATATATCAAATATATACCTTTGCATGACCTGCAGTTAGGAACATGGAAGAAAATTGACATTCAGGAACCCCAGATTTTGGAATTGATAGAGCACGGTGGCATGACTGTTTTTTAAAGAGAGTTTTGAATTTGATTTATCAGTTTTCTAGGGTCAGAGTTCTTTTGAGCATTGATTACCAGTATCTTATAAATAAAAGTTGTTTAAATCTCATTCTGTCTTGAAGACATACTAAAAAAAGTTTGTTTTATTTTATTTTATTTTTTTTGGTACTGGGCATTAGACCTGGGGTGCTTTACCCCAAAACTTCATCCCCATCCCTTTTATTTTTATTTTGAGACTGGGTCTCACTTGGTTGCTGACGCTGGACTTGAAAGTGTGATCCTCCTGCCTCAGCCTTCCAAGTCACCAGAACTGTAAGAGTGCACCACCATGCCTGGCTTTTTATAAATACTTTCTAAAAAATAAGTGTACTAAGGAGTGTTATTTGTGATGCCTTTTAAACTTTTAATCTTGCTTAGAAGACTTATTTATACAGAAGACTTTTGTAAAAAAATGAAGTTCAAAATTTTTCATATGTAATGTATTATTCCTCATGTTTTAGCTGCAACAAATATGAAGTGGATTGAAGCTAAAATGAAAGTAAGTATTAGAAACAAGCTATTCAGAATGGTTTTGAAGCTGCATTTGTGTGGTTAAAAGCTCTGCAGTAGGCGGGGTAGAAGTGTATTGAAAGCCTGGTTAATGTGGATTATACTGAATGCTGGAATCATTTTCAAGAAAAAGTACAGCTAAGCTTCCCCTTGTTTTTCTCCCCCATTTTACAGTAATGTTTTGTTTTCCATTTGCTCTTAAATCAGTGATACTCTTCTAAAATAGTCAGTTTAGCAGTAATCTGCTCCTAGTTAATTTTCTTTGGACTAGTATTTGTTGCCTTAGCTAAGTGAAAGTAAAATACTTGCTAGTTTAGCCAGATGTGGCGGCCAGTGGTGTAAAAAGTTGGCATTATGGGAAATTGCAGCTGGAATATTCAGAAACCCTGAAATTTTCCTCCTTATTATATTTTAACTTAACAGATATCTGTGTTTATAGGAACTGGGTGTGAGCACAAATGCAAATTACAAGATTACCTTCATGTTGGACAGTGCTGCTATGATAACGGTGCACACTCCAAGGAGAGGATTAATAGATGTAAGAACTTATTTATTTTACTTCTATTTAAAGACATGTTTATTTCCTAGTGTGCTTTTTGTGTTTATACTGATGGAGGAAACCACAGAATGAATTTAGAAACTCATCTGAGTGTATGATACAATGGCAGTTGAATTTCAACATAGGAGAATGTATTTAAGGTTAAAACATTTTAATTTTAGCACTACAGCTAAGGATCTTGAAGCCCAACTGTCACTAAAGGAATTGTGGTTAAAGATAATTATGTGTGATGGTGTCAGCAGCATTACCCAACAAAGTAGGTAAGAGAATACTGAATACCTCAAGGAAGATGTTAGAAACAAACCAAAACATAAACCCTGCCTTATATGAAACTGGTACTAATAACAGGTGCATCATGATACATATGTTTACTTTGGATTGAAGTATATGTAGCCCTAGAGAAAACCAACAGGTGCCAGCAGGAAAAAGGCTGGGCTGAAAGATAAGTGGTGTTTACTGTGCTTATTTAAGTAAACATAGTATTGAGTACCAGCTACCTACAAAGCCCAGTATCAGGCCTTGGGAATAAAGAGACGAGTGAGATGTAGTCCAGGCCTTTTGAAAGCACACAAACTGGTAGGAATTGGGGAGAACTTAGAACACTAGGAAAGCTTAAAGTGAGATAGTATTAAAATTGTTAAAGTCATAAATGGAATGGTTTAAGTGCATGGGAATTTTTTTAGTAAAAGAGATACTCACCTCAGGAGAAAAACTACTAAAGTAAAATAATACATTTCCAAAATCCAAATGTTTAAAAGAAGTTTGGGAAATATTAAAATAACCATGTTTATAATAGTGAAAAATTAAATAAAAATAATCCTCAATATGCAGCCATAAGAAATCAGACTTATAAGTTGTTATCTGTGTAATGGCATGCAACTGGTCATTTGGCATAGTAGAATTGTTATGGTTTTGATGTGTTGTCCTCCAAAAGCTCATGTGTGAGACAATTGAAGAAGGTTTGTAGGAGAAGTGATCGAGCTATATCCTTAATCAGTGAATTGGTCCCTGATGGGATTAACTGAGTGTAATTGGAGGCAGGTGGGGTGTAGCTAGAGGAAGTGGCTTATTGGGGGCATGGATATATTTTTTATCTGGAGAGTGGAGTCTTTCTGCTTCCCTCTGTCACACTCTTCCTCCATAATGTTCAGCCTCACCTGGAGCCCCATGGAATGGAGTCTGCCTTCTGTAGACTAAGACCTCTGAAACTGTGAGCTCTCAAATAAATGTTTCCCCCTCTGCAATTGTTGTGGTTAGGCTCTTAGGTCACAGAAGCAAAAAAGTTGACTAAAAAACAAGGGTATTTAATGATTTAAAAAGTAAAAGTTTCTAGAGCGCAGTGTTTGCAATCTGCTAGAAAATGGACCTTAACCTTTATCTAGTTTTTAACAAAGGCTCTGGGTTTCATATCTGTTGTTGATACAGAAGCCTAGAGATAAATAAGTCAGAATATTTAGTTACTGTCCTCAATATTGACCAGATTTATATGTGATTTTTCCTTTGTGCTTTTCTCTATTTTAACATTTTTCTGTGATCAGTATTATTACTTTTCTAATTGAGAACAAAGAATACCTGTGGAACCATTTTATTACTATCTCACCTAAGCTTTCCTAGTGTCCTAAATTCTCCCCAATCCCTATTATTTTTGTGGGCTACTTGCCAAATGACAGCCTTTTTAAAAAAGGAAAATGGGGACATACCTCCATGGATCAGGGTTGCTTTTTTTTTTTTTTTTTAAGTGGTTGATGACCTTTATTTTATTCATTTATTTTTATGTGGTGCTGAGAATCGAACCCAGTGCCTCACACATGCTAGGCAAGTGCTCTACCACTGAGCCACAACCCCAGCCCTCAGTTCCTATATATTTGTTTTCAAGTATTTGGTAGTGTTGTTTCAGTAGTGAAAAAATATCAGGTGAATAAAGAAGAAAACATTTTAGGTGACACCTTTTGTCATCATAACATTTAATCTCACATTAGCATAAATGAAATTCCTGACTTTAGCAAAAAGTGATTTTTAAAAAATAATTTGTCTTTAGAATTTTTTCTGAGTGGGTAATACATTCACTGATTCAAGCATAAAATTACGTCTTTAAGTGTTTTTCCCATCTGAACCCCCTAGCCATTTATTTTTTTTCACAGGCAAGCACTATTATTTCTTGTGTGATCTTATACAGACCTTATGGAAGTACCAAGAGATATGACAATACAATGAATTGTCCTTTTGAAAACATGATTTAAGAAATCTGAAGAGTGAGAATTTAGAAATTAAGGTGCTTTTGAAATTAAGCAGTCACATGCACTAGAAATTGTGCACCTGTGTTACCAAATGAAAGCAAAATCAGTTTTTGTTTTGTTTTATTTTTACAATAAAATATTTAAATTATCCATTAAAAGAGCCAGGTACATTTTTTCTCACTAAGGTGACTCTAGTTTTGAAAATAGACCCTGCATGACTCTCAAGCTCTGTGAGGACTTGTGTCAACTCAGGAAGTATGTGAATGCTTAGACATCTAAGGAATTATTTTCCATCCTTTTAAAACAAACTACTCTTTCTTTCACCCACAATGTTTATGTTGAAATTACATAAAGTTGTATAATGTGTTTCGTTCAGTTAGATAAGAATGAACCTTTCAGAAATTTGAACTTGTTAGGTAGTGTTTGAAGTGTGTGGCCCTTTCATCAGCTCACAGAGTAAGCCATCACCATCTGATAGGAGGAAAGGAACTCTAGCCTTGTTCTGCAGGGCATTTGCAAATAGTGCTGCTTCAAGAACAGAATGAAGTTTTGATAAAATTTGAGTTAAATCTAAACTTTTATTCTAAGGTAAAGCCTCTTGGTGTTATATGGGGAAAGTTTTCCGAGTTTTACAGCAAAAAGAACACCATTATGTTTGATGATATAGGAAGAAATTTTCTAATGAACCCACAAAATGGACTAAAGGTAAGACAATTTTACTTGCTGTATGTATGTAATCTTGACTATGTGGCAAAATTTTAAGCACTGTGGAATTTCATAAATTTTGGAGAGTGTAGTCGCACACAGCTTAATGCTTTTTGAGTCAGTGATGCACCAGGTGTATGCAGGTAATCCCTTAAGATTTTGATGGAGCTGAAAACTTCCTATAGTCTAGTGTATTTATTGTACTTTATGTTTAGATACACATATGCTTACCACTGTGTTACAGTTGCCCACAGTATCCAGTGTAGTAACATGCCTTACAGGTTCATGGCCTTAGGAGCAGAACATTATATCACAGGGCCTACGTGTAGGAGTCTGTAATGTGTAGGATGTGTAAGTATACTCTGAAGTTCACACAGTGGTGGAATTGTGTAAGGCACATTTCTCAGATAGATCCCTGTTGTTAAGTGACACATAACCATACTATATTCTGTGATGACAGGCAAGAAAAGTAAACATTCATAGGAAAGTAAACATTCTTTTGCCTTGATACCTTCTTGGATAGCCAACTCATCTCAGGGTTTTATTTTTAGTTAACGCTGTTGTAGCAACAAGAGCTTACTAATGTTGACTTTTAGCATTTTATTAGGGATACAAATCTTGGACTTTCTAATGTGCTAGGTAGCTGGCACTAGAGATTTTGTTTTTCCCCCTTTTTAAACTTAAACTAAAAAGGTTTTCAGAACACATATGTTAAATACAGGTCTTAGAATTTTAAATGTCAGAGCTAAAAGGAACCATAGTCATCTTGTCTACTTTTTAAATTTTAGAAATAAACTGAGAAAGTGCACAGTTTACCCAGTGAATTATATTGTAACTGGTTAGACAGAATTTGGACTGGCATCTAAGTGACTTGGTTCCTGGGTCAGTGATAATCTTAAGTTACATGAAATCTGGTACAGTATAAAATCTGGTAGAAAGTAAAAAATTCGTAAGAGAGAAATTTGAGAGTAAAACATTTCTGGTGTCCATGGTTGCTTATGTGTTGGTTCAGTATGAAAGTGGAAAAGCTGTCTCAGTAGTGTGTTAATGGAGTCTCCATTTTGAAGTAGATATCCAAGCACTGAGTTATTTTTTATTCTCAGTCTATACTTTTCTACCAGTTGGATTCTTGATAGTTTTAAAAATTAAGAAATAAAAACTTGCAGAAAATACCTTTTTGAGGCCTTTCTTACAAACTGTTAATTAGGTCTTTAGTGTACAATGAGTATAGTTTAAGGGATAAAATGCTAATCTAGGTCCTGAATTGTCACAAATATAAAGTTGTTGACTTGGAAGGGAGAGTGTTTATATTACTCTAAGGAACATGATTGCTGTTTGAAGCTATGGGAGAAGTACTTTTCTAGGTAGAGGGTACAGAAATGTATATTTGAGTTTTGCAAGATATTTGATTGCTGGGGGCTGGGCTTGTGGCTCAGTGGTAGAACACTTGCCATGCACGTGTGAGGCCCTGGGTTCGATACCCAGCACCACATATAAGTAAATAAAATAAGAAATCTGTTGACAACTAAAATATACATATAAAATATTTGATTTCCTTATTTTCTATGAAACGAATGGCTTTTACCTGTTCTTGAAAGGAGGTGAGTTTGTGATGTTTACGAAATTTTGAGGAGAGACATTTGGCCTTTTTAAAAAAATATGATCATTTCATGTGTGTTTAGAAGAAACTTTTTTTTTCCCAGCCAACATTTGGACCCTACTCATCTCTTGATGGAGGGAGATGGTATTCATTTCTAATTCTTCATGTTATTTTATAGTAGCATTTTTGAAAACCTGGGCAACTCAGATTCACTGAAGCAATTCCTAAAAATATATGTCTCCACCCTCAAAAACTCTTAATTTGGAGCTGGGCTTGGTGGCACACACCTGTAATTCCAGTGACTCTGGAGACTGAGGCATGGTATCCCAAGTTTGTGGCCAACCTCAGTAACTTAGCAAGACCCTGTATCAAACTAAAGAATAAAAAGGACAAAAGGTGCAGACCACTGGTAAAAACCTCAGTACAAAAATTTCAGGAAGTATTTTTAAGATGTGCAGGTGATCTCTGGCATGTCTCCTTTGAGGCAATTATTAATGCTCTGTTCTTATTGGCTTAGAAGACATTCTGAAATTGAGAAATATTCTTAAGTATTCTGTTTTGTTATTGTGGTTTTATAATGCAATTGGTGGAAACCTCAGAAAAAATTTCACAATCTTTTTTTTTTTTGCTGTGCTGGAGATCGAACCCAGGGCCTTGTGCTTGCAAGGCAAGCACTCTACCAACTGAACTATTTCCCCAGCCCCACAATCTTAAAAATAAGTCTAATTTAAATAGTTAACTTCTAGTAACATAAACTCATCAGTCTTGAAGTTTGAAACATATAGCAGGCATTGTGAATATGAACATTGTATTGAGCTGAGTACTGAATGTCAGTCATGGGTAAAGCAAAAGATATTCTGAAAACTTTGTTATCATATCTTTGATATGAGAGTGTTCAACTGCTGGGTGCCATGGTGCGAGCCTGTAGTCTTAGCAGCTTGGGAGGCTGAAGCGAGAAGATCGCAAGTTCAAAGTGTTCCTAAGCAACTTAGTGAGACCCTATCTCAGAACTTAAAAAAATAAAAAAGGGCTGTGGATGTGCTGAGTAGTAGAGTGTCCCTGGCATAAATCACCTGTACACCCCACCCCTGGCCAAAAAAAAAAAAAAAATCAACTAAACAATCTTAAGTTCCTTAAAACCTTTCTTTGATAGGAAACAAGATGATAATCATGTATATTGCCCATTATACCAGTGATCACTAGATCAACTTTGAAAAATGGTACAGTGTGCCGTGATTTTATGCTAGAAAAAGTGATCTGTTAGGTGAATAATAGTTTTTTTTTTTCCTTTAATTTGTCTGAAACAGAATTATTTGGATAGTTTTTTTGTTTAATAGTGCTTAAGATCAAATGTTTGGAAAGTAAAAGTAGCAGGGCCTTGGATTAAAAATCTCATTTACTATCCATTGACCCTGTATTTTGGCTTTCATTTCTAAATTCCTTCCTGCTGTTTAAACTTTGTCTCACTTTGTTGGTGTCTTGCATATTAGTAGTTTGAAAGTTCACATGTTGCCTTTACTTTCTTTGAAAAGTTTTTTTGTATTATTGTTATATATAGTATATATAATATGTGTATATATATATATATATATATATATATATAAAATATAGGGGTTAATTATACAAACATGGAATATAATTTGCTGCAGTTCAGTCACCAGCACTTTCACTTTCCCTTCCCTTATTCCTCACCTGTTCCCTTTACTGATCATTCTTCTATTTATTTTTAGAGTTTTTTTAAAAAGTTATTGTATTATGGATACACCTAAAGGTGACATTCACTGTGGTATATGTATGTAGGAAAGTGGTTAGATTCATTCCACTATTCTTCCCTTTTCCCGTCACTCCTCTGCCCCTCCGTCCTCTTCCTCTGCTTTACTGATCTCACTTCTGATTTCATGGAATTCTTCCCTCGTCTCTTTTTCTTTTTTCTTTTTCCTTATTTTGATCTAGTTTCGGCGTATGAGAGAATACATTTGACCCTTGACTTGCCAGGTCTGCTTGTCTTCACATTCTTTAGGAGTTACATTCCCATATTGCTCAAGATTGTGCATAAAGTCATTTATTTCACTTGTGTCATTATGTCACGGCTCTATTTACTCCTGGCCCCAGGACTTATGCAGAGAATGCTGGAGCATCATCTGGATCCCCTACAAAAACTGGGCACGCATTCTGACAGCCCTTCCTGACTCCCTCAGGGTGGCGAGGGAGCCCCGCTCACAGCTGTAGCCATCTCTGACACCAGACTGTTCTGATTCGAGTAGAACATCTGGGAAGAGGTTCTTGTTTCTGTCCACTTCAGGCATTTTTCTAGAGAAAGCAGAAAATGATATGGCAAATATTTAAAACCTTCCCTATCCTTGATATGGTAGTGAACTCCTCTGGGGTTATTGTTCTTGCTTCTCAACTGACAGTAATTAAATGTTAGCTATTTTTTCAATGTTACTATGTAAAATTAATAACTAGTGACAAATTTGAATTTTCTCCATGTCAGATTAAGGATATATAAATACCTTGCTAAGTATGGATTTAGTCAGTCCTTAACCTGTGTGCTTTAGAGGTCTGTGATTTTTTTTTTTTTTTTTTCTGGTGCTGGATGGAACCAAAGGGCTTCGTGTATGCTAGGCAAATGCTCCACCACTCACCACTGAGCTACATATCCCATTTCTGGGTGATTTTTTGTTTGTTTGTTTGTTTTTAATTCAAAGAGACATTTCACAACAAAAATTCAAATTAAATAAAACTACATAGTACTATATAATTAATTCCCACTTATGTATCATCTAGTTTAAATTGCTTATAAATTTATGGGCAATTTTGTTTGCTCTATACCTTGTCTTACTTCTATCTTCTTAATATTTTGAAGCAAACCCAGACATTTCATTTAAAATTAATTTAAAAATTTGAGAGGCTCTCTTGAGTTGTATAAAGATGTTTGAACTGATATCTTTAGGAAAAGCAAAACTCTTTATTGGGGCAGTCACATCAAAAAAGCATAAAATTTATAGTTAACAAATTGTTGTAAAGATTAACCATAAAACTATTACCTAAGTCAAGGTGTATGATATTCCTTACTTGATGTGATCCCTGTACCTCTGTGATGACTTTTGTCATTTGAAGTAGTGCTTTTTAAATGAATGACTTTCATAATAAAATATATCAACCTTAAATATTTAAAAACTCTTACTCTCCTTTTTTCGGGAAATTTGTGTAGTTAAAATGATTTTTATAGCAAATTTAATGATGAAGAAAAATGCTTATAAAATATGACAGATGGATTATATACATGTATGATATTATCTCAGCTATATAAAAATTCCATAAAAATTATTGAAATAAAAACCACCATTGTTAAAATTTATCTCACTCTTTACTTGGATCAGGCTTGCATTTGGGTTAATTTTTTTTGAATGAAAGTAGTAAGAATCAACTAAAATGATGGAAGGGAAAATGTATAAGTAGTTTGAAAAGTAGAGCAGCCATGTCAGGGTCTGGGTCTAAATGCTGTGGAGAAAACTGGTGTTGTCAGGTTCAAACTGAAGGGGTGTTAGATAAAATGCATGGAAGAGCTTTTGGTTTGGACTGTAAACATTATACATGATTTTGAATTGATTAAACTTAGGCTATTATAGAAGTAGTTTATAGTATTGATGTTCTTTGTGATATTTTAGTGTCAGTGGCTATTTAAATGGTAGAACAGTGTAGGCTTTTTTTTTCCTTACTACAGTTGACGTTTTATTTGTTTCCTAATAGATAAGACCTTTTATGAAAGCACATCTAAATCGAGATAAGGACAAAGAACTTTTAAAATTAACTCAATACCTCAAGGAAATAGCAAAATTAGATGACTTTTTGGAGCTAAATCACAAATATTGGGAAAGGTAAGTACTAATTATTTATTCATTTTCTCTTTAATGAATAAAAAGTAATTGGTGACTCCAGAATATGCATAACTCTTAATTTTTATTTAAAATGGGTGAATTCTGAAAATATTTTCCAATTCTGTGACATCCCCTCTGCAAGTGTTTTTCCCTTTAGTTTTAACCTTTAACTTGTTTACAAAATCATATCTCAGAAGCTTTTTAGCATTTCTAGTAGAAAGGACTTAAGAGACTGGTACACATTCATTATACTCCCTGTAAATTATCTTGTGACATTAGGTTGGCTACTTGCCTGTGAATCACATGGGGATTTAATGTCTGTTCATATATTGTAAAATAATGTAAGGATAAGATTCATTAAAACTTTTCCTAAATTGTGTTTTAAATTTCAGATAACATCTGTGTATAGAAGAAAAATTAGAAAACTTTATTCCACTGAGAAAATAATTATTCATGATTTTCCTTTCCAAAATAACCACTGTTACCATCTGGGTATATAGTCTTCCAGTCTTTTTTATAAGCACAGATACATACACAAATCTAATAGAGATTCCAAAGAAGATTAATATCGATTACACCAAGATTTTGAGGAAGGGAAAACTTTGGAGAAATGGAAAGGATTGTTATGTACTGCAAATCATTTTTGTTTTGAAATTTGATCTTTAAAGACATGGTTCCAACCATATAGCAACAAAAGAAACAATTCATGAAATTATGTTTTGACTCTTCAAATTCCACTTTGTTCTTTTCAAATCACTTTGACACAGTGTCCTATTAGAGTCTCATGATCCTATCAGGAAGATTAAGCAGGCATTTTTATCCCCATCTTCAAATTGCAGATGATGTAGCTGAGTCACGGAGATCAGCACACTGCACAAAGTGAGCACGGGCATCTGAACTCATCAGGTTTCTGGATCTTAAGACCCCTCCCCACAAGACCCCCCCCCTCCTGTTCACTATAGTAGGTCATAAATGTGAGAAATAGAGATATAAAATTTTAAATTTACTGGTAGATTTCTATTAAACAATATAAGAAAAAGTTGTTTTCTTAGTAAATTAACATCTTTTCATCTTTTACAAATTCTTGATCAGAGTCCTTTAGCATCTTTGGTCCACTATCTTTATACAAGAAAAAACAAGATCTTAAAATTGACTTTGAGTGATTTAGAATTTACAGTACTCTAGTTAATGTTGACTCTCATGATGGAAAGCAGGCCGCATGGATTGATAGTTCATGAATGCACCCATGTGCCTTGTTTTGAATCTGGCACTTTATCGCCATGTGAATTTGGACAAGTTGCTTATATTCTGTGTGCCTTTGAAATGGGAATAAATTCTATCAGAAACTCCTCATGAAGCGCTCGTGAGAACTAACTTTAATATATGTGTTCCCAGGAGTGCTTGGCATGTATATAATCAACTGTTGTTATTGAATATTAACAGGTAATACTCACTTTAAAAGGTTTTGTCATTAAGTCAAACTCCTTTGGGAGGAGAGTTAGAGTATTTCCATGAATTTAGCTTTGAAATGTTTTTCTTGCAGGTATCTCTCAAAGAAGCAAGGACAGTAGTTACAAGCTATACTGGCAGTTATTGAAGATAACTTGAGATCCATGAACTTTTTGCTTTTATGCTAGAAATCATTATGATAGTGCTGGACACTGAAGCAAATATCAGACTGCTTATCCTTTGGTCTTCCAGTTTTTTGTAAATTTAATTTTATATTTTTTGAAGATCATAGCAATAGGCTAACAAAATTCTTTTCCCCCTCATATGAATATACTGTTACTCTTGAAAAATATTTTCTCCAGCATTGATTACTGAGATTTTTCCACTAAAAAAAGGAAAAAAGAAAGAAAAAGACAAGTGGAGAAAAACTTACTTAACAGTGTCATTTTGTGACTTTGGAAACAGGTTATGTCTTGTGTTTTTGTCTCATTGTGTTATTGATTGCCTAAATCTAAGGCCAGACCCACCTTGAAACTAGGCCTTTTCCCTTAATGACCAAAAAATAAAAAAGAACCTAGTTTGTTATGATTAAAATTACCAGGAATTTTTTATTCCTTGTCAGAGACAAAATTTTTCTTCTATACTCCACTAGTTACACCTCTAAATTCCAACTGTCTCAGTTTGGTCTAGGTGCGTCAGTGTTCTTTAAGTAAAACTGGAGAACACCAGTTGTGATACAGATATGTCCTAGTATGAGAACTAGAAAACATAAGACTGAATAATAAAATTAAGGAACAAGAGTGTTTCTTTTTGTGGCTAAGTAGGAGCACTTCTGCCTGAAAACGTTGTCATAAAAGCAGTTTAAGGCAATAAACTTTAAAATGGGATATATTACCAATTAGCTCTAAAAAGCATGAACAAAATGTTTTTGTTCTGTTCCAGCTCTATCTTGTCTAAGTGCTAACACTGTGTTTCAGTGAAAATATCTAGCCATAAGATTAAAAAATATATCATTTGCAATGCTTAAGCCTGCAGATACGTAATGTGACCACTGTTTCGTGTTGACAGTATTGCTTTATACAGTTCTTGTATTTGGAAGGAATTGATCCTTTTAAATAAACATGGTGTATATTGTTCTTACGGGACTATTTCAGTGGTATAAATAATAAATATCTTTTCTTAAAACATTGGTCATCTGTTCTGTATTCCCCAAGATATTTTACCTCATTGTTGAGTCACAAAACAAATACTGGGTTCAGGCAAGGACATCTTAAAAAATTAAGGGTGTGTGGTGTTAAAAGGTGTGTATATTTTTATGCATTCAGAGTTGGTTTTAATAGCGATTTATATATGTTAATTCACTTAATTCTAATAAGCACTATTTTATTTGTGAAAGGTTATTGTAAGGATATACAGTGTAGAAGAGTCTCAAAGAGCTTGTAACTAACAATGATCGATTAAAGTGTGTTCTTAATTACAAGACTAAATATTTAAGGATAGAATAGAATATTTTAGAGTATTCGTTTTATTGGTACATCTTCCTACTGTAGAAGACAGCTTTTTTTTTTATCCTAAAGTAAGCATGAAAAGGGCTTAATCTTTTTAAGTGAACTGAACACTTAGTTAAAAAAACAAACAAACAAAAAAATGTCTTCCAAGTCAGTATAAGCTAAAACACATTAATTAGCAAGCCCCTGGAAACCAAACATTTCCTGCCATTAGGTGGTGCCCAAACCAAAGTTTGTTAGCCAACATGTTTAATCAAGCCACTCTGGGAGAATATTGTCCTTGTCAGCTTATTGAACTCACATTTGCTATGTGTGATTAATACTTTATGATCATAGAGTATGGGAATTTTAGTGTATCTTCTCTGTCTCATGGATTTTTGAAGAGATTTATTTATCTCTGTATCTCTATCTATGTATGTAGCACACAAATCTGAGCCAGGAGATGACTTAGTTCAGACTAAGTCATTCTGGTGAAGTAGCAAGTTGTGTTTTTGTCAGACATAATTTTAGACTTTAAAACAATTAGTAGCTAATGTTTAGCCTAAAAACTACAGAGTATCATTACATCTTTGATTGAGAGGGCAGTATGAGATCTAGGAGCCCTTCAGATTTGAGTTATGAAAATCAGTTATTGAAGTAATGACCCATAGCAGCTATGTAGTTTAAATAGGTAAAGAATAAACAGGGTATTATAGATGGTAAGCAACTGAAACTTGTTCATTCATGGAAAGTAAAGTAGTTCTCTTTTAGGGGAAGGAGGTAGAGTGGTACTGGGATAGTAACTGGAAAAGAAGCATATGCCAAAAAAATTAGGCTATTGTTTGATTTTTCAATGACAACGATTGTTAAGAATAGTAACAAAATATGAATACTGAATAAACCTATTGAGGATTTTTCTCATACCGAGTAATCAACAGTACTCTCTCAAGGAACAAATAGTTACAGGTTGCCACTGAAGTATTCACATCAAAGCTCGTTAGTTAATCTTGTTAGCTGGAATAGCAGCCTAAGAGGTGTTTCTAAAGATTAAATGCTTAGCTACTTATGCAAGAATCTAATTTTTGGAATTGCTTGGGGGAAGCTATGTGGGTGTTGGTGGGAAGAGAACTCCTTGGAAATTCTTTTCACAGATTTATCAAAGATTTCTGACAAATTAGTGCATTATAAGGACGGGGACAAATCAACATTAGTCGTTCTGTTGACTAGACAAGGGTGTCAGCTAATAATACGAGTTTCCATGTAGAGAGTAAAGCTTAACCTTCCCACTGAGAGTTCTTTTTAGACTTTTCCTTTGGAAGGAAGCAAGGATTTCTTAAATGCTAATTTAATTAATGCTAAAGATATTTCCTGACATAAGCTGTTACTTATTAAAATACTAATTTCCTTCTGAAAAGCTTTAAAAGTTAAACCTATGGCATTTAAGTCTGTTTATAAACAGAGCACAAACCTTCCAAATATCAAAGATTGAGCCCTGGTGATGTTTCCATAAGTCAATATCGTTACAATGAACACATGTTAAAATGAGTAGGTGTATAATGTGACCAACCCAGGACCAAAGTGATGACTTTTCAGGAATATATAGATTGTTAAAGTGAGGTTAAACGGTTTCTGATTGAATACAGTGTCTTACTGCTAGTCCCCACGCTTGAGGTTGCTGTCACATGTGATTGCTTAATCTGTAAACTGCTGTGGTTTCCCAAATAAGGCTTTAAGAAGAAAGTGCAAGTGATTTGTCAGAAAAACACTTGGCTAGAATCCCTCTTTACTGGCAGTAGGACCTTGGGCAACTGGCTTCAACTCTGAACTTCTGCTTCCTCCTCAAGAAAGTCTTGAAAAAAGTACCTGTTCTGACTTTCCCATAGACTGTTGCAAAGGTCACATGAGCCAAGGCATGTGGAAGCACTAGGAGGCAGCAGAGCATATGCGCATGTCTGGTGTTACAACTAGTTCAGCACGTGTGATTCTCATTAAGCTATATCATTCTGGAAATTATAATTACTAATAGTGTAATTATTAAAAGGAAAACTTTTTTGATTGATTATATACTTTACAAATACCACCTTGGTTTTCTAAGAGTTCTAAATAGAAAAGTAAAGAATGAGGAAACATATTTTATGACTCAGATCTTGCTTTGTAGGTATCCAATTACTTTTAAGTCTGCAAATGCCATTTAGTAATTCTGGACTGGAAGACCAGCTGTCACTCCTCACCTAACCACTTAAAATGGGTATGATTGAAAGTTTAGTGGCACTGTCATTCATTAACATTATTTCATTTCTGTAATTTTGGAAGCTGGCAGTTCACAGATAGAAGCTTGCTAATGTTGCTGTGTCCCCCTGCAAAAAAAAAAAAAAAAAGAAAATCCAAAACCAATTTTTTTTTTAACCTTTTTGTTTTTGTAAAGCTACACTAAAGTAAACGTTGATATTTTTTCCTGATGAACTTTATGGAATACACAGGAACCAGACAGGCAACATTTTAATATTTTTGCAGTGTCTGAGATAATACTCCCCAGATTCACTAGCCTCAGAGCTTATTTATGAGTGAGGGTAAAAGGTTAATTTCAAATAGTGAGAAATGTAGATAAGTATATACATATATATATATATGTATATACAATATGATAGTAATTTATTGATGAAGGGTAATTCACAATAGCATGAATTCAAATAGGATGACAACTGTATTAGTCTTCTTCCATAATATAACAAAATATCTGAGTCAGGTGAATTATGAAGGAAAGAGATTTATTTCACAGTTTGGCAGACTGAAAATCCTGTATGGTGCAGGCTCCTGCAAGGGCCCCCTCTTGACTGCATCTCCTCGGGGCAGAGGGCAATGGTGGGATCACATGTGAGAGGAAGAGATCATGTTGCCAAACAGGAGATTAGAGAGAGAGGAGAGTCCCCCCTGCCTTTTAGGAGCACACTTCCAACTGACCTGAGAACCTTCCATGAAGCCCTGCTTCTTAAAGGGTCCACTTCCCAACATCGCCACATTGAGGACCTAGCTTCCAACATGTGAACCTTGGAGAATGTACTTAAGTCATATCCAAACCATAGCAATGACCTTTGAGCTGAGAACCGAATGATAAAGAGCCATCATTCGAATATTATGGAGAAGATTATTTAGGGCAGAGCTAAGAGCAATGCCAAACCTTAAGGCAGGATCAAGGTAGGCAGATTCAGGAGATAGTGGGAGGTAAGTGATAGCCTGGTGGGAGATGAGATTGGAGAGAGAGGCAGAGTCCACAGGAAAGGCAGGATTCTGCCGGTCACAATAAGTAGTCTGATGAATTCTAAGTGAAATGGGAGGAACCAGTGGAGAATTTTAAGTATGGTAATGACATTTTCACTTTCTAGCAGCCTTATCAAAAGAATTTACATGCCCCAAATTTACCGAAGTATGCTACTCAGTGATTTTTAGTATATTGTACAACCATCTCCATGATTTAATTTTAGAACCTGATTTATTCTTTAAAAAAAAAATATCTGGCTCTTGTGTGGAGAATATACTATAGAGGGCAAAAGTAGAAAGGATGAAACCAACAGGAGCGACTGAGACGTCTCATCCAGAGGGAAGGTTTTCACCGCATTTGTTCCTTCCCTCCGTTGTCGCATCATTTCCCAGCTTGTCGAGCCCCCATGGTGTACTTGGCCATGCCCCAGGTCAAGTCTTCAGTGCCCCTTGGGAGCATGCAGCTATGAAACTGCATGACAAACAGTCCCCCCCAGCTTCCCCATGCAGTGAAAGATTGAAGAAAAGAAAACTCGGTGTGCATTTTATTTTTGTTGTCCTTCACTGGTGACATTGCTTCTTCTATCCTAGTCCCTAATGGGGAAAGCGTGTTCCCTAAGTTAGGCTGAGTTCTACTGCCAGGCACTCCCTACATCTTCCGATCCCCTGTGCTACTCCCTCCAGCATCCCTGGGGCTCACCTCACACAAACCCATTCAAAGGTGCTCTGTTACAACCAGATGTTTCAGGACATGCGCTGCTATAAAAATTTTAAAGTCTTAGTCAAAGCAAAAACAACGCAATAAGCCTAAATGTCCACTAAAGAGAAAAAACGAAGGGTGCTACTGCAGATGTTGCTCAAGTTCAAGAAGTCAACTTTTTTTTTTTTTAAAGAATATGGACTATAAATATCTATTTGGCCTAATGGTTTAGGAGATCTTGAAGGGGTCAAGGCCTAGAGCCAAAATTTCTGTACAAAGGACAGGTTAGCAAGAAAAAAGTGTGACATTTATTTTTATGAAGTTTTATGTGACACAGGAGGTCTGCAGAAAAAAGACCCAAAGATCCAAGGAAAACTATTTTTTATGCTCACAATTGATGAAGAATGGACAACTGTGTAGATGTGATCAGACAGAAGGGTCCGATCTGATGGCAAGGCACTGGGGTGAACTCAGCAAGGCCAGTTTGTTCAGATTCATGTCCTCTCCAGGTAGCGTCCTTTCTCCATTTGGCAGATTCTTCTAGAATGAGGGTCTTGTGGCCGGTTTTCAGGAAAGGTAGGTCAGAGGCTGGCCTCTTTAGGTCTCATAGCTCGTTTGCAGGAAGCAGAGTTCTAGTTTGCATGCCTCCCCCTTGGGGAAGAGGACCTGCTTCCTTGCTGTGACCTGCTTTACCAAGAGAGAAAAAGGGATGGAGAAAGGAGGGCAGGGGAAGGTCAGTGGGAACTTCATTTCTGAGGCCTTTCCAGCCTCCTTCAACAAAGTTCCTGTTACGACAAACACCATACTTTGGGGTATCATCTGAGCCCCCAAATCTTAATACTATTCATGATTATTTTTATTTGGGGCTGTTTCTCTTTAAGAAACACAAATTTTTTTTTCAAATTGCACATAATCTTGCACCCAGAAGTGGACCGTAATCGTGGGTACATCATGATGTCCGCCCTTCATGGCATTTCTCTATGCCCAGATGTACTGATAAAACATGCGCAAAGGTGGATAGGTGTTTCGCTGGCTCTCTGGGTTTGAATTAGCCCCAAAAGATCAGAGGCAATATCTCTGTTGCTTTTATATTCCTCCCAGGTCCATAGCAAGCTTCTAAACTTGGTAGGCATGACAGATGTGAGTGGAATTAACCAGTGAATATGTAAACAAATGAGCCATAAATAGGTGCTTGCGTAATATCATTACTTTTAACATTTGTTTCCTTAACTGCTTTTAACTGTGATGAGTAATGATAAAATACAGCATATATATTTATTTTCCCTTTTTTTTTGCATTCCTACTTATTGATTTTTCAATCTACCTTTATAGGAGGATACATTGAAATAAAAATATTTTCATAACTGCTTATTGCAAAAGAAGAGATTTTAAAATTCTGGTTATCGATGTGATGTTGGATGGGTGAGCTACTGGAGTTTTACATCTCTCTAATACAGGAGAGAGATTTTCATCCATCTCTTAAGACACATTCTGCCTTTAGTGTTATCAGTTGATCCGTGTAGTTTATAAATACCTTCACAAGAGAATAATAGAATTGCACAGCACAATATCTAAATGCCATAAAGTATTTCTTTTAAATTGATATTCTTGAGAGTTCTAGGAGTTCAAGACCAGGTGATTGTCCATTCTGATTAATGGGCTGATGGGAGAACAGGCTCCAAGAGGAAGCCACATTATCATTGCCTGTCAGGCAGCTCAGTATACATGAAACTGCTACGTGATCTGCTAGGTGATCCAGGTCAGGGAAGATCCCTTGGTAGGAATATTAGCGGAAACTCAGCTGATTTATATAATAGGGTACAAACTGGGACCTAAAACAATCTTAAAAGTACCATCTGGGAGCAGGAGCGCAGGTCATGTCCTTGAAAATATGGACTTTGGGGTTAAGAGACTTGGGCTGGATATCCAGTTCCACAAATTCTGTGGGATCTTAGGTTAGAAACTTAACATCCTTGCATTTTCTTACATTGCTGCATAACAAATTAGCACACACTTAGTGGCTTAACCATGCATGTTTATTATCTCATAATTTCCATGGTCAGGAGCCCAAGCCCAGCTTGACTGAGTCCCCTGTTCAGGGTCTTACAAGGCTGCAGTCAAGGTTTGGGACCAGGCTGGTTTTCCTCTGAAAGCATTACTGAGGAAGAGACTAATTCCAAATGCCCTGGGATTGTTGCTAGGCTTCAGTGTTCTTGAGACTGTGTGACGGAATGCATGTCTGAAGTCCGCCAACTTTGTTGACTGTCAGCCGCCTCAGGCTAGCATCTTCCCATGGTTCCTTGCTACTTGAGCTTTTGCAGTATGGCTGCTTACCTCAGCAGCCCTTCCAGGAGAGTTTCTGGCTCTACTCTGCTGAAATGGACTCCTTATGTTAGGAGGAGTAGTCATGGGGGTGACATCTCATCCCACTTGCTATATTCTGTTAGAGGCAACTGACGGGTCCCAGCCAAGCCCAGGGGAGAGGATTACACAAAGGTGTGACTCCTGGGAGGTAGGATCATTAAAGGTTACCTTATGGACTATCTCCCACGCTCCCTGAACTGATTCCATAAAGTTGGTATAAAAATCCCTACTTCTCAGGTGATTACACAGATTCGAAATGAGATAACATGTCGAGTGTTTGCATGATAGTAGGTGCTTGGCTGATAGCACTGAATAAATGTCAGAATGGTGGTGTCATTTTGGGTGGATATCCTGATGAATGCCTACCGTCTTCCTAAATCTTGGGTGCCCTTCTGAGAATTCACTGGAGTATCAAGAACTCCAAATTTGGAAACTGAGTCTTTCAAAGGATAGTGGGTGACTATCGTTATGTATGTGATGCAGAGTGAAGGTATTAACGTAATTCAGGAAAATATCTGACTGGACTTCGTAAGATTTTTTTCTTTACCTGATTGATTTGTGCGAGCATATTGTTCCATACTACAGAGGTCTTCCATTTTATTTAACTCTTTCTCCAGTGATAGACATTTAGTTTGAATGTAGTTTTTGCTATTTCCAACAGTGCTTCAATGGACATCCTTCTACATGTATACCTTTTTTTCCTTTTTTTAAAATTCTCTTTAGCTATACATAATATTACAATTCATTCTGACATAATTTTAAAAGCATGAAATATAATTTGCTCTAATTCAGTCCCCAGCACATCCCTTCTCTCTTCCCCATTCCCTTCCCTCCACTCCACTGGTTTTTCTGCTATTTACTTTTAGTTTTCTTTTTATTTTAATTAGTGCTTTGTGGATATATATATAATGGTGAGATTCGCTGTGGTATGTTCATATATGTACATAGGTCAGATTCATATGAAACGTAGGTCAGATTCATTCCATTGTCCTTATCATGTCCCTCCTCCCTCCCCCTTCCTCTATTCCACTGATCTTTCTTCTATTTTGATGAAATCATATCCCACCACTTTTCTTTTCTCTTTCCCCTTATTTTTAAAATTTTAAAAATTTGTTCTAATTAGTTATACATGACCGAATGCATTTATGTATTTTGATAAATCATACTCCACATCAGAGAAAACATTTGCCCTCTGACTTTCTGAGTCTGGCTCATTTCACTTAGCCTGATGGTCTCCAGTTCCATCTGTTTATCAGCAAATGTCATAGTTTCATTCTTCTTCATGGCTGAGTAATATTCTATTGTATATACATACCACATTTTCTTAATCCATTCATCTGTTGATGGGGACCTAGGTTGGTTCCATAGCTTGGCTATTGTGTACTGTACTGCTATAAACATTGATGGGGTTGTATCCCTATAGTAGGCTGATTTTAGATCTTTTGGATGTATAATTAGGAGATATATACTGACCCATATGCTGGGTTATATGGTGGTTTCATCCTTGTTATTTAAGAGATTTCCATACTGCTTTCCAGAGTGGTTGTACTAGTTTGCAGTCCTACCAGCAATTTATGAGTGTACCTTTTCCCCACATCCTTGCCAACACTTACTATTTGCATTCTTGCTAATCACTATTCTGACTGGAGTGAGATGGAATCTCAGTGTAGTTTTGGTGTTATGCACTTGTATGTTTCTGTAGAAAAAAGTTGATAACCATTTATTGATAACCATTTATCAGGCATTTGGCTAAGTGTCAGGTGAATAAAATATACACGTTCTCTTCCCTCATGGAGCTTAAAGCCTTTTAAAGATTATTGGTTCTAAACGATTCCAAGTGCAGAAGACCTAATTAAATAGTGAGGAGGGTGAGTCAGGTCAGACTCAAAGACAGGAAGGTAAGCAATGTTTTGGAGTTCAAATGAGTGGAGTTCGCCCCTTTCTAGAAAAGGGCGGACATTTTACGACCCGAGAGGTCAGAACTTTGACAGCATTGGAGTCACATTCCTGGGACTGTGGGAATACTCTTAAAAAATCCCATCTCAGGCCATTAACCTCAGAATGTGCTTTCATTTTTCTTTCAGAAAGTCGCTCCTATTCTTTGAGTAGCAGAAACTTAAATTTGGTCAGTTGGAGTTCCCTATCTTTTCTAGGGGTTGGGTCTTACGTTTCTTTTCTTTTTCTGGGGGGTGGGGGTACCAGGGATTGAACTCAGGAGCACTCGACCACTGAGCCACATCCCCAGTCCTGTTTTGTATTTTATTTAGAGACAGGGTGTCAGTGAGTTGCTTAGCACCTGACTTTTGCTGAGGCTGACTTTGAACTCATGATCCTCTTGCCTCAGCCTCCCGAGCAGCTGGGATTACAGGCATGTGCCACTGCGCGGGCTCAGAATGATATTTCCTATGTATAAGCTGATTATCTCAACTATTTGTTATAATGATGGAGAGGTGACTAACACGGGTTCTGTTAGGTTCCCCTCCTGGGCTCACTTTTCCTCCTATACCTTCTCTCTCTCAATTCTAGAAGAACTTAATAGTTATTGGAGAGGGACAGGAAGCTTTGATTTTAATTCATCACTGTGTTCACATGTATTACCTAGCTTCTGAGGCTCAAAAGCCCAAAACCAGTCACTTTGTCCTCTGCTGTCCTAAGTCACCATTCCTTGAGCAATGAATGACTGAGTGGGGAATGGGATGGAGGGGAAGACCAAGAGGTGCCCAAACAACAAACAAATAGACTAACAAGGGGGTAATAGTTTAATATTTCAATTTTTTTTTTTACCTAGTCCTAATAGGTTTAGGACACACCACCCCAAAATATGATTGTAGGAGACCAGGACATATCACCTCAAAATATGCCTCTTTGGCATAAGGATGCTTTTGAGCTGTTTGTGAGAAGCAGCAGACACAGGAGAAGGCTTTTCAGCAAGGGTAGAAGTTACACTTTCTAAGGGGAATTTTCATCTACATTGGACATCTCCATTTATAAGGTCATCTCTCCCTCTCCATAATAGGAAGTGACTTTAACACACTAGGAATTCTTGACCATGGTGAAGGCCCTGACTTAAATCTGCAGCAGGCTTTACCCCTGTCTGGCCATCTTGTCAAAACCGAACTTCCGGGCACCCTTCTTTGTTTCAGCAGATGAGGTCTTTAAGCCACTGGCTGTGGTATAAATAGAACGTCCAGAGTTCATAAATTAAAAACTTAATCCCCAGTGCCCCAGTGTCAAGAGGTGAGGCCCTTCCCCATGAATGGACCAATGTCATTATTGAGGGAGCGAACTTATCACGAGAGCAGGGTTATTACAGAAGCCAGCTGAGGTCCCATCTTGCCCTCTCCCCCTGTCGCCTTCTTCCAGGTTATGAGGCATGAAGAAAACCCTCATTGGATGTGATCCTTTGATCTTGAATTTCCCAGCCTTCACAACTGTGGGACAAATAAATTTCTGTTCATTGTAAATTTCCCAGTCTGTGCCATTCTGTTACAGCAGCATACAATAGACGAAGACACACATCTAAGAGATTTACTCCTGAGAATTACTAACTTTATCTGGGTATCATGTATACATGAGATATACATGTTAATTAAATTCTGTTGCTTTTTTTTGTTAATTTTTTTTTGGTAGGGCTTGGTACCAAGGAAGAACTGATAGAGGAAAAATTATTTTTCCTCTCCCAAACTAGAGAGGCAAGGAATATGTATAAATGTGTTAGAATCTGTTAAAGACTAAAACAATCTTAGAAAGAGTTCTCTTAATATTTTTTAATTAGACCATACTGTTTTCTATGGGAGAACGTGATTTAAGAATGGCAGTTGCAATCACTGATAAAGCAAAGTTGCTTGGCAGGAGTTTGCTTTAGACTTAACTTTTCTTTACTGCATCCTGAGCTTTAAAGCCAGAATTACTTCAATTTTAAATTACCCTTAGGTACCCAAATATTCATAAGCATTATTGACAATAGCCCCAAAGTGGAAACAACCCAAATGTCAACCAACCAATAAATGGATAAATAAAGCATGTAATATCAATGTAATTGAATGTTCTTCAACAATAAAAGGAATGAAGTATTGATACGTGTTATAACATGTACGAACCTTGACATTCTGTTTGAAAGGAAGAAGTCACATGCTGTATAATTCCCTTTATATGAAATGTCTGAAATAGACGAGCCCCCAGGGGAAGTAGCTTGGTGGTTGCCTAGGGCTTAGAGGGAAGGAGGGGAATTCTGTGATTGGAATTGATGACCAAGGGGTGCTGGGTTTCTTTTGAGGGTTTCAAAAGTATTCTACAGTTGATTATGGGGATAGGTGCACGGCTCTAAGAATATAACAAAAATCATTGTATTGTACACTTTAAAAGGATCAATTGTGCAGTGTGTGAATTACCTCTCATTACAGATGTTTAAAAAATCACAGCTTGGTGTTCAAATTATAGTAGATAACAGTGGTTTTGACTGTACAGTTAGAAGAGTGAAGTCAAATATTAGAGGTATTTTGTTTTGTTTTGTTTCGTTTATACCAGGGACTGAACCCAGGGGTGCTTAACCACTGCGCCACATCCCCAGCTCTTTTAAAAATATTTTATTTAGAGTCTTGCTGAGTTGCTTAGGGCCTCCGTAAGATGCTGAGGCTGGCTTTGAACTCATTATCCTCCTGCCTCAGCAACCCTGCCTCCAGCTGCTGGGATTACAGGTGTGCGCCACCAAAGCCGGCAAATATGAGGGTTTGTTTGTGTATTTGAAGTAACTTTTTCATTGCTTAGAAGTGAAAAATTTTTCTTTTTTGTGGGTCTTGGGCAAAATGCAAACTCACTGATTTGCTAATTTGTATATACTTGCTTTCTGAGGGTTAATAGTATTTTTCTTTCGGTACTGGGTATTGAGCCCAGGGGTACTTAACCACTGAGCCACATCCCCAGCCCTTTTTTGCATTTTATTTAGAGACAGGGTCTCGCTGAGTTGCTTAGGGCATCGCTAAATTGCTGAGGTTGACTTTGAACTTGTGATCCTCCTGCCTCAGCCTCCTGAGTCACTGGGGTTATAGGTGTGGGCCACCACACCCAGCTTAATAGTATTTTTCTTACCTGGTAAAGTTTCAAATTTTACAGAATGGAAATTACTCAGGTTTAAATTTCAAATCATTGTGGAAAGAAAAGAAAAATCACTAAATCCTTGAAAACAGTGAATTTTTCTGAAAAATAGTAAGACCTCTGCAGTTTTTATATGATGATCTAATTCAATTCATTTGGTGTTTTCCTCCTGCTCTGCCTTCTCTTCCTGTCTATTCTGCTGGTAGGAGCTGACTGTATAAGTATAAGAGGAGGTTGTTTTCTGCCCATCAGAGTCAGTGGTAATAAAATTCAGTTGCTGAATCAGCCAAGCATGTTCCGCATCCTGACCTCTCCAATACAATAACATTTTTGCATGATTAAATCTGCACAATTTGTTCCAAAACATTACCCTGCAAAGCAGACCGATCCGTGCCTGGACAGCCATCTTGAGCTTGGTCCTCCCGTCTTGAGGACTAGGATCTGAACACAGAGGGCATTTATGGAAAAGACCATGGATTGCATCAAGCACAAATGAGCACCTCAGGGATGCACTTAGGAAAGTGGGAGTCAGCCACACCTCGGCTTTCCTGTGACAGCAGCACGTCTGTAGGTCCACAGACACAATGCATTTGCAAACTCCAGAGTCACTGTTAATTTCCTCCAAACCCTATAGACAGCCTGCTTTTCCTGAACTCCTCTTGGTGAGTGTGAAACTAATGAGCCTGAGCAGACGATAAAGGAATGGAGAAAGATTTATTACCTGCAGTGAGTGAGGAGCACTGGGGTTTCTTGCAAAGCAATGCTCTGGCCAAACAAAGGAAATGGTTATTTTATTCTGGGAACCTGTACATATTCATATAGGAAAGCACGCCTAGGGAGAGACACTTCTGAGCATGCTCAGTTTAAGGTCGTAGTTCAAAAGGAAAGATGCCGGATGCACTTCTGTGCACGGTCAGCTCAAGGTCATGGAGCACATATTCAAAAAGGAAAGATGGTAGCCACAATCGCTTCTGAGCTTGCTCAGTTCAATATTACAATGATCCAGGTTTGCTCCAGGTTGACTGTAAGAATGAGAGTGACTTTGCTGGTTTCTCCGAAATTCCTCCATTTTTAGGAACAAAATAAAAGGATAACTTTGAAGGTGTGTTAATGTAGGAGTTCACCTCTAAAGGTGCCTGCCTGCCTTGCTTAGTGGCTAACACAGTGTATTTGCAGCATTAAAACTTGAGAGAAATCAAATTTAATGGAGGTTAATTGGGCAAAGAACAGATTGCCAATCAGAGAGCCCTCAGAACCAGTGAAGTTTCAGAGAACTAAGCCTTGAACTTGGGCAGGAAGCACTTATGGCCAGAAAATGAAAATGAGAAAAAAAAAAAAAAAAAAAAAAGAAAAGAAAAGAAAATGAGCCCTAGGTAGAGCTTGATTGGTCACAGCTCATGTTTGCCTGATTTGGATGTGATCTGATCAGCTGTAGCCTGTGATTGGCTGAAGCCTGGGTGCTGTGATTGGCTGAGACTCAGCTATTTATTCAAAATGTATTCTGCCCCGAGAGGTGGCATAGGACTGGAATCCCAGTTACTTGGGAGGCTAAGGTAGAAGGATCGCAAGTTCGAGACCAACCTGGGCAACTTAGGGAGACTCTGATTCAAAATCAAAAGGGTTTGTGGTGTGGCTCATTGGTAGAGTGCTCACCTAGCTTGTTCAAGGTCCTGGGTTTGCTCCCCGACTCTGGAGAGAAAGAAGCTCCTAAGTTAAGTTATAGTTTGTTCAGTAGAGATTCAAGGTACATTGGCAGTGTCAGGTCAAATTTAGTTTAAGCGTCTTGTAGGGAGCAGACTCAGTTTTAGAATGAGTGCTAACTGGAAAATATTTTCATTTTCTGAATTTTTTGAGGAGGTGATCTCATTTCCTCTGTACCCCCAAATAGCCCCCTTACCTCCAATGAAAACAGCTCTGAGTTTTTTTATTTTTAAATACAAGCTAGGAAATGATACAAAAGTCAGAAGAAGGAATTAAAAAAACCAACTAAACTCTAAACATTATAAATACACTGGTATAAATACATTGGTATTTATTAGTTCTGTTTAACACAAATAGAAGATAAATGAAAAATAGGAGCCATATAAGTAATGCAAATTTTTTTTTTCCATACTGGGGATTGAACCCAGGGGTACTTTACCACTGAGCTACATCCCCAGTTTTTTTTTTTTGTTTTGTTTTTTATTCTGAGACAGGGTCTCACTAAGTTGTATAGGGCCTCATGAAGTTGCCAAGCTGGCCTTGAACTTGTGATCTTCTATCTCAGCCTCCTGAGCTGCTGAATTTACAGAAGTATACTATGGCACCTGGCAAAAAATTTATTGTACCCACATTAAAAAGCGTTAAAAATAGTGGAAATAAATGTTGATAATACTTTAATATATACAAAATATAATTTTGACATACAACCAACTCAAAAATTATTAATGGGGTATTTTATATTCTTTCATGCCATCTTCAAAACATGGAATTCACGTGCACAGCACATCTTTCCTCATTTCAAGTACCCAGTAGCCTCCTGTAGCCAGTGCCTCTGGTGTGTAGCAGACCTTTGCCCACAGTTGGGTTTGTTGTTACACAAATATATATTGCAACCAATATATATACAATATGGAAAGCAGTGTGGAGATTCCTGAGAAAACTTGGAATGGAAACACCATTTGTCCCAGTAATCCTGCTCCTCATTCTGTACCCGAAGGACTTAAAATCAGCATACTACAGTGACACAGTCACATCAATGTTTATAGCAGATCAATTATAGCCAAGTTGTTGAAGTAACCTAGGTGCCCTTCAACAGATGAATGGATAAAGAAACTGTGGTATATATACACAATGGAGTATTACTCAGTCATAAAGAAGAATAATATTATGGCATTTGCTGGTAAATGGATGGAACTGGAGAATATCATGCTAAGTGAAATAAGTCAATCCCAAAAAGCCAAATACTGAATATTTTCTCTAATATGTGGATGCTAACCCACAACAAGGGAGGGTGGAGATAGAAATAACAGAAATTCTTTGGATTAGACAGATATATATGTATATATATATATAATATGTCAAAATACACTACTGTCATGTATATCTAAAAAAATAAAAATATATACATGCAAATAATATATGTTCATTATATAAATATGTAATATTTTACTATATACATGTATATATACATATACATACAAGATCTGACTTCCTTCACCTTTCTCTAGCTATTTCAAATATGTATAGTATCTTTCCAAATGAGGATATATATTCAAAACTGTTAAAAAGTAAGTTGTATTTATCATCTATGTTTATACACAATAACATTATTTGTGTTACATATATTGTATCTATTTAAACTTAAATATATTGAATTTATAATATCTATATTTATATACACATAATACATGTTATATAAATATGTAATATTTCACTATATATATGTATATATGGTCTGATTCTCTCCACTTTTCTTTAGCTACATAAAATATTTATAGTACCATTCCAAATGAGGAAATATATTCAAAACTGTTAAAAAGCCTGTTTAAAAAATCAAGTGGGGGAGAGGAGGTAGATTGGAGGACACTAAAAACTTCAGACTCCCCAAAAGAAGGATGTGTAACAGCAAGAGCGGAGCAGCCGGGGGACAGACAGACAACCCTTCCTCCCGCGAGCGCAGCCGCTCCTTGACCTCCCCCAGAACCTTTTGCCTGCGGCTCCTTTTCCTGAAATGTCCCCCCCGCAAAGCCACAGAGCTTCCCCCTCCTTTCTTTCAGTTCCCTGTTCAGACCTTACCTCTTCTTCCCCATTTGCGGGGTCTTCCTCGGTCAGACCATCTCCGTGAGAGTGTCGCCTACCCCTGTGACTCTCTCTGCCTGTCCTCTGCTTAGTGCTTCTGCAAAGCGGCTGCCCCCATGGAATGGAGTGGTCCATCTCTTCCCGTGAACGGGAAGCTCGGGAGCGTAGGAAGTTGTATCTGTTTTGCTTTTCGCTTTGGCTCCCAGCTTGTAGAAAAGAGGCTGGCACATAATAGCTTCTCAATAAACGGCTGCTGAAGAATAATCAGGAGAAATAGATGAGGAGGGTAGCTAAACAGGGTGAGCCAAAGCTCCTTCACTAATGCAAATAGGTATCTAAAAACAAAACAGGCAAGTCACGATTTTCCTTTTTTAAGAAAAGCAGTTTTGTTTTCAAGTGCCTCGAATAACATTAGGCTAACAAAGGATTTCTGAATGCTTTGGGGTTTGTTTTAATGAATAGATGGAAATTGTATCTAATTAGCATTAATTTTTTTGTGTGTAAATGGGTATATCCAAATTGTATAAAAGCAGTTCTCTTGAATAATTTAAATATCCTCTCCACCCTGCAAAGCATTTGGCACACTTGCCTGTCAAAGATTCCATTAATGGGAACTCAAGTCATGAGGTTTAAGTGAAAAAGAAAAAAAAAAAAATCTCTTTGCTTATGCAGGCATGTAGAAAATATTTCAGGCCGGAGAATCAGAAAAGGAGGATCTGAGGAGCCAACACCATGGTCTCTGATAACATCAAAAATTAGGGAAGTGTCGCTGGGCACAGTGGCTCTCATCCCAGTGACTCTGGAGGCTGAGGCAGGAGGATTGCAAGTTCAAAGCCAGCCTCAGCAACTCAGTAAGGCTCTGAATAACTTAGACTGTCTCAAGATAAAAAGTTAAAAGGGATGGGGCTGTGGCTCAGTGTGTAGGCAATGCTGGGTTTGATCCCTATTATTAAAAAAAAAAAAAAATAGTGCCACACAAGGCCACATACCTGCAATCCCAGCAACTCAGAGGCTGAGTCAGGGGGATCGCAAGTTCAAAGCCAGCCTTAGCAATTTAGTGAGGCCCTAAGAAACTCAGGGAGACCCTGTTTCTAAATAAAATATTAAGAGGTCTGGGGATGTGACTCAGTGAGTAAGTGCCCCTCGGTTCAATCCTGGGTACCGAAATAAATAAATAAATAAATAAATAAATAAATAAATAGGAATATAAGGAGAAGAAACCATTTTACAAACAAGTAAGTTGGTAAAAATATGAGAGAGAATATTAGCGGCGTCTCAGGGTACCTCTCCACAGGCGTATTCATTCCACAGGGAAGAGCAGCCACGTCACAGCGGACAACCCCGGAGACCACCTGAAGCACGAGATCGGAGTTAATATCACCAGAACCCTGGCGCAGGGACTCGGTGTCCCTCCTGCCGTGGTTGGCTGAGGAAGACACAGGATTGTTGGTGGGATTCTTAACAAGGAAGCAGAAGAGAATTTAACCCTGAGGCAGGTGAACCCCAAATGAGGGACGGTTTCCTCAGTCACCGGTCACTGCTCTTCAGAAGTGACAAGGCAGTCTGTGATCAAGGAAGACCCAGGAACTGGCCTGGAGTTGAGGTGATTAAGACAGAAAACTAAACCTGATGTCGGATCCTGGATTAGATCCCAGACCACAAAAAGGACATTGGTGAGACAACTGGAAAACTTTGAAGGTCTGTGGGTTAAGGCGATAGGATCGTGTAAACGTTAGTGTCGATAATGGCACTGTGATCCTGCTAAGATCAGGGAGGGCGAGGGAACGTCACGTGGGACTCCAATGTACTATTTTTGCAATATTTTTCTACGTTGGAAATGATTTCCAAATGAAAGGTTGAAAAGATGTGTAGATCCACTTGGTAATCTGACGTGAGCATGATAATAATGTTAAAAGCAAAACTACCTGGCTGTCATGGGTTGGATCATGTCCCCCTGAGTTTCTTATGTTGGAAGTTACAATACCCAGTACTTTCTGTGTGTGTACGGGCGGGGTGGGAATTGAATCCAGAGGCACTTAATCACTGAGTCACATCCTCAGCCCTTTCTGTGTTTTATTTTGAGACAGGGCCTTGCTAAATTGCTGAGGCTGGCTTTGAAGTTGCGACCCTTCTCCCTCAGCCTCCCAAATCGCTGGGATTACAGGTGTGGGCCACCTCGCCTGACACACCTCGTACTTTTAAAAGTGCTGGAAGTAGGGTTGTTGCAGATGTGATTAGTTACAAGATGAGGTCCTAGTGGAGTAGGGCGGGTCACTAATCCAATGTCACTGGTGTCCTCGTTAGAAGAGGAAATTAGGACATAGACAGGGACACTGGAAGTGAAGCCAGAATTGGGGACAGGCAGTTAGTGTAGAAATAGGAGATCGGGTCAAATCGAGGAAATGGAGGCCATGAAGCCATCTGCCTCTGGAAGTTGGAGACTGCCCCTGGGAGAATGGAATGTCAAGGATCTCTGGAGCCCATTGATTACCAAATGTACCTGCCCTTATCAAGGACTGCAGGCAAGGAGCTAATTAACGCCCCCTGGGTCCTTGCCTGGCTGAATCTCCTTGGCCCTCCCCCTGCCCATCCGCTTCTCACTTTATGCATCTCACCTGCAAAACCAGGCCTAGTCACATAGGCAGGAAGGAGAGATAAGGGGGAGAGAACTGGAGAACAAAAGAGACCTTAACCTATAAAAGATGTAGGGTGTGCTCACTTCTTGGGACTTTAGAACATCAGTCATGGCCCCCTTCTTCCTCCCAGGAGAAGTCTGTATTATTACCTTTAAATAAAACCTGCTTAATATGCTTGCCTTGGCGTGCTTCTCTAGTGTTCAGACTTCAACATTAGAAGGAGCAGAACTCGTCACCGGTAAACGGCCGTATTCTTGGGTACAAGGGGCCACTGGGATGAACAAATACTCAGGGACTACCCGAAGAACAGTGGACTTAGGCGTGGGCCAGGTATCCCACTCGTCCATGGTGATCCCAGAATGCCCATACCCACTCCTGGGGCGAGACCTGCTCACCAAGATGGGGGCCCAAATTAGTTTGGGGCCTGAGGGAACATCAGTCTTAGATTCATCTGGACAACCCATCCGGGTGCTTACGATTAGTTTAGAGGACGAGTACCGGTTGCACCAGGTCCCCAAGCCACCCAGTGATAACATGGACTATTGGTTCAGAGCCATTCCTCAAGCTTGGGCAGAAATAGAGGGGAACAGGTCTGGCAGATCATCGCCTACCCCTCTATATTGAATTGAAACCGGGAGCTGAACCTGCCCGAGTCCGCCAATATCCAATGGCAAGGGAAGCCAAACTGGGAATCACACTCACATCAGGCGCCTGCTGTAGGCGGGAATCCTGAGACCCTGTCAGTCAGCCTGGAACACCCCCCTGTTGCCCGTCCGCAAGCCCCATTCAAATGATTACAGACCAGTACAGGACCTGAGGGACGTTAGCAAGAGAGTAATGGATGTGCACCCAACAGTTCCCAACCTGTACACCCTCCTCAGCTCCCTCCCTCTTAACCAACAATGGGATACAGTGCTAGATCTTAAAGATGCCTTTTTCAGCCTACCATTGGCTCCCAAAAGCCAAGACATCTTTGCCTTTGAATGGAGTGACCCTGACAAGGGAATCAGTGGACAATTGACCTGGACCCAAATGCCACAAGGCTTCAAAAACTCCCCCACCATCTTTGACGAGGCACTCCATGAGGATCTTGGTGAGTTCCACACCAAACACCCTCAGATCACTCTTCTGCAGTACGTGGATGACCTCCTCATAGCTGCAGAGGACTGCGAGACTTGCATGCAGGGCACGTGAGATCTACTCCAGATGTTGGGGAGTCTTGGTTACCGAGCATCAGCTAAAAAGGCGCAAATCTGCAGACAGGAGGTGAGCTACATAGGCTATATGTTAAGGGACGGTCAGAGATGGCTGACAAACACCAGAAAGGAGACAGTTCTCAAGATCCCCAGACCACAAACTGTTCGACAGGTTCGTGAATTCCTGGGGTCTGCTGGGTTCTGTAGGCTGTGGATCCCCGGGTTTGCGGAGCTAGCCAAACCCCTCTACGAGGCCACTAAAAATCAGGATCTCTCTTGGTCAGAAGAGATGGAGGCTGCCTTCACAAAAATTAAGGCCGCCCTCCTCTCGGCTCCAGCCCTTGGGCTCCCGGATGTGACCAAACCCTTCCACTTGTATGTGGATGAGTGGAAAGGAATAGCCAAAGGAGTTTTGACCCAATACTTGGGGCCTTGGCGAAGACCAGTGGCATATCTATCAAAGAAACTAGATCCCATGGCGGTCGGTTGGCCACCCTGCCTACGCATGATAGTGGTCACTGCACGGATAGTCAAAGATGCCGATAAATTATCTATGGGGCAGGAACTTTCTGTGACCACACCCACGCCATCGACGGAATGCTCAGACAGCCGCCTGATTGGTGGATCAGTAATGCCCGCCTGACTCATTACCAGAGCTTATTGTTGAACCCCTCTAGGATTAAGTTCCAGATACCCTTGGTACTGAACCCCACTACCCTGCTGCCAGACCCTGACCTCGATGTCCCCCTTCATGATTGCATGGAGATCTTGGCTCAAGTCCACGGGTCTCGCGTGGACTTGAAGGACCAGCCGCTGGCAGTCGCTGAGGACATCTGGTACACCAACGCGAGCAGCTTCATACAGAACCGACAGAGGTAAGCCGGGGCAGCAGTGGTGTCTGAGACAGAGGTGATTTGGGCTGAGCCCTTGCCAGCAGGGACTTCTGCCCAGTGTGCTGAACTAATCACCTTGACTAAAGCCCTGACTATGGCAAAAGGGCGAAAGTTAACAGTCTGCACAGACAGCCGCTATGCATTTGCTACGGCACATGTCCACGGGGCCATATACAAAGAGAGAGGACTACTAACAGCTGAAGGAAAAGCAATCAAAAACAAAAAAGAAATCCTTGCTCTACTGGCTGCCCTATGGCTGCCTAAAAATCTCGCCATAGTACACTGCCCTGGTCACCAAAAAGACACCGCCCCAGTAGCCAGGGGCAATAATCTGGCAGACTGGATGGCTAGGCAGGTGGCTCTGCCAACAAGTCAAGCCCTCAGTGTTGCCCTGGTGTATCCTGGGCCAGCCAGCCTACCAAAAACTCCCCGATACACCAAGGAGGACTTAGAGTGGATCAGACAGCTGCCCACTACTCAATGCATAGACGGATGGTGGAAGGCCGCGGACAGCAGCGTAACCCTCCCTGAGGACGTGGGGAACAAAGTTTTAACCAGGATGCATCGGGCCACACACATGGGCACCAGAAAAATGCAAGACCTGATTAGGCATGCAAAGACCCGAATCAAGGATGCCAATGCCAAGATTGAGAACATCATGGTGGACTGTAAGACCTGCCAACTGACAAATGCGACCAAGACCTCCACAAACCCAGGATCCCGATTACGAGGGAGCAAACCAGGAGCATACTGGGAAGTAGACTTTACTGAGGTAAAGCCAGGTTGCTACGGGCATAAGTACCTAATAGTTTTTTTTTTTAATGTATTTTTATTGTAAACAAATGGGATACATGTTGTTTCTGTTTGTACATGGAGTAATGGCATACCATTTGTGTAATCGTACATTTACATAGGGTAATGATGTTTGATTCATTCTGTAATTTTTTCCCTCCCCCACCCCTCCCACCCCTCTTTTCCCTCTATACAGTCCCTCTTCCTCCATTCTTGCCCCCCTCCCACCTCCCATTATGTGTCATCATCCGCTTATCAGCGAGATCATTCATCCTTTGCTTTTTTTGAGATTGGCTTATCTCACTTAGCATGATATTCTCCAATTTCATCCATTTGCCAGCAATGCCATAATTTTATTATTCTTTATAGCTGAGTAATAGTTCATTGTATATATATACCACAGATTCTTTATCCATTCATCAATTGAAGGGCATCTAGGTTGGTTCCACAGTCTGGCTATTGTGAATTAAGCAGCTATGAACATTGATGTGGCTGTATCTCTGTAGTATGCTGATTTTAAGTCCTTTGCGTATAGGCCGAGGAGTGGGATAGTTGGGTCAAATGGTGGGTCCATTCCAAGTTTTCTAAGGAATCTCCACACTGCTTTCCAGAGTGGCTGCACTAATTTGCATCCCACCAGCAATGTATGAGTGTACCTTTTCCCCCACATCCTCTTCAACACCTATTGTTGCTTGTATTCTTGATAATTGCCATTCTAATTGGGTTGAGATGGAATCTTAGTGTAGTTTTGATTTGCATTTCTCTTACTACTAAAGATGGGGAACATTTTTTCATATGTTTGTTGATTGCTTGTAGATCTTATGTGAAGCATCTGTTCATATCCTTAGCCCATTTGTTGATTGGGTTATTTGTATTCTTGGTGTAGAGTTTTGAGTTCTTTATATATTCTGGAAATTAGTGCTCTATCTGAAGTATGAGTGGCAAAGATATTCTCCCACTCTGTAGGCTCTCTCTTTGCATTGCTGATAATTTCCTTTGCTGAGAGTAAGCTATTTAGTTTGAATCTATCCCAGTTATTGATTCTTGCTTTTATTTCTTGTGCTATGGGAGTCCTGTTAAGGAAGTCTGATCCTAAGCCAACACGTTGAAGATTTGGACCTACTTTTTCTTCTATAAGATGCAGGGTCTCTGGTCTGATTTCAAGGTCCTTGATCCATTGTGAGTTGATTTTTGTGCAGGGTGAGAGATAGGGGTTTAGTTTCATTCTGTTGCATATAGATTTCCAGTTTTCCTAGCACCATTTGTTGAAGAGGCTATCTTTTCTCCATTGCATATTTTTGGCACCTTTGTCTAGTATGACAAAATCGTATTTATTTGGGTTTGTGGCTGTGTCCTCTATTCTGTACCATTGATCTTCCTGTCTATTGTGGTGCCAATACCATGCCATTTTTGTTACTATTGCTTTATAGTATAGTTGAAGTTCTGGTATTGCAATACCCCCTGTTTCATTCTTCCTGCTAAGGATTGCTTTAGCTATTCTGGGTTTCTTATTCTTCCAGATGAATTTCATGATTGCTTGCTCTATTTCTGTAAGGTACACCATTGGGATTTTAACTGGAATTGCATTGAATCTGTATAGCACTTTTGGTAATATGGCCATTTTGACAATATTAATTCTGCCTATCCAAGAACATGGGAGATCTTTCCATCTTCTAAGGTGTTCCTCAATTTCTTTCTTCAATGTTTTGTAGCTTTCATTGTAGAGATCTTTTACCTCTTTGGTTAGATTGATTCCCAAATTTTTTTTTTTTTTGAGGCTATTGCAAATGGAGTTGTTTTCCTCATTTCCCTTTCAGCTGTTTCATTGTTTGCGTATAAAAATGCTTTAGATTAATGTGTGTTGATTTTATAGCCTGCTATTTTGCTGAATTCATTGATGATGTCTAGAAGTTTTCTGGAGGAGTTTTTTGGATCCTCTAAATATAGAATCATGTCATCAGCAAATAGTGACAGCTTAAGTTCCTCTTTTCCTATTCGTATCCCTTTAACTTCTTAGTCTGCCTAAATGCTCTGGCTAGAGTTTCGAGGACAATGTTGAATAGAATTGGTGAAAGAGGACATCCCTGTCTTGTTCCCGTTTTTAAAGGGAATGGTTTCAGTTTTTCTCCATTAAGAATGATGTTGGCCATGGGCTTAGCATAAATAGCCTTTACAATGTTCAGGTATGTCCCTACTATCCCTATTTTTTCTAGTGTTTTGCGCATGAAGGGTGTTGTATTTTGTCAAACACTTTTTCTGCATCAATTGATATAACCATATGATTCTTATCCTTAAGTCTACTGACATGATGGATTACGTTTATTGATTTACGGATGTTAAACCATCCTTGCATTCCAGGGATGAACCCCACTTGATCGTGGTGCACGATTTTCTTAATATGTTTTTGGATATGTTTTGCCAATATTTTGTTAAGGATTTTCACATCTATATTCATCAAAGATATTGGTCTAAAATTTTCTTTCCTTGATGTGTCTTTGCCTGGTTTGGGTATGAGGGTGATATTAGCTTCATAGAATGAGTTTGGTAGGGTACCCTCCTTTTCTATTTCCTGGAATACTTTGAGAAGTATTGGAATGAGTTCTTCTTTGAAGGTCTTATAGAACTCGGCTGAGAATTCGTCTGGTCCTGGGCTTTTCTTGGATGGTAGGTTTTTAATGGCTTCTTCTATTTCATTGCTTGATATTGATCTGTTTAAATTGTGTATGTCCTCCTGGTTCAGTTTGGGAGGAGCATATGTCTCTAGAAATTTGTCAATGTCTTTGGTTGTTTCTATTTTGTTGGAATACAGATTTTCAAAGTAGCTTCTCATTATGTTATGTATCTTAGTGGTATCTGTCGTGATATTTCCTTTTTCATCACGAATTTTAGTAACTTGAGTTTTCTCTCTCCTTCTCTTTGTTAGTGTGGCTAAGGGTTTGTCTATTTTGTTTACTTTCTCAAAGAACCAAATTTTTGTTTTGTCAATTTTTTGAATTGTTTCTTTTGTTTCAATTTCATTGATTTCAGCTCTGATTTTAATGATTTCCTGTCTTCTACTACTTTTGCTGTTATTCTGTTCTTTTTTTCCTAGGGCTTTGAGCTTGTAATGTGAGGTCTTTTAGTTGTTGACTTTTCATTCTTTTCTGGAATGCGCTCCATGGAATGAATTTTCCTCTTAGTACCACTTTCATAGTGTCCCAGAGATTTTGATATGTTGTATCATCATTCTCATTGACCTCTAAAATTTTTTTTGTCTCCTCCATGTTATCCATGTTTCATTCAATAGCATATTATTTAGTCTCCAGGTGTTGGAGTAATTCTGTTTTTTATTTTGTCATTGATTTCTACTCTCAGTCCATTCTGATCTGATATAACACAAGGCAGTATCTCTATTTTTTTGCATTTCCTAAGGGCTGCTTTGTGGCATAACATATGGTCTACAGTTCCATGTGCTGCTGAGAAGAAAGTGAATCCGCTCGTTGATGGATGAAATATTCTATATGTTATATTCTATATAAAGATATATTCTATATAAGTTATATTCTATATAAATATTCTATATAACCTATTAAGTCTAGGTTATTGATTGTGTTATTGTGTTCTATGTTTTCTTTGGTTGGCTTTTGTTTGGAAGATCTATCTAGTGGTGACAGCGGTGCATTAAAGTCACCCAGAATTATTGTGTTGTGGTGTATGTGATTCCTGAAATTGAGAAGGATTTGTTTGATGTACAGGGATGCACCATTGTTTGGGGCATAAATATTTACTATTGTTATGTCTTCCTGATTTATGTTTCCCTTAAGCAGTATGAAATGTCCTTCTTTATCCCTTCTGACTAACTTTGACTTGAAGTCCACTTTATCTAATATAAGGATGGAAACCCCCATTTTTTTACTGAGTCCATGTGCATGGTAGGTTTTTTTCCCATCCTTTCACCTTTAGTCTATGAATGTCTTTTTCTATGAGATGAGTCTCTTGCAGGCAGCATATTGTTGGGTCTTTCTTTTTAATCCATTATGCCAGTCTGTATCTTTTGATTGATGAGTTTAGGCCATTAATGTTCAGGGTTATTATTGAGATATGATTTGTAGTCCCAGTCATTTGGCTTATTTTTGGTTTTTAACTTGGCTCGGTTTCTCCTTTGAATGGTTTTTCTCTAAGGTAGTTCCTCCCTTTGCTGACCTACATTGTTGTTTTTCATTTCCTCCTTATGGAATATTTTGTTGAGAACAATCTGTAGCACAGGCTTTCTATTTGTAAATTCTTTTCATTTTTGTTTATCATTTTGTTTATGGAAGGATTTTATTTCATCTTCAAATCTGAAGGTTAGTTTTGCTGGGTATAGGATTCTTGGTTGGCAACCATGTTCTTCCAGAGCTTGAAATATGTTGTTCTAGGCCCTTCTAGCTTTTAGAGTGTGGGTTGAGAAGTCGACTGCTATCCGAATTGGTCTCCCCCTATATGTAATCTGATGATTTTCTCTCGCAGCCTTCAAAATCCTATCTTATTTTGAATGTTAGGCATTTTCATTATAATGTGCCTTGGTGTGGACCTGTTGTGATTTTGTGCATTTGGTGTTCTGTAAGCCTCTTGTATTTGATTTTCCATTTCATTCTTCAGGTTTGGGAAATTTTCTGATATTATTTCATTGAATAGGTTGTTCATTCCTTTGGTTTGTATCTCTGTGCCTTCCTCAATCCCAATAATTCTTAAATTTGGTCTTTTCATGATGTCCCATAGTTCTTGGAGATTCTGTTCATGATTTCTCACCATCGTCTCTGTTTGGGCAACTTTATTTTCAAGATTAAATATTTTGTCTTCATTGTCTGAGGTTCTGTCTTTCAAGTGGTCTAGTCTTTTGGTGATGCTTTCCATTGAGATTTTTATTTGGTTTATTGTTTCCTTCATTTCAAGGATTTCCATTTGGTTTTTTTGAGAATCTCTATCTCTTTGTTGAAATGATCTTTTGCTTCCCTCAGGTGCTCTTTCAGCTTATTGGTATTATCATTCATTGCCTGCATTTGCTGTCTTATCTCATCCTTTGCTTCACGAATCATCTTAGTCCTGTATAAGCTGAAGTCCTTTTCTGACATTTCTTCTAACATACTGTCTTTGGATTCTATTAATATAGAACCTAGATTTGTTTGGATCATTTTTTTCCCTTGTTTTTTCATGTTGCTCATGTATCTTCCCCTCTAGCAGTGCAGATCTGGGGTATTGCAGATTTCCCCCTGTAGGCTTTTAGTGTACCCATAGGTTTCCAAAACCCTTTCTTTAAGGTGAGATCAATATTAGCAGTGCCCAATTCAGACACTATGCAATCCTAGACCAAATAGTCCCTGACAATGAGCTTTAAGCCTCCAGCAGGCATCTCAGGATGGGATTTGCCCCACCTAAGATCGGAGTTATGGCTTCAAGGATTATCCAAGATGACAGCTGTGGCTTTGAAATGTGTTGGCAAATGGGGAACTAGAGCTCAGGGTGTGGCCGTGGTCAATAGGAGGTCCTGGAGGCAGGATGCAGTTGGTCAGGCAGGGGTCCTGGAGGTTGGGTGTGTTTGGTGTGGTTTTGGGATCCTGGAGGCCGGGTGTAATCAGTCGGTCTCGGGTCCCAGTGCTAGGGTGCAGTCAGTTGGTCTGGGGGTCCTGCAGGGATCAGTCAGTCGATGTGATGGCCCCAGAGGCAGGGAGTGATCAGTCGGGCTGAGGGATCCTGGAGACGGGGCTCAGTCAGTTCAGCCAGGGGTCCTATGGGGCCTGGCTGTTGTCTCAAAATGGTGGCAGCCACATGTAAACAAACCTGCAGGTACTGTAACAGTGAACTTCCAGGCAACAGCAGGCAGCTGGTGCTCCACTGGCGGTTGGCGATCAGTTTGCTGACTGTTGTCGGACGTTCGGGAGGTGAACCTCGTGCGTTGGGTGATGAATAGGTGTAAGGCAGGTGATGAACAGGCGAGAGGCAGGCAAATGGCGGATGATAGGCACCTGACAGTGAGCAATCTGCACTCAAAAAAGACATTGATATGCTGGCAGACTGCAGGTGATCACAGCAGACTAATGGGGTAAACAGCAGGGGATCAATAAGCAGCAAAAACTGCCTCACCAAGAAACAGATATCCTCAGCTTGAAACCAGAGTTATGGAACGACAAGGAACGCAGCCTCCCTCTAGTCCGCCATCTTGGATCCTCACCTATTAGTTTTTATAGACACCTTTTCAGGATGGGCCGAAGCATTCCCTACCAAGCATGAAACAGCTCAGATAGTGGCAAAAAAACTGTTGGAGGAGATTATGCCAAGGTATGGCTTTCCCACTATGATTGGATCTGACAATGGGCCTGCCTTTGTATCCAAGGTAATATAGGGTTTAGCATCAGTTATTGGGGCTAATTGGAAATTACATTGTGCGTACAGACCCCAGAGTTCAGGACAGGTAGAGAGAATGAATAGAACTCTAAAAGAGACCCTAACTAAATTGACCATGCAGACTGGCGGGGACTGGGTGGCTCTCCTTCCTTATGCCCTTTATAGGGTCCGTAACTCCCCTTATAAGCTGGGCCTGACCCCCTTTGAAATCATGTTTGGAATACCCCTTCCCATTGTACCACAACTCCAGGCAGAATTAATAACTGAAATTAATGATCATGAACTTTTGTCTTCCCTCCGCGGTCTCCAGCAGGCCCACCAAGAAGTTTGGCCAAAGTTGAGGGCCTTATATGAGATGGGGCCCCCACCTGAACCCCACCACTATCAACCAGGTGACTGGGTCTATGTACGGTGCCACCGGCAGGGGACTCTCAAACGTCGCTGGAAGGGACCATATGTGACCATCTTAACCACGCCAACTGCCCTCAAGGTAGACGGGATTACCACCTGGGTCCATTATTACACACATGAGACCAGCAGACCCATTAGCTGCCAAGGACAACTTCCTGTCAACATGGCAAGTAACCCGCCACGAGGACAACCCTCTCAAACTAAAGTTGCAATGAGCAGGGGGTCAATGATTTTTCTCCTAATCCTACTCCAAGCTCACAGATGCGCAGCCAACCCCCACCAACCCTTTAACCTTACCTGGCATGTGGTTAATGCAGCTACACAAGATGTATTAACATCCACCTCACATGTGGCACCTCTTGGGACCTGGTTTCCGGACTTAACCTTTGATCTCAGAGAACTGCTTCAATTGACTTGGAATGATGCCTTCATCCAACACCATCATTTCTATGTTTGCCCCGACATTGGACAGGAAAAATGGCTTGGAAAGAATGTGGGGGAGGTCAAGATTTTTATTGTGCTTCCTGGCCTTGTGTTTCAACGGGACACATTTGGTGGAACCCCCCCTATGCTGGGGACTTGATCACCCTGTCCCGGCTTCTGGGGTCCCAACGCCTACCGTGCAATGAGGCAAAGCTTCCTGATGAAACTATTGAAGGTAAATGTAACCCTGTGACACTCAAATTCACGGCCAAGGGTAGGCAGGATTCCAGGTGGATGGGGGACTAACATGGGGTGTCCGCCTTTATGAAAAGACAAGATTAGGAGCTGAAGATCCAGGACCCCTTTTCACTGTGCGGCTCAGAAAAGAACAATTCCTGGCTGGAGCAATAGGACCCAACCAAGAGATAAGACCTAGACCTGTTCAGCCACCAGCAACAAATACAGTAACCGCACCCCATCCTCCCAGTACTAGTTCAGATCCGCCCACTCCGGTTCCTAGCTCATTGCCTCTGCTCTTGGAGGAACCTCTGTGGGACCTAATGATCAAGACCTATCGGGTTTTAAATGCGACCAAACCTGATCTCACTGAATCCTGCTGGCTTTGCTATGATATTAGGCCCCCCTACTATGAAGGCATAGCTATGGTTGCTAATTACACCATGGGTTCAAGGGTCAAAGAGTGCAGATGGCAACATAGAGGCTCAACCAGACTGACCCTACAGTCAGTATCAGGGCAAGGACTGTGCGTTGGGCAAGTGCCTCCCACCCATCGGCATCTATGTAACAAAACTATCCAGCTGCCATCCTCCGATTACATACTGCCCCCTGACAACAGATGGTGGGCGTGTTCCACTGGGCTCACTCCCTGTGTTCATGGTGGGATCTTGAACTCCATTGGGGGTTACTGTGTGTTGGTACAACTCTTCCCCCGAGTACTGTATCATGATGGGGACCAAGTATACCAAACATTGACAAGAAATACGTCACCCCAGGTTAAGAGGGAACCCATAACAACGATGACCCTCATGACCCTGTTTGGACTCGGATTAGCAGGTACAGGGACAGGAATCTCCTCCCTTGCACTCCAGGGCCAACACTAAGCACCTTAAGGGCAGCCATAGATGAGGATATTGCTAGGATTGAGACTTCCATCACCCAACTTCAGGACTCACTGACATCCCTGTCAGAGATTGTCTTGCAGAATAGAAGAGGACTGGACCTAGTGTTTCGGCAACAAGGAGGTTTATGTGCCGCCCTCGGGGAGGAATGTTGGTTTTACACAGACCACTCAGCGGTAGTTAAAGAATCCATGGCTAAAATCAGAGAGGGATTGGCAAAACGAAAACGAGAGAGGGAACAGCGAGAGGGATGGTTTGTGTCATGGTTTAACTCATCTCCTTGGCTAACTACCCTAGTTACAACGCTTCTGGGCCCTTTGATTATTTTACTAATGTTGCTTACCTTTGGTCCTTGTATCCTTAATAGATTGGTCAATTTCATGAAGGACCGCTTAAATACAATTCAACTTATGGTGCTTAGAACTCAGTATAGGCCAATACAGGAGACAGAAACTGAATTTTCAACCCAGGATCCATGATTGGCTCTCCTAGGTACAAGAGAAAGGGGGATATGGAAAGGGAGCTAAACCGCAGCCATGACAAGCTGCATGTAGGGCATGAAAGATTCCAGGCCTAGAGAGCCGATTCCAGGAAGGCTACTAGATTAGGACTGGCCTTTGGCAAACAACCAATCGGGAGCTAACAAGCCAATGCCTAGCATTCCAAAAAATATATGTCAATATGTTAAGACCTGGGTACCCTAAGCCAGTGGAAACATGCCAAACTACACCTGTTGGAAGATCAGCCAATCGTGTACTTTGCTTTGTTCAAATTTCCCGCTCTACTGTGGAGCTCATAAAAATCCCACTGAATCGAGACTCGGGACTCTCAGCCAGTACCTGCTGCATCAGTGAATGCTGTGAGTCTGAGCTCGAGCTTGCAATAAAGACCCTTTTGCTTTTGCATCAGAGACGGCTCCCTGGTGGTCTTTGGGGATTCGCGATCTGGGCCCAACAGCCTCACCTCTGCCCAAGGAATGGAACTGGCCATATATGGACTAAAACCTCTAAAACCGTGAGCCTCCACAAAATTTTTTCATCCTCTAATTGTTCTTGTCAGGTCTTCGGCCACAGCAGTGAAAAAGCTAATTAGTTGTTCCATAAATATGTCCACAGATATAAAGTGGACCTCATCATCTTTGTTCCTTCCCCAACACAAACCTGCTCCTCCTCTCTCAGAGAATGGTTCCACCAGTGACCAAGCTGATAAAGTCGGAAAGTTCTAAGTTCTCTGTAAGTTGGATCTGTGTCTGGAGTTTTGCTGAGGCCATGCTTGTGTCTAGCTTGGTCCATGGAGCCTGAGCTGTGATGGAAGGTGTTAATGATCAAGTGTTGACCAGTCCTCATTCTTGATTCTTTCCCTTCACTCCTAAGTCCATTCAATAAATCCTGTCAATTCCCTGCTCTGTTTTATTCAAAGTGGCTCACTTGTCTCTCTCCCCACCAGCATATCCCTGTCCAGATGGTCATCATCTGTCTCCTGGACCACTATCATGACCTTTACCTGGTCATCTTGTCACCTCCCACTCTGTTCTTTGGGTAACAACTAGTGTCATCTGGTAAACATAGAATTCAGATTCCATCAGTTCCCTGCGTAAAATCCTTCAATGCCTGTTACAATCCAATAAAGCCCAAACTTGACTTTAAGGACCCGATTAATTCCTACTTATCTCTCTATCCTTATTTTTCAACTTTCTCTTTTTTCATTGCTTCTCCCACACAGTACTTCAGCTGAAGGAACTTCCTCCTGGTCTCCAAATAGAACATTTTTTTCTCTCTTCTAGACTTGTGCTCATGATATTCCCTTTACCTGGGAATTTCTCTCAGTTCTTCAAGGTGCAGCATGAATAAGTTCTCATTTGGAGTTCTATTTGAATTTCTATTACCACTGAAACAAATCACCCCATATTTAGTTGCTTACATCAATACCTACGTGAGATAATTCTCACATTTCTGGTAGTCATATGTCCAGGTGGCCTTGGCTGAACTCTCTGTTTAGGGTCTCATAAGGCAGGGATATATTTCTCTCAGGGGGGTCTGGGGGGAGAATCTGAATTTAAAGTCATTCAGGTTTTTGGAAGAATTCAGTTCCTTGGGGTAGTAGGACTGAGGTTCCCATTTCCGTGATACCAAATGCCCACCTCTGTATTCAAGTTATCAACTAGCATGCCCAGTGCTTCTCAAGCTTCAGGTATCTCTGACACCCACCTCCTGCATCACTTTGACTTTTAAAGGCTCATGTGATTATATTGGTTCCACCTTAATAATCTGAGCTAGTCTTATCACTTTTACATTCTCTAGAGAACAGGGCATGAACATCATAGTGGGCCATTATTTCACTACCGCTAATGCCCAGCTCACCTGCTCATCTGAGTTTCATGTCCCTCCTTCTTGCACCAGTGGCAGGTACTTTTGGTTGTCCAACCAATAGTTGTTTCCTACTCTCAGCCCTTTCCTGCTCTCAGAGCCTGCTTCCCACTGTGGAGGGTGAAAATCTCAGATTCTTACTTTCCAGGCCTCTCTTGTAGTTAGGACTTAGGCATGTCTACCAGGTGATGGTAGGGAAAATTCTAATCCCTCATTAAAAAAATAATTTTAGGAGAGAACTGCCTTTCCAATATTTGTGCATGATGATATGAGGACCTGATGTTGGGGGTTATAGCAGTTATTTTGTGGGGCATATTTGAGGACAAAAGCCACCATGTGGAGGTGGGTGGAAGACGAGGGTGAAAAGAATCTAGATTCTGGAGAACATCATTGCATTACTGAATTGATCTATTCTGCCACTACTTCCTGCCAGACTTCTTGTTATGTTATCCATAATGTTCCTTACTACTGAAGCCAATTTTAGTAGTTGTTTTACTTGCAGCCCAAATAACTCCATAGACCCTTCTTCCCCACAAAAATTGAACTGCACTGCATTTTTATTGTCTGTGACCTTATTTTCAGCCCTCTCTAGACTGTCAGATCTTGAAGGGCAGTCTGCCCACTTACCTTGTTCATGCATTCTCTTTCACCACTAACATAGTGCAGTAAACACTAGCAGTTAGTTGCTAGATAAATGAATGAATAAGCAGATGATTGAAATTCCTCTTGCTGCTTCCAAGCCCTTATTCCTTTTCCTATTCTTTCCAAACACCTATTCCTTCCTCTTACCCAAGCATCTGTTTTTCCTACCATGAGTAGGGCGCCACATGTGGATGGGTAGATTGCGTCCTGCACGGGGGCTCCTAATTGAAGGCATAAATGGGGACTGAAATCTAGCCTGCTCTCCACTCACCAAGCCATGCATCCTGGCACGGGGCCGTGCCTACCTGTTTGCTTTAATTATCACAAAGTTGCTGTAGGACATGGAGCACCACAGTGACAGCCCACATCCCAACTTTCCTAGCAGATAGGGTCACTGCTCACTGGTTCTTTTCCACCTTCCCAAGGCGTGGAGCACCATGTACCAAGGAGATGGGCAACTATTTTGAGAAACTAATTAGTACTAAAGCGCTTGTGGGAGATATTAAGTTTTAATGTGCTCTCCCGCTCTAGTGATAGTCTGGTTATTTTAATGCCAATTTTCTGGGAATTTTTACTGATAGTAGCAGGAGTGACCCAAATGGGAATCTGGAGGCTCAGGTTTAAGTTTGGGTCCTGACATTGATCCTGCTCTGAACGTTAGGGCAAGGCACCAAACTCTGCTGCCAGTTTCCTCATCCATGTTCACCAACTGTGTTCTGCAGAGCTTAAGGATGTCGAGAGGCCCAGGGACTCTCAGGGCTGAGTCGGGAGGGTACTCAGTGAATAGGAGGCTTCAGCCAGAGCAGATCTGCTTTTGTCTTCTTTTCATATGGGACTTCAGGAAAATTAATTTTTAATTATGTAAAAAAGTCTTTATATATTCTGCTTGTAAGGAATTAGAACATTGCAGATACAACAGAAACCCTTATGAACAACATCCTCCAAATCTCTGTGTATGTTGGGGCTTTATTTAGGATTTCCATTTGAACAAAGGGACCCTGGTGAAATTAGTTGGGGGACCATGGATCTACTTAGCCTCAAAGGATGCCAAACATACAAAAAAGAGGTATTTCAGAGAAAGGCACAAGCCATGGATGGAGAATGCTGTATGGGCTGAGTGGAAACCTCATGCTATCGTCAGCTGAAATCCGGCATTGCTGTGGAGGCTGGGATTTGGGGGAGCTGTTACTGCTGGGTGCTTGCAGTGCACCCAGGAGAGATCTGGTGAGTGGGAGGATGGGGCTTTCTGAGTTAGGACTGGAGAGCTTATGTGCATGTCCAAACCAGCCCTGATCTCCATGGGGAGAGAAGAGGTAGGATTTAGGCTCACTTCTCCTGTTTGGTTTGACCCTAGGAAAAAATAGCAATGGTAAATCACCCTTACTGTGTTTTTACTGGGTGCTGTGAACCTTGTCTTATTTAACCTTCATGACCAGCCTGGGGGGAGGGGGGTGCTAGTAGCATTCTTATTTAAAAAATAAGGAAACAGCTTCAAAGAGATTAGGGAATTAATTTAGGGCACAAGATAGTAAGGGGGTTGCAGGGATTTGAAGACGGACCATCTAGCTTCAATCAAGACACACGCCCTTGAGCTCTGGGTCCCTCTCAGACACTGCCTGCTTGGCTCTTGTTTTAGCATGATTGCACACCCAGAGGGCGTTGGGCGTGGGAAGCAAGAAGCTCACTGAAGGTCGTGGTTTGCCCCCTACCTTCCTTCTCCTCCAAACCCCAGGGCCCCTGGCCTCTCTCACCCATGTGCCACTTAGCTCCTTTTGCAAGCAATCAGGGAAGGTGCCAGGTGGGCTCAGGCAAAAAGGCTGGAGAGGTGGTTTGTGCGCCTTATGAAGACCCGGGAACTTAGCAGGCAGCTGCAGAGCCTTGCGGCCCCTCCCACACTGCCACCCTCACAGCAGAGCCTGCCAGAATGCCCTGCCGCCCAGTACCCCGGCCTGCGTGAAGGGAGATGCAGATTGGCGCCTCCCTGTGCCTCTGCAGAGGGAGGCTTTTTAGTATGCGCGCTTGGTCTCCTCCGTCCTCAGCTCGAATGCTGATTTTATTTTTGCATTTTATGAGCCTGAGAGAGGGAATTCATTTCCTTGGTATAATGTGACCCTCTGGAGAAAGTCTTGTCCAAATACATTTTGCTCACAAACTCTGTCCTGGAAGAAAGGCTGTATTGAAATGAAAGAGATGATTAAAGTCTGATTTATAGATAAGGTGAATTGGTAGATTTATGCCAAATTATTACATCCAGGGAAGGTGACAGAGAATGAAGGGGTTCCTCCCAGGAGCTGGAAACCTTTGTAAAAAGAAATATTAATGGTGCACATACATTTATTCAGCCAGGAGATTTTTAATACGCTTTCTCCTTTCTCTCGTTCACCAGATTGCGCAATCCCTGAAGGCAGGAGCTGGGTTCACTGCACCTTGATGTTCCCACAAAGGGATTTTTTGTGTGTGTGATTTTATTTATAAGAAAGGAATTCTGAACCGAAGAGTCTCTTCCATCTCAATCAACTAAGCCACATTTCTTCCCCACTGGCTAATTAGTGGTTCCTCTATCCCATCTCAGTTCTCAGAGACACCCGGGGCTGGTAACAACCTGCCTTCATTCCCCAACCCTGGGAAAACCAAAGGGTCCCGAATTGAACTTTTTTGGTGTGTGTGTGAGGTGGGGTGGGTACTAGGGATTGAACTCAGGGTCACTCAACCACTGAGCCACATCCCCAGCCCTATTTTGTATTTTATTTAGAGACAGGGTCTCACTGAGTTGCTTAGCACCTTGCTTTTTGCTGAGGCTGGCTTTGAACTTGTGATCCTCCTGCCTCAGCCTTCCAAGCATTTGAACTTTTTTTTCCCAAGCTGTAAGTAGTGTAAGTCTACTAATGAGCTTTATCGAGGATTTACTATGGATCAAGGACTTTGCTAAGCACTGTTGAGGCTCAGAAAATGATATTTCCAAGCATGGCATTTTGGCACACTGAGCCCTTTGAACTAAAGGACATTGGAAGGGCTTCAGAAGCAAAGTCTTCCTCTGACCTTCCCCTGCCATCTTGTCTCCTGTTCCTCTTTACCCCAAAGGGAGTCACCATAACCAGAATTCCCTTTCCTCAAGGCAGTGTATAGGAACTAGATCCCTTCTCCCCAGGAGAAAATCCTAAAAGCTAAACAGGCCGCTCTCCACCTGGCCTTTGAAACCTTCATTCCGGAGGAGTCCTGCCCATGCCTGGGAGGAAGGAATACACTGTACAGAGAGACCTAGAGGATCGAACACACAGGTCTCGCTGGCTCCCCCGCCCCATCTTACCATCAGCTCACACCCTTTGGTTCACATCACATTCTTCTGGTTCATTCTTTCCTTGATCTTATGCATAAAAACAGACAGTTTTCCTCTGGGTCTTTGGGTCTTCGGGTCTTCATTTCTGAAGGCTTTCATGTCTCCCCATGACTTCGATTCAACAGATTTGCATGACTTCTCTCCTGTTCGCCTGTCTTGGTTGGAGGAGTGTCGACCCTGCTCTCCGTGATGGCTGAGGGGCGCTGTCGCCCTTTTCTGCTCCTACAGTGCTCATGGAGCAGGGTTTCATTTCACTCTCAACACGCTGCAATGATTCCCCTTGAAGGATGAGAAAACTGAGCCTCGAACACAGCGCATAACTTATTCAAGGTCAGAGAGCTAGTCAGTGGGCATAGCTACTATTGACACTGTGCCAATCATATTAGATTGATGATCACAATAAAGGATGATCTCACTTCATAGTACCCTTAACCCTCAGGAAGTGGCCTCCAGTACTTAGAGTTTCAAGCACTTAGTCCTCTGCAGACTAAGAAACCACGTGAGGACAGGACTTATTCACCTCTGCATCCAGGAGGTTGAGGATGGTGCCAAGGACAGAGCAGCAATCCTGGACATGTGGAGCGAAGGAGCAGAACCGCCTTTGCAGGAGATCCTCCAACTCCACCCCTTTGCTGGTACTCAGGCTGCCCTTGGAACAAGGACCCTGGCCATGCCATCCCCATCTGTATTACTGGGGTGAGAGACTCATGAGATGCTCCAATGACAGCAATGGGTCCCAACCTCCTTCACCATCTTATTGAGGATGGGAGGTGAGGAACAGACCCTTAATGGTTTGACTCTTACAGACCTTGGAGGGCGCCTGTGGGCGATGTTCTTTCTTGTTCCTGCACAGCACAGAGGTCAAGGCAGCAGGGCATGGAGGACCCCACCAGCATCACCAGAGGTGGAGAGAGAGAGTTCCTCCATCAGGCTTGTTCCAACTGTGAGGGGAAGAGCCAGGTCTTCGCCACCCAACCCTGAGCGTCTTCCTGAGCTCTTTTAAGTCCTTTTCCTGGGACAGCAGACTTTCGTACATAGGGGTCATAGATGTTTATGAGGATGTCTTTATTTATTTTTGGTTTATTCATTTTCTATTTTCAAAACCAATATGGGGAAGTTCTTGTTTAGTGGGTAGCATTTCAACTTTGGGATGATGAAATAGTTCTGGGGATGGACAGTGGTGACGGTGGCCCCATAATGTGAATGTATGAATGCCACGGAACTGTACACCTGAAAGAGGCGGGAGGGGTGGATTTTATGTTATGTATTTCAGCACAAAACAAACAAGCATGGCTCTGTTTTCTCACTTGCAGTGGTTTGAATGTGTCCCTCAAAAGGTGACGTGTTGAAACTTAATCCCCAGATTCTTCTGTGAAGGGTGCTTGGAGGTGGGACCCCTCACATATGGGAGATAATGAGGATTAGATGAGATCATAAGGGTGGGGCTCCCATGAGGGCTTTGTAAGAAGAGAGAGCTGAGCTGGCTACATACTCATCTCCGCCTGTCACGCTTCCACCACGGTGAGATGTGTCAGAAAGCCTCGGCAGATGCTGGCACTATGTTCTTGGGCTTCCCAGCTTCCAGAACCATGAACTTTAGCTGTGTTCTTTGTAAATTATCTGGTTTGCAGTGTGTTGTTGCCACAACAGAAAACAGCAAGACAGTTCCAGGGGTTGGTTTAGCTTCTCTACAATGCCACTTAGGGTCCAGAATCTTTTTCTCCGTTCAGTTTTTGCATGTTGACTTTCATCCTGGGTGCCAAGCATCCTCTGAAGCTTCCCAAATTTTTATCTGCTCAAGAGAGGGAGAAGGAGGGACATGATGCTAGACATGACTCTGCCTTTTATCAGGAAACCCAAAGACCGCTCAGCAAGTCTCGGGTGGAATTTTCTCACACCACATTGGCCAGGATTGGATCTCCTGGCTTTGCTGAGCAGAAGGGTAACTGGAAAAGTGTTTGCTTAGCTTTTAGCCTTTGAAGCTAAAGAGCATCAGGGGAGAAGAAAGCTGAGTATCGACTGGACAACCAGCAGGTTGTGTTCAGTGCCCTGTTCAAAGTCACAGGTTATATAACAGGTCTGGCCAGGCTGTTTTGTCTGATTCCAGTCCTGAAATCTCTTGCTTGGATGTTTGATACCTTTTGTAGTGACTTGATTTTCAACAAAAAGGAATGTTCTGAAGGACATTTTTAATAGATAGAGATTCTCCATTGCATGCTCTGAAATTCATCAAATTCTAAGGTCAGCGCAGAAGAGTATTGGGCCTGGTGGGGCCAGAGCTTCTGACCTCTGCCCTAGACTGACTGGAAGTTTTGGGAACTGTGCCCAATGCTCTATGTGTAGGAAATGCGATTTTTTTTTTGTTCTGCTTAGCATTGTTCATTAAATGTCCAATAAGTGCTTCGGTATCCCTAGATGAAAGACCCTGTAGGAGGACAAATAGTCATTAGCCACCCACATGCTGTCAAGTGTGGCTGAAAACACAGGATGGAGTAGGATGACGGAAACTTCCGGCTGTGTCTCTAGACCAGAGCAGGTAGAGTAAGAACTCCAGAGAACACTTCACATCAGAAACGGAAACAAACATCCTATTCCAATCACCCTGCCGGTGCAAGAAGCCCAGATGGGATTTTCAGGATAGCGGGGGAATCGATCTCCCACCTCTTTGTCTCTACCACTTACTCTGTCACAGGAGACACCAAAGGGAAATCGACAGGCCTTTCCCATTCTTTGAGACCAAAGCTGGCATCTCCCCCATCTATAAAGTCTTTCAGGATGACTGCAGGTTACATGGGCCTTTCTCTTTCAGTCTTGCCCTGAACATTTCGGCATTTAATGATATTGGAGTTGACTTTTCAGCCTTGGCTTAGAAGGAGTGCCAGGAATAGGTAAGCATTGTCTTGGGGGGGTAACACAAATTTGGTTGAAATCCCCTAATCCCAGGAGTTGGCCCATGTCCAGATGCATGGCAGAGACTCAGTAAATACTAGAGGTAAACCTTTGAGGATTTGTTTTTTTTTTAAAAAAACAGTACTGGGGATTGAAACAGGGTGTTCTACCACTGAGCTGCATTCCTCCCCTGTTTCTTGTCCCCCATCCTTGGTTGGTTTGTTTGTTTTTCAGACAGTCTCACAAAGTTGCCCATGCTTGGCCTCAAACTTCCTACCCTCCTAAGTCACTGGGATTACAGGTGTGCACCCACTGTGCACAATTAGAGTTGGCACTTCAAGACTAACCGATATCCATGTGCACCGGGTTAGAGTTTTACTTCACAATGTCAGGTAGACCCTGAGAGTTGGATCCGGGATAGAAGGTGGAAGAAGCAAGAGCATTCAAGCCCTAAACAGGACACAATGTACTTCGATGCCACTGCAGAGAGTCCCCACTGGTCAGCCTGCAGGGATATTCCCTGAGCTCAGCAAGACACTGACTTTGGAAATACTATAAAGGGAAAGAGCAGTTCTGCAAAATTGGAAATGAAATTGCTGCAAGGAGGGACAATTTTTAAATGATAGGAGAGAAAAAAAAAAAAAAAAAAACATCAAGGGAGACCTGGAAATAGAATACCTGAGTCAGCTGAGAAAGCCCAAATGTGATTGCAAAGAAGAGTTTTTATTAGTTTGGCCTCAGAATGCAAAAATAAATAAATAAATAAACAAACAGAAAACCAACTGAATCACTTTACAGAGAGCACGTCCATATCTTGAAAGTAGCACCTCCACGGAGTGATAGCTTCTGGTCATATCCACGTGTCAGGTTCACTGGTGCAGATGGGGAAGTGATTCCAGATCATTTTCTCTGCATCTGTCTGCTTTCGTGTGTGGCTGTAAAGCTGCCACCTGCGATTCTGGCCATTTTACATCCTTATCCATAACTACACGCGTCCACCCTCTTGATTAAGAGCCTTTTATCTTCCAGATACCTATGCTGTCCTGTGCTACCCTCCTGTGTCTGAGAGAGAGGTGGGGCTGGGAACCACCAGGGAGGCTGAAATTCAATTTTAAAGTTTTTGTTTTTAGCTCTTTTAAAATTCAGGCATCCAAAGGCTAAATCTGCTTGGAAGTAGAGATGTCCCTGAATTGCTTATCAACGCCACTGCTAGCAAGTCTCCAATGGATCTAGCATCAATTCCTTCAGGATCTCTTCCACAGCTTCACGTCTTCGTGTCTCCACTTAAACATCTGTGTTCCCATCCAGTCCAAATATATGACAGTGCCCGTGTCAGCATGGAGCTGCTTCTGGTTGTCAGAAGGTCAGTGCACCTGCAGCTTCATTTGGAATGATGTCAGTTTAAATAACACTGAAGTTCACATTTTGCATAATAGGGTCTGATTTCTACAGATCAGGTCATGAGATTACGAACCATTCAATACATCCTGGCACATAAGTCTTAAATAACAGTAATAAATTAATAAATACATAAATTACTTAAATATTTAAATAGCATTAAGGTCAGTGGCAATTAGAGTGCTGAAAAAAATCTATAAATAAATTAGCTCATTGTATCCATGAGCACCTAGCTTCTACATATAAAAATATAGCAAAGGTATCATTATAGTGCTAAAAATTGTTTAAAAAGCAAATCAAGTGGAAAATGTTATTTTGGGTTCCTTCCAATATGTTTTTAAAATTCTTTGCAGAATATCTTCCATATTTTCTCCAAAGTTTCATCCTGGGATTGGAACCTGGAAAAGAACGTGGAAAACCCGTGTGCATGTGAAACGTGGTGGTGAGGGCTCTGATTTCTCACCGCACATGATCCCAGGCAGTTGGGTTTTTGGGGATTCCATGTCAGAAGACCCAGTCTTTCTTTATGTGGCCTCGAATTTGGCAGGCACCATGTTCCCCAGCGGTCCTTCCTTCTTTCCGTTTCTAGGGAGCTAATCCAGGGGCAACTAACCACTGAGCCACATCCCCAACCCTTTTATTGTCTTTATTTCGAGACAGGGTCTCACAAAGTTGTTGAGAATCTTACTAAGTTGCTGAGGTTGGCCTTGAACCTGAGATCTTCCTACTTCAGCCTCCCGAGTCACTGGGATTACAGATGTGTGCCACTATGCCCACCTCCCCAGATGTTCTCTTAAGGGTGTTTCTCTAAAAAATATATCTGATTGGGTTTCTTCCTTGATTAGAACTCTTCAGTGGCTCCCTGAACCCCAGAACAAGGTTTTAACTCCCAGAAGCTCCAAGTCCTCCTTGCTCTGACTTCTGGCTTCCTCTCTCTCCTTTGCCTTCTCTTTGGAGGACAGGACCCATGCCTGTTTCCTTTACTGCAGTATCCCTTGGCCCAGCACAGTGCCTGCTATAACAGACATCAAATCAGTATCTGTCGTGGAATAAATGCTTCGGGCTCTGGTGTACCTATGCTGGGCATCCCACTCCTCCTTTCCTTTCCATCACTGTCCTCCACCTGGGGACAGGTCTGGGCTGGGCTTTGTAGTCCTTCTCACCTAGGGGCAGGACACAGTTGCCCATTCACTCCAAGATGAGTTATAGTAGCGGTCCCGGGCTTGCACATGGATCTTGGCACCCTTGTGGCAGGTCACTGTGGCTGAGGTCTCGTCCACAAGGATTGTCTTGTTCTGCAAAGTAGTGGAAACTGTAAGGTTCACTGGTGATGCAGTCATGAGGTAGGTCATGCCTGTTTCTGCAGGGCACTATTTCCCCAGGCCAACCAACTAGGTCTTGGGACCCTTGCAGTTCCAGGGCACTGAGCGGAATTGCACCACCTACTGGGAACTGAGTGGAAATACACCACTTAGTGGCAGAAGCTCTGAACACAGGAGACTTTTTCTACCTTCTAAGTCCTGAAGGGAACCGGTTTGGTCCAGCTCTCAGTTTTCTACACAGTGGCCTTGCTCCAAGGCTCTGTGGACATTCACACCAGCACTCAGCTGCTGATGGGACTCACGCAGCTTTTCTCTAGCTGTCCCTGCATATTCAGAAACCATACCCCAATCCTTAAAGCACTCAAACATGCCTCCAAATCCTCAGCAGTGCTACTTCATAGTTGTGGAACTTTAGGGAAATGTCTTAGGTTCTCTCTGTCTTTCCTCATGTATAAGCATGGACAACAATAAGCCTGTCTCATAGAGCTGCAAAAGTTAAGGGTAAAATTCTGTAAAAGCTCTAAGTAAGTCATCAGTACCTAGGAGTGCTCAGTACCACCTATTAGTGATGCGTATCTTAAATAGGGAAGATAGCCGCCAAGACTTTAGGTGACATCTAGGTAAAATCTATTCCAGAATAGCCTCCCCTCCCACCTTTCCCTTTTCCAGGGAGTGACTGAAGCAAAAGTTTCTACCACATGCTAAATGCTGTGCTGAATAAGACCTTTGTCCAGTGATTTTAAAAGTGCAGTGTAAGAAGGCAGTGCTTTGTAAGTGTCTCTGGAAACTCGTATGAGCCAAAAGGGTTCTGAGGCTAAAGCCAAAGGTTGGAAGGCCAGCATTTTGGCCTTGTAAGCACAGCCATCCTGTTTGGTGATGTGATTTTACAGTGTTTGGAACAGCCAGGAGCTACCCATATTGGGAGAGACAGACAGCATGAATGCTTTATTACTCATTATAGTCACTCAGTGGAAACAACCATTTTGGGATCCTGGAGTCCAGGTCTCCTGTATCAGAACTGGTTTTAGTGCAAGGATGAATGATCAGCCATACTGGCTGCCATCGGGTGGCTAACTGAGTCTGGGTCCTGGTTCTACCACCCCCTAGCTGGTGATCTTGTGCAAGTCACAGCCTCAGGGAGCTTCATCGTCTTCACTTGTGAAGTGACAGTAATACTGGCTGCCTTCATAGGGTTAATTGTATGCATCAAGTGACATGCCCTTGGCACAGTTCCAAGCCCATAGAAAGAGCTAAATCAAATTAGCAGTGATTACAGTGAATCCCACCGTTATGTATAATTATAATGCATCAGTTAAAATAGAGCAAATCAGTTGTTATCACTATTCATCTTCCCCCTGGTGTGGGCCCATGAAACTTTCCGCAAAATCTGCTGTACCTGGATAGCCTCTTACCCTTACCTTCCTCTTGCCCTGGACCTTCACGGAGAATGTCAGGGAGAAGTAGGAGTGTGGGGTGCTCCAGGTGTCCGGGTACTCCCAGCTGACCTCCACCTGCTGAGGAGTCTTGGATGGCTTCAGTTTTAGGTTCTTGGGTGGGTCGGGTTTAACTGTGGAAAAGGACAAACACCTTTATTTTCCTAATGGGGCTTTGGAGCTGGGGTTTGGGCTTCTGATCCTGCTTGCACCTTTGGCCAGTGGCGAGTTTATAGGGTAGCTCCTAACTTCTCTGAGCAGCTGGCCGCACCTGTGAGGCACCTTCGCCTGCAGGTGCTGCCGCTGTGCTCGGGTAGGAAGTCATCGTCAACGGTCACAGCTTTCACTTTTCCAGGAGAATCTCAGACTCCTCGTCACTGCACAATCTAATGAGCCCCGGGGGTGGAGCCACCCTGCTTGGTGCTCAGGAGAAAGTTCTTAGTTAGAAGCACTCTCTGAAATCTGGGCTCTGCAGTGGGGGCCGCCCTCTCTGTGCTGAATTCCACACTTGGCACTAAATGTGGAACTGAGCCGGGCTGCTCCCTGGAGATGAGAGGAGGGACTTCCCACTCGCACTTTCTTTTGTATATCTCACGGCTCTTGGCACTGACGGGTTGGACGAGTTAGAGTTGATTGTCTCTGTGCTTGTTCACTCTTTTTCTATAAATAATTTCTGAGCACCTATCATAAGCCACCGCTGTACTGCGCTGCACCTGGAGGATGCAGCAGTGAGTGTCACGAAGTCTCCATCCTCAAGTAGGGCACCTTCTCTACACAAGGGGAGAGCACCCCTTTGCAGGATGTGCGTAGGCTCCAGAGACCCAGCACAGTTCCACACAAAAACTGCGGCCCTAGTACGTGCTTTGGAAATATTCTTCCCTCTGTTCTTAATACAACTGATATCTTTCCTGGAGATCTCAGCTGAAATGCCATCTTCTTAGAGAGGGCTTCCCTGGCCATCCTCTGGGGACTAGATTCCCCTGTCCCCACCCACCAAATACAAACTTCACAAATTCTAGAGCAAGTTCTGTGAGTCTTTCATCACAGTTTATCATGATAACTGTTCAATGAAGAAATGGTAATGGAAATAGTAAACAGTGGCATATCTACCTGCCACTTAAAAAATAAGGTGTACCTTTTGGAGAAGCTTATATAAATCTGTGTGTGTGTGTGTGTGTGTGTGTGTGTGTGTGTGTGTGTGTTGTATATGATATATTTGAATGCAAGAGAAAGATTGGTTGGGAATAATTTTGGCTTGGAAAAATTGTAATTAGTAGGGACGCTCTGGTTCTAAATATAAATGTCATAATGGAGGGGCCCTTGGATCCATGATGGCTTCCCCCTGGGTAGCAGAACAGACGTGTAGCAAAGAGTCTGCTTTCTCTAGTGGGGCAGATCTGGGCCTGAATTGCCAGCTGTGCGATCTGAAATCTGGGGCATGCTGCTTCATCTTTCTAAGAGGCAATTCCCCCTCTTTAAAATAAACAACAGTATCTACCTCATATTTGGAGGTGTTGCAGAATAAAAAGCATGCATGGAGACCCCACGCCCCAGTGTCCTGGACATAGTGAACATGTGACAAACATCGTCTTTCCTGATGAGGCACAGAAGATTAGGCACACTCACTGATGTCCCTGATGAAGAAGCTGCGGGTGTAGTTTTCGTACTTGAGCTTGTGAACCGCGTCCAGCACCACTGCAACCGGCAGGCTCTCCTCAGCCGTTGGGCAGGCGCTGTCCTCCTGGCACTGCACCGAGTACTTCTTGTACTCTTTCTGCTCCACTTTGACCCTCTCTGCAGAGAGAGTCGCTTCTCCACACGTCACCCCTTGAGGGTCAGAGGAGCTGAGGTCAAAGACAGAAATCATCCTGTGTTACAATTTGGTGTTTGAGCTCCTGGCAACTGCAGCCAGTGAGGCGGGTAAGGCCTCTAGGGTTTGTCTGCGACAGGATTTGTCCAGCTGGGTTGATTCCCCACAGTGGGTAAGCAATAGCCCTTTCCAGAATGAGTTCAGCTACAAGAGATAGAAAGCTATGCTTATCTACCCCCAAGCCAAATGAACCTGGAAATTTGTTAGATCCAGAGTCCCTGCTTAAATCCTCTATTAAAAATTTAAATAAATTTTCCCATTTTAATCACAAAATCAATACATACAAATTATAGAAATTAAAAATGACAAAGTTGCATACTAACATCTGGGTGCAGTGGCCGGTAATCCCAGAGACTTTGGAGGCTGAGGCAGGAGGATGGAGAGTTCAAAGCCAGCTTAGAAACTTATTGAGGACCTAAGTAATTTAGTGAGATCCTGTCTCTACATAAAAAAAGATATTTAAAAAAATGGCTCAGTGGGTAAGCACCCCTCAGTTCAATCCCCTGTACCAAAAATTTTTTTAAAAATGTGTATGAAGGAAGTACATATCTTCCTTAATCTTGCTCCCCACATAGATACTCTTCTTAACCTGTTGAATACTTGCAGATTTTTTCAATGAATATTCAGTATAATCACATACCCACATGTATATATGCTTATATATTTTATCTATATAGCATCAATTTTTAAAAATAAAATAGAATCAAATATATATAATTGATTATATAATATATAATTGATATATATAATCAATATATGATTGATTATATATAATTGATTATATATATATTTGATATATAATCAGATTATATAATTATATACCTATGATTTTGTAACCATCTTGTCCCTCTCTACAACAGAACATTTAGATTGGGTTATTATTATTATTATTTTTTGAGGGGTGTAACAGGGATTGAATTCAGGGGCACTAGACCACTGAGCCACATGCCCAGCCCTATTTTGTATTTTATTTAGAGACAGGGTCTCACTGAGTACTTAGCATCTCTCTTTTGCTGAGGCTGGCTTTGAACTTGCGATCCTCCTGCCTCAGCCTCCCGAGCCGCTGGGATTACAGGCGTGTGCCAGGACACCCAGTTAGATTGGGTCAGTGATGCTCACGAATACACATTAAGCCAGGGTGTATTGTTCTAGGCTTTAATAAACCATTCCTTTGCTGATTACCAAAAACATCTTAGTGTCACCTAAGATATGCAACTGTGTCTCTGGGCACTGGGATAAGCAAGCATTTTCATCTTAAAGATGGGAAATTGAGATCTCCCAATGCTTACTTTACCCACTTCAGTGGTGGCAAAGCCAGGGTGCTCACCTAGGGCTTGCTTCACTCTTCTAGATTGCTTAGAACTTGATTCGAATTGGTCATGGAGGGGACCAGCCCGTAAGCTCTGTAGCCCAGGAAATTGGTTTCTCAGGGAAAGTCCGTGTGTGTTGGACAAACCGTGAGCCTCAGATTAGCAGTGTCAGCAGAGGAAACAGGGGTTGAAGTAGCTGTGAGAAATTCTCAGGAGGTCTCAGAGAGCGAGTTCTGGAATCTGCTTTAGGGTCTCCAAGATCTATGCCCCAGAGCACCTGTTTCTGTTTTTGACTCAAGGTACACTTTTGGCAAGTCATTTTTAGCTTCAAATTCTCTTTTTTTTCTCCCCGTGGTGTCATGAGCCTTGAGGAACCATTGCCAGGAAATCTGGATGAGTGGGTTCAAACACAGCAGAGACGATTCCCGGCCCTGACAATATCCTGACAATTTCCTCACGCATTTGTTTGGGGGATTGGCTTAAATCGCCATGTTTTCCTCACTTTAGGCAAGAGGTGGGGTTGAAAACCACGGGATTGATTTTTTAAAACATCTTTTAAAACATCTCACCAATAGGTCATGGATCATTTCCCCTTATAGTCTTAATGAAATAGTTGCATCAAAATGTGAGAAACCAGAGTGGTTTCACTTACCCTCTGCTGCTCTTGACACTGAATTTCACATCAGTACTGATTGTTGTCAGCCACCAGCAGGTGAAATGCCCAGAATAATTCTTTGCCTCACATTTTAGAAAGGTCTTATTTTTAGGTTCTGGATTTGAAAAGAATAAAAATCCGATGTTTAGGGGTTGTCTCCCAGGAAGATTTTGATTATGGTTAATCACAAGCCAACAAACAGTACGGGGATGACATCCTTCCATTTATTTCCTTGGAAAGTAATGCTGCTCCCCTGGCAGGTCATTCTGCAAAGATTGGGAATGAACCAATAGGCGGCTGATTCCGCCGAGTGCGTTACTGCACACACTTAACGCTTGGGACAGAAGAATTAATTTTTTTGGCATTCACCCTGTGCTGGATGATGTACAGATTGGTTAACTTCCATCAGCCACCCAATAGTGTCTGCTATTTAAAGACAACCTCAGGACAAGCATTCAAATTGTAAAACTCTCTCAATATGAAATTTTAATAAAAACCCCAACATTCCAGAAAGCAAAGGGAAATGGAGTTTTGGGGTGGTTTTAATAAAGACTTACTGTTCTTTCATTAACTCTTGCCTTTTCAATTTTTAAAACATTTTTGTAACTTTCACTGAGGGGAAGAGAAATGACTTTCTCCACTTACCTTTGGGGTCCTTCAGAATATCAGTGGACCAAATTCCATCTTCCTTTTTGTGAAGCAGCAAGAACAACTGGTTGAGAACTTCACCTCCTTTGTGACAGGTGTAGCGGCCAGCATCTCCAAACTCTTTGACGTGGATGGTCAGGGTTTTGCCAGAGCCTAAGACCTCACTGCTCTGATCTGAGGTCCAGGTGATGCCCTCCTCTTCAGGAGTATCACAGGTGAGGACCACCATTTCTCCGGGCGCGTCAGGGTACCAATCCAACTCCACAACATAGACTGGACAGCACCGGAAGTAGAGAACCAGACTGTAAGCTCCAGGAGCTTCAGGACTCTGTTCCTAACTGTCTGGGCAACCCTACTGCCTAAGCACTACCTTGCTCATAAGTGTTTGGCAAATGCTTCCTGAGATGATCTTACATCATTGGGCTCTGCTTGTACCAAGGTCAGGGAACATAGAAATAGAGTTTTAGAGCTACTGGGGGCTCATAAGTGGGCAGTCTGCCTTTAATGATCAACCTCTAATTAGTAGGCATGTAGAAAAAGACCTTGATGCACCAAAATATGCAGACAGCACAAGATTCTTTGCCATATTATCTGGTGGAGATGAACTTCCAGCACCATTTCAGTTTCATAGGGACAGGGTACAGTAGTTGACAGAGTAACACAGTGGCAAAAGACACAGGGTTTCCAGAAAGACTGACCAGGGTTGAAATCCTGACTCTGTAACTGGTTAGGGGATCTAAAGAAATGCACTTAAACACCATGAGCTTCAGTCTACTCATCTCTCCAATGGGAACATGAACATTACCTATGTTGTAGGTTTGGCTCTGAGGACTACATAAAGGAAGCATGTAAATCCAAGGCACTTAGCGCGTGCCAAACTGTGTTTGTTATTATTGTTAGTCACAATCCAAAGAGTCAGCCAACTGCACTGAAAACTCTCTTAAAATTTCCACAGGGATTTAGTGGTTTAGTTTCTTCTGCATGAAACTCAACAATGGAGATTCTCATAATCTCTGTGTTTTCTAAGCTGTTTTATACTCTTAGAAAGCAACCCAGTGGATCACAGTCTTTTCATTTTGTAGGGGAATGCACTGAGGCCAAGGGGCTAAGCAAGGTCATGTCCGACAGGTGGTATAACAGCGATACCTCGGACCCTGGTGTCTTAGGGCGTTCACTGGATCTCTAAAGCCAGGATCTAAACCGAGGGTGAGGAATGGCTCAGTAGAGTATTCCAAAGGGCATGTCATGTCAAAGTTTCATTCATTTGTTTATCCATGCATCAGTATTAATGGCATACAATAGTTTAACGCAGTGGTTCTCAAAGCCTTATCATCCAGCCACCACCAGCAGCATCACCAGGAACCTGCTAGAAATGCGAATTTTCAGTTGCTGAATCAGAAACTTGGGGATGGGCCCAGTGATGCATCTTTTGAGCCCTCTGGATGATTCTGATGCCTGTTCCAATTTGACAGCCACAAGATGAAGAGCCTGGATTTTGGAGTGACGTGGGTCTGGATTAGAATGCTCTAGGCCTCACTCACACTTGTCTGGGACCTGAGGCAGTGGTGGGGGAGGGGCATTCAAGATTTTAAGCTTGGATGTCACCATTTTTAAAATGAGAAAAATATTAGTACTTGCTTGAAAGACCAAAGTGTGGATTTTATAAGCTAATTCATATAAGAGCTTAACACAGTGCCCCCAAACGCCCTGCAAATGGAGATGCTTGTTACTGGCATTCAGATGTAGGCACCGTGGAATATAAAGTGCTCCCTTTACATCAGTGGGATTTGTAACTACTTGGACGGGTAACAAAGATAAGAGGTGACAAGCGCTTGGGGTCCCACACTTTGGAAATGATTAGCTCTGCTGACATAAAACCGCTGGGAACCTTGGGCTGTCTCTAGTTTCTCGATGTCCCTGCAGGCAACTGAACAGCATGATGATTTTCCTGTCACAATTGAGACTCAGAAACCCTAGAAGACTTTGGCCCAAGGGCAGGGAAAACAAATGCCAGAAGAGAGGGCTCCACTTCATTAAGAGGCCTCCCAAACGCTCTCAGTATTTCTCACATCGACTTTCTGGAATTTCTGTGGTTTACCAGATCACAACCAAGAGGTTAAATATGCACAGACCTGGGTTCCTGAGCGCCCTGAAACTACTGGACTGGAAGGAATCTAGCCTAGGCCTTTGCCTTTACTAAGGGAGGACCTCTTCTCTGACCTTCATGGGTGGGGTGGCTGGCAGCGTTGTCCTCTTCCTGAAATTTTTTAGAATGAAGGAATGATCCCAAAGTTCTTTCTGCCACCCATTCAGGGATATACTCACTTGACTATCAAAAGATTATTTCTGATCATCAGCTGAATCTTCATCCTTAATTTATGCCTATTTCCTCTGACTCAGCTCTCCAAGGACTCAGGAAACAATTACTTCTTGTCCTTGTAAAATTTTCAAAACCTGAAGTGCATATGCTTTGGAAGTAAGACATAACTGGGATCAAGTCCCCCCTATTTTGCCCTTACCAGGTATGTGGTATTGAGTGAGTGAATCTCTTGAGCCTCAGTTTTCAACATCTATAAAATGGGATTCATGTAGTCCCTACTTGGCATGGTTGTTGTGAAGTTAAATGAGATCCTGTGTGGGTACACAGTAATGATCATGACTATCATATGATTAAAGATAGCAATCTCCAACATCTGAGGGTCTTTCAGGTACAAGTGACAATTAGCCAGTGTGTATTCTCTAAGTGAATGATATGTAATAACATATTATTTACTTAGTAATTTTGTTGTTGTTATTACTGGTGGAAACCATAGTTGTTTTCACACCGCAATCCATAAAATGCCGCCATCTGCCATCCAACAGGAAAACCAAACAATGCAGATACCTACAGGGGCGGAAGGAAACGCAGCCTTCCATTTTCCCAGTGAGAGCTCTCAAGAGGAGGACTCAATTGCCCATTTCTGTCTGATTTCCAACAAGGCTGCCTGAGGGCTCTGGCTCAGACTCTGCAGCCTCCCCAGAAAATCACAAGAGTTACCATTTTTCTCCAGTTCCCATATGGCCAAGAGGGGAGATGCCAGCAAAACCAAGGAGACCCAGGAGATGACCAACTGCCGAAGACACATCTATAATGAGGGAGGAAAGAGAAGGAAGAGGAAGGAGAAAGTCAGTCATTATTCAATTAGCTTTGTGAGCCATATCTACATTCTATCTACGTTTTAAATCTGGTGAACGTGAAGTGGATTACAGGAGTTCTATGCCAGTCTCTGGGTAAGAACTTCTTGAAACAGAGACCTGTAGTTTGTCTATTGTGCCAGGCTAGCTCAGATACAGGTAAGAGTGTGGAGTCAAGACCCCAGACTCCAGGAGCTGGGTGGAAGCAGGCTTGTGGCGAGCAGCCTGCAAACTCGTTTATTGTGGGAACAGCTATACATTTTATAAGTTTCTTGCCCAGTCACAATGTGCCGTGGGGGATCAGACCACCAGGCTCCTATACAGGTTCCCTTGGTAACACTGAGTCAACTTGGGGCAGTTGTTTACTTTCCTAGGTGGCCGAGGCGGAAGGCTCCTCCCTTCAAGTTTTCCTTACACACTTGAGACGTTCACTGCTGCCGGCCAAGAACTAGGATTTCTCCCAACAGAGACCCACAGGCTATCTGAAGCTGAAAGACACCTAAGGTCTGGCCTTCTGACACAGTTCTCTTGTTTTAAAGATGAGAAACACAAGCTCAGAGAAGGGATGTGAACTTTTCTGGATCAGCATTCAGCAGTTATTCGTTCAGTGCTTGCTATAATTTTAATACAATACTTAAAGATCATTGAGCTAGAAGTGGCTGAGAAATAAAGAAGTCTTCACCTACATTCTGCTTTCTAGGTACAAATACTTCCACTCAGTGTCTTCTAAGTCAGTGTGTTAGATGCTTCCTCTCCAGTTGGGGAGATAAGTCCCATGCCTGTATCACTGTTGCACAATGTAGCACAAGTTGGGATAACCAGGGCTAATGGACTTGGGTTAGGAATGGGAAAGGTCAAACAGAAATGAATTTTCAAGTTCTGGCAACAACCTGTATTGATTCAGTTTGTCTCGTTTTGACAGCAATTACTCCATATTCCAAGATGGTTCCTATATAATACGACCCTGCAGCTCTCAAACCTGAACATATGTCAGAATAACTGGCAAGCCTACCAAACAGACTGCGGGGTCTCAACAGCCTGACTGTCTGAGCCAGCACGTCTTGGGGCGAGGCCTGAGAATCTGCATTCCTAATAGGATCACAAGTGAAGTGGATACTGCTGGCCAGGGGACCACATTTTGAGAGTCACTGGTTTAACCACAACTCCTGAAAATCAAGGTGTTCTTTGGCAGAAGACAATAAAATAATGATAGGTGCCCCAAGAAATAATGAAATGCGTACTTCCGTGCTAAGTCAGCCACTGTTTCCTATTAGAACACAGTCTAGATTAGTGTCCGGGGTTTCTAGAAATCTTTAGAGTGTGAAAATTCCATTCCTCCTATAAATTAGGTTGAGATGATGATTATTTAGTTTCATTCTGACACGTCTCCATCCATCTTGGAGAACACCAATGTGCTGAAGGAACATGATTTCAGGGACCACTGGTGTAAATCATATGAAGAACAAGGCTTAAATGTGTCACTCAAATACCTTAAAAATGGGCATTGTTTGGTTGTGATCACAGCTGTGTCAGAACTGTTGCTAAGCTATGTGCTTTGTTCCCTTGTATTATAAAGCTCCTGAGTGGCAGAGACAGGACTGGAAGCCAGGCCTTTCAGCTCAAGGCACACTTGTCCCAGCAGGATGGAGGATTAGGGACACCATCCAAGTTATAACTGTAGCAAGATTCTAGTTGGCAAAGGGCATTGGTTGGTACCTCCATAGGCTTGGAGTCAAACAGACAGGGGCTCCCATTCTGGTCCCACCACTCATGAGCTGTGTGGTGCATGCCAAGTTACTCTCTCAACCTCAGTCTCCTCATCTATCAAATGGACATAATAAAAGTGCCATATCATCTCAGAGGGTTGCTGGGGGAATGCAATGAGAGGACACATTATAGAAGACAACCAAAAATGTATTAGCAGAAGAGATGAGGGAAAAATGGAGTCTCTTTCTATTTTGTGCACAATGGGGAGCCAAAAAAGTCATGCCAAGCCATAGGGAAATGCCCACGGAGATACTGCCATTACACGGGCCTGTGAAATCCAGGTGTCAGCACTCTGGCAGTGGAAACAGTGGAGATTCCTGGCATCTCCTGGTGATTCCTTTGGACTCTCTCAATGCCGGGATTTTCCCTTGGCTCTGTGCTAAGTACTTCCTCTCTGGGCCGCAGACGCTTTTGAGCATTGCAGGAGAACTAGCGTTCAGGGTCCAGGGAGCCCTGGCGATGGTTCTAAGAAACAACTGCCATCTGTCATCACCTGCATTTTAGACCGCGGAACACTGGGAAAGCGCAGAGCAGGTGCTGGGTCACTACCTTACTCCAAACCAGAAAAACCAAACAGGGTGCAACACGTGCTCCCCTTGCGCACTTGGGCTGATCAGCTGCCACCTGGGGCTGTATCCCTCCGCCCACATGTCCTTGGCACAGTAAATTTGAGAGTCTTGAGGATTACTTCCCCGCCCCCATTCAATTTCAAATGTTTCCTAAACTCCAAGCCCTTGCAGGAGGAACAAAGGGACCCCAGTTAGGCATTCCAGCGTCCTGGGGTATGCCGATGCTCCCCGACACTGCTGTCAACTCGGGCTTGCCAACAACGAGCCGATCTTTTGCAGGTTTATTTTGCTTGTTACTTTTCAATTTGAAAAGAGAATTGTAATTTGCAAATAGACATAGTCAAACCGGGCGCTGTGGTGCACCCTGTAACCCCAGTGGCTCCGGAGGCTGAGGTAGGAGGATCTCAAGTTCAAAGCCAGCCTGCTGAGGCCCTCAGCAACTTGGTGAGATGCTGTCTCTAAATAAAATGTGAAAAAGGGGCTGGGGATGTGGTTCAGTGGTTGAGTGTCCCTGGGTTCAATCCCCAGTACCAAAAAAAAAAAAAAAAAAAAAAAAAGACACAGTTAACAGATGGCATGGGTGGTACATGCACAGTCTCCAGTCGCTAGAGCTGGCATCCCAGCTCAGCCACTTGCTAATTGTGTGACCTCAGGCAAGTCACACAGAACTCTGCCGGCCTCAGGTCTTAATGTGTAAAATGGGCATCCTGTTACAGTGAGGAGCTAATGAAATAATTCATGGGAAATGTCCAGCTTGACCTCCAGATGACATCAGGTCCCCCAGCCCCTTGCTCTCCTCCTTCGGAGGTACTTACTACAATGGCAGTAACACAATTCCTTCTTTAAAGTTTGGCGGCCCCCCACACACTAAGTTCTCTGACAGCAGGGACCCCGTCTGTTGTTTCAGACTTCAACTCCAGAGTCGAGCCAAAGTCTAGCCCTAGAGGGGTTCCACAAATTAGCAGTAGTACAAAGCAAACAATTTCAGACCCCAGTGTAACGGACTCTGAGAGGTTCCCCACATTCTGTTCACTACCTTCAAATTTCTTGTTTGCAAAAATTGTACCTGGGCAAGGTGGAGAGACCCCAGTACCGTAAAGACCACCTCCTCCCACAGAATTAGAACTCTTCAGAAAATCGTTGTAAACCTCAACATTGCTTTTCATTTTGCAAGTGGATTCAAATTTAGTTAATCCCAAAGAACCAGAGAACCTGCTGTCCAGTTTGGTTGATACAACAAGACTAGAAAGCCCCATCCCAAGTAGGGGAGTGGGTATGGTCTGTAACATTCAGTTATGAGGCAGAATTTTGAATTCAGTCACTTGAAGGCATTCACAAAAGACCTTTAAAAAGTTTTCAATACAAAGGCACCACTGACTTTAACTGTATACAAGCGTTTCATTGATGGCATTAACACTTAGGAACACACACACACACATACACACACACAGAAAACAAACCTTTCTATCAGTGTGGGCTTGTTCATAGGACTTGTTATACAATTAGTAGTAATTGACTTTTTAAAAAATTGATGCTTCATACAAAGTAGCTAGTTTTACTAGTGTCCCAGCAAGTAAGTTTGCTTCCAGGAAGCCAGCCCTCCACACAGCCCAGTGCAGGGGTAGCACACTAACCTGCAGGCCCAAGGGAAGGGGTGTCAGGGCACAGAGAGAGGAGCTTACCTTGTCCTGGTGCAGGCTGCTGGGGCAGATGGACTTGAAAGAGTTGCTTCTTCTGCTGCTGTTCCTGCTCTGAAACTTATATACCCTACTCCTACCGATCTTTCTGATGGAAAACCAAACTAGAAACTGACTTGTTCCAAGTTGCAACATTGAAAACTATTCTCAAAACCATTTGGGGAATTTTGAGAAGTTCCTCCCCTCCCCCACTCCCCTGTGTGTGTATCAGTAACACTGAGGGAAGAAGACATCAAATCCCAGGTAAGAGGAAATGACTTTGGGGTGGGGAAAAAGGAAGGAGTCGGTGATGCTAATTTTGGGGGGTTTACATCATGGCCAAGGTGCTTAGAGATGGCCCCAGGCAGCCTCCCTGGGTTCACAGATGGGGAAAAGGAAGGCCAGTGGGGAGTCATGCAGGAAGCTGAGTATGTGACAGAATAGAGCAACGGCATGTTAGAAGTCCCCAAAGCAAAACCCATGGCTGTCCCAAAGTCAAGGGAGATGATTAGCAAAGGGCTTAGTGTATCTGGGGCCTCTTCCCCCACATCTTCCCATTAACACCTAGATTCAAAAACTTTTCACAGCACACACTCACACACCCACCTCTCCCCCACACCACTGCACATTCATCCATAGTTCTGAGAAAAATTTGTGTACAGTTATAAGACATTGATACTTGCAGAGCCACATCCTCACGCCTAGATAGATGGCAGCAGCAGCTGGAGTGGTCACAGGCAAGCATCTGACCACCTATACCCGACTTGGGACACCCTCTTGGCCAGCCAGGCTAGACCCTTATTTCAATTTTTTTTTTTTTTTTTTTTTTTTTTTTTTTTTTTTTTTTTTGGCGGTACTGGGGATTGAACCCAGGGCCTTGTGCTTGGGAGGCAAGCACTCTACTAACTGAGCTGTATCCCCAGCTCCCCTTCTTTCATTTGCACACACATCTCCGACCCTAGGAGCCCTGGTCAGCGAATAAAGACACCTCTCTAGAGGAATTTAAGGTGGTTAAGAGGTGTACAAAGCGGGGCGCGCGTGTAGCCCTCCCTTTCCGACACTCCACCTGCACACCCGCAGAAGCAGGCACGCAAGTTCTCACGCGGATGCGGCCGTCCCAGAGCCGCCGACAGAGGGCGCTGCGGCGAGGCGCGCCGGCGTCCCAGAGCCCGCGTGGCCCGCGACTTCTCCATCCCGCCCCGGCCGGCCGCGGGGAAAGTTCCTGGGGCTGGGGCTGGACCCTCCAGGTTTCGGGCGGGAGCAGAGTTCCGGGCCGCTTTCCTCGTAGTGTTAGTCGCGGGGCAAAAAGGGAAACCCGGGCGAGAGCAGCGGAGCTTCCCAGCCACACACTTCCTCCCTCCAGCCGTCGATCCTGGACGGGGAGGGCGGAGGCGCTAAGCTGGCAGTCCCACGGGTTATCCACCTTGTGTTCTGAGTGAGGGAGGAGACATTGCCTCCAGCTCAGAGTGCCTTTTATTCTGCCTTGTTTTCTAGGCTTCCCAAAATGAGGTCTCGTAGCCAAGAGATTGTGAACCAGGAAGGTTGCATTATATGTTGGTTGTACCATACCATTTGTGTGTGTGTGTGTGTGTGTGTGTGTGTGTGTGTGTAATGTTACTGTGGAATTGTACACAGTTACTGAAATAGGTAACAACTTGAGGGAATTATTTCTGTACTAATGTATTAATTTCCCCCAACCAATCCCAGAGGGTACTGAACAGAAAACTTCCTATGAAATCAACATGAAATAGTTTCACTCATTCATCTCCAAGGATTACATCACTACAGAGGAGCCCTTGTGTCATACTTAAGATAAGATGAATCAGGTTCTGAATGACAAGTTCTTTATGCATGAGTTCATAAAGCATCTTCACAATTTTAGAAAATATATGATTTGTAACTTAAGTACTCAGTAGAAGTATGTGCTACTTAGGCAACAGAGCCTGCGAGGGAAGTCCCGGGTTCTTTGTTCCACTGAGATTGGAGCCCGAGGGCCAATCCTATATGCAAAGCATGGCCCTCCTTTTTCACTTGCTCCAAGGGTAGTAGGTGTTTCAGAGCCTGGTTCTGGAGCCACCGAGAACTGCATTCCAACAACTGCGCTGCAAGTTTCAATTTCTCTGAACCTCACAAGGGAAAAATAGAGTACTTGATTGTCCATTTGCTGTGCAGATTGGATGGAATTTGGTGGGCTGTACCTAATGAGCATCCTGGCTAACTGCTTAAGAAGCTTGTTGGTATTTATTTATTTTAATATTGTCTTATCCCCAAAGGCTTTTGGTAGCTCACAAGGGGACATCAACGATGATAGGACAGAAAGGAGACCCAGGGGAGTAATGAGAGGGACAGAACAGGACTCCTAAGAGTCCTTACACCACGAAGCCACGTGACTGTGACTAAGTCACTCATTTGGCTAGCATCCAGACACCAAGAGGAGAAAGATGAACTGGGGCCCACCTCCTCTCTGTCCCGTGGGACTGTTTCGATGAGTCCAGTTCAACCACGGTGGAAGTAGTTCTTGAACTTGATCTGTGTGTATAACAACAAACTTCAAGTTTTAAGCCCCCACCTTCAGACATCAAGATCTCGGTGGAGCTCGGGAGTCTGCGTTCTATCAATGGAGACTAAGGTGGTCCCCTGCAGGTAGTGGCTGACCCTTTGAGACACTGCACACTCGTGTTCCATTGACTGGAGAGACTTCCTGGGCCTCCTCTGGACACTGCGCCAGGCCGGCCGGCACTCTGGCAATGCCAGCTGAGTGCACACTGCCCTGGGTTCTCAGAAGACGTTTGTCAACTCGTCCCACTTCATGATCCAGACCCTGACCCTCAGGCAAACTGAGTCAGAGCCCCTGAGCTTCCCTGGCTCTCTCCTCTGAGCTGCCAGGACACTGTGGGCTGATGGGGCTGTGAGGGGCTGGCCGTCCCCCTGGAAACTGAAAATAACCGCGGAACTATCTGACCACGAAGAACACCCCCTCTCTCCCCCAGCAGATTGCTTTGAGCTTCCAGCAGAGATTTCAGATCAGGAGGAGTCATGTTTTTCTTAAAACATTTAAATGTTTAGAAAATTACACAAGCAATCCATGCATGCATACTATTGTGAAAAATTCAAAACTACATTTATACACATTGATTAAGAAGCCAAAGCCCTGATTGGAGAGGCGGCTGGAAAGCCATTGTCAACATTTTGGTCTATATTCCTTCAGAGTCTCTCAAGCCTTCTTTATGTAATTATATCTGTCTATCTGGTCGTTTAAATGGGATTCCACTAAACACGTTGTTCTGCCGGTTGCTCTTGTGTAGTGGTTAGCAGTGTGTCTTCTAGAATCAGACAGACCTTGGTTGGGTGGTGATCCATATTTCAAACAGAGTCGCACCCGTCTGTTCTGCATCATGACTTGCAATGTCTTGCTCGAGATCACCTGGGTGGATCCTACCTCTGCATCAGTCCCTCGGACTTAGTTTTTCCTCTAGCATCTCAGACTGTCATTGCTTCACAGTTCCCAATGACAGTCCACCTGGGACAGCATTCAGGATAAAAAACAAACAAACAAAAAACAAAAACAAAACAATATGCCCATCTTATTGTCTGCATCTCTCTTGGGAGCAAAGAAGTTGTCTCAGCTGCTGCCATTACCCTTTTTCCTGTACCCATAAGCCACTCCTGCACAAGGAGACTGGGCTTTCAATGGAAGTTTAAGACCAGTCAGCTTTGGCCCTAAGCTGGGACTAGGTTCTGATCCCCGGGGAATGGGTTTGCCAACCTGTGGAGACAGGCGATAACCCAGAGCCATGGGTGTCTTCCAGGCGAGCCCAAGTGAGAATGCTAACGATAAAGTGACAAAATAGGGTGGCCCTGTGGATAAGGAGGGTAAGGCTGTTTCCTCAGAACAGTCCAGTACCTTCGAAGGGACACTTCTGGCCTAGGACCGTGGGCCACCTCATTGATGCATGCTTTTACAGAAGAACCATTAACAGGGTATATCTGAATAGTATCGTCACTGGGACTGGGGTCCTGAGGAGGTCCTCCCCAAAAGGGAGTGGTCCCCAACTTGGGCTATGAAGGTCCTTGATGCCATGGCTGAACAGAATTTAAGTGAGGCACAGATTGATTTTGTTGAGAGAGAGAAAGAAGCACTCTCCGGGAGCTGGGTGGAGCGTGGACGGTGGAGAGGAAGGTGTGCACCTGTCCCTGGCTGGGCGTGCTCATATACCCGCCATCAGTGGTGCAGGGACTTGATCTTGGAGAGGTGGCTAGTGCTTCTTGGTGTTGGTAACTGGACATGTTGACCATAACCGGGATGAGAGGTTATTTTCTTCTCCAATGTCCGTGAGCTCTGCTTTGTGAATTCAAACAGTACTGCATGGAAGTATCGGTGGAGAAGTTCTAATAAATGATTTAATAATGCTGTTTGTGATCACGGGATGTGAAAGACTTAGATCTGGACTTTGGATTGTGGCCACCCCTGCGTTCTCCTGCCCGCTTCCTTTCTGCTCATCCTTAAATCTTTCATCCTACCTTAGCATGAGTGCAGATGATTTTTGTTCTCTTCTGTATATTTTCCTACTTTTTCTAAAATGTCCACCCTGAACCAGTGTTACTCTTCTAATCAGAAAAATGTCCCCTAAAGAAGAGATGAACGAGACACACAAAGAAGGTGGTCCATGAAGTGGCTATGGATTTGCCCTCCAGGATCGCTCGTTCCTAGGTTAGATCATGAGTCACATTTCCAATATAGTTGTAGGTGGTAACCTACATAGAACATTTCCTGGGGTGTCAGTCACCAGGTTACTGCTGAAACTCACTTTCCTGGTGGTGATGGAGACAGAGCAATCGTAGCCGGAGGCAGAAGACTGCCGGAAGTGAGCACATGCAAACTTCCAAGTGTGCTTCAAATGCCTATTTATTGTTTTCATGTCAGTTTCAACCTTAAAGGGACTCTCAAGTCTCTGCCCCCTTGTCCCCTCACAAAGGACTCTGATCACATCTCTCCAAAGTCTTCCTTCCTTTCTTGGCCCATGATGGGCAGGCAGAGGGTGTTGGATGTAGTCGCTGCTGAGTTTCATCATCCACGTGGACATCTTTGGACTGGACTGGCCTCAGGCTAAGGTCAGGGCTACCCTTTGACATTGATGCTGCTTGTTTGCATCTGGAAACTTTTTTCTTTTCCTCTCTGCAGTTTTGTGTTAATCCCAGTGAAAGGTAGAGGTGTGTGGGCAACCGGAAGGAAGTGGGTGTATCCTGGGCTGCAGGATTACCAGGAGCAGGATGCCAGGGAGGTGTGGGAACACCCACCTTGCTGTGGGTTGGAACAGGTGGAGCGAGGCAAGGGTGGGGCAGCGCGGACAGTGCAGGCCGTGGTGAAGGCCTGCTGGGGCTGGTGGTCTGCCCTTCCCCTTACCACAGGGGCTCCATCCATCAGTGACTGACAACAGCCGCCCCCCTGAGCTCACAGGGACCGATTGTTAAACCACCTTACAGTTCATCAAAGCCTGTGGAGCAGGTAGGATTCTCCAGGTTAGAAATGGCTTAACCCAAAATCAGGGCCTCTGATTTGAGCCTCTTCCATTATGACTGTTAAGGTGACTCACCCAGATGAGGCTGTGTTAGTTTCTCTGTTGGTAGAAAAATCCGTATTTATCTGACTTTCATTGTGTCTTGCTCTAGAAATCTGCCCTGGAAGATAACTATGACTCACAGTCCCCTGCCTTATCATTTTCTCTCTACTTTTTGGTTTTGAAAAATCCCATCTATTTATTTATCTGTATTTGCTCTTGATAGTACTTTAAAAAAGAAAAAAAAAGTGGTCTGGTCATACCTGTCATTCCAGCGACTCTGGAGGCTGAGGCAGGAGGATGGCAACAAGTTGGAGGTGAAAAGGGAGCTAAAACACGGCCATGACAGGCTGCATGTAGGGCATGAAAGATTTCAGGCCTAGAGAGCCGATCCCAGGAAGCCTACTAGATTAAGACTGGCCTTTGGCAAACAACCAATCGGGAGCTAACAAGCCAATGCCCAGCATTCCAAACCATATATGTCAAAATGTTAAGACCTGGGTACCCTAAGCCAATGGAAACATGCCAATCCACACCTGTTGGAAGATCAGCCAATCGTGTACTCTGCTTTGTTCAAATTTCCTGCTCTACTGTGGAGCTCATAAAAATCCCGCTGAATTGAGACTCGGAACTCTCAGTCAGTACCTGCTGCGTCAGTGAACGCTGTGAGTCTGAGCTCGAGCTTGCAATAAAGACCCTTTTGCTTTTGCATCGGAGACGGCTCCCTGGTGGTCTTTGGGGATTCGCAATCTGAGCACAACAGAGGTCAGCCTCAACAACTCAGTGAGTCCCTGTCTCAAAATCAAACAAAAACTGAATCGTACAAAGTACAGTGGCTTTTCAGTCATTCTCCTTAAACATGGAACAACCAAACTGACAAATTCTATTTTATTTATGTTCATTAATGGCCAAAGATATTCCTTTTAGATCTCGGGAGACAGAAGAGCCATGATCTGAGCACTGCTGCAGGGGGTTGCTGTGCTTGGGGAGACAAGGTAAGATGAGTGTGTGGCAGGGAAGGGGCGATTAGTCACCAGGAATTGACGCCTTGGGCCTCCTGCATTCACCATGTGAGCGCCAGCCAGCCAATGAGGAGCACTGTTCTATAGCGTTTGGGAGGCCAGAGAAACAGCGTGGAGGAAACGCACCTCCTCAGCGTCACTGGGAGGTAACACAGAAGACAGAGCCTTGGGTGGAGCAGTCTTGGGTGGGCATCCCTCCTTGTTCTGTCTCCTGGATGATCTTGGGCAATTGCTTCAATTCTCTAATCCTCAGTCTCCTGATCTGTGAACAGTACATGCCTCAAAGGATGGAGAGAAGGATGAGGTTATGGTTTGCACAGAAGGTGGACCAAAACGTGGAGACTCTTATTAAGTACTATAAAAAAGATACGTGGTTGGTTACAAAGTGAGTCTCTCCAGTCTTATAATGTGCCAGTCATAGATATCAGCACGGTCAAGTTTTAACAACCATTTTGACTTTATCTGATTGTTTACTTGATCAGTTTCTCAAAAGACGAAACATTAACTGAGCATTTACTTTGTGCCCGTTGCTATGCCAGAGAAGTACGGTTCCCACTGGTAGTGTGCTCAGGATACTAGGAGGCAACACCGAGGCCAAGAGGCAATGCCGGTGTGGTGTGACATGTCTTGTGATGACGGCCAGGGCAGAGTGCCTTAGAACACTCCGGTCCTTTGGGTCATGGTCAGGAACGTGCTGGAGAGGAGGTTTCTAAGCTGAGACCTGAAGAGTGAAGCAGCTGACTTCTTTGCCTGTGCTTCCACCGACCAGGTACCACGCTGTGTTTCATGTGTGATTTTTTTTTTTCCATCCCGTCCTTCCAATAAGACAATGAAGTTGATGTGATCCTGTCCACTTTGCAGATGAGGAAGTGGAGGCTCCGGTGAAAGTTAACTCGCCCTAGGCAATGCAGGTAGTAAGTGGAGAAGGCGGACCGAATGTGGTTGAGTCCCGCAGCACCGTCCCTAAAGTGAGGCCAGCCCAGGTTCTGTCTGCAGAGTGAAAGCTGCTCAGGTTGGTGGAAGAGGCTTTACCCTTAGCTAAGCCACAGGGAGGGGCGGAGGGAGAAATGGTTTTCTGAGATGCGGGGATGCAGACAGAGGAGTGGAGGTGGCTCATGGGGAGGAGAGGGATGTGGTTCCAGGCATGCTGAGGACAGAGGAGCAGCCCTCTGGGTGGACAGGTGAAGACCTAAAGTCCCCTCCCATGCACTTCCTCTGTGACTGTGAGTGACTATGGGCCCCAGGGCTCCTGAGGGACCCCTGTAAAGACACTGGGGTGCACTCGGCTTCCTTTTACACCAAGAAATGAAGAGGGCTGGTTAAAAGGGAGAAAGCAAAGGTGGGAGAGTCCAGCAAACACCCTCAGCTATTCGCTTGGGGCCACAGCCCAGACAAGTCAGAGGAAAATGGCCCCCGTCTGCCTAATGGGGACGGGGGTAGAGCGCTTGCTTAGCACGTGTGAGGCACTGGGTTCGAATCTTAGCACCACATATAAATAAATTAAATTAAGGTCCAGCAACAACTAAAACATTTTTTAAAAATTCTGCCCAACGGTCTCCATTTCTGTCATCCGACTGGATCATCAAAACTCCAAAAGAGGTTCTTTTCAGTTCCAATCATGACTCAAGCCAGCCACACTGATGGACCTGGGAATCAATTGCCCATGACTCTTTTTTTGCAGTAAACTCTGTATTCTCAAATGAGCAGTACATTTGAGCCTCTCAGTTTCTGAGGCAGAAGTTTCCCCCAAGAGTGGTATGTGGACCTTTCTGGTCCAGACCTTGGACACTGGGCCAACGACCCAGCTGACTTGTACTTAGAATGCTCGTTTCTTACCAGACAGCACTTAAGGCTTCACGGTTCTTAAAGCAACCCTTCCGCAGGCCAAGCCAAAGTCGAGCGGGGAGGGACAGAATGAATAACTTGCTTAGTGTCTGCCAGCAGTGAGGAGGCACAGCTGGGATGCTCCATCTCCAACCCTGTCCTTGAACACTTCCCTCCGAGTCTCGAGAAGCTACTGTCCTCACTTTCCTCGGTCAGGCTGTTTGCCAGAAAAGCCTTCTGCTATGCTTGGGCTTCACCACACCTCAGTTAAAATATCCTTGCTTAATTTAAATTAGCATTTCTTTTCTTCACAGTTACTTGTTGAGTGACAATTATGTACCAGGCACTGGGCTAGGGTCCCGTGAGCATGATCTTTAGTGGAGTAGCCCCAGATTTTGACTTCATGAGCTAAGTAGGAAGTCTGCCTTAGGTTGTAATATATTTATTGTATATGTGAAAAAGAAAAAAATTGCATTTGTATTGAAAAGAGACATTTTTCTTTTATTTCCTAAACAAGGCGGTATAGTCACTATTTTCAGTGTTTATATGCTACTAGGTATTAGGAGTGATCTAGAGATGATTTAGAATACACTGTCAATGCTAGTGCATAGGCAATATCAAATATTACACCCTTTTATATGAGGGTTCTGTGGGTTTTGGGATCCTTGGGGGTCCTGAAACTAACCCCCCACCTTGGTCGCTGCATGTGGAGAGGACAGACTGCTATGAAGGAAGCGAGTGGGTCACCACCTTTCAGGGAATAACCAGGGACGCCCGGGAACTCTCACTCTGATGGGTTAGCTAAGGCCGCTCTGGTGACGTGGCACGTAAGATGGGACCTGAAAGTGAATCAGGATGAGAACAAGCAGGAAGCTCAGGGTGGGAGAGACTTGGTGCGTTTGAGGAACTGAAAGGAAGCCAGGGCGACTGAAGCTTAGAGACGAAGCGAAAAGAGGCCCGGAGAGGCCGAGGCAGGTGCCTGGCAGGGTGAGGGGTGAGGAGGCCCGTGGGGTGGGCGCCTGTAGGAAGACGGAGGAGCCACGGGGCTGACGCAGACTCCGCGTGCTTTGTGCTGGGACGAGGTCCTCAGAAGCGTGCATCCCGACTGACCTGACCGGGAGCTTTCAGACCTTTCCAGCTAAGGGGCCCCTTAGGGCCTCAGCAAATGTTTCCTGGCACCCATCGGTCAAAAGAAATAGCTGAACAATTCCACTTTTAAGTCGTTAAAGGCCAATGGCTTGAAAAGCATTTATATGCTAAAATCTTTGTAGTAGCCATTTGAAAAAAAAATGATGGACACACAGTGAAGGAAAAATATATGGCATTTTCATTGTATCCTCAAATCACCGCAATAACTTACTGATCTGACGTGTGTGTTGAGCACTATACATCTCCTTGGACTTTGGAATCTGATTGAACATGGCCTCCCTCGTTTCCTGTTCCACCCTGGTGTCCTTGGCACTTGCTTTCATTATGGTAACTGCCCAGAACATGGCTTCCACGAAACATGCTCTCATCGAAAGGAATGTAGCTAGAGCTAGTGTTGAAACTGTGAACGACCCTGAGTGTTCAACAGACAGGGTGTACCCTGCTTTCCCTTTGGAGAATTTCAAGTGTCCCATGGCACTCTGGTGAGTGTGTGTTCACTATGGAACCCATGGGGTGACCCGGCATCCAGTCTGCAAACCCTAGAGCAAGACATATTTTCAGACTATGGCACTATTTCTTTGCCATCAGATCCTTTTTCAAAACCATATATGTGCACATTTTGTGTGAAGATTCCAGGAAGGAAAGTTGTCATCCTTTTGGAAAATGTATTCTATCTGTCCAGAAAATCAACAGGGATGGACCAGTCTGGCTAATTTGAATGGAGAAGAGAGAAAGGGTGAGAACACCCAGGTCTTCAGTGACGGACTGAGAGCATGTGAGGCTGAGCTGAGAGGAAATGAGTGTGTGACACGCAATAGTGTTTCAGGGGCCCTTGAGGAAGAAGTCCTGAGATTCTGGAGGGTTGGATACCGTCAGACCTGCAGTTACACAGCCTCAGGGCACTGCCCCTGTAATCCAGCCCATTCCGCCAGCGGGGAATGAAGGAGCAGAAGAGCTAAGATGCAGAGAAGGAATTCAACACCCGGTTTCACCAGAATCACTGTTCCTTTGGTTGTCATCATCTAATTCCTTAAGTGGGTCCCATTCTTGCGGAGCAAGAGCCAGTGAGCATCAATGATCAGACCTGTCTCTATGGTGCCCCAGCATCTTGATGCAGCGTACAGAAGCCAGTAGAAGCAAATGACTTCAAGTCAATCTAACTTTCTCTTTCTGTGTGACATAATGTATGCAAATCTTCCAGGCTGACTAAACACTGATGAAACCAGTTCCCATGACAACCTGGGAAGCTTACATCATTCTTGTGATGGTTTGACCTGGGAAATCAGATGGAGAATTCATAAGAGCACTCAGAGGCAGGCTGTATCTTCACTGACTGACCCTTTGGCATGAACAACTAGACTCTGAGAGAACGGGAGCTCCGGGCTGGCTCAGGTTGCTCCTTCCATGTCCTGTAGATGACCAGAGTGAGAATCTTTTGGGGGGGGGGATGGTGGAATCTCAGGCTTGGGAATTCTGCACTCGTAGTTACCATGTTGAATGGTCCACGTTCTCTTTGCAAGGTGTGGCTGTCTGGAATGTACAGCTGCTGTCTTGGAAGGCACAGGGAGGTTACCTATAATGACTAACTCATGTGGAAACGGTATCTATTGCAGGAAGGAGAGGGACTGGGAAACAGCGGTACAGCCTTTTCAAACTTGGATGATCCCAACTGGAGTTACCTTTCTTCATGATATATTGCATTTAAAGTAAACCAGCACTAACTTCTCACAGTAGAATATAGAGCATGGGTAAACATAAGAGTGCCTGAGAGCCCTGCTGCTCAGACACCAAGCCTACCACTTGGTGTTTTTATGATGTTGGGCAGGGTACTCTGTCTTCCTGTGCCACCATTTCTCATGCTCAAATGGAGGTGATTTTTCTAGTACTCACCATGAAGGGCTGTTGTGAGCATTGAATGAGATACTACACCTAAAGAACCTCACTTAACCACAGACACTTGGTACATGTTAAGCTGTTTTCATTATGTTCAGATCTCTGTCCTCCAGGACTGCATGAATAGATTACAAGATTGTTTAAGAAGTCTGTTTTTTCTTCCTTTTCTGTGTCTTTCAGTGTTTACAGCAATGTCGGGCACACAGTTGGTGCTCAGCCATACTCTGTTGATGATTCCATTGTGAAAGTTCTATGTGGGGGGTACTCAGCACTTCTGAAAGCTGTGAGCAATCTCAGAGCACTTGGTGCCTAATTAACTCACCGAGGTAGTCCTTGATTATAGTTCTGGGTGCTTTGACCTCATTTTCTTCTATGTCCACACAAAATTATTGTATTTGGACCTTTCTTCAGATTCTCCCTTTGTTCCAGTGGAACTTTCTGGAGCTAAGGTTTGGAGTAAAGACCCCTTATTATGTTAAACTCACAGGGATGACAAAATCTGGGCAGGAGGCAGGGAGAAACGTCCAGAGATGAAGGTGCCATATATAGGACTCTGGATGGCAGAGGAGACACCAAAATACCAGAAAGTCATGTCCCCTCTAGATGCACTCAAACTGAATTTTAAAAACAACATCATAATCACCAAACAAACTTTCTGAGGTTTGAACTTGAATATACCCACCCATCTCAAACTTGCCAAGGTGTCATAGAGCTCAGAATTCTACAGTAAGAACCACAGAGAATATGACCTCTCTGGACGTCTTCTTGGTTCTCAGGAAAAATACGAAGAATGAATATTTATGTCCTTTTTGAAGCTTTCAGGCCAAAAGTGCTTTCTATGATATGCAGATGTCAAACACATCCTGGAGGCCAGGGATCTTCTCCAAGGAAGTATGGAGACAAGTGCGCTGATTTATTCGTTCATCGATCCCTTCCCCGTCCACCCGTCGCACTCTGGAAGCATGCTGGAGTTTTGCTGTGGTTGGTTGAGAGGGAATCAGGTGAGCAGGGAACCGAGCCAGTGCTCAGATGTCTATGAACCAGGGAGGGTAAGAGTCCTGCTCCAGGTCCACAGAAGTTCCAGGGGAATCTGAAGAACAGCGACCACGCCCAGTTGGGAGGACAGAGGTGGATTACACGGAGGAACCCTGGCTGTGGATTTGAAGGCTGACACTACAGTTATGAGAAGAAGGGCAGACCAGGAGGGGACAGTGAGGCACGAAAACACAGGGCCCAGTGTCCCAGAGCCTCCAATTCATTCTTCTCCCTTGGAGTGTAGCATCCATCTGAGGAAAAGTGGGGAAAGAAGTTGGAAAAGTGGCAGCACAGAGATGCACAAATGATCGACCTGAATGGTTTTGCACTAGGAGCAAAGCCCCGCTGAGACCAGAGGGAAGACCAATTCTTGCTTCTCTCGGAGCCGAGGCTGTTGACTCAACCTCTCTGTTGTCTTCCTCTCCTCATTTGTATGAAGAGGGTAATGCCAACCTGAACCTGGAGCTGCCACCAGAAGTGGTGATGCTTACTGAGCAAAACCCACATCTCAGGCACCACGTGGCAGGCTTTGCGATCATTAGCTTATTTTAAGCTTATGGCAATTGGACAAGAAAGGTGTGTTATAATCCCCATTAGTGCCCCGGGGAAAATGAGACCCAGTGAGAAAAAACTCATTTAGATAACAAATTGTGGAGCAGGGAAGGTGAGGTGCCTGGAGTCCAGAGTCTAGAGTCTGGTTTGGTTGAGGTCCTGCGTGTGAGCTCTTGTCCAGAGGTCCACTGTCACCGCTCTTGGCAAATGCTAGTCGTTGGTAAGGGCGTTTGAATTGATTCTATTACTGTGATTACGTTCTTCCATATCCACTCAAAATCTCCTGGGGAAATTACCTGAGGCTTCATGGAGGAGGAGATATTTACAATTGGCTCTGGAGTTGGGTGATTTGGGGCAGTTGGGGATGAGGCGGAGGACATTCTCTACTATGGGCTCTGCAAGAGCTGATGTTGGAACTGTGTGACTTTGGGATGGAGCATAGGGAACTGGCCTGGAGGCTGGATCTTAGGCTCTAAGGGACACAGGCAAGAAGGGCTCTATTGGCTAGACAGTCCAGTGGGCTGGCTGGGTGGTAGACAGTGGGTCAGCATTCTAGGTTTTAAATGTAGAAAGCGACGAGTTGGGAGTCTTGCTCAACTCCCTCTTTAGCACACATGTCTGCCTGCTCTTGAGGTCTTGCTTTTCTCAGGACTTTTCAAACCCAAGTTCACACAGGCAGGGACCCAGTTCTGGTGGTGATGCCCAGACCAGAGGAGGAAACCTTGGAAACCTAGAGTCCCCACCCAAACTCCAGCTTTCTGTCCAAATCCTCCATCAGCAGCCTGTGGGGGGTGCTGGCGTGTGTTCAGAGGGGAGGGAAGAGAGAGAAACCAAATAGCAGAAGGCCCTCTGCAAGTCATGTGGCTTCCTGCACCGGGTCTCCTGGTTCTCCCTTCCCTGGTGATACTTCCTTTAAGATCCCAAAGGGCGTGACTGACAGCTGACTTAAACCTTCTGCAGGGCCAGACACTCCCGGGTAAAAAAATGAGGGGCTTCTTGAGAGGAAATGAAAGGAGACAGATGTGGTTTTTTTGCTGAAGGTCTTCTAATGTGAACCACTGGGAAGATTCATTTTGAAATAGAAAGAGGGGCCTGGAAGGGTGACGTCAGCGCAGGCATTTGGAGCCCCTGCTGGAGAGCACACCGAGGTGAGTAGGGGTTCTCCCAGTTACCTCGGTGGAGTCTGGCCGGGAAGCTGCCTGGAGAGTGGAAAGGGCACAGAAATGGGAACCAGGCCACCTAGGGTCTTCTGGTCCAGTGTTTTCCAAAGGGCAAGTGCCGTTTGAGGTGATGTTAGACTGCAAAGGAGCCTCTCGTTAACCAGTAGCTCAGCACACATGAGAACTCTTCTCCAAAGTTATTTTTTGCTTCTTCTTATGCTAATGAGGAGAGTCTCAGTTGGGGACTGGTGAGTCTTCACTACATCGCAAGCACTTGCTGACTTCTCTTCCTATCAGAGAGCGGGCTCTTTAACCTCAGAGACCTTCGAGGCAATAGCATCTATTCCCAGGGTTGCATTCTTGGGCTGTACAAAGCAATTTCCTGGGGAGAGCTTTAAAAAACTAGTTATGCCTGGTTCTGCCCTCCCCAGAGGGACTCTGACTTAATAGGTCTGGGGTCTGGCTTGGGTGCCAGGATTTTTAAAACTATTCAAGTAACCATTAAATAGAATTGTTTAATATTGTATTTATTAATTTCCTATTTAGGGGCAAGTGATGCTGATTTCCAATCGAATACTTTGAACTAAAATTTCATTTCAACATTGATTGACTTACCTAAAACACTAAGTACCCCCTTAAAAATAATAACTTAATAGCATAGGTGGTATTTAAATATGGTACACTGTGCATCAGGTGAACCTTGGGAAACTCTTTAGGTCTGTGCTTAGTTATATCTTTTTTTTTTTTCTTTTTATAGGTCCAGTTTCTTTAACAATAAAATGGGAATAATTATCCCAGGTCACCTTTCTTTATGGGTTACATTGGGGAATTAAATGATTGTGCTATGTTAAGTCTGATTTACTGATAACTATGACGAAACTAATAAACAGGAGCAGATCCAGCTAAAGGGATGGCTGATGGGCAGATTTTCATAGAACCAAATTTGGGATATCTTAGACCATGCTGTTTGGAACTTCTAATTTCCAGATACAACTTCCCTCGCTCTCAACTGAAGATGTCATAATCCCTAGTAATGATTTGTCTTCTCCAGAAGCAGTCAACTAAAAGAACATTCAAAGTCCCCCCAAAGTCTCTAAGGGTTGCGTGTTAGAAGCCAAGCTGGACAGCCTGTATCGAGGCTCCCTAGCCAGGGTCACCTAGATGAGACAGGAAGCACTGGCCTGGAACTCTGCAGACTGAACTCTGCACTCACCAGTGAAGCATCCTCTCCCATGAGTCCCTTTCTGCATCGGGACAGCAAAGGGGTTTGGCCCAGTCTAGGACAACATCCAAACTCAAATGCCTTCAGCACCAAAGAGGTGACCCAAATGTAAGGCCCTGCCAAGGGAATAGGAGCAGTTGGGCCTGTGGCAACTTCCTAGACAGAGGACAGAGTTCAGCCCCTCAATGAAGATGTTCAGGTTCCATCTTTAAAAACCAGGATGTCATCTAACAATTTGGCAAGGTGACAACTGATTACTGGTTGTGGTAGTTTCTAGGATCCCTTTCGTTTCTAAAAATAATTTGATGATGGTAAAATAAATTCAGGGATGCTACTAGGGATTGTTGATGTGACTGTCATAGACAACACCCAATCGATTCCCTGGTAATAAGGGCTAACATTTGTAAAAGCTAATATTCATATGCTAAGTTTTTAAAAATCACCATCTCATTTAATTCCTGACCCAGCTCTGTGAGGTCAGTACTGTTCTAACTGCTTCATACCACAGGAAAAAAATCTCAGGGTTCAAGTCATATGTGTAAAATCTGTCCAAGAGAAATATAAAGAAATATAAAGTGAGTCATGTATGTAATCCTAAATTTTTTAGTAGCAGGTGAAATTAATTTTAATGACGTATTTTATAAAACCCAATAGATCCAAAAAAATTATCATTTCAAAATTAGTGTAAAATTAATCAGATACATTAGAGTCTCCTTTTTTGGGCTAAGTCTTTGAAATTTGGTGTTCCCCCACTTTTTTAAAAAAAGGCTTTATTGAGATGTCATACACATACTGTACAAATTAGAGTGTACAATTAGCATAGGCCCCAGCACTGCAGAAAAAAATTTAAAGTAAATAAAATATACAACTCATTGGTTTCAGTATATACACATATGTGCATCTATCGCCATAATTTTGAGATGTTTCATCCCCCAAGAAGGAAACCCATACCCTTTAGCTGTCACTCACACGCTATGCCACCCTCCTCAGCCCTAAGCAGACACTAATCTGCTCTCTGTCTCCATGAATTTCCCTGTTCTGGACATTTCATATGAATGAAACCAGAGGAATATGTGCTTTTGTCACCAGCTTCTTTCACTTAGCGTGGTTTCAGGGCTTACCCATATTAAGGCATATATCACTAATACCTTTTATGACCAAATAGTATTCCAGTGTATGAATGTATCACATTTTGTTTATTCGTTCATTCACTGATGGGCATTTGGGTTGTTTCCACCTTTGGGCTATTATGAATAATGCCATTAATGACGTTTGTGCATAAGTTCCCGTGTGGATGTAAAATTTCATTTCTCTTGGGTTGAAATTGTGGAGTCATATGGCAACTCTAGGCTTAATTGTTTGAGGAACTGCCAAACTGTTTACCCAAGTGCCTGTGCCATTTTGTATATCCACCAGCAGTGTATGAGAGTCCTGATTTCTCCAGGTCCTCACTGACATTTGGTATCTGACTTTTAAGACTCCAGCTATCCTTGTGGGTGTACAGTGGCATCTTGATAGAGTTCTGATTGTGTTTCTCTAATGACGGATGATGTGGAAAATCCTTGTATTGACCATTTAATATTTCCTTTGGAGAAGTGTCCTTTCCAATCCTTTACCTATTTTGAAAATTTGATTAGTTGTTTTTCTATTATTGAGTCAGAGGTGTTCTTTATGTGTTCCAGATGGAAGTCCATTAACAGGTAAAAATTTGCCACTCTTTTTCCCATTCTATGGGTTGTCTTTTCACTTTCTTTTTCTTTTTTTTTTCCTTCTGGTACTGGGAGATTGAACCCAGGGGCACTTAGCCACTGAGCCCCAGCCCCAGCCCTTTTTATATTTTATTTTGAGTCAGGGCCTCGCTGAGTTGCTCAGGCTGGCTTTGAACTGCCTCAGCCTCCCTGGTCTCTGGATCACAGTTGTGCACCTCCATGCTTGACAATCTTTTCACTTTCTTGATGGTGTCCTTTAAAGCACAAAAGTTTGAAATTTTGTTGAAGTCCAATTTATCTGTTTTTCTCTTTTGTTGTTTGTGTTTTGGTTTCATGTATAAGAGTCCTTTATCAAATTCAAGGCCATGGAGACTCACCCCCGTATCTCCCTACCCCTGGGTGCTGGGGATTAAACCCAGGGCCTTGCACATGCTAGGCAAGTGCTCTCTCACTTAAGCCACACCCAAATCCCACTAACACATTTTCTTTTAAGAGTTTTGTAATTTTTGTTATTACATAATTACATTTAGGTCCTTGATCTTTTTTAAAAAGAATATTTTTATTGTAGAGGGACCCAATACCTTTATTTTATTTATTTATTTTTATGTGGTTCCGAGGATCGAATCCAGTGCCTCACATGTGCTAGGCAAGCACTCTACCCCTGAGCCACAACTCCAGCCCATCCTTGATCTTTTTTGATTAAATTTTTGTAAATGTCTTGAAGTAAGAGTCTGCTGTGATTTAGATCTTGACTGCTCATCTCACAGAAATCCATATGGGGGCATAGTCCCCAGTCTATGGCGCAATAGAGAAGTGGGGGAACTTTTGGGACTCAGGGCCCAGTGGTAGAAAGTTGTGTCATTGGGGTCAGGCCCTTGAGGAAAGCACTGGGTCTCTGGGCCTCTTCCTCTCTACCCCTCCTTCTGCTTCCCAGGCACCACAAGATTATTTAGCCCTTTTCTGCCACATGTTCCCACGATGATGTATTGTGCTGTTACAGACCCAAAACAGCAGGACCAATGAATATGGACTGAAACTTCTAAAACTATGAGACAAGATAAACCTTTCTTCCTTTTAAGTTGATTAGCTCAGGTATTTTCCCTCAGTTACAGAAAGCTGGCCAACAGAGGCCACAACAATTTTTTTGCATATAACTATGCAATATTATAGCACATTGGTTGAAATGACTGTTTTTTCCCCCACTAAGTAGTCTTGGATCCTTGTCAAAAATCTGTAAGTCATAAACACATGCGTGTATTACAGTTCTTTTAATTCTATCCTATTGATCTATTTATTTATCCTTATGCCAGTACCACACTATCTGGATTATTGTTATTTCCAAATAGGGAGGTTTGAATTCTCATGTTATTCTTCTTTATTGGGATAATTTTGGCTATTCTGTATGCTTTCTAATATCATATTTCAGAATCAGCTTATCAATTCATACAAAGGAGTCAGCTGGGATTCAAACAAGGACTGAATCTATAAATCAGTTTGGGGAATATTGACATTGCAACAATGTTAAGTCTTCTGATACAAGGGTATGGCATGTTTTTGCATTTATTTTGATCTTTATTTTTTCCAAGAATGTTTTACAGTTTTCGCCATGTAAGTTTTACACTTCTTTGAAGGGGCGGGGGAGTAGGGTACTGGGGATTGAACTCAGGGGTGCTCAACCACTGAGCCACATCCCCAGTCTTATTTTGTATTATTTTTTTACAGATAGGGTCTCACTGAATTGCTTAGTGCCTCACCATTGCTGAGGCTGTCTTTGACCTCTCGATCCTCCTGCCTCAACCTCCCAAGCTGCTGGGATTACAGGTGTGTGCCACTGTGCCTGGCAAGTTTTACACCTTTTTAGACTTATTCCTAAGTAATCAATATGCTTTGATGCTATTTTAAGTGGAAATATTTCCATAATGTATTTTTGGATTGTTCATTGCAGACTGTAGATAAATTTGAGGTAATTGATATATTTATGGGGTTTTCACATTAATGACCCTGCTGTATTTCACCATATTACAGTATCGTTAAAAATTTCTCTCACAAAAATTTTTTGTTTCTAGGATTGAGTTTTGACGATTTTTTTTTCTCGGTTTATTTCTAGATAGAATATATCTTAAATTTTCTTTTTAAAACCTTTTAGCCTTTAAACCTTTTAACCTTTAAAGCCTTATAGCTTATTGTTATTTATTTATTTATTTTAATACCAGGGATTGACCCGGGGCCACTTAACCACTGAACCACATCCCCAGCCCTTTTTATTTTTTATTATTTTTGAGATGGGGTCTCACTAAATTGCTGTTGTTGGTTTTTAGAAATACAATTAATTAAAAAATATTTTCAGCATCTAGCAGCCTTACCAAACTTAATTATTTAATTAAAAAATATACCCATAAATTATTTGGGGATTTTATATGTATACAATCATGTTATTTCCAATAACATTAGTTTCTTCCTTTTCAATCTTCATAGTTTTTCTTTCTTTCTTTCTTTTTTTTGACTTATTACACTGTACTAGGATCTCTAGTACTAGGATCTCTAGTACAGTGTTGATTGAAGAATGGTAATAGACCTGCTTATCTTGTTTCCAATCTAAGAAGGAAAATTGGAATACTAAAGAATAATATATGACATTAGCAATAGGCTTTATATAAATAATCTCTAGATGAATTAGTAGATGAAGGAGATTCTTTGTATCCCTAGTTGACTGAGTATTTATTTTTCTATGAATGGATATGGACTTGTTTTCAAATGTTTTTTAATTTTCAGGGCAAATCGTATGACTTTTCTCTTTATTTGCATGTATAGGTTTGTAACTGTCAAGGTAACCTCACATTCCTGGACTAAGCTCTGCTTGGGTGCAACATACTTTTTTTTTTTTTTTGCGGTGCTGGGAATCGAACCCAGGGCCTTGTGCTTGCAAGGCAAGCACTCTACCGACTGAGCTATCTCCCCAGCCCTACTTTTCTTTTTATACATTGCTGCCTTCAGTGTTTCAAGGTTTGCCTATGCTTTTCTCTCCTCTTGATGCTCTTGTCAGGTTGTGCAACTGAGACTATGCTGGTCTCAAAACCAGTTGGTGACATGTTCTATTTTATTTATTGTGAAGTCAGACACACCTTCTTCTTTAAATGCTTAGTGAACATATCAATGACAACATCTGGGTCTACAGCTTTCTTTTTGGGAAAGTCATAACTATGTATTCAATTTACTTTATAGTTATATTACTATTTTAATTTTTCTTTTCTTCTTGTGTCAGTTCTATTGCATAACATTGTTCTAGGAGTCTATTTCCTCTAAATTCTGAAATTGAGAAATGAAAAATTTTTTACATTTTCTACTTACATTCTTCCATTTTCTTTGGATTTATTATTCTAAATGTAACTTTTAGGAATAGAAACAGTTCATTGTGGGGTTTTTTTAAAGCCTTCTTTTTAACATATTCATTGTAAGTTTTGAAGTATGATCTTACTTGGAAAGCCAAAATTAATTAATGAACTCAATAATTAGTCATTTATTCATTGTTTACTTTACCAACTCCTCTCGTGTCTGCTCTTGTCTCTGCTCAGTTCTTCCAAGGCTTCCTGTTTCTCTCAGGGTAAAGCCCATCTCTTACCTGGGTACACCTGTCCCCTCTTTGCCCTGCTGGTCTTCTCTCATTGGCTGCATCTCCAACTGCTCACTCCCATGCCTTCTCCCTCCAGCCAAATTGGTCTCCATGGCATTCCTAAGAATGTCATGCACAATCCTGCCTCAGGGCCTTTGTGCTTGCTGCTGCCCCTCTGGAAAGTTTACTTCTGGGAAGTTTTTACTTCAAATGGCAGCATGGCTTGTTCTCTTCCCTCATTCATGTCTTTACTGGAAGCACCTTTTCAGAAAGGCCTTCAATGACTACTCTTTATAAAATGGTGCTCCCTTGGGCCCTTTGTTCCCCTTTTTCCTTAATTTATTTTTCTTTCTTATTTATTTATTTATTTATTTTATTTTTTTCAGACTGCATTTTGATTCATTGTACAAGTGGGGTACATCTTTTCGTTTCTATGGTTGTACACGATGTAGATTCATACCATTCATGTAATCATACATGTACATAGTTAGTTTATTTTTCTACATTGTAATTTTTGCCAAAAGACACAATTAAATACACACAAAGTAAATACACTTGTTGAGGTATTGTTTTGTAACTCCCTTCTCCTCCTTCTAGAATACAAGTTCAATGAGAATTTAAGGATTTTTTTTGTTTTGTTTATTTATTTGTTTTTAATCTCCAAAGCCTATGGCAGCTTCTGGCACATGGAAGCAGATCTACAAATATCTGTTAGGATTTGCAGGCCATATAGCCCATCTCGTAGAGTGCCTGCCTCTCATGCTGGAGACCCGGGTTCGAGTCCCTAGCACTCTGGGATTGTGGAAATAACAAACAAATATCTGTTAGGTGAATGGACTCTGTACTTGGGTCAGAAGATCTGGATTCAATAATTCTGAATCTGTCACAGGTAAGCCATGTGACCTCAAACAACCAAATAAAAATTTCTAAGGCTCAATTCCACTATTTATATAATGGGATAATAATTGTTACCCCGATATATTGAACCAAAACTCCTTTATGATGTATAAAAAGTTACAATGAAACATTTTTATATTATAGTAAGAAAATGTCTTACACCTCCCAAATTTATATTTGAACTTCCATGGTGTAAAAAATTCACTCCTTTGGGATACTTTGTTTTATTGTGTTCGTCTCTAGTGAAATATAAATATCTTTCCTAGGAAGGATAACATTTTCACCTTTGATTGCCAGTAACATGCCAACAAGAATTAGTATATGAATTTGTTGTCCCTGGAGATGTGGAATACAGAGAAGGTATGTTTTGATGGAGAAAACGGGAGGTAAAGACCTGACGTAGAGCAGAGAGTGGAGTTCTGGAAGACATTTCTAAGTGGGTCTGGGGAGAAAGTTTACAAGGCCTCTGTTAGTCAGGGCTGTCTAGGTTGTGCTGCAGTAAAAAGCAGCCTCAAATTCTCAGAAGCTTAATTCAGGCAAAGGGTTTTATAATTGAAAATAGTAATCAGGAAGGGCTTCTGGGATAGGTGACACAATATGTGAGTTTTTTCACTTATTTATTTTTTAGTTTTAGATTTACTTTTATCCTCTATAGGCTTGTGCATTGTGAGATCTGAGGTATTGGAGCTATGGGTAGCCATGTTCCTGGCTGGTCTCTTTTAAGGAAGAACCGGTGACTTCTCGGTGCTACAGGAGGAGTCTGGGGCATTTCACCTTTGGTTCCAGAAGTCTCTCAGATCCGCCTTTATGTGCTGTGTTGGGTATTCATTCTACATATGAATAATTTCTAGTAACTTTCCTGCCTCCGCCATCTTTCTTATGCCCTTAGTTGGTTTGAGCTGAATTTTTGATCCTTGAAACAAAGAGTTCTGATGAATGTTTCATTGTGGTTTCACATGGCAATAGGGATCATCTTTATTTTACAGAGAGGATATGAGGTTCAGAAAAAAAACAAAGGTTAACACGATGCTAAAAAATATTAAGAGTTGATCCCAAACAATATCCACTCTTCTCTCACCAGGGGCAGCATGGGTAGGTCTGAGGGGCTGGGGCAGGAACAGTCTGCGGGCTCAGCTGATGATAAAGTAGGAATCCCATAGCTTCCCACAATCAGGGTGTTCCGAATGTCCTGGTGACAAATGTTGGTATCGATTTAGGTTTGGTTTTTGTTGTTGTTGTTTTGTCACACAACCTTGGCTTTTGAGGAAAAAAGAGGAAGTTTCATTTCACCGCAGCACCCACTTCCCTTTTTATTTTAGGTCCAGATCTGGGGTTGCCCAGATGTGAAATTGGCTCTAAAGGATCAGTTGAGGTGTAACACTGAAAAGGGTGGATTGAACAAGAACCAATTTCAAATCCATACTGAATGGCTGATTGTCTCGCTCTATAACGAAAACACCCTAAAATTAATACTAACTTAAGGATACATAAAGATTCTGAGAGAATAATCGCTTGAGTTTAAGGACAAAATTTGTTTAAAGAAAGATAATTGGCGAAATTAAAAAAATAAGAAAAGAAACAGAATATTCAAAAAATTCTATCTTGCCTTATTTTGAATAAGATTTAAGTTATCTTAAAAAGATTACAAACATAAAGGAAGACAATACATTAAGAGCAAAAGAGAAATAATCAATAATAAGAAGTTAGGGATATTAAGTAGAGTTAGGAATAAGGCTAAGGAACAGTGAACATGACCCGATATCATCTATATTTGACAAGCGAACCCCAAGTTTGGGTTTGAACTTTCTCATTGTCAAGGAAAACAGAGAAATGCACTCAATGACATGGTTTGCAACGTTCATGAGATGAAACAAACCAGACCCTTAGGAGAAGAAGAAGTTCACTGATACCATGAACAGGAGTAATGTGTCCCTGGTTCTTACAAAGAGAGCCCTGCTTTATATAATGTAAAGGACCCCAAGAGCCTCCTGGGAGACCCATGGGTGAGGTTCACAGGCCTGGACCTTGTGGCTGGGAGCATGATCTTCCATTTTGTCATCTTATATTTTCATTATTTTAATTTTAATTTTAACATATTTTCCCTGTATGTTTGTTTGCTTCTAAGATACCTTATTACTTCTGCCATACCTACACATTACATTTTAATAATTATTCACCAGATTTATATATAATATGTATATGTATATGTGTATGTGTATATATATATAATATTTATATCTATATGTATACGTATACATATATATATTAACATTATTATATATGGTTTTTAGTGTAAGTCATTTTTTATTTGGGGGGGCACGGTACTGGGGATTGAACTCAGGGGCACTCAACCCCTGAGCCACATCCTCAGCCCTGTCTTGTATTTTATTTAGAGTCAGGATCTCACTGAGTTGCTGAGCGCCTCACTGTTGCTGAGGCTGGTTTTGGACTTGTGATCCTCCTGCCTCAGCTTCCTGAGCCGCTGGGATGACAGACGTGCGTGCCCACTCCAGCAGTGTAAGTCATTTTCTTATTTTTTAACAAAAAGAAATAATGTTTTCTGCTTTACTCACCTCTTTAAAAATATTTTTAGTTGTAGATGGACACAATGTCTTCATTTTATTTATTTATTTTTATGTGGTGCTGAGGATTGAGTGAACCCAGTGCCTCATACGTGCTAGGCAAGTGATCTACCACTGAGCTACAACCCATCTCTTGAGGAGATTTTTTTTTTCATTTATATATATGAAATATACATAAATATTTTCAGTCATATATATATATATACATTTTTTATCACTGTTTTAACTTAAGCCCTCTTTTGCAAGGTAAATGGGCTGCTTATCTTTTCCTCATACCCTCTGAGTTAAGTTTATAGGTATTAAAATGAAAAAGCCCTTTATGATCTAAAATGCCTGAAGTACCACCAAGGCTGTGTGTGCCACACCTTGGGAAACACTGACATAGGGAAAAAGGAAAGGATGACATTCGAATCTCCATGACTTCACTGCCTCTTAATATCTCTCGAGAGGCCTTATTTTCCCCAGCAGAGATGAGGAAACTGAGGTCAAAGGATTTTCACAAGGTCCCACAATAACCAAGCTGGGATGAAACTCGTCTTCTGGTGAAAATCAAGTTCTGGCTTCTGGATGAGTGTATAGAGGGCCTTTTTAGCCACCTGATGTCCAGAACGCTGTGGCCGCCTGCCCTTGGCTTCCTGCCAGAAGGCCCGCCCGCGCCATCAGCAGCACCTTCTTGCCGTGGTTGCAGCCTAGGCTGAACCAGAGGCAGGAAGTCTGCAGCCATAAGTGGAACCCAGAAGAGGAACTTCGCGGAGCTGTGGACGGCTCTGCCACTTTGTGCCCCGTGGGTTTTTTGGGAAGTGCTTTTGTGGCCCACCAGTCTCTCTTTAGGCAGGACCACTTGTCTGTGCTGGGCTTCTCCACCGTGGAAAGTACGGCTGGGACATTCGGAATGGTTGCACTTTGACTTGGATTCTTGGCAGGAACTGTCAACCATGAACTTTTGGGGAAAGACCTCGAGAGCTGAGGTTTGTTACTGAGGATTTTAGATTCCTCCTAACCTTGGGGGACGTTTTGACTCAGCCTGGCCGTGGCTCTCTGGTAACCACTTGAGCAATTTTAGGATAGGGAAACCATCTCTGTCTCTCACAAGAATATGACTTTGGGTACATGAACCCCGGCATGATCTGTGTTCTTACCAAGACCTGGTTTTTAGTGTAAGTCATTTCCTTATTTTTTCATGTAAAGATATATGTGTCGAGTAAAATAAAATAAAAAATAAATAAATAAATATAAAATATATATAGAATAAAATACAATAAAATATACACATAAATATAAAAAATATATATAAAAATAAATATAAATAAAATAAAATAAATAATGTTTTCTGCTTTCCCCATCTCTTAAAGAGTTTTTTTTTCAGACTCCTATAATTTAAAAAATTAATTTAAAAGGATTTTTTATACTGAGATCATTATAGATTCATATGCATCTGTGTAAAATGCTACAGAAAAAAAATCCTGTATACTTTGTATCTGGGTCTTCTAATGGTAGCATCCTCAAAAAGATTTAAACATTACTGAGGTGTAATTTAAACATAATAAAAAGCACTGTTTTATGCATTTAAGTTTCCCTCTGTGTCTCTACATAGCATGAGAGTTCATTTTTTAGCATTAAATAGTATTCCATTATCTGGAGGTACTACAGTATATTTATCCATTCACATATTGAAGGGAGTATTCTTTTTTTTTTAGGTTTTCACAATTATGGATAAAGCTGCTGTATACATCTGTGTATTTGTTCTTAAGTGAACATAAGTTTTCAACTCCCTGGGTAAATACCAAGGAAAGCAATTGCTAGATCATATGGTAAGAAACAATCAAGCTGTCCATTTTGCTTTCCTACCCGCAGTGAATGTGAGTTCCTGTTGTTCCACAACCTTGCCATCATTTGATGGTGTCAGTTTTCTGGATTTTGGTCATTCTAATAGGTGTGTTTTAATTTGCATTTCCCTGATTATATGTGGTGCTGAACAGATTTTCCTATGCTTATTTGACATCTACATGTCATCTTGGGTGAGGCCTAAGTCTTTAAACTGGTTTTTATTCTTTGGTCCATTTTTTGTTCTCATTATTTGCTTCCTTATTATTGAGTCATTTATAGATTTTGGATAATAGTCCTTTATCAGATATGCCTTTTGAAGACATTTTTTCCAAGTCTGTGCCTTGCCTTTCATTTTCTTGACAATGTCTTTTGTAGAACTGAAAATTTAATGAAGTCCAGCCCATCAATTCTTTCTTTCCTGGATTATCCCTTTGAGTGGCATCTGAAAAATCACCATCAAATTTTAGGCCATTTCAATTTTATCCTGTTATTTTCTGGGAGTTCTATAGTTCTGCATTTTATATTTAGGTCTGTGATCCATTCTGAGCTAATTTTTGCTGAAGTGTCACAGGTCTGTATCTAGTTGTTCCAGTATCATTTGTTGTTGAAGACTGTCTTTTCTCCATTGTATTGCATTTGCTCCATGTAGTTCTATTTCTATGATTTCTTTTCTTTTCTTTTCCTTTCTTTTCTTCTTTTCTTTCCTTTCTTATTCTTCTTCTTCTTTCTTTTCTTTCTTTTTATTTTTATTTATTTATTTTTTTTGGTACTATGGATTGAATCCAGGGATGTGTTGCCACTGAACAACACCCCCATCCCTAACTCCTGTCATCTGGAGACAGGGTCTCACTAAATTGCTTAGGGTCTTGCAAAGTTGCGGAGGCCACGCTGGCTTTGAACTTGTGATCCTCCTGCCTTGGCCTCCTGAGTGACTGGGATTATAGGTGTGTGCCACCACACTTGGCTATTTTCTGTGATTTCTAGTCCATTCCATTGACTTGTCTGTTCCTTTGCCAATACCACCTTGTCATGACTGCTGAAGCTTTACTCTAAGTCTTGAAGTCAGGCAGTATTAGTTCTCCCTCTTGGTTCTCCCTCAGCATTATGTTGGATATTCTAATTCTTTTGCTTCTCCACATAAACTTTAGTATAAAATTGCCAATATCCACAAAAGAACTTACTGGGAATTTTGATTGGAATTATCTTGAATCTATAGATCAGGATGAGAAGAATTGACATCTTGACAATGTTGAGTCTTCCTATCTATGAATATGGACTATCTCATTTATTTGACTTTTTTGTATTTCTTTTATTGTACTTTTGTAGTATTCCTCAAATAGATTTTGTACATATTTTGTTACATTTATACCTACACATTTTATTTTGGGGGATGATAATGTAAATGGTATTGTGTTTTTCATTTCCAATTCAATTTCTTCACTGCTGGGTATGTAGGAAAACAATTTACTTATGGACACTAACCTTGGATCCTAAAATCCTGTTTAATTGGTTGTTTCTGGGTTTATTTTACGTTTTGACAAGAAGATTTTTTTTGTCCTTGTTTCTTTGTGTGTTTTGTTATTTTTGATTGACTGTTGAGTCGTAAGATAAATAGTGATGTCTAAGATAGGTGTTTCTGTTCTTCAGTCAAGCTGTTAGGGGATGTTGTCTCATTTCCTCATTGTTGAGGTTCCTTTGTTGCTGTTACTATAGTTACCTTCAGTCACACAGGTGCTTGGTGAGCCCGGGAGGCCTAGAGAATTGCTGTCACTGTTCTTCCTCCATCCTCAGCTTTCTATAAGACCCTCTTCACTCTTTCACCCTCTTCTAGTGAAAGATTTCCATTGCTTGGCACTTAGCACAAGGTTTATGATGGGAATGTTTTCAGTCTCCTTCTCCAGCTTCAGTTTTAGGCAGATTTGTTATTCTGAACCTCAAGAGTTGGACGCTCTCAACTTTCTTCCTCCCAGTCGCAGACAAACTCTGGCACCTGCTCAGTTCAAGGTCCAGCGCAGGTTTACTGATTGCTACAGGCTGAACTTTGTCCTCACCTCCAGTTCACATGTGGCAGCCCCAACCCCTCATACTCAAAATGTATCTGGAGGTACTGTCTTTAAAGAGGTGCTTAAGTTCAGTGGATGCTGTGAGGGGGGACCCTAACCCACTATGCCCAGTTGTCCCCATGAGAAGAGACCAGAACACAGACACACACACAGGGACCAACATGTGCAGAGGCATCAGACGCTGCCGTCTGGAAGCCAGGCAGCAAGGCCTCGGAGGGTAGCAACTGTACCAGAATCTTGATCTGGGACTTCTAGCTTTCAAACCTGTAAGAAAATTAATTTCTGTGGTTTAAGTCTCCCCATCTGTGGGATTTTGTTATGGCATCTCTAGAAAATGAACCGCTCCTCCTCTGGAGGCTGATCTCTACCTCGTATGACCTGAGTGGGTTCCCTTCCCTCCCCTGACAGCTTTGCAGTGTCAAAGCAGAGCAAGGTCAGGGCCGCAGTGAATTTCTTGCCCCTTCCCTGGCATTGGGCAGCTTTTCTCCATATCAGAGAAAAGCTTCTGGAATGTGGGTGAATATCATGCTTCTGGGTTAGTTAGCTTTTTGTCACTGTGAAAAAACACCAGGGAAAAACCACTTATAGGGGGAAAGATTGATTTTGGCTCATGGTTCCAGAGCTTCAGTCCACGCTAGCTGACTCCAGGGCTTTAGACCTGAGAATATCATGGCGAAAGTGTGTGGTGGAGGAGAACTGCTGACTTCATGGCATCCAGGAAGCAGAGAGTGAGATGAGGGAGGGCCAGGGAGAAGACAGTCCCCAAGGGCACAGCCACAGGGCCCACTCTCTTCAACCAGGGCGCACCTCCGGTAGTTTCTACCACCTCCCAAGCCCGTTCAGATTTTGAATTCCTTTATGGATTAATCCACTTGTGGGGTCTGAGCCTTAATGATCCAATGCCAATCCTGCCCGATGCCAGGGAAGGGGCAAGAAATTCACTTCGGCCCTGACCTCGCTCTGCTTTGACACTGCAAAGCTGTCAGGGGAGGGAAGGGAACCCACTCAGGTCTTACGAGGTAGAGATCAGCCTCCAGAGGAGGAGGGGTTCTTCCCCTGAGACCCACCTCTGAACACTGCTGCACTGGGGACGAAGCCGTCAACACAGGAGACTCTGGGGAACCTTCCAGACCCACTTATCCTCTAAGCTAACCACTACCTTGTGCTTGTAGACTTCCCAGAAGTGCACAGAGCTCTCCGGATGCTCCTGCTCTTTGCTCTCCCCTCAAACCTTGGCAGGCTCAGAACTCCTGCACCAGGGAGGAGCGACTCTCAGGGCTTCTGTGTTTGGCCTGAGTACCAGTAGCAATCCATGAGAAAGCGCTATGGCCTTCCCGCGCCTGTGGCTCCCAGGGATTCTCAAGTCTCATGGCTGCTGATGTACAAAGCCACGCCTGATGGCACACGCCTGCAATCCCAGCCTCTTGGGAAGCCGAGGCAGGAGGATCTCAAGCTAGAGGCCAGCCTCAGCAATTAGTGAGACCTTGTCTCGAAAAAAAAAAAAAAAGACTGGGGATACGACACAGAGGTAGAGTGTTCCTAGTCTCAATCTCCAGTAACCGACCCCCCCGAAAAAGAATTTATGAACATTTTGGGTTTTTTTCCCTAACTTCCTTTTATAGCTTTCATCTCTTTCTCTCAGGCTCTGCCAAAACTAAAATTGCTCTGGTCACTCAGTTTACCTTATTGCCCACTGACCTCATCACCCTGATAGGATTAAAAGCTCATTTTCTTTTAGCTTACTAATGTACTCCTTTCTGTTCGGGTGGCTTCGACTTTCTCTTAAGCCTCAAGTTAGAATTCGTTTCACGTATATTCACATTGTCAGAATCAAAATGTGATGAGGATAAGTCAATCAAGGCAGCGCCATCATACTTAGAAACAGTAGGAATCATGTAAACATCATATAATGCAAATTTCAAATGAATCGAGCATGCAGAGCTTGCTATTTTCCCATCAAAACATTTAGCTACTGTCTTAATATTCCGTGGGTTGAATATTTAAGGCAGTTATTGCTGAGTGAATACAATAACCAAAGGCTGCTGGATACTTTAATGTTTTTAATTTAATTTTTTTTCTTTTCTTTCTTTTTTTTTTCTGGTATCAGGGATTGAACTCAGGAGTGCTTAACGACTGAGCCACTTCCCCAGCCCTTTTAAATATTTTATTTAGAAACAGGGTCTTGCTGAGTTGCTTTGGGCCTTGCTGAGTTGCTGAGGCTGGCTTTGAACTTGTGATCCTCTTGCTTCATGCTGGGATTACAGGCGTGTGCCATCGTGCCTGCTATACTTCTGTGTTTTTAAATCCAACATCATGGCGAGCTTTCTCCTCTAACGTGTTTGTCCTCTAACATGGGCGTCATCTCCCCAGGACTAGAAACTGTGAAATCCACTGGAGCAAGAGGACCAAGACCACCTGAGTGAAGGCCCAATATTCCATGTGGGAAGATTCCCAAGGATCTCCAAGGTTGCCTTGGTAAACTTGAGGATCTGAAGTCTGTGTGCCATTTCACGTGTCCAGTGAAGCAAGGGCTGGATTCCAGGTCCAGGCAGGACCCAGTGCAAATCTTTGACTCTACCAATTAAATATTTTGTGACTTTGGGTTCTTTAAGCTCCACAAGCTGCAATCTCCTCCTTAGCTGAGCAGGCGCCATGGCACGTGCCTGCAGCAGTCTAGAGAGAGCGGGAGATAATGTATTTCCTGAGTACTTGGCATCCTCAGGGCTCCGAATGATACTGACATGATCCCGATTGTGTAGAGCTTCCTCCCTGAGCCTCGTTTTCCTTTCTTATGAAATGGAGATGGTAAACACACATCTCCTTGAGCTGTGGGCTAGCTTAAATGTGATAACGTATACGAAAGCTTTCTAAATCGCAGAGCTGAATGTGATCTTTCCTTTTATAAATGAAAGTCGAGGGATAATAGCAGCCCCACTGACGGAGCGCTCCATGAGACTGTTCCCATCAGGCGTGACCCTGGGACTCCTGCCCTAAGGTTCTAAAGATGGCCAAAGCCGGCACCTAACGCTGGACCCCTGAGACCAACTGAGGGCAGTTTGTCCATCTTACTCCAACTCCCAGGAGAGACCACCACCTAGGTATGCTGGCCACAGGGGGCACTTGCATTTGAGAATAAAGTAAGTGCAGCACTCTGGGAGGCCAGCTGTGTAGCCTCAATGGTGGGGGCGCCCTCTGCTTCCCACAGGAGGATGCGATCGGCTGGCGTCAACAGTTCTGTGGGCTGGCACAGAGCAGAAGCCAGCCGTGGAGGGCTGAGCGGGAGCTGTGCCTGGCCCCCAGGGAAAGGGGGCTTTGGCTGGGACGACTTAGCCTCGAGAGCAGAGGGGGAGGACAACTCATGCTCATGCCCCTGAGGCTCTCCTGGTCCCCCCAATGTTGAGGGAGCACATAATACTAGGCTTTAATTTAGGCCTTGAGCCACATGCTCGAAGGAATTTGTAAGTCAATGGAGCCTCTAAGATAGATGCTCTGGTCTGAGGATTTGTGTCTCCTTAAAATGCGTAGATGTCAATCCTGACCCCAAGGTGATGGTATCAGGAGGTGAGGCATTTGGGAGGTGATGAGATCCGGAGGGCACGGCCCTCATGATTGCGATCAGCGACCTTGCCAAAGACACTCCAGAGGGTTGGCTCTTCTCTTCTGCCACGTGAGGCACAGCAGGAAGAGGTTGGTATGAGACGGGGACCCTGTCACAGCCCTGATCTTGGACTTCCCAGGCTCCTTGTCTACCTATTATAACTGCCAGGTGTGAACTGGGAGAAATATGTTTTCACTGTCTGTGGGCTTCCCGGCCTATGGCATTTGACACAGCAGCCTAAAGGCACTGAGAGAATACATATGCTTATTCTTGGCATTTTAGACCTGAGGAAATGCAGTGCCCAGGTGAACCAAGCCTGAGTACCCACCAGGTGGTTGACCTTTCCTGTTGCTGTCACTAGGATCTGGTGGCATCGTGAAAGGTGTGACTGAGTGGTTCAAGACTCCGACTGGAGGCTAGTGAGGGCTGCCCCCGCAGTGCGGGCCGTGGGAAACCATGCTCCCCAAAGTAGCAGACGTACCTGGCCCATCTACACGCCGCTGGTAGGTAATGTGACAGAGGTGTGAGGTTCCATGTCGAGGACAAATAAACTCCCATTCTTTATAAACGACATGGCTGTAGTATTTTGATAAGACAATGGAAAATGGGCAAAAGCATTTGCCCTCTCTTTTCAGTTACTTATCTACAAAGTAGGAGTAATAATTTGACCGATCTCAAGAGGAACTGTGACAAGAAAAAATAGAAGTAATTTTCAAGCAACAACTAAGCTTAACTATATGTCAGACATTGGGAAAATGTCTGGCATACAGTAAGTATAGTTCTACAAATGCTCCAGTAATCATTCATGTTTCTTCCTCCCGGGCCTGTCTATTTGGAACATCCGTCTGCTTCCTCTGCTGCATCGGCTCTGGAGAATTCACTTGGCATTGCCCAGAGCCCTAGGATGCCAAGGTTGCATTTATTCATTCATTCAGAAAAAATTTATTGCCAAGTGATAGCACATGCCTGTAACCCCAGAGTCTCAGGAGGCTGAGGCAGGAGGATCTCAAGTTCAAAGCCAGCCTCAGCAACTTAGTGAGGCCCTAAGCAACTTAGTGAGACCCTGTCTCAAAATAAAATGTAAAAAAGGGGGCTTAACTCAGTGGTTAAGCACTCCTGGGTTTAATCTCTGGTCTCAACCAACAAACCAACCAACAAACAACAATAAAAAATATTTATTGAGGGTCCACTCTGTGCCAGGTTCTGTTCTAGGTGTTGGAAAATCTTCAGCTGTGAACAAGACAGAGAAAGGGTACAAGGCTGATAATAATCATGAGTTCAAATAAATAAACAAAATATTTCTCAAGTGCCTAGTGCTACAAAGAGGATGGAGGGACAGATACCTAGACTTGGTGTGTGTGAAAGGTCTTTGAGAAGGCACTGTTTGACCCAAGGTCTAGATCACAAGAAAATCTTTTCATTTAAGAACATGGAGGTAGAGTGCTTTGGGCTAAGGGAACAGCAAGTGCAAAGACCCCGCAGCAGGGGTGAGCTGGGCTTGACCAGGTCAAGGTTTTGAGAGTGAGGACAAGGAGGACCACTGAGCTAGTTGGGAACCACATCACACGGGTCTTGTGGGCCCAGGCAAAGGGTTTGATCATATTTTAAGTCCTAGGTAGAGGGTTGGAAGCAGGGAACTGAGCAGACCTAATTTATATTTCAAGAGGATGCTTCTTACTGAAGCATGGAGGATGGATTGGAGGGAAACAGGAGGAGAAGCAGAAAGGCTGGGGCCACAGGTGCACTGCCATGGAGCAGGAGGGGGGCAGGCTCCAGCCCAAGTGAGTTCCTCTTTCTTCCACTCAGCGCTCCCTCCTCCAGCAGCGATTTCTTGAGGGATTACGCTGATATATGAAATGATCGTGCACTCTCCCCTCTCTGAGCTTTTAATCAAATGTCTCCCCTGGCTCCCCGGTTTCTGAAGCAGCCCTGCCCAGGGGCTGTTTTCCACGATCCTCAATCCCACAGTGGCTCACCCACATGCTTCCGTGTGGGATCACAAATAGGGCAGTGGAGGGGTCCAGTTTGACGCGACTACAGCCATCTTGGTCATAACCTCCTTGTGCCTGTGACGTGACGCTGTCCCACTTTCCAGACCCTATAGGCTAAACCATGTTGTTAGATAGTCACCCCAGCCTTCCTTGCTGGCCACGGATACCCAAACTGGACGTGATAGTTATTTTTGAGAAAGCCCCGTGTTAGGGTATGGATATGTGTGTTCCCCAAAAGTTTCTTGTTTATGCAGGAATATTCAGAGGTGAAATGATTAGAGGATGTGAACTGTATCCTAATCTGTCCATCCTGGTCTGAATGGACTACTGGAGTAACTACAGGCAGGTGGGTCATAACTGGTCACTCACCGAGAGTGTGTTCTGGAAGGGTGCATCTTCCTGTGGCCATTCCTCTCATCCCTCTGCTTCCTGGCTGCCATGAGCTGCCAGCTTCCCTGCCCCCCATACCCTTTGCCCATGAAGTTCTGTCTCACTTTAGGTCCAGAGCAATGGAACCAGATGACCATGGACTAAACCTCTGAAACCCTGAGCCAAAACAAACTTTTCCTTTTCTAAATTGTTCTTCTTGTATTTTGTGTTGTATTTCTGGTTGGCTGTGGCCCACCTTTGTGTAGCTTAGCAGATAAACCTTTCCTCCTGCCTTGGGGTGCAGGGATCCCCCTTTCTTACTTCCGCCCAAGCCACAGTTCCTCCAGTTAGTCCCTAGTGAATGGCATTGGGATCAGAATTTGCCTGCCTCTTTCTTCGGTCTGTGGTCACCTTCAACCTTTTGTGGCTGGTTCTCATGCCCTGAATTTTTCAGAAACAGGTAAGTGACCGTGTGGGATCGAAGGTCTTTCTCCTTGGTTTTTGAACTCTTCTCTTCTCCAGAGTTACCATCCTACCTCTCATAAGGCATGTAAGTGTGTGTGTGTGTGTGTGTGTGTGTGTGTGTGTGTGTGTGTGTGTTATGGGGGGCAATGTGGATGTGGAGGTAGAAGGATGCTCTTGAACTTACCTGCTCAGAGCACAGAATCTCACTGAAGCTTGCACATGTTTGTGAGCAACAGGCTACCGGGGGCCTCTACCTCCAGATGGCCATTGAGGGAATCCAGGTCACAAAGGTGATCTTTATTTCTGATCTGTCTTCCATACGGTTCAGACTTTTCTCTTTAGCATCAATTACTTTTTAAGGTAGTGAAACATTGCTCCTTTGTCAGACTTAATTCACAACCACAAGCTCTTGTGTGAAATCCTAGGTGTAACCACATTTCTCAAATGGAAAAGCAAATGGGTAACTAGCTTTCTTCACACAAAACCAAGCAGCTGAGGATTGTCTTTCATGTCTGATAGGCAGAGGACTCTGCAAAGAATGTCCAAGGAAGTCTGCTTCTTTGCAGAAAAGAAATGGTCAGGTACACTTTTATATGGAGAGAGAGAGAGAGAGAGAGAGAGAGAGAGAGAGAGAGAGAGGCTTCAAGGAGTGTAACAATAGTCGTTTCTATGCATCAGGGAGTTACTCATTTGGAGTGAATAGAATGTGAGAATTTTGGCCAAAGAATGAGTGAAAAGTCAGTTAAAACCAGTGTTTTCATAGTGATGGAATCCTTTAATCAGAATATTATTCAGAGAAACATTATGCAAAAAGAGGAAATAGAACTGTTTGAAAGTGGGCAGGTAATTCGGTCTCAGCCTCTTGCCATCCAGCCCTCTCTGGAGCCTCAGTCTGCCAAGGAACACAGTTGGAATCCTCTTTTTATAAACTGTGATAGAGAATGAAGACCATTTTAGTGATTTTTTAAAAAAATCTGAGCTAAATTTCATGTAGAATCTATTGTCTGCTCAAGATTTTGCTGAGAAAGCAATTTGCGCACAGCCTGACTTTTGATTTCATGAAGTGAGTATGGTTACGCCTGTTGTCAAGATGAGGAAACTGAGGTGCAGGGTGACTACCATGTGTCATAAGCCAAACAGCTCCTAAGGGACAAATCTTGGCTCCACATTCAAGACTGCCACCAAAGGTCATGCTTTGAACTCACAAACTCTGCTTTCTTTCTCTCTTTGACAGACTCTTCAATTCTCAGTAGAAGCATTTCAAGGAATACTTCCAGAGGGGACATGGGGGTGGGAGGGGAAGGGGAAGAAGGAGTCATGTGGAGGAGGCAGAGGCAGAGGGAAGAGTGGGATTTAGTCTAGTGACAAAGAGGAAATTAGTGTAAAGTGATAAAAACCCAAAGACCAAATGCTAAGAAAGGAAACTCCATGGAAAATCCAAACAGACTAATACCAGGGGGGAGAAGAGAAAGAAGAGGTGGCCTCAGAGGAAAGTCACTGTTCACGGGGGACCAAAATGCCAAGATTTCATCCAGGACAAGACCCCCTGCTTTCTATTTTGACTTGATTGCTTAGTCATGGAAAGCTTGGTTAATGTTCACCAACAAATAGATGGGCACCCGAGACTGCCCCAGGGCCCGGGGATCCTGCCGCTGGACCTACTGACCGGTGCTGGCCGAAGCTCATATGGCCATCCTGGGGCCAGCCCCCAATGGTGGCTCTCCTGACTCAAATGATGATTGCTCCGCGTTGACTGAAGCTTCAGCCAAGGTGACTGGCGAGGCTGGGGTCCGTGGACCAACAATGAACAGACCCAGCGGAGAACCTAGAAGCCAAGTGTCTGGTGGTGGATGTTTGATTCTCCAAAAAGACAAGAGGGAAGGTGGAAACTCAGTGAGACAGCTGTCTGTGATGCCGGGACCCCATTGGCTGGCCCATTTATGTGGAGTCAGTTGCCAAGGTGGGTAGAATCCATGCCAGGTACTGCCACGGTTCTGAGCAGAGTTGGTGCATGGGTCCTACTGGGGACTGCTGTGTGAAGCACTGCCCATGTGACCAGGGTCAGATCAGTCCCTGTCCTCCGCCGTGGCTCACCTACCTGAAACACCCCAGTTGAATTTGCTCCTGACCTATTTTTTTCAGGAAAGGGATATGGAGTCCTGAGGCAGGAGTGTTGGAGAGCATGCTGGGATTTCTGAGAAGCTAAGGTCAGAAGCAGTCATTGAAGATCTTCATCGTCCTGGTCAAGGCACATGCCTGGTCTGATCCAATTCTCCCCAAACTCTAAGCTAGGCACGGGTAAGTCCATTTTGTAGGAGACACTCAGAGATCTCTGAGATTCGAAAGATTTAAGTAGTTTAATTCTTTACTGCTACTAATTCTTTACTTCTCCCTTAGGTGCCCTGCACCTCTTGAGAACATCACTGGCAATTCTTTTAGATGCTTACTCTCACTAGAGAGTCCCACAAAGGTGCCAAAGGCTGACACCAACCCTGGTAAGACCAATTCAGGGGCCAAGTAGATAACTCTAACGGGAAGTCAGGCACGGTCGTCCCCGCCTATCCATGGGAATACATTCCAAGACCCCGGACAATACCAAACCCTATGCCTACGATGTCTTCCCTTTACATACACACTATGAAAAAGTTTAAATTATGAATTATGCATAGTTAAGGGATTAACTACAACACTAATAAAATAGTTATGTAAATGTACTATAACAAAAGTTACTTAGAATTTATGGATTGCCTATTTCTGCAGTTTTCCATTGAATATTTTTGGATAGCCCTTGAGCATGGATAACTGAAACTGCAGAGAGTGAAATTGTGAATAGCGGGGCTGGGCACCCCAGGATCACAGACAGAGGAGAGACTTGAGTGTTCAACACACATAAAGACACTGACCTCCACAGGAATCCTTACAATACTGGCAAACTAACACATACAGCCAGAGCCTCCCACTTTCCAGCCTCATGACGAGATCATCCCTGAGGTCTCTGAGTTCTAAAGTTTAATTTTTCTTTTTTTTCCCCTTCCATCCTTTGTCTGTTATTTCCGGGTTCTGCTTTCTGTTGGTAGGAGTGGATGGTGACTGTGAGCTAACCAGATAAGCTGGGTTCTTCGAATGGGTGAATTAGCTAATGGGCAACTCCTCCCATGACTTAGTGTCACCACTGGGTTAGAGTTCATCCCCTCTGATTCTGGACCCTGGGAGATTGACACATGTTGGGAATTCACACCATGCCCAGCATTCCCGAAGCTACACCCTGGGCGGGTTTCTTGATCTTCTCAGTGTCCTGGGGGCAGGGCTGAATAGAGGTGGCAAGTGACTCAGCCTATTTCCCCCAGCAGGGGCATCTGGACCACGGTCAGAGCCTGACTTGGACTAGGAACTCTGCTGGTTCCTTGAGGGGTAGTGGTTGCTATATCTGGATATGGTTAGAGAATGTCCCTCAAGAACTCCTCTGTTGGGAGGTTCGCCACCCAGGATGGTGATCCAGGAGGTGATGAAAACTTCAAGGGGTGGGTCACTGGGGACATTCCCTTAGAAGAAGTAGGAAGTTCCTAGGAGACTGAGCTGTTAAAAACAAGACTGGCTCCTGCCCTCACCTTGGGTTCCTCCCTCGGGTTCCTCCCTCCTCCTGCATCCTCTCTCTTTCTCCCACATGTTCCCTCCATGGGACCATCTGACACAGGGTCCTTACCAGAGCCCAGGGTCATGCTGCTTGGACTCTTAACCTTCAAAACTGTGAGCTAAATAAACCTCTTTTCTTTAAAATGTATGCAAGCCTCAGGCATTTTGTTAGACTAATGAAAAAACAGACTCATATGGTGGTAAAAACTGGGGCAATTTTAAAGTCATTTAATAATACTTCAGTTAATCACATTTTAAACTCCAAATGAACATAGAAACACATTTGTGATTAAAAAGGAATACTACCCAGAAAAGTGTACAAAGAATAAAATCGTTATGTACCCATGACTCCCACCAAACTCCCAGTCTATTCTCCTAGAGAAACTAAGTTAATTACTTGCAAATATCTATGTCAAGAAGATCACCTGTAGCTTGAATATTTTGTCTTCAGAGGAACCAAAAACAAACAAACAAACAAACTCATCTTCTTTCCCTCTTTCCGTCCCCAGGCTACAAATTATGCTAACAGTGTGACCTTGAGGTCACACCTGAGCTTCTCTTCCCACCACCATAGGACCCCACCCGACACCCACCTTTCCCATTAGGGAACAAAATTCTCAGAAAAACACTGTTTAACAGTGACTTACACTCGAGTATAGAAAAGACTGTAAAGGAAACAGAAGTTGGGATTTGGAAGGAACTTTCCGCAATTTGTAGAAGCAGGGGCCCAGGAAATCGAGGCCACCCATGACCTTGGGCTTGTGTGATGTTTTGGTATTTACAAAAGGGCTCTCCTCTTCATCTTCATACTTGGCCGTCTTACCAGTTCCCACAGGGCGACAGGGTAGGCACAATACTCCTATTGTGCAGATTTGGAAGCTGAGGTTCTGCAGGGCTGCCCCCCAACATCGGTGCCTCCCCCAACCCCCGGGGCTGTCAGCAGCCTTTGGATGGGTTCCAGGTGGGCACATGGGGCAATTTCCAGAGTGCCTCAAACTGTGACACTTGGGACACTGGCTGTTCTGCCCAAGCTTATAGCCAGCTCTGGCTCAGGTCCTCTTCTGGTCCCACTTTTCAGGTTTAATTGGTTCTGGGCCATGGATTTTCTCAGGCATGGGGACGGCATGGCCATCACTTGGAGCAGAGGAGCCAGCATGGCTTCCTCCCAGGGTGCCTGCTTCACCTGTGGCCACCTCCTCTCCCTTCACACTCTCCTGCGTCCCTTCTTGGTTCTGCGTCAGTACCGCTGACCTAGAGAAGATGTCTGCTTTCCAATCTTTTGCTTTATGGCAGGAGGAGGAGAGAGGGAGTCCAAAGGCAAGAAAGTCAGGGTTGGTTTGTGTGAAATCAGTGAGCAGGTGCTGAATGAGGGAGGGAAGAGGCAGGGAGTCCTCTCCTGAGGACCTCAGGGCTTGGGGAGACAGGGTCAGACCCGGCGGCATCAACGAGCAAGGAATTGCATTTGCTGTCAAGCAATTGTGAGTTAAAGTAACAGAGAGCGAAACAAGAATCCTTCTGTTCCAAATTCCCGTAAATTTGTAACTGGGCTGACCGGGTAGCTCTGTGATGTTACCAGGAACTTGACTGCTTCTGTTCTTCTGCTTAGCTATTTTGAGTAGGATTGCTTCATGGTCATCAGTTGGCTGTTGGGGATCCAGACTTTGCACCTTATCTGGGAAGAAGGAGAGAGGTTAAAACAAAGTGGTGTTCATTGAGTACACCTGCTTCAGATCGCTTCCCTGGAAGCCCCACCCCAAGATATCAACTTATATTTATTTGAGTACCATACCTGCAAAGTAGGCTGGGAGATGTTTTGTGTTGTTTATTTTTATTTTTTTGGTTCTCTTTATTTCAGGCACATTATCTCCAATAATATAATTTCTGTTATTATGCACAAGGACAAGATGGGATGTTGGGTTGATTTTTAGCAGTCTCAGCTCATCGAGGCAATTTTAATGCAATGCAGTCTGATCTGCTAAATAATTCAATTTCTCCTTGCTTTCAAGGCAATAGTAACACCCAGCATGTACTTTAGAGGATTGTTGTGAAAGTTCAATGAGAAAATGTAAGTCAAAGACTTAGAGGTGTGGGAGGCAAACTGTTAGGTGCTTCATCGATGTCACTTTTGATGGTGAGCACAGCAGATAGTGACGGTCCTGGTGGCCCAGACCCTGAAGTCCGACTGCCAGGGGTTGTTTTCCCATCTCCAGCACTTCCTGCCCAGCCTCGGCCCCATCCCTAGGATTCAGTTTCTAATCTAATCAAACAGTCAGAGCTGCCTCTTTAAATTGGTGTTAGATTGGGATAATCCTGCCGGGGGCTTAATGGAGTGTGTGCTGTACTAAAGGCACCCAGAGAAGGTGTATGTTTTGACGTGGATGGTTGGAGGAGGGCAGAGGAGGCTTCCTGGGTGAGGGATCTGAGCTGCATTTTGGGAAGGGGTGAAGGAGATAGGCTGGTGACAAAGTGGGAGGTGGTCCCAAACAGCAGGCAGCACGGAGGTGTGGAACTCTGTGCTGATCTCTAGGAGCTGTGAAGGTTTTGGCGTGTCCAGAACCCAGGGTCAAGGTAGGAGTGGGACAGTTGAGGCAGAAGAGAAGCCATGTTTGGGGCTTGGAGGGCTTGTCTGCCACTCTGAAGAGCCAAGAGCCCTCCCCCAAAGAGCACGGCCAGCTCCAGGGGCTGGTTTCTGAAGACAAGTGAGATCAGGTTCACAGACAAGCAACTAGAGGGTTCCACAATGCTTGGCTCATGGGCATCTGCAAACTGCCACCTGTTAACCAAAGGCACCAGGGTCCACCTCTGGCCGGGCCCCTCTGGGAACAGGTCAATCATCAGCTAAGGATCTCCACCCAGAGAAGGAGGTGCTGATCTCAGGACCGGAAGAAGGGACTGTGTTACCCATTAGCCCTGAGCATGGATTCGTTTAATAGATTCTTCCAGAAGTTAAGTGGTGGAGGCCGCCGAAGAGGTACCTTCGAAGGTGGGAGAAGGCAGAGAATGAAATCAGAGGTGCGTCATGGTGAAGGGACCAGGGGGACAGCAAAGGAAGTCGAGAGGTTGAGTAGAAAGAGCACTGGACGCGATCCCAGGTCACTGGGCCAGTCTCTCCTCCATCCCTAGACTCCCTGAACCAAAGTGGAGCATTCTGTAAAACATGGATCCCGACTCTTGCTTGACGGGTTTTGCCAGGCTGTGTTGCCAATCAACTGAGAAAATGTAGATCTGCAAGGACACTCTGTAAAATGCACCTGGAACAAAGGCCAAACCTGCCCCAGCCTCGGGGCCTGGAGGACACACCAGCTCTTCCCCACTTTGTGCCTTGACATGTGCTCCTTTTTCTGCCTAGAACGTTCTTCTGCCAGCTCTTCTGTGGCCAGTTCAGCCCCATCCCAGGGTTCAGGCCACCTCCTTGAAGAAGCCCTCCCAGAGGCCTCGGTGAGGCACACTCTCCACCCAGAGTTAGTGGCCGAGACCCAGGCTCCGCAGCACGATCTCGTGGTACAAGTTCATTTCTGACACACACTGGCTGGTCAGCCTCAGGCAGTGACCTAACCTCAGTTTCCACATCCATGAGATGGGAATAATGATGTCATCTGTTGCTCAAAGTGGTCCCGGAGTGATCAAATCAATATGCAATAGCAAATTGTCTATGATTACGATTCTCGGGAGCGTCTCATTTCCTCTCTCACGCTCGCTGTGGCCTGAAGTTGATTTATTTGCGTATCTGTCTGTTATCCAGCATCCCCCGCCCTGTAACACGACGTCCATGAGGGAGTGACCAGGTCTTTCCCATCCACACCGATGTATCAGGGCGTAGCCGGTGCATGGCACTAAAGATGCTCAAGAAAGGGTGGTCAGAGGAGGGTGGGCATTTCCCAGGAGTCTCAATAGCCTGTCCCCAGAGACAAGAAGTCCACGCAGTGAGGGCGCCTGGGGTGGCCTGCAGCTCCCCCGGGCCAGCCAGGGGACTGTCAGATGGCCCTGCTTTGCCTGTCATTTCCCTGCCCGGGGCTTTCACTTATGTAATGAAACAGGGTGAAACCCCAGCCACACCTGAGTGCTTCCCTCCCACCAGCCCAGTATTTGACCACACAAAGGAGGAAGAAAAAATCAGAGAAGAAGAGGAGCCCCAGACCACATGCTTCTCAGGACACAAAGATGACTTGTCCCTGGAGGGTGTTTTGCAGAGACTGTTCATGACAAAGATCGAGAAAGACCTGGCCGTCTCAAGAGCTGATGGAGAGGAATCAAGGGTTCAGCAGAGGAGAACTTTTTACCGCTGTCCTTGTTGTGCTGTGCAACTGCCATTAAGTCACTTTACCTCTCTGAATCTCTGCAGTGACATTATCTGCAAAACGAAGGAATTGGAATGGAGGAGGAAGGCGGTGGGGCATAGATCCAGTTTTGCCTATGGATTGCCCTGGTGGAAATATTAATAATAATCTCTTTAATTCTGTTTAAGTGACCTGTGTTAGATGGCCAATCTTAAGACCAGTTTCAGGCAAGTCTGTTCCAGGTGTAATATTTTGTCCATTTTTGCCCCTGATCTGGGCAACGTTGGGCTTTGTGTGCTGTCACTGGAGGCCAGTGTCCCTGGGCCACCTTTCCTCTCTCCCTTCTATGGGCACAGAGATCTGTAGCACGTGGAATCCAAACGCAGGCAGCTGGTCACTGAGCCTTGGTTCTCCAGGACCCTGTGGAGGCTGAGGTCTGGTCAACGCCACAGCCGGCAGCCTGAGTGAAGGGGAGGATGTGTGTCCGCGGCCTCTGGTCCTCTGCCTGTAAGTGCCATCGGGGCGCAGTGCAGTTCGACCTAGGAAACTTACCGCGTGTGTCCCCCACGGAGCAGGCACCCAGGAAGCCAGCGCTGAATCAGCGGTAGAGTCCTCCCACATTTCACTGTGAACATTTAGAAGAAAGTGGAAAGACCCAGGCGGAGGACTCCCGCCAGGAGCCCCGGGCACGTGCGCGGTCACCAGCCGCCCACCTGCCAATCCTTCCTCTTTCTTTGTATGTGTTTCAAGTCAGTTGCCAACAGCAGTATGTTCTTCTCACGGCTCTTCAGCCAAGAGAGTAGATTTCTTTTTTTTTAATCACAAAAGCAATTGAAGCTAATTTTAAAACATTCTGGCAACACAGGAGGGTGAACAGAAAGAGAGATCCGTCTTCTTGTTCTCCAGGCATGAGTGTGATTGTGAGGAGTGTGGTTCCAAATAATCACAAATACTCGTTCTTAATATTTTTAAAATTCAAATTATATACATATATATATTTTTTTCTTTTCTTTCTTTTTTTGCAGGGGTGCTAGGATTAAACCCAGGGTTCTCTACCACTGAGCTCATCCCAGTCCTTAAATTTTTTTCTTTTCTTTTTTTTTTGGTGGTGCTAGGGGTCAAGCCCAGGGCCTTGTGCACACTAGGCAAACTCTCCACCCCTGAGCTACATCGCCAGCCCCAATCTCAGCTCTTTTTATTTTTTTTGTTTTGAGACAGAGTCTCGCTAAGTCGCCCTTCAACAGTTCATCCTCCTGCCTCGGCCTCCCAACTACCTAGGATTAAAGAAATGTGCCACTGTGCCTAGATGTAATTTTTTTAAAAAAGTAACCACACTTTGAAGGCATCGTTTGTTGTCAATAATCTTAGGCGGTCTTAGATTTTCTCAATGGCTGTAGAACGTCCCACGCCCTCCGTGACTCGGCCCCTCAGGCTGAGGGACATTCTCGCTGCTTTCGTTGTTTGGATCTGATGCTGATGAAATGAAGATCCTTATACATCCCTTTATTCAACAAATACTTAATAATCATTTCTATGTGCCAGGCACAGGTCTATGCTTATTTGGGGAATAAGATGACAGTTGTATGGAGGTTACATTCTTGTGTGGAAGACAGGTAATAAGAAAGCACAGCAGTAAAGTGAATTTGACTATGAAGAAACTAAAACAGAATAATAGGACAGACAGTGACAAGAGGAGCTGCCTCCAAATCATCTAAGAGGGCCTCGTGGAGGTTGAGTTGTTTGACCTGAAACCTGAATGATGAGAACAAATCACTTATGCATAGTCCAGGGTAGAACACACACATGTGCAAAGACCCTGGGGTGGGAGCAAACTCCACATATTTCAAGAATAGAAACAGCCAGCATCACTGAGATATGGCAACTTGTTGAAAATGAATTCAGAAAAGAAGGCTGGCCAGATCATGAAGGGTTCAAGAGTTTGAGTTTCATTCTTGTGCCGCACACTAGATTCTACTTTAAGTGCTGGATCATCACAGAATAAATGAACTCCATCTGATTTGTGAATGTGAGCAAAAATTCCAAGAATCCAGTTTCACTCCAGGCTGTGGGGCATCATGGGAAGAGAATGGGTGTTGGATCCAGAGACATCTGTGTTCACAGTCCAGCTCCATTCGTTTATTCCCCAAAGAATTGAAAACGGGACCTCAAAGGCATATTTATACATCATGTCAACAGCGGCACTATTCACAACGGCCGAAAGGTGGAGGCAACCCAAGTGTCCATTGAGAGATGAATGGCAGACAAATGCGATACCTGTGGACGTGTGTGTAATGGAACCATATTCAACTTGAAAAGTGAAGGGCATTCAATTCTTGCTGCATCATGGAGGAAACTTGAGGACACTGTACTAAGTGGAGTAGGCCAATCACTAAAAGATAGATGCTATATGATTCCACTTATATCAGGTACATTGACAAGTCAAATTCCTAGAGTCAAAAGAGTAGAACCGGCTTGGGAAGAGAGGAATGAGTTTAATGGGTACCATGTTTCCCTTTCGCAAGATGAGAAAAAGCCTGGAGACCAGCTGTATAATAATATCAATGTACTTAATGTACTGAATGGTATGCTTAAAACTGGTCAAGATGGTCAATTATATGTTATATATTTTTTAATCACAATTTAAAAAATCCAGCTTCATTACTTACTGGTGGTGAGACTTGCCCAGTGGGTCTGAGCCTCAGTTTTCTCATCCGGAAAAGGGAAGATGATGTTTCACAGGTGCAGAGTGTTCTGGTTCCAGTCTTTCTTTGTAGAATTTGGGATCTCAACCTTCTTGGGCAGCTAAAAAAAAGCCTTTCAATGAAACCCAATCAAGTTTCTCTTGTCCTTAGTATGTAGTAGATGCTCAGTGGATATTTGTTTGCCTACTGATTGCCTGGATTTACTCACGTAACAACCATCTAGAAGGGGCCATAGGTGTATGGAACTGCTTGCCTGGGACATAGCAGGCATTTCATAAATATTTATGGAACAGGTGAATAAACAAAGTGGACAATACACCAAGCCAGGAATTGTAGTGAAACAACTTGCCCGTTTCAAATCTTGTTTTTTCAAATAGTACCACAATAGTTGCTTCAGAAAATAAACTGAAATCCCCATTGACTGAGTCTCATCTTAGCACCTGTATTCGTTTTCTATTACTAGAAAATAATGCATTTCCACTAGTGTAATAGTGTAAATAAATTTATTGTCCTACATTCCTGTGGGTTCAGACAGTTCCTAAAATCAAGGTGTCAGCAGGAATGCATACGTTACTGAAGGCTCTCAGGAGGAACTGTTTCCTTGCATATTCAAGTTGTTGGCAAAATTCAATTTCTATAGGACTGAGATCTTGTTTCTTTGCTGTCACTGAGGACCCTTCCTACCGTCTAGAGACCACGTCCACTTCCACCATTTTGAAAGTCTGCAGCTCTTTTCCCCTTTAATCTCTCTGGCCCAGCAGGAGAAGGTTCTTTACTTCTGAGGATGCATGTGTTCAGATTAGGCTAACTGGATAGTCCAAGATCTTCTCAAGGTCCTCAACCCTGTTCAGAAAGTCCCCTTTGCTGTATAAAATACTGCATTCAAAGGTCCTTGGGTTTAGGACACAAATGTCTTGGAAGGGGTTATTATTCTAATTGCGGTGACCTCCATTACCACTTTGTAATGAAATGGTTTCTCTGAACAGGGAGTTGTCTGTTTTCCAGGAAAGAGCTCCAGGAACTGAGGTCAGCAGATGGGAAATCCGGATGAAGGACACATAGGCGAGGCACCTATGGTAAATGTGCTGGCAGGCCCAGGAGCCACGTGGAACCAGGCTGCTAAAAGAGGGCGGCGACACCAACCCAGCCAAGGAGGTCAAACTGTGTGACTCACGACTTCCCTTCCCACCAGTTCTGCCAGGATCAAGCCATCTTCACGTGCTGTGAACAACTGCCCTTCCTTTCTTCATGGTTTTCATTAGTCGATGAGTGGGTCGTTATCAGTTCATTGCTGACTCTAAATGAAGGATGTTGTTATTGCTGGCTGGGGTGAAACTTCCAGACGCTCTTGGGGAGGTGTCACCATAGCATTCTTGTACCCATCACCTGGCATGAGCCGTGCTTGCTGTCAGTGGTGCCCATAGGGGACTGCCAGCCACTGCTCCAGTTTGGACCTGGGTGTTCTCTAGAGCAGCCCTATTGTGAAGTGGTGGAGCCTTTAAGAGGTGGAGCTTAATGGGAGATGCTTAGGTCACTGAGGGTATGTGGGGATATGGAACCATGTCCTCTTCCTGTCTTTTTTGTGCCCCAGCCTTGAGGTGAGTCATTCTGCTTAGTCACATGCACCCACCACAGTGCACTGCCTGGCCACAGACCCAAAAGCAATAGGACCAACTGACCATGAGTGAAATCTCCAAAACTATGAGCCTAATAAACCTTTCCTCTTTCTCCATTCATGATCACAGGCATATTGTTACAGTAATGGAAGCCTGGCTAATCAGGGATCCAGAGGTGTCCATTGAGGACCTAATGTCACTGGTGGGACTTTTCTCCACAGTCCCATGTATGACATTGCCACATATGGCAGTTTCCAGCCTATTCCTTTTTTTTTTCTTTCTATTTTTGCCTCCCATTCTCTCTTTTCCCCTCTCTTCTTTCCTGTCTAGTTTTCTAGGAGCAAAATAATGATAGAGAATAGAAACGATTTAAACTCAGAAAATAACCCAGGGGTGTAGGAGAGTGTGTATAAAGTTCACTTTTCTATTCTTCCCTGTTCTGATGAAAGAATTTTTTTTTTTTTTCCTGGTTCTCCCAGGCTTCTGGGAAAGAAGGTGCTGAGGACTGAAGCAGCATTGGCTGGGGTGGGAGGAGCAGTCTGGTGCCCGCAGATGGAGTGCTGTTCGGGGAGGCCAGGGGGTTGCAAGCTGCAGGCAACCCTGGTCGGCCCCAGAGGGAAGTCCAAGCCTCCTTGCTGGCGGGGGTCCCCACTCTTGGGAACAGCAGCTGCCACACAGAGGAATCTTCCCCTCCCCACCCGTCCACACCCCTGTCAGGCCAGTCCTGCCAGCAGGGGCAGCTCTGGGGAGGACACTGGAAAACAGTCAGGAGAATGAACCCCTGGGGTGCTGCTGCTAAGAAGAGCTACCCTTGGGAAACCCAACAGGAAAGAAGAAGTTGAGTCAAGAGAAGTCGCCAGCATTTTCTTTTGGCTGGAAGCAGGGTATATGTCGGAGTAATGATAACGAACTTGATGTTAACAGTAACGACCCGACTGTTGAGCAACGGGCATGTGCTGATCACGGTGACACGGACTATCTTTAGTCATCATACCAGCTCTACCAGGTAGGCTTATCTACATCCTAGACATGTGGAAATGGAGAGTGAGGGAGCTTGGGAGAGTTGCTGAAGGTCACAGAGCATGTGTGGTCATCTGATTCAAGTTCAAGTTCACTGAGTTTTAAAGCCTATTTTCTCCCCTCCCTTCTTCCTTCTTTCCACTCCCTTCTCTCTTCTTTCTTTTCTTTTCTCCCCATTTTTATCTTGCCTTGAATGTTTCAATTTTTTTAGAAAGAAATAAAGTGTCATACCCTCAGTGGATCTCCCCATGTGCTCCTCCCGTGTCCCCTCTCCCTATCATCCTCTGCAGAGGCAGCCTTTCACCTGAGGTCAGAGAGTGTCTCTCCCATCCTTCATTGTCTAAGTCCATGACTGTCAACATTATGCAGTTGTGTTAGCCTTCTGTTACCATAACAAAATACCTGAGATAATCAACTTTAAAAGGAGCAAAGGTTTAACTTGACTTACAGTTTTTAAAGTTTCAGTCCATAATCACTTGGTCCATTGCTTTTGCACCTGTGGTGAGGCAGTACCTCATGGTTGGAGCTTGTGGTCAAAGAAGCTGCATACCTTATGGTGTCCAGGAAGCAAAGAGAGGGAGGAAGCGGCTGGGGTTTCAATGTCCCTTCCTGGACACAACCCCATTGACCTAACTTCCTTCCACTAGGCCTCACCTCCCAATGGTGCCACCAGCTAGTGACCAAGCCTTTAAGACATGGGCATCTGGGGGACACGTATCCAAGCAATAGCTATGACTTGCATGTTTTAAAAATTCACGTATGTTCAAAGGGTTGCAAGTGTTACTTTATGGAGAAATAAAAATGACTGTTAGCTGTCAAAAAAGATTCATTAGTTCATTTGTTAAACGGTAACACAAATTAAAACCACAGGTAGATAACATTTTAAAAAATCTGTATCTGCTGAAGACAACTTGACAATCTCCATCAAAATACAAATGTATGGAATTACAGGAGAAATCCCTTTTCTTAGAATTTGTTTATAGATATATTTGCAATGTTAAAAAGCCCAGGAGCCCAGGTTGTTCACTGTGGCATTCTTTGTAATAGAAAAGAGGAGAACAGTTCACGTATTCACTGATGGTAGATGGTTGAATGAATTATGTTGCATCCCTATAATGGAATCCTATGCAGTTAAAAAAAAAAAAACAAGATGCTGTACTAATATGGAAAATTTCCACATACAGATTAGGTGAAAAAAAAAAAGCAAGGTGCAGAAAAATATGTATACTGTGCTTTCTTTGGTATAACAAAAGGGAAATAAGCCTGTGTTAATTGTGTTTATGTGTGTATATAAAGAAAATGACAGTTTGCATACAAACACCAATAACAGTTTTGTGGGTGGGTAGAAAGGGAATACAAGGAAGACTTTTACACATATTCCTTAAGAATTTTTGAACCACATGGTGGACTATCCGAACACTAATTCCAAACATTAAAAAGTTTGTCATGTGTTACTAACCTTACCAATCAGGTTGTTATTTCTAGGCTCTATTTATGTGGTGTGTCTTGACTTTTCCATTAATCATGCTGCCTTACAGCTGGGAAAGCTTGGAGATCACCAGTCCCCTGCCTTCAAACACGGGAAAGAAAATGACGGTGCAGAAATGGCAGGTGACCCTGAGGGTGGCCCAGTGGGCCAAAGGCAGAACTGGGGTTTGGCCTCAGATCTGACTGTGTCCCTCTGCCTTCACCTTGAAACCCCTGGACAGGGGCGGGCCTTTTAGGATTTACTGTAATGACCCAGCCCTTCTGAATGTGGTGGTTCCTAAAGTTTTATCCAGAGCCTTTGTGCGGGTGGAGGATTAGTGAGAACGTGAGGAGGGCTGCCCCAAGCTTGGAATTTGGACCATGTTAAGGATTTTTTTTTTTTTTTTTGTGGTGCTGGGGACTGAACCCAGGGCCTTGTGCTTGCAAGGCTAGCACTCTACCGACTGAGCTATCTCCCCAGCCCCCCATGTTAAGGATTTTAACTTAAAAGTTCATGTAAATGCCATATTGTGCTCCATGATATAAATGGATTTGCTTTATTGTCTACATTTGTTGTCTATGAGCTATTTTTTTTCCTCTCCAGTTGTCTAGTGAAAATATGCTCCGAGAAGATACATCATGCTGACCCTGTGACTCTGGGCATCCTCTGCCGGACATCAGTTTGGATCTTCACATCCTTGAGTTTGAGAAACATTATTAGGTAAGGGTTGGCAAATTTTTTCTATAAAGAGCTGGATAATAAATATTTAGACTCGTGTACCATCTTGTGTCTGTTACAACTACTCAACCCTACTACTGTAGCAAAAGCAGCCATAGATAATATGTAAATGAGTCGGCATGGTTGTGTTACAATAAAACTTTATTTACAAAAACCAAACAGATTTGACTGATGGCTTGGATTTGGTCTGCAGTCTGTAGTTTACCAACCCCTTTAATTAGATAATAAATGCCCCATGAGTTTATGAGAAGGACATATTTTCATCTGAAAGCAATAAGGAAGAAGATTGGGGATAGAAATTCTAATGATCATTGAAGGTTACATAATATTTCAGAGAGCAGAGAGGAAATGACAGAGCTATTGGTAGAGGACCAGAATAAACAAAGGCGAATATTTTGGGGCATGTGGAGGGGAGGGTGGGGGTCAGGGAGGACAGCAAGTTTCTCCTGTCCAAGGGAAACATTCTAAGTTATCAGGGCTAGGAGGCACCCAGTTATCATTCACTTTTCATTGTGCAGATGGGGAAAGGATGTTAAGAGATCAGATGTTAAGAGTTCAGACCTGGAAGAGACCAAAGAGTGGCATGCCTTGAACTCTAATCTATGCTGTCTCAGCTCTGCTCGCAGCTCCCAGACATTACAACACTCCATCATTTGAATGCTTATTAATTAACCCACTTTCTGTGTGCCGTGCGACCAGATGTTGCAAGAGTTCTTTGGGATGGAGTTAATTCTCAGACTTCACACACCATTGTTAAACAGCACCCCAGCAAGGGGGTCAGGACGCGTGTGGAACAATCACCGCGACAAGCACTAAGCATCCCATTTCTCATACTGTCCTGGTCAGTGAGCCCAGGCCAGATCCCAATTCTCCCTCTGGTTATGCCTTCGTTATAAAGAGGCGTCTTGTCCCCATCTCTCCACCAGAACCAGTGCAGGTCTCTTACCTTGCTTCTCTGCTTCCTTTCCCAACTACCAGTATTTAAGTCATGAGTGACAAGAAAGAGGTGGAGCCTGAGAGCCCAGAATCTCATGTGATCCAGATGGCCATTCATTGATTGGCTCCCAGCTAGTTACTGAGGGGACTGAGTGTAGACAGGCTCACGAAGTTCTTGCAGGTTGTGTTAGTGGGCGGGTGGGTGGGCAGCATAAGTGATGGAGGAGGAAGTGAGTGAATGAAAGAAGGTCAGGTGCAGATAAGGGCTGCCCATGAAAGAAGGCAGGACGTTCTTGCCTAGAGCACCGTTGGCTCAGGCAGCAAGGGGTGACCTCTGGGAAGAGCCAACGAAAGAGCGCTCCAGGCACAAAGCTGTGTTGGAGGAACAGATGGAAGGGCCATGTGACTGTGGAGCTGGGGAAAGGGGATGGGGGCAGTAGGCAGAGATAAAGAGGAAGACAGGGGACTGGTTTAATCTGGTCCATTCAGTGACTCTTTTCCTGCTTTTAAAAGAGCATCCCGGCTGATCCTGGAGCATGGCTTGGAAGGGGTGAGAGTGGAAGTAAGACAGTTGGCAAGCTTCTTTAGTAGGCTAGTGGGAATCATGGTGGTCTGCTTGCGATAGCCTGGGGTGGGCAGTTGGAGGTAGTTTTTTGGTCTCCACTCTTAAAGGATCAGCATTTTGATATCCATGTAACAATCAATCTCGATTTACTCAACCACGCATTTTGTAATAGTCTCCCGTTTGGAGTTCTGGGGACTCTTTAAAGGTTTGCCAATTTCACGGATCCATCCCAGAACGCACCTTTCATCTCCACCAGTCATCCTGGTCCATCTCAGCTCGTCCCCTTGCCAAGATCTGACTTGCTCCTCCTATCCAGCTGGAGCCCAGTGTGAATGGGTTTAAGGGACCTGAAATGTATTGTCAGATCAGTCCCAGAGATGGTGCCATTCGCAGCTGCCTGAGTAACACAGGTGCCTCCGTTCCCCCACATTTCCACCCGTACTGGGCAGTATTATTTGCTGATTTGATAGAGGATAGATGGTAACACATTTCCACGTGTATTGCAAAGATATGCTTTGAAAGAGCAAAATACTCTCTCTCAGTGGTCACAAGGCACAGAATCAATTCAAGTACTCACAACCATGTGCGATTACTCTAGTTTCAGGGTGCAGGTAGCAACCACGGCTGATGGTTGATTGAGATTCATCCTGCACCATGCTGAAGCGCTCTGCAGATGTGGTACCCCTCTCCAGTCCTCACAAATCCTCACGAGGTGGAGGTTTGATCAGCCCTCACTTTCCAGGCAAGAGAATGGAGGCACAGGGAAATGAAGCAACTTGTCCAGGTGCCAGAGCTGAGATTCACACCCTAGGTCTATGGGAGAGCCGGCTTTCTCCCTTCCCTTGCCAGGAAAAGGAGTCTCACCCAGAGCTGCTCTCTGCCCTGGATGACAGCATCCACCAGCTCCTCCTGGAAATTCTTGTCAATCTTAGCCCTGCTTCTACCTTCCCAGTTTCTCCTCCCCGATTCCTAGATCTTGGCTGAGCTTTACTTCTGCTTAGTACCTGGGACAGTACAACTCACTAAGACTCTCCCTCAAAAACACCCGAGTCATGCAGGGTGGAATGGGGTCAAGAAAACCACGAACCTTCTCTCAGGTTTGCGGAGCGGGGAGAGGACTCCTCGGCTGGTAGATCATCTCTTTCCACCTCTTTTCTGCTCATACAGCTGTGAGGCAAATTTTATTTTTTTTCCTGAAAATAATAAAAACAAGAGGACATATATTAACACTATTAATCCCTACAACTATGCAATGGGGTCCTTACCCTTAGAAAAAATTTAGATGCTTATTATAGAAAATTTGAATAATAAAGTGCCTAATATGGCCATACCCAAAATGATGTGCATTTCCTTGTCATATTTTTTCTTAAGGATTTATTTATATGTCTTCTGGGTTTCATATCATATATGCAGCGAAGTTACACCAGTTTGACTGTATAAGTGTGAGAGAGAAGAGTGAAAAAAAGAATTAAAGTGTGGGTGTTCCGTTCACCATCCCACTGAATTGATGGCTGTCCCCGAGGGTGAGTGCAAGGTGGACCCAGGAGGGAGTAAGGTCTACGTTGTCCTGCTTACACGTTTTGCTCTGGGGCTTCTCATTGTGGAAGTGTCTTGCCACACAGACTGTGGTTTGGGGTTGAAAGAGATGTATTTTTGGTTCAGCCCAGTCCCTCTTTCCAAACCAGCTGTTTCCGTTAATGGGTACACCAAGCGCCGGGGTCAAGGGCTCATTTAGGGAAACATGGCTGAAGTGTTCTGAGCTACCGCCATCTCTGCTGTGGCAGCCTGCAGGGGGATTCCAAGGATATTTTGACTCCCACATTTTTGCTGGAGCACTGATTTGACAGGCTCATCCCTGTGCAAGAAGTTGCTCCACCGTTTGGAACGCAGGTAGCTGAGGACCCCTGTACTTGGAGGCTGACATAAACGTGACTTTCGCTCTTTTTTCTACTTTCCACAGGAAGTCCAGCATCCTTTCCAAGATCGCCCACATTTCTAGGGCAGACAACCTTGTGGACCATCTGTCTAGATCTCTGCCCTTCCGGAGCTCTGGGTTCACTTCTCCCTGGGACCACACATAGCCCTCTACCGGCCATGGAGCTTGGAAACTTCTCCTGAGGAATGTGGGCTTCACGGACTTTATTCAAGAGCGGGGATTCAGAAAGCATTTTTAAAAATCATAATAGAAGCAAAGGTTTAAATTAGATTTCAGATCTCTCCATCTCTGGAGAGGTCCTTCAGCCAGCTTGCTATTAGAAATATCATTCTTAAGGACCATTTTTTTTCTCTGGAGATCCTGGTCTTCCATTTGTCCATTTTCTCTGTCCCTTAAAAATTTGGCATTTCCTTATTTTACTATAGAAAGCAGTTTAGCTCCACAACCTCTACTCAGTCCTGAGTTGGTTTTTTAAAGACCTACTACCCAGTACTCCCCAAACCCAAGACCACCTACTGAGTCTAAGTCTTTATTCTTTGCTCTGATCTCTCCGCCAGTCTTTGTGTTATAGAGCCTGAGAGAGATTTATTTTCTCATTGATACAGACAGTGTTTCTCCTCTTAAAAGACAGGCATCTTCAGTCTGTGTTAGTTTTCAATATTTTTCCCCCTATGATATTTGTGAAATAGATGGTACAGTTTGGTACCCTGTCGTTTCAGTTACTATTGCTACATAACAACTCATCCCCAGCTTAGGGGGAAGGTAACAAGTTATGAAGCTCACGGATGCTGCAGGTCAGGAATTTCAGAAGAGCCTGGTGAAGATGGCTTATTTGTGCTCTAGGATGTCCAGGGCCTCAGCTGGGGAATGCAAAGGCTGGGGCTGGCTCCGTGGCTGGGAGCTGGCACAACCAGAAGGCTCATTTCTCACATGCCGAGCAGTTAAGGAAAACCATGAGTTGGGACCTCAGCTGGACCATTGACTGGAACACCTCCTCATGGTTTTCTAAGTGGTGCCCTGGGTTTCCTTAGTGCATGGCAACTGGGGTCCAAGAGTGAGCATCTATCTCAAGGGAGCAAGGTGGAAGTGTGTGGCCATTGACGAGCCAGCCAGCCACCAAGTCCAATAATCTTGCTTCTGTAGTGTTCTTGGTTGAGGCAGACACCAATATCTGCCCGTGTTCAAGAGGACGTGATGCAGATCCCATCATTTGATGGCAGGACTGTCAGGTCAGTGAGAACGCGGCGGGTGGGCAATGGGAGACTGCAGCCAACATGGAATGGGCAACCCGCCATGTTGCCCCTTTGCAGTAGCCTCTTGTGCTATTAACACGGTGTGCCCATTCTGGGGACACGTGCGTAGATTTAGTTATTCACTCTCTATTACAGGACTTTTCTCTTAGTTCTCCATGGGAGAGAGGAAGGGGATATGCATACTTCTTTTTCCCAAAGTCAAAGGTCCAAAGGTAATGAAGTGACAGTGTGGGGCCTTGGTGAAGCCCTATTCTGTCAGTGGCCTACTCTGCTAAGTTGGGGCCCAAGATACCTTTGCTTTGATGGTTTCCCAGTCATGGACTGGCACTGTGTCCACTGCGTGGCCCTGGAGAGCAAGGCAGGAGGAGGGTCTGCAGCTGCAGAATGGACACATATACTTTCCCCAGGGCACAGTTTGGGACATGAGACTGGAGCTATCCTGGGATTATTCCTCACCTGATGAATTGATCCTGGCAAAAGGCTGGGGAGGAAAAGGGAAAGAAGCAGCCAGAGGCCTGGCCAAGTCACCCAGGGAAGGTGAACATGCAGGGGTGGCCAGATGGTCTCCTGCAGAGGACCTAGCACAGGGTCCCAAGGCCACACAGGAGTTGAAGTCCGGTCTGTGTTACCCAGAGAAGCAGCCGCCAATGAAATGAGATATGTCCCTCCCCGCAGGCAGCTAGCAAGGAGCCAACTCTTTCCTCCCCACCCTCTGTATTGCCCCAACCCCAGAGGGCATGCGCCAAGGAGATGGGTGGGAGAGCAGACCGCGCTGGCCCTCTGCCCCTCTCTCCACGCACTTTAAACTGCTCAGGAAGTCGAGTTTAGATCTGCGTGTGGGTGGGTGGGGGTGGGAGGGAACGGAAGTGGGGCTCTTGAGAAGAGAGCGATTCCCTGAAAACGAGTGTAAAATTGTGGAATGCACAGGACCGAGTCCTGTAGAAACAAATGTGACTGAACAACCCCTAAGAACCAGATGTAAGAGAACTGGACCAGGGCAACATTAAGCATCCTTAAAGAAACTCTGAAACACACAGTTGGAGGCAATTTTATATTGGAAATGCTGGAAGTGGGTCTCCTCGATTAACTGGAACCTTGGGGCTCTTGGTTCTTGCGGTCAAGAGGCACCCCCGGGGGGTCATTCAGGCCTGGAGAGCTGCCAGCACATCACCTTGGCCATTAGAGGAAACCCTGGAGGGAAAGGGGTGTGTGTCCAGGAGACCTCGCAGCCTCAGCGACTGGAATGGAAGTGAGCAAGAAAACCGGACGTCTCAGCCACCTCTGGGGGCAATGAAGGCTGTCAGGAGCCTCAGGCCTTTTCTCCCAGGTTGACGGCTAAGTTTTCTCCTCCCCCAGACTACCTCTGAGAAACACCTCATGGCTGGCTCTTCACAGCTCCTGGCAGTCCTGAAGACGGAGCGATCGCCGGGAATTCCCTCTCTCAGGCACAGTTGTGACTGCAGAGCAGAACCAGGCAGGGAGGGAAGGCAAGACTGAGGCTGAGAGGGAAGAGCATTAGAAGATGGACTCACTGAAAACAAAACTCCCTGAACTCTATCCTGGGCCCTGCCTTGGGAGCAAGAAGAGGAAGGTGCTGAGAGGGGAGGTTGGTTCTTAGCAAGAGTTGAAAAAGTGACAGCAGAGGAAGAGAGACCAGAACCACAAAGTTAACATTTTGCAGTTGGACATCATTTGATTCTTTAAAAAGTCCCGGGTCTCAGGAGGGGCTGCCCCTGGGTAAGGGGTTCTGTTCCACACTGGAGGAAGAGCTGGGCGAAGCAAGAATGAAGTACCTGGTCCCTTCCCCAAGTCACTCCCCATCGTCACCCCATGATGCCGGGAATCCCCAGGGTCGGCCTTTCTGTGCTGGTGAGGACAGTTTTGACGTCCACTTAATGAATTCCACCATGGTGACTCAATCGACTGATGAGCTAACTGAAGCCCGGAGGTGTGAATAGTGCCAGTTCACACAGCTGGTCAAATACACAGCCAGGGTTCAGATCCAGCTCTGTATGATTTCAAACTCCTCCTGTCCTGCCTATGGCTCCAGCAGACATTCGCTCCGTCGCTCTGGCACGGGGCTTCCTAAGCGTGCAGCACAGAGGCTCAGACTATGGGCGCTGGAGCCGAGAGAGCATGGGAATGGATTTTGGCTCCCTTCTTGAACAATTGTGTGACTTTCATCAAAAAAACTTGCACTCCATTAGCCTACTCTATGGTTAACATTTAACTACCACTACTATTTATTTATTTAGGTACCAGGGATTGAAACCAGGGACACTCAATCACTGAGCCACATCCCCAACCCCTTTTATTTCCTATTTTGAGATAGGGTCTCACTAAGTTGCTTAGGATCTCACTAAGTTGCTGAGGTTGGCCTCAAACCTACAATCCTCCTGCCTCAGCCTCCCGAGTTGCTAGGATTACAGGCGTGTGCCACAACACCGGCCATGCTAATTTTTTTTTTTTAAAGCTGACTCTCCTTTATCCATGAGTCAGCAGTAACAGGAAGGGGGATAACAGCAATGATCAGGACAACAGCCAGCTCTTAATGAGTGTTCCCGAGTTGCAAGGCACTGTGCTAAATGCATTCCGTACACTATCTTTGGTAATCTTCCTGACATTTCTCCAGTCTCAATACACAAGCAAGGAGCACATTCTGCTACAAGAAGCACATTCTGGGTGAGTGGACTCTGGAGCCAGGGAGAGGATGGTGATGCTCATGGAGGGTGAAGTCTTGGTCCTGAGGGCAGTTTGGGGCTTGTGGACATTGGAGGGAAGGGCACAGGTGACAGAGTAGGTGAGACAAGGTAGCCATGGAGGGGCATTAGGATATTTGAAATGACTGTCCCCTGGGGTGGCCCAGGGTGAGGGACTTGTTGCTGTGAGTCTCAGTCTCCCTAGCTGGGACATGGCTATCCCTGCTTCACTGACTGATGTGGAGACACTTCATGGGTTGAGGATCACTTAACCAATGATTCCTGTCATAATTGAAATGTATTCTAGGGGGATGTTTTGGTAAGCATGCTGTTTGCTTGTAATCTTAGTGCTCACAGTAATTTGCTATTTTGCATTTTATTTTTTCGGTTCAAGTTACTCGTTTTTAAAGGAGCCTGTTGCTCTTCTCCTTCATTAAGAAGCTAGTGTGGCAGACTGTGTTTTCCAAATAGAGCCATGCTGACGTGGATGTCACCCACCCCACGCGTTTTTATCACGTGGCGCACGCCCATGGAAGGGGCGGGGTGTCTGAGTCCTCCCGGTGACCTGGGCAGACCTTGTGACCACCTTGACTCATCACATGTGGCAGAAATGACAGCAAGCAGGGATGAATGCAGAGTCAGAAAGGGAAAGTCTAGATTGCGGGGTGTTCCCTCGGGTTTGCTTCTCTGGCTTTACACTGTGGTCCTCTTCACTTCTCAAGTTGCTTCATTAAAATTTTCCTCCAAAGAGAGAAAAAGGGTGTGTTTAGTAACCTTGGCCTGAGTTAGGACTCAGGTAGGAAGGGAAAGCCCTGGGGCTTCCAGCTGGGGCGGTGGTGGTCATTCTGTGGAGCCCACTCCCCCCCAGCAGAGAGGTCCCCAGGCCATGTCCTCCTGGTGGGGACAGGAGCATGAGTGAGGGTTGCCTGCGAGTGGCAGGACTCCCTGCCCTAAAGGTCAACGGCGCCCATGAGTGTGGGTGACTGAGGGTCCTCAGAGAGCTGAAGGATTGCCTTCTGTGTTCCCCTGTGCAAGAAGGTCCTCGCCACAAAATTTAAAGTAGCAAAGACCTTCTCTGTGCAAATTGCTTCCCATACTGGGAAGATTCACATGTGAAACTTCATCCCCTGCCCCCCGTGTTCCTGCAAAGAAACCAGAGAAGGTATCATCATCGTCGTCACCATTACCATTGTCTTGGTTCCATATTTAAAGGGACTGAGAGGGCCAGAGCTTTGTTCAAGTTCACGTTAACAGGTGGAAATGCCGGTGAGAGAAGCAGGTCTTGCAGGGGAGCCTCCTTTCGCCGTGTCACAGAATGATCCACGGGGCAGCAGATGAGTGGCAGGGATGACTCCAGGGAGACGGACCTTCACCCTCGCCTTCCTGCAGGCTGGCTGCCATCTTGTGGTGGGACATGCAGGGTTGGCTTCCCGTGGGAATAAAACCCTGAGCTCTTCGCCTCTGCTGCCCTGCGGCCTCCCAGTGACTCTCCAGCCTCTAGCAGAAAAGAACCACCCTGTCTGTCATTCTTATCTTAGTGGGAATTTAGGGTCCTAAGTTTCTTCTCTCAGAGATATTTACATTAAATCTGATCTCTCCTGATTTTGGACTCCTGGAAAAGATGTTTCTAGCATCAGTGAGCAGAGAGAAGCAGCTTTATAAATCAGGGGCAGGAAATGAGTGGAAGAGAGTTTATAGACACGCTCCCATCCCTGTGTGAGCAGATGTTAGCTACTTCAGTCATGGAAACTCAGGTGTCAAACACCTGGGTACCAGGCGCTGAGCACAGAGTGGTAAGTAGAACTTGGTCCATTCAGGTGCTGGGAATACAGCAGCGGATCAGTCAGATTTCCACTATTATAACAGATGCCTGAGACCATCTTCTTACAAGGAGAAGAGATTGATTTGGGCTTAGAGTTTTGTAGGTTTCAGTTCATGGTTGGTTGGGCCCATGGCTTTGGGGCCCGTGTGGAGGCGGTACATCATGGCTGGGTGCACATGGTGAAAACACGAGAAAGAAGAGGCAGAGTCGCACTGTCCCCTTCAAGGTCACGTAGGGTATGAATGACTGATATGGTGGTTCTTTTCTGCTAGGGGCTGGAGAGTCACTGGGATGCCAAAAAGAGGTCTACTAGGACCTACCTCTCAAGAGCACCAAAAATACAGAGAACCCAATCAATGAATGGGCTAAGGAACTGGGCAGACACTTCACAGAAGAAGATATACGGATAATCAACAAATGTAAGAAAAAGTGTTCATCATTTCTAGTAATTAAAGAAATGCAAATTAAAACCACCTTAAGATTTCATCTCACTCCAATTAGAATGGCTATTATGAAGAACACAAGCAATAATAAGTATTGATATGGATGTGGGGAAAAAGGTACATGCATACATTGCTGGTGGGGTTGCAAACTGTGCAGTCACTCTGGAGAGCAGTATGGAGATTCCTCAAAAAACTTGGAATGGACCCACCATTTGACCCAGTTTTCCCACTCCTTGGTTTATACCTAAGGGACTTAAAATCAGCATACTACAGTGATGCAGCCACATTAATGTTCATAGTTGCTCAATTCACAATAGTTAGATTGTAGAACCAAGATACCCTTCAACTGATGAATGGATAAAGGAGCTGTGGTATATACACACAATGGAATATTACTCAGTCATAAAGAAGAATAAAATCATGACATTTGCTGGTACATTAATGGAGTTGGAGAATATCATGCTAAGTGAAATAAGCCAATCCCAAAAAAACAAAGACCAAATGTTTTCTCTGATAAGTAGATGAAGATACATAATGGGAAGGGCAAGAGAAGAATGGAGGAACTTTGGATGGTGTAGAGGAAAATGGGGTGGGGGAAGGAAAGATAGTAGTCTGAGACAGACAGTATCACCCTATGTACATGTATGATGACAAGAATGGTGTGAATCTGCCTTGTGTACAGCCAGAGAAATGAAAAGTGGTACCCCATTTGTGTACAATGAATCAAAATGCAGTCTGTAAAAATAAAAATTTAAAGAAAAAAGCACCAAGCTGGGCACCAAGCCTTGAACATATGGGCCTTTGAGGGAAATTTAATATCCAAACTACAGCAAGAATGAATAGAATATGGTCTGAGGCAGGAGCCCGGCTCTGGCCGGGGACACCAGCAAAGGTTCCAGTAACCGTGCTATCAAGGTCTCCAGAAGCTGGGTCGGAGTAGGGAATATCAGAACTTTCTAGAGGAGTGATTTCCTTTGGGCTGCATCTGGTAGGGTAATGGAGCTGCTGCTTATTGAACATCTTAGTCTGGCTTCTCTAGAAAAACAGGACTGAAGAAATTTCCATTAATGTCGTGGGGAAGTGCCAGCTCAGGGAAACAGCTTGAGGGATTGAGGGGACAGAGGAGGGACAACAGGAGGAAAGGCCTTATTGCACGGCCACAGCCTGGTTGGGTACTCCACCTTGCTGGATATCCCCAGAGAGGGATGGACCTCTGTCCCCTGAGCTGTGTCCTAAGGAAGAGGAAACATCCTCTAGTTCTCTCCATTTCAGGTCCCTAATGAGCAAAGTTCACCCATGGGGACCTGAGTTGGCTCCCACACATTTCCAGTCTGAGCTACAGGCCCTGCAGCTGGTCTGGCTGTGCTGAGAGATACCCGAGATTGCTTAGGGCTCAAACTAGACCCTGGTGGCCCAGGTGCCAGCAGAGAAGATGACCAGGAAGAAGAGCAGTTTCAAGACACTAGAGCATTTACACACACTAGATGGTCTCACTTCACAATCACTCTTGTCATGAACTGAATCGTGTCCTGAAAGAGGTATGTGGAAGCCCTCAGTACCTGAAATGTCACCCTAGGGTCTTTGCAGATGTAGTCATAAGTGGAGATGGGGTCGTACTTTCAGGGCAGGCCTTTAATCCAACATGACGGTTATAAGAAGAGAAGAGATATGGAGACAGATGCGCACGGAGGAGAGGTCGATGTGGAGACACAGGTATGGGGGGCGGACACCACGTGACCATGGGGCACAGACGGGCGCATATCCACAACCAGGGATGCCCGTGATGGCTGGCACCACAGAAGCTACACGAAGGCACAGACGAGGTTCTCCCCAGACTCTAGCAGAGCCCTGGCAACACCTTGATTTGGGGTTCTAGTCTTCAGAAGGGAGAGAGAATAAATTGGGTTGTTTGGAGTCACCCCATGATGGTACTTTGCTTCAGCATCCCTAAGAGACGAGCACACCTTGAACGCTGGTCCCCTCTGAATCTCACGTGTAAATATAATTGCCAGTGCAATGGTATCGGGTGTGGAGGGACCTCTAAGAGGTGATTAGGTCGCGTGGGCTCCATCCCCGTGGACAGATGGACTCGGTTCTCCCAGGAGTGGCTGCTGTAAAGCCAGCGCCGCCCCCTGTGCGTCCCTCGGTCACGTGCACTTCCTCGCCCTTCCACGGTTCTACGTCTCCGCATGGAGTCAAGCAGCACCAAGCCCTTGCCAGCTGCCAGTGCGGTGGCCTTGCACTTCCCCACCTCCAGAAGCGGGAGCTAAATAAGCTTCTTTCTTGGATAAATTGCCAGGTACCGGGATTCTTTTAGAGAAAAGGGACTGAGTATTATTGTATTCGTTTTACAGAACAAAAGCAACACAAAGCAAAGTTCTCATTCAGATTTTCCCTGGACCCAGGTCTGTCCTGCTCAAAGCTCTGCCTGTGTCGCTGTCCTACCAGGGATGGGCGGGGTCAGCCGGGGGGCCTGGGAGGAAGACACTGCAGGAGAGGGACAGGCCCGAGCTCCAGCAAGATGGACAGTGTGGACAAGAGCAGACAAAGAGGGACGATGAGCTGGTGATGTCGAGGACAGTTAGCGGAGAGTGACTGAGAATGTTTGCTCGGTTCGTGCTGTTTAGCGCTTTACGTGCACTCATTATTTAAGTCCCACAAAACCCCACGGTGGGAAATTTTATAATGCCCATTTTCCAAATAGGGACACAAGACACAGAGAGGTTAAGTAATTTGCGTCCTCAGCACCACAGGCAGTGGGATTAAAACTCAGGCTGCTGGCTCCGTAGCCTGAGGTCTTTGTATCCACTCTGCATTCCTCCACCCAGTGTTCATAAAATGCCTCCCCCGTGGTAGACACCAAGGTTGCAGAGATGAGCACACCTTTGTCTCCCTAACCAAACCTAATTGGTGCCCCCTCACACATGCCCAAGCGCTGAACCATTCAAAACAATGGCCAACTAGTCGCCTGTGACTACTGACGTGTGGCCAGTCTGAATCAGATGTGCATAATACATGCTGGGTTTAGAAGACCCCAAAAAGAATGCAAAGTACTTCTTTAGTCATTTTTAATATCAGTTGTATGCCAAAATGATTATATTTTAGATATATTAGACTGAATGAAATATATCATGAAGGTCTGTTGCACCTTTAAAAATATGACCACAGTACACTCATACATTGCTGGTGGGAATGCAAAATGGTGCAACCACTGTGGTAAGTAGTATGGAGATTCCTCAGAAAACTTGGAATGGAACCACCATTTGATCCAGTTATCCCACTCCTCAGTTTATACCCAAAGGACTTAACGTCAGCATACTATAGTGACGTAGCCACATCAATGTTTATAGCAGCTCAACTCACAATAGCTACACTATGGAACCAACCTAGGTGCCCTTCAACAGATGAATGGAAAAAGATAATGTGATATATATATATATATATATATATATATATACACACACATACACACACACATATATATATATATTATATATGATGGAATATTACTCAGCTTTAAAGAAGAATGAAATTCTGGCATTTTCTGGCAAATGGATGGAGTTGGAGAATATCATGCTAAGCAAAATAAGCCAAACCCTAAAAACCAAAGGCCAAATGTTTTCTCTGATATGTAGATGCTAATTTACCATAAAGGGGGGGGGGGATGAGGAAAGAATAGTTACCTTATATTGGATAGAGGGAAGTGAAGGGAGGGGAAGGGGCATGGGTGTAGGAAGGACAGTAGAGTGAACCAGACATTATTACCTCATGTTCATATGTGACTGCATGACCGATGTGATCCTACAACATGCACAATCAGAAAAATGGGAGCTCGCACTGCATTTATGTCTGATCTATCAAAATGTACAAATGCATCCTACTGTCATGTACAACTAATTAGAACAAACTAAAAAATTAATTAAAATAAATGACCTCAAGAAATTCAAGTCTCCTCTGCACTCAGGAGTCCTGCTGTTGGACACTGCTGCTCAGGGCTTCGAGGGCAGGCAGCATCTCTGTCCTGTTCTCTGTGGATCCCGAGAACCAGAACAGGGCCCAGCATGTAACTGTCCCTCGGCACAGAAGTGCTGGGCAAGTGAATGAGTGAACAAAGGAGCTACCAGATCCACTCCCACTGCCCGCTCCTCCCTGCCCTGTGATAAGGCTGGGCCTCAGTTTCACCTTGCCTTGTCTCTGGGCAGTCACTCAACTGCCCCAAGGCTTCTGGAGAGAATGGATGCCACTCATTGCTGGTTAATTGAGAGAGTGGGCACGTGGTAGAATTTGGAGAATAAACATGGTCAGATATTTACAACCACAATGGCAGTGACCGCTGGCTGGGGGCAAACGCTGTGCCTGGTGTCATTCTGGGTACATTACATGGAACAACTTATTCAAATACAACACCCAATGACATCTATCCCGCTATCAAGTCCTGACAGATGGGGAACATTAAAGTTCAGACGGGTTGAATACCCCCAGAGTCACGCAGCCAGATTCGTACCCAGGTCTGTCTGATATGACGGTGGTGCTCTTAACCACCACCCCACGGCCCAGGGAAGAGGGCCTGGGGGCTCCCGACCCTGGGTGATCCTACACCAGGTCCCAGAGCAGCCTCAGCAGGTAGCCTCGGCTCTCCAGGCTTCTGAGAACCGTCAGATGTGTCTACCACCCCTGAACCTGGTGTGGGCAGTGTAGAATGTGCCATCTGAGAATGCAGAGGACCTGCCATGGCATCTTCTCCCCGAGAGGTCTGGGCACCCTGGGTCCCCGTGGTCGGTAGGGGCAGGGGGTGGGCCTCCCCGGACGAGGTCCCACCGGGCCGCTCTTCACTCCTTCATCTGCAGATCAGAGGGATGGAGAGTGCCTTCCTCATCCACATGACTGTTTTGAGAACTGACTGTGTTACCAGGCGCTTGGAGGACTCAGAGTAGTAAATAGCCAGTAAATATTACTTAAATGCTAAACAAATATTAAAAACGAATTATACTTGATTTTTGCATGAGAGGTATACCTGGGTGGAGGTGTCACTCTCTGCTGACCATGGCCACACACACAAAACCGAAGGACTCTGCGGGGGGCGGGGGGAGTGTGTTTGTTGAATGGACACGTATTGAGCACTTACCGTATGCCAGGCAAATGTCACATGCTAGAGAGCAGAAAATGAAAAGAACTCTACCTAGTCTCTAGAAGTGCTCATTCTCCCTAGAGAGACAGACACTTTCGTCGAAGCATGGGAGGATTATCATTAACAACTACTTACTAATAAAATAGCTGACAATATATTGCTGGTTGATAAGGAATGCATGTTTATTTTTTCATGCAACACCTGTTTTTAGAGCGTCTGCCGTAAACTGTCAGGCTGACTGTGTGGGATGATGAACGAGACAAACACATCTCCCAGTCCAGAGGGCAAGAGCGACAAGGAGGCTGGGTGAAGGTGGAGGAACCGGGGGCTGCGGGCTTGGGGCCGCTTAGATTGACAGTCCACACCAAACACAGCAAGAGCAGACTGGGCGGCTTTGGCAACAAATATCTATTTTCTTCCAGCTCTGGAAGATGTGTAGTTGATTTCTGATGATGGCTCTCTTCCTGGCTATGTCCTCACCTTTTCTGTGTGTGTGTGTGCGGAGAGAGAGAGAGAGAGAGAGAGAGAGAGAGAGAGAGAGGAGAAAGTTCTCTACCATCTCTTCCTCTCTTACAAGGACCATCCCACGTAACCTTGAGTCCCTGCTCATAGACTCCACCTCCAAACACAGTCACACTGGGGGCTAGGGCTTCAGGATAGGGACTGTGGGGACATGACTCAATCCACAATGGGCATCCACAGGAAGGACACACACACCTCACTTCTGGGCAGCTAGGGAAAGCTTCTAGAAAGAAGGGGTGTTTAAACCGAGGCTTGAAGGTTATGGGTCTCAGCTGTGCAGAGAGGAAGGCTCCTGTTTCAAGCTGAGGAAAGAGGGGCCCAGAGAAGGCCTGGAAGGAAAGTGTGGCCCTTTCTAGGGACAGCAAATGTTTTACTCTCAAAGACGGGACAGTGATGCGTTACGGTTTAGGCATGAGGTGTCCCCAGAAGCTCACGTGTGAACCGTGCAAGAAGGTTTAGAGGTGCAGCGACTGGTAATGAGCCCTTAACCTAGTCAGCGCCTTGATCCACTGATATAGGTGAACTGGGTAGGAACTGAAGGCAGGCAGGGTGGGACTGCAGGAAGCGGCTCCCGGGGCGCCAGCCCTTGGGGTTCCTGTGCTTCCTGACGCCAGGCCCTGAGCCGCTTCCCTCCTCTTCATCCTTCTGCCATGATGTTCTTCTGCCTCACCTCAGGCCCAGAGCGATGGAGCTGGCCCTCTAGGAACTGAGACCTCTGAAACCATGAGCCCCAAATAAACTTTTCCTCCCCAGAAGAGTTCTCGTCAGGTCTTTTGGTCATGGTGACGCGAACACTGGCTGAAACCGAAGGCGAGACTCGGGAAGAACACTGAGGCTTTGGGAGCTCCAGTCAGGGAGTCTGAACTTCATCTAAAGGACTGAAGAAGCCAGGCAGCCAGTGACAAGCACAAAAGGAAACCAGCTGTGACGTGCTGGTCTGGTCTTGCATAAGCTTGGGAAGGCCCCCTGTTAACATTTTCAGGAAATGGGAAAGTCGATGGGTAAACCGTCACAGCATCGAACTGACCACGGGAGACCCTCTTACACCATAAAAATGGGCAGACGCTAAACCGCCTCGCTGGCCTCGCCCCTCCCCAACCTCCCCAGGGTTGTTGGTAAGGTTCACCAACACCCGCTCCTGGTTTTGACAGAGGTGTATAGGTAGTGACCAGGGGGACACAGATGAGTGCCCCCTGGGGTTACCTCATCAGGTAACTCAAGACTTCCAGAAGAGGTGGAATTTCAGCTGGGTCCTCAGAGGTCAGTAGGCATGTGCCAGAAATGCAGGGGCGTCCCAATCAGAGCATGGAGGAAAAGCGTGCAGAGATGATCAGTGGGAACATCGGGCGGGGAGCGGTCTGGACAGGCCATGGTGTGTGCAGGGCCCATCATACCGAGGGCGAGGAGCCCGAGCAGACAGTCCAGGTGTGTGAGTGACAGTCCGGGTCGGGGGGCTTTGACTCTCCCGGTGCCCTGTGGAGCCACAGCAGGTTCTGGAGCAGGCTTGACGGGCATGGCCGAGTGCCGCATTTTAACAAGTCTATTTTTTTGGCTGTGTGGCGGAGAATGACCTGGAGGCAGGAGGCCAGAGGCTGCCAGGAGCCCGTTCATGTTGCGTGCTTCTGGCGTGCGAGCAGTAGGAGTAGGCGCTGCAGAAACTGCCCGTCCGCGTGCCCACCCCAGGCAGCCCACAGGAAGACTGGTCCCTGCAGCTTCCAGCAGCCTCGTTCTGAGAAGTCAGTTCACGAATAGGCGCAAAGCACTCTGGGAATCAAGCACAAGTGCCACGTAATGGGGTTACCTTCCACTTGATCTTGGGACAGCCCTTCCACCCGAGCTCTTTGCACAATAATTCACTTGGGGCTTCAGAGGAAGCAGGTGAAAGTAACAGCAAGTGGGCACTTTCTAAGTGTCAGCCCTTGTTCAAGATCCCCAGCCTAAGACTCTTTACGTGTGTTGAAACTTTAGTTCCTAGGGTGTATCATCAAGGGAGGACCAACGTCATCCTCATTTTACAGTTCGGGTAATCAGAGAGGTGGAGGAACTTCTTGAAGGTCACCCGGTGAGTGAGTGGAAGAGCTGGATTCAAAGTCCAGAGCCCCATATTCTTAATTATTACCCATGTACTGTCTTTCCCTTTTTCGATATTATGCTTATTATTTAAATAATCATCACAAGTCCTTTTGAAATAGATACTATTATTATTTTCCATTTTATATATGAAAAGAATGAGGTTCAAAGAGGGCTCAGAGTTGTTGCAGGTCACAGCCAGCAAGAGGCAGGTCTGACTCTGCACCCTGATCCCTGCCCCCCAGGAAGGAATGGGAAAGAAGAGAGGAGGCCAGTCCTGAGGCCCGGCTGGTGACCTCAGGAGGGCAAGCGTCCTCCTGCCTGTGATGTTTCCATCGGTGTCTTCATAGGGTGAGAGCTTTGTTTTCATCGTTTGGAAATTCCACAGTAGGACACAAACACCATGAGCCGGGACTCTGTCCCCGACCACACCCACTCCCTTCCTTGGCTCACAGGACGGTTCTTTCAAGATGAGACAGCAAATCCCCGCCTCAGAGTTGGAGCCTGTGAGTGCCAGGGCTTCCGTCTGAGTCTGGGGGAAAGTGGTTTTGAGGGGTGGCTTCTTGAGCAAAGACAACTCATCTCGTTTCACATTTCAAAACTCTGCTATAGGTTAGCATCATTGCACATTCTGTTAACTCAAGTAATGCTCAGTGGCCATCACAGGCTAGGCGTATAATGAACTAGCCACTGCTTTGCCTTCTGCCCAGCACCACCATTGACTGACACCTTGCAAGGTTGGTCTGGAGGGAATCCAAGCAGCATGTAAGAATAACTTGCTTCCTGAACCCTCACTAAGCACCAGGAACTGTGTTGTATTAGTTCATTTTCTGTTACTGTCATGAAATACCTGAGGATGGATACTTTATAAAGAAAAAGTTTTATTTACCTCATAGTTCTGAAGGCACAGGGCATACTGCCAATATCAGTTTGGATCATGTGGATGGCATTACTATGGTGCATGTGAGCAGGAGCGGTCACCTGGTGAAACAGGAAACCAGAGCAGGGAGAGGGACCAGGCTTGCTCTTTTATAACAATCGCTTGGGAAAGCTAACCAGAGTCTTACCAGAATTGCATCAATTCTTTCTGAGGGCAGCACCCCCAATAACTTATTTACTTCCTACTCTGCCCCACCTCTTAAGTGTTTCCACCATGCCTAGCCTGCCACATTGAGAACCAAGCTCCCAACAGGGAGCCCTTAGGGGACACACTCATGCTGTAATCAGACCATAGCCTATGCTAAGCACACCTATCCAAACCACAGCACACGTGGTATGAACGCACCTTCTCACTCAGTGCTCAAGCAAGGCTACGGCAGAGGTTTGATCAGTCTTGGTGGAGACCGGGGGTGGAAATTAAGGTTTTTTTTCCCATGGCAATGTGAGAGTCAAACCCAGCTCAGACTCCTACGTGCATCTGTGCCTACTGCATGGCAGAGAGACAGCAGGGAGCGAGTGTACCAGGACAGTTGGGAGACCACAGCGAGAGTCCGGGTGGGAAGCTCAGGTGGTACCGGGGAGGCGTCAGGGAGTGGTTAGATGCAGGATCTGTTCTGCAGGCAGAGCCGCGGGACTGGTCGGTGATTGGATGTGAGGACCTTGGAAAGACAGGAATCAAAGAAAAGACTGAGACGCTGGCCCTGAGCAGCAGAGTGCAAGGAGGTGTCATTTACTAAGATGGGGACAGCAAGGGCAGGAGCGGGCTGGGGATGGGTACCCAGACTTAACTTGGAGGGTCAATGGGACAAACGCGGGGAGACGGGATCAGGAGAGTGGCGAGGAGACGAGGTATAGATTTAGTTGTCTTCAGTTTATGGGTGTGATTTAAAGACCCAGGCGGATGAGATCATCAGATACAAGACTGTAAATGGGGAAATGGTCAAGGGCAGAGCCCTGCCAAGTCTAGAAATTTAAGGCCCAGTCGAGGACAGGGGAGCTGGCAGAGGAGACTGGGAAGGGACAGCGGAGATTGGAAGACAACCAGGTCATGATGCAAGAAGGACGTGTTTCACCAAGAGGCGATGATCTCCTGGTGACGGCGGCCGAAGGTCAAATAAGACAAGGAGCAATTTGGCTTTGGCAAAGCGTAGCCCATGGTTGACCTTGACAAGTGCTGGTGACGGGAACGTTAGACCAGGCACAGTGCCTGTCCTTGCATTTCTGGGTAAGTGTTCCCAAGATTTTGGGGCCAGAGATGACAGAGCCAAACTCAGACAGTCCTAGGTCTGAACCTTGGATCTGCCAGTAGCCGCAGGACCTTGAACTTCACTTTCTCCATCTGTAAAATAGAATTAATAATACTGCCTATCTCATACTCTGCGGAGAGGCCAGAGAAAAAAACTGACACAATCTACAAAGCAACTAAAGCCCCGCAGGCACTAAGTGTTCTTATTTTAAAAATATTGATCAATTTTTGTTATTATTGTCTCAAGAGAGTTACCTGTATTTCTGGGAAAATCCGTGGGTTTCCTTAATGCCAGGCAATCTGATGGGAAGCTCTTTGAGGCCTGAGAAAGTCCTCTCCCTGTGCCACTCAAAATGCCCAGCACTGAGCTGGATGGAATCTCAGAACAGGGGTCCCTCCTGAGGGCAATAGCCACTTGCTTGGGAAGCCCTTCATGAGTTCCTGGACCAGGTCGATTCCTTTCTTAGAAGCTTCTGGAGCCCCTGTGCCTCTTCTTCATGAACCTTGCCATATTTCTGATGGCTCATTCTTGGTGGGAATCTCAGTTTGACACCTGATTCAACCTCCAGGCTATAGGGCTGTGCACAGCACAGGGCCAAAGCTGTTTTGCTCAACAGTGCCTGGCTTGTATTGAGCCCAGGGCTGGCGCACAGTAGGACCACAGCACCAGATGGACCTGGTATTTGGTGCAGTGGATAAAGGAGTAGATGGTTTTCCTTTGGTAGAACAATGCCGTGTCTCTGAGAGGTTGTTGGAGGGGCACACATGATCCCGGATCTTATTGCATTCGCTTTAATTACGATACGAAGGAATAGGAATACATTTTGCCCTTGAAGTATAATAAAGTCCTTTAAAATCTGGACCATCTTTCTTGCTTGCTTATTTTTCAAATGATTTCCTGAAAAGTCATAAATAATGGCATTTAAAATAAGTTCCCCCCTCGGCTCCACCACTAACTAGCTGCTGAATTTAAACAAGTCCCTTCAACTCTGCATGTCCCTATTTACCTCATATGGTTCTGTGAGGCTCTGGGTTGGTGGCATGAGAGCCCTTTGAAAGCAAGGTCTTATTTATTACCCATTATGTTCAGTCATATTAATAATAAGGAACAGGCTGCGTGCCAGAGATAGTTGAGTAGATTTGCAGAGCTGGAGGATTGAGGTCACAGAGAAAAATGAAAAGGAATGAGATTGGCTGGGAAATATTTCAGGAGGGGGGAGATCAAGGGAGGAGAGGACCAGAGACCATAAAGGCTGAGGGTTTATGTGTTCTAGGCTGCACAAAAACGGGGGGGCTGTTGGTTTCTGAGCTGGGGAAGGTGACCTGAATAAAATCACTGGTGGTGAAATTCTTAGCAACTAGCTATATGATGGCAGGAAAAAAAATTAAGCCCCTCCTTGGTTCCCTGTGTGGATTAGGTGGGAGAGATCTGGGTGTCCCCTGGGTGACCTTGGCCATCAGGGCTGTGGGTCTGTGGACAGCAGGCTGCACCCGGCCTGGCAGTCTAGGGGCGGGGGCGGCTGTTGCTGGTTTGGCTCACCTGGCAATTCTGCTGCCCAGCACAGCCAGGCTCAGCCCCTGGGAGCAGGCTGAGAAGCCCCAGGCCCTGGAGAGGAAGCAAAGCCAGCAGGTGGAGCTGGGAGGGACGGCCATCTGCAGCGTCAGGCCTGGGCAGTGAAGGACTGAGCAGCCAGAGGAGACAGGGTTCCTGGAGAGCACGGTCCAGAGAGCAGGAGCCCCTCTGTGGCAGCAGCTGGTCCACATGGAGACGCAGCTCCTGTCCTTGCCGACCAGCTTTCCAGAGGAGCTGGGGTTTCAGCGTGGAATTAAGTCATTTGCAGAAAACCAAAACCAACCAGCCGAAGGACGATGCAAATGTCTGCGGGCCAAACCGAGCATGTGATGGCTCACTGGGCCACTCTTCTGAGATTGCATTTCACGTGCCATTTGGACGGTGCAGATCAGGTCTTCCCTCCCCCTTCCTGGGCGAAGCACAGAAGGCCGTCTGAGTCCATGGGAAAGGGTCTTGCAAACTCACCTGGCTCCTCCTCTGTCTTTAAGGAGATGGGCAGAGGCAAGCACACATTCGTGGGTCAGCTCGTGATGCGTCTATGAGCCAAGATAAGGCAGGGTCCCAGGGAATCGTGGAAGCAGCTATTTCCAGTTGGACAGTCTCTGAATCCTCTTTTCTCAAACTCTCAGTGGCTTGACCAGATTTCCATGGGGTTTCCTGATCTCGTTCATAGGTGCTAATGAGCAGCTGGGGTTGACTGGGTAGCTGCTCTGATAAAACAGGGTTTCCCCCTCCGCCCTGTCATCCCTTGCCTCTGAAGTTGGCTTAGTCCCAGCCAAGGCGAGCAGGTGCAAAGCTCGAATCCTGATTAAGAATAAGAATTCCCATTTGCCTACACAGCTGGAAACAGCTGGCTGGCTGAATCCGTGGAAAGGAAGGGCACCTGGCTGCTGGTCAGCAGGAGGAGGGGGCTGGGGAATGGCAGCTGATTGTTGGGGTTGTCCCTGTCCTGCTCCGATGGGCTTATTCAGAGGGGAGCAGACAGACACAAGGGCCACAGTAAGTCAGGACGGGTCCAGTGCCTCACATACGTCTTGTCTCCCTTGGTTCTTCCGGGCTGAAATCTTACCATGAGATGATTCACTTTGCTGGAAGTTGTAACAGCATCCCTAGATCTCTTCTTTCCCAAGACAGATCGTGGTGGGAGATGTTTTAGCTCTCCATCTCAAAGAGAAAGACAAAGCCCTCCATGATTTGCAGCCCCACTCTCGGGACCGGCTACATAATTTTGGGGTCGAGTGCAAAATGACCAGCTGGCCTGATGCACTACCATGGTATCCCCGAGCGCACTGATCACTATCGTTGTTGTTAAATAAAGCCTAGTGCTTGAGTCATAACATGGACAGGTGGGGAGGACTGCTTCCACCTTTATTAAGCTCTTACTGTGGTTCAAGCACTGGACTGAGGAAGTGGTTCTCAACTCTGGCTGCCCAAGGGAACCACTCCAGAAATTCTTAAAATTACCAATGCCAGGCTCCACCCTGGACCAAACACATCAGAATCCAAAGGACCTGGGGGAGGGACATCAGCCTTTTGGTGACTTCTCAGACAAGGCCAAATGTATAGCCAATTTTGAAGACCAGAGGGATCCCTGTCCAGACTTGCTCCCAGGGGCTGTTATGCTTTTGGATCATCTTGGGATCATTTTCAGATTTCCTGGATCAATATATTTAGAAGCTCCCCAGAGTAAATATGAATATATATATATGGCTTACCCCAACATTTGAGAACCCAAATCATTTGTTGAAGTTTATATTGTGCCCCTTTTACAGATAGGAAAAAAGACCCAAAGCAGTTGAGTAGTTTGCTGAAGGTAACCAGTGAGGGAAACAGCAGATCAGGATTGAAACCCACAGCCTCTGCAGCCATAGTCTGTACTTACCATTAGCTGTTGGTTTACAAGGACCATTCCCAATTTTTCAAGTAGAGACGCAACCACTAGAGGGCGATATCGGACAAGAGAAAGACGCTCGCTGCCATTTCTAGGACTGGAGAAAACAATAGGTTTGCCGCTGTGCATTTAAACGGAAAAGGCAGGTCTAATTCACAGAGCAATTAAAGTGGGCCCGTGATCCCCTGGGCTTGCAGGCTGGTGGGAAGCTTTCTCAAGCCGCAGTGACCTGTGGGGCCGTCCTGGACCTTTCTAGATGTAAAGCCGGCAGGTCAAGGGAGAGGAGGGAAAATCTTGGTCAGCCAGAAAAGTGGATGTTTAGAGATAATAAGAGGTTTTTAAAGAAGGGCATTTTGTAGCTTCTCCGACTTTTGCAACATTGATGGGAGTTAATGTTTCGAGAAATGGTATTATGATGAAGTTGTATGCTGAATTAATTTTCTATAAATAAAACCACACATTTTCACAGAGGGCTTTTTGTGCCCATTGCAGGGGTGTGCTGAGTGGATGGGCATTTGTCTTCCCTTTCTCCAAACTTCCTCTCCCTGTGAGTTGTGGAGTGAGACACTTGGATTTGAATCTGGCTTTGGTCTCTACTGGCTGTGTGACCTTGGGTAAATCACTTAACTCCTCTGAGGCTCAGAGTTGTCCAGTGGAAAAGAGGAAGACAAAAGATGACATGGAAGGTTTGTCATGAGATTCGTAGAGAGAACATGGAGGAAGGTCCCCCGTTCAGTCCTCCTGCGGAGTCCTCAGCGAGAGGCATGCTATGGTCCCTTTGGCTGGGGACCAGGGTCAAGACTGAGAAGTAGTCACCGGTCTCCTCTGGCACCCCTTCCTGGTTCTCCCTTCCTCTTCTCTTCTCCACTTTGCTGTTAGGCCCCGAGTTCTGTTCTCAGAAGAATAGCTGAGTCTTGAGTGAGAATTTACCCGTGGTCCCCTCCTTGGGGACATTGCCAAACCCGAGATTTGCATTTTAGAAATTCCCTGAACCAGAGGAAGGAAATGCAAATGGCAGCCTTTCCAGACCCACACCTGCTAGGTGCCAATGACAGTGCGGTTCCGATGGCGATAACAGGTACTGACTGCTAAACCCTGGGCTTCCTGCGTTTGACCTCCTTGAATTCTCGCAGCGAGCCCTAGGAGCTGCTTTGTCAGGCGCTCATAGATGAGGAGACTGAGGGTCAGAGAGTGTGAGCAACTTAGCTGAGATCACACAGCTTTCAAGCAGCAAAGCTGGAGTCAAACCCAGGTTGAACTCGGATCTCACCATGGAGAGGAGGGCTAGGAATGGAGTAGGCACGTGGGTCACTTCATGCCAGGGTGGCTTCCATAAAGGGTGTGTGTGCTGGGGATGCTGAAAGAGGGGGAGCCCCTGTGTGACAGAGAGATCCGAAGATACTGGAAGAGGTGCCATCTGAGCAGCACTCTGACGACTAGTTGGGGTTCCAACGGGGAGGGCCGCAGAGGGAAGAGATCACCGGAGAACCATCAGGAGCAGCATCCAGGGAGCCGGAAATCATGGGGTTTGTTTGGGGACAGGGATGTATCCCATAATATGCTGCCACCGGAGGGAAGAGCCACCTAGCATGATTTGCATTTTGCAGAGGAGGAAATGGAAGCACAGAGAGGGTAACTGACTTGGCCAGGGTCACACAGCTCAGTGGTAGGGCTGGGAGGAGTTCACATATGGATCTCATCTCCGTCACCAACTCAGGGAACGGCCCCCAGGAGGATCCCAGTCACCCGCCCAGCTGGACCTTTGGCTTGGCATAGCAATGTGCCCCCACCTGGAACCGCCATCCGGGGGAAGAACGGGGGGCAGAGCAGTCTTCAGCGCTGTGAGGTCAGCAGCGGACTGTCTGCACCCCTGCCTGCCTCTGGCTCCTGCCTCGGGCTCAGGTCACTCTCTGGCCTTCTTTCACACTTCGCAGGGTCTCTCCTTAGCTGCGTGCCACACCCTGACGCAGGATGAGGCAGAGGACCTCCGAGGCCACCCAGCCTGCCACTGTCCCCACAGTCCCATCCTCTGCTTCTCCCATCAGCCCCACGAGGCCACTGGTCACCGGTGAGCCTCAGGACATAGAGTGGCTGGCCAGGGCTGGCCACCCTGACCTCCCGCCGCTCTGCACCCTCCTGCCCCTGGCGTCTCGGGTCAGGGCCTCTTCCTCCACATGGTCCCAAGGCAGCAGTTGCTGGTGGAACCTGAGTGTCCCCAGGGCCACCACAGCCAGGTGACTGTGCACTACCCCTGGTCCCTGGCTCTTGTCACCTGAGAACTTCCACCTACAGCGGGAGGATGACTGGCCACTGGTGGATTTGCTTAAGTGCCGCTTCGAACGATGGCGTCCAGAAACTGTTGGCCCCGGAGGGACATTCGCAGGGCCCGTGGTGATATCCACAGGGGGACCAGGCTATGATACTGGGTCACGCAGGCTGGAAATGCCCCGCAGTGAAAGGTGAGGTCTGTGGGTTGGGTGCAGCGCCCCTCCTGGCCGTTGCGGGGGGTGCACGCGTGCGTTCGTGTATTCACTCAACAAACGCTCACAGGCACTGCTGTGTGCCCGCTCTGTGGTGGGAACCAGAGGCACAGCCGGGACTGAAACCGCTGTGGTGGGAACCAGAGGCACAGCCGGGACTGAAACCGACCAAATCTTTAGGTCGTAGAGCCCCTGGTTCTGCTGTGATGGTCAGGGGTGCCGAAGGAAAGAGCCAGGGAAGGAACAGATCAGATACTGAGTCAGATACCCTGCCAGGTGACGTGGACGGAAACAAGCCAGGACCGGGAACCAGTGCAAGTTGTCTGCACATAGACTGTGATTCTAGGTCCCGTGGAATCAGGCGCCTTCACCCGGGAGTAACTGGATCGTTGTTCAGAGAGCCCTGATGCGGTGAGCCCAGTGCCCCGTGGGGACAGGTGTGCTCAGCATCCAAAAGAGACACTGCTGTCAGGTCCACTTAGAGCCCGTGCACTCGGCAGAAGGGCTCCAGCGGGGGCCAGCAGGACCTGGGCCTGTCCACATAGGGTGACAGTGGGCAGGCTCTCCCACAGGATTCTGGGTCATCAAGATCAGTATCAGGGGTCCTGGTGCCTCGGTGGCTCCAGGAGACCAAGGGCTCTGTGCTGTCCCCCTGGAGTGGTCACTGAAGTGGCTGGGAGTTTGGGGCTCGTTGTCCTGATGTGAGACTCTGGACCCACATGTGGCTGTGGCCCACCGTGCGTTTGTGGCAGGTCACGTGTGGCCCTGTTGTCTGCACTGAATCTGCTCCAGCCACCGTCCCCCTGTGGCCAGAGGCCTGCTCTGCTCTCAGGTGGTCAGTGGAATGCGGACTTTTGAGAGAGGGGCTTCCTTAGTTTGGAAACTTTAGCCCCCAAAAGAGGACTTCCCTAATAGTGTTACCAACGGACAAATAATATAGCTAATTTTTATCTTTGGAGTTAATATCAGACTTCTTGTAACTTGATTTTTTTTTTTTTTTTTTTTTTTCCGGTACTGGGGATTGAACTCAGGGCCTTGTGATTGCGAGGCAAGCACTCTACCAGCTGAGCTATCTCCCCAGCCCAACTTGATTTATTTTAAAGGACAATATTTACATTAAAAAAAAAAAAAAGGACTTCCCTGGGAATAGCTATTAAGAGATCTATGAACTTTAAAAATATGCTAAATATAATCAATTTCAAATTCTTTGTGGCTTTTAATTCACCCCTTGGCAATGGTTCAGAGGGCTCATCCAGCTCCTTCTAGCAGCAGACACTGTCCTAGGCACAGGTGTGGCCAGGACTGTGTCTTCAGGTAGTGAGCGATCCAGCATCGGACACGGCCGAGTCCATGGTTAGGTGTGACTTGGGGCTATGAGACGGGGAACAGGGGTGTCTGGGGAGATGATAGCAGGTGAATGTCAGGATGGCTTCCTGGGGGAAGTTACCTGCTAGATGAGAGTGTTGGAAGAGGTTTGGATTCCCAGGAAAGAGCCTGGAACTCAAAGGGAGTGCAGGGTGGCGCGCCACGGGCTGTCCCTGGGGATGGAGTATTAGTGTGTTCACGCTGCTGTAACAAACTACCACAGACCAGGTGGCTTAAATGACAGAAATGAACATTCTCATGATCTGGAGGCTGGGAGGCCAAGGTCAAGTCGGTCAGTGTCGCTGTCTCCTGGGACCTCTGACCTTGGTTTGTAGATGATCGGCTTCTTTGTCTTCTTGTGGTCTTCACTCTGCATGTGACTGTGTCCTCATCTCCTCTTTTTATAGGGACACCAGTGACTTTATTTTAATCTAATTACCTCTTCAAAGGCCCTATCTCCAAATACAGTCACATTCTGAGGTGCTGGAGTTTGAGAAGGACATCATGCAGCCTGTGACAGACGGACAGAGGCCGGGTTGAGGCTCTGGAACCACGGCGAGGAGTGTGGCCCTAGTCTGGAGCCAAGGGTGTCATGGAGGCCTGCCTGCACAGTAGCGTCATGTGTGCTTCTCAGGGTTCTTAGGGCAGCGGCGAGGGCAGAGACCTGGAGAGGCCCAGAGGGACGGGTCAGAACTTGTTGGGACACGGGGAGACATGAGTTAGAAACAGCAGGACCGTCGGGCCGGGCCACCTGTGGGGCAGGCAGGGAGTGTCCGGGCAGCTAGAATTCTGGTTGGGCCCCTGGGTACAACACAGAACCCTTCCCTATGAACCCAGGTCTGGGTGAGGGAAAGAGGTGAGCCCAAGGAGGGGCGTGTGCTGAATTTGAGGGGCTCATGAGACATCTGCTCAGACCCAGGTGTCCAATCTGGACTGGAGACAAGGGCTGGGGACTTGGTGGCTCCGGGTGGTCACTGAAGCTGCAGGAGTGAGCCAGGAAGGGCTGGGGTGAGCAGGAGAGCCGCCGTCTCCTGCTCCCGACAGGGGAGACGTGTGCGGAGTGACCGACACCCCTGCTCACGTGGACACCGGGGAACCTTCCTGTCTGAGCAGCCTCCGGGCTAGGGCTGGGAGAGAGCCGGGCTCTCCTGGGTTTGGTTTCCTGGCTGAGATCTGAGGGCGTTTCTTCAGCTCTTGTTCCTCAGTGAGTCACTGCCTGCCCTCCTGCTCCGCCAGCCAAGGTAGCCTCCAGGGCAGGACAGCGTCTGGCCCCTGCCTGTGGATCTGAGGGCTGAGGAGGGGGACCGGCCAGCTGTGATGTCCTGTCTGCGTGGGCATGAGTAACGACACTGCTGGGGCAGAAGCCTATCCCAAGCTCGAGGGCGCGTGACACACACTTCTGTGGTCGTAGATCCGGCTTTTGAAGATGTCTTTCTCGGGCCTCTTGGGTCACGACAGCAGCTGACATGTGTAGGATCCTTGCTAGCTCCCGGCCAACGGGCCTCACCCACACGCCTCCTTCCTGCTCGCTGGCAGCCGCGAGCCTATTCTTTGTACCAACAGAGACACTTGTGTGCGGGAAGGGAGGACGGTCGCCCAGGACTGCACAGCTTGTAATGAGAGGCGCCAGGGTGTGGACCCCAGCAGGCCGCCATGCCCTGGACCGCCTCTGTGGCTGTCCCTGAGTGTGTTGGCTGGTAGAGGTGGCCTCACGGCCCCACAGGCTCGGGGGTCATCCCCAGGTCCTCCATCAGGGGTGGCCAGGGCAACTTGCTGTGCTCCCCATTTCTCAGTCTTCCGTCTTCCGTCGAATGGCATGACCGTGCTCTGGGAGGCTAATGGAGCCCGTGCGTGTGCTGAGGCCGCTGCTCTGTGCTGGAACACGGGAAGCGTGTCTTATAAATGGTAGTCCCCAAAGATGGGCACACTGGCACCTATGTGTCCCACGGGCCCTGCTCACCAGTGGCAGGGACAGCCCTCCATTGAGTCTTGGATTTATGTTCCCTCCTCTTGACCTGGGGGTGCATCTGGGCAACCCCCTTGACCCACGGCAACCGTGGAAGTTACTAGACATGACTCCTGAGGCTCCGTGGTTACGATGTAGCTCTCTGCAGTGTCTGGGGACATGTGCCCGGGGAGCCAGGAGCTGGCTGATGAGAAGTCTGCTCACCCTGTGGCCCCAATGCTGGAGAGAGTACCTGGGGAGGCCACCCAGAGGTGGGGACCCGGAACCTCAGCTGTCCCGGCCCCTGCCCCTGAGTGCTCCCTTCTCAGGCCCTGAGAGGAGTGAGGGAGGCTGTCAGCTCTGGGGCGCGTGTGGGAGGCACGAGCTCCACTCGCAGCCCGGGCTCCACTTCTGAGCCACTGCTGCTGATGCTCAGTGAGCAGAGACAGCTGTCCCCACCAAGCCCCGCCCAGGCTGCAGATTTGTTTTAAGCCTTTACATTTTGGGGTGGTTTTAAACATAGTACCAGGTCAAACTGCGGCGATCGAGAAGAGATGACAAAATTCAAGGTCACGTGGTTAGATAGATTAGGGCAGAGCCCAAAGCACACTCTCCCTGCACTCAGAGCCTAGCTCTTCAACGTCCTGGCTGTGTGACCTTCAGCAAGTTGTTTCACCTCTCTGTGCCTCAGTTGTCTCATCTGTACAATAGGGATACAGATGGTAGCCCTTGGGTGCTGGTGAGGATTAAATGACTTTGCATTAGGAAAGTCCTACTGAATGGCTAAAATAGTAATCCCAAGTTCAGGAAATCCTCACCAATTCCCCAGAAGGAGGCAGACCACAAAGGCCCAGGTCCTTCCACTGCACCCCGTGGGGCACAATTTTGAACCTCCTGGGCTTCCCTTCCCCGTCTGCTGCACCGAGACCTGCAGCACTTTGCACTGCAGGGTGCACAGCACTGCTCCGGTTGGCTTTCTTGGCAGCTGCCTCACGCTGTCGACTCATCCGGAGCTGGCAGTGCACATCCCAAGTGTTCGTGGCACGTGTGCCAGCCTGCAGCTGCATGCCTTCCCACCCAGGCCTGGCGCAGTCGGGGAAGTAAAGGACCAGTCTCCAGAGTCACGGAGCTTGCTCGCCTCTGCCTGGGAACCCCCGGTTCCCGGAGCATCCTGCATCCCTGCTATACACCCTCCCCCTTTGCTTAGGTGAGTTCCAGTGGCTTTGTGGTACTTGTGACAAAAAAGGAAAGGCCAGACTGACTTCTGGGGTGCGTGCCTGGGGAAGGAGGTGGGGCAGGGACGCCAGGGTAGGCTGCAGAGAAAGCTAACGCCAGGCGCTCTGCCACGTGCCACGCCGAAGCCCCTGGCAGACGCTGCAGTTGATCAAGACTCTTTCCTGCTTTGATCAGCTGCCACCTGCTTGGGACAGAGCTGAGACAGAAGACAGAGACCATTTTCCAAGAGGACACTAGCATCATTTATCAGGCTTGTAGCAGCTCCCAGTCTCCCCACGTGCTGCCATCCTGCCCACCCTGGCCCAGCTTGCCTGCAAGGGTGAAATGACTTCTTTGGTCATGTCCAGTTTCTTGCTCAATTACAAATTCTCTAAGTGGCCGCACCACGTGATTGGACTAGTCTAGCGACCCTGTGCACGGCGCTGGCTCAGGTGGTCACTGGGTTGTCATCACTGGGCCCTGCAGAGGGTGGGTGGTCAGACTGGACTGAACTCCGTCCCAGGACCCAGGGCCGTCACTCCTGCAGTCACAAGGAGAGGTTCTGGCTGCCGCAGGAGGATTTTCACCAGGGCCTCATCCAGGTAACAGAAGTGCAGGCACGTGCCCACCATTCTCTGCATGGCCTTGGGCAGTGCCGAGGGACAGCGCTGACTCCATCAGCACTAAGCCATCTCTGGAGGCTTTTCCACAATGGCCTCCAAATGAGTCCTGATTGATCTCCACACCCTGCCCCTTTACGCCCAGCCCAGGGGCACCTGTCTTCTCTGCGATCAGGAGGCTTCCTTCTTAACTTTGTTTTCACTTGAATATACTCTGGATCCACACATCCTTGTTCTTCACCTACGCCCGAACTTCCCAAAGTCAGGATGAATCATGAACTTCTTTTTTCCACCTCTCTGCTTTCTTTGGTGTCATCTCTTCCTTGAGGGAGTGAATGCAGAGCTGAACAAAAACAAACCTAACCAGAAAAGGTGGGGTTGGGAAGAGGCCCGGGAGAGAAGGAAGGAAATAGCAGATTAACAGAGAACATGGGTAACTGTCCTAGAAATGCTGCCTCCCTAGTAGAACTCAGCTCGTGCTCCCTAAGCAAAGTAGGGGACCGGGGTGTAAGGACACGGGTAGGGGAGCCAGGGGCAGGAAGGGCTGGACCAGAGGTGGAGCTCCCAGCCTCTGGAGGAGGAGGTTCCCCACCCCCGCCTCGGGTGCTGCTGTCTGTCTGAATGTCTTTCCCATTCCCTGTTCTCTGGTGTGGCTTTTGCTGTTTTGGTGGATGTATGACATATGGCTACCCAGCCCAAATGGAGCCTCTGTACCAGTTAGAAATGCTCTCCCTTCAAAGAAATATGTCAAGGACCATCTGTCAGAGGACCGTATTAAAAACACACAAATAAGTGCGGACCACAGCTGTTGGGTGAACCAGGCACATTTGCATGCTGGGCTGCAGGGGTGCCCTGTGACAGGGGCCCCCATGTCTGCTCAGAAGCCAACAGCAGGCAAGAAATGACGTTCCTGAATCTCTGTCTCCAAAGAGAAAGAAGCTCACTGGGACAGCTGAGGCCAGGTGTCTGCCCACTGTGGTTCAATCAGTTCCTATCAGTCAGGCGGCAGCATAAAACGTCCAAATATCTTAGGGAAGCAGCCGTGGGCCGGGCAGACACCCCACGATGCTTATGTGGAGGGGTTGCTCAGATTCGTGTTAGGGTGTTTGCCTGGCAAACCCTCCATGCGTACCACATCATTTAAAATGCGGAATTAGCACAGCCAAGGATAAAGGTTCTTTTGCAGGACCTGCCTGGTGGTTGCGGGCCTAATGGTTGGTTCTGCAGGTCACTTAATGCACTGCTGTCTGACGCTGCTGCTTAAAACCCTAGGAGTTAGCCCGAGTGCCCCTTCCTTAGCCTTACCGGACGATTCCTGGAGGAAGGATGATTCACTCAAACAAGGTAAAGGAAGGCAGCTTTTCCCAGGAAGTGGGCAGGGTTAAGGGAATCCAACTGGGAAGCTGAGGCACCCCTGGAGCTAGCAAGAACAGGCGGAGGAGGGAGCAGGTACTGGGGCCCAGAGAAAGCGGCGGTGGGGTAGGGATGGAAGGAGGAGGCTCCTGAACCTGGAAGGACCTGTGGTAGGGGGAGGCGGCCTCCAGGAGGGAGGGACCCGACGTCATGCCTTCCCTCCTCCACTCCTGCAGTACCTTGAGGGGTTGCATCGACCTGGAAGCCAGAGGATCAGAGATCCAGAACCCATCCATGAAGTCACCCTGCCAGGGGCCCAGGGAAGGATGAACCAGGTGACTAGTGGATCTGGGAGCATATCCAGCAGGTCCGTCCCCGGCTATGGCCCCCACCACTTTCAACTCAGTGAGACTTCTCCATTGTGACACCCATTTTAGTTAGTGGCATCTACTGGGAGATGAAGCTTGTAGTGAACGTGCCTCGTGGTGGTGGGGACGGCAGCTGACTCGTCCACGGCTCTGCTCCTGGTGCCTGGTTGCCTGTGTCTGGTGTTCCCACCTGGCTATTTTCTGGGAGCTCCTTGGGGACAATGTGTCCTGTTTGGGCACAAAAGTGACCATGTGGTGAATGAACATAATTCATAATTGAATGACTAAATGTATCTTCAGGGCAGGACACTTTGAAAATACCCGGCTGTATAGCCCCTAGAGCCAAGTTTATGCCAGAATTCAGTCTCAAATTCGTCAGATTCAGGGAGACCTGTTTCTTCCCAGGCACTCGTCAGCATGTTCACCAATGGTTCTCTCCTGCCCCGTGTCCGGAGCACCTTGTTCTAGTAGCCGCCTCTCCCTTTCTTCACGAGCAACTGGGGATGGTCAGTTTAGGTCCCCGACTCAAGGAATGAACTGCAAATACTCAGACTCTCCCTTGGAAGTTTTCTCTCTAAGCTGTGGATAAAATGAGCCTTTTCTTTCTATCTTTTTTTTTTTTTTCTTCCTTAAGCTAAGCAGAGATAGTATGTGTTGTTTGCATTCAAAGAAGAGACAGACTCATCAGGCTAATGATAATAGTCATTCTCAATGAGGTGATTGAAGTCTTGGACTTTGTAGTTACACTGCTTGGGTTTGAATTCTAGCTCTGAGACTTCTTAACTGTGTGACCTTAGACAAGTTACTTATCCTCTCTGTGCCTCAGTTTCCTGATCTTCAAAATAAGGAAATTAGATGGGTTAAAGCAATGCAAATACTTTCAAGACAGTACCTGCCCAGATACTCATCAATAGATGAATTGATCAAGAAATGGAATTTTACTTAGCCATAGAGAAGAATGAAATCAGGGCATTTATTTGCTGGAAAATAGATGAAGTTGGAGAACATGGTGCTAAGTGAAAGAAGCCAGACCCAGAAAGTGAGTGTCACATGTTTTCTATGTGGAAGCTAGAGCAAAGTAAGGAAGAAAACGGGCAGATATCATAAAGATACATGGGGAAAATCAGAGGAGTAAAGAAGGAAATGGAGAGGGAGCAGGGAGGGACTGGAAAGGGAAGGAAATGTAAAATGAATTTGACAAAATTGTGCATATGTAAATATACCACAGGGAATCCCACCCTTATGAATATCTATAAAGCACCAATCAAAAAATAAATATAGGTTGGGTATGGTGGTGCACGCCTGTAATCCCAGCGGCCTGGGAGGCTGAGGCAGGAGGATCTCCAGTTCTAAGCCAGCCTCAGCAACTCAGCAAGTCCCTAAGCAACTCAGTGAGACCCGGTCTCCAAATAAAATACAAAAAAGGGATGGGGATGCGGCTCAGTGGTGAAGCAACCTGGGTTCAATCCCTGGTCACAAAACAAAAAACAAAACAAAGAAACCGTATATATTAGTGAAGGGAAGATCAGGAGAGCAGAGGAAGGGGAAAGGGGGAGGGAAGAAGCAGGGGTCGAAACGGAGTAATTCAGATTCCACACATGCGTGATTTTGTCAAAATGAACCCAATTACCATGTCTCACTATAATGTATGAATAAATGTAAAACAAAAAGCAATGCCTGGCACGTGGTGAAGATTCAGCAAACATCGTCAGGTCTCAACCACCCAAGCAACTTGAGAAAAAGCAAAAGAATTGAGAGAATTATACTTTAAAGGAAGAAAAATGACAAATCCTGAAATGCAGTGGAATGAGTTCAGCTGCTGCAGCTGCCCACCCTCTCTGGAGTGGGGTGGGGGTGGAGAAAGAGGACCCGCAGCTCCTGCCGAAGGGACATTCAGACTCCAGGGGCTGCCTTTTTGTTTTTCAAGAAAATCCAGATGCCAGTGGCTGAATCTGCTGTCCTCTTTTCCTTTTCTGGGAAAGTTCATGAGTTCTTGGCCCCAAATAAGCTTAGTTCTCCACAGTTTCCCACAAGGAAATTAAATTTTCAGGTCCTGCACAAAAGTTTAGTTATCACTAATATAATCATCGCTGCTGACACTGTAGGTCTGTGGGATGGATTTGACAACAGGGACAAAACATCCCTCCTCCACCCTCCCTTTCAGACACTTGGACGTACACTTACATACGTGTACACAGTGTGACACTCCCCATCAGCACACACATGCACACCCACACACACCCACACACAAACAGGGACATACGCCAACAACCTTGGCAGGGACATTTTTGCATGGAGTGGTTTTTTAAAAAAATTCAACTCATCCAACATTTTGGGGGTGCCTACTTAGCCTGAGCCAGAAACTTGGGAGGGGAAGAAAGGTACATTCCCAGCATGATTATGGCAAGCTCTCTTGTCTTCCAGGAGATTCAGAAACAACCTCTGGGGGCTATGTGAGATGTTAGGAGGTTGCTACAGGTGGCTTGCTTCCTGTAATTCATTTTCCAAATGTGATTTTGGAGTCGTTTCAGAGGCCACAAGTCAACCAGCCTTGTTCTGCACTGGACTGGATTTGAATATTGGATTTGCTACTTGCGAGTAGTGACATGTCTGAGCCTCTGTCTCCTCATCCATAAACAAGGTACAGCATGGCTGCGTGTTAAGGCAGTACTCTGCTGCACACAACCGAGTCATAATTCAGTGGCATAATCAAATAGGAGCTTTCTCATGTCATGGGTAGTTCAGAGATGTGCCATTGGAATTGGCATCCTTCAAGGGACTCATTAAGGACACAGGCTTCTTCTACCCTACTGCCCAAGCATCCAGGGCCACCAGATGGCTGCAAGTTGCAGGCAAGGGATAAAGAAAAGAACAAAATGATGAGCAGAGGAAGAGATAAGTCAGTGGCATCTGTGCCCCTTTGAAGAACTTTCTGGAAAGTCCCCTTTTAGTGACTGTATCTTATACCTCGTTGGTGCCAAGATGGCTGATCCGGCCTGCAAAAAAAGCTCAGATATTAAGTGTTTTAACTGCATATATTGTCTTCTCTCACAGAACTGAGGTCCTGTAATGAAGGAAAGAGGGACATCCAGAAGCGTCCGCCACACTATCTTGAAGAGCTGTTGAGAGGACTCCTGAGATAATCCTTGTCAATCTCTTGGCCCAAGGCCTGGCACGTGCTAACTATCATGACTGGCTGAGACTCCAGTGTCTCCTCAGAGGATCCCCCATGAGGTGGCAAATGGAAGGTGGCAAATGGAGACTCAGTCTCCTCACTGCCCTGGGACCAGCCCTGCCCCCAGCCGACTGTCTGGAGGTGACTCATGCCTCATGACTCAGGCAATCTCATCTCCCCAGAAAGCCTTCCCTTGCTTCTATGCTTCTCAAAGGCCTCACCTGCTACTTTGAAAACCTGTAACATGAAATGACTCTGTCATTCAAATGAAATTTAATACAACTCTTTCCTACAGCAAATAAATCTTTATCTGTGTGCTTATTTCTTTTTTTATCCCAAACTAGGTTATGAATTTCTTGGGGGAGGAATTTACACTTTATTCCCACCATCCTTCCCTCAAAACTCTGAGCACTGGTCTGACACATCATCAGTGCCCCAGCTGAATAGAATACCAGGCGTGCTGAGGGAGGTGGACCAGGGATGTGGGACGCCAGCGTTTGTCCACATACGTGCAGTGACGGCTCCTGCTCTTTGGGGGCACTTTTGGTCCTGTCCGTGCTGGTTTCAAACCTCAGGTGACATCTGGTAAGTGTGCACCATGGTAATGCTCTGAATAGGGAGGTAAAAAACGTGAGTTTAGAAAGTCCGTCTGCACTGAATCCTTCGCTCATTCGTTTGTTCACTCCTGCACAATGGAGCACTGGACGCTGTGTGGACACAGTCCTGGACATGGCTGTCCTGCCGCTCTGCCACCTCTCAGTCATCGTGCCTTGAGGTACCATGAGCTCTTTCACCCAGCAAGATTCACTTTCTTCAGATTTTGAGCCCAGGGTACTTCTCTGGCTCCATCCATTTCCTTTCTAGGGGACCTTTGTCAAATAATCAGGAAAGGACTGGAAGCAGGGCTGTTGTGAACAGGCTGTTGTTCTACCTGCCTGCTTTCTAGACAGCGCGTGTCCTGGTCTCCAAGTGAACTACCAGCACACCTTGTCCCCCCAGTCCAGAGGAAAGGAAAGGATTTGTCTTCAGGCAGATTGGATATCATCCCTCAAAATGAATGAATTCAGCAAATAATTGTGAGCTCCTGTCATGATGCAGTACTGGGCAAGGGTGACAAGAACACAGTCACGTGCTGGATGATACTGACTTTTTCTGTGTGTGTGTGTGGCTCAGGGGATCGAGTCCAGGTCCTCACACATGCCCGGCAGGTGCTTTACCACTGAGCTACCCTCCCAGCTCAGACAAAAGCATATGAAACAATCAGCTAAGTCCTGATTTAATACTTGATTAGACTAATTAATAAGGATACCTGCACCTAAGACGGATTGAGCACTTTCCATATGCAGGCTCCTTAAGTACTTTTTCCCTGGATCCTTTGAGGATGCACATCAACACCCAGGCAGGGTGAACATGGAATCATTATCCTGGGTCTGCCCCAATCCTCCTGCTTTGTGCCAAATCCATGAAGGAGTAGGAAGGGTTGAAGATCTCAGAACCAGACCTAAAATTCAGGGAAGACACCATGTGCCTTCCGGGAAGCCTCATGCCACATGGAGTGACTTCCGTGGAGCTGCAGCTGTGGCATTTTTAGGTGGAGAGAACTGGAGACATCTCCCTATACCCTGCCCGGAGTCTCCCTCACATCCAGAGGCATGGATGAGATCTGAAAATGTCCTCACGCCCTTTGACAGGGGAGAGAAAGGTGGGTAAGTGTAATTTCTCTTGTGCCAGGCTAGCTCATACGCAGAGTAAGGCACGGAGTCAAGACCCAGACTCTGGGAGTTGGGTGGAAGCAGGCTTGTGGCGAGCAGCCTGCAAACTTGTTTATTGTGGGAACAGCTATACATTTTATAGGTTTCTTTCCCAATCACAATGTGACACAAGGGATCAGACTACCAGGTTCCTATGTGGGTTCCCTTGGTAACACTGAGTCAATTTGGGGGAGTTGTATACTTTCCTGGGTAGCTTAAGGGGAGCGGTCCTCCCCGCAGGTTTACACACTTGAGACATTCACTGCTGCTAGCCGAGAACTAGGATTTCTCCCAACAGCTAAGAGGTGGAAGCCAGGTGTTGGCCATGGGTCACTGTGATGTGGCTTGAGGAGACATTGCAGGAGGGTCTTTAGTGTGGTTGGGCCAAAGTTGAGGCTTGGAGGGGGCACACAGCAGGTCTCAGGGTCAAAACCCAAATAGAGAGGGGGGCAGGACAATCCAAACTGACCGTGCCTGTCACACCCACATTGGACGCTTTAGAAGTGGGTGTGGCCCAGGCCTGGGGAGACCCCTCACCTCAAGGGAGGCCAGCCAGGATGCTAGGACCACCTGGAACGGATGATGTCCCACGAGGTCAGGAGGGTGGAAAAAGGTTTCTGGGAACCTTGCTTCTCTCCTGGGGAGACAAAAAGGAGAATGAGGGAGGAGAGAACTTTTAATTCAATTGAATCAATGACTCAGAAGAGAATGGCTTTAATCAGAAGAGTAATGGTGTTATCTTAATGTCAAAAAATTAGTTTAAAAAGAAAAAAGGAAAAACCTTTCACAGAAACAGTGATTCCAGAATTATGACTGTGAATTTTATATCCACAACAGTTTAGGTAAAAACATCCTCCAATATTTCCATTTCTAGTCTTCCACTCTGGCTTCCTTCTCAGGAAGCTTCCTCATCATCTGCAGTGCCTGCCAGGACCAAGGTAGATATTAAACCCATGAATAACGGCTGAGGCGTCATCTTAGAAGCCACGTTTTCCCGGAGGCAGCCCACATTCATATCCATCCTTCAATCAATGGAGAAACCGAGGATGACTCACCCATGGAGCTGAGGGGAGGTCATCATGGCCTTGACTGGAGGCCCCCTGGATTCTGGATTCTTCTAGTGGGGGCCCAGCAGCCCTGTGAGGAGTGCATGGTGGCAGGTGGGCAAGAGGCGCTGGGAAGAGGGATGGACAAGGGACTTTTCAATCAGTGACCCCATTGTTCCCCAGACCCAGGCTCCAGTTCAGAAGTTCAGCTCCCTTCTCAACACCCACTCCCAGATTCACACGCTCACACACAAGCCCTTGCTCACCACCAGGGGTGCTTTCCCCCTTCAATGCAGGAAGAGGAAGAAATTATGGGGGCGGGGAGCAGGAGGGAATGCAAACAAACAAACAAACAGAAATCCTGAGCAAAACCGCAAATAGAGCACATACCTGCGGTTGGGGGCAGTTAGGAGGGAGAGGGGAGTGGACACACAGCACACAGAGACGTTTTAAGGCAGGCAGTCTACTCTGGGTGATGCAGTGATGGACACCTGTCATTTTAAACTTGTTCACAAATGTGTGAAAAGAGTGAACCCGAATAGCAACTGTGGACTTTGGAAATGGTGTCAATGTCAGTTCATCAGTTACAACAGGTGTTCCACTCTGGGGGGAGTAGTGTTGAGGGGGGAGGTGTGCAGACGTGGGGACAGAGCGCATGTGTTTATCTCTGCACCTTTCTCTCAATTTTGCAGTGGACCCGAAGATGGTTTAAAAAATTAAATCTTAACACAACATCAATTATCCTCATGATTACCCTCATCACCTACTCCATAGAGAGTAGTGGGGAGCAGCTCTGTCTTCTCCTTCCTTGGAGTATAGGAAAATCTACCCAGTTTCCATCACAGAGAGTGTATTTCTGGGGAAATGAAAATGAGGCATTTCCCAATGCGTGAGTTCAACTTAGGGAAATTCAATATCCCGACTTATACACCAGATCAGTGAAGAGGTGATTTTTTTTGCTTTACGGGCAATGGTATGGCTTCAACCCAAGATTCCTTTAAGAAGTCATTCCCTAGGGCATTTAAGAATTTGCTTATAGATCATGAGTATTTGATAAAAGCAGAGGGAGGCAGGAAACCAGAGTTGGAGCCACTGTGCGGTATGGATCTGGGAGACGTAAAGAACAGAGTTGAAATACCCTGGAACACATGTAAGTCAGTGGGAAAGCAGAATGCATTTGCCAAATTCAGTTCACACCAACTCTGGGTAACATTGTGAAGTGTTTGACTTCACAAAGACTCGCACCTCCTCGGAGATATTGAACTAGATGGTTTGTTTACACAAATCCTTACAACTATGCAAAGAAGATATTATTCTCCTCATTTTATAGATGGGTAAACTGAGGCCCAGGCTAGGGAAAAACTTGTCAAAGGTCACCTGTGTTTCAAGTTCACACCATTTCAAAAATCAATGGTCATTAATTATCTGTCATTCCCCCCTCCTCCTGTTTTGGTCTGAAGCACAAGGGTTAATTGGCAGTCTCTCTTCTATTTGAGAAAATCATCTTTTAAAAGGAAACTATTTTTGGATAGAGTGAATTAAAGAGTAAACATGAGTCTTGCTGCTAGTTTATTTTTACTGAGTGCGCACACGCCTCCAACGATAATTCATCCAGGATGTGAGCTGGAACTCATTAGAAGTCTCTGGGCCTGGGGGAGAAGATAAAACCACGATTAAAGACATCTGATCCCTTTAGGACAATTTATTATCTTGAATTTCATTTTTAAGAGGAGACATTAATTCACACAAAAAGCCCCCGGGGCAAGAAAATGGTGCCCCATAATTGTTGTGGGCTCCAGAGTTTCCAAGCATGAACCTGCTATTGGACTGGACTGGGCACCAGGTCTCCCTGGGGGCACAAGGCCCAGGAACTCCTCGGAACTGCAATCAGCCTGGTCTTGTGTGAGGATGATTCCTCAAAGGCTTCTCCACTCAGGCCAAAGGAAAGGTGAAGCTGAACCTGGAAGTTCAGCTTCAGAGCATTGACTCAGGAAGCAGAGAGGCAGAAAGGACAGAGTGGTTATTCTCCCCATTAGTAAAGTGCAGAAAGGATTGGTGGTGGGCTCAGGGGTCTCGTCTGTAGAATGAGGAGGTTGGATGGCGCGGTCTCCAGGGTCCTTTTCAAACCTTGATGGAAAGTCAGGGAGAAAGTCATCCCAGAGTTCAGGTTCCTTCCTACACATGCTATTTGAAAACTGTAATCAAATACCAACAAAAGTGTCCATCACTTAACTAAACGCTAGACATTATGATGGGTAATTCACACGGGGGCCTGAAGCAGGCTCTGTCAGATCTCCATTTCCTCGTCGAGGCAAAGGGAGCCTAGGAAGACAAAGTGACTTCTCCAAGATCTCTTGGAGGTTGGTATTTGGGATCCAGGTGGTCTAATTTCAGCACTTGCACCCTGCATTGTTCAGGGATGCTTTGAGTGTGTCCCCAAAGGTTCATGTTCTGGACGCTTGGTTCCTGCGTGGTGGTGTGGAGCTGGTGGGACCTAGTGGAATGTGGTCATGTCACCGGGAGCATCAACTTTGGAAAGGATTAACGTAGTTTTTGCAGGACTCTAGTTAGTTCCCAGGACAACAGTTTATAATAAGAGAGGCAAGCCTGGCCCTGAATCTCTCTTGCTTCCTGTCTCACTGTGTGACAGCTTTCTGCTGATCACATGTGTTCCCACCATGGTACCACCCACCATGTTGTCGTATCTCCAGAATACCTTTATCAGAGGCCAGCAGACGGGGCCTCCTGATCTTGTTCTTTCAGCCTCCAAAACTATGCACTTCATAAACCTTTTTTCTCTATACACTACTTGGTCTCAGGTATTCTTTGATAGTGTTAAAAAATAAACTAAGATAGATCCCTGAGCACTGTGATCTTCATCTTTAAGATGGGAATAATTACATACCTATTTTATAGGGTTATAATCAGGATGAAGTGAAGTCATAAATAAAATGCTTAGCATAGATAGCTCCTGCCCCACAGTAATAGTTTGCTAAATAAATTGGGTTTGTTTAGCTTGGAGAAGCTAATGAGAATAGGAGACTTAATTATTGCCTTCAAATATATGAGAAATTTTTAATGATTCACTTATGTTTGATGACTATTGAGCCTCTACAAAGCCAGACTAAATGCTTTGTACTATTCTTAAGTCTATGTCATCCAGGAGGAGAATTAAATTTAAACAGGAGAAATTTAATTAGACATAAAAATAACTCGACCTTCATACTGGGTATAAAATTTCAGAATAAATGATTGTAATTAGCTGTGCAGGTTGAATTCATGATGTTTAAATAGAGATGTGTATTTGAAGAACTGCCATGTATAATTGTGCAGGATGTGTACAACACAGAACCAGGGGCTGCCATTTACACCATGGTCTGTGTGGCTGGTTCTCTCTGGGGCTCTACAATACACAGGGTGCCTTGTCCTTTGTGTGCCTTGCTCTGCCTATTTTCTCTGAAGGGTGTATGTTGGAACTGGACCTGTTCCAGCTGTAGGAATTCATGGCTTTGAATGAAAGTTGAGAGTTCAGATGATTATCTAAGATGGTTATCTAAAAAAATAAATATGTGTCTTGCATAACATGACTCACCACCCAGGGTCCCACGGTAGCCATGCACAATAGACCAAAGCCTCAGAATCCCTCTCGGCATGACACTCCAGAGAGGCCCTATCAATATTCAGACCTGCCGCTTTCTCTGGAACTCAAAAGCTGTTTAGCTTAGTGGTCAAAACTTAGCCTGGAGTTGGATAGCTGATTGACTAGTTCAGATCTGAACTTTGTCACTTATGCTGGTGACCACAGTGAATCAGAAAGGAAGGTTTGGTTGCAAATCATGAACCTAAACAAAAGTGTTATAATAAGAAGAAAAATCTTAAAAAGAATTTTTTTTTTTTTTTTTTTTTTTAGTTGTCGATGGACCTTTATTTTATTTATTTATATGCAGGGCTGAGAATCTAATCCAGTGCTCACACATGCTAGGCAAGCACTCTACCACTGAGCTCCAACCCTGCCCAGAAAAATCTTAAAAAAAAAAACCAAAAAAAACAAAAAACCTAAGCTATACATGTATGCAAACACACATTTTATATTTTTTACCTCTCTAATATTGGGTATATTGTGCAATTGGTGTTGCTAAGCATTACTTGAGCATTGAAGCTGCAGAATGCAGCTTGAGAGCATACCCCAGAGAGTGCAGATGGGGACCCTCATCAGGGACATTGCTCACTGATGCTCTTCACGGTAGAGGACAATTGTATGTGGAAAAACCTGAGTGGACAAGCGATTTGGGAGTGTGAGACTCTCAACGCAATAAGATGCAGGAATACCTAGGCCACCTTACTTCCCATGCATATTTATTATGAATACATACTTATTTCTTTTTAAAATAAATATTTATTTACGAATGTGGCAGAGTGATATGTTGTACCAAATGCCAGCAGCTAGGTATAAATAAGTCTAAATGCACTCTAAGTATAAAGGATTCTAAGGGATGAGAGAGTGTCGTGCCACTGTTGATTTGGTGGCGTCTTTTCTCTTTCTTAGACACGACGTGATGGTGAATTTACAGCTGATGGCCTCTTAAATGAGAAGAAATGCAGCACTCGTGTTACAACAGGCCACGGGGAAGCCAGAGCCAGGGCTGCTGGGTGGCAGCTCAACACGGCCTCTCAGGGCACAGTTTCTTTTTATCTCCATGCTGCCGTCCTTGGTCTCTTGGCCTCTTCTTTAAGTGGCTCCCTGGTTGTTTCAGACGACTGCCCCAGGACAGCTCCATGCCAAGGACAACGCCCAGAGTCAGAAATCTCTCCCATCTAGCTCCGTTTGGTTAGCAAGGATCCTGGCTGACTTGACTTCACGCCTTACTGGAATGGTGATCCCACACGTGATCAAGACCAGCGGGAATGTGGGAATGAGCTTCCCATGGGTTTGGACCTACTAAGCCTAGGAAAGGACTCCAGTCCCTGTAACGAATGATCCCTTGAACAAAACTTGTGTTCTGGCAAGGAGGAAACAGGGAAGAACTGTTGCTCATTCAACTAGAAGTGTCACCGTGCTCAGCAAATTTCCTCTCTTTGGTCTCTTTATGTGTACAGTGGCAATTGTCATGATTCTTAAGGTCTTAAAGTGGTTTCAAGGATTAAGTTACACATCTAAAATACTTAGGAGAGTACTGGATGTACATTAAGGCTCAAATGGTGTTAGACATTAATTGAGACTCTTCTTTAATCTAATTGTTATTATAATGTCACCCTAAATCCGGGTAGGTAAAATTCTAACCCGCCATTGAAGAGGAAGAAAATGTGGGTCTGAATTAACCTTAGATATTAGGACAGATAGGAATTGATTGACAAATGTTTTCCTTGAGTGAACCCTCTTGCTAGGTACTGCTCCTAATCTAGGAAGATTTTGAAACAGAACCGTTGGGATCTGGTTGTTGCAGCAAAACTGCACACCTGGACCACAAGTAGGGAGCCTCTTGATCTCCAGCCCTCGCACACGCTCTTGCCTCTGTCTGGAACAGTCTATCATGCCTCCTTCCCACCTTAGCCCAGAGCACTGTGATTCCTGCTCCTGTGTCCATTGTCTTGTTACCTGATCCCAGATTTTAGGGAATCTGTTTATTCTGAATGCTTTCAGAATCTCCATCCTCATAGCAATATTATTTTAAAATTTGTCAATCTTGGGTCAGCCTTCCCCGTGGGCCCATAAGCTCTGCGAAGGCAGGGTCATGCTATCTGTTTCATGACTACATCTCCCGTGTACAGTGTCTGACACAAAGCTAGGCAGCATGAATTTCCTGCAGAAAGGAGTGAATGAACAAAAGCTCTTTCAGTTACAATTGACAAATATAACCTGGTTTAATTAAGAAATGTGTAGATCTCAAAACTGAAAAATCCCAGAGACTGATCTGCTTTCAGGTGTGGTTTGACCAGGGGCTCAACGATGGCATCCATATTTGTTCAGATCTGCCTTTCTTAGGATCGACTTCATTTCCAGGTCTCTCCTGGTGTTCTTGGCACCTGCAAATCCTTGTCTTCCTAAACAAGCTCGGTAGCAAAGAATATATGCCTCTTTCCCATGAGTTCCACCAAAAATCTAATTCCGATTCAGCCACACGCCCATCCCTGAAGAACACTCTGTGGCCAGGAGTGGAGTTGCGCTGATGATTTCCTTCTCTGGAGCTCACACAAAGTAACAGCCTGATAGTGAGCGAGGCAGTGATTTCCGTGGGGAAATGGGGGATATTATATGAGATGTGGTGTAAAAAGATGCTGGATCAGAAAACAACAGATGTTCACTATAATATTAGTGAGTGAATGAATGGATGGATGGATGGATGGATGGATGGATGGATTATAAAGCACCGTTTGATAAAATCAGACAGAGAGAAGAAAGTGCTATTGAATTTATGGTGGGGCAGAATAATGACTCCCCAAGGGTGTTCATATCACAGTCCCTGGTATCTGTGAATATGTTACCCGACAAGGCAAAGAGAAATTTAGGTTGTAGAATGAATTACTGTTGCCAGTTAGCTGACCTTAACGTGGGATTCTCTGTGCGGACCCACTGCAATCATAAAGGTCTATAAAAGGGAAAGAGGGGGTCAGAGAGATGCCCGGTGAGAAGGACTCAGCTCACTATTGCTGACCTTGATGATAAAGGAAGGAGACCAGAACCAAGGAACTCAGGCAGCCACTGGAAGCTGGACAAGGCCGGGGAGTGAATTCTCTCCTACAGCCACCAGAAAGGAATGCAGCCCCATCTGTCTTGAGGTTAGACCAGTGAGACCCATTTTTGGACATCTGACTTGTAGAAATGTAAGAAAATAAATTTATGCTTATTTTAAGCCACTAAGTTTGTCGTGATTAGTTATAGTAGCAATCAAAATGGATGGAGCGCAGTAAAAAGTGATAGAATGAATGAATGAGTGAGTGAATGAATGAGTGAGTAAATGAATGAGTGAATGAGTGAATGAATGAGTGAATGAATGAGTGAGTGAATGAATGAGTGAGTGAATGAATGAGTGAATGAATGAATGAGTGAGTGAGTGAATGAATGAATGAGTGAATGGTACGGGACCGTGCAAGGAGACTGGAGATAGAGAAAAGAGTGCTAGAGAGATTAAAGGAGGGGAGACCATTTTTGGTGGAGAAACAGTTCTTGGAGAGGTCAGGATTGTGGCTGTAGTATTTTGTAAGCTTCACAAAAAGAGGAATTTTTGGCTGAGAGAAGTGGGATGCTGGAGGCAGGAATGGGTTGATGGACTGGGAGCTTCCCTGGAATTGCAGGTTACTGTCAGAGAAGGGTGTCAGCAAGGGAACTTCACACAGAGCTTCTGCAATCCGGCACCGGGTGCTCCTAGTGTTCCTGTTGGTCGTGAGAAGGCAGTGACGTGAGAAGACGCCTGTCACAATGGGTGCAGTGGTGTCCAGGATGGACTGGACACAAAGAGCTCAGCGATGGTCAGGTTGGCAGTGTGGAAATGTCCCGCAGGCAGCTACCGAAAGACGCCAGCTACGACCCTGACTTGTCCAGGAAGCAAAGCTGGAACCCACAGCTGTGTAGAGAAGGGGAGAGAACGAGGGGAGGAGCAGAGAACCACAGAGGCAGAGCCTCTTTCCTCGGGGCCTTCTCCTCCGTCCATGACTTCAGGGAGGCCATGAAACCCCAAGTCTCCCAAATTTAGGCTTGTGTGAGATTTCTTAGGGAGAGGGCTGTTTTCTTTATCAGATTGTCAAAGGACCCTGTGACTCTAGAAGGGTAAGAGTCACTGATGTAAGTATGTAAATACATTTCATTGAAGACTAATGCACATGTAAAAGTGCACACATTAAATGTACAACCTGCTGGATTCACACTCTGAGGAACTGGTACCCAGATAAAAACACAGAACCCCAAAAGTCCCTTCTCAATCTTCCTCCCTCTGCCCCTGGCCCTCTCCTGCCTTGGAGGGTGTTGAGTCTGGTGACCTTACGTTCAGCTCAGTTGAGTAATGGGGCCACCGTTACTAAGAGCAAGCGGGGCCAAAAAACCACACCCCCGGGCTCTGCTCCAGCAGATTTCTCATGGAATTGGTTGAGAAAAGCACTTTGGTGCTTTCCAAACAGCTCCGAATTGCGTTAGCACTGGGCAGGGCCCTCCCGGCAGGCCCTGTCTCTGGGTTTCTGACCATCTGACCTGTGGCCAGAGCCAGATCCTTCCCCTAGGACCTCAAATCCCCAAACTGCATCCACTCTTCGCTTTAGTCATCGTAATCCCGGGGGCTGAGCCTTGGGAAGAACAAAATCTAATTTGGGCATTTCATTTTATGAGTCGATCATTGTTTGGTTTCCTTTCCTGGTTCGGAATCAAGGGCCAAGAACACACGCTCTTAAGTACATAGTTACTGTGGTGTGTTTTCACGCACAACGAGTGGCTAAACCACGTCTCAGCCTAAGAGGATTAGAGAGCAAATAGTGTCTGATGAATATGAATAGGAAGCCCTCCCTGGAGGGGGCCGTGCATTCCAGCAGACCCGAGGCTGGCAGGACGGAGCTGGGCAATAATGGGGTTCAGAACCTCTCTGTTTGTCTTTTCTCCAACAACAGTCAAAGGAATAACGGTAACTGGATTTCGGATTTGGCCTCTGCCTGAGCATCTAGGAGCAGGGAAGCCAAGCAAAAAGAAATGAGATGAAGTGTTCATGATCTCACCAGGACTAGCGGAGACTGGCGGGGAAAGAAACAAGAAAATGAAATCTAGAGAAACGGGAGGCCTAGGAAGCTAAGGGAGGCTGCGGGGCCATCCTCAGCCCCCTTCTGAGTGTCCTGCCCTTTCCAATGGCCACAGCGGGTGGATCAGCGGCCTCAGCCCATCATGGCCAATTTCCAGGGATTTTTCTCCGGTTTGGAGGGGTTTTGTGCTGTCGATTTCTGTGGGCTCCTCACTGGCTAGGCTTCTGAACACTTCTCAATTGGAGAGAGTTTCACGACAACACTATTTGTTGTACTGGGCAGGGCCTGACCCTGGAAGGCCCATGGAGGAGGTGGGGTCTATTTGGGAGACTCCTCCCCAACCTGTCCCCTCCAGGCCCTTCTTCTCTGTTTGTCCCTCGCTACTTCAGGAGTTCCTGCTCTTTGTCATCCTCTGACTGGGAACAGGAGAATCTCCAGTCCTTTCCAGGGCCTGGGATGGATTCTAATGTAAAACAGACACAGAGGTGGTACTTCCCGTGTCACCTACTTTATTGTTTTGAGAAAATACGTGGCCCAAGCTAATAAGATTTCAGAGAAGTTCTTATGTTTACTTTTCCTAGTTATAATAAGAAATAAATAAGAGAGATTTCTTTTAACATAGGTAAATAACCTAAAAAAATAAAGAAGCTTTAACCTAGGAAATAAAGTTTCCCTTGAAAGCTTCCATTTAAAGGTGGCAGAGTGGACAGACACCCATCAAGACAAAGAAACTAGGACAATTAGGGATGTTAACGGGACAGAGTTTGGGGATGCAGGAGCGACAAGGGTCTTCTCAAAGAGCGAGTCAAGGCAAAGCCCAGGAGCCTGTGAGGCGGAGGGAAGGGAGGCCTTAAAGAGTAAGTTGACTCACCCCACAGAGTTCTGCAGGCTCAGCAATTACAGGCCTCGGGCTCCTCTATAAGCCAGGCTGTGTGTTGGCTTGGACCCGGGGGGATGGGTTTAAAGTTCTGATTAAGGAACAGTTAGAGCCTTTATTAGTTTGCATCCTTCACTCTAACACAATGCCTGAGATAATAAACATGTTCAAAGAAAAAGTTAATTTTTGAATCACAGTGTTGGAGGTTTTCATTCATGATCAGTTGGTGGCCCTTCTGCTTTTGGGCCCACGGAGAGATAGACTGTGGGAATTTGTGGTAGAACAAACAGGCTCACACAGGAGTCAGGAAGCGAAAAGAGGAAGAAAAAGGGGCCGGAGTCCCACTGTTCTCTTTACGGCACACTGCCAATAACCCGGGACCTCCCACTGGACTTCACCTCATAAAGGGTCCACCCCCTCTTAATAGCACCATGTTGGGGACCAAGCCTTTAACTCGTGGACTTTGCGGGCACTTGTCGAAACAGTGAAGGATCCCCAGAGCTCATTTCCCAGCCTGAGCAGCCAGGCAGCTGGCCTTCCCTCATCCCAGCAGAAGGCAAAATTCTCTGGAGAGGTTGCAACTGAGACCCAATTGAGCAAAGGGATAGAGAATGTCACATGCACTTTATTAAACATAGAGGGTGTGAGTGACAGCGTCTACATTGAATATGGGCCCCAGCTTCCTTCTGCCATTCAGTGCCCAGATATGACGGCTGGTCCTACGTGGAAGGAGATCCATGTGATAGAAGGTTCCAGATGGGATGGTTGATTGTTCTCAGAGAAAAAACCTCATAGCCTCTGCCCTTTGAGTATCTCCAGTGGAGTTCTGGGTCCTTTCTAGTCAGTATTCTCTTGTAAGCGAATGAGTGTTCAAAGGCTTCTTTTGGATTAGCCAAATCCTGAGGATAGTCCCTACCTTTAAACGCAGATACCAAAATAAATTGATGGGTAAAGGAAACATTGAAAAAACAAAGACAATGCAGTGGTAATAAGAAAGGTTCAAAAATATATTCAGAGACCCAAGGTCCCTCAGGCCTTGTAGAGATTGGTCTTTTCCCAGGATGACCATTAGCGGGAACGCCATACCTCTCCACGGAGCTTTGGTGGCCCAGATGAGACTATCACAAATGAGTTTCAGATGGGTTCATTTCCTCAGCTCCGGGCTAACAATCTTATGACTTTCTGTCACTCTAATAAGAAAGGATGCAATTAGCAATGTTGCCTGTGATTGGCTTGCCTAACCAAGGGAGGGCCAATGAACCAGGCTCCACTTCTAGATGAGCCACCAGCCTAAGAGCCAAGCCAATGACCAATATCCAGATTCAAAAGAAGAAAGAAAATAAATTAAAAGAAGAAAACATGCTCTAGTATACTGAAAGAGAACAGGTGTCTTAGGTTCAAGTCTAATAAGGCATTTCCCTCTTATCTGGAATCTAAGTCTTGGAATTTACGTGCCAGGCATGCGCAGAGGGAATGGAGACGCGGAGCAGACACTGAGCCAGTTTTCCAACTGCAAGCTGGAGGGAAGGTGAGCCTGCCTCAACCACTGGCTGCAGATGAGCCAGGAGAGCCAGCAGGAGCATCACTGCTGGTGGTGGAACGTGGAGGCGTGCTCAGCCTTCCTCTTCCATGTGGAGGAGTCAGTAAGGGCTGGAGAGAGCGACAGGAGTATGTCCTTCCAGGAGGAGAAGGGGAGACCATCCTCACAACACCGAGCATAGTATCTGACTCATGGTGGTTGCTTAGGGAACACTTCTTAATGAGAAGCAGCAAAGGATGACTCCAATGAGAAAAGGAGGTGAGAGAAGGCTTCACGTAGGAGGGGCTGTTTCCATCTCCTCCACCCAGCCCATCTGAACTGCTGTAGTGAAAACAGTGCCCTCAGTAGCAAACACAGTCCCTATAGTACGACCGTGGAAGAGCATTGCCAGGGGGGAGTTGGCTGGAAATTCTGAATCAATTAGTAACTGTCATGAAGAGGAATACAAATAAATGATGCGATCTGGAAGCACTTAAATTTTACTCCCCTGAAATTATCTCATAAAACTTGGGCCTGCTGAGGGATTACTGACAAAAGGAAAAATAAATCTCAATAGAACTTCTGTGTACACTTGACTAATAACTGAACCACATCCAAAAGTCGTATACCAAATGTGGAAGCTCTCAACCCACTTTTCAATAAATCATCTCTGCAGCTATCCCACATCCACACATGGGGTTTGGATGACAGGTGACACAATTGAAAAAATCTGGATGTCCCCGGAGTCAATGGTAGGGATGCTGACGTAGGAGCATTGTGTGCACAAGGGCAGGGCGGGGGAACTTCAGTGAGAGGCGAGCACACCCAATTGATTGATTAGTTCAACTGCTCATCAATCACTTTGCCTATTGTCAAAAGAAAACATCTGATTCTGGTATTTCAGCAAAATTGCCTTCTTAGGGTAAGAAAGTTATTGATGGGAATTTAGGAGTGTTTAGGGGATATGACTAAAATTTGTGGATAACCAAATTTGTGAACTTTCAAAAAAATGTCCCCCTAGAGGCCTGTGAGAAACAACATTGATGTTGATGTATTCCAGGCAGGCCTCTGTTAAAAAGTTTGCATTTCCAGCATCGAGAGATCGGTTGGCTTTACCTGAGACCATTGCCTCTCACCCCACCTCACCAATGAAGCTACACTAGCAATCTGGATCTTTCTCAGAGTGATCATACCAACTGAATTAGCAAGGCTTCTCCAGAGAAACAGAAGCAATTAGAAGACCTGAGAACTCGAAGTATCCGTGTCTGAGGGCAAGAGAAGATGGTTGTTCTACCTCAAGTAGAGAGAAGATTCATACTTCTTCTGCCATTTTGTTCTATTGAGGTTCTCAGTGGGTAGCCTGTGCTAGCCCACTCTGGTGAGGGAAATCTTCTTTACTGAGTCTAGGGATGCACATGATGCGCATGCCAATCTCTTTCAGTAACACACACAGAGAAATGATGTTTTAACAGATATCTGGGCAGCCATTAGCCCAGTTGTTTTGATATATAAAATTATCCACCACACTATCGTCAACCTTTTGTGTTGGGGCAAAATCTAGGTGCTTTGGAATAGAGAAAGGCCTTAGATTTGGTTCCCTTCTCTTGGCCGTACTAGATCCAGACCATCAAATCTCCCACCTGGGCTCACCTGTTCCCTGCCCCACCTCTGCATTTAGCCTCCTCTTACATTGCAAATGAGCTTCCACCTCTGGCAGAGCACAAAGGGACATGGCCAAAGTCAGCTCCAAGCTCTTGCTAGCCAAGCCTAGCCAACTTGGGAGAAGCACAGAATCCCCCCCACCCCATTTCAGAGGACCGACAACTCTAGAAAGACTGATTCCTGTGGCTATTCTTTGAACCGGCCATTCTATATAATCATTCAGAGGGATGGGAGGGAATTAACAGTCTCATCAGACCCACCTGAAAAGAATAATGAGGCAGGCAGTGAGTTTATGCATGGAGGGGTGTGTGTGTGTGTGTGTGTGTGTGTGTGTGTGTGTGTGAGAGAGAGAGAGAGAGAGAGAGAGAGAGAGAGAGAGAAACAGTGTTGGGGTTAGGGTGGAGTATGAGGTAGGGAGGCCATGAGCAAAGAACCAGAGGAGAGGGTTATGAGAAAATGTCCCCCAATCTGGGGAGGACAGAACATAGTCTTTCTGGTGTAGAAGGCAGTGTCTTCAGAAGACTTGCTTAGGGTGCTGGAGGCTTTAGGTGTGTACGGAAGAGGTTATTAATGGCATCAGCCAGGTCTTGACTGCCTGAAAAGTGTCTGCAAGAGCTAACCTCACCTCTTCCTGAGGTTAGTGGATGCTTCCTGGCGGGAAAGACAGGGTTAGGGATCCTTGGACTCTTCCTGGTTTTAATTATTTTCTGTAACTTAAGAACAAAGGTGCCAGGGCCTCTTTTTCCCTCCACTGAGGGATTTTTTTCCCCAGGACTGGTGGTCACTGAATTGGTAGGAAGGTTGCTGATTTTAGCCAAAGGAAGTCTGCCACTTATGTTTAAGTCCTGGAGCTATTTGCTGAATTCAGACATGCAGTCATGGTGACTGCATGGTGAGCTGTAATGGAACGCCACAGATGTGGAGGGAGGTATGGAACATTTAGAAACTCAAACGTGATCAAGGGAACCACAGGGAAATTTGGTTCAGTTACAGGAAAGTCCACTAATTTCCTAGGAAGAAGAAGCAAATGAAAGTGTTATTTTCCTCTGACATAATTTTGGGTGTGCAAACTCATACATTTGTTTGCCAGGAATGGTTCTAGTGGCTAAATGCTAGAGACTACTTGGGTATGTTTTGAAAGGTTCTGAAGTGGCTTCTGGACTCAGGCAGAAATAGCACCGTAAGTCATAAAGTGAAACTTGATGGCGTCATATAGAAATAGAGCATCATGGTACGCCTCTGCCATATTTACCTTCCGCAGGGACTCACGGATCTCGTTCCTGAGGATTTATTCCAGGAGACAATTAACGATGGAAGGAAAAATTGCTACATGCCGTGAAAGTGTTCTCAGTGTTGTTTACAATAGCAATAATTTGTCCTACAGAGGGAAATGGTCACTTGTCAGAAGTAACTTGTTGACCATGAAGATCATGTAGAAATATGGAAAAATGAAGAAGAAAACATTTTCTTACAAGTAAAAATTGCAATGAATTAAAAAAAGATGATAAAAAAAAGATGGTACACACACATGTATGTGTTTTTGTGTAGAGACCATTTCTTTCATGTTTACTTCCACGTTCATGTTGTTACACAGTAGGCACAAAATCAATACTTCTTAACTATTATTTTGCTGCTAGTTTTATATATTTTTTACAATAAAAAGAGTTTCCCAAAGAAACTGTATTCTAAAGAAGGAATAAAAACCAAAACAAAAAAAATCCAGTTGTTAGAGTGAGCGCTTCTGAACACCGGGAGGTTGCCCGGAGGAAGAGGAGAAGTGCGGTGGGTCGCTTGGTCTAGGAGTGACTGCATCAGAGCCACAGGCGGTTGCCAGAGGAGGAGGCGAGTGGTGACTTGATTGGACTAAAAGCGACCGCTCCTAAACACCGGTGGCCTGCCTGGAGGAGGAGCGTGGTGGGTCACTTGGTCTCGGAGCCACCGCTCCTGAACACCTGGGGGGGCTACCCCAAGGAGGAGGAGGAACAGGGTGGTCACTTGGACTTGGAGTGACTGCCTAGGGTAACGGGCGGTTGGCGGGAGGAGGAGACGCGAAGTGAGTTGTTTGGACTCCTAGTGACTGCGTCGGAAACCGGGCTGCTGTCCGGAGGAGGAGGTGTGAGGCGGGTCTCTGAGTATCGGAGCTATTGTACGGGGCTCCAGGTGGCGGCTCAGAGGAGGGGCCGCATAGCCAGGCGATTAGGTGGAGAGCAGGGTCCCAGGAGCTAGGTGGCTTCTTGCTGGAAGAGCCGCACAGAGACACGCCTAGGGGCGGAGCGAAGTTTCCAGGACTGCGGGCAGAGTATCTGGGAGAGGCAGACTAAGGAGACTCGCCTGCTGAAGGGTGAGGCTCCCAGGCCCAGGACGTAGATCCGGGCCCCTGGGAACGTTGCAGAGGAAGACAGCCCAGCCCAGGTGGTAGTTGTAGATTGAGGGGAAACTCTAGGAGGGGAACTGACCAGCAAGACGTCCCCACTGGGTGAGTCTTCCCTGCTGGGTGAGGTTTTCCCACAGGGACGGTAAAACCAGAGACACAGGCACAAACAGGACCTGCCTCAGCCTGCAGCCTAGTTCCCCGTTGGATGACCATGGGTCAACAAGTGGAGGCACCTCTGCCCACTAGCAGGGAATATACCCCACCTGAGGGTCACCACCCCTAGAGAGGCAGCTTCTTCGTGGAGCTCTGCATTATCAACTTCCTCCAAGAAAGACTTCAGGCTACTGAAGGATAAGAGGGGATATACTAGCAATCTTCAGGGACATTATAAGTCGATAGAGGAAATCTGCAATATCTTAATGACCCACTGATTCCTGAACAATATGAGAAAACAAGGGAAGAAAACGCCCCAAACAAATCTAGATGTTACATCAATAAAATCCAACGACAGCATGGCAGAAGAAATGACAGAAAGGGAGTTCAGAATGTACATAATTAAAATGATCAGAGAAGCAAACGATGAGATGAAAGAGCAAATGCAGGCATTGAATGATCGCACCAATCGACAGTTAACAGAGCAAATTCAGGAAGCAAAAGATCATTTCAATAAAGAGTTAAAGATATTGAAAAAAAACCAAACAGAAATCCTTGAAATGAAGGAAACAATAAACCAAATTAAGAACTCCATAGAAAGCATAACCAATAGGATAGAACACCTGGAAGACAGAACTTCAGATGTTGAAGACAAAATATTTAACCTCGAAAGCAAAGTTGAACAAACAGAGAAGATGGTAAGAAATCATGAACAGAATCTGCAAGAACTATGGGATATCATGAAAAGGCCAAATTTGAGAATTATTGGGATTGAGGAAGGCTTAGAGAAACAAACCAAAGGAATGAATAATCTATTCAATGAAATATTATCAGAAAATTTCCCAAATCTGAAGAATGAAATGGAAAATCAAGTCCAAGAGGCTTATAGGACTCCAAATACACAAAATTATAACAGACCCACACCAAGGCACATTATAATGAAAATACCTAACATACAAAATAAAGACAGAATTTTAAAGGCTGTGAGAGAAAAGAACCAAATTACATTCAGGGGGAAACCAATATGGATATCAGCAGATTTTTCAATCCAGATCTTAAAAGCTAGAAGGGCCTGGAATAACATTTTTCAGGCCCTAAAAGAAAATGGATGCCAACCAAGAATCTTATACCCAGCAAAACTTACCTTCAAATTTGACAATGAAATAAAATTATTCCATGATAAACAAAAGCTAAAAGAATTTACAAAAAGAAAGCCAGCATTACAGAACATTCTCAGCAAAATATTTCATGAGGAAGAGATAAAAAACAAAGAAGCATATCAGCAAAGGGAGGAATTACCCTAAAGGAACTGTCAAATAAAGGAGGAACCAAGATGTGTCAAAAAAGAAATAAATAAAATTTTAAATATGAACCAAATGACCGGGAATACAAATCATATCTCAATAATAACCCTGAATGTTAATGGCCTGAATTCATCAATCAAAAGACATAGACTGGCAGATTGGATTAAAAAGAAAGATCCAACAATATGTTGCCTGCAAGAGACTCACCTCATAGAAAGAGATACCCATAGACTAAAGGTGAAAGGATGGGGAAATACATACCATGCACATGGACTCAGCAAAAAAGCTGGAGTATCCATCCTCATTTCAGATAATGTGGACTTCAAGCCAAAGTTAGTCAGAAGGGATAAAGAAGGACATTTCATACTGCTTAAGGGAAGCATAAATCAGCAAGATATAACAATCATAAACATCTATGTCCCAAACAGTGGCTCATCCATGTATGTTAAACAAATCCTTCTCAATTTTAGAAACCAAATAGACCATAACACAATAATACTAGGTGATTTTAACACGCCTCTCTCACCACTGGACAGATCTTCCAAACAAAAATTGAACAAAGAAAGCATAGATCTCAATAACACAATCAATAATTTAGACTTAACAGACATTTATAGAATATACCATTCAACCAAGAGCGAATACACTTTCTTCTCAGCGGCACATGGATCCTTCTCTAAAATAGACCATATATTATGCCACAAAGCTAATGTCAGCAAATACAAGAAGATAGAGACACTACCTTGTATTCTATCAGATCATAATGGATTGAAGTTAGAAATAAATGAAAGAGTAAAAAACAGAAACTACTCCAACACCTGGAGATTAAACAATATGCTATTATATGATGAATGGATAACAGAAGATATTAGGAAGGAAATTAAAAAATTCTTAGAGGTAAACAAGAACAAAGAAACATCATATCAAAATCTCTGGGACACTATGAAAGCAGTACTTAGAGGAAGATTTATTTCATGGAGCGCATTTAATAAAAGAAGTAAAACTCAAAAAATAAACGACCTAACACTACAGCTCAAAGCCCTAGAAAAAGAAGAACAGACCAACACCAAAAGTAGTAGAAGACAGGAAATAGTTAAACTCAGAGCTGAAATCAACGAAATTGAAACGAAAGAAACAATACAAAAAATTGACAAAATAAATAGTTGGTTCTTCGAAAAAATAAACAAAATTGATAAACCTTTAGCCACACTAACAAAGAGAAGACGAGAGAAAACCCAAATCACCAAAATTCGGAATGAACAAGGAAATATCACAACAGACACGACTGAAATACAAAACATAATTAGAAGCTATTTTGAAAATCTATACTCCAACAAAATAGAAAATTTCGAAGACATCAACAGGTTTCTAGAGACATATGAATTGCCTAAACTGAACGAGGAGGACATACACAATTTAAATAGACCAATTTCAAGTAATGAAATAGAAGAAGTCATCAAAAGCCTTCCAACAAAGAAAAGTCCAGGACCAGATAGGTTCTCAGCCGAGTTCTACAAAACCTTTAAAGAAGAGCTCATTCCAATACTTCTCAAAGTATTCCATAAAATAGAAGAGGAGGGAACCCTCCCAAACTCATTCTATGAAGCCAATATTACCCTGATACCTAAACCAGACAGAGACACATCAAGGAAAGAAAATTTCAGACCAATATCCTTAATGAACATCGACGCAAAAATTCTCAACAAAATTTTAGCAAATCGCATACAAAACATATTAAAAAGATAGTGCACTATGATCAAGTGGGTTTCATCCCAGGGATGCAAGGTTGGTTCAACATCAGGAAATCAATAAATGTCATTCACCATATCAATAGACTTAAAGTCAAGAATCACATGATTATTTCGATAGATGCAGAAAAAGCGTTTGATAAAATACAGCACCCCTACATGCTCAAAACACTAGAAAAAATAGGGGTAGTGGGAACATTCGTTAACATTGTAAAGGCCATCTACGCTAAGCCCATGGCTAATATCATTCTAAATGGTGAAAAACTGAAAGCATTCCCTCTAAAAAGTGGAACAAGGCAGGGATGCCCTCTTTCACCACTTCTATTCAATATCATCCTTGAAACTCTAGCCAGAGCAATTAGACAGACCAAAGAAATTAAAGGGATACGAATAGGAAAAGAAGAACTCAAACTATCCCTATTTGCTGATGATATGATTGTATACTTAAAGGAACCAGGAAATTCCACCAGAAAACTTTTAGATCTTATAAGTGAATTCAGTAAAGTAGCGGGATATAAGATCAATGCACATAAATCTAAGGCATTTTTATACATAAGCGATGAATCTTCAGAAAGAGAAATCAGGAAAACTACCCCATTCACAATAGCTTCGAAAAAAATAAAATACTTGGGAATCAATCTCACAAAAGAGGTGAAAGACCTCTACAATGAGAACTACAGAACACTAAAGAAAGAAATTAAAGAAAACCTTAGAAGATGGAAAGATCTCCCATGTTCTTGGATAGGAAGAATTAATATTGTCAAAATGGCCATACTACCAAAAGTGCTAAACAGATTCAATGCAATTCCAATTAAAATCCCAATGATGTACCTTACAGAAATAGAGCAAGCAATTATGAAATTCATCTGGAAGAATAAAAAATCCAGAATAGCTAAAGCAATCCTTGGTAGAAAGAGTGAAGCAGGGAGTATCACAATACCAGATCTTCAACTCTACTACAAAGCAATAGTAACAAAAATGGCATGGTATTGGTACCAAAATAGAAAGGTGGATCAATGGTACAGAATAGAGGACACGGACACAAACCCAAATAAATACAATTTTCTCATACTAGACAAAGGGGCCAAAAATATGCAATGGAGAAAAGATAGCCTCTTCAACAAATGGTGCTGGGAGAATTGGAAATCCATATGCAACAGAATGAAACTAAACCCATATCTCTCACCATGCACAAAACTAAACTCAAAATGGATTAAGGATCTCGGAATCAGACCAGAGACCTTGCATCTTATAGAAGAAAAAGTAGGTCCAGAGCTTCAACATGTCAGCTTAGGACCAGACTTCCTCAACAGGACTCCCATAGCACAAGAAATAAAAGCAAGAATTAATAACTGGGATAGATTCAAACTAAAAAGCTTTCTCTCAGCAAAGGAAAGTATCAGCAATGCGAAGAAAGAGCCTACATAGTGGGAGAAAATCTTTGCCAATCATACTTCAGATAGAGCACTAATCTCCAGAATCTATAAACAACTCAAAAAACTCTACACCAAGAATGCAAATAATCCAATTGACAAATGGGCTAAGGAAATGAATAGACACTTCACAGAAGAAGATCTACAAGCAATCAACAAACATATGGAAAAATGTTCAACATCTCTAGTAATAAGAGAAATGCAAATCAAAACCACCCTAAGATTCCATCTCACCCCAATTAGAATGGCGATTATCAAGAATACAAGCAACAACAGGTGTTGGCGAGGATGTGGGGAGAAAGGTACACTCATACATTGCTGGTGGGGCTGCAAATTAGTGCAGCCACTCTGGAAAGCAGTGTGGAGACTCCTTAGAAAACTTGGAATGGAACTACCATTTGACCCAGCTATCCCACTCCTTGGCCTATACCCAAAGGACTTAAAATCAGCATATTACAGAGATACAGCCACATCAATGTTCATAGCTGCTCAGTTCACAATAGCCAGATTGTGGAACCAACCTAGATGTCCTTCAATTGATGAATGGATAAAGAAAATGTGGTACATATATACAATGGAATATTACTCAGCCATAAAGAATGATAAAATTATGGCATTTGCAGGCAGATGGATGAAACTGGAGAATATCATGCTAAGTGAGATAAGCCAATCTCAAAAAACCAATGGACGAATGATATCGCTAATAAGTGGATGATGACACATAATGGGGGGCGGGAGGGGTTAGTGTTAGGGTTAGAGTTAGGGTTAGGGAGGGGGGCAAGAATGGAGGAAGGAAGGACTGTATAGAGGGAAAAGAGGGGTGGGAGGAGTGGGGGGGAAGGGAAAAAAATAACAGAATGAATCAAACAACATTACCCTATGTAAATTTATGATTACACAAATGGTATGCCTTTACGCCATGTACAGAGAAACAACATGTATCCCATTTGTTTACAATAAAAAAAATTTTAAAAATCCAGTTGTTAAAAGTTAATGTTTTTTTTTTTTTTTCCTCTCCCAGAAATAATGGTTTTTCTGCTTTTTCCAGTTGGTTCCATATCATAGTTGGGCTCATTTTAAGACTTCACTGAGCAACTCCAAAGAACCAAACTCTCATTAAAGTCATGCCAGCAGTTGCACATAGCCAGAGATTTCTCTGCCTTTCCTTTGCCTCCAGGTGCCCAGGTTTGGCCTCTGATACACTGAAAGCACCCTTGTTTATTTTTCTCCTGGAGATTGCTGGTTTTCCCTAAAAGGAAATTTTCCCTTTCATTTTGTGTCATCTTAGAGTAACTAACTATGAGAATGGTCTCAACGTCTTCTACATAACTGGTTAAAAAACTCCTCATCGAATTCAATATTCAGACCCAAAGCCTGTGAATATGGTTACCAGGAGTGATTGACAGGTTGAAGCCAGGTAACAAACAGAACTCAGATATTGACTAAGCCTCTGCTCACCGGAATGACCTCTACCTAGATAGACAAGTGATCAATTGCCATATAACTTCACTAAGTTCAGAAACTTTCCTAATATTCCCTAATTCTATCAAACAATAATTATTCTTTTTCTCTGAAACACATGAAGTGCCCATAACCCTCCTCTAGGAAATTAAAGTTTATTTTCAATTTCCTTGAGCAAGGCAAAGGCAAGGATAAATTAACAGTCTGTAGCTTGTCTGGAACTAGAAAAGTGTTGAAAATGTGGTGAGGAGTCACAGCATAGGAAAATTGTCCAAAGACAATGCGATCTTTAGCTGATGGTAATCTCAGAAGACGCACTCAGAGGCTGGTTGCTGGATGAACAGGCAAAAGCTCAGGAAGCAAAGTAAAACTGGAGAGCAAAGACGGTTATTACACTGATTCAGACCAAGGAAAAGGCCACGTTTTATCTATCTACACCCATCTAACACACTGGACAACATAACATCTGCCCATTTTATTGTAAAGTAACAGTTTTCTGTCTGTCTTATTTTTCATTTGAATATCTTTGGGCCCTTTCTTTTGACTAAATCAGTTTTCCTTATTATATCAGTAAATCTTATATGCTCTCATTTTACACATTTTTGCTGCATTTCTACTATGAGCATGCACTGTGTAAGACACGGGAGAAGGCAATAAGAAATGGTCAGGGAGGAAGATAAATTAAAGGGGCAATCACCATTCAGTGTTATGAGGTGGGATTATTAGGTGCTCTCAAAATGCCAAGGAAGGAGCCTACCCCAGACAGGGGAAGGCCTTCTGGAAGAGGAGACAGATAAGCTAAATCTGAATCCCAAATGGCTCCATCCTGTATCACCTGTCATCTTTCTTTGCAGATAAGAGATGTTAAAATTTATGCATGTTTTCTTCTGTTTTTTTTTTTATGCACACATAGAACCCCCCACAGATTTACCAAACATATAGATAAGCTAATAATAATTACATAGACACACATAAATTTATAGAACTATGATCTATATAGGTTGCATGTCATTTTTCCCTTTATGTGTTGAAAACATGAGTTTTGATAGATTCATGGTATTGGATAATTTCATAATGTGTCTGATAATTCTCTTTGTGTCTGTTTCAATTTTTGTTTGTAAGACACAAAAACAACCCTGGTTAAGTGTAAGAGGAATTGACTGGAATCATCCTAAGCAGCCAGAGAATCTATAGGAGGGCTGGGAAAATAGGCTGAGAAAGAAGGAAGAAATCAAGAGGGTCTCATCAGTGGGACCCTTAGCTGGGACTACCATAAAAATCAGTCTCTCTCCAGGATTTTTGCATTATTTGTTTAGGTTTCAATGCACTGAGAAGGAAAATCTTGATAATGTGTCCTGCCCTGCCTTCCAGGGGACAAGCAGTGGCAAGAAAGTTTCCACGTGATTTTGGTGAGAAGCAGGGTCCTGACTTCCTGGCAGGGTCCTTTGCCTCTGTGGGAAAGGGATTTGATTAGCACACGCACACACACACACACACACACACACACACACAATAACCAAAAACATCAGGGACCTCTCCTTTGTTGGCTCTTAGGCTGTTCCCTTCTGTTCTCTTTCTCCATTGTATGATAAAAATCTGAACATTCTTCAGCAAAATCTTCAAGCACCTCTTTGATTATCTACTTAGATAAATTCTCTCGCAATGGAATTTCTGGATGACAAGATCTGAACATTTCTGTCTCTGGATACACACTGCCAGAGTGCTTCCTGTCAACTTGCACTCGCTCCTGGAGCATGTGCCCGAGGCTGTATCCTGGGAGCTCTTCCCACCTTGGCCAGTGTCCCTTTTAGAAATCCTCCTGTCTGCTCCTTTCTGGCCTGTCCTCATTTGTGCAGCCTGAACCTCGTTGAAATTATGGTTCTTTGAAGTCAAACCCCTAGTAGCAAAGCAAACTAGTCAGTAAATAAGTTGTTTATTTTCTTGAGTTTGTGTGTGATAATTACTTTTATTGATTGTCTTCCCCATTAGTGTGATTAATTCAGGGGCTACTTTTTTAATATTCTGAAGAGAAGCTGCTCTTGTTCTATTCTCCAAAGGCAGTATTTACAAAGTAGTGAGTGCATCTGAAATAATAGGAGATTGAATTCTAGAAGGGAGGTTCTGAGAAGAGGGCATGCGCCCCTGAGCAGGTGGCTCTGCTGATGCTGTGGAGGGTCTTTCAGAGCCCAGGGGAGGGCAGAGCACATCTTCAGGGGACAGTGATACAAGTCTCAGTCCCTAACCTGGGATGAGGGTGAACCCCAGAGCACGGATGGAGTCATCATGACTTTTCAATTAACTTAGAAAGACATCTGGGCTTTCATTAAGAGTGGTCCCGTGATATGTAGGAAGGACCACTTGATGAAGGGTGGTGATTTTGTGAAACCTCATATGGAAGATGAGATTTCATACATAGTATGTGATGATGGACACCTGATATTACACATTTATCAAAACCCACAGAACCATATTAGACAAAAAGTGACCACTAAAGTAAACTATGTGCTTAATTAACGTATGTTCATATTGATTCATTGATTGTAATAGATATACCACATTCATACAGGATGTTAATAAGAGAAGCTGTGAAGGGCAGATATGTGTGTGGAGAGAGAGAGAGAGAGAGAGAGAGAGAGAGAGAGCAGAAAGCAACACTTGACTAGAAATTTGGGCCCCAAAATGCTGATCTTTGCAGTTCACTAGCTGTGTGCCCTGGGAGAAGTGACTTTACCCTTTGATGTTTAAAGAGACTTCTTCAGATAGCCTAAGATCTAAAGATTACTTACTTGAGATTTTTCACCCTTCTCCTGACTTCAAATGTTATCACTGGTCAAAATATGCCTTTCACTTTGGTGTCTGATAGGAAATAACTGAATGAATAAATACAAATGTTTTCCTCTTGGCCTGGGGCTTGAGGCCTCTCTGGAGCTGGCAAGACCTACACAAAAGCCAGGCAGGTGGCGAATGGAATTCTTTCAGAGAAAGCCACTGTTTTTTTCTGTTTGCATGATTTGATTATAATATTCTGACCTTGTCAGATTCTTTCCTACTTGTAGACATTTATGCAATGGGTTATACGGCATTATTTTATTGTTGGTCATTAATCGTGGTGAGTCACTTTTTGATGGGCTTATGTGGCTTATTAAGTATTCCATTCACAAGGACTAGTGATAAGTCCAGATTTTGGATCACTGTGTGAACAAACATCTCTAGATATCTGTGCTTGGCCAGCAGCCAGGTGGATGCTGTGCTCTGATTGGTCATACGCCTTCCTGGCCATGCGGCCTTGGATCCAGATGATGGTTCACATTCATGGGATGGTGGACTGTGGTGACCTCTCTGATCTTGAAAGAATGCCTTACTCTGAAAAGTTTATATAACATAGAATCCTTTCCAATTTTCTCAAAGTGAATATCTGGCAAAAGCCAGAGTTGAAGCATGTCCAATTGTGCAGACAAAATGCCCCCAAACTCATTTCCCCTAAAGAAAGTCTGAAAAGATATGCACATCTGTATTTGTCTAATTTAAGCAAACCTCATTAGCGTGAAGGATGAAGAATAATGTACAGTGATGTAGACGTTCACAGTTTCTTGCAGGTCTGAAAAGGAATTCGCCATAGTCCAAAGGGGTTAGTATTTATTGAGCTCTCTCTATATAAGTAAACACCCAGTGTCGGTTCCTTAACTCTCCTGTCCAAGCTCAGTGCAAAAATTATTAATGTAAGATTCTAATATTCTTCCCGCTGAGATGTCCAGTTGCACATTCAAGGGGACTTGGAAGAAGGACCTAATGGCCGTGTCTGCCCAGAGGAGTCTACCAGCTTCTCTATATGTGACAGAACCTCTCCTGGCAAGGAAAGAAGATCCTGCCACTCTTTGGGGACCACTGATGGAATAAAATCCAGTTCCTTGAAGTGCATGGACCAATGTGCCAAGATAGTAAATCGACTTTCATTGGATTCTAAGAGGCTCCACTGAGTCTCCAGAACAGAGCAGGGATTGATAAGTACCTGCCCTTTCTGGAAAAACATAGAAGTGAAGTTACAGAAAGAGGAAAAACGAGTTTTCCTTCCTACACTTACCATCAGTCTGTGTAAGAGAAAGATCAGAACTTTGAGATGGTGGGATTAAATGAAGGGACATCTTAGGAGCGAAGAGCCCCTTCACCAGGGCCACTTCTGGGCAATTAAGTGAGATGCAAGAATAAGTACCTGGAGCTATGAGGGGTGCATCCCCTGCCTGGGAGGCTCTGAAAGCTAGAGGCTGTGATGATGGCACTGGGAGAGAGGCTGCAGTGGGAGCAATGTGCTCTGTGGGCAGGATGGGTGTGTGTCACCGAGCGGGTGGCACCCGGGCACAGCCGCTCTGCAGGAGCCCTCCCTCTGAGGACTGCTGCCCACTTCTCTCACTCAAGAGTCAGTTCCAATGTGACATCCTCAGGGAAAGCTTCCCTTTCCACCTCGCCTAGGCTAGCATCCCCTCCTGATCTACCGCCTGATTTATTTTCTGGGTAGCACTTAAAATGTGAACTTCTACAAAAAATGTTCTTTTTGAGTTATTTTACTGTTTAAAGTTTTGCAGGGAGGAATTAAGAGCGGAGACGTGAGAACTTGGGAAAGGCATCTCAAGGAGGCTGCTCTTCCGAGGATAACAGAATGTTATTAAATATGAATTCCATAAGGGCAAGGATCTTTTTCATCATATTTACCGCTATTCCCAATGCTTGGAACAGATGCCAGCACATAGTAGCTGCTTAATGAAAATCCATAGATGAAGCAAATGTCTGTCAACTAAGGGGCCTGAGAGATGAATAGGCACCAGCTAGTTTTGAGAATGGCAGCCCTTCCTGTCCATGGCCTGCTCATCAATGTGTGTGTTAAAAGGTGTGACAGGAAGAGAGCGTGGGAACGGTAAACCAAAATAAAATTTTGTCCTCTCTGGGTTTCTATCATGGCTTTCCTTCACTTTCTGGATAAAAGGAATCATGTCCTTCAGCAAGCGCTTTCCTTCCATCTCGGTCTCTCCTGCTCTGTGAAATGTGTTGGCTCCCGGAAATTCCCATGGGTGCCCACTTGGTTTTGATTGATGGGTTGGCAGTGATGAGCTCTTCTCAGCCCCGGTCTGCCTCCAGGCTTCAGGGAAAGTTCAGCCCCTGCCCAGATGTTTGGAGACAATCTGGAAAAGTAGAAATATACAACGGACACACATTCGCTAGTGTCACTTATAGCTTTTGTGCACATTATCCTCCATGAGCAAAATCATTTACCCAAAGCACATGTGTGCCTTCAGTGCTGGGGATTCCAAATAAACAAATTTATGGAAAGACTACGGGCAAACCAGGGCATTGGACAAGTCATTCGTTTCCTATGCTTCTGATCAGAATCACAAATGAAATCACTTCAGCCCCGGTCACACCATGGGGTGGGAAATGACAGCCTTTCCTTTCTGTACATTTTTGGGGAAGATAAAAATAAAAATTTCTTGCATCTGAATAGTTAGCACTGTGCAGTTTAGAAGTCAACTTCCATCTGTATTATATCATTTGATTGAGAAAAAGACAAACCATCTAGTAAACTTTAAACTGCTAAAGTCATAAAACTGAAGAATCCTCTGGGTAAATAAGTGAATGTTTATTAATGGGCTATGTGGAGACAAAGTCACTATAGCAAACTCCATTTAGAATTGGGATTATACGTCAGCTTGACCTTAATGATGAATCTCATGAAAAAAAAAGTCAGATAATGCTGTTGGAAAACTGAAAGTTCCATAAAAAACAATCAGGTACATGTCTTAAAATTTGGGGGGCCCAGAGTGAAAGAATCTACAAATGGAGGCCTGCATACAGAGGTATGAATATTTAAAATATGGAAATCAAGCCAGAAAACTAAATAAAATATATTCCATGCCTCTACCTTGACAAGTAGAACTTCATGATACTCTGGAAGGTCATGCTTGAATTGAGAATCCCGAATGATGGTCTCCAGATGGAACATGGGGCGTGAGCGGCGCCCGACTTGGCTGCCTCCTGCTGATCTTTCCACTCCCAACTCCACCTTGCACTGCACAGGTTGTGTGTGCAGACAAGCATGTATTGCAGCCCCACATCCAGGCTCCAACCACACCTCATCAGGGATGTGGTTCCTTGGGAAGAGGACAGCACGGTCCCCAGGAGTGAACTGGAGTCACCGAGGCAGGAAATGCCAGGGTGCTGGTACTTCGTGTGGAACAGGTGGTTGGGGACTCTGGGTGGCAGGTTCCCTCAGCTCCTGGGAAAGCCCCTGCCATGGGGAGAGCTGTGGTCAGAGTATGGAGTGAGCAGGCCATTCTAGAGTGCAGACATGTGGGCAGGCCCCTTCTTGCCTGGGTCTGAAAGAGGTGCTCAATCCAATGACGGTTGGCGAATGGTCTGAACACTTGTTTCTCCCAAATTCATACATGAAATCCTAAGCCCCAAGGCGATGGTATTGGGAGGGGAGGTTTGGGAGAGGTGATTAGACACTGGGATTAGTGCTCTTCTGAAACGAGGTTGAGAGAGATGTGTGTGCCTTCTGCCCTACGCGTTCACAGTGAGAAAATGGTTGTCTATGAACCAGGGAACAGACCCTTTGTGCCTTGATCTTGGACTTCCCAGCCTCCAGAACTATTTGCTGTGTAAGACACCCAAATTCAGGAGTTTTTGTTACAGTAGCTCAAAAAGACTGAGACAGTTGGAATTAAACAGAAAATTATTTGCTTCTCATTTTGTGTCTTAGCTACCCTTTCCTTTAAACCTTTGCAAATGCTAAGGTACCTAGTGCTGCATTGATACAAGCTTTATTTTAAATAAGTCTGCTTTAGTCTATTTTTTTTTTTTAATTATTTGGGACCACTTGAGATATAGCATCCAATAGTTAGAACAATTGGACCAAAATTAGAAGTAGAAACAGGAAGATAAAGCATGCTGACTCCAGTCTAGACAGATGAATCAGAAGAGTAATAATCGCAGTAACAATGCTCTCCATAGTGCTTTGTCTCCAAAGCACTTTCACTTACATATGTATCATTGAATTGTGAGAAAAATAAGCATTGATTCTTTGAAATTTGAAAGCTGCATACTCCAGGCCATGAAAAAGGAACACTTGGCACTGTGAGGAATAAATTTACAGATGCTGGATGTTGGAGACCAGAGGTAGAGAAAGTCGGAGGAGGGAGCAGACTGGGTTCAACTTTGGGTCAATGCTGATCTGTCAACAGTGGTGCCTGAAGTGCTCGGTTGAAAAAACCCCAGGCCATGCCTGGGCTTTGTTGGTGGTAATAAATTAGACATATCTGCCTTGGCCAAGGGAGCCACCATAAGGCATGTGTGCCATGATGTGCCACCTCCAAACACATTCATGGAGAAGAAGGCATGTGGCAGGTAGTAAGGGTACTCATGATGGTCCTTGATCTTCTGCAGTTGTCAGCAAGGAAGAAAATCGACCTATACTCTGATTAAGAATTCTCATGTTTTTAATATTTGTGTTTCTTCAGCAAAAAAAAAAAAAAAATGATCTATTTCAAGTTTCTTTTCCAAAGATACTGCTTTCAACTTACTTTCTGGTATGGAAAGAAGATTGGATACACACCTGCTAAGGTGTTAATTGGTGATAACTGGATGAATCTGAGGCCTGGACTCCTTTCTCATCTCTATCACTAACTAGCTGTGTGACCTTGAGCAAATCCCATAATCCTCCTGGACCTCTATTTCCTTGTCTCCAAAATAGGGATACTATCTGAGTGATCTCTTAGAGTTTTGTGAGGGTTTAGGGAGACAGTAGCAAAGCAATCACTTGAAATATAAAACATTATATAGATGTAAACTATTGGTGAGTCTTTGGAGAAATGAGTGAATTGGTCCAGGGTAGCATTTCCTAAAGTGTGTTCTGAGGTATGTTAGTTCCATGGGTATCATACTAAAGACATCAAACAAACCAACAAAACTGTCCTCTGGTCAACTAAATTTAGAAAATTCACAGCTAAGCGAGCTTAAATGAGTGTTTTTACCACAGTCTTTACTGTTTGATGTACACTGTGAATTATTAAAATTGGAAAATAGTATGTAGTTGTTCAGACACTTATTTGGACACCAAACTCTTCTTTTCTCAAAATACTAGTTCTTCAGAATACAGTCCTTTGGAAAACACTGAATGATCTGCTCTTTAGGTTTCCTTTCCTGTTAGTCTGCTTTCTGTCTCTGTGACCAAAATACTTGACAAGAACAACTTAGAGAAGGAAAATTTTTCCTGGGCTCATGGTTCCTGAGGTGTGCCCCATGGTCAGCTCAGTCCATTGAGCTGGGCTCAGCGTGAGGCAGAACATCATGGTGGAAAGGTGCCATAGAGAAATGCTGCTCCCCTCATGGCAGCCAGGAAACAGAGAGACAGGGAAGGGGGAAAGGGGCCACAGGGAGAATGAACCCTTCCAGGGCATGTCTCCAGCAACCTCCCTCCTCCAGTCATGCCCCATCTGCCTACAGGTACTTCAGCTCATTCAAACTAGGATGAGCTGATTAGGTTACAACTCTCGTGTCCAATCAATTCATCTTCAAACATCCCTGTATTAACCCATGAGAGCTCTGAGGGGACACTTCATGTCCAAACATGAACCCTTTTTTGACTTCAATGACCTCTGATTCATTCATTTATTTAGCACATGTTTATGGAATCCCCATTATGTGGTAAGTACTATTTGGCATAAAAAATACATCAATGTAGAAAACAGACAACAAAATCCCCACTCGCACAAAGCTTACATCTCAGAAGAATTTTAAGTCACTTGCCTAAGTGCTTAGAGAAGTGACTGCTATTCGCTTCACTCAGAGAAATCAACTTCTTTCTTTGAATAAAATAAATTGTGGAAGGATAATTTGGGGACAAGTAGAGAAACACTTATCTTAATGCTTTTATCATTCAGATTCCAAACTGAGATTAAATCTTAAATTCCAATCTGAAGAAACATATGGTTACTGCATGGAGGTGGGGGTGGGGAGGGACATGAGCTCTCATTCATCCATTGAAATACTCATTCATTTAAGAAATAATCCTGTCCCACCCAGCAGTGCATCCCAATCTGTGCTTTCAGAGTTGACTTCTGAATGGGCAGGCAGATAGGATATGGTGGCTTTTGACTCAGTGTGTTCCTTGTGCTGAGGTAAGAAAGGGTGATGTGGGAGCTTACTGCAGGACACCCAGCCGTAGACATCAGAGGAGGCATCTCAGTGGAAGTGACATTTAAACCAAATTATGCAGACTTAGATAGGAATTTGTCTAGGAAACTGGCTTAGGGTAACTGGAGGGTGGGCAAAGGGGATAGGAATACCTTTCTGGGCAGTGGAAACATCATATGCAAAGGACAGAAGAAGTCACTAACCCTGTACAACCAGAGTGGAAATGGAATAAAAAATGTATTTATATATTAGGACCCCGAACATGATTTTCTTTGTAAAAAGTTTCTGTTGTTGAAATAAAACTTAAAAACCATTGGTGGTTTCCCAAAGGGACTTCCTGAGGTCCTTCCATCCTTATAATTCTTAAATTTTGCCCCTACATCAGTCTTTCTCCCAAAAGTATTTGCATTTTCATGAGGAATTTTGGCCAATTGAGAACTCTTTCATATTCAAGGTCTATGCTGCTACTTGCAGATGTATCCATTGAAATTTATTTTGGTGATAAAAGACAGAAAACCAAAGATGGGTCAAGATGACTTTGGCAAAGTAGGAAATTAATTATCACGCATAACAGAAAAATCCAAAGAAAATTTGACCCAGAGGATCCAGACTCAGTCTCTCTCCATTCCATAGTTCATCTGGCTTACAGGTAATCTTCAGTCTCAACAAAATAGTGTGGCAATATGGTTCCAGCATCTTCAGGTCTCCACCTTTCATATGTAAGTCTATTGGAAAAGGAGGTTGCCTTCAGGAAGCGACCACACAGGTCCCTGTATTCACCCTGATTGCACCGTGTCTTATGACATGTACTCATCATCCCTGAAACAATTGCTGTGGCCAAAGGGGTGAAATGACAATGATCAGGCAGACCTGGATCAGACGTTCCAATTCTGGAGCAGGAAATGAGCCACAGGTCTGATAATGATTTCCCAAAGAAATTTGGGGCTGATGGTAAAAGAATGGGGGAGGACAGTGAGTGGAGGGAAAGAAAAGTGAAGAGGGAGAGGACAAGAAGGAGGGAAAGGGATATCAAAGAAGGAAGGAAGAAAACATAAGAAATATCAAAGAAGAAAGGAGAAAAAAAAGGAAGGAAGGAAAAAAATCTTTTATTTCTTTTAAACAAATGTAATATCAAAATGTGCCATGGAGCACATGTTGGAAGTGGAAGATTAAATATGGAAAAAAGAAGAAGGGCTGTGTATCTAACATAGATTAGATACAGCTATTGTTCTGAGTCTGCCATTTATCTGTCACTCACTCACCATATCCATAGCTAGGAGAGGAAGTTAGAGGTCATCAATTTCAAGTGATCATCGAATGCTTGAACTTCCTCCAGTCACATAACTGGTATAAAATCAACCTAAGTTCTCAAACACGTCCCAGTGGAGGGAGACTGGTTTCCCCGTAGCAAGGATCATTTCATTGCTGACTGTCTCCCATTATTAGCTTATTAGTCCTTATAGACCTGAAGTCTTCCTCTTTAGAATTCTTCTGGCTTCAGTTCTCTCTTGTCCATAAAAAGAAAGCTTCATTTAGTGGTGGTAAACTAATGGACTACGGCCAAACCTGGTCCTGATCATTGCCCAGAACAAAGCTTTACACACAGTTGAAAGTGAGTGCTTTAGGTGGGCAAACCCAGTCCTTTTCCTGTGGTCCCCACAATACATGCTGTCTACTCCCTGGGACCTTCATATATACCTGCATGGACTGGGGAGGGATTTGATTTTGTAGTCCAGATCCAATTCTTCTTTCCTGTTGTAAGTAGTCAATTAGGCACCTCAGAGTGTACTTGGGATCAGGTACTTCTGATGAACAAAGAAAGGAAGAAAAAAAAAAAAAAAGAATAGAACTTGAACTTCATAACCCAGTGAATTCATCTCCTTCTAAGCATCATCGTGGGGGTAATGTATGCTTTCTCCAGTGATTCTTCTTTTGCTCAGAAGGATTTTCAAACTCTTCTTGGAATTGTTTTCAGTGCCTGAAGCACATTCTTTAAATATTCTCAACAGTGGCAAATCTTCATTCTTGGAGAGAGGTTCAGATCTTTGGAAGAAGCAGAAGACATTGAGAGCCCTGTGTTGGTGAATAGCTTGGCTGGAGGATCTTTTGCCTCATCTTTTTTCTCTGTGTTCAAAGCAAAGTGCTATGAAGCAATCATGAGTCTGAGATCCTTGGAGGTTCTTTTTAAACCTGGTGTTCTATTTATTTTTGTGGCTTGGATGTTAAATGCCTCCCAAAGATTTAAGGGTTGAAAGTTTGATCCTCAGCTGATGGTGCTGCTGGGAAGCGGTGGGACCCTGTGGAAGGAAGCTAGGCCACCAAGTGTGCCATTGGAGGGGACATTGGGCCCCGGGCCCCCTTTGCTCCTTCATTTCCCTGCCACCGGGAGGTGAGCAGCTTGACTCCACCACACTCTCCTTAATGCACTACTCTGTCTCATCACAGGCTCAAAGCAATGGGGCGCAGTGACCATGGACTGAAACTGTGAGCCAAAATAAAACCTTCTCCTGAGAGGTTGTGTATCTCAGGTATTTTGCCACAGAGATGGAACGTTGACAAACACATTTATTTCTTTAATTTGATAAGCAATACAGTCACATTTCAAATCGCAAAAGACACAAAAGGTTACATGTGTGATTAAGAATCCCGTTTCCTCCTTGTCCCCAGCCAACCAGCTTTTCTTCCAAGCTTCGTAGGTAATCTTCCAGAAGGAGCCTAGGCATCTGTCCTAAATGACGTGGAGGAGGCCAAGAGAGGCGGCTGTAGATTACTAAAGCATTGCTTGAATACTGGTCTTAAGATCACTGCATTTTTTCAGTAGATTTGTGCTAAACATAGTTCTCCTCGTTTAATCTTTAAGACCCTGAGAATCCTCTGTGATGGGAGGCAATCTCCTGGCTCAGCTACAGAAGCTGTCAAGAGATCAGAGAAGTTACCTCTTCTCCTTGAGCCTTGGTGTTCTCCCTTGTTAAAGTGGGGATAATGTCAGCAGCTCTCTCACCAGGATAATGTGAGGATTAAGTGAGAGATGCAGAAAATGTCCCCAGGAGGGAGTGATGGTTAATTTCAGGTGTCAGCTCAGCTTGGTCATAATGCCGGGTTGATCGGTCAAATGCCAGTCTAGATGTTGCCATGAAGGTATTTTATAGAAGTGATGAACAATTACAATTGGTTGACTTTAAGTGAAACATATTACCCTTCATGATGCAGGAGGGACTCATCCAATAACATGTGGGCCTTAGAGCAAAAACTGAAGTTTTCATGAGAAGAATGTCTGCTTTAAGACTGTAATGTAAGGATTCTGCCTGTTTTCCACCTGCTGGCCTCAGATTTCACATTCAAAACTGCAACATCGACTCTCACCTGAAGTTCTAGATTGCTGACTTACCCTGTAGATTTTGGACTTACCAGTCCCCAAAAGCATGTGAGCTAATTTCCTCAAATCTCTCTCTCTCTCTCTCTCTCTCTCTCTCTCTCTCTCTCTCTCTCTCTCTCTTTCTCTTTCTCTGTGTACCATTTGTATATCTATCTGTATATCCTATTGGTTCTGTTTTTCTGGAGTACCCTGACTGATGAAAAGGAAGAAAAATCTGCATTTTAGGGAGAAGGAGTGTTTGAATAGAGCTAGGTTTTAATCCTGGCCAAGCAGCCCTGAGCAAGACTCTGAAGGCACTGAGACTCTAGCTTCTTCACCTGCCTAAGGTCTCTTCAGATTGCTAGGGTGACAGACTCTGTAAATATGCTTTGTCAACATCATATGGACACAGGTTGTCTTTATTTGGCTCTTTCTTTGAATGCACATGTCTTGAAAGTTACCCTTTGGTGACCTGACTACATCTCTCTAGAAGTGTCCCCTTCCCGGTCATTGATTCTTGGCCCTGTCTCTATGGAGCCTGCTGTTGGGGAAGGGAAGCCGATCTTGCAGCAGGTAGCTGGAAACCCACCCCAGGCAGCTGTGGCCTCTGGACCCTCGGACATAGGAAGTAGTGGGGAGGGTAGAAAAATGTAGAGGGAGGAACTGTGTAGTGGGAGCAGGATGGGGGAGGGATGGGGGAGGGAGGGACTGAGAGAGGAAGGGAGCCTTGTGCTAGGAGGTCCCCAGGGGTCCAGGGCTGATTTGCTGGGGTGGTTGGGCCGGCTCTGCAGATTGCAGGCTGATTGCAGATTAGCTGGGACCTAAAAGGGGCCTCGTCAGAGCACATGAATCCAGCGCTGTTTCTCTCACCCCAGGGAAAGAGCCAATCAAACTGGAGAGGGTGGGGGAGAAGCACTAGGAATAAACTGCCTCCTTTGCCATCACGAACATCAAAACACCTCGGTCCCACTGCCACTTGTTTTCCCCTCTGCTAGGGATTCAAAGGCTGGCACTTGAGAGGGTGCAGCTTGCAGAGTGTCTGAGACGCCCCCACATTGCTATCCGTCCCACTCTGGGTTCTTGTTTCATCACTCAGAACTTTTCCTGCATATGCTCATTCCAAGTTGAACTTGTTTGATAAATAACCATTTACCAAAGACTGCTCTCTCCTCCAAAATGTGCCATTATCTTACTTGCTTGCTCCTGTATTCCCAGCCCGTAGCAGAGTGGTAGGTACACAGTAATATTCCAAAAATGCACTTAAGAAATGGAATGAATGAGTAGCATTTACCAGAAAACTTCTGTGTGCCAAAAAGGAACCTAGAACTGTACAGACAGTTCTCATCTACTCTTAAGAATAGCCCTGTGAAGGATGATAATCTTTTATGTTACTGATAAGAAAACCAAAGCTTCGAGAAGTCAAATAATATGTCCACGGTCATACAGTCAGAGCTGGGCTTCTAATCTAGGTTTGACTAATTCCAAAGTACATTCTCTTAATCACTATATGGAAAAAAAACCATGTGTTTTCTGCAGTACCACCAGCATCATTTCATTGGCAATTGCTCTCAGGAGTTCTTGGTGAAAAAGAAAATTGAGGCAGTGTACTGACTTAAGTGGAAAAGAGTTCTGAGATCAATTAGTAATGTCTGATTTAGCTGAAATCAATTAGTAATGTCTGCAAGGGTGAAGCTGACCTCTAGTTACACATGTGCCATCTGTTTTCTGTTCTTACACTAAATTTTACAGATCTCCCTAAGGATGTGCGATAGAGGCAATAGGTTTAAAAAAAGGAGGGGGTAAGAGTGGGAGGCAGAAATGCTTGGCTTCTTTGCTGACCCAACTTTTTAGTTCCTCTTGCTACACTTTTCAATGAATGGGAACACATCTGATACAGACTTGTTTGGAGGACGGAATGCAATCTCAAGTAGGAACAGCTTTGAAGAGTTGCACCAACCTTGTGATACTGCTTCTTAAGCTGTCCTTATGATGCTGGAGGGGCTTTAGATCACCTGATATTTCTGTGGGCCTCCAAAGAGGCTATTATTTCACTGAAACCAAGGTGTTATGGTTTGGACATGAGGTGTCCCCCAAGAGCTCATGTGTGGGACAGTGCAAGAATGTTCAGAGGAAAGATGAAAAGAATGTGAGAGTTGGTAATCTGATCAGAACTCTCTCTGCTTCCTGGCTGCCCAGTAGTGAGCTGCTTTCCTCTGCCATGCCCATCCGCCATGATGTTCGCCTCAGCTTGGGCGCAGAACTGTGGGCCTCTAAAACCATGAGCCAAAAATAAAATATTCCTCCTTGAAATTGTTCTTGTTAGGTCTTTTGGTCACAGCAACATAAAAACTGACTAAAACCCAGGGTCAGGCAGTGCAGGCAGGTGACAGGCTCTGAGCTGGAGTTTGGGGATTGGAACCTGGTTGCAGGTCAGCCTTTGCAAACTACTGGTTATAGAATAATCACCATGATTTACTGTCCAGCCAAATCCCATGAGGTAGCACAGTGTATTGATAAAGAGTGAAGCTTGCAGAGTTTAAGTTTCAATATTTTCACTTCCTGTGTAATCTTGGGTAAGTTACTTAAACTTATTGAGCCTTGCTTACTTCCTTAAAATATTATCTATCTTAGGTGCCTGTATGAAAATTAAATGAGATGACAGTTTGTAGAGGGAAACGACTTGGCTCTCGCATACAGCAAAAGAAATGCATGCTGTAAGGAAACAACCTGCACTGTGGAACCTGGAAGAGCAGAGCAACTTTACGAATCTATCTAAGTTGACCCAAACCAAATAGCTGTAGTTTGCATCTGGAGGTTTTGGATCCTTAGCCTTCTGTTTTCAGAACTGGTATTTTCAGAAAAGAGAAGGGCCCTGGTCAGTGCTATTCATCTTCTCCAAGTACTGTCTGAAGTCCTCGTTGCTGCCTCTCAGTTAGGCCTCCCTCTAATTAAATAAGGAGAAAATAAAACCACTCTCTCACCATGTATGTGTTTTCAACAGTTTTGAGAATGTAAAGTTGGACATTGCTCCACTTGCCCACAGGGAAATGCACTGGGCCAGGACAGCCCTTCTCCTCAGCTTCTCTAGGAGATGGCTTAGATCATGGATCCCACAGTCTTGGCTGCCATTTGCAGTACCATACCACGGTCTTTATCTGGCACTAAGTGTATATTAGGAACTTCATTCTCTGGACAACCTTAGTCTGTTTAGTATTACTACCACATAATACTTGAGCCTGGGTAATTTATAATGAACAGAAATGTGCTTGGCATAGTTGTAGTAGCTGGTCACCAAGGGCCATGGTGCTGGCATCTACTGAGGTTTGGGGTTTGGCAAGGGGCGTATCGTGCACCCTTGTATAGCAGTAGGGAAGAGGGTGAGTAAGAATGTGAGCAGATGAGTTAGAACTCATTAAACACCTGAGGACTTTTGTACTCAGCATTAGTCCATTCATAAAGGTAGAGCCCCCTGGGATCTAAATACCTCCCATCCCCCAAAACTGTTGCACTTGGGATCAAAGTTTCAGCACATACTTTTTTGGGGACACATTCAAGCCACAGGGCAACCTTATAAAACTGCCATTATTACTGCCTTTTTGCTTCCTGAGCCCAGCTGCCCGGCCAATCACCTGAGCGGCATTTGTAAAAGAGAGATGCCTGGCCCTTGCCCCCTAAGTTTTGGATACACTTGATCTAGAATGGAGTCACAGCTCCCAGGTGATCCCAGGGCCAAGAGGAAAGTTGGGAGCCATGTAGGAAACTTCTCGTGGTTAGCGACTTTTCCATTCTCTCCCCGGAAGTGGCTGACTCACATTCCAGGTGCTATGTCTTTATCTCAGTACCTCCATTGGCACTGTGTGGGCATTGGAGCTTCCTCACTACAGTGCTGGGTGGGTAAACAGCTTGCCATTTAAATGGGAAGTATCAGGAAGAAGTGCCCCAGGACTAGATGTGGTCCCATTTTTGTTTCAGTGTGGGTGTGCTCACATTGTTGACAGCTCAGAATCATCAGGAACCACGGGGAAGCCAGTGGCCTGTCCTGTGGCGTCAAGGTCTGGGGTATCACACAGCTTGGGGTAACTGGGCATCTCTGATCACCCCATCTTTGGTTGAGGAATGGTGGGAACTAAAATATAATTAGAACCATTAACTCTCTTTCAATATGGAGAGTGAGATTTGTGGCTCCCTCTCATGAAAAAATGTGAAGCAGTAAACACACTTCCAGTTATGGATGGGCTGAGCACACCATTAAATTGAATGCTAATGGCTGCCTCCCGCTCCCTCTGAACAGTTCTCCGTGGCAACCGGCAGGTGCCCTTTTCCTGTCTTGTCTTTCATCTTCTCATAATTCTCTACTGCCATGGCTTTTTGGATGATAATGGGCACATGCCTGAAATAGTAGTTACAAAGAGAATTAGAATTATATGTATATAAAGGCAAATTAGCTGGAGTAGGTTTCTAGCTCCTCATCTGATCTGCTTGTAGGCTGTCGAAATCCCAGGTGTGGAGAACAGGCTGAGACAGACTGAGGTGAACATCTGTAATTGGTGTATCTTTAACGTACGGTATAGGAAAGGCATCACATCTGACTTCTGAGGCTCAGTCATTAAGCTGCAGAGCAACATAACTTAGGGTTTAAGAACAGAAGTCTAGGAGTTTAACACACTTGGATGTAAGTCCTTTCCCATTTCCTATAAGCTGTGTGACCTTGGGTGAGTAACTTTGCCTCTGTAAGGGTTCTTATCTGTGAATCAGGGGTGATAAGAATAGCCACTGCCTTCGAGAGCCACTGGGAGGTGACACCTTAATAAACACAAAGTGGATATAAAGGTCTTAGTTTGTCTGGTGCAGAGGAGGTCCCCAGTGAATAGCAGCCAGTCTGATGACCATGGTGATGATTAGCAATTTGCTAGGTGACTTTGGGTCAATAACTTCCTGGAATTTCAAATCCTTATCTGGAAAAGATGAACTAATAACAGTACCTGAGTCATTTGTTTAAGGATTTGAATGAGAACTAAATTATGGAAAGCACTTGGTACACGGCTTGGCACATAATAAGTGCTCAATAAAGACTTGCTGAATGAATGGGCAAAATAAAAATTTGACACCTGCTGAAGAAGCTCCATCATCAGACCAAAGCGTTTAACACTAGACACAGAGGGAGAAAAATGCAAACAGCCCTGGAGTGTTTTGTCAGTTACATTTTTTTAGCAGCCAAAGACCTTCTGCTGCCTGCAGAAGTCTTGCTGCACCAGCTCCTCCCAGCCTTTATCAAGGCTGTGTGCTGGAGGACAGAGAAGAGGACGCTGACCTGCAGAAATGAAGCCCCAGTATCATAACAGGCACCAGCAAGGTCTCAGACAGCAAGGGCCATAAACAATAGAGCCACCTGCACACAAAGCCTGCCTCTGGGTTCTCTTGATTTCCTGCCCTGGACCCCCAGGTAGGCAGTGTCCCCACCCTAAGTCCCACCTCCCCAGAACCCTCCCCAGGACTGTTCTCAGTCTGCACGCCCTATTCTACCAAACTCCATCTCTCCTTGGAAGAAAAGGCTCTAGTGGACCAATCCTGGGGTAACTGCTTAGCCAGTCCACCTTGTGGGGGTGATTGACTTGCTTTTTAAATAGTATTTATGATTTTTAAGTTCCAATTATAAAAGTGATACATGTTTATCTTAGCAGAATTGGGGAAGAAAAACAAGCTTGCAGAAGAAAATAAAACTCCTGAGGTCCAGGTCCCAGGGCAGGCTAGTGAGATCAGAGTTGCTAGAGGGGAGATCCCACATCTTTTGTAAGTTCCCACCATGATTCCAGTTGGCTGGTAAGTTTGAACCATCGATTGGAGTTATCTACCAGTAATACTTTGAGGCATTCCCTCTAATTTTTATTTTACTATTTGGATCCAACTGCACTTGCACCCTGCTTTTTTGTACTAACAACATTTATGAACATCTTCTTAAATCATCCAATATTCTTCTAAAATGGCTAGGTGATTTTCCATTGTATAGATGCACATCATTGTTTTTGACCAAATACCTTTCATTAGATATTTTTCTAAAATTTGCCAATTAAAATAATACTGAAATGTCTTTCCATTTTTACCTCCAAGCATATAAATGCTTACCTAGATAGCATTTATATGGCATGTAATCAGATGTTACACATTATTCTGAGGCATTCTATCTATTTCATTTAATCCTCAAAGTCAGCATATGATATAGGTACTCCTATATGATTCCCATTTTAGAGTTGAGGAAACTGAGGCTGAGAGAGATTAAATCCACAGCTGATAGGTAGTGGAGCCAGTCCACACTCTGGAATTAAGTTGCTGGGTAGAAAAATTTGAACAATTTTAAGGTTTTACAAACACACAGCCAAATGACCCACCAAAAAGGCTATAAGACTTTTTAACCAGCCACATAGATGGGACAGAACAGGGTCTTGGAATTGGAAAAGATTCTATTCCATCCTCTGATGGATCCATCAAAATTTAAAATCTCCTTGCATGTAAAGAAAATCTTGCAGAGTGGAATTATTTAAAAAATTACACTGAAGAGTTGCATTGTGTAACTGGAATAGTTTGTGAGTGTTGTGCCAAGCATCCGGCAGGATGGTGTCTACATGGAGGTAGGGAAGGGGCCAGCCTGGGGATCTCCAGTTGGTCCCCTCTGAGGCCCACTGAGAGGGATAACCTGGAGGCTGCTCCTGAGTAGGTGTCCCTCTCCAATTGACTCCTCTTCTCTGCCTCTCTTTCTGGGAGAATGTTTTTGGTAAGGCAGAGAAGAGAGAGCCAGACCTCCCTGTCGGCAGTCCGTGGGAGGAACACTGGGTTTGTCAGTCAGAGAAAACTTTGATGGACTTCGATGTCCTGCTAACAGGCCTGGATCCCCACCCTACGACCCAGCCAGGCTCAGCTCTTTCCAGAAACTTGTGGAAATGAACAGGATTGATATTCTGGGAACCCTGGAGGTAGGACAGAAGAGCCCAAAAGGCAAGAGGACCAGGGAATCCCAGGAAAGAGGAAAGGAGGGTTGAGGCAGAAGGACTCAGAAGCCCACTGAGAGACTCCATGGGTCTGAGGTCTCAGTGAGAAAGCCACAAGACTCTGAGCGCCGTCCCTCGTTCTGTTAGTATTTCCAAGTCTCGTAGTTAGTTTTGTGTTCCTATTTCTCTTTTGGAAGATTTCTCATCTTCTTCACCCCCGCCATGCAAATGTTGGACACGACGTACCAACAGTTATGAGGAATTTCTTATTCATAGCCGGAAAGCAAAGGAACTTCCTGTGACCGTGAAGACGTTGAGGATGGGGGCCGGCGTACTTTTTTTTTTTTTTTTAATATCATATCCATTCTTAGAGCTTTGGCAGGTCACAGTTTTCATATCTATTTACAGGTACTCCATCCTACTAATCGAGGTGTGGATGGGAATTACGTTAGTGAGCTCTATTTTGATTGCCAGCTACAGAAACCTAATTCAAATTAAAAGGGAGTCCAACATGGAGAGCAGGTACGGCTGGATTCAGGTTTTGGAAGGCTATTGCTTCTCTCCATTCTTTCTCTCCATTTCTCCGTCTCTAGCGTGGCCTTTCTCTCCTACTTGTGAACTGGCCTGACTTCGCAGGGCCAGGGAAGATGGATTTTATGTTTGGGTGCTGGGGAAGAAAAACCTCTTTTGGCTCAGTCATTGCTGTTGTGAGTTGATGAAGTCTGGGGCCACCTATGCCAGTCTCCAGCTGTGTCCCCAGCTGAGCAACAACAATGTCCATATGTCAATCCCAGCGGACTGGCTAGTGTGACTTGAGTCACTCTGGGTCAACCAAGTACCGTATCTGGTGCAGTGAAGTATCACAAGCATCCAACAGCCCATGTGGTCACCAGGGTGTGTCTGGTACCTGAAGAAAGGAGTGGGAAAACAGTGTCAGGAAGACAAAAGCCCTGTTGTGATCCAGATTCACTTTTTCCCAGTCCAGGTTTCAATAGGTCAAGTTAATTTGGGTTCTTATTTCTTTCATTAATTGCGGGGTTTTTTTTAGCACTTTTTTTTCACTCTTTAAATTTGTTCTTTTTAGATATACATGACAGTAGAGTGCATTTTGACATATTATACATACATGGAGCATAACTTATTCTAATTAGGATTCTTTTCTTGTGGTTGTACACGATAGGGAGTTTCACTAGTTTTCTAGCACTTTTTTTTTATTCCAGAAATAAGATGAAGACCGGTTTTGTGTGACTGATTTTCTTTAACCCTTCTTCTTCTGGCATTGCCACCCTGTAACTATAGACCATGTGGCTATCTCCATATTCACTGTCAAGCTTCTCCCATGAGATCTACCTTCGAAGCCTCCATTTCTCAACCAATTGCTTGTGGAGACCTCTTTAAATGCTGGATCTGAACACACTGCCCTAAAGCTTGCAGCCCTCTTGCAGGCCACTAATGCGTCCTGGGCTACTGGATCCATTGTCCTTTCTTAGCTGCATCTCCCTGGCCACCATGTCATTTTTTTTTTTTTTTTTTAAGGTCAATAAAGTTTTATTTAAGGAATTTCCCATTGTGATTTGTTTGTTATCCATCTCCATCTCAAGGATACCCTTTTTAAAAGAACTGATGCTTATCTAGTTGTCCCAACAGTCTTGTCACCATTCTTTTTCCACTTGAGTTATGGAATACTGATGATTTCACTCTTCTTTATCTAGGATATTTGGGATTTAATTCCTTCAAGTAATTGATTTTAGGATCCTAGAAGCAAATAGGAGGAAGCAAGCAGCCAGAAGCAATAGAAACAAAGTCTTACACTTTTGGGATAAATGGATCTTCCTGGTTCTCAAATGCTAACACTTTCTAAACATCAATGAGTTCAAATCATATTCATTCCTATTATAACAGTAGTACAGATGTGGAATAATACCAGTTCAACAGTTAAATGTAGTAAGATATATCTTCAACCCAATGCATCATTTTCTGAACATAGCCTTTTCATTTATCAATATCCCATCACTTTAAGCTATCTTAGGTATAGTATTCCTGCTTATATGTATCAAAACTCATACTGAACAATGAGTTCTGGGTTGCAAAAGAGGATTTATTTTTTGCACTTGTCTACAAGTCTTTGTCCACAGTTAAACAAAAACACACACAAGTGCTAGCCACCATGTCATTCTTGATGTGTACTCTTACTTTCTGGCGCCATCTACACTTTGGAAGCAAAGAATGTCCCCATGAAGGACGTGGAAAAACTGATTCCACTCTTGGCACTTCTGCCCTTTTGGAGCTGTCTGGTTTTGTTCTCTGTCTATAAATAGAGGAGGAACTTATTGTTCACCTCTCCACCTTTCTTTGGGGCTATATTTTGCCTTTGGCAGGCAGACTGGACTTGTAGAAGAAGTACAAGCTCGGGAGTCAGGCAAGCTGGGTGTGAACGTTCTGGCTCTCGAGCTTACTAGCCATGGGCTGTCAGTAAGATCTATGTATTTTTCTTTCTGGTAATTTCTCTGAGCATCAGTGCCCCTCCTGTTCATGGAGGAAAACCCGGTTCACTACATCTATATATCCTATATAAATTGTCAGCCCATTAAATAGTTTGAAATATGTTCATATTTTACATATTCTAAAGAATCTTGCCATCAGAAACTAATAACTCCTTGGTAAAGTCACTGGGTACTTTTTCTTTTGTGGAACAGTAGCTTTTCCTTTTATTCTCTGCTGTAACAGCCATTTCCCTTCTGGTTTCTCCCCTCCACCCTATTCAACACGAGGTCCACTTCTCTGCCCTCCTTGGGGGAGCTGTTCTTCCTTTGCACCAAGTGGTTCTGATGGGCTAAGGGGAATCATGTGATCAAGACTTAACCAATCATGGTAGCTCATGCCTCTGACCACAGTGATTGGCTCAGTCTGGCCACATGACCCAAGTTTGGTTTATTGGCATCCTTCCCTTGAATTTTACACGTGGGTTCTGGGAGAGAGGAACCTTCTTCTCCTTGGGGGCTGCTAATATGAGCTGATGCAGCCTTGAGCTTCCTGTGCTATGTCTCCTGCTCTTGAACGTTAGGAAAGAATGAGTCCAGAACGTGGAGAGAAGCAGAGAGCTAAGAGGGGACTGAAGTAAGGCTGGGGCAGGGAGGTGGGCAAAGAAGAAATCACCATTCAATTTCCTGAGGACAGCTGAGTCCTGGCCTTCATAGACACATGCCAATGAATTCTGATTTTTGTTAGTCCGGATTGAGTTAGATTTCTGTTCCTTGAATTCAAAGGTCCTAACAAATTCACGGGCTTATTTTAAGTAATACCTACCTTGTAGATAAGAACTGCATGACACAACAAAACTGTGACAACTAGTCTATTGCTGAGCCACATATTGGAAACTGAGTCACATATTGAATTCTTACTAAAGATAAAAAGATCCAGAACTACAAAATTCCTTCTACATTTGTATCATTGGCATTTAACATAGTACCTGGGGCACAGAAGGTCCCCATATGTCTTTGGGGAATAAGGTAGAACACGAGAGAGGATTTGATGGGTTCATTTGGTCAGTCACCCTGCCATAAGGAGGTCCCATTGGAACAGACCACAGCTCCCATGTGGGCCCTCAGCCTGGTTAGCTGTGGGTCAAGGCCCCCTCCCATGGTCCATCCGTGGTGAACAGGGGGCCATGAGGCAAAAGGTAACTCGTTTTGCAGAAGAAAATCTTTAAATTCAATGGGGGATGGCAGGCATTTTGAGTCTCCTGGCGGGGAGAGAGTAGCAGATGAGAGCTTTGTGTGACGGGTGCAGGCCACTGGAGTCCTGGTACAGCCCTCTGACGAGGTTTTGGAGAGCAATTGGGCTAGCTCCAGAAAAAGCAGAGCAGCCGCTGTCCTGCTGAGCATCCCGCCTGGAGCGGCTTCTACAGAGAGCCACGACCGGGCCAAGGGGGGAATTCTGGGAAATGCAGATGCCTAAAGTCATTGCCAGAGAGAAACTGACTCCAACTGGCAGGCGGGGCCTGCTGGTGAGAAACAGGCCTGTGTTCTGGTGAGGTGGCCGTGAGGGTCAGCCTCTGCAGGGATTGAGGGCCATGGAAGCCATAGCATTCCCGGGGCCACCTGGCTCTGGCCTTTCCCAGGTCTGGAAAGCCGCACTGCCTAGGAAGGGCTTCTCCTCTCCTCCTCTGGGTCAGGAGACCTGCAGGGCAGCTTCTATCCTCAGATGTGAGCAGCGGCTTGTGGAGGTTCCTGTGGAGAGAGTGAGAAAACCGGCCCAAGCCCCTCGGGCCTGGTGAGGAAGGTAGAGTCCAGGAAGGGTCAGATCCTCTAGAGGACTTGGCTCTGGGAGGCTGGCATTTGAAAATGATTTAATTCTGACCTTGTCTCCACGGCAACAGAGTTAAATGGCAGTGGAGTTAAATGCATCTGGAGGGGCACAGGCAGGGGTCTGGCGCTTAGGGGGACCTCTTTTTTCTACACAGCAGTGACACCTGCGGCAACCCTCTCTGACTCTCAGGCTTCTAAGAGTAAATGAGGAAAGTAGGGGTTCGTGTTCTTGCAGTAACCCAACCTGAGCGATCACGCTCCCCATCTAATGAGTGGCCTAAGTTCCCTCAGCTTATTGAGATGACCCATATGGGAAAGTGGTCCTCGAAATTGACTTTTCAGTAGGGGATTGATGAGAAGCAGCGTTATTCTAAATAGAATGACAGTAGTAATAATTATTCTAATAACTGCAGTAAGGAAACTACCATTTAAAGAATATTGTCCTCCAGCCAGGGCCTGTTAAGGGTTTATGTGTGTCGCCTCACTCCATGCTTTACAGCGCTCCTCTGGGTGTGGATATTGTGATTCCTGTTTTGGAGATGAAGCTGTTGAGGCTTAGAGAGGTTCCACTGTTTTCCCGCCATGTCCTCGTCAGGAGGTGGCAGAGCTGGGATTTGAACCTACGTCTGCTTGGTTAGGTGTGAGTAGTACTTGCACCATCTCCTGGGGCAGCACAGGCCCAGGGAGGCAGCAGTGGCCCACCAGCCACCAGGAGACAGAGCTGAGGGCTTCTCACTGTCCGTGTGGCACCCGAGCCTCTCAGGGATGCAGTCCAGACGTTTCCACAGTCCCTGTCGCCCCACCATGAGGTGCTCCCCTCCACAGGCTCCTCCGCTGGCTTTTCTCCACACTGCTCTACACCCCAGAGCTTTTGTGGGTGCTGGTCCTTATTCCTGAAACCCTGTCCTCTCTCTTGTTTCTGGCACCTTCCTGCTCAGGCAAGATGCCACCTCCTTTCTGAAGATGTTCTGATTTCCAAACGGCCAGCCCTTTTGCTTCTGTCATGGCTCGCTCTGTAATTATTTGTTTTCATCAACATTCATTCAGCAAATACTTACTGAGTGATTCATGTGCTGGAACATTGTGTTAGGTGCTCGTGAATTTTCTCCTGTCCGTTTACCCTGTCCCCAAGGCACCTAACACGCCATCAAATTCACGGGTGGTTTGTTTGTGTTGATGTTCAATATGTGAGTGTTTCTTTATAGAGATGTGTTTTATTTCCCTTGAATCCCAGGTAATAGACAAAGAAGGTCCATAGAAGGGTCTCCATTGCTATTTGATGAGTGGATATAAGATCTGGAACTTATCCCACTTTTGAATTACTATTTTTTCCCTATGTAACCTGCTAGATTCTTAGATGCTTATGGACAAGAGTGGGTCTTGTTTTGCTTTTTCCTCACTTCTTGGCACAGACAAGGAATTTGGTACTCGTTGATTGGCTGAGTGATTAGTGAAAAGCTGAGGTCCAGAGAATATGTTCATTTTTCAAGGATTGATCAAGCGCCCATGATGTGACTAATACTGAGATCATTACTGGGGTGGGCACCCAAAAGAGCTCACATCCTCAGGAGCCTGAGTGTCCAGGGACCAGACCTGTGCACACAAGTGATAAGGGAAGGACCAGCGGAGGATAAGCCCAAGTGCCATCCACACTCCCACTGTGTCCAGGACCCATACTGTGTCCCCAGCTGTGTCCTCAGCCCACTTTTGACTCCCAAAGCTTGCTCCTTAGAGGGCAATGACTACAGCCCAGGAAAGGGCCCTGAGTTCCCCCAGGGTGATTTCTCCATCTACTTGAACCTGAATTCAAGTAGCAGGAAAGGTAGGGACCCCTCCTGCCCCCAGAATCGTTGCTCTTATGCCCGGGAGGGGCCACAGCTGGTCATTGGACTGACTCTAATCTGTCTGAAGAAATCATGTAGGGGGGTGGAGGAAATCATGGTAGGAAGGTATGTTAACAGTCAGCCCCAGAATTCTTTCTTGGGGCTGTCTTGACCCTCAGAAGGCAACGTTTCAGGAGACAAAGTAATGGAGAGGACTTGTGTTTGGGGCATAAATTAAATGAGGAACTTGGATGAGGAGATCTGAAAAAAAGAGAAGAAACAAAAAGAGAAGAGGACCCAGTAGAATCTGGAATTGGCATTGGTGAAACTTTTGAAGAATAAAATTATGGCACTTGCAGGTAAATGGATGGAGTTGGTGAATATCATGCTAAGTGAGATAAGTCAATCCCCCCCAAAATCAAAGGTTGAATGTTTTCTCAGTAAGTGGATGCTGATAAATAACAGGGAGGGTGAGGGTGGAGGGGTAAGGGACAAATGGAGGAATGTTGGATTGTGTAGAGGGAAATGAGGGGAGGGGGCTGGGGGAAGGAAAGATGGTGGGCTGAGACAGACATCATGACCCTGTGTACATGCATGATTACACAAATGGTATGAATCTACATCATGCACAACCATAGAAATGACAAGTTGTACCCCATTTGTGTACAATGAATCAAAATGCTTTCTTCTGTCATGTATAACTAAATAGAACAAACAATTTAAAAAATAATAGGGATGTCTAATGTTTGATGGTACATTTTGAATGCACGCGCGTCCTGTAAATCTATCTCTGTCTCCTATAAAGAGCTCTCCCTCCTCGCTTCATGCACAAGAACCTTGTTAAAGTGGGCTTTGGGTAGAGGAAAGAAGAGAAATCGAGGAAAAAATGCTGAGAACCTTGTTTCTATTGGCAAAGAAAACCCACACGACTTGGTGGACCATCCAAAACCTGAAGCAATTTGTTGGAAATGAGTAATTACAGCAAAAGGAAATAGAAGTTCTCCAGGAGGCTGGGCAGGAGGGGACTTGTCTGTTGTGTGTAGGTCGGGGTCTGAAACTGACCTTCGTTTGACCCTCAAAGAATAGGGGCATTCACTAGGATTCTTTGGTCATAAGTAACAGAAACTGTGGCTAAAATATCAATAAAAGATTCTCTTAGGTGGACTCTAGGTGGCTCACAGAACTGAAGAGAAAGTCCATCAGTCAGGTCCAGTGAGTAGGAACTAGTGGACCGGACACCACTTCCGGGAGCCCGGGGTGAACTGGCCCAGTGGTTTGCCATGCTGAGGAGGCTTCCACCAAGACGGGACAGGAAGTCTCATGGACCCGCTCAGGGTCACCTCCCCCGTGCCTGGCTGGGATAGCGTGGATGAGGGATGTCACCATTGACCATCGTCTCGTAGAGACTTGATGAAGGAAAGAAAGGGGATACTTTTGCCAGAACTCCAGGGAGGGGACGCCAGGCACGCAGAAGCCCCAGACGTTCAGTCCCTGGTGGGTACCTTGGCCGTGCACATGCTGACTTGTAAGGGTGGAGCGGGTGACATGGTCTCCTGCACTTTCCAGAAATGCATTTTACAGTAGACTGATGGTTAGAAGTAACCAGCGCCACAGCACGTGGCTGGCAAACGGAAGGAAAGGGCAGGGCTGAGAATGGAGTCCCCTGTCCCCCAGCATTGGACCCGATCTCCTACATGGAGCCCTGTCCCCACCAGCGCCCACCTGACTCCTAGCCGTTGGCTGAAGCGGTTCCCTCTGCCTGGAATTCCCTCCCCTTTCTTTGTCACCTATTCATTCATTTCAAATAAGAGACTCACCAGGAAGGAATCTTTTCTAACCTTCCCCTTCCTCACAAGGTAGGAGTCTCTCCTCCATGTCTACCGGTATTTTATCTCATCTTTAAAACATGTATTGCTTGTAAAAATAGTTAACACAGCACATGGCAAAAATTTTCAGCATACAAAAAGGCAGAGAGAGGAAAGATGGTCCTCCCTTTGCCTCTGACCCCCACTTTCCCCTCGGAGACACCACTCTCCCATCTCCTTCTAGAACACACACACACACACACACACACACACACACACACACTTCCATCCTTGCTATAAGGGCCTGCTTTTTGTTTTCCAGGCCTCTGAGGGGAAGGACTCCTTGTCTGCCTTTGGGGCACGGATGACCCGAGCAGCCTGCAGCTCCCTGCACAAGTTCAGCCACCGACAGCTGAGAGCTGTGTTTTTGCACAAGGAGAAGCGGGAGGGCTGGGATGGGTGCTGTCTGAGATCACTTGGTGCCGCGCTCTGTGATCTATGAGTGGCTTTTAATTTCCTGTGCTGGCTGCCTCAGCCTGATGAAATGAGGCAGATACCGGGCTTCACATCTAGCCCTGCCTGGGCCGGGGCTTGTCTGCTTGCTGCAGGGTCACGATCCTTAGATCCTGGAGGAGAGCCGAGTGCCGTCCCCAATCTCCGCACCTCCCGACAACTTCCCGACAGACTCCAGGCAGAAGGAGGGTGCTGCTTGGTGACCTCATGGCTGCAGGAGTCGGAGAGAGGGACTGAGTTTCCCTCTTGGACTCTGGGGTGAGACAGAGATGATTAGGGTCCTGGTTCTGTGGCCTCCTAGCCACCTGACTTTAAGGCAAGTTGCCTTGCCTCCCTGAGCCTTAGTCTTCTCCTCCATAAATGTGGCTCTTGGTAGAAGCTATTTCACGGAATTCTCAGGAGGATTCAGAGAGAAGGAATTGTGTGTGTGAGGCCAGCTGCCGGAGCCCGCCTCAAGATGAGCAGGTGGCAGCTCTGCTTCCTTCCGCACTCCTTCCCCTTCCAGGGACTGAGTGGCCTTATTTTTCCTCATCTCTTCTGATATGGACAGCAATAAATCCCATGCTGCCGCTTCTTACTGCCACCTGCCTTTGATTTAGTGTTGTCTTTGTGCCAGGCATGGCCCCTTTAATGTGGGGTGTGCGGCTAATCTCAAGCACCCCCATATCCTCGCTTTCCAGCTGGGGTTCTCGCGTGGTTTCCCCCAGGTTATAGACAGAATAAGGGAAGCCAGCAGCTTGGTGGTCATTGGTATGGGGGTGCATTATGTCCATCACTGGGTTTGCATTTTCAAAGTGGTTTTCAAAAAGAGGTCAAAGTCTAGTTCAGAAGAATTAATTAAAGCCAGCCGAGGTGCACACACCTGGAATCCCAACAATTCACAAGGTGAGGCTGAGGCGGGAGGATCACAAGTTCAAGGTCAGCCTTGGCAACTTAGGGAGACCCTGTCTTAAAATAAAAAGGACCAGGGATGTAGTTCAGTGTTAAAGCACAGCTAAGTTCAATCCCTGGTACTGCAAAAGAGAAAAAAAAAAAAAAAAAAAAAAGGAAAAAAAGATGAATTGTTCACAGGAACAAGTCAACCTTCCTCAACAGGCTTGAGCAAGAGAGGATTTTGCTGGGGAACAAGGAAAGGCTTTCTGTCACCCTTAAAGCAATACAAAAAGCCACTGTCTCCTCTACCTGAAATTAAGATCAGCTCAACATGTGTCTCTGAGACAGCAAGGCAAAGTTCTTTGCCATGTTTTTTTTGTTTTTGTTTTTGTTTTGTTTTTTTTTTCACAAACCAGGTAACAACATAGTGACTGCTTTCTGAGTTCTACCTACTGATATCCAGGGTTGCTCCGTGGACATGAAGTGTCCCTGGATTAAGTTCTAGAGAAAACCAAAGTCTTTGCCTCAACTTCAACAAATGGCACTGCTGGGTGCTGAGCCTTCATCCTGAGCAGCTGCAGGGTTTCCCCGCACCTGCAGATGTCACTGGCCCACCTGGTGTGTAGGTGTGTGTAGAGAGGTGAGGAGGGAGCAGGAGCTGGGTGCACACGGGCCCCGACACGACACACTCTTTGGCTCTGTGGACATTTCAGGGGTAACCGACTCCATTCTTTCAATAATGAATGGGGGTGAGCAGGCCTACCTTCCACACCCACAGTCCATGGGCCGACTTGCCCAGAATTCATTGCAGCTGAAGAAGGGCCTTCCACGGGAAAAACCAGAGCCCTGAACGCTGAGCTCATGTCACATTTAATGAGAGGATTTCACCTTCTGTCTCCCTGTCACTTCTCTCTCCTCCCACTTCCCTCCTCTGCTTTCTCCTTCATCTCTCCCTCTCCATCCCCTCATTTGGTCTTCACAGCAACCAGGCAAGTTTCCAATATTTTAAAGATGAGTAACCGAGGCTCAGAGAGAGGACATCGCCTGCCTGAAGTCACCAAGGTGAGTGCCAGATGGAACTGCCACCCAGTGCCTCCCATTGATGCTCCACCTCCTTAACAGCAGGGTAGTCCTGTTCTCCACTGACTAGCCGTGAGTCCACATGCAGGCTCCTTTGTCCCTCTTCCTCTGCTTCCTCCTCAGGGAATAGACGGTAACAGTAGCCACCTCACAGGATGGTACTTGAATGATAGAAAATGCTTATCAGAGTATGTGGCACTTAGCAAGCACTTGATAAAAGTCACCTTTACACTCTCCGTCTTCACAGTCCAAAACATCATCACCATGTAGATTGTGTGCACCTGATGTTGTGTTGAACTTGAGCTTATTTTATGCTCTGCAGTGCAAAAGATTTATTTTGCAATGCAAGTTAGACAGTAATCCAATCTTCCATTGGCACCTATGTTAGTGCTGGTGAGTGTGTAGGGACACAGGAGAGAGATGGGTAGTCACCGTTCACACAGGAATAGCAGGGGTACCCTCACACCCCTGGGAGAGTCATGCAAGGTGGACTGGGCTCTCCTGTGTCACTGGAGGCGTGAAACTTGGCCTTAACTTTGGGAAGACCAACTTTGGAGTTGCACCTTAGAAACTGCAGAAAGTTCAACTTGAGAGAAAACCAGGACAAGCAAAGACACAGTGTCTAAAGTGACCTGTAGGGATTTCAACCCCACAGTAAGCATTCTTTAGAGAGGGGTATTGAAGTGCAGAAAAGAAACTTAAAATGTCTCATAGTCGTGTGATCAGAAGGGGAGGAAGACGTTCCAACTGTTGTTAGTTGCACATTTTGGGGAGAGTGACCCCTGAAAATGACACACCTTAAAAACCAGCCTGCTGACCCTATGTGGGTGACTCATGACGCTCTCAAACTTACCTGTCCACACCTGCACCCGTGATTCCATTCACCCTAGGATCTTATGGCTCCCTGCCCACCCTTTGGACCCATTTCAATAGGCTCACAGGGAAGATGGGCACACTGACCTCGTGAGGCTGTGTGTGCAATGGGAGAGAGACTCCACCTTAACAGGTGAGCTCACAGACGTGCTCAAGGACAGTAACTCTTCTTGGGGACAGTGCTTCTTGGACCAGATTACTCGGTATTATTTTGGTACTAAGGTATAATCAGGATGTCCTGGGGAATTCCTCTGAACCTTGGTTTTATCCCCTTTAAAATGGGAGTAATAATAGTACCTGCCCAATGCAGGTTGCTCGGAGCACAAATCAAGGTTATGTACAGCCCTTAGCGTGTCACCTGCCACGTAGTAAGTTCTTAGCTCAGCCAACGGTGGCCGTGAGTTCCTGTTAGAATTGCTACATCTTGTCTCCTCTCCGGGACGTGGCTTCCTCCCACCAGCTACCATCCCTGGTGTCACCCGCTGGTCTGATTGCTCCGGCGTGCATCTCCGCGGCGAGCACTACACTCCAGCACCCAAGTGCCGTGGCGATAGACTTCCGCGAGCGTGCCCTCTGTGCTTGCCCCGGCTTGTTGGTGAGGGCTGCGTGCCGCCCACCTCTTGCGGATGAGGACACCACCCTGGGACGGGGATGGCTTGTGCTGAGTGCCTGGCCCCAGGGTCCCCACCCTCCTGTTGACTTTGGCACTGAGGGAAAGAAACGGCAACCAGCCACACGAGGACCAACCTGAACACGGGATGGGAAGCGTGCTGGAAGTTGCTGGAAGCCTTTAGGGCGTGCTGCAGGAACAACAAGCTGTTCCCGTTTGGCTGCTGGGGTTTTGCCCTCTGCTGGGTGTAGTCTGATGGATGAGAGGAGGTGAGATCTCACTGTCACGGGGGCGGAGACAAGGTCCCTGGAGAAGGCGGAGGGAAGAGATGGTGGGGAGGCTGGGAGGAGATAGTGGCCAAGTTCGGGGTAGATTCCAGCAGTTTTCCTGTGTGGCGGGTGATGGGACCTTCTCTGCACCCCTCAGTTCCACTTGCCATGATATCTGCGTGGATCTTTGGTGTTTGGGGAATTCGATTTGTGTGGGGTACAGGGAAGAGTGCCGAATGTAAATTCAAGGTTGGCAGAAGTGACCAAAGGGGGTTGGATCTTAAATGGCCCCAAAGACCCATGTGTTAAAGGCACGATTGCCAGCCTGCAGTCCTGTTGGGAGAAGGGAGAACCTTCAGGAGGTGAGGCCTAGTGCAAGCAAGTTAGGTCACGGGGGGCATGCCACTGAAGCAACGCTGGTCCCTTCCTTTTTCCCGTCTTGCTTCCTGACTGCTCTGAGGTGAATAGACCTCCTCCACCACACACGGCTACCATGATGTACTGTGACACCACAGGCCCAAAGCAACAGGACCCAGTGACTGTGGACAGAAACCTCTGAAACTGTGTGTCAGAATAAACCTTTCCTCCTTTAAGCTGATTTATCTCTGGTATTTTGTTACAGCAACAGAAAGTTGACTAACACAGGGACCCTGCACATAGTGCTCACCCTTGCCTAAAAATGCAGTGACCTGCTTACTTCAATAGAGCTCATTCTCCAACTAAAGGAAAGTTATATTATATGGAGAACATGTAGATGACTGGGTTAGTATGGATTCCTGTAGAAGCTGATTGACAAAAACCTCTTCTTCTTCCACCCTTGCCCCCAGAAAGAAAAGCTTATGTTGTATAACAAGATGAATTAAAGGGAGATGTATGGGATCTTTCCAAGTGGGGAGGAAGAGAAAGGAGATGCAGGATAAAGAAGCAGAAGAAGCTGTCAATACCTCAAGACTGGCGTTCCTTTTATCTAAAAACAATGTGCCCATATTCATGGCTGAGAACAAGAGCATTTAATTTGCTCCAGAGCTGGCAGTTTGGCCAGGTTCAGTGGGAAGGGCATGTGCCTCTCTCCGCTCAGCCGAGGTTGCTGGGAGGCTGGGGCTGGACTCGTTCATCTTCACTCGCTCACATGCCTGGAAATTCGTGCTGGAAGTCAGCAGGAGCTGCCCACGAGGCCTGGACTTCCTCCTCCCCATGCGCAGGCCAGGCTCCCAGGATGAACACCCTCCCAGGGGGAGAAGGCCAGGCAGGAGCTGCGGTGCCCTGTCCAAACCAGTCTGGGGAGTCACGCTGCTTTACTTTGCCCTGTTCACTGGAAGCGAGTCACCAAGCGCATTTTCTTCTCAGGCCGCTATAACAACCAGACGGGGCGGCTTCAACGATGACATTGATTTCCTATTCTGGAGGCCGCAAGTCCGAGCCCAAGGTGTTGGTGGGGTGGGTTTCTAAGGTCTCTACCCTCGGTTTGAGGATGGCCTTCCCAGGCTCTCCCTTCCGTGTCTGCGTCCTGCTCTCCTCTTCTTATAAGAACGCTGATCAGACTAGATGAGGGCCTACCCTAGAGGTCTCACCTAAACTGCCCTCTTCAAAGGCCCTCTCTCCAGGACAGTCACGTTCTGAAGCACTGGGGGTTAGGGTTTCGACATAGGAATTTGGAAAAGGACACAGTCGAGCTCATGACATGGAGGCCAGCCCATTCAAAGGGAGAGGAACATCAAAGAATCTGCAGATGTATGGTAACACAACTCCCACCGGGTAAGTGGCAGGGTTTTTGCCAAGTCCTAGTTTACAGAGTCCTAGGCTCCACCCCTCCAGGAACCCTTGAAAGGTCGTGGAGTCTCAGAGGTCAGTGGGATTGTGACTTTCAGAAAAGATCCCTTAGCACACAGGTGTGAGCAGCATGTAGTAGTGTTCACCAGCAAAACATCGCGAGTTTCAAAAATCAGCATTTGAGCAGTGAAGTGACTCGAGAAGGCTCATCTCCTGTCACCCAACCTCCACATAAGATACAGGATTCTTGAACTTAGGCATGAACTTAGGGGCTGGAAAGGCTCTCAGCATCATGACTGAGATTGAATTTCCCACCTACCTGCTGAGTGATGGCTTAAGAGTTAGATTTTATTCAACTTGAAATAATGTGATGTTCCTTCCAACGGAGCTGGGGACTGAGCTCATGGGGGTGACAGCAGGAAAGGATTATTTTGGCTTTTCACATGAGATAATGCACTCACCCAAAAAACATTACAGTTATCAGCTCACCAACTCCATCTGACAGATTCTAGCAGCTGCAGGAATGGTGCATTTATTTCCCTTAATACAGCCATAGATGACTGTATTAGTCTGTTTTTCGTTGCTCTAACAAAATACCTGAGCCTGGGCACTTTATAAGAAAGGAGGTTAATTTAGCTCACGGTGATGGAGAGTCAGGAGCATGGCACCAGCATCTGCTCGGCTCTGATGAGGGCCTCTGGCCCTCTGGATGGTGGCTGCCATTATAGTAGGAGCCTGTGAGAGGAGATGTCATATGGTGACACGGGAGGCCAGAGAGACCCCAGCAAGCCTTGCTCTCTTTATAACTCACTCTTGCAGGAACTAACTGGGGTCCTATGAGGACTACACTGATCCCTTCTGAGGATTCACCCTGTGGACTGATTACCTTGCATCAGGCCACACCACTTAAGGGCCTTGCTGCCTCCACACCACCGCACGGAGGACCGAGCTCCCAGCTAATGAGCCTTAGGAGGACACACTCGAACCATATCCAAACCTAAAGCAGTGTAGTTCTTAAAAAATCAAATTAAGATGCCATTTTCAGCGTGTGGATGAGTTGGGAAGTGGAGAACCGTTAGGGAGAGCTGACCCCGGGGAAGACCCCTGGGAAGGGTGGATGTGTCTGTGTACCACCCACTTCCTTTCTGCCCTGCCTACACGTGTCCCACAGAAGCCGTTACCTCTTTTCTACACTCCTTGAAATGCCACCCGTAAGAGATTTAGTTAAATTGACATGTCCCTCTGGGAGGTTTAAGGGGTGATCATTTTGTTCATTAACTCTGTACCAGGACATTTTGGTTGAGTTAAGGACTCATTCTTTGCTCCTTCATTGGGTAGAGGGGCCTTGGTTTCCACTGGGGAAGAATGGATGAGCTTGTTGGACCTGTATTTTTTAGGAGCACAGAGATAAAACCTCCCACTTAATCCCTCAGAGGTTCAAAGTTTTGATGTTTGTTTGTCAGCCTGTACTGACTTCACCATGACTGATTTCAGAACGCATGATGTGGCCCCAGAAAGAGAATTCTCCATGAATAATATTCAAAAAGATATTAGACTAAGGGTGAGATTGAGAACGATGCTGTTCTGGGTCTGCAGCTGTTGGGTCTGTGGGTCCAAAGCTAGTGGCATCACCTACAGCGGGGGACTGACAGGACCTTCCTCCTGTTCTGTGGCAGTCTTGTGTCAACTCCAAGTCTCTGGCCGGCGGACAAATTAGATTAGTAAATGCCATCTGAAATGAGGAACCTCACTGCCTAGTCTTCTCCCATCCTGCCAGTCTCCCTTAAGCAAAATATTAATAAATGCAACTACATAAAAATTAAAATGTCTTTATGGAAGGAAGCAAGTTCCACAAAGTCAAGAGACGAACGATAAAGTGGTCCGTGATATTTGTACCACATACAATGGACTTGGAGTTAATTTCCTTATTTTACAAAGAGCTCATCCAAATCAATATGAATAAATATGAAAAGGCCAATTGAAAAATGGGCAAAGGATATGAAAGGCAATTTTCAGAAAAACAAATGCAAATATCTAATAATTTTATGAAAAGATGTTCAAGTTGCCTCAAATTAAAGGCTTGCAAATCCAGATGACGTAACGCCTTGTTTCTGCTATCAGATTGGCAGAAGTTTAAAAGTTTGTCACCCTCAGTGCTGATGAGAGAAGGAGAAGGCAGGGACTCTCACTCACAGTCAACGTGCAGAAAAATGAAAGTAATGTTTAAGTTGAGCATTTTGGTGAAACAAATTGAATGTCCCTCATCCCTTATGCTTGGGTCTAAAGTGTTCAAACTTTAGATTTTTTTTTCAGATGCGGAATATTTGCATAGAGTTTACTATTGAGTGTTCCTAATCTAGAAATCTAAAGTCAGAAAAGTTCCAAAACCTGAAACTTTTGAACACCATGTTGACACTCAAAAGTTTCAGATTTTCAGATTAGGGATGTTTGACCTACATCAATCACAATGCTAAATTCATACCTTCTTTGACCCCTGGGAAGGAGTATAAATCACATGAATACTCATGAATGTACAACAGATGGTAGATAGATAGGAGAATGTTCACCACAGCAGTGTGAAGGGGACAATGGGAAAGGGCCATCACTGGGGATTAGTTCTTACAATTACAGCATGCCCTTATGATGGAATATTACACAGCCACAAAAAGGAAGTACCAAACTACCTCCAAGATATTGACGGAGAAATATAGTGCAGAATAGTATGCATAAAGTGGTCCCATTTATGTGAATAATACAGAGTTTGTGTGCTAGTGTATGCATAAAACATTTCCAGAAATAATTATAAAAATGGGGAATGGGAAGTCAAGAGGGGGAGAAGGCAATTTTACTTTTTCTGACATGTGTTGCCATTATATTCACTTTTTTATCATTTGCATAGCTTGCACTTATTTTCTTATCTTTTTTTAAAGCAGGCTTCTAAAAATCTTCCTGTATTACACAATCTGTTTACAGACTGTCTTCCACGTGTGCTTACATTTACTGAGTAGGGTGTTGTTCAGCAAAAGGATCCTAAATGGCATAACATCAGGAAATTGCTGGCTCAATTTAGGAGCATCGTGTGAGATGCTGGAGGGGGATTGCCTGGGAAGCTGAGGTCCCCTCTGAACAAGGTGGAACTTTATTTTAGTTAGTATTTTCATTGCTGTGACCAAAGCACCCAACAAGAACCACTTAGAGGAGGAAAGCTTTGTGCTCAGTGGTCTCAGTCCATAGATGGCTGACTCCATGGCTCTGGGCCCAGGGTGAGGAGGCAGCACATCATGGGAGAGGGGTCCAGTGGAGGGAAGCTGCTGAGCTCACGGTGGGGTCAGGAAACAGAGGGAATGGGACGGGGGCCACAGGGAAGAGGTTCCCTTCCAGGGGACACCCCCAGTGGCCCACCTCCCTGTGGCTGTCATCCAATCAGCCCACTCAAACTCAGATGGGTTGATTTGGTCACGACTCTTGTAACCTAATCATTTCACCTCTGAATATTTCTGCATTAACAGGAGCTGGGGGGCCACCTCATATCCAGACCATAACGAACATGAGCAGTGAACCATCTCCGTGAGTACTGAAACTTCTCAGTTTTTAAGGACTGGTGGGACTTAGGAAAACTTGGACCCCCAGGATAAAAGCTATCTCTCCAGCCTTCCAGTCACTGCCCAGTTCTGGTGAAAGTTTTAGGTAGAATTGCACGTAAGCCAGCTGGGGCCGAAGGTGAATGTGTCGTCCATCACTGGAAGGAAGCAGAACTTGGAAAACATTAGTTTGTGAGTGCAAAACTCCAAGGATGAAAGACCAGTCCTTGGATTTTATATACGTCTTGGGATTTATTTTCCGAACAGTGGTGCTGGCCAGCACAGAGACAGCATGATGGGGTCTTGTAGGGTAATTCTACAGTGCAACATCTCAGGACGAAGAGAGTTGGCTTCAGGTTGCTATTCCATCGTCCAGCAAGAAAAGTGCAGCCCCATCGTGTCGGCGATTCATGTCTTTGAGTGGTGGACTGAAAGTTCCTCTGAAGAAGCTGCATTTATATGAAGGATCCTGCAGACTGCTTTATCTTGGCTAGAGCATTGGGATTGTGGAGAGAGAGAATGCTATAAGTTAAGAGTTGAAATTTTCCTGGGCTCTTTTAACTCCTTTAATAACTATTTACTATACTTTTTAAAAAATCTGACCCACCATTCTTGTAACTAATAGATGAGCTCCTCAGAATGTATCTCGAAGCTCAGCAGACCTCCAGCGCCCACTTACCCTGAAGCGAAGGCTATCGAAAGATCCCATCTGAAACCTTTAGAGGAGATGCTGCCCCCCTGCCTGATACTCCCACCAGTGTAACTGGTAAATTTATTGACTTATGACTTTTTTTTGTGGGGGATACTAGGGATTGAACTCAGGGGCACTCGACCACTGAGCCACATCCCCAGCCCTATTTTGTATTCTATTTAGAGACAGGGTCTCACTGAGTTGCTTCGCGCCTCGCTTTTGCTGAGGCTGGCTTTGAACTCAAGATCCTCCTGCCTCAGCCTCTCAAGCCACTGGGATTACAGGTGTGGGCCACTGCGCTCAGCTCATTTATGACTTTTTTGATGATTAAAGTTCATGTAACTTTTAAAAGTTCTTCCATGATGGCCAATGTCATTCAGGTAACTTGAATCCACTTCCGGGTCATATTTGACTCAAAAATAAACAAGTTTCTTTGTTCCTACAAAGCAGAGTCTTTCTCTCCTGCCTTCCTTCCTTCTTTCCTCCCTTTTCCTTCCTTCCTTCCTTCCTTCCTTCCTTCCTTCCTTCCTTCCTTCCTTCCTTCCTTCCTTCCTCTCTCTCTCAATATCTGTCCACCCCTCTTTCTCTCTCTTCTTTGACACAGTCCCAGAGCCAAAGTGTGTGACTTCGAAAAGAGTATAATAGTCCCAAATGAACTCAAGTGTTTTAGCTCCAAATCTTATAAACCCTTGGTTGTTCTAAACTCTCGTAAACAACAGTTCTCAAACTTTAACAGGCATTGGAATCACCTGGAAAAGCATATTAAAAGAGATGACTGGCTGGGTCCCATCCCCAGGGTGTCTGATTCAGTAGGTCTCAGGGTGGGATTGAGAATTTCTAAGTTCTCAAACGACACTGTTTGGGCTTATGAATAGTTTGGAGTGCCTCTGGTTTATAAAGCCATTTCACCAATTCTCTCTCCCTCTCCCATCAACGATGCTCACATCCTTTAATCTTATGCTCACCTAACAACCTGCCTAAAAAGACATCTTTTATGATCACTGAGCCTTGAATCCCCTTCCCCTTTCTTTCCCTGACATGTCCAAACACCAACGAACTCCTTTGGCCATGGCAGAAGCTTCCTTGAAAGGGCGTGCAGGAGAAAACCCTGCAGTCAGAGGGAGAACTGGGAACACCCAGGGTTAATTTTTGTAGTCTTTAATCCTCCATCAGGGTCTGAGGCACTAGTGGCAAGTGCAGAGGTGGTGGGGGCGGGGTTGGGGCTTTGGTCTCCAAATCTCCCCGGTGGCCACCAGAGGAGAATCAGAGAGTCCTGGTGGCCCCATTCCCAGAAGGAGAGGAAAAGAAATCTAGAGCGTTTGTTTTTAGAAGCCAGGGGACCTGGCTCCCTGCTGAGCTTCTCAGAGCATCAGATTGGTGGGAAGAGATTTCCTAGAAGAGGCCATAGTTGAAGTGAGGCTTGAACAAAGAATGGGAGGAGTTGGGGGCCCAGAAAGAGCCTCCTGAGCAGAGAGAATAGCAGGCACGTGGTCCAGGACCCAGAAACCGCAGAAATTACAGAGGGAGTCACAAATTGTGCTGGATCACAGGGTCGCCGCGGGGGTGATGTGGATGGGGTCAGGTCTCAGAGGCTCTGTGTACTGAGCTGGGGCCAAGTTCCAATTAACTAAAGCTGCAAAGAGAAATCTTGCATCATTAGTTATAATAATAATAATTACAATCATCATCATGATAACTACATTTATTGAGCCCATTGCTATCATTTAACTCTCTTAGCAGCCTCAAGAGATAGGTACTGATGTTACACCTGTTCAGACTGATAAGGAATTTGAGACTCAGAGAGGATGGGCAACTCAGAGATACGCTGCAGACGTTCCCAACCCCATGAGACCCAAAGCACCTTTTGGTGACAGATATTTTTCAAACTTCCTTATTAGTATGAAGTAAAATTCAAACTGAACATAATCTATTTAGAACACACTTAAAATATGCATACTGCTCCATCTGTAACCTAAATTAAAAATAGAGAAAAATAATTTAGAATAAAATAATAGGTATTTCTATATGGAATTATTCAGACCTGACTATTCTAGAAACAAAATAGTCAATAGTTGAACTTATGTGTAGAATCAGCTTAAATGCAAAGCTTCAGATGTAGACAGCCGTGTGTTGAAGAGCCAGTGCTATGAGCAGCGAGGCTGATGGTAAACCCATTGCTTTGAAAAGGTGAAGCATCCTTGGGAAAGTTCTGAGTCATGAAGTACAAGGTTCCCTCAGACTGGTGGCAGAATGGGAATGTGGACCTGTATCAGCTAATTCCAAAGTTTAGGATGATTGCTCCCCATAGAGATGACCTCATATCTCAGGGGCACCAGAGTCAGACTGGGAGGGTTCTGAAAGACCCCTGAGAGAGCTGGTGTGCAGAGTCCCAGCTGTTCCCCCAGGACTTTGGGATGTTGAGTTGTTTGCCTGCTTAACACTCTATTTTCCCTAGTGGATGGGATCTCTTTAGTTTTGGGCTCTTGACTGTGTTTCCTCACGCCTCCATAGAGACTTCTAAGTCTTTTGACAAAGCATGCATTAGGACTCAGGCCCTGTCCAGAGTTCCCCAGGTGGAACAAATAGCACTTCCTATCAGACTTACTTAAATAATAAGACTCAAAACGACAGACCATTCATCAATTCTCCAAGTATTTGTCAAACCTCTACTTTGTGTGTGTGTGATCTATTATTTCTCACAAACCACTATAAACCTTAGTGTCCTAAAGTTCCTAGATCTTTTGGGTTGAATAGTATGTGTTTCTTCTTGACATGGTGTTTGCTGGGGCGCTTATTTAACAGTTGGTCCACCAGGAGCTTCATTTCTCCTTTATGAGCCCTTCACAGAGTTGCTTGAGTTCCCTCACGGCATGGCTGCCAAACTCCTGAAAGAAGCTCTCTAAGTGCAGGCAGAGGATGGGGGTCTGTGAAGGCAAAGCTCACCTGTTAGAAGTGCCATTTCTGCAGTATCCTCACGGTCAAAACAAGTCACAGGGTCATCCCAGATTCAAGGAGAGGTGAAATAGACTCCGTCTTTTAGTGATTAGTTGCAAGAAATTGATGGTTGCTTTTACTTTACCAGAACCTACTAGGTACCAGACACACTGCTAGGTTCTTGGAGATATTAGACATGAGCAAAATCATCTATAATCTTTGCTCTTATGAAGTTATAGTCTGGTAATGGAAGAAGAGGGCCATCAGCCACACAAGTAGATGTATACATAGAAGGACTCTGAAAGGAAGTTCTTGATGCTATAAGAGCCTGAATCAGGGCCACAAAGCATAACCAAGAAAGTCAGAAAAGATTTAGCTGATAAAGTAACATTCGAGCTGAGATCCAAAGAGTTCTGATACCGCTATTTACGGGTTATGAGTCCTGCTTCCTCAGGTGTTGAAATGTAACTCCAGAGAAGCACACCAAGGCAAGTGTGGAGTAGAAAGTAAGAAACTTTATTAAAGAAAAGTAAAACAGACTTCTCCCGAGTGAAAGGAGGGGACCAGAGACGGAATCCATGGGATGAGCAAATCTTGTCCTTCTTATAGGTTTTATTCTCTTCTTCTTTCCCCTTATCTCTCCTTCCTGCCTACATGACTCAGCCTGGTTTTGCAGGAGAGATGCAAAAAGTGAGAAGCAGATGGGCAGGGGGAGGGCCAAAGTGATACTGGCAGGTAGGGGCCCAGGGGGCATTAATTAGCAGCTCCCTGACAAGGGCAGGTAAATTTGAAAATCAATGGACTCCGGAGATCCTTGACATTCCATTCTCCCAGGGGCAGTCTCCAACTTCCAGATGAAGATGACTTTCATGGCCTCCATTTCCTCCATCTGACTGGGTCCCCTGTTTCTACACTAACTGCCTGTCCCCAATTCTGGCTTCAATTCGTGGAGCTATTTAAGTTGTATGTGTGCATAACGTATAGTATATCCTCAGCTAATCTTTGTTGAATGAGTGAATGAATCATGGGCATGTTACAACAGTCTGAGCCAAGAAAGTCAGTGGTGCTGGACAGCAGGGAGGGCAGAGGCCTGTCGTGTGATGTAAGTCCAGAGGAGGACAGTTGTTCAGTGCTGGTGTTGAGTATGCGGGTCTCCAGCCCTGGAGCAGTGGATTTGAAGCCAGAGCAATTTGGTTCAGTAAGGTTCGGGCTTTGAGGAGGTCATCTGACTGTAATGTGGAGCATGGAATGGTTGGAGGGGTAGGTGGTAGGTGGGAGAAGCAGAAGTGGAAGGGAGGAGGGAGAACGGAGGATGCTCTGCAGCGAACCACGCAAGTGGTGTCGTACCACACCCACCAGCCACAGGGAGTCAGCAAGCACCCTGTAGAGTGAGGTCAGAACTCTGGGAAAGAAATGGCTCTGAAGTGGTATCCACCTCCTCTTCTGCCAGCTCTTACTGTCCCAGTAATACCGACGTTTACCAGTGACGAGTTCTGTTCCTTCTAATGTTGAAGATTGAACACTAGAGAAGCACGCCAAGGCAAGCATATTAAGCAGGTTTTATTTAAAGGTAATAATACAGACTTCTCCCGGCAGGAAGAAGGGGGCCATGGCTGATGTTCTAAAGTCCCAAGAAGTGAGCACACCCTGCATCTTTTATAGGTTAAAGTCTCTTTTGTTCTCCAGTTCTCTCCCCCCTTATCTCTCCTTCCTGCCTACGTGACTAGGCCTGATTTTGCATTAAGTGAGAAGCCATGGGCAGGGGGAGGGCCAAGGTGATTCAGGCAGATAAGGGCCCAGGGGGCATTAATTAGCAGCTTCTTGCTTGCAGTCCTTGATAAAGGCAGGTAAATTTGGTCATCAATGAGCTCCGGAGATCCTTGACATTCCATTCTTCCAGGGGCAGTCTCCAACTTCCAAAGGCAGATGGCTTCATGGCTTCATTTCCTCGAATTGACCCGATTTCCTATTTCTACACTAACTACCTGTCCTTAATTCTGGCTTCACCAGGAGACTGTGGGAATCTCTGTGTAGACTGGACCGACCAGCAGGGCTCTGAGCCCTGGAGGTAAATCGAGTCTCCCTGGAGGAAAGGCGAAGTGGCAGAGCTGCGGTTTAGGCCAGGTACTGAGGCGCCTTCTCCCACCTCAGGCTCTGTATACGATTATTAATTTCTGCTGCCGAGAATATAACTTTGGCACTTGCTTTTGGGCCTCTCATCTTGTGCTGTTCTTACCCTGGGGCGGAGTGAGACCCTGGCTCTGAAGATTGATGGCTCTGAGCAGCACGGAGAAGATGAGAGCGAGATTTCTCCACTCAAGCTTATGCTGTCCCAAGGTGGCGCATGAATCACTGTCAAGCCCCTGGACACAGGAGCCACGGAAACAAGGGCCATGCATTTACGATTCTCCATAGGTGGACTTGCAAGAGTTTTGTTTTTACCGTTTTTATTGGGGAAAATTTCAAACATTCAAAAGAAGAATAGTACAGTGAATCCCACCATTGCCTCCAACAATTGATAACCTGTGGCCAATCTCGTCTCATCTGTGTCCATAAACTCTCCCCTTGTATTGCTATGTGGCAACTCCTAGACTTCACACCATTCCACCTGTAAATATTTCCGCATGATGCTCTATAAGATAAGGGAATCATAATAATTAAGAACATTAGTAACTTAAAGTGTTATTTTGGATAATGATACATATAGGATGGTGGTCCATAAGATTGCAGTGGAACTGAGAAACTCCTATTGCCTGGTGATGTCATAGCCATTCCCAAGGTCAAGGTTGCAGTGCAACACATTACTCATGTTTCCATGGTGATGTTGTGTAAACAAACCCATTGTGCCACCAGTTGCAATAAAAGAGTTAACAATATGATTTAATTATATGTGCATAGAATATTAAAATTATATAGTACAGTAATGATACTTGATAATGATGATAAATGATTCTGTTGTGGTCCATATATTGATCATGCTATACTTTTTATCATTATTTTAGAGAAATGATTTCTACTTATATAAAAAAAAAAGTTTATTGTAGAACAGTCCGCCACAGTACACTCACAGCCTCACGCATTCCATTTACTGCATCTTTTCATCACATCAAGAGGCCACGTGGAGAGCTGCCTTCTATCATCTGGGTTTGTGTAAGTACACTCTGTGGTGCTGGCACGAAAGCAGATCGCCTAGTGCCCTTTGCAGAATGCACCCCTGCTGTTGAGCGATGTAGGACTGTGTTTGTGGTTATGATGTAATTTACATTGTGACCTATTAGGGTGACTTGTTGACGTCATCAAATACTTAACAGGTATACTTCTCCTCCTCAATTGTCTTGTAGATGTTGCTGTTGCTTGTTTTTATGTGTTCAATTGAATTAGAATACAATTCTACTGCTGAGATCCACACCTTTTCATTGATTTCTAGACCTCATAGGTACTTGGTAATCTGTAGATTCTCCCTCCATCTCTCTCTTTTTAAAAAAAAAAAAATGTTCCTTGCAAGAAGAAACTAGGTGGGTTGTCTTGCAAAATTTCCCCCTGCTTGATTTTGCTGATGACCTCTCTGTGGTGACATTTGACAGATACCTTGTCCCCTGTGTTTCCTATAAAATCAGAGTTGGATGTTGAATTTTGATTAAATTCTTAATCAGTGTTTTTTTGGCAAAGTTACATGGTTGCTGGTGCTCCGTTCTTCCATCAGGAGATACACAGTGTCTGACTCTCTGCAGTGTGAGCCATCATCGATCATTGCTTAGACACATTAGTTCATTAGGGATTGCAAAATGGTGATGAACTAATTCTATATCCCATCTTTAAAAAATATTATTAGCCACAACGCTTCCATACAGAGAAACTTTCCATCATCAACTCCTTGGTTATGCTGAGGCATAGTTCTTATAGATAAACATGATTAATGTTCAATTCTTTCCCTTTGTTTACCAATTTTCTAAATGATGTGTTGGTTCTGCGGCAATCTCTAGGGATGACTAATGAATGCTTTTAAATATCATGGATTAAAATACATTAGATGTGGATTTGAAAGTTATTAATGCTCAAATGATTCCAGCGTTGGCCAACGGAGCCTCTCTGAGTTTCCTCCGGAGTCCTTTGACACAATCCAAGTAGTCTTTGATGGCTTCCTTGCTTTCTGGTATGACAAATTCTCCAGGCTTATTTTGTACATTTCCTGCCTCAGACAGCAAATCAGTCATTTCTCCAAGGAGCCCCAGTCTCTCTGTGAGAAATGCATTTCAAGATAGCAATCTAGACAAAAGGAGTGCTCAGTATTTCTGCATGACTGTTTCTAGATTCTTCCTGTGAATAGAACTAAGAAATATGTATCATGTGGATGTGTATCAGAGAGTTCCTATTCAGATTCAGGATTATGGGATTTTAGCCCCTGTCATCTGTCTTACATTTGTATTTCTTTTCTCCTATCTTGAAATTCCTGGTTTTCAATGTCCTCCACAAACTCGTTCATTTGATTTATGACACACTACACTCACAATGGCCTCAGAATAACGCCAGCTCTGTCACCACCAATGCAATTAATAAAGGCAATTTATTTCTCCAGTTCCTTTTTTTTACTTAGGATATATCTTAGTAAGAACGTCCAGCCAGATAACTATGATTTACACTTCAACTAATTCCTTTGTATTTGGTTATATCAATGGTTAGTTACGTTTCATTTAACTTTTAAGTTTACAGGGAGTACTTTTAAATATGAGCTATATTAAAAGAAGTCCCTGCCATCTCTACTCAATTCCTTCTTCCCCCTATAAGGAATCACTTACAAATTTAAATTTTTTTCTTTCTACTGCATAAACATAGAGATAAAGATATGACAGAGATAGATATAGATAGATAAGTTGTACTCACAAACTCTCCTTGTTTAAACTGTAATATATTCCACACATTATTTACCATTTTTCTTTGTTTTAAGCTAGTAATATATCTCGGATCACATACAACACACAAACTGGTTTCTAATCCCACCTATGCCACTTAGCTATGCGACCTTGGGTATGCATCTTAACCTCTCTGAGCTCAGTTTTCTCATCTGTAACAGTAAAGCAATACTGCTTGCCTCCAACATTTGTCCTGGAGGTTACCGACATCAGCACTAACATAGTGGGTGACACATAGTAGGTGCTCTAATTTTTATAGATGCCATAATATTTAATAATTTTTATGTACCTCCCATTTCATTTCCCATTAGTATCCCACAGTGAAGCCTCAGCGGACCAGATGGGGAAATTTAGAGTCATTGAAAAAGAACTCAAAGAATTAGAATGTTCATACTGGCAGGAGCCCTTAGAGACCTAGGTAGTTATCCCAGCTATTTTACAGGGAGAGAAATAGAGACCCAGAGAGGTGAAGTGATTGGCCCCAAGTCATAGACCAGGCTGGGAAGAGTCTGCTGGTGATGCCCAGTGCAATTATTTTTCAAGGTAAGTGTCCTCTCAAGCAAAGCTCATCTCTGCACCTGTTGGAAGTTTCTCTGCACATTCCTGCCTTCTCTCTGTAAAAGGAGACGCAGGTTGAGGGGCGGGTCAGGGAAATTAGGCCTTGAAGAGGAGCTCCCTCCCTGCCTCCCTCCCTCCCTCCCTCCTTCCCTCCCTGCCTCCCTGCCTCCATGCCTCCCTGCCTCCCTGCCTCCCTCCCTCCCTGCCTCCCTGCCTCCCTCCTTCCCTCCCTGCCTCCATGCCTCCCTGCCTCCCTGCCTCCCTCCCTCCCTGCCTCCCTGCCTCCCTCCTTCCCTAGCTTCCTGCCTCCCTGCCTCCCTCCAGGGATGCAAACACTGGGGCTGGTACTAATCCCTATTCCCCATCCAGGGCTCATTAATGCACCCAGCTGGGGACTGTGCACATAAGGAAGTTCAGGGAACAGCTTCTTGCCCTCAGGGGGCTTTCAAGCTATTAAAACAACTTCAAGCTCATTTAAAAACCAAATATGACTATAAAAATATATGTCAGCATTTAAAGTAGTAATGAGTTTGAGTGGCATTTTCTTATTTTCATTACCACGACCCTAGGAGACAGCCAGTATTATTGCTTCTCTCTTACCTATTAGAAGAAGAAAAAAAAGTCTTCAGTGGACACTGACTTTCTCAAAGTCATCCAGCTAATGAACAGAAAAACTGGGTTTGGGTTCAGGTCTGACTCCAACTTCCATGCTTCCATGCCAATGGGACGTGGAGCATTTTCCCTTTAGCTTACTTGAGACTAAGAGAAGGAAATAAAAGAGAGGGTATTCTGGGATAGGGTGTGGTTGTGCATGCTTTGTTCATTCATTCATTCATTCATTCCCTTCAGGCATTCTTGCCCTAAAAAATCTAAACTTTAAAGACCGTCTGGGTTTGAATCCCGGTGCTGTCTCTGACTAGCTGAGAAGGTAACTTAGCTTCTCTGTGCCTCAGTTTCCTCATCAGTGTGATGGGGATAATAGCGCCCATCTTATGGGATGTAGTGAGATTTTAATGAGTTGCTGTGCTGCTGCGCTTGGTGTTGGGTGATGTGTCTGAGTGGAAGGAATCGCAAGTCCTGGGTTCTGGTCTAGCTCTGCCTTAGGAGCCACAAGATCAAGAGCAAGTTATCTGTCACCTCTACACTCATACAAGGAAGAGCTTTGTCCTCCTCTCTAAAGTCCCTCCCCCTCCAGGTTTCACCGTTTTGCATATCATAAATATGCAAAAGAGTAGTCTTTATAAGATAGAGGCTCATTTTTAAAATGTTCTCCTTCACTCTCAACAGATAAGGAAATTGAGGCTAATGTATTTGCAATTTTGTGTTCTCAGAGTGGATTCCGCATTACAACCCCCTGGGCTGTTGGTTAAAAATTCCACTCCTGGGTGCCCGCACTGACCTACTGAATCAGAGTTCTGCAAGTAAGGCCTCATACCTGACTACCTGTGTAAGACAGTCCTCGGTGACTTCTCTGCAGACCCATGCTTGAAAACCACTGGACAAAAGTATAGAGAAAAAGGACACCAACTTTGAGTCAGATATACTAGACAGGGTTCGCAAGCCATTAGTCAGTTGATAATCTTAATTCAGATAACGCAAATTCAGGTTTAGAAGGTTGAAGTGGGGCCCAAGAGCCTGCAGTTGTAACAAACTTCCAGTTGATACTGAACTTGCTGGTCCAGGGACCACACTTTGAGTAGCAAAGCTTTTGAGACTCACTCATGAACTGTAGGACCTCAGGAAAAGTCCTAAATTTCTCTGATCCCTACTTTCTTTATCTATTTATGGGAATAAAGGTACTGCCACATCATAGAATGCTTAGTTGGATTAGGCCAAATAATGTATGTAAAGCTGCTCGTCACCATACCTAGTACAAAAGATCCTCTGAATAAATATTACTGTAATAAAGTTCTATTGACTCAGACTCCCAGGGGTAGTGGGATGCTGGGAATGTGCATTTTTAACTAAGATCTGGAGGTGATTTTTATGCTGAGGATGTTGACCACCCTGTACTGAGTCTCTGTCAAGGACAGGAAAGTCTCCAACCTGATTCAAGTTCTCCGAATCCCACAGGCATCTGGTTTGAAAATGTAGGATTCAGGAAGCGTCGTGCTAAGGCCTCAGTAAAACTGCTGCTCAGAGAACAGACCAGGGAACGAGAGGTCTGGAAAGCCGCATCCACTGCTTTCCGAACAAATATATGTGGGAAGACTCCTATTTCCCCAAGGGTGTCAGAAATGGATCCAAACCATCAAATGCATGAGCACGAACCTCCAGCTCTGCACCCAGGTGTGTGTGCTAGGAGGCAATTGGGAAGGGGTGCCCGAGATGGAACGCTGAGTCACAGGCTCCGGGTTCCTGGAGGTGACTGAGGCTCCTGTGGGAGAACAAACCAGTCGCAAGACAAATCATTGTCCTTGCCATGCGGGGCTTCTGGCTATAACCTGACCTGGATTTAGATTCTGAAGTTTCCATTTATTGAGTTTGGAAAATGTATGCAGCAAACTGTACTGAGCATCCATCACACCAGGTCTGTGGTAGGTGCAAGGACACAAGAATGGTGAGATTGTTTGTATTCTGGGGGAGGTGGCAGCAGGCACAGTAGTTTCGCCATCCATGGAGCATATGTTCCAAGAACCCCAGTGGATCCCTGAAAATACAGGTGCTCATATATATATATATATATATATATATATATATATATATATGTTTTTTCTACATGTATGCATCCATACCCATGATAAAGTTTAATTTATAAATTAGACATGGTAAGAGGTTGACAATAATAACTAAGAACTACATAGAACAATTGTTACAATAGACTGTAATAAAAGTTTTATGAATGCAATCTCTCTTTCTCTTGGTCTCAAAATACCTTTTTTGTGCTTTCACATTTTCCTGTAAAGGAAGCACATTATGATTGTTATTTCGCATATCCAAATTGCCACAATCACTGTCCGTGTGCTTTGGGCCATTATTAGGTGAAATAAGGGTTACTTGAACACAAGTACTAGTGCACCTCCGTGGTTGGTTGATATCCTAGATGGCCCTGAGGTGACTAACAGGTAGACAGCATTTACGGCATGCAGACACTGGACAATGAATCACATTCCCAGCAGGATGGTGGGAGTAACTCGTGCTCCTCAGAATAATATACAATTTAAAACTTGTGCATTCAGAATGGCAATTATCAAGAATACAAGCGACAATAAATGTTGGCGAGGAAGTGAGGGAAAATGTTCACTCATACATTGCTGGTGGGAATGCAAATTGGTGCAACCGTTATGGAAAGCAGTATGGAGATTCCTCAGAAAACTTGGAATGGATCTACCATTTGACCCAGCTATCCCACTCCTCAGTTTATACCTAAAGAACTTAAAATCAGCATACTACAGTGACACAGTCACATCAATGTTTATAGTGGTTCAACTCACAATAGCTAAACTATGGAACGAACCTTGGTGTTCCTCAACAGATGAGTGGATAAAAAAAAGTGATATATATACATACATATATACATATATGTATATATATCTCATATATATGATGGAATATTACTCAACTTTAAAGAAGAATGAAATTATGGCATTTGCTGGTAAATGGATGGAGTTTGAGAACATCATGCTAAGCAAAATAAGCCAAACCCAAAATACCAAAGGCTGAATGTTTTCTTTAATATGTGGATACCCATTCACAATAAGAACAGGGAGCATTAGGGAAGAATAGAGTTACTTTAGATTAGGTAGAAGGGAGTAAAGGGAGGGGAAGGGGTATGGGGGTAGGAAGCATAGTAGAGTGAAACAGACATTATTACCTCATGCACATATATGAATGCATGACTGGTGTGATCCTACAATGTGTACAATCAGAAAAATGAGAAATTATCTCCATTTATGTATGAGTTATCAAAATGCATAAATGCATTCTACTGTCATGTGCAACTAATTAGAACAAATTAAAAAATTTTAAAACTTGTGAGTTGTTCATTTCTGGAATTTTTCACCTAACATGTTCAGACCATGATTAATTATAACTGAAACTGCAGATGCAAAACTTGGATATAGGTGAGTACTACTAAAATATGGACATAAATTAACAGATGCATGTAACCACTTCAGATTCCAGTGAGGGCCAGGAGGAAAATGAGCAAGGAAGCACATTAGAGCAGAGTGGGACTCTGTGGAAGAGGACCAGGAAAGCCTTCTCTGAACAGGTAACAATTCTGCCAAGAGGCTCAAGCGTGAGCATGAATTTGCCCCTTCAGAGAGACAGACAGAGCGTTCCAGGAAGAAGGAACAGAATGTATGAAAACTCTGGAGAGTTAAAGAACTTGGCTTGTTGATTTCCTTCTAGTTAAAGAAAACCAACATGTCTGGTAATTCTGAGTGTAATTGTGTGTGAGTGTGTAGGCAAGGGTGGCCATGGCCCTAAGTGACCATGGTAATAATGAGTTCACGACGACTCTTCTACCCATTTCACAGATGAGGAAGTGGAGGCATGGAACCATCAAGCAGTGTCTAATTAAGGTAGGACTTAATCTATCAGGAATTGGCAATGTCTGTTCCCTGCAAACTGTGAGGTCTGAGATCTTAATGTAGGGACCCTTGCCCACAGGTCTTGCTTTTTTGAGTGTCCTCTCCTCACCCTTCCAGTGGGGTCCCTTCTCCCTGTTATGCTCACTCTCCAGTTCACAGCCTGAACATCATATAGAATATCAGAAAGAAGTTGAGAAGCTGAAAACTATACATGGAAATTCTTCTACTTTTTGGACTCCCACATCCAACCAGCTAGTTTTGCTAAATTTTATCTCTTCATTCATGACATTTAATAAAAATTCCTTAAGTGCAGAATGGCACAGTGGTTAAGGATAAGGAATCAGGTGGAACAGGTTCGAATGTCAACTTTGCTGTTTACCACGTGTCCGCAAGCCAAGGCTTCTTCAGAGAAGTGGTCATTAAAGTAATGAAAATGTGGCAGAAGAGAAACGCTATGCTAAAAATGAACTTCTGTTGTGAGAATACCTTTATTCCAGAAGTGTTGAAACATGAGGGTACTAAATATGGCGTTTTAAAACCAAGGACATGGGGCGTGACAATAGGGCGATCCTATCGACCTTCGAGAGTCTCATCTGTAAAATGGGCACAAATAACAATTCCTTGATGGATTATTGGGAGCAGTTCTAGATTTATGAGCATGGACAGACCAAGTATGTGCTTAGGCACCTGTCAAAAAAAAAAAGAAGTATGAAAAGTTTAACTCCAGTGACTGAATTTTGGATTTGGTAATGAGACATCTAGAAAGAAGCTATTTAAATTTCAAAATGCATGTCGGCTTCAAAATTCAACTTAGCCCATGCTTTGGTTTTTGTGTTGAATGTGGTCGAGGTGGCATATCATGATCTTTCTGTACCCATGTCTTTTGGAAGTCTTATCCGTGTCTCGTGGGGAGGGATGAGTGAAATTAAACAGGGTGGGTGCTCAATACCTTCTCTGCACACAGCAAGGGCTCTGTAAAGGGAGCTTTCCTTATTAATCCTCCAGACTGGGCCTTGGCGTCTGCTGTAGTGTGGATCTTTTTTTTTTTTTTTTTTTTTTTTTTTGCAGTGCTGGGCCTTGTGCTTAACAAGGCAAGCACGCTACGAACTGAGCTATATCCCCAGCCCCTGTAGTGTGGATCTTAAACGTTTCCTAAAGGTCCATGCATTAAATCTTTAGTCCCCAACTTGGTGCTATTGGAAGGTAATGGAAACCTTCAGAGGTGGGCCAAGTGGAGGTCTTGGGACACTGGGGAGTGCCCTCAAAAGGAATCACAGGATCCCAACCCCTTCCTTTTCTTCCCTCTTTCCGGTCCCTGCCCTGAGGTGAGCGGCTCTCTGCTCTGCCAAGCACTTCCTGTCATGACGTGCTGTCTCACCACAGGCCCAGAGGTAATGGGGCCAACTGATCCTGCTCTCAACCCTCTACAACTGGGAGCCAAAATAGACCTTCCTCTTTATAAGTTGCTCTTCTCAGATATGGTTACATAATGGAAAGCTAGCGCAGGATCTCTGCTGGGGAGGCATGAAAAGCCACGAGGAGAGTGACCATCCAATTTGTGATCCAAACTGGAACACTTTGAGAAGGCAAGAGAGTGCTGTTATTAATAAGTAGCCGTGACCAGCATAAACTGGGACTGTCCCCAGCAAGCCAGGACATGGGGTTCCTGTGACCACAAAGTCCAGGAATCTACCTGATAATAGAGAGTTATTAACAGACACCACTGTCCCCATTTTTCATGGGCCCAAAGTCCTCCAAGGCATGGACGGTAACTTGTCTATTTAAGATCCCTTTTATACTGAAGTCTATGTTTCATGCAAGAGATTTTGGTTTGCCCCTGTGATTTTATTATAATAATTTTCTTTCTTTTGTCTTTTTTTGCTGAATTTTAGCAGCTGTAGGGATACCTTTCTCTGTGATGTCATAGTGAAGTTCCTCTCCCACCCAGGGAGAAAAGACTTATATTCTAAATTACCATATCGCAAAAGAAGAACACCAATTAATTTCAGACTCCACTAACCTGGGATTTGTCTTAACTTGGTCAGAAGCTGGGGCTAATATTCCCTTTTGCATTAACTATTGATAAAATAAGTGTGTAAAAAATGCACTTTTTTTTTTTCAATGTGTGTGAAAGAGGAGCTAGATATTGAGCTCAGAGGGCTTTAAAACTACATGAAACTAACAGCTGATGTATTCGGAGTGCTTATTGTGTCTCGATCCTGGTCTAAGCTTTTCACCTGTATTATTTAATTCTCATGACAAGAAAATGCCCACATGAGGTCGATTTAAGAGAAAGACACTGAGGCCCAATGATGTTTGCTGCCTTTTGCACAGTTGATACTGTGGTTAAATATGGTTTGTCCTCACTAAGACTCATGCTGATACTTGATCCCCAGAGAAGTGGTGTTGGGAAGCAGGGCCTCATGGGAGGTACTTGGATCATGAGAGACCCATCCTCTTCCTCACAAATGGATTAATGCTTTTCTCTCAGGAATGGGTTGGCTATCATTTTTTTCTCTCTTTCACACACTCTTTCCCTTCTGCTTTTTCCTCCATATGCAGAGCAGCATGAGACCCTCTCCAGAAACTGAACAGATGCTAGAGTCATGCTCTTGGTCTTCCAGACCTTAAGTCTAAGCTTCTTTTCTTTACAAATTACCCAGTCTCAGGTATTCTGTTATAGCAACAGAAAACAGACTAGAACATCAAGAAAATAGTGGTGGCAAGAAACTACTACTATTCTTTACTGTCTCTTAAGGAAATGGACATTATTTAAAGAGGTTTTGGTTTGGAAGATTATAGAACTCAGTTTATTTTTTTATGCTCAAAAACAGTGAAATGTATAGTTTCTAGGACACAGCAATAATATGTTTTATTTAACTGTCAAAAAAAAAAAAAAAAGAAAAGTAAACTATCTATAGATAATGACCTGGAAAGTTATCAGACTTATCTAGGAGTGCATGAAACAACAGATAGCTAAAATTTTGCCTTTGCTATGGGACCTGCAGCACCGTGTGCATATAATTTACATGCTAATTGCAAATATTCACTTTTTTCCTTCCCTCTTGACTTTGAGCAACATGTGGTTAGTGCATATCTGCCATATTTGGTGGCAAGCATATTGCCTGGGATTCAAATCTGTGCTCCTTCATTTGCTTATTGATTGTTTAACAAATATTTATTGCCTCTCTGCAGCCAGCACTCTCCTAAGTGCTGGGGATAAGCAATGAAGAAAACCCATTGGGTTCTCATCCTCACTGGCTCACGCCTCTAGTACATCATCGTGGGTCCCAGTCACAGGAAAGGCAAACTGAGCCACGGAGCTGGAGGAGCCTGTATTTTGCCTCATAGTCTCAGGACAGAGCCTCTAGGTTGGGAGCAGAGGGAAAGGTAGGCTGTTGACATGGCAGATCAAAATAGTACAGTTTTCCTCGACCCCCGGGAGGATGCAAATCATCAGCAGGCACAAATGCAGACTCCAGGTGCTGCTATCAGAGGATATGGTTTAGTGGGTCTGGAGCACTCCAGACCGTTGATTTGTATGTTCAACAAATAGCTCCTGAGCTCCTACTATGTGCCAGGTCCTCTTTGGAAGCCTGGGGTTCAGAGGTTAATAAATCAGACCTGTCTTTCCCTCAAAGAGTTTACATTCCAGTGGAGAAGATAAAGAAGCAAGCAGATGAATCAACAAGAGCATCCCAAATCAAGAACCATGCTCTGAAATGGGGGTAGTGGGGCTGATTGCCTGCTGGGAGGGCAAGGGGCTGCCTCAGGTGAGGGTCAAGGGAGGCCTTAGTGAAGAAATGGTATTGGCGTTGATTCTTGAACCACAGAAGGCTGGAGGAGAGTGTTCTAGGCAAAGGTTTTGCTGGACTGCGAAGACCAAAGAGTAGAAAGGAGACCAATTTTGGAATCAAGTGATCTGCAAGATGAACTCAGAGGCATAAGCAGGCCCGAACTTGTCTTGTAGGCTGTGATGAGAAGCTGGGGTTTTATCCTAAGAGATGAGGGAAGGCTGGAAGGTGTCGAGGCGGCAGAAAGACGTGATGCTTGGATGACATTTTTGAGAAGTATTGATCAGCCCAAGAGATAGGATCTGGGGATTCTCATCTGTCTTCTTCTCCCCTTCACACAACATTTGCTGTCCTCAGAGTAGCCATGACGTGCAGTGACCATCTTTCTCTGTCACAGCCATTACCTGAGGAGCTGTGTGGGACTGGAACACTCACCTCATAAAGGGATTGCAGTCACCTAAGTGAGGGGCTTGATGCCTCCTGAGAGGTTCCAGCATCCTGAGAAGACGAAGAGCAGCTGCTTCCTCTGCTCTCATTAGGGACTTAAGCCTTCTTCATATTGAAGACCTTCCATAAACAAAACCAGAGATTACTGGATGTTCCCACAAAAACTGTTTGTGTAACTGGAAGACGCCTCTGTAAAGGGGAGTTCCGGGTGCTGGCAAATGGCATGAAAAATGTTCTATCCTGAGGTCTGGGGGCCAGAGGGCCAGGGCAGGTTCTCAAGCTGCATGAGATTGTCATTCTTGAAGTAATTTGAGTCTTGAAGATGAGTCCTGAGCTTGAGGGAGTGATCACAACAATACTGCTTCCCAGCTTCTGTCTCGAACTTCTGATCCAGCACTGAGTGTCTCTTGCGTGGGATCTTCTCTGTGGGCAGCGCGGGGTCTGTCTGGAACTAGGGATCCAGGCTTGGTTTATCTCCCTCAGGTGACAGGCAGAACACTGTTCTTGACTTGCTCTTGCCTTATAGAGATTCTCTGTCTTATATTCTCAAATGCAAAATTATTGAGACCTTCTAGAACCTTCCAGAGAATTCAGATGATACTAGATGATTCATCTTAACAAGTTCTGGGTTCATCAGGCAAGTCCTCCAACCTCTTCTCTGGGAACTTCCCTCTTCTGTGGCTGAAGTGTTAATGGAATATGACTCCCGTCTTCCTGCCCCAGATGATTGGATTAGATAAGGACAACTGACTCCAGGTAAGCCAATCATATTCTCTGTCTTGAAAGCCTGAAATGGAGAGTCAGAGATGTCAGCCTATCTCTGCTGGCTGCAAGAACCAAAGAAATGTGGACACTACATATGTGCTGTTTGGTCCAGTAGTCAGTAAATACTGGTCATTTTAAATGTAACCAACCCAAATTGAGGGGTGCTATAAATATAAACCATATATTGAATTTCAAGACTTAATATGAAGAAAAAATTCATAAGATCTCATTAAAATATTTATATAGAATTACATGCTAAATAATGTTTTGAACATATTGATTAAAATATTTTTTCTTTATTTATTTTTAAATTTTTTATAGACTACATTTTGATTCATTGTACACAAATGGGGTGTATCATTTTGTTTCCATGGTTGTACATGATGTAGATTCATATCATTAGTGTAATCATACATGTACACAGGGTAATGATGTCTCTCTCATTCCACCATTTTTCATACCCCCCCATATCCTTCTACAGAATCCAAAGTTCCTCCATTCTTCTCTCACTCCCCATACCCCCCCGACCCCCGTTATATATCATTCTCCACTTATCAGGGAAAACATTCGGCTTTTGGTTTTTTGGAATTGGCTTATTTCACTTAGCATGATATTCTCGAATTCCATTTTTAAAATGAATTTGCCCTTTTGATTTATTTCTTCAAAATGTGACTACGAGATAGAAAATGTTAAATTACAGTTGTGGCTCATTTCCATTGGACTGTACTGCTCTTGATTTTAGCTCATGTCCCTGGAGAGAGAAAGTTGATCCTCAGAGAAAAAAGAATGAAACAAAAGGCCAAAGGGATGAGATAGAAATGAATGTGTTGCTCTAGAGGAAGGGAAGTGGGAAAGGGAGATAGGGAGGGGAGGGGGGTTGAGGGGACAGAAGAATTAGAGAGGGAAAAGCAAACAGATAAAGAAAGTGACAGAGGCCAGGCATGGTGGTGCACAAGTATAATCCCGCAGCTCAGGAAGCTGAGGCAGGAGGATTGTGAGTTCAAAGCCAGCATCAGCAAAGCAAGGTGCTAAGTAACTCAGTGGGAACCTGTCTCTAAATAAAATACAAAATAGGGCTGGGGATGTGGCTCAGTGGTCAAGTGCCCCTGAGTTCAATCCCCAGTACCCACCCCACCCAAAAAAAGAAAAAATAACAGAGTCTACCTGGGTTCCTGTTGACATTTCAGCTCTTGGTTCCAGTCCACAGAGAAGACTGTCAGTGTTTCCTACTGGGTTTCAAGAGACACATCAGTGTTCTTATGATAAATTCTTCTCTTTTGGCTTAAGTGTATCCAAGCTTACTTGCAACTAAAAGAGATATTTCTGAAACAAAATGATTTATAGATTGCCAAAATATATGGATGTGGCTAAAGAGTACAGATACAATAATATAGCCCAGGATGGTGGACACCCAGCCTGTGTGGTACCATGTTCACTTCCCATATTGTATCAGACCTTGCTAATCCATCACGACCTTAGGAAAGACCTTAGAATCTTTTTCAGGGCTGAATTCTGGTCAGACACCACAAGAGGACTAGATATGTCCTAAGAGGAAAATCTAATGTGTCATTCTTGGGAAAAATTGAGGTAGAAGTCAGGAGACACAGAGTTTTGCTCTTGCTGAAATATGAATTGTCTGTCTTTGGTCAACTCATTTTCTTTCTCTGAACCTCAGTTTATCCTGATTGTAAAATGGCAATAACGACACTTCCTACCCGTAAGGTAGTTGTGAGAAACAGGTACAATATAGAAATAAAGAAACAAACCCCATGGAAACACAAATGTGAGTTGCCATTTTGACCCAGGCTCTCAGCATTCAGAGTCAAGTCACTGGTCTTCTGAACTTAGCTGAAGACTAAGGAGAGGGGCCTCCCCATAAAAACCCAGTTTGGGAAATAAAATTCCAATAACTATAGCAAATGAAGTGAGGCTGTTTCTAGAAGCCAGCAGGACTCATCCATTTCATGCTTTCTCATTTCGTTTTATTTTAATTTTATTTTCTGCAGATTGGAAGTTGGCACTCAGAGGCAGCACTGACAAGGGAGGTTTTAGAAAATGATTCATTTGGAATTTGCTGGAGGAGTCTGAAATTGGTGAAACCTCAGTCTTTGGAAGAAAAATAAAAGGAGGGTGTGTGAGTGTGTGTTTTATGTCCCTATGTGCTGCTCTGCCCCTGCAGCATGTAAAAAGCAATTCTTAGGGTACATGCACCATGTCCTCACCTGGGTCAAATGCAAGTCATGTTGTTAGGGGTTGTGAAAGTTCTTTTTGAGGGACAGGACTGAGGACTCAGGCAAACAAAATCTACACATAATTGTGACAAAAAAGTAGGACAGTTTTTGTTTCAAATGATCTTTTCCATTTGCTTGACAAGTGTAATCAGAATTACAAAATGATATGCTCTAATTTGGGATTCCAAAAATCTGGCCACCATATTTATAAAACACTGCTCTGTTTCAGACCCAAAGAGGACTGTCAGCATGACCAGTGATAAATTATGAGTATTAAGGGGGACTATCTGTCAATCACTGACCATCTTTCCATGTCCTGGCTTCAGTACCTTCTCGTGCAAAGAGAACCTAGGGAACATCACAGTAAATCATTTTTATAATAGCTGACAACTATGTTGCCCTTATAATTTGCTTCACATTGTCCTAAGCGCATTACATATATTAACTTAATCCTCATAACCAGCCCAAGAGGCAGGGGCTTTTATTATTCTCATTTTATAGATGAGATAACTGAGGCAAAGAGAGATTAAGATATTTGCTGGTAAGTGGAAGAGGTTACAATCTTAATGCTTCTATAAAGGCCTAGACCGTAAGGCAGGGAGAAGTGAATTCCAGAGCTCCTGTGAATGAGCATCAGTTACACTCAGGTTAGAAACAGTGCAGGTTGTCAGAATGGAAGAGGAAGTTAGTGACCACCCAGCCCTCCTGGCTTATTTTAGAAATGAGGAAACTGAGGTTCAGAAAGGTTAAATGATTTGCCCAAGGTCATGTAAAAAGCTAGTGACAGAGTCAGAAGATTACTAGAGTTTCCTGACTCTGTTCTATTGTCAATCCAATGATTTCCTCACTGCCTTGTGGGCCTGAGGGTCAGTCCTAAAGGCTGAGTGTGTTAGGATTCTCCAGGGGAAAACAACCAATAGGATGTATATGAAATTATAAAAGGGGATTTATTAGATTGACCTACATGATTAGAGGCTGAAGTGTCCCATAATGTCTATCTGAAGGCTGGAGAGTCAGAGAAACCAGGAGCTTCTCAGTCCAAGAAACTGGAAGCCTCAGAACAAGAGGGACAATGGTGAAGCTACAGTCAGAGGCTGAAGGCCTGGAAGCTCCAAAGAGCCTCTGTTGCAAGTCCATGATCAAAGGCTGAAGAATCTGGAGTCCAGAATCCATGGGCTATGGTTACAGCAAAACCCACAACAGCCCAAGAAGAGTCATGCATTTGTATATCCATGAGCTTCTTCCTTTTCCCACTTCTTATTTCATTGGTGTGTCCCCGCCCCCACCAAGTTCCTTGGATGGTGACACCCACATTAATGGCGGGTCTTCTCCACTCAGTTTTCTGAGTCACATTCTAAAAGTCACACAAAAAGTGTGCTCTGCCAATTTTCTAAGCATCTCTCAATCCAGTCAAGTTGACAACCAAGAGTAGCCATCATACTACCCTTGGCCTTTCGTTTGAGGTCTCCTAGAAGCTTTCTGCTCCTCTGCTTTGCCTGATTGTCCCAATAGTAAGGGAGGGTAGTCTACTTTAAATTAGAAAGTAGAGTAAAATGTTCTTGCAGTATACAAGATTTGAGACAGATTTTGAAGACTAGAGAGGAACAAAGAGGATTTCAGACAACAGGGTCAACAGAGGCAAAATAAACAGAAGCTTTCTGCACACAAAAGGGAAATAAATAGTCCATTTTATTCAATCTCATTGTTACGATGTGGATGTGAAGTATTCCACCCCTTTCCCAAAAGCAGGAATATTCGGAGGTAAAATGACTAGATTATGGGCCCTAGCACCTAATCAGTTCATCCTAGTTTGAATGGACTGACTGGGTAGTAGGCAGGTGGGGCATAACTGGAGGAGGTGGGTCACTAGGTTGTGCCCTAGAAGGATCCATCTTCCCCTTAACCCCTTATCCTTCTCTTTCTACTTCCTGGCCACCAGGAGGAGAGCAGCACTCCTTGGTCATGCCCTACCCCCATGACGTGCTGCCTCACCTTAGACCCAGAGTAATGAACTGGACATCTATGGACTGAAACCTCTGAAACTCTGAGCCCCAAATAAAATTTTCCTCTTCTAAGTTGCTCTTTTTGGGTATTTCGGCCACAGTGACTCAAAAGCTGACTAAAACAGAAATTGGCACGGATAAATGGGGTTGTTGTGTAACTAACCTGACCATGTGTTTCAAAAACTTTTGGAGCTGATTGGCAGAAGAAATTTTGAAAAGTTCGGACAGAGGTGCATACTGAAAAAGCTTTAGAATGTTGTAAGTGGAGCTTAATGGGTAATTCTGATGGGAGCTTAGAAGACCAGAGGGATGAAAGGAATACAAACCACATTCATGAAGTTTCAGGAGGAAATAAGAATTCTATTGGGAAATAGTGTGTATTCTAGCACTGAACTTGGCTATGTGGATTTTGCTGGCAGCTTTTAGCCAGTTTACTGTGAGATTTGGGAGCAGAAAACAGAGATAAGAGTTTTTCCAACTTGCAGGCAGCTTGACTAGAAAAGTGCTTATAAACCTGAGGCCAAGAAAGATGTGCTGGTTGAAGAGATCACAACCTCTAATGAAATGCTAAGTACTTTACATAGAGACAGTAGGAAAGATGCCTCAAGGACATCTCAAGAATTTTGAAGACCCTGTCTACTGTAAGCTCTAAGATGCAGAGGGGAAATTCCTTCCAGAAGAGATCATGGGATCACCCTGCTTGCATAGGCTGAGAGAGGAGGGCTGGGAAGTTGTTGCACCATGCTGAACCACATAGGCACTCAGAAGCCACCATAGCCATGATTCCAGGAAGCCCAGGGATTTCATGAGCTGGCAATAGACCATGGCATCATATACATGATGTTGATTCTGCTGGCAGGCAGAAGGCTGGAGTTAGGGGGCATGGAGGCTTCCACAGAGGTTTCAAAGGAAGACCTTGGACACCAGGCAAAATGTAGAAGGTTCAGAGACATTGTGGGCTTCCCCTGAGAGGGCAATATGTGAAGCTGTGAAGGTGATGGTAAAGCTGGAATGGAGACTTCAGGAATTAAGAGATGCCAGTAATGTGAACTTTTTGCATAAAAGCTCCTAGCTATGGAGAGAGCTAGGCTAAAATAAAGACTACATGGGCTGTGACAAGCAAGGCCAAGGGCATGGAGCTGCCCAGGTCCTTTGGAGAGTATGTCACACATTGCATGACCATGTGTTTTTGATGCTGTACTTGAATTTATGGAACCTCTTTGCCCAGCTGGTTTTTGTTCTTGCTTTGGCCCTATGCCTTCTTTCTTTACCACTATTCTTTCCCTTTTGGAATGGGAATATTTACTGTATATCTGGTATATGTAACTTGTTTTTAATTTTTATAGAGACTCACAGCTAAGAGTTTCCCTTGGGTCTCAGAGGAAATTTTGGACTTGGACTGAAATTTTGGGTCATGCTAAAACCATTAAAAATATGGGCCCTTGGAAATGAATCAAATGTATTCTGCATTGTGAGATGGATGTGAGATCTGGGGGCTGGGACAGAATGTTATGATTTAGATATGAGGTGTCCTCCCAAATCTTCTGTTAATGTAGGGATATTCAGAAGTAAAATTATTAGATTATGAGAACTGTAACCTAATCAGTTAGTTCATCCTAGTTTAAACAGACTGATTGGGTGGTAACTGCAGGCAGGTGGGACATAACTAGAGGTGGTGAGTCATTGGAGGTGTGCCCTGGAAGGGTGCGGTTTCCCTGAAGCCCCCTCACTCCTCTCTTTCTCTCTCTCCTTCTTTTCTGCCATGAGTGGAGTAGTATTTCTCCAACACACTCTTTCCCCATGATGTGCTGCTTCACCTTGGGCCCAGAGCAATGAAGTCAGCTGTTCACGAACTGGAACCATGAGCCCCAAATCTTCCTATATGTTGTTCTGATCAGGCATTTGGTCACAGTGATGCAAAAGTTGACCAAAACAAGCATGTATTTCAAGAAGAAGAACAGAAGGAAATTAAATTCACTGGGCCAAATAAGACACAATGTAGACATATTAATTTACAGATTAATATCTTCCCTCTTAGAATGGATTAGGACCATGGGGGGTTCCATAGAGGTTTCAAAGGAAGGGCTGGGACACCAGGCAAAATGTAGCAGATTCAGAGACCCTACGTGCTGTCTATGAGAGGACAATACTTGAAGCTGTGAAGGTGAAGCTGAAGCTGGAATAGAGACCCCAGCAATTAAGAGATGCCAGTTACATGTTCAAAATATTAAATATGTTCTGAATAAAATAAATGTTTACCCTCCCCACACTACATAAAGGTATCATGAAGGCAAAAAACATGCTCATCTTGGTGCCTGTTTTGTCATTAACACAGTGTCTGATATAGTGTGGATGTTCACTAAACACTGACTGAATGAATGAATATTATGAAAGTCTTTCAATGTCAGAACAAGGGCATCATACCTAACTCAAGGGAGAAGCTGGAGTCCAAAAAGATTTTCAGGAAAATTCAAGATTGAAGGAGTGCTCACTCTGAACCATACATGTGTCAGGCTTTGCTGGAGGAAGAAAAACTGAATAGCAGTGGAGAGGAAAGAAGAAGAACTGGAGGAGAGTCTGTGGCCATCAACCTTAACCATATTGAAAGTAATTTGAACCCGATACTGAAGAGAATGTTATAAGAATAGAGAACAGAAACAGCTGTGGAAGTAAAATGGAAAAATTAGGCCCTTGACACAGAAGAGAACCTAGGAAGAGGATCTAAGGGAAGGTATGGTAAATTGTACAGTCCAGAGATGACTGAAACAAGACCTTCATTCACACTGCATCAAAAAGTTGTCTAGTTCCCTACCTGTGGATCTGAGCAGGATCTCCACTTTCTGGCAACCAAGAGAACTTGGTGAACTTCCAACATCAAGTCATAAAAAGAGACTCAACTCTGTCTTGCTGTCTGAAATGATTTCACCCTAGATATCTTTAGTCACCATGTAAATAGCTTTGCCCAGAGGAAACCATGCTGTCAGGAAGCCCAGACTTTCCCCATGAAGAGATCATAAAGAATGGCTCCATGGCCACACAGAGAAACAGAGCAGGAGGAGACCCCAGAGGGTACGGTAACTCACTGCTCTAATAACATCCTCATTAAGAAATCCCAGGCAAAAACCGAAGTCCAGACATTTCTGACCCCCAGAATCCATGAGTGATAATGGATGCCTTTGGGTCGGGTCATGTTGAATTTAGGCACACACATGGATGCTCTAGATGTGATTTTCAGCCAGCTCTTGGGAATATGAATCTGATAATTGTATGTGTAGGATAGACTAGAGAAATAGATTTGTGGATCATTTGAAGAGATATACTTCTCATATATACGTGAATGGATGGAATTTTCACTGGAGAGAATGAACCAGAAGATAGGAGACCTAAGGCCACAGGTGAGGAAAAGGAGTTGGTAAAGGAAGAGTTGTTATTAAAGAGTTACATAATTATTCATTGTTTCATACACTTAGTTATCTGGCTCTCCTGTTATGGATCTTATAGTCTGTTTTGCTGCATCAATAAATGCATTAATCAGGCCTGCAGTAGTGAACTATGCAATCATCTCAGTGGTTATCAACAACAAAAATGTATTTTTCACTCTTGTGACACTCATGTTCTGAGTGGCTATAGCTCTAATCAGGCAACAGTATGCTCCATGTATCTTCTCATTCTAGATCTGGTGGAAGAACAACCTTTATCAGGACATGCAGTTTTCAGGAAAGAGAGGAAAAGCAAAAGATCTACAGATCATCATACATCTAAAAGCTTCTGTCTAGAAGTGGCACATGTCAAGCCTGCTCCAATTTCATTGGCCTAAGCTTAATCAAAGCACATGCTCAAAGTAGTCCTGAAAGTATTCAAGTTACTTGGCAATGGGTGAATACTAAGACTCTTTAAGAGATGTGGGTGGTAAGTAATTGCAAACAATAATTTACCCCTTCCACCAAAGTGATCCTATGGCCTAGCACATCCCTGGCACTTAGGAGGTATTCAGAAATACTTGTGGGTTAAATGAATGAATGAATAAATATTGTCAGGAAGTGGGGAGAAGATCAACAGATAGGCAGATTGGAGAACATAAGGAAGATTTGACTTCACAATTCCAAAAGAAAATCTAATAACAGGTGTTACAGTTTAGATATGAGGTGTATCCCCCAAAGCTCATATGTGACAAAATGCAGGAAAGTTTAGAAGTGAAATTATTGGGTTATGAGAGCCTTAATCAGTGCATTAATCCCCTTGAATGGATTAAGTAGGCAGTAACTATAGGCAGGAACGGTGTGGCTGGAGGATGTGGATCACTGGAAGTGTGCCTGTAGGGTATAATTTTTGTCCCTGGTGAGCAGAGTTCTCTCTGTTTCCTTATTGCCATGTTCTGAGCTGCTTTCCTCCATCATGCCCTTCCACCTTGAGGTTCTGCTTCACCTTGGGCCCAGAGCAATGGAGTTGGCTGTCCATGAACTGAGACATCTGAAACCATGGGCTCCAAATAAACTCTTCTTGTTGTTGTTCTTGTCAGGTGTTTTGGTCACAGCAATGAAAAAGCTGACAGAAACAATAGGGAACAACTTTATGAATCTTTTTTTTTTTTGGTACTGGGGATTGAACTCAGGGCCTTGTGCTTGTGAGGCAAGCACTCTACCAGCTGAACTATCTCCTCAGCCCAACTTTATGAATCTTTATGAATCTAATGACATCATGTAAGTAAACTACCCAATATTTTCAATCTTTTTTTCACAGAAAATTTCTCAGACACCCATCTTGGCTCTGGATCCTGCAAGAGAGTTCATTTGTACAAAGTTCTAGGACACTTCTATTCTGCTTTCTCCCTGAAACCCACTCCTCCTTGTTTGCAAGTTCCATTTAGATATCTTAAAACCAGATTTCTCTGGTGTAAAATCAGGATGCAGATACTCATTGTCTAGCTCCTGGCAAATCAAGGAACTACAAAGATAAAGGTAGCCATGAAAACCATGTGCCTATGCAGTAGGGAACAAACCACTCTTCCCATCTTTCACCTGAAACAAGGTCAGACCACATTCTTTGAGGGCACAAAGATGGCATTGCCAGACTAAATGTGGGTTCGGAGAGACTTCAGACCAGGGCAGAAAAGAGAGTGTGAGCTGGCTCTGTAAACAACAAATTGAATGAGAATGCTGTTGTGTTATAATTTAGAAATATTCATGCAAGCCATGCTTGTTAACTTTTTTTAATTTTTAATTCAAACTAATGAAAAACTGAAGGGAAATGAGATGTTCCATGAGATTTAGCCAAATACTGAATAGGTCTTGTGGAATCTGACTGCAACATTAGTTACGGATGACTCTTGGCAAAGACCATTACTGAAATTAAAATACTGCTCGCCTGTTTCTCAAAGGCGATGGTGCCAATTGTGAGGCCTTTGGTGGGTGATCGCCATGGCCCTGGTTGTTGTTGCATTCATGATTACCTAGCAGATGAAAAATTTAGAAAATTTTCACTATAGTGCATGAACTGTACTTAGCAGTGTTCTTTGGGTCATGTACCAAGGATCAAAGAACAAAAACAGAGCACTTCTAGATTCTGAAATATTTGTGTGTGCACATGGTATACATGTATGTGTGGATGTTTGTAAATTCACATACATGTGCACGCACAAAAAAGATGAAACAATTTATAAGAAAAGCAATCACTGAATGGTTATAATACTTTTCTCCATGATGCTCAGTATCCTACAAGAATTTTCCTATCTTTGATACCTGAAAGTATTTTGGTTACTGACCTCTGATCCCTGAGTCTCTGAACCTAACCTAACCTTGTTCCATCTGCATGGGCAGAAAAGAGACATAAAGCTTAATTTTCTCTTCGTTCTAGCTGGTTGGTAGTTAGAAGAAATTAATACAGGAAGAGCTCATGGGTTAAATTCAGTTAGTTTTGCCTCGTTATAGATATTTCAGACAATATTCTAGCTTGCCCGCCATCTTGAAAATTGGTGGAAGGATGAACCCAGCCATTTCCTGTTGCTAGCAAGACTTTTAGTGCTTGTGTTCCAAGTTCCAGACTGCTGAGCACTTGGTGCATCAGAGCATACAAGCTACTTCCATGCTCAGGGCCTCTGTAGAATGTTCTTTGCTGCTCTGCCTTCCTGGTTAACTTCTCAGGTCTCAACTTAAATGTCCCATCCACAGGGAAGATTGCCCAGCCCTCCATACTCCTTCACAGTCCATCTAAGTTATGATCCTCCTCCTTGATTGCTTCTCATAGAATCCTGCTCCTGTCACAATTTATAATATTCTAATTGTCTTGTTTTTTGTTCAGTGTTGACTTTCCTACTACATCCTACGACTACCATGTCCTACCATGTTCTATGGCAAGGATAGTATCTGCCTGGTTCACCTCAGCTTCCCCAGCACTTAGCAGAGTGCCTGGCATATGGATGCTCAGAAAATAGTTGCTGAATGAACAGAGGTTGCTTTCACAGTGGGTTAGTAATGTCTAGGATTATGTCCCTTTAGAGATGGAAAGATCTTTGAGATCTTAGAGGAAAGATCTTAGAAGGGCATACCTAATCCTTCAAGACACTGGATCCATGCTAATTGATAGCACTGAAGTTATTTTTATTTTGTTCTCAGAGAATACCAGAGCTTATTTGTTCTTCTGTCCATTTGCATTTGATTTCTTTCCAACTTCTTGCTATAGCAATGCAGCTATGAGTTTTCTGAGATACCTTTCTTTGTGCACATTTGCAACAATTTTCTTACAGAATATGCCTAGGAATGGAATCGCTAGGCATAATGTATGCATATCTCTATCTTTCCAAGATAATAACAATTTGTTTTCAGAGTGGCTCTTCCAATCATCACTCCCAGTAGCCTGTATGAACCTTCCTGGTGCTCCATTTCCTTGGCAACATTTGATTTTATCATATTTCTTAATATTTGCTAATCTTCTGCCTGCAAAATGAGGGTTTCAATTTTCTCAAGTCTAATCTGTCTAGGCCAGGGGTTGTGACCCAGCTGTGCATGTCTGGAAGAGACCCACCGTCTGGATGCCATCCACTGGTGTGTATTGTTTGACTTAAAGAGTTTTTTAAGATGATAATTTCAATTAGTTGCCAACATTTGAAAACTGGAAGATTTCACTTAAGAATCTGAATTTCTGTATTTTCTTGGAGGAAAAAATCATTGCACAGAGTCCTATTTACACATACTGACAACTGGCTGTAGTTGAGAAGCAGCTGCCTCTGTTGTAGGGCAGGGAATGTGCTTCGGAACTGACCACAGTTCTACAACCAACCTGTATGTTTTGGGTTATCACAGCCTCCTGGTCCCTGAAGGCTTTAGAAGCACCCGCCCTGCTTTTTGAGTCTTTATGTGACATAGAAGACCCTCAGAAGTGGGTTGGTAGAAAACTCAAACCTCCCTACCCAAGTGTGATCCAGGAGTAACCCTGCACCACAGAGCACTGGACACATGGTCCCAGGTCATGACTAACACTGCCACGAAGCTCAGGTCACTTGGCCTGAAACCTGTCCCTACTCCTTCCCCAGTAAGATCTCCCTGTACTCCAAACTTCCTTAGCCCCTTTCTGCATTCACACCTCTGTCAGGCTACTTATTTATTTTCACCATTATTATGATTGTTCATGTACTTTCCCCCTTTTCTCCATTTTGTGGAAAGCTCCTTGAGATTTAGAACCATGTATTTATGTATCTCACTTTTTGTTGTTCATGTACTCATTTTTGGTCCTTCCTAGTATCTTAAAGTGGAAACGTGCCCATGGAGTTTCATTCATTCATTCATTCAATGCACATTTACTAAATGTTCATCTACCAGGCATCAGTGGGGCACTAAGGACATACGATGGAATCATGGCCTTCAGGGATGTGACAACACCCTGGAAAAAAGACCACATTTGTTCATTCATCCATTCTTGCAAACAACAAATATATATTTATGCTTCCTGTGGGACACATGCTGTGCTAGGTGCTTGGAAGCAGGAACAGACAGATTCTGGCCTTATGATGATTAGAGATGAATGAGGAGAGTAGTTGCCTTTAGCAGCCTTTGATTCAAGATGGCGGCCTAGGGTGGGAGTTGGACTTGGGGAGGCAAGGCAAGACTTGAACTGAGGTTTGAAGGATGAGCAGACGTTCATCAATGGAGCAGGGAGGTGGAAAGTAGTAACTATTCCATGTTCATGCAGAGCAGTCGGCACTGAGGTTGCTTATGCTGGGAAGGAGGAGGCCCATCTCACTGTCTTAGAAGGAGAGGCAGTGTGGTTAGAGCTGCAAGAGTTTGTTAGGAAGATGCTAGATGGAGATGAGGCTGGAGATGGAGATGGAGGCTGAAGTCAGACTCCAAATAGAAAGGTGGGTGCTAAAACAGGTGACCACCATAGAGCCAAGTAGTTGCTTGTTGAACAAAGGCACAGGTAAGTTAATATATGTATGACTCTTCTAGAAGCCTAGCATCTAGTAGTTGAGACAACTAGAATGTCTAATAGGTATTGGCGACAGTGATTCAATCAGGAAGAAGCAAACAGATGCTGAACATTTCAGAGACCTGCAACCCCACACTTTCTATCACTTGTTGCAATAAGAATTCTGTTAGCCAGGAGATTTATTAAAGATGGATGACTCTTCCGTTTGAACATGACTGGAAAAGGAATAGCCTTCCCCAGGCTTCCTTAGTCCCTGAGAAGAGGGGAATTGTTGCCTGAGGAGGATTAGCAGAAATAGGTCCATAATGAACCAGCCCCAAGTCATCGACTGCACTTGACACTTAAGAAGCAGTCCTATTTCCTAAGCTCTGGCCTCGCCAGTGCACCTCAAGGCTCCCGGGGCAAACAGTCCTAATAAGGACATTATTCCCTCCCCTCTGTTGCATCGATGCTGACTGAAAGCTTCCTGCCCTGCAGTTGATATTCTAGGCCACACTGATCGCACGCTTTCTTGAGCACACAATTGAAGGCTAAAGCATCCTTGGGGAGAGCTCCCTTTTGACCCTATGTCATTCTGAACAGTGGAGGAATTTTTTTCTTCCTCATAGGGTTTATTATAATTGATTCCTGAAAATTAGAGCCAAGGAGTATGAGACCTGGAGGCCCTGGGGTGGAGGGTTTTGTGTGCTTGTTTGTTTTGCTCTTGCTGTTAATTTATCAGGAATTAAGGAGCCTCCTGCTGTCCTAATGCTTGGTGCCTCCCTGTTTCTTTGCTCATTCTGTTCTTTTCCTGGACTGCCCTCCCCCTTTTCAAGGGTCATGTCTTCCATGAAGCCTTCCCCAATAACACCAGACAATGGCACATCTCCTTCCTCAGCTGCCATAATTCTTACTAATGATGCTATACATTTTAGTTTTTGATTATACATGTGTGTGTGTGTGTGTGTGTGTGTGTGTGTGTGTGTGTATCTTAGTTCTTGAAAGAGATCGAAACGTGGTGGTATACTGATGAGTATAAAATTCAAGGGCAAGGACTGAGTTGCATCCTTCTTTCCTGGCACCTACTATCCTGTGTCCAAGGACGGGAGCATAAGGAATAACCTATAAACATTTTTGAAGCAAGTTAAATGAGCTGGAGTTGGACTGGAAGACAGTGTAGCACAATGATTAAGGGCATAGAATACACAATTGGATAGCTCTAGGTTGCCAGTTAAGGACATGGGCAAAGTTTAGTCACTTTTCTGTGCTTTGATTTCCCCATTTATAAAATGGGGATTGCAGTAGTATCCACTGAATAAGGCATTATTGGAATTAAATAAGATGCAAAGTTAACATACAGCTAAGATTAATTGCCAATGAAGCTTGAACAACTTACCCATGTGGCAATGTGGAGGGTTTGAATAGGGCTTGAACATCATGAAAAACAACAGAAAAAGAAGACAGTTTTGTTGGTACTTAGAATCCACCTTGAAAGACAAGAACTTCCAGAACCATTGTAAGATAAAAGATGGTGTAGGGGAGACCAGAAAATAAAGCGAAGCAAGACGAAACAGGCTGTCATTTCCTAAATTCACACTCCTTGTTCTAAGTCAATGCTGCTAGAACCTTTTCAATCTCTTATCCATCTTCTTCGAGAAATGGTGGATGGACTTTCCACTTGATGGAAACTTAGACTGATGGTTGTCTGTCCTCGTTGCACCCTCCTCAAACCTTTGTTAATCTCCTTTTTGTGGGTGAGACCTTTACCTCAGTCTCTGATCCATTGATAGGCCACTGTGTATTTTAGCTGGAATTTGAAATCATTGTTCTTTTATTTATTTTTATGACCATCTTTTACATGCATGTCTTTATTATTTATTTAAGGGAAAATACTAATTTTTCTATTAGTGATTAGTATATAAAGTTTCCTTTTAAATTTGGTTTTCATTAAAAAAAGAAGAAATATCTTCTATCGGTTAGGTTTTTATGATTGACCAAAATACCTGAAAAGAACAACTTGGAGGAGGTAAAATTTATTTTGGCTCACGGTTTCAGGGACTCAGTTCATGGTCTGTCAACTCCATTGCTGTGGGCCCAGGGTGCATGGAAGAATGGTGTGACTCCTCTCATGGCTACCAGGAAGCAGAGAGAGAGAGGCAGAGGGAAGAGTCCTCTGGGAAGACAAACTCTTTTAGAACATGCCCTCAGGGACCTACTTCCTCCAGTTATGCCTTACCTGCTACAGTTACCAGCTAGTCCATTTCAACTAAGGATAGACTGATTAGGTCACGCTTCACATGATTTAATCATTTCATCTGTGAATATTCCTGGATTAACACAGGAGCTTTTGTGGGATAGCTTATATCTAAACTATAACAGACTTTGATTGAAAATTTAAATAAATAATAGTACAGAAAGTTCATGGCTAGATAAATTTTGGTAAAGATGAAATGCACATGTCCGATTGGAAAAATCTGTGGGCTGATGTTCTGTGGGATCCAGGTTTTATACATACCAGTTCTTCCTTTAAGAAGTTATGTAACCTTGGAAATTCATTTCACTTGCCTGAGTCTCTCATTTTCTGTAAAGTGAATGAGTTAGACAAAAGAAAAATCGCCATGGTTCTCTCCAGCTTGCATGGCCTACTATTTGCTGGGAGAAAGAATCAGAAAATTCTCTTCGATGGTGGTGGTAATGGAGAGTTGAGTTAGCTTAGAAGGACCTACTTTGCAGAGAGGTGGGCAATGTTGAAGCTGAACAGATGCACAGTACCAAGGACATGCAGAATGTATTTATTCTCTGTCTATAATTATTCACATTCACCAGACCAAAGTTGCTATCCTCATTTTAACACTGAAAATGTTTGTTTTAGACACCCAACTAAGAATCGGCAAGTAAATTGACACCAACATGCGGTCAGTCCAGACTCTTCCTTATTGCTCCTAATTTTCTTTCCTTATGACCTTGGAAAAATGATGTTCACACCCCTCTTAAAGAAAATACTCTAGGTAGCTCCTATTCTTTGTTTTCTATTATGCCAATAGCTATCACTTACTAAGCTTTTAGTATGTGCCAGGTATTTTGCAAAGCACTTTAAGCATATTATATTGCTTAATCTGGCAACAATTGAAGAAGGAGACATGCTATTATTCCTGTTTCACAATGAGGAAACTAGGGCTCAGATAGCTTAAGTGACTGGCTCAAGGTCACACAACTTGTAAGAGGCAGAAATGGAATTGAAATACAGGTCTGTTGGATTTCAAAGTCTATGCTCTAAAATGATTATATTTTCCAGAGTTGGCAGTTTTATAACTGTTTTTTTATTCATAAAGTAAAAATCAAGGAGTCAAGATCTAAAATGGAAAGTTTCTTTTTTTAACTTAAATACATTCAAGATATGTTGGTAGAATGAAATACTGTTGGGTTATTAAATGACAAGTACGTGGGCCCCGCCACTCCATGAAATGTTCACGTGAAATGCCATTTGCGAAAAGCAGCTCTAGAGGGGACACACCTAGCAACTGCATTCTCTTTTTAATTATTTTTATTTACTTGTTGGGGAATTATAATTATACATAGTAGTGGGATTCACTGTTACATATTTGCAATGCACATAGCATAACTTGGTCAAATTTATTCTTAATATACAATGACAAAGACTACAGAATTTGAAAGGTGATGATTGTTCGGAGTTGAAGGCATTTTAGATTAATTTTTTTTTTCTCCTAAATATACAAACTTATATAGAGGAGTAAGGAAGATGGACTAATTCTCGGAGGAGTCCAGCTGTGGTTGACTCCTGAACTGGCACATCTTGGGCCCACCTAAGATACTTGGTGAGCAGGTAATTCCTGTTTGAGACCAGATTGAATTAAGAATCTCTTCCTAACTCCAAGTCCTTTATCATCCTGAGTCGAACTCCTTGAATCAGAAGTTGGAAAAAATGTACCCCTTCCCAGAGGCTCTTAAACATTTTGGGTTACTAATCTGATGGAAAATGCATATGTGCACATGCATAGGATAACTTGCATAGGGATTCAGTGGACTCCTGGAACTCTGGACAAGTGAAGCATCCTGCTAAGAAAAATCCTTGTGAAGTTTGTTTTAGATGGTTTAAATGAAGTTGTAGTGAACTTAAGAGAATCTGAATCTGAGGGCAAGAAAGGAGAGATGTGCATCCCAGTGGATTCTGCTGTTAATCTGAGACCTTGTGTTTTACAAAGGACGCTTTCAAGTTCACAGTCATCTAGGCTGGACAGAACAAATGATGTTGTCTGTGGTTTTAGCCCGCAGATTCTGGGCCCTGCTTCTGGGTTTGAAGTGCCCGCTTTGTTATTTATTACCTGCAGAAAATTGGTCATGTAACTTAATTTTTCTAAGTTCTGTCTCTCTCTCTTTTTTTCCATGTCTTTTTAAATTTGTTCTAATTAGTTATGGATGACAGTGGAATGAACTTTGACACATCTTACATAAATGGGGTTCGATTTCTCATTCTTCTGGTTGTACATGATGTAGAATCACACAAGTTGTGGTCGTATATGTACATAGGGTAATAATGTCCGATTCATTCTACTATTTCTTCCTACTCCCCTCCCTTCACTCCTCTCTACCTAATCTAAAGTACCTCTATTCTTCCCTAGCACACCTGCCCAAACCCCCATTGTGAATTAGCATTTGCATATCAGAGAAAACATTCAGCCTCTGGTTTTGGGGGATTGGCTTGTTTCTAAGCCTCTGTCTCTTGTTCTATAACATGGAGGTGATAATAATGAGGATGACGATGAAGGACATGGGTAGCTTAGTGAGTAACTGTGACAATCCTGTGATACATGTTGTGTGAGCACTTAGCACAGTGCCTGGCACAGAAAAAATTCTAAGTAAATGAGAGCACACGTGCTTAAGATACCTAGTGATGAGCAGAAATGCACCTCTCTCTGAGGTCATTCATCAACGTCAAGTCCATTTCTCCTTATAATTTATTATACAATCTAATGCATTCATTCATCATGTTCTATTCTCTACTATATATAACTATATGGCTATACACTTTTTCCCTTTATTCCCTTTTCATGCAAATTAGGCATCTTTTCAGGAAATTAGTGAACCAATGAGAAATTATTCCTGTTCATATCTTATTTCATAGCAATGTTAAAAGTTTTTTCTCGAGACTCACATGTAAGATTTTGTCCTTCAAGTCAGAAGTTTCACTGTATTCCCAACTGGGATAAAGCTAGCTAATAATTTATGTAAAATCGCTGATGATTCATCCAGCTTCATCTGTCGTGTTACCTCTGGATCTCTGCGGGCCTCTTTCTCTGATCCTGCCCCTCACAGGACCCACACGGTGACATCCCCTCACAACTTCCTCAGCTTTCTGCATCCCCACCTGACCTCCATCTCCACCAAACCAAATTCTGTCAACCTCACAGAATTGCACCCCTTTATTGTACTGGGTTTGTCATTAATTTGGGTGATTATTTGACTCATGTCTGTTTGCACCACAGGGCCTGGAGGTCATATGCTCACTCTTGTATTTCACTTCTGGACGAATAAACAAATATGCAGCTTGCCTTGGACAGGAACTGCCAGACCCCTGAACAGCCCCTGCCCCTGTTCTTACGGCACCTTTCCAGGTCGGTAGCAAGTTATTCATTTAACACCCCAAGGAAGAAGAAGTTCAGAGGGGATGAATAACTTGCCTAGGTAAATGACAGAGGACTGATTACCTCTGTGGGAATTCCTTCAGGCCCAGGGACCCACTTAGGCGGTGAAAGGCAAAGAGTCTGCAAAACCATGGAGCCCCAAAGGCTAGATTCCTGCAGCTCTCACCCCAGAGAGCATGAGTCCGCCTGCTAGTCCTTTAGAAGAGCAATCACTGGAAATCAAGTCCCCTGACTAATGAGGTGCCTGCAATTGAGATGTCATTTATAATCTCTTTCCTCCTGGCCTATCTGGATCAAAATTCCAAGGTACTAAGGAACCATTTTTATTTTACCTCAGGAAAATCTAAACACTTGAATGTTTTTAAAAAAAGTCTTACCATCAAGGAGAAAGTTTAAATGAGTTTCAATATTAATTTTTTAATGATTTTTGAAATCAACAGATCTTACTGGAGCAGATGTGCCACAAATGGACGGTTTCCAATGTCCTGTTAAAATCTGGGATGCCTAAGAGGCTATAAAAATAAAATTCTAAACACAATTTCATTCTGGCAAAGACTGGGTAACCATTCTGGATTGGACCAAAATATCTAATTGGCTCGAGCACAGAAGATCAATGCTGCTCTCCAATTGGTGAACTTCGTATGTGCCGATTTAATGGAATCATGGGATTGTCATTAGTCATAATTATAGAAATAGTTTCTTCTGTTTTTGTCTCTTTGCTGAGGCAGTTGCCTGGGATGGCTTTGGAATAACTTGTTCCTGAGGCAGGGAAGGACTCTGAAAAGAAAGTTTTTCTACCTCAAATAATCTACTTATGCCTCTGGACAAAAAAAAAAGAAGAGTTTTTTTTTTTTTTTCAAAGGTTTTTCCTCCCTTCTCCCTCAAACTAAAGCTGGTCCTGCTGAGAGTTGGGGAAGTAAGGAGTACAGTTAGGGGATGTGAACCAACCTCAATGCTAATGGAGGGACACCATGCCTAAGGTGGGCACCCAAACAAAGCCCCAGTGGAGACACATTCCTCTAGGAAGCAGAGAAGAAGAACCTCCTGCTCACACACCAGGCTTTTTGTTGCATGAGTCTTTTTTTTTTTTTTTTTAGTTCTTTTCCAGCTGTGGGGTCTTAATTAGAGGCTAAATTATCACTAATTGAGCATCCCTAATCCAAAAATCCAAAATATGAACTGCTCCAAAATCTGAGACTTTCAGAAATGATGATGAGATACAAGTTGAAAATTCCACATCTGACCTGTGATGGTTCAGGGTACACACACTTCATGTTATTATGCTGAAAATCACTAAAACCACTGTGTGAAATTACCTTCAGGCTAGGTGTAGGTGGTGCATATAAAACATAAATGAATTTCATGTTGAGACTTAGGTCCCAATCCCAAGATATTCCATTCTGTATGTGCAAATATCCCCAAATCTGAAAAATTCCAAAATGAAAAATGCTTCTGGCCCCAAGCATTTCAGATAAGGGATGCTCACCTCATAACAGGATATCTAGAGCATAACCACGGCAGGATGTTTGTTCTACTTGTTCATCTCCCACTCAATTGATGAGATCTTTTATTCCACTATTTCCCTCCACTCAGTAAGAGAATTTTGTGGTGAAAATATACACCCACTCCTTTTTGTAAGGCCATTCTTAAAAGTGATGAAGAGGAGCATAAACCCTACCAGCCCTATGTAGGGAAAGGCCTAGAAACCTTTAACCTCTGGCAAACTTGCAATCTTTGCCTGATTCTAGTTTCTCTTGAGGTCTGGAAATATAGACGGCAGGATCAAAGTGCATTTACAGCTTGTCCCAGAACTTTCTAGAAAGAAAGTCTCTTTTGTGAGGAGTTTAGTCCCCAGAAGTAATAATAAGAACAGTGAGCAGCAATTACATAGCAATTACTCCATACCAATGGGTCAATCCACAGACCTCTGGTACATGCACAGTGAGTTGGAAGTACTATTTGAACCACTGGGAATAAAACAAGAAAATTGTTGCTGACCCCATCCCTACCCTTGCGGTACTTACACAGCAGTGGGAAGCTCAAGTGTTTGGCATTCTACATAGTAGAAAAGGAATTAGGCTTGCTCAGTCATTCTGGGAGTCAGAGCATGGGAAGAGGAGTTTTAACTGCAGAGAGGTGGATGGTGGGCCAGTGGATTTTCCATGTGGTCCCAGGTCAGCAAAATCAGCAGCACCTGAGAAAATCTGTAACCACTGAGTCAGAATCTTTCAGGATGGGAACCAATAAGGCAGATTTTACACACCTGGCACTAAAATTTGGGAACCATTGGATTTGACATCAGGAAGAATGTTGTCCCCTGTGCAATTTTACTGCAACATCATTACCCTATGTACATGTATGATTACACGAATGGTATGAATGTACATCATGTACAACCATAGAAACGAAAAGGTGTACCCCATTTGTGTACAATGAATCAAAATGCAGTCTGCAAAAAAATTAAATAATTTTTAAAAAATCAGTGAAAAAATAACTTAGTGAGCACTGAAGATGGTACTTTCTTTAGTTATATTTTAAACATGTAAAATTTAATTATGTTAAAAAATGAGCTATCACTGCTAGTGTATGTAAATGAGATTGCTCAATGAAATCAATGAAGGGTCTGGACTTTCTCATTTTCTAAGTGTGTTAGCTTTCTATCACTATAAGAAAATACCTGAAATGTTTAACTTATAAGGAGAAAAGGGTTATTTGGGTTTACGGTTTTAGAAGTTCTAGTCCATGACTGGGGGGACCCTTTGCTTTTAGACTTCTAATGGGTGCTGGATGGTAGAGAACAACTTCTCACTCTTCAACCAGGAAGCAGTGAAATAAAAGGAAGAGGAAGGGGCCTGGGTGCCATAGTCTGGTTGGAGGGCATACCCCCAATGACCTAAGCTCCTCCCACAAGGCTCCTCCCCCTAAAGGTTCCACCACCTCCAGTAGTGTGGCCCTGGGAATCCAGCTGTTAACACATGGGTCACTGGTGAATATTTGAGATCTAAACTACAGTAATAAGTTTATTTAACCACAAACGGCTTTTATCATGGCTTGCTAATAGGATACCAATGGGAGTTTATAAAACTGTGCACAACGGCACTAATGTGTTTGCAAAAAAACACTTCCAAGTGAAATAATTATAGCCAGAAATTCTCAAAAAGTGATTTCGTACTTTATAAAGTACATACAAAACAAATGTGAGTAATAAGATCATTTTGTTATTCCTGTATGAATGTGAATATTATGAACATATACATCCCTTCCCTCCCCAACCTGATCCATGCCTGCTAGTGCATCAAGAAGGGGAAAATCAAATATTCTGGTGTTCCTCCTGATCTTGGGCAATGCACTGTAGAGGAAAATATGGGGCAGCAAAAACTGCATCTGGAATCTCCCCATCCTCTTCTATGACTTTGAATCTTCATCAGTCTCCTCTTTTCGCTTTTCCAGACAATACTCCATTCTTGCCTCTAAGCCCCTGGGCTTATCTCTCTCCCCAGCTACAACCTTCACAGACTTTCCCTGTACTCTTGCTCTGGGGAGACTTTCCTAGTTTTTCAACCCTCATCAATCCCATTATCTTTCCTGGGAGTACAGAGACGCTCACCAGACTGGGCCGGCAGACAGCAGCTGCTAATGAGTTATTGTTTTCTTTCTTGGGTAAACTGGTTACTTTTTTGCAGGAACCTTCTAGAGCCAGTGTCTGTGTGAGAGAGAATTCTAGAAGTCAATGTGGGGAAGGGGCACACCATGGAGAGAATTCCTCAGTCAGATCCAAACTTGACCTGTCTGGCATAATCCAGACAGGCTTTGCTCTGGGGTTCCATCTGCCTCAGGAAGTGAAATTGAAGGCGAGATGTAACCACTGACTTGGCCTGAAATTGATATGGCTTGAATTTGATATGGACTGCGGAAGAGAACAGATATTCTTGCTGCACTCCTTTCTCCAAGCAAAATCTTAATCAGCTATATCCTTGGGGTTATAATTACACTGGTCTTTCCCCTGTGGGCCCAGAAATGGGGAGGGTGATGACAGAATGATGAGAGGGAGACAGGAACACTTCATTCTGCTTTCCCCATAACCACCGCATGTGGATGGAGGCCTGTTTATGGTCACTTCTTAGCCGATGTCGTACTGTGGCCCCATTTGCAGTGGGGATTAACATGATCTAGAGGCAGCCTGCTGGGCTTCTTTGTGATCATCTAAAAATAAGCAAAGCCCAAAGGATCCATTCCTTCTTCCCATTAATTTGAAGGAAGGCAGATGGTGCCCAATAACCTGATTTGAATTGCCAATAAAGCTCGTCATCTTCTTGCTAAGCATTTGCCGTAAAATTTTAACGGATGGTATCAGGTGGTGCAAAATAAACTCCAAGAAAAGTTGCTCCGGGTCTGTGGGGTGGGAGAGCAGCAGAAGGAAGCAGTCAGTCTGTCTCCACACAACTTTCCTGAGAAAGGGGGATTTCAAGGGATGAGAGAGATCAGGGACAGCTCTGAACCATTGAGACTGAAGAATAAAATGTGACAGAAAGGAGTGAGCAGACAGGAAAAGGATATGTTCCAAGAAGCTTGGAAAAAGTTGTACATTTTGGGGCAGCAGCCATGGCCCAGTTATGGCTACCTGCCTACCACCCCCAGGTGTTTGGTAGGGAGTCAGTAAATTCTGACTGAATGAGCAATGCAAACCCTTGATGAATGGAAAGGATAATAATAAAGAGTAAAGAAAGTCTGACCAAGATAGGGAAAGGAGATGACCTCCCATAAAGAACTATAGAGTTGAAAGAAAATCCTAGGCCTGGGTACTTGGGTTGTAGTCCTGACTGCCATGTTGCCTCACTGAAGAAAGTCATGTAAATCAAAGATGGAGGAGCTTGGGCACCATATTGCTTAAGAGACTGGCCTCCTTCATCTGGGACTAGAATCCAAGAACCCAGGTCTTCTCCTGCTGCTTTCATGGGTACCAACAAGCTTGCTTCTTGCTCATATGCTCTGTGAATGGTTTATTGACTTTTCTAACGCAAAATGGTTAATACGGTTGATTTTTTAAAATGTCAAAATTAAGTGGGTAAACTGGAAGATCAATAATATTCTTTTCAACTTCAAAATTCTGTGATGTATTTCATGTTTGTAAAGGGCTAAATTCTATTATTCTGTTTCTTTTGTTGTTGTTGTTTTATTTGTTTGTTCATTTTGTTGCTTTGTTAGTATAGAATGTCAGGTTCCCCAGCCAACCTAACTCAGTTGTGGGTATGAAAGGGTCATTATCCCTAGACAAGAATAAATTGTGGCTTGGTCATCAGATTCCTTGCTGTGCTGAACTGCAGCACATTTTACCTGTTCATTTTCCATTCCCCCTATTCTTTTTAGCTCTCCCCTTTGGAGAACCACCTTTCTCCCATTCTCAATTCTTATGGTGATGGTCAGCTGACGCTCTCCCTCAAGGGTGAACACTTGACTAATGTCTAGTCAACCCAAGTATTCTGCATACTTTGGTCACAGTGTTTGGTGTAAGGGTGAGAACTTCACTCTAAACAGACTAATGAATATCAGTTTCAGGATTTTTGCCAAAACAATTGAGAATGAGACTTTTCATCAAGCTTAACATAGATACAAGCTTGATGTTGCACATGACCTTCAACTCTTGAGGATGAAGTTAACATAGACTGAGAAAACTAAAAAATGGAGATTAATTTTGTTGATACCTGCCTATGTTAATCATTTTTTGTTGCCATGATCAAAATACTGGGTGAGAACAACTTAGAGAAAGAAAAGTTTATTTTGGTTCATAGTTTCGGAGGTTCAGTTCATGGACAACAGACTCCATAACTCTAGGCCCAACGTGAGGTAGAACATCATGGCAGAAAGGTATGGTGGAGGAAAGTTCTTCAGTTCATAGTAACCAGGAAGCAGAGAGAGAGAGAGAGAGAGAGAGAGAGAGAGCGCATGAGGACCCAGAACAAGATATACAATCCCCAAGGGTATGCCCCAGGTGACCCATTTTCTTCAATGACCCCCGCCAGCCTTCAGTCACCACCCAGTAACACAATTAAATGGATTAATCCACTTAGCGGATTATAGTTCTTATAATCTAGTCATCTTACTTCTGAACATCCCTCATTGTCAAATAGGAGTTGTGGGGGTTTACCTTTTATCTAAAACATAACATTAACTGAAGATAGATTTGCCCCTGAAGTTTTCTATTAAATTAAGCAATGAATTTTTTGCTTAAGTTGTTTTTGCAAAGTCCCAACGCAGCCACTTTGGTACTCAGGATGATACGCAGGGAGAGGAGAAAGAGATACCTGCAACATAATGAGTAAATACAGTAATAGCATATAAACCCAATAGTCTGAGGTGAGGGGCTTTTGCTGCACTACTTTTGTTAGCTAAAAGACAACTGACCAGTTTGTGTCTGATGTCTTATAGTGGTGGCATGAACAAGTGGGGTTTGATGAAACAGGGTCCTCAAGCAATTGACATCAGTACTCCCAGTTTTTTAAGGACTCAGATTCTAGGGCCAAACCCTGATCTACTAATCAGAATCTAATCTACTAGTCAGAATGTTCCTTCTTAAAAAATTCCCAGAGGATATACAAAAGTTGAGATCCACTGTCATAGAAATGAGATCTCTAACTCTGAAATGATAAGGTGAATTAGTCAGCTTTTCATCACTGTGAACAAAATACCCAAGAAGAACAATTGAGAGGAAGAACATTTATTCTGCATCATGGTTTGAGAGGTTCAGTTCATGGTGGGTCGACTCCATTGTTCTGGTCCCAAGATGAGCCAGAGAATCATGGCAGAAGGGCTTGGCAGAGGAGCTCTGCCCCACGAATAGCAACCAGAAAGCAGAGAGAAAGAAGGGCAAGGAACTGTAGGTAAGCTTAACCCTCCTGGGGCACGTCCCCCAGTGATCCACCTTCTCCCACTATGCCCCACCCAGTCAGTCCATTCAAACTAGGATGGACTGATTAGGTCATAGCTCTCATAAACAAACCATTTCACCTCTGAAGATTCCTGCACTGACAAAGGAACTTTTGGGGGACACCTCATATCCCAACCATACCACAAGGTCTGGGTTTGAATCTGGTCTCTATCATTTACTGTCGGCATAAGCTTGAGCTAGTAACTTCCCTCGGCCTCAGTTTTCTCATCCAGAATATGGAGCTGATACTGTCCCATAGGGTTGTAAGAATAAATGAGATAATGGATGCATATAGTATACTTAGCCCAGTGCTATTTTATATAAGAAGTTTTGGGTAACACCACTATTATTAAAAACTAAAACTATGAGAGAAGGGAGCAGAGCTAAGAAAACTCAAAAGGAGCAGATAAACATGGTTCTTGAATTACGGTGCCCCTCAGAGTAGACAGCAGGGCATTCATGTGCATGGTGGTTACAACTGAAGACCCTGGAGCCATAATGCCTGAATCCAGTTCTGGCTCTGTCACTTACTAGCTATACAACTTTGTGCCTCAGTTTTCTCTTCTGTAAAACAGGATTCGTATTGGTACTTAACTCATAGCTTTCTTTTGGTAATGAATCGGATGGTGAATGCGAAGGACATACATGGCTTTAGTTTCATTATGACCATTTCCCTCTCTTTCCCAATGACATGAATGTCTTCCCTTTGTGCTTTACCTCCACATAGCCTTATTCTTCTGAGATATTCTCCCACTGGTCCCTGCCTCGCTATTAAATAAAGAAATTAGATTGAGAGAGAGGGCCTCCTGTTCCTAACCTTGGACTTGAGCTGAATCCCCGGGAGGGCTGCAGGCAGGGGAGCGGTGTAGGAGCTCCTAGGTGCTCTGGGGCCCTCCTTCTCATGCCAACAGCCTACATACTCGAAGAAACGTCTCAAACCTCAAGTTAACATTTGCAAGGTGCTAAAGCCCTGAGCATATTCTTCCTAAGAGAGCCCCAGGAAACCTCAGTGCCCAATGTATTAAGCAAATGAAGAAAAATCTGCCATTTTGGGCTGTGAGTCATGGCGACGGATGGGGCACTCTGGCGCTGCCTGCGGGATCTGTGTGGGCACTGAGCACTCCGGGATCTGTTCAATACAACTTTTCAAGTGCAAAAGGGGGTGCGGGTGAAATCTAGCAAGGGACAAAATGAGAAAGCCAAAGGGACTGTGTCTGGCAGTGCTTGCAAAAGTTCTTGGGAGAACTGGGGAAACTTCTAGACCTGAAATACAAGTTCAGCCTCATCTTTCTCATCTATTAAGAAGATGATCTTCAATGTTGCTTTCAACCTCGACTATTTAAGATTTTGTATTCTGGATTCTGTAATGTTAGGCACAGTGGCTGCTCCTAGGAAGTCTCTCTCTCCCCCCCCTCTGAATTCCCAACAGTGGGGGCAGTATGGGCGACATCTGCAGTTGAAACCAGGCCATGCTGTGGAGCAGCTGGCAAACCCAAGTGCTTCTCTTCTCACTGGAATGGGTGCAGGGTTGCATATTAATTTACAATTACTCATAAAGTACACGGTAAAGGCTTTTCTTTTGTCAACACTTGGACATACAAATTAGGTAATATTGAATGGGCAATGAATATTTCATTTCCACCTTGCATCACGGGTGCCAATCATCTTAAATGAGACGAGATTAATATCAGAAGTGACTCACACATGGTGAGGTATCCAAGTCTGGCCCCCTCAGACTCATTCTATCTTGGCCTCAATTTGCCAAGCGAATTCTGTTCTTGACTGTGCGGGAGCAGAGCAGACCCACACCGCCTATGTCAAGTTTATGCTGGGCATAAAACTTCCGTGTTTCAAAGTGATCTTTTATTCTGACAATATGGCAGAGCAAATTTGTAGAAAGGCTGAATAAAAAATAGAAATGGAATTTTTAAAAATACTCTGGCATGAAAGAAAGAAAAAATCCCCAGGTGCAAGAAATAAAGAGCAAAATCAAAGCAGGGCAGTAATGGAGAGCTGGCATTGCGGCAAAATTTCTGACCCAGATATTGGCCCTAAGAGCAGAAGGCTGTGGATGTAACACCCACTAGGGTCCAGGAGAGGGGTCATCAAGCCCTTGCTGGGGAGGGAAACTGATCTGCTTCATAAAGCCATGAGCCCTAGAAAGTTTCACTGTCTGTGGAATGGCATCCTAAAAACTCCACATTTAAATTCAGAAAAGAAACAAGAAAATTGCTACCTATCTAGAACCCTGGCTAAAAAGAAGAAGAAAACAATGTCAAAGAAATCAAAACCTCAGGTTCACATTGCATCTGGGTGTGATATTTGAATGCTCACTACTGATAAGTTAGCACAAACTGCTCAGGCCCATGGAACCCCTAGGATATAATAGAAACAACTGCACAACTGATTTGTGTGGACATTTTTATAGTTCAAGGCCCCAAACCCTTGCACAAGGAAATTCAGCACTCTGAGTTAGCAAGTGCAGCAAAAGAATGATTATCCCCCTAAGAATTGAAATAATAGAAGTAGCTGTATTAAAGAAGAATATTTGAAATTCTGAAAGATCTAAGAGAGGGTGTAGTATGAATCAACAGACTGAAAGAAAGAAAGAAACAGAATTCACACATAGGTTGACCAACTTTCCCATTTCCCTGGATGGAGGGACTTTCCATGACACAAGAGTTTCAATTTTAAAGTAGGGAGAATCTTGGGCACACCAGGATGGTTGGTCACTCTACTTTAATGGAAAAATTGGAGAAAATTTAATAAAGGTAATATTTACAAATTTGTGTTCAGGGTTTGGGGACGCGCCAATAAGGAATGATGCAGTACCCCAGAACTAACAATGATGAGGAACTTCCACCCCAAAACTCAGAGAAATAAGCTCAGTGGAGTGTGCTGTCTAATGGGAGGCTTTATTTGAGAGAAACTGGAAGGAAGCACACCAATTTCAATTTCCTTCTACTTCCCTCTGAATTTCTTTTGAAGCCTCCCCTTAACTAAACTTAACTGAAAGTCAGTGGGCAAGGGAGTCCATTGACCTAATCCAAAGGGCCCAGTCTCCTGAATAATGAAGGATGCAGAATGCATCTTGAGGGGCAAATGCAAAATAACTAGAACAAACACACAAAGAACACACATTGCTCATCTGTGCATGGAACCTTGTAAGTTAAAGCTGGTGGTACGATTCCATAATTAAGAGAAAAAGAAAAAACACCAGGCTGAAGGTTAGTGTTTTAGCCTGCTATTTGGCTGCTGTGAGGAAAAGATCTGACCAGAACAATTTTAGAAGGAAAAGCTTATTTGAGGGCTCATAGTTTCACAGGTCTTACTCCATTGAAGGCCAGCTCCATTCCTTGGGGCTCAAGGTGAGGCAGAACATCATGGCAGTATGTGTGGCAGAGAGGAGCCGCTCACCTGAGCTAGGGAAGCAGAGAGAGAGATGCCACTGGCCAGACAAAAACATATATCCAAAGCCACGCCCCAATTCCCACCTCCTCCAGCCACGCCCACCACTTCAGTGACCACTCAGTTAATCCCCATCCGGGGATTAAATCACCCATTGGATTAAAACTCTCACAACCCAATCATTTCTTTTCTGAACCTTCTTGCTTTGTTTCACGTGAGTTTTGGGGGGATGCCTCACCTCCAAACCATAACTGTTGGGAACTCGAATGACACCCAGTGGCACCTCTGTTATTCACCATTAATGTGACAAGGAGAAAATTTCTTTCTTTATCTCAAACTTCTGATCAATTAACTAGTAATGGAATCATGCTAGAACTAAACTCTCAGACCGGAGGCTCACAGAGCAAATGGTGTCAAAGTATATTGTTGGGTTAAAACCACGTTTTGAAATCAATCTGGATCACTCCATAACATTGGAAAGGTTAAGAAAATGCACGTAAGAGTCTGGGTTTTTCCATTTCCCTGTGTTTCTATGTGGCTGTGATAACCCGAAGAACCCCCTCACCCCAAGTTCTGCGGGACCCTTCTGGCCCCCTCCACTCATTTCGATCACTTGCCTGCTCCCTGCAGGAACTGGAATTTGCTACACTTGAAAGAGAGCTTTTAGCTTCCAGCTTTAACAATCTGTGAAATTTAAGGCAGGGGCATTGCTGTATTTTTTCTGCATCTGAACACAGGCTTTTGAATTTTCTAATTGAGGTGGATGATAAAGCTGGCAGGTGGTTATTTTTGCACATCTTCCTTTACGTCACCAACGCAGCACATATGCAGTTTTATGAAGCATATGGTTTTCCGTGTGCATAACTACACTTTGTTGATTTTTCCCCCCTTTTCTTAAGTTCTCCAAGAGCCCTGTAGAATAAACACAAGCTGCCACTTGGAAAACAATTCTGAAGAAAAACCCAGCTAGGGATAAAAAAAGTGAGGAACTCTTAAAATTTGCCAAGCGACCTGTGTTTTGGGAACAACCTTTCCCAGTACATGGAGACCACGACCTTCCCTTGCAAGACATAGAACAAGAACAGATATTCCTGGGGGGGGAGTCACCTGTGCTCTCCAGGCTTGTGGTGGGAAATGGGGCCAAAAGGCAAATTCAGTCTCTCTATGGCAGACCTTGCTTGGAAACACGCGGAAACATTTTACCCACTGATGGGCCCTGGATTTTACATCTCCTGACAACTGCAATGGCAAAAAGTGACATCAAGAATTGGAGAATATCATGCTAAGTGAAATAAGCCAATCCCAAAAAAACAAAGGACGAATGTTTTCCCTGATAAGTGGATGACGATATATAATGGGGGAGGGGTGGAGAATGAGAGAAGAATGGAGGAACTTTAGATTATGTAGAAGGAAATGAGAGAGACAGGGGTATGAAAGATGGTGGAATGAGACAGACATCCCTACCCTATGTACATGTATGATACACGAATGGTATGAATCTACATCATGCACAACCATAGTAATGAAATGATGTACCCCATTTGTATACAATGAATCAAAATGCAGTCTGTAAAATAAATAAATAAATAAATAAATAAATAAATAAATAAATAAATAAATAAAAAAGAAAGAGATTTTTTTTTTTTTTTCCGGTCTCAGGGAAAAATAAATCTGAAAAAGAACTTTTCTTTGAAGACTGGCCCTGCTTAAGAGATGTTAACAGTGAGCTTGCCAAGCCAGGAACCTTGAGGTAGGTATTAATAAGAATCACACTAACTTTCCCTGAGGGACCGAGAAACCAGAGCTAGCTAGCCAACATTTCGTGCGGAGACCGTCTGCCTGCCTGGCTCTGTGAGGGATTTTCCTTTTAGCCTATCTCTCAGGGGTTACTCTCTCCCCTGTTCCAGCAACTGCTGCAGAGTGATTCAGTCAGAAGATTAAAGTGTTGAAAGAGAAGTTCCTACCTCCTTTTCTAGAATAAGCAAAGACTGTGGTGTTGAATATAAATTGCTAAAGGATATTAAATTGTCCCTGAACGAGTCTGGCACCAGTTAATCACCTTTGCCTCCAAGAAAGGCAAATGTGTTCTGAGCCCTGCAGGCTGGATGGGCACCTGACAGATTGCTAAAGAGTGAAGTTTGTGTGGTTCCTGTTCCAGGAAATCATTTCCTGTTCCCTTGCTGGGCTCATCGTTCGCTATTCCTATGGCTTCCTGCATACTGGGCACTTCCTGTTGGTTTTATGAACCTGCCTCACCTCCTTGTCCATCTGTCCCTCGGTCCTACCAAATTTTTTTCTTTGCTGTGCCACTGTGTCATTGAGGATGACCCTTAATTTAATATCCAAAGTAGGACACTTTCGAGGGTAAGAGAGTGCTATTAATGGTTGTCTTGGTTCATTTGGGCTGCTATAACAAAACACCAGAGACTGGATAGCTTATAAATAATAGACACTGATGACTCACACACAGTTTTGGAAGCTGAAAGCCCAAGGTAGATTCAGCATCTGGTGAATTCATAGAGGGTCCCTCCTTGATTCAGCCTTTCCTGATTCATAGAGGGTCCCTCTTTGCTGTGCCTTTCCGTGTGGAAGTGGCAATCCAACTCACCTGGGCCTTTTGTAAGGACTTGAGTCCCATTCATGAAATCTCTGTCATCAGGACTTAATCACCTCCCGAAGGTGCCACCTTCTGAACTATCATCTCGAGGGTTAGCATTCAGCATATGAATTTCATAAGGAAGTAAATATTCAGAGCATAGCAATAATTAAACCTACATGATGTTTTAACCGCTCCAGAGAATACATTTGTATTTCCACAGGGAACTTCTAGTGATATTTTGTCTTGTCCCAAAAAGGGAATCTAAAAATGATCTTAATAAAAAGGATCGAGAATTCTGATATACTGACAGAGTATCAGGTGCGCTCAACAATTTAGGGAAAGATTTTTGTAGCAGATCAAATCAAACCATGTTAGTGACTAGGGAGTTCCATTTAGAAATAAATAAATCTGTCTCCTACCATTAGAAACTTTAAATGTAATCTGGAAAGTCAGAACCAAGAAGGATGAAAAAGTGCTTGAGAAAGGTTTAGAGAAAAAGTGATGTTTGCTACCTTTTAATTAAAACTTATTTTAACCTTGTATCTTCCATACTCTCCAACAAAGAAAACCCCACCTCTGAACCACTACTGGCAGAGCTGGTGTGTCCACCAGTTTTCCATTGCTATTTAAAAAATACCTGAAACAAATCACCTTTTAAAAAGGAAAGATTTAGGTGGGCATAGTTGGCATGCCTGTAATCCCAGCAGCTTGGGAGACTGAAGCAGGAGGATTGTGAGTTCAAAGCCAGCCCTCAGCGACAGTGAGACCCTGTCTCTAAATAAAATACAAAATAGAGCTGGGGATGTGACTCAGTTGTTGAGCACCCTGAATTCAATCCCCAGTATCCAAAAAAATAAATAGATAAATTTTAAAAAATAAGTAAATAATAAAGGTAGAAAGGAAAGATTTATTTTTGTCTCACAGGTTTAGAGGCTTCTGTCCATCATCTGTTAGCCCAGTTGCTTTTGGGCCTGTAGTGAGACAGTCCATCACGGTGGAAGCACAGGGCAGAAGATGCCTCATCTCAAGGAAGTAGAGATGCAACAAGAAAGAAGTGGCTCAGGTCCCAATGTCCTTTCCAGGGGTGTGCTACCAATGACCTAACTTCCTCCCACTAATCCCTACCTTCTAAAGATTCCCCACCACCTCCCAGTAGAACAGCAAGCTGGACACCAAACCCTCATCCCATGGGTGAATGAGGGGGCCTTACAAACTCAAAACCACAGCAGCTAGGGACTCACCTTCTATGGACAGGCAAAAGGAAGGAAATAGGATATAAAACAGCAAGAATTACTAATAAGGGTGATGAATGAAACTACAGGCAAGGGCAAACGCCCAGGGAGGTCTGGTTATGGAAAGCCCCTCAGAGGACCTGGCATTTGTCTGAGATCTGAAGTATGGGAATGGCCCCGTCATTTGGGGACAGGGACCAGCATTCAGGCAAAGGGGACAACAGGTGCAAAAAGTCTTACTTACTGGGGTGTGCTTGAAGTCCTGGAAGAAACTGAGGAGTCTGGAGGATGGGAAGGGAAGACAATGTGGAACAAGATAAATTGGAGAGGTGGGCTGGGAGCTCAAGGACTGCTGCACAGTCTAGATTTTATTCTAAGTGCTATGAGAGTCCTTTGAAGCTTATAAAATTAAAATAGGCTACATGTGCAGATCTTAAATGTGCCTTTTGGAGTAAGAAGTGCATTCATCCTATAAAAAATTCTCATATCACAGTACAGAATATTCCCATCTCTCTAGAAATTTTCCTCATTCCTACTTCCAATCAATCATCACTCCCAAAAGATAGCGACTCTTCTGATTCTATCACCATATGCATGCTTTGCCTATTCTTAACTTCATATAAATTAAGTCATATGCTATGTATTGTTTCATGTCTAGCTTTCACTCAACAAAATGTTCTTGAGATTCCTCCAACTGGCTGATTCCTTTATACTACTAAGCAACATTCTGTTGTGTAAGTTTCCCATAAGTGACTGTTCTATTTTCTTGTTGAAGAAACTTTTCCCCCTAGTGTTTGGTTAACATAAATAAAGCTGCTATGGATATTTCTACAGCAAGTCTTTCCAAGACCATGTATTGGCATTGACTAGGAGCAGAAGGTAGGAATGTTATTATTTCCTTTTATATTTTATATTAATAAGCTTTACTGAGGTATAGTTTGTATATAGTAAAACTCACCAATTTTAAGTAAATTATTTGATGAGTTTGATGAATAGGTACAGTGTGTAAGCATCACCGTGATCATAAGACTTTAACAATATCCCCAAACCCCCACTTACCCTATGTAGTCAATGACCTTCCCCATCCATTGGCCTTGGCAATCATTGATCTACTTTCTATCACTATATTTTGACTTTTCTATGCTTATGAATATGAACTAAATCATGTTAAATAATCTTTCATGACTCTTTTCACTTATAATGCTATTGAGATTTATCCATGCTGATACATACATCAGTAGTTCATTTTTTTATATTGTTGAGTAGTATTCTATTGTATGGATATGCTGCCATTTTTTATTCATTAATCAGTTGGTGAATACTTAATTCATTTTCATTTGGGGGTATTATGAAAAAAGTTTTTATGAACATTTAAATCTGTATTCTTTGGTAGTAGTGTCCACTGACAACCCTGCTTAGTTGCTTCATGACCTCACAAGTTGTCCAGTCTTTGCAAATAGTCTCTGTGATGGTTAATTTTGGTTGTCAACTTGACTGGATTGTGGGATGTCTAGAAAACTGGTAATTCATATTCCTGGGTGTCTCCATGAAGGTATTTCTATAGAAGATTGGCATGTGGTCAGCAAAGTGAGTAAAGAAGGCATGCCCTGCAATTGGGTGTACGAACCTGTAGGTTGGAGACTCACATGGAATGAAGAACTGGAAGAGGGGTGAAGCTCATGCACATATGCTTGACCCTTCAGAAGTGGGTGTGCCTTTTGCTGCTGCTATTGCTTGTGGACAGCAGACTCCAGATTCTTCAGCCTTTGAATGTGGACTTGCACCAGAAGCTTCCAGGCCTCTGCTTCAGACCAGGGCTGCAACATTGGTCTCTCTTGTCCTGAGGTTTTTAGCTTCTTAAACTGAGAAGCTATTGGTTTCCTTCACTTTCCAGCCTATTGATGATCACTGTTGGGCTATTTAGCTTCCTATTGTATAAGCAAATCTAGTAAATCTCTCTCTCTTCTAAATATATATAATATAATATAATATAATGTAATATAATATAATATAACAATATACATTTGGTTCTGCAGAACTCTGATTGATATGGTCTCCACATGAATGCCGAGCATACCTTGAACACTCAACCAGGCAGTTGGCAACTCTACCTCAACCTTCAATTCCCGTTTGCACAGAGCCTCGTGATCAATGAGAGGTGACAGCTGAGGGTCTTCTCAGGTCTTTCACTCAAGAACCCATCAGTGGATTTCAGCGCTCCTATGGGAATCCCATTACCCAGATTTTCCTGTTAAGATTTTTGGTTCATCTAACTGTTTTGTTTTTCTAACTGTTTTCTACTGCCTCAGACTCTGTGAAATTAAGCAGTTACTGTGACTACTCTTGACAAACACCTCCTAGGTGGCATGGGTGAGTTCTGATTCAGGCTGAAAAATACACCCTTTCAATTACAGTCGTCCGGGGAATCTCCAGACAGGTAAAATAATGACAATTCTTTGGGAACAGGGCTTTGAAGGAGTCCAGTCCCATTCTGCCTCTTCCAGTGGCTGCTGGATTGTTGGTGTTCACTGTGATTTTGGGCTCTTAGTTTTCAAGGCTACAGGTGAAGCTGGAGAGTGGAACTGGGAGTAAGACAACTTAAACTGCCCCAGAGCTCACTGGTCTTGGTGAAATGTCTTTCCGGAATAAATACTTTCCATGTTGCCACAAGACTTTGGTTAGTTCCCAGAATTCTGAAAATATTGATTCTGGCCATTTTTGCAATTTTCTCATTGCTTTTATAAAAGAGAGGATTTTCAGGATGTTTAATCTACCATTTTCCTAATTTGGTTTTAATTTGCATTTCTCTAATGAATAATAGTATTGAGCATCTTTTTCCATGATTATGAGTCATTCTAATAGATTGGTAAGATTTCTGCTTGAATTTTCTTTTTAAAAAAATTAGATAATGTATTTTCTCATTGATGAGCTTTCAAAATTCTTTAAATATTTTATATACAACTCTTTCATCATATAAATCTTTCAGATATATGTTTGGCCAATATTTTCACCCAGTTTATAGCCTACATTCTCAGTTTTATAATAATATCTTTAATAGAGCATTTTTATGAAGTCTAATTTACCAAGTATTTTATGTTCATGTTTTATGTCCTTTCTGATAAATCCTTCCCAAATCTAACATCATAAAGTTTTTTCCAGAACTCATAATTTTGGTCTCTTGTTTAGGTTTTAGATCCATTTTGAGTTCATTTTTGCGTGTGGTATGAATTCAGAGTCAAGGTTCATTTCTGCATACGTATATCCACTTGTTCTTATACTGTTTGTTGAAAAGACCATCTAATTCTTTGAATTATCTTGACACCTGTGTCCAAAATCAATTTAACAATATATTGTGGGTTTATTTATGGATTCCCAGTTCTGTCCAACATTCTACATGTCTTCCTTACGCAATTATCACACTGATTGCCCCAGAAGTATACCAGGTCTTGAAATTGAACAGTGTGAGTTCTCCGATTTGTTCTTTGAATAGGTGTGTATTCAATTTTATAAGGAACTCCCTCCAACGTCTCAAAGCAATTGTAGCATTTTATCCTCCAAAAGCAGTGCTTTAGAATTCCAGAGGCTTCCAAAGCTTGCCAATGATTGGGTTGTCTGTCCTTTTTAATTTCAGCCATTAATGGGTATGAAATGGTATCTTTTAATTTTAATTTGCTTTTGCTCGAAAACTAATGATTAGGAGCCCTCTTATATTTGCTTTTTGACTTTTCATTTTTCTTCTCCTGTAGTATCTTTTGTAAAGCTTTTTAATTAGGAATTTTTTCTTTTAATTATTGATTTTTATAAGCTTTTCATATATTCTGTGTTCAGATCTGCCTGCTCTATTCCTTTTCTTAATTGTATCTTCTGATGCACCTGAACTTTTTAATTTTGAAGACGTCCACTTGATCTTTCTTGTTTGGTTAGTGCTTTTTGTTTTGTAGCTAAAAAAATCTTTGCCTTCCCAAGGTTGCGAATTATTTTCTTTCCTTCTAGATGCAGTATTTTGGGTTTTGTATTTAGATGGAGGATTCATCTTGAATTACATTTTTGATCATGTGAGGGTTTGTTTGTTTCTTTCTTTCTTTTTCTTGCTTTCTCCAGGGGTTTATCCATCCTTCCAGTGCAGATTCCTTTCTTCCTTTGAACCATCTGGTGCTTCTTTGAAGCTCTTTAAGCAGAGAAGCAAAGCGCCCACCATCTTCACTGGTGTGGGAACAGTGGAATGGAGATCAGCCAGAAGGTGACTGAAGTGACAGTGGGCAGTCATGGAGATTGGGAGACAAAGAGAAGAACCGTCCATCTGCACTGGTGGAGACTAATTTGTGCTGCTCCCGAGTGCCTCCGACGTTTGTCGGTCTCCCACTCAGCGTGCAGAGCAGGACAGCATAATGATGTGCCAGGTGTCTGAGGCTTTGCTTTACATTCTGCTACTGAATCTTAAGCAATCTTGTGAATACTTTTCATAAGAAATTTGGGTCGAGGGCTGGGATGTAGCTCAGTGCAAGAGCACTTGCCTAGCATACATGAGACCCTGGATTCCATCCCACGTATCATATAGACACACACAAAAATTAGGTCATCAGTGATGTCCTCTTTCACTCTGAAATTATGATTCTGCACTGTTCTCTGAATGTTCCAGGAAAAGTGACCAATAAATGTTTATTAACATCAAGGATGTCTCTTTGGTCTTTAGGTTATTTGAGCTCTCCATAAAACTGTGGACTCTGTTAGCCACTCCTTCCCTCTCCAACTTCTCATCTTCCTGGGCTGCTGTAACTCTCCTCTCCTGATGCTCCAATTTGTTCTCTGGTCAGGTTTTTGCCAATCTCCAGCATTTCCTCCTATCCCTTTCCACAACTCCTAAACATGGGTTTCACCAGGTGTTTTAGTCTTTTTTGTTGTTGTTGCTGTGACCAAAAGACCTGACAAGAACAATTTTAGAGGAGGAAAAGTTTATTTGGCCCTCAAGTTTTCAAAGTTCAGTCCACAGCTGACCAGTTCCATTGCTGTGGGCCCCAGATGAGGCAGAACATTATGGAGGAAGAGTGTGATAGAGAAAAGCAACTCAGGACATGGCAAACAGGAAGTAGGGAGAGAAAGAGCTCTACTCATCAGGGACAGAATATATGCCCCATAGGCCCGCCACCAGGGAGCCACCTCCTCCAGCCACCTCCTACCTGCTTATAGTTACTACCCACTTAACCCAATCAAATGGATTAATGCACTCATTAGGTTAAGGACCTCATCTCTGGATCATTTCACCTCTAAACTTTCTTGCATTGTTTCACATACTAGATTTGGGGGACACTTCATGTCTAAACCATAATCCCAGGGTTCTTGCTGGGATGTGTTCTAATTCTACACCTCTTTTGGGCCATTTTCTGACTTCAGGTATCTAGATACAATTGAGTTACACATTTCTATCTCTGTGTGAGATCCTTGTCTCCTGAGTTCTGAGCTTAAAGAGGTAGCCTCCACTAAGTCATGGGTACCTCACTGTTTCCTGACTCCAAAACTTAATTAATGAACATCTCCCCCAGAATTGTCTCCATGCCTTGACTCCTTACTTTGGTGACCGGCACTACTTCCTACTCAGCCTCCCAAGTCACAGTCCTGAGAGTCATTCTAGCCTCTTCTCTCTCCTTGCTCCAGACTCAATCCTCAAAAATCTCCCCTTAGTACTTATTATTCATGTTCTTATCCAAACTGAAGTGCCCACAGGAAGGAGGGGGGCACTATTAGAAATTATTCCAGGACAACATGTGTAAAGCATGACTACTCTGGGGAAACAGCAAGTGTGATTTGTCTAAAGAAAGAAACAAAAGGAAAGGCAGAGAGCGTTGAGAAGGAACCCTGCTTTTGAAGAACACGGCTACTTGCATTCCGGCTACTCTAGGGTGTATGCGCATGTGTACCAGCATGACGGGGGTGGATGAGTGACATGTGAAGCTGAATATCATTGCAACCTCAGGTTCTGCAGATATAAAGTGTTTCTGATCCTCGGGACTAAACACAAGTGATTATTGACTTAGTGTTGACTTCGCCTCCTTCCTAACAAAAGCCATCTCCCATAGACTTCATGAGAAGCTGCCTGTTCTCCCTGCTCCAGTGGTGGGACTAATTAATCCTAGAGTTATCTTCGTCCCTTTGCCAGAGACTGGCTTATGGGGAAAATAACCCAACTCTAGCCAATGGCACATTAGGGGAATCTGCTGGAGGGTTTCCAAGGAAAGTTTCCCGTCCCTGACAGAAAACCACAAGAAAGGATTGTGATGTCTCAATGTCATGATGTAACTGCTGCAGGCATTTTAATTCCAAGGCTGAGGTTGAAGCAACCGTGGATGGCAGAGTGAAGAGATGGGAAACGTGGTATTCTGGAAGACCATCCTCTGTCCTACCTCAGGACTTCAAATATGAAATGGTATTTGCTTTATTGCTTAAGTCCATTTGAACCCAGATTTTCTGTTATTTGTAGCCAAAGTTGTTCTGCTATACCATGAAATTTAAGAAGGTGAAGTAATGGCCTTGACGTTTTGGGAACTGGGATTGGCTCTCCGTGCCACTTATCCTTGCTCTCATGTGTTTGGCAATTAGACCTGCTATTGAGCTTACCCTGTATTGTTGCTTATGCATATATGGAATTGTTTTGAAAATCCATCGTGTCTGGAACTTTACAAAATCAAGGGCAGGAATAGAACTGTTACTTCTTTGCAGTCCTACAACCTTTTACATAACCCACACACTTTTGTCAATTATTGACCCTCCCTCTTCCTCCAACCCACACAAATTCTTTCAAAAGATGACCAACATGCTCTATTTGGAGATAATAATTAGTTATCGTCTCCATTGGCTTCCTGTCGAATGTGGAGGGAATTACCGGATGAATAAATAGGAACATGGTGACCATGTGGCCTGTTGCTCCGGAGTACTACTTGGAGACCAGCCTGGCATGGAAATGACCAGATGTTTGAAGCTGAGCTACTGGTGAGTGAAATAAATAAGTTAGCTGTCACATTTCCCATCTGCACAGACGATCTCTGCATTGCAAAACTGCCGGTGCCTGTCATCTCAAATGGCAACAGCCGATCTCTTAACCCCTTCTTAAACTTGGAGATGGAAGGCCCCAGAAGGCCTGTGTGGGTGTGGGAGCCCACCAGTGTTCATCTGCTACAGGTATTTCTGCAAGCAGGACTCAACTCAAACTACAACCCAGGCACACAGGTGTTCCTGGGGCCTAACCAAGTGACCTGCAGCAGGAAAATCGGGAAAAGGCAATAGGAAAGCACGGGGGGGGGGGGGGGGGGGGGGGGGGGGGGGAGGGGGGGCGGGGGGTGTTGTTAGGCAGCTCTGAGCAAGAGGAGGAAAGATGGTCCTCTTGATGGTCCAACATGTTGGATGTGCCAAAAGTAGACAGTGGACTAGTCTTTCAGGTTACATGAAAAGAGGATTGACCTCTCTCTCTCTCTCCATTGATTATATTTCTGAACATCCTAGTAATATATGCTCTTGGTGAAAACACTTGAGAAAAGAAGAAAAGTGTAAGAAAAAAATAAGAATTGCCTGTACACTTGTCTCCTAAGATTTCAGTATATATATGTACTGAGTGTGTGTGTGTGTGTGTGTGTATATATATGTATATATGTACATATACTATATTTATATATGCACAAGGTTTTTCCATAGTTGTATGATCATTTATTCCAACATTTCCACAAATATTTGGAATGCATTCTCTATCTATCAAGCACCATACCAGGCACTGGGAATACAGTTGTGATCAATAATGGGCATGACCCTTCATTTCATGAAATTTTGTTTCTTGCAGAAATGACACATGGAAAGACAACTGTGCTAAAAATTGTTGAATCTTAAATTTGCACAGCTCTACAGAGGATGAGGGAGAATCAGGAAGACGGCTAAAGAAAGGACCCTGCAGCTGAGATGACGTGGTGAGGAACCACCAGCCAGGAAAGGGGTGAGTGTGTTGGGCTGAAAGGGGAAGGACTGGAGGCAGGCAGGACACAGAGGGAATGCGAAAATTCCTGGTGGAGGGAGCAGCTTCCCTGAGGTCTTGATGTGGAGAGGAGGGAAGGAGGCTTTGTGGGAGCTGGAGAGGAAAGTAGGGGTCAGATCTTGCAGGATAAGCATCAGAACCAACCATAACCCAGGGGTTAAATCCAGCATCCTGCCTGTTTCGTAAACGAGGTTTTCTGGAGAGAACTATGCGTTCATCCTGTAATGCCTGCGTAGCAAGATGAGTGGTTGCAGTAGAGACTGAGAGGTGCACAAAGCCTGAAGCATTTCCTGTCTGACCCTTTACAGAAAAGTTTGCAGACCCCTGCCGTAGGTTCTTGAGGCCAGACATGTGGTAGAATTCTTTCATCACATGAACATGGGAAGGCTGTAAGAGGAAAGCAGGAAAGGGACTTAATTGGACTTCATTTTTTTTAATTATTATTTTTTATTTTTACTGACTGCATTTTGATTCACTGTACATAATGGGGTACATCATTTTGTTTCTATGGTTGTGTGTGATGTAGATTCATACCATTCGTGTAAACATACATGTACATAGGGTCATGATGTCTGTCTCATTCCACCATTTTCATAGCCCCCCACCTCTCATCTCCCTCTATGTAATCTAAAGTTCCTCCATTCTTCTCTCATCCCCCATCCCCACCCTGTTATATATCATTATCCACTTATCAGGGAAAACATTCGGTCTTTGGTTTTTTGGGATTGGCTTATTTCACTTAGCATGATATTCTCCAATTCCATCCATTTATCTGCAAATGCCTATAATATTATTCTCCTTTGTGGTTGAATGACATTCCATTGTGTATATATATACCACAGTTTCTTTATTCATTCATCTGTTGAAGTGCATCTAGGTTGGTTCATTTTAAAAGAACTTTAACACAGTGGGGAACATATTAGAAATGAAGACTTTGGATGGATGTGGGGCACCTTGGAGCATCCAGGAGAGCAAGATCAGTGGTGTAGACTCAGGTTGTTTCAAGAGGTCATGGGGAAAAACAGATGGAGTTGAGATTTCTTTAGGGTTTGAATGGGACAGGATTGGTGGCTGATTGGATGGGGGAGGTAAGGAGAAAGAAGCATCCCGGAACACACCCCAATTCTGCCTGGTGCCTTCTTAATGAAGGTTTCATCAATTGGAGGTCAGCTCTGGAGGAGAAGTCATGAGCTTTGGAATTCCTGCCCAGTTTGCCATGGTGCCTTAGTACAACCCAGTCCTGATTATTGAATGTGTAGATTGTTTCCATTATATTTCTTTTTAAAATAATGCTATGATAGCTCATTTTTCATGTGTCTGATTGTTTTCATAGAACACAATCCTTGAAGCAGACTGCTTAGATGAAAGGCTGTGAACATTTTGAAGCTCTGTGATTAGAATTGTTAACTTGCCCTCCAGAATGTTATTCCAATGTATCCATCCACCCGTATGGGCTGCTGCTGCCATTTTTGGTCCAGTAGGCACTACATGGCCCTAGGGTTGGGTGTCAGAATGTGTCCTCTGTCTTGTTTCAGAAACTCCATGACTTGCAACTCAAGTTGTTACTACTTGAAAGATTTCCCATGTCGGAAGGGATTTATGTTATGTCAACTGTAAGTTGGCCTCTGTGTGATGGAAAAAGAACATTCTTTGCAACTGTGCTAACATCCAAGGTAGGAGCTCTGGCGAGAACCTTTCTGGCTCTACCTCTCCTTGTTGTGATAAAAGGAAGCTTACAACCCGAGTCACATTATATCCCTAATATATGTCAGCTGGTGTTCCAGGCCGCATCTCCTTTGTCTCCAAAGAAGCTTTTGTTTTATGTGGCACATCCATCTTTTGCCACTCTCAACAGCCTTTAATCCAGCCTGGCAATTTCGAACTGCCACCCAGTAGCTGCCAAACTGATGAAAGCTTCTGACAAGGAGTAGGTCTGTGTCCCCAAGGGAACCTTCTGAGGTTATGGGATGGTGAAGGGGGAGGTCCAGTTTTGGAACCAGTAGTCCTGAACACAAATCTAGTCCCATCATTTATGGGCTGTCTATCTTGCGAGGTCACCTGACGGTCTGACTTTACTTTCTACAACAGGTCTTAGTAGTTAGCTCCAAGGGTTGAGAGGAACAGCACCAAAGCCTGTTGATGCTGAGTCCAGCCCTTGGCACTGAGCAGGTACTGGCTGTAGAGTTTACTAAAAAAGTGAAGAGAGGGATGGAGTTCTGCAGAGGTAGGGGATCTACTGCCCTCCGTACGTCAGTTCCCAAAGCTCTGAGACCCAAAAGTCCCTTAACACAAAAAATTGATCAGCTCCTTTTTTTTTTTTTTTTTAAGATCAAGGAAATGTCTGAAAAGGAGAAAAGGATGTGAGAGATTAATTTTCCAGTCCCTGTTTTTGGTGCTCAGCTTTCTGACGATGGAGGTGATGATAATTGTGGATCGGGTGTAAGGTAGGACTTTTCTCCTCCCCTGGGCCCATGTCTTTCTCGCCAGCTGGATTTCTGTCATGCATTTAGGTTGATATATTATTTTCAGAGTGCCCCCTTTTAGAATAGATATCTTCAAGGGGAGATATTTAGTATAGGCTCTGGAGTCAGATGACCTGAAAGTACTTACTAGCTGTGTGATCTTAGGCAAATTATTTCATGTCTCTGTGCTTCATTCCTTCTTCTGTGTAATGGGAATAATGCTAGGATTTAGGGGGAGTAGATGAGCTAATGCCTGGGACGTCATAAGCATTCAATAAATGTTAGCTATGGTCAGTAGCTATTACTAAATACTGAGAAGGAGTAGGTGGTCATAGTTCCCCTACCAGGGATAAATTTTAGTTTCCCCTTTACCCAGGTGAGTATCCATAATGCTTTGTTAAATAAATGCTCTTTCATAGATGAGGCAGCTAAGTCTCAAGGAGATTAATTGGTCTTGAGTCACGTGACTTCATCAAGATGCTCTTTAAGAAACAGGGTAGAATGTGTACCTTCCCAAATAACTTTTCTGCTTTCTTGAGAGAGGGCTACTGGTGGTAGCCCTTGAAATCCACTGCACCCTCTGTGTTGAAGAGCTCCCAAATGCTCTCCATCTGGGGGAAAGACCAGACCTTGGTTTGGAAAGCAACTTGCAAAAACAAGGTCAGATTCTAAACCCAGAGGCCACATGGATGCCACACCTCAACTCTCACGGGATGACTCGGCATTTAGAGACAAAAAATCATCTGCTAGACGACTCGGCTCCTTATTTACAGACGATTGATCCAGTGTGTACTACAGCCAAATCCACTTCTGGCCTCCTGCCTGGTGACATGGAGAAACTACCACAGCTACTGCATCTTGGGTACATTTCCATCTGCCGGGCATTCTGTGGGTTCCTCGGGGAAGTGAGTCAGCTATCTGTCAATACTATGGATTTGGTGTCTTGATGTGGATTCTGACGAAAGAGTTTTTAAATGCTTTATTCACTTCCAGCCCACCAGCCACAATGGTGTTTCAGAACCAGAGACCAGGTCCAGAGGCCCTGGCTTTCTGCTGCTGTAGATATCCCTCCTAACAGAGTTGGAGAATCCTTACCTCATTCAGCATGTGTTCACGAGTGCCTACTCTGCATCTAACCCTGTCTAAGAAGAGAAGAGAAGCTTCCAGAAACTTTAGCATAATCCAGACCACATTGAACTCATACAGCAATAGTTACAATAGCACCTGTTTATAAGGCGTTTTCCATGTGCCAGCTGCTGTTCTGGGATCATTACAGTCTCCATCTGTAGGTCCTAGCTCTATCTCCCTTTTACTCTTAACAGATTAAGAAGCTTTCTCAAGATGCAGTTGATTTTCAAAACCCCAAACGATCAGTTCTTGTTATTCATGGATTCTGTAATGCGACTACCCATACTGAATTAACCAACTCTGAGCCATTGTTCTTCCTAGGGGACATACAGGGTTAGCATCCTGGAACCTCTGATCACAACGGTTTCATCAACAGATCAACACATTACTTTTTTTTTTTTTTTTTTTTTTTTTTACTTTTTAAAAATGTGCTCTTTTAAGTTATACATGACAGTAGAATATGTTTTGACATATCATACATACATGGAGTATAACTTCCCATTCTTGTGATTGGACTGGATGTGGAGTTACACTGTTCACATGTGAACACAGGAAAGTAAGGTCCTATTCATTCTTCTGTCTTTCCCATCCCCAGCCCCCTCCATTCCCCCAAACTTTGCTGTGAGCACGTTTCTGTTTAAAGACATCTTAATTGACGTGTACAATTAACCCATTGACATTGAACTTACAGCCTGCTGCTCTATGATGCATGCATACATGAAGCTTCTCTAACACATTTTTTGTCTCTGTGAGACACACATCACAGCCTGCTTGTATTTGGAATCACTAGGCAGCCCTACAGCACTATGCTTGGGGGCCATTTCAACAGCACAATTTCCAATTAAAAAAAACACAAAAGCGAGAAAGGAGTGGCACCAACTCGACTGCAGAGGGGACACTTGTTCACAGTATCAGCTGAACCCAAAAAGTCAGAGTGTCATCTTGTTGTCCCACCTTGAATATTTGGGCTGCTCTGAAAATGTCTTCCAATGACTGCAAAGGTGTCATGAGTATTGATTTTGGAGTTACACATACATAAGTTTTATCAAGTAGGAAATTCACAAGCATGGAATCCATGAATGATGAGGATGGGTAGTCTTATTGCAGAATGTGTTTTTGCTCTCCTTCACATTTTACTCACTGTGGTCAACCTCCTGATCTTCGTGTCCATGGTAATGCCTTTGGTAATGCCAATCCCCTTGAGAATGTGCTAGACCTAATGACTTATGTCCAATGAGCAGAATGTGGCTTACCATGATCGGATGTTATGTCCCAGATTCAATCTAAAAAAACTATAACTAGCATCTTGGTCTCTCTCCCTCTCTCCCTCTCTCTCTTTCTCTCTTTCTTCCAAGGGAAGCAAGTAGCCAACTGCCATGTCTGAAGCTTCCTTATGAAGAGGCCAACATGGTGAGGAAATGAGTGCTGATGGGAAAACGAATCTCTTAATAGAGGAAGAAACTGAATCCTGCCAACCACCACACCAGTGAGCAGATCCCCCTTCAGCCAAGACTTCACATGAGGCTGCGACCCAGGCCAACACATTAGTTTTAGCGTTGTAAGAAGCCTTGGATTCAGAGGGGGAGAGCTAAGCCTTGTGCGGATTCTTGACCCAAAGAAAATATGAAGTAATAAATGATTATTGTTTTAAGCTGCAAAGTTTGGGGGTAATTTGTGATGAAGCAAAAGATAATCAATGCAGTTGCCTCTCTCAAGCTGCATTTGTTGTATCATATAGCATCGTGGCCCAGGGTCTCCACCTTCTCCATGACCTGGTGAGTTTCTGGCATCGTTCCCATTGTGCACATCAAGCAACTGTCCATCAGGAGGATTTGGAAACTTGACCAAAGTCGTGCAACTAGAGGGCAAATTGGATCTCAGATCTGATCAACTCCTGAACTCAAGCTAGACTTCGTGGCACTGGGATGGAAATGCAAACCTCCTGATTTTAAGGCCCATTTCCCCCCCTAATCTGCTAAAAAAAAAAAAAAAAAAAAAAAAACAACCCACAGGTTAAAAATGTTGAGATAAAACTGAAAGTGATTGGGTGACCTCAGTAGTGCTCAGGATCTACCACTGTTCCTTCCTAATCCTTATCTGCAAAAGAAGCCATTTGAGCCAAAGATGGTGTTAGTTATTTCTTACAGAGTCGTCCAACTTGGAATACAAGGATCTTAGCCTACTTGTGGTGCTATAACAAAATACTAGAGACTGAATGACTTAAACAACAGAAATTTATTTTCCCACAGTTCTGGAGGCTGGAGGCCTGAGGTCAAGGTGTCTGCGTGGTCTTACTCTACTGAGGCCTCTGGTCCTGGTTTGTATGTAGATGGATGCCTTCTTGCTGCGTCCTCACAAGTCTCAGAGAGAGAGAGAGGGAGGGAGGGAGAGGGAGAGAGAGAGAGAGAGAGCACGAGCAGGAGAGTTCTCCACTGTCTCCTCTTCTCCTTAGGGTATCAATTCCATCATATTAGGACACCACCCTTATGACTTCATTTAAACTTAATCATCTCTTAAAGTCCCTTTTTCCAAATACTATAACATTGGGAATTAAGACTTCAACATAGGAATTTGGGGAAGGAAAGCACAATTCAGTTCAGAATAGAAATCAGCACTCACTTATTGCCTATGTTCAGGGCTGTGTAGGGTTTAAGAAAGCGACTCCCAGGCGTGGGCCTGAAACCTGGTGTAAGGGGACCAAAGGAATATTCAGGAATCCATCTACTCCTTACCTCTCTACTTCTTGGTCTCTAACAGACACACAAAAACCAATAACCCCACAAGGAAGGTTTGTATTTTAGGTACATAAAGCATTTGTAAATGGCCCAAACATGTCCAGCCTCCTTGTTATACAAACGGGACCTTGAATTCAGAAAAATAAAATGACCTGCCCAAAGTCACAGAGCTGGTGAGTGGCAGAGCCAGGACTGGGCCTGAATGTTCTGGCTCCCATCCTCAGGCCTCTTTCCCTTGGCCATGCTGGGAAATGAGTGTCCTGAGAAACCCTTGGAAGGAAATACTGAGAAAATCCTTATGAACTTTGGGATACACGGAGGTTCTGGTGGAAGGGTATTATTAGAGAGCTTCATGTTACTATGATGAAATACCTGAGATAATTAACTTATGAAGAAAAAAAGTTTGTTTTGGCTCATGGTTCTGGAGTTTCCACTCCAAGACTGGACCACCCATTGTTTTGGCCCTCTGTCAAGGGCAGCGCGTGATGACCAGAACCATAGTGGAGCAGACCTCTCATGTCTGAGCCAGAAAGCGAAGTGAGAGAGGGCAGGCTGGGTGCCACATCCTCCTCAAGGCACAACCTCAGTGACCTAAGGACCCTCCACAAGACCCCACCTCCTAAAGATTCCACCACCTCCCAATTGTGCCACCCTGGAAACAAGTCTTTAACATATGGGGCTTTGAGGGACCTTTGTCCAAACCATAGCAACTGTGTGTGCATGTGTGTGTGTGTGTGTGTGTGTGTGTGTGTATTGTTGTTGTTGCACACAACACAACACAAGTGGCCCCTTCATCTTCCACGTTATCCAGTTCCTTATCTTGGGCCCCTCTTCCTGTATAAAAGCCCTGCTCTGCTGCTTACTAGAGAAGGGGTTGCTACATTTTTCTGACAAGAACTAGCTAGTAAATCTTTGAGAGTCTGTGGGCCTTTTGGCCTCTCTGACAACTACTGGACTGTGCCGTGGTCACCTCAAAGTAGCCACGCACCATACATAAACACAGGAGTTTGGCTGGGTGCCAGTGAAACCCAATTTACAGAAGGAAGGCAGACTGGAGTCAATCCAAGGGTCAAAGACTTCCAGAACCCCTGGAATCAGGGTTCTCCCTTGGTCCCTGAGAAGCACTCACATAAGAACTTACCATCCCGTCCCCTCTCTCACCTCATTTTGCCAAGTTCTCAGATTCCAAAGACCCAGACGTGGCATGGCTCTGTCAGTCCTTCTTCCTTCCAGCTCTGGGCCTCGAAGTCACTACCACTGCCACCTTATCCTGATCTTGTCCTGTGCCTGTCCCCGTACTGAGCACCTCAGGGGCATTCTGGGTCTTAATCCCCTCACGGCATGGAGAGGAAAGTGTTACTCCCCAGCCTGACATGAGTTGACTGGGGCTTAAAGGACTAAGTGACTCGTCCAAGGTTACTGTCATTCCTAAGTGACAGCTTTGAACCCAGTTCTCCTGATTTATAAATCCCAAGCTTTTAATCAATTCCCTACTAATGCCTACCTGGATGGTTTTATAACAGCCCAATGAGAAAATGACACCAGAGTGAAAAAGAATATAGAGTAACAAGTTGAACTCCTGGATCTGAATTATAGGCTTAAGAGTCTAGAGCTAGGGCCCTAGACCAGGGCTCCAATGAGCATTAGAACCTTCTGGGAGCTATTATCATGCATATTCCTGGCCCTAACCCTCAGAGATGCTGACTTCATAGACACAGAAGGAGACCCAGGAATCTGCATGTAAGCCAGCATCCCAGAGGATTCTGGCCTGACATTCAAAGACCAGTGGGAGGTACTGAAACTCCGAGGTCCCTCCACAAACCTCGGTGATCCCATAAGGCTTAGTGTGGCTAGATGCTTTGGGATGCCCACCTCCAGGTCTCAAGTCCTATTGGGTGGCTAGGAAGCACCCAGCTCTTGCCCATCCAGTGTTGATCAGGATCTAACATTACTCTCCTTAGAAACCTACTTGCCCAGCCCCAGAGGATGAAAGCTCTGGTTTTCTGCCCCCCACAATTCCTGCATCCCCCTGCATACTAAATGAGTGAATTTTATCAGAAACCTTTGACATCTTACCATAGACCTTTGAAGTCCACATCTGAAACTCCAGTAATCTCACCAATACAAACAACGACCGGATGACTCTACTTAGCACACATGGTGGGCAATTGCGGGAACTGGTGCAGATTTTGCATCCATTTTTATTATGTTTTCTGCTTGGTGGTCTCAGCACTGGCCTTTCTCCCACTGGCAGAGTTAGCTGCAATGTGGAAGGCAGTGGAACTCTGTTCTGGAAGGTGATCCTGTCCTTTCAGGTTGACAGCTCGTGTGCTTTTTGGTCAATCCCCTGTTGCCTGCCCCAGAACCATTCTTTCTAGAAGTCTCCTGTTCTCCCCATGAATGAGAGCTGATGCACTATCTGCAGGCCTGCATGGCTGTGAGTGTGTAATGGCTGCTTGGCTTCTGTTCCACACCTGCCGTGAATGCTCAATTACAGTCACTGAGTTTCTCCAACCTGAATTTCCATCAGGCGGACGCTGCCTGTGCGGGGGTGGTGGAAAGTGAGTAATGCCACGTCGTTTTGTGGAGATGCTTGTTCTCATCAAGTATTTCAAGGTCCTGTGTTCCAAATCTTATTATGATCTTGCTATGAGGAGAAGCGCGCACGTGTGTGTGTGTGTGTGTGTGTGTGTGTGTGTGTGTAATAGATTAGTTTATCTCCTAATCTGTTAGAATAACAGAAAACACAGCTCGGGGACAGAAAGAAAACAAAGGTCAGGACATCCCATCTGTGACACAGAATAACCATGACTCAGGATGTTTCATGTAATGACTTTAAACCACAGTAAAATCTCAGTACCTAGGAGCACAGACACTGGAGTGAGGTGGCTGAGTCTGAATCTTGGCACCACCCCATGGGCTGGCTCTGTGTCTCTGAACCCTCCCCTCCTCCCCCCTCCTTCCCCTCCCCTTCCCTCTTTCTTTTGCAGTATTGAGGATTGAATTCAGGGGTGCTCTAGTGACATCCTCCAACTTTTGATTTTTTAAATTTTGAAACAGTCTTGCTAAGTTGCCCAGACTGTCCTCAAATTTATGATCCTCCTGCTTCAGTCACCAGGGTCAGGAAAATAAAATTTCTCTTTTTTCCTTTTTGCAATTCTGAGGATCAAACCCAGTGCCTCGTGCATGCTAGCCAGCACTTTACCACTGAGCTATGACCCCACCCCTTCCATAACCTTACTAAGTTTCAGCCTCCTCATCTGTAAAGTGAAAGTGATAATACTTCCCTCAGTGGGTTGTTGCAAAGATGAAGTGAAACTGTACGTAAAAGTGTTTGTATTCCTGGCATGTAGTAGGTGCTCAATAAATGTTGACTTTCTCTTCATCGGGTTATCATTCATAAAACATTTACAGAATAGATCTACATACCATTTTGTTGATGTAAGGACAAAGCAGTGAGCAGACACACAGGAGTCCCTAACATTATGCCTAAGGGGATCAGATAAGGAAAGTTTGATTGACACTACAGTGCTGGGTAATGGAGAGGGGCCAGGGTTTGCTTACCTGGCCATCTTCTGAGTTGCATAGGGATTTTAGTCTGGGACATAAGGCATACTGTAGGTGTCCTGGGAGCCTGTGCTGACCAAAGAAAATTAGAGTAAGAAGAATAAGAGATTAGTACTGACCTAAGGATCTCAAGGCAGAGTATTTTGATGTGAGATGTGAGTGGAGTTCTTTTTAGGAGCATGCAGAAATCCTGGGCTCCTTCTTTATTCCTGCTGAGTTAGTAGTAGTTAGTGGAGGGAGGCTGGGGGAGAGGGATTTGCAGGTTGTTCCCTAGTGTGGGATCAATGCATGGCATAAAAGTGGCTTCAGGAACTCCTGAATTGTTAAGCAAAGTTAGGTATGTATGTGCAAGAAGAGGGTCCATAAATTGCACCCCATTCTCAAGGAGATTCGTGCCCAAAAGCAGGGTTGGAACTGCCTGTCTCTTTGATTTCTAAGATGTCAACCACGCCAGTAGCCTGTAGATCTTGTGTAAGTATGAACAGTATTCTCTTTGCCCTCCAAGAGGTACAGATGGCTTGTAGGGTCTCAAGCTGTAAGAGCTATCCTACTCTTTTTGGTCTGACATACTTATACACCTCTTAGATGCACTTCAGCCCTGGGTTGAGAAGAAGGATCTAGAATACTATCAAGTAGGATATGCAGACCACTGGTTATGCCACCTGTAACTGCTTAGGCTGATGTCGTCAGGTGTCACCTGCCCATAGAGAAGAGGATAGGCACCCTCCCCCTCAAGAATCAGGAGGAAGGGTACAAAGGATTCCCTCCAACATGCTCTTTTATATAGAATCTGCATGTCACTTTCATCCTCAAACTGTTACATTATACCAACTAGGGCCCTAGGCAGGATCAGACAAACACAAAGCATCTGGAAAACACACAAGATAGATGACAGGAGCCAACAGTCCTTAACACCGGGGACTTAGGTAATGAAAATCCCAGGTCTCTTTCCACTGGGCTGAGTTTGAGGTATGTGTCTGGTGTCTGAGGGGCTTATCTAAAATTATGGTGGGAAAATTCTTCCCTTCTGGGTACTTAATATGTCTGAATTTTGCTTCCTTATCAGCAAAACAAACAGATAAATGGAAAATAAATCTTAAGCTGCATAAAGAGCTAACAGAATTAACTATAGATGAGTGACCACCAAATTCTAGAATGTTCACCCCTTACTTTACCACTTTGTCTGCACGAGAAAGACTGGTTGATGATTGTTCCCTCCTTTGGGTCTGCTGACTTTGGAGCACTGAGAAAATGAAGTTGTGTTCAGGACGGAAGAAGAAGTGGAAAAATTAAGTAACTAGGATTTGGAGTGTCCACTGAGACACATATCCTCTTTGTCATTTTTAGGAAGCTCACTGTCACTTTTAGGAGGATTGGAGTTCTAGGGTCCTCAGTGAATCATGTTCACTCCCAAACTTGTGCTCTAATGAGTGGAAACCCGCAAGAGGCACGCTTTTCAAACAATTCGTATTTTTTATAAAATTGCCAAACATAACAAAAGACTAGCCAATATGAAATTATCTCATTTGAGTAGACCATACCTCCTTATTAAGATACACCACTATGCAACACATACACATCCTTCTAGGAGATGGGGAGGCTAGCACCCCAGCACCTACACAGGGAATTCCAGTGTCCCTGTAGGTGTGGGTTGGAGCTCTGGGTACACTCTCCCTCAGAAGCCACCTGGACCAGCAGTGGGATTGGATCTGGGATGAGGCCCAGAACCTTCTGCTGGAGACCTGAACCTTGAGTACCAGGGTAGTCAAAGCAAATATCACAAGTCAATGGCACTTAGGGTTCCTAGACTCAGAAAAACCCATTAGACATGACTTGAACTTGTGAGCTCTGCTACCCCCACCCAGGCTGTACACAAACCAGGCATCTCTAATGCAGATCCTGATCTAGGCTGTGTCCCTCCCTGGGACATTGGCAGCTCCAGTTGGTTGGTATGCTTTGGGACTATGGGAATCAGAGTCATAATTTCACATATACTCCAGACCATGCCAAGGCCAAGGGTCAAGCTGGGACTACAGGCTTTTACTACTGTTGTGTTGTTTTTGCTCTCAAGGTGGATTTTTTTTTATTGTTGTTTTTGTACTTTCATTTTAGAATAATGAGTTTTGCATAAAAAACATGATTTCTGTGTTTTTTTTTTTTGTTTGTTTGTTTGTTTGTTACTTTTATCAGAAGATCTCAGTTCCCTAGGCCCTCATTATCACACACCCAACAAGCAGCCATTTGTTCTCCATTTGGCCCTGTTTCTACCTGGCACTGTTCTCTGTCCCTGAAGGCATATCACTCTGCCTCCTTGATTTGATTTGAAGGCCTAGATTCTCCCCGCTGGTAAATTTAATGGCCCCTATTCCCTCTCCTATGGTCTCTAGTCTAGACTGGTGATGCCCAAGTTTCCATTTAAGAAAGGACATTCCTAACTATCCTGCCCTTTGCAGACCCTAGGTCTGCATTGGTGACCACTACCTACAGATCAGGGCACTCCATGGGGAGATAGAAATGACTTCTTTGCACTGAGAAAGGAGAGTCCATGACTCTCCTGAGATGCGGGTATGGGTGTAAGAGCATTCCATGAGAAAAGGGAAGGAGTCTTAATCCGTTTGTGCTACTAAAACAAAGTACTTTGGTAATCATACTACAGAGATGAATCATTCATAGTTCTGGAGGCTCGGCCATCCAAGATCAGATATTGTCACTTTAGGGCCTGGTGAGGGCCTCTTCCCCATGGATGGTACCTTCCATTGGACAGTCAACGCTGCTTTCTGGGCTTGTATAAGGGCAACGATCCATTCACAAGGGCAAGGCTTCATGACTGAATTACCTTCCCAATACCATCACCTTGGTGATTAGGTGTTGGGGTCTTTAGCCCCCTTGCTCTTCTCAACCAGCGACAAGGGAAGGAAGCACTCCCCAACAAGGCCAGACCAGGAAAGTTAGGACCGACTGACCGCTCACACCCGCCCTCCCGGCAGAGGACAATCAGGAACTCGTTTATTGAGGACGTCACACAGCTTTTATGTAGGGTGGGGCTAGGCAGGAACCAATCAGCTTAAAGGTCAGCAAGGCACGGGGGTCCACGCAGGCCAGAGTCCCATAGGACTATATGGCAAGCATGAGCTGATCACGTTCACGGAAATGTTGTTAACCAATCCCTGACAGTGGTCCGATTTATCGTCATTAACTTTTGAAACCGCCTTTGAGGCCTTGATCTTGCTCACTCGCCAGGGAGTAAGGAGTCAGCCTGAGTTAGTTAACGAGTCATCAGTCCCAACAATTAGGTTTCACATACAGACCATAATAGAAGAGAAGTCTCGTCTTTTCCTCCTCACCCAGATGTTGGCTAATTTCTCCTCTAACTTCTACATGTATGGATGGAAAAGATAACCCCAAAGTCACACACCTGGTCAGCAGTACATGCAGGATAAAGATCTAGGTCTTTGGATCCTTGGCAGGGACGATTCCCCGACTCTCTCCCTTTGCCAGCATTTGAAGTGTTATTCTGGGGTGAAGACATCCTTGTGTATTTCTCCCCTCCCTGTGGAAGTCCCTTCATTTGTTTTCACTTTCTCCCTCCCTGCTGGTCAGTGGACTTGAATTTCACAAGTACTGCAAGTGTGAATTGCCTTGGGTTACATCTCCTGGCTGGAGTCTGTAGGGGTCGATACATTTCCAGGATGATAGCTCTCAGCAAAACTTAATCCAATATATGGCAAGCAGGCAATCAACAAGTGTTCATTAATCCTCTGATCTTTGTTTAGCACGATAAGCTTGCTGAAGCAATATTACATCAAATCATTTCTACAGCAAGTCATAGACAGCCTTTTTAAAATCGCTAAAACAAAAGGGAAATCTATTGGCCCTGGAATACAAGTATGAATATCAGGTCATGGGCCAGGCGGGCCACACCTGGGCCTTGGAAGATTGGAAGCAGAAACTCCAGCAATATCAGGGCTCTCTCTGCTCCTCCCTGCATTTTGGCCTCATTCTGCACATGGTAGGAAAATGTCCACCAATATTCTGGTTTTTTTTTTTGTCTTTTTTAAAAAATATTTTTGTAGTTGTCAATGGACCTTTATTTTTCATTTATTTGTACATAGTGCTGAGAATCGAACTCAGTGCCTCACACATGCTAGGCAAGCGCTCTCCCACTGAGCCACAACCCCAGCCCCCACCAATATTCTTGATCTTAGCCTTTCTGCTTTGGCAACTGGAAAAAGAATGACTTGTGGGTCCCCAAAGCATATGGAATTTCTCTGATTGATCTCAACTAATTCAGGTGCCTGTCCCCAGGCCAGTTGACCAAGGTGTGGGTGAAAGTGGAGGAGGTGTTTCTCTACCTGGACCCATCAGCAGGGACCTGGGGTGACTCCTGTTCTACTATCAAGACAGCTTCCACCACAACCCTGTGGAATGGGTGAAGGTGCAGAGGGGGCCTAGCAGACGAAAAGAGGGAGGTCCAGCAAGAAGAAGCACTGTGTCCAGCACAGGTCCACAGGATCTTCTAATGGAACCGGGAGTTAAGAATTACAGATAGAACAGCAGGGGTCCAAGACTGATTTGTCACTGACTATGAGTGTTATGGGGCTAATATCTAAACAAGTGGTCCCTGTCTTTTTTTTTTTTTTTTGCGGTATTGGTGATCGAACTCAGGGCCTTATGCTTGCAAGACAAGCACTCTACCAGCTGAGCTATCTCCCCAGCCCGGTCCCTGTCTTAATTCCCCTCCTAATGGGAATAAGTATAGCTGGCTCCACAGCTACAGGGACCACTACACTCATTACGGGAAACCAAAATTTCAAAACCTTAAGTAGACAAATAGATCTGAAGGTAAGTAAATTTTAAAATCCCTGTAAGCCACTTAAAAAATTCCCTTGATTCACTTTCTGAGATAGTTTTACAAAACAAAAGAGGGTTAAATTTGCTGTTTTTATAATTTAAAAAAAAATTATGTATGACTTTAGGGGAGACCTATTGTTTCTGTACTAACCACTCAGGCATCATTCATAATAGTTTATCTTTGATTTTAAAAGGCTCAAAAAAATGAGGAAAAACTAAAAACCTGAGAAAAATTGGCACCAAAATCTGTTCTCTTGGTCCCCCTGGTTAACTACTCTAATAACCGCAATGGTAGGACCTCTCTTCCCAGTTATCCTGGGACTTTTAATCGGGCCACGCATGATAAACTGTTTAACTAAATATTTTAGAGATAGAATCCAGTCTGTTAAGCTAATAGTGTTGCACACCCACTACAATCACCTCTATGCTAATAAATCAATGATTTGATTTTATACATAAAACCAGTGGGGAATATAATGGGCTGACAGATCTGGCTCCATGGGAATGTTATAGGCCAGATTCTAAGGGAAATGACTGGACAGATTCCATTTTGCTCTGAGACTCCCTGTTATGTAGGAAATAAGCTTCTCCCATAGGAACACCCCGCCTCTGTACCTATCATCAGTTGCTTAGCGTGACAGGTTAACAATACAGAATGACAATTCTTATGTAATGAAAAATTGCTCTCTTTTGATTCCTATTGCTCCTAAACAATGTGAACAGTGATTGTGTGGATGTTAGTAACCATTCTTTAGTTTGTACCTAGGTAAGGGTCATTTTGAACCACTTCCCCCTCTGTTGATGATCTCATGATGTTAGTTTGTAATTTTGAATCATAGCAACAGACACTTATGATTGATGTGATTTTTGGTATAAGAACTCCTACAACCCTGTGGTCGGGGCTGTTTTTCCAATAGCCATTTTTGGGGGCACTGTGTAAAACAGTCAGTCAGCCGGCTTAATAAAGACTCTCATATTTGGACTTCTTAATGGCGATTGGTCTGTTCTTAAGTTGCACCCCATAATAATGGGGAGGAGGCCTCCAGATAGTGCTGGTATTATCAAGAAAAAGACCACCATCGCTGACCTTCCGGGGTAGGAGTAGCTTAATTAAGCTTCGGTTTTACTGACAATTGGGTGATTCCATTAAAACCAACACATAACACAGATGGGGAAAAGAATACAAAATTTGAATTGTACTTAAAATAAAGATACAATTTAAAAGAAAAATAATTTGAGAACTTTTGGCCTGGAATTCTAAAAGTCTCCCCCAAAATTATAACTACTCTAATAGAACTGGTGAAAAAAAAAAAGTTTAAAAAGTTTAAAAAGTTTGGAGGGTAACTTGAACATTGGTTATCCTGAAACTGAATGGTTTTGCAGCCTTCGGATCCTCTGGGCTAGGAATTTAAGGTGGGTGGGGAGGGATGAGCCAAGCTTTAGAGGGAGATCCCTGAACTCCCTGAGGCAATAAAGTTCTGTGGAGGTTTTGCTTTGTTGTTTTATTTACTTTGGGAAGCAGGATTTATGGAGACATAAGCTAGATGAGGTTTAATTAGTTTATAGTTCTTTTACCTCAGTTCTGGGATCCATGGACTGTCCTTGTGATTTGCATATCACCTTCAGTAATTTGTAGGCAAGTGCTACTTAAATAATGCTTAGAAGGAGAGCTATTTTGCTAATTAGAGGGCACCAGGCCACAAACCAACTAGAAGAGAGAATGGAATATGTTGGATGAGGTCGGTAGAGGCTTCCTGCCTTTGAGTAGCCGTACCTTAGATGGCCAAGGGCAGGAGAGCCTGAAAAGAAGTGAATGTGAATCACAGAGATGAAATGATCTTCTTCCTGAAATGGCTCAATGGCTCTACTTTGTGTCAGGCTTTTTCTAAACCTTTTCCAGTGGAAGCCACACCCTTCTTGTCTGAGCTTCTTCTCCCCACCTACGTTAGGGACACCTTCCTCCCTCCTCCTCTGGGCTCTACTGATTTTCAGTAATTATCTCTCTTACGTACTTTCAGCTTCCACAGCCCTTCTGGTATCTTCCATCTGCATTAAAGATGCTAAGTCCTTCTCAGGGTGGGTGTCAGATGGCACACCACCCACTTGATGTCTGGGCCCCTCTGGGGAGCACTATGTATTTATCTCCTGTCAATTACAGCCACGTTTCTTCAAGTGGCTCTACTCTCTTCGTTTCCTCACCTTCCATTCAGAGATCAACTCTGCAACCCTGGGGTCACTTCCATCACTGCATGGAAACTTTTCTGTCCGAGGTCACCAAAGACACGCTTGCTCCTATGGCCAATGGGCATGTCTCATCCCTGATTGCACTTGGCTTCTGGGCGGCTTTTAACTTTGTGAGCTGACTCTAGAATTTCTCCCTGATTTCCATGACATCCCATTATTCTGGTATTTTCTCTTCCTCCTTCTTATGGGTCTTCTCTTCATTTGCTCATCTTTGCTCTTTCTCCTGTGTCAAGGGGGAAAAACTTTTCCTCTATGCTCTTACATGCAGGCACTGGGGGCCTGTAAATCAAACTAATAAGACGCAGATTCATGGGAGGAAAGCTACACTTTTTATTCAGTACTTACATGCATGGAAATTCACAGAAAAGAAACAAAACCCAAAGAAGTGGTGAGATCAGAAGTTTATATACCATTTTAACAAAGGAAAGGAAGCTTGGCCTTCAAGGATAATAAATTGTGGGAAAGTGACTAGAAAATATACAGGGAAGTCAGTGGAAGGGAAAGGTTGTTTCGGTTAGGTCTGTTTATAAAACTTGTCTGGTGTGGACTCCCCACTTCCAGTGACAAAGGCGCCCTTATCTTTCAAGACTAGGGGCGCCTTTCTCAAAGGGAAACTTATGCACTATTTTTAGGACAAATAAGGAGAGGGCAGAAAACTCTTCCTGTATCTGTTGATACTCAGTTGTCTTCAGCTCAAAGTAAAGCTGATGCCAAAGTTGCGTGTTTCACGTGGCATGTTCTGATCAACTTTACCTGTATTTTCCTCTCCATTGGGCCCTTCTCATCAGCAAATGCTTGAACTTAAACAGAATCCTCTCTTGACCCCTTTGCCAACTTTGGTTTCCGACATTTTCCTCTTCCCTTTACAAGAACATCCTGGAAATATCTACAGCACCCCTCCCACTTCCTCTTCTCCCTTTTCTTCTTGAACTCCATCTGGTCAGATCTTTGCTCCCAATATTCCACCAAACTGACTTTTATTAAGTTTCAACCTGGATATTTTAAAGGCTTCTCAAACTGATTTGTCCCAAACTAGACTCTCAGGTCCAGACGTGTTCTCTCCAGTCTTTCCCAGCTCAGTCCCATTTTTCTCTTGTCGAGATCAACACCCCAGACTCACCCTCACCCTGTTGCTCTTCCTTTCACCTCCCACATTCAAAGCCAGTACTTCCTGTTGGCTCTGCTGTGGAGCTGATGTGGTGCCCGCCCCACCTCCCCACCATGTTCATAGGTTGAGCCTGTAATGATCCCTGTGGTGGTATTTGGAAGTGTGGCTTGGAAGGTAATTAGATTTAGATGAAATCATGAGGGCCCGACTCCTATGATGGGATTGATGTCCTTGTAAAGAGAAGATGAGATTAGTTTTCTTTCTCCTCTGCCTCTTCCTCCTTCTCCTCCTTCTTTCTCTTCCTCTTCCTTTTCCCCACTCCCTCCCCTCTCTCCCTCTCCTTCTCCCTCTCCTTCTTCTTCCATGTGGAGACACAGAGAGTAGGTATCCTTCTGCAAACCAGGAAGCACACACTTTCAGGAACTAAATTGACCAGAACCTTGATCTTGGATTTGCCAGTCCCTAGAACTGTGAGTAATGCATTTCTGCTGTTTAGGTCACCCAGTCTATGGTATTTTTGTTACAGCAGCCCAAGTTGACTGAGACAGACTCTAACTTCACTTGTCTTTAGAGTCATACCACTCCTTCTCACTCCCCTGGTTGCCATCCTAGAGCCATCCCCTGATATTGCTTACCTGCTCCCTACCTATAATGCCTCCCTACCTCTGCTCTTGGCTTTTTCCATATCATCTCATCACAACCAGATGTTCCTGCTTTAAAATGCAAGTTGGGTCAAGTTACTCCTCTGATTTATAATTTCTGATTTTTCCCATCTTGCCCAAAGTAAGCACAATGATCACAGAGTCCTTCAGGATCTGCACTGCTTCCCACCCCATCCCATCTCTGACACTTCTGTTCCTTTCTCTCACCCACATTGGCCTCTTTGCTCCCAGGAATGCTTCTGCCTCAGGGTCCTTGAACCTACTATTTCCTCTTGCTGGAAGGCTCTCCCCTCAAATATGCACAAGCCATGCTCCCTTCCCTCCTCAAAATTTGCTCCACTGTCAACTTCTTGGTAAGAAATTCCTTGACCTTGAAATCTAAAATTCAACCCTCCTTCCCCAGACTTATTGCCCACATTTATGTCTTTTTATGTCCATGATGCTTATTACTATCTGCTGTACTATCTGTATCTTACTTATCTTCATGATCTTCCCACTGGAATATAAACCCCTATGAGCAGGGATTTCTTTTTTGGTCCTTTGTTTGCTAGAGGATTCCCAGATTTGTTACGTAAATATTTGTTGAACTGATGAATTAAGTTAGTCATTTGAACACCATCTTTTTTTTTTCTTAGTTTTTTTTTTTAAAATTAGTGTCTTGCAGATACACACAATGGTAAGATTTGCTTTGGCATGCTGAATATCATCTTTACAGGTTTTACCAATTTAAAATGTAAATAGATTCACTTATTAAGCTCAAATTAATTTGCTTACAAGGAAATAAATTGCTGTTTTAGAGGGGGAAAAAACCCTACCATTTCCCCTAAATGAAAGTTATATCTCAACACATGTGCAATAAATACACAGCTATTAAATAAATGCAAATTTATTTCTACATCATTTAAACTCAATTTTATACCAATGGTATTGAAATCACATTTGGGGAAACATTTCATTAAATGTCCATATTTCTTGAGGTTTGTCCCTAGATTAACCTCTTCTCTATATATTCTTCATGATCAAACTTGTCAACAGCAAATGGTCTCAATATCCACATGGTTCCAACAATAATTCTCTGATGTCAATTGAGTGCCCTGCAATTTCATTCAATTCTGACACTACCCAGAGTTCTTACAGACACCACAAATTAAGAGTAAAGTCTTGCACAAGACTGTAACCACTGCAGACACAAGCTACAAGACTCGGGGACACCCACATGTCCAATGAACTGTCTACAAATTCAGAGGGTCCCATGACCTCTCAGTTTCAATAATTCATCAGATCAACTTTTTGAATTCTCTGAAAGTGCTATGCTCATGATTATAGTTTAAATCTAAAGGATAGAACTCAGAAACAGCCAAACCAAAGAGACTCAGGGCAAAATCTTGGGAAGACAGATGTGAAACAGAGCTTAGAAACCCTCTGCTAATGGAATTCAAGCACATCATCTCCCTGGGACATCCACGCATCCACTAACCAGTTCCTCTCAGCCTCATGTCCAGAGGTTTTACTGGGGCTTTATTATATAGGCATAGTTAATTAAATCATTGAGCGGGTGACTGAGTTGAATCTCCAACCTTGCTTCTGTCAATGTATTGGGCAGGTGGTCCCAAGTTCCAACTCCAATCATGTGGTTGGTTTTTTGGTGACCAGTCCAAATCCTAAAGTTGACTAGATGTCTACCAAGAGTTCCTTCATTAGCATAACAGAGACATTACCATCACTCAGGAAATCCCAAGTCTTCTGAAGCATTGAACCTGGAACTGGACCAGATATATTGCCTCATACACATATATATGGTTGAATCATAATTTTATATCTCAGCACATACCTCTCTTCTGAAATTAATAATCCCAGACCCAAGTGCCACCTGGATGTCTCTCTTAGGAGATACCACTAACCCATTAACAACCAGAAATAAATTGCTATTCCCACTCCATGACTTTATCAACACATGTACTCTTTCCTCTGTATTTCTTAGTAAATGTCCTTGTACTGTCATCTACCTAGCCATCTAAAGCTGAGCCTGACTTCGCCATTGATGTTTTCACTCACATACCATTTCCTCTGCTCTGGATGTTACCCACCTTGCCACCTCTTCCCTTTCCTACAGTGTAGATAGCCCTGATATCCGGGAAGCCTTTGCTAACCTCCCAGGACGGATTAGGAGCACTTGTGCTTTCATGATCATGGTGCCTAATCACACATTGTCTTGATTTTCTGTTTGTCTCCTTTGTCCACTAGCTTGGTCAGGATAGTAATTGTATCTGTCTTACTCATTTTTATATCCTTGTACCTGGCACATAGGTGGGTCTCAATAAATACTGCAGGAATGGATAAAATAATCTAAAGTAAAAGCACTTCAAAATAAGACTTCTCTCTCACCGAACCACTTTCTATTCAAGTGACGGATCATTCTCCTGTAGGAGATGCCTTGGTATAATCTCACTTTGAAAATTAAGTCTTTTATTGAGCAGCATTCATAATACCTGGCTTGTAAGTATCTTCACCTATATATTCGTTATGTGAATATTTACTGAATATCTATTAAAGTGATGAGAAGTGACCTGGTCCCTAGGCCTGGGTAGGAGTGAAGAACTAGTCTCAGTCTACTGGAAGAGTCATACATATATAAACAATACAATATATTAGGTTCTACAAAAGAGGAACAATTAACATGCCAGGGGAAATCATGATTGTGGTGTGTTGGATTGTGGTTCCCAACTCTTTATTCCTTTACAGGAAGAATTATACAGCCATATCCTCTGCCACATATTTTCTGTGCATTCCCAACAGTAAGCAATATATATATACCTCCACCCGCCCTCATTATGTAACTTGACCAATTAACATGGGCAGAAATGAAATGACAAAGCATCTGTTCTGAGCAGACATAAAGAACACAGTAGGTTACTATCAGACATCTCAAACTTTTGCTCTCACCCATAAGGGACATGTTCTAGGTAGCCCTTACTCTTTCAGCTTGTGCTGGAATAAAGACTCAGGGAGAAGACTTCAAGCCAAACCACACCTAACCCAGCTCAGCCACACATAGGCTGCTCATAGGCAGCCTATTGAGATGTGGGTGGTGGTGGGAGTTGTCTCTATATAACATTTTCACAGAGGAATGAGTATTCATGGTTGGGTATGAGATGTAAGGAAAAGACTTTGTGGCTGTGACTGTTTCCCAGGACATAATGCCCCCACGTCTAGGCTTCTTGTAAATAATGAAAGAAAAAGTCTGTAGAAGGAAGTGATTTATTCCATGTACTGTGAAATTAGAGATCTGGGCATGACAAAAAATAAATATGAGTCTTCCTAACAGCATTTAGCCTACTCACAGATGAAAATCTTACCTCATGTTTGCAAGTATTTCTCCACAGCTTAAGTTTTCTTTCATTTTTATAATTCATTTTTAAAAATTAATTATTTATTTATTTTTATTTTTTACAGACTGCATTTTGATTCATTGTACACAAATGGGATACATCATTTTCATTTCTGTGGTTGTGCACGATGCAGATTCATACCATTTGTGTAATCATACATGTACATAGGGTGATGAAGTAAGCTAGATATAGTGGCATTGAACAATTAGAACACACACAATTTTACCCATGTAGAACATTAGCATTCTGACACCTCAAACCAGAAGTAGGCACTACTTGAATAAGAAAAAGTTGGTCTTCTAAAGCAGAGAAGGACACTGCTGTCAGAGTGGCTGGTTTCTCAGTATGAATTTCCTTTCATTGGTCATTCATAGTTATGACCTATGCTACAACTTATTTTCAATTTGTGCTAACAATAGGTAGCAACAGTGTTAAAATTGTATAAATGAAACTCTCCAACTCCTCATCTCTTTTACTCCATTCCATAAGATTCTTGTTTGTTTTAAATAGGAAATAGTCAAGAATACTGATTAAAGAAAAAGCACTATGAATTAGATTTCTTTGAATTAGACTCTGAATCCAGGTTCCATCAAGAATAGTATGAAAATAAGCTCTCAGCCTCAGTTTCTTCATTTATAAAGTCAAGATAATAATAGTGCTTCTTTCCTTGGGTTATGAGGAGTCCATGAATAATCCTGTGAGGTCTTAACCCAGTGCCTGGTGGATAATCAGCAGTCAATAAGTGATAGAAATTATTATAGGGTGAATTTGTTAGTGTAGCTTTTCTTAGGAAAGCAGCTGTTCATTATAGGAAGACAGACTGTGTCATGGCATTTGGTTTGACCTTTTTACTATTGGGAAAAAAAAAGCACCTCAGGACCTGAATCATGATTAATTTATATGCTATGCTTATGAACAGCTAAGCTTTCTCCACTTTGGTTCTCTGAGAGGAATAAGGGTCAATGACACAGAATATTTGGACTCACCACAAAATGAACACTTCCGGAAGCTTCGTTTGGTTGAGATCAAATAGTTCAGTCTCTCTGGTAATGAACTGTGGGCAGGTCTCCAGGCTGACACATAGGCCCACACACAACACCCTGTAGTGGCAGCAACTGTGCTGGGGAGCCGCCAAGGTGAAATGTTCCCCCAGCAAATTTGCCAGGAAGCTAAGAACATTCCAATAGGCAATGTGCTGCCCAAATGGCAGGTCACCCAGTCTCAGATCCACTCATTTCCTAATGACTGGGATGACAATAGAGTGTTGGGTTTATGCAAAGTGTGTGGCCCGGCAAGTTAATTCTCTTTAGAGACTGCAAGTTGATCTTGAAATGATGCCTCTGATTTATAAGAAAGAATTTGTTATAAGACATATTTGACCACTTATCTTGAAAGGCCCTGTAAGGTATGTGTGTGTGTGTGTGTGTGTGTGTGTGTGTGTGCGCACGCGCTTGCGTGCACATGCATTGCTGGAAATGAACAAGCAATTATAACTTCCAAATCCTATGAATGAACCATATGAAATGTATCTCAGATTCTTTCCCTGAACAAATAAATTTTTCCCACCTCCGGGGATTCTCTTCCTTTTAGTTCTTTTAGTCTTTTCCAGACATTTCCGAAGGCACTGAACTCACAGATAAAACTAGGCAAATTTACAAATTTATTTTATGCAATACAAAGCTAGGAATTTGACCCTAATCAAAATATGTATGCATAGTCTCCAGTTCACTCAGAACAGAGGTTATAAGTTTGATCTGTGATTCTAGAGCAAAGATCAGTAGGACCCATTAAAAATTGAGGACGGGTCACATAGAAAAAACCCACTTTATTTTTTAAAAAGAAAATAAAAGATATTTCACCTCTCTGGAAAAAAAATAGGAAATATAAACCAATATTCAATAAACAAAGTAAATAAGGAGAAATACACCTTGTATGCATACACTGTGGGAACACAGTGGGGATGAGAGTAAAGAAAAAAGAAAGAAAAAAAGAAAGGAAAAGAAAGAGACAAGGGGAGAAAGAGCGAAAGTAAAATTTGAGCCAGATACAGATGACACAAATGTGTAAATGTATACCAGACATGCACAGAGGCCTGCATTACTGTCTATTACACTTTTAAGGCAGTTGGTATATAACTCTAGGCCTAAATCATGACATTTAGGTTGGGGCTCATGCTCTGTGGCCTAATAAAATCTAGTGAATGATTTGATCCAGCCCAAGGTCTAGGGGTCCTTCCCTGCAGAGTAATCTGATGGAAATTGACAGTGTTCTTATACATTGGAAGAGTTGAGGGCTTTGGAGTCCCTCTTTAAAGGAGCATTTCTGAATGGCAGGTGAGACTAAATTTTCTTTCTATATTACCACATTGCCTTTTTTATTATAATAAGCAAGAAATTCTTTTAAATTGATTTAAAAATTAAAATAAAACCATCTCACATATATTCACACATCTAAGGAGGCAATTGATTAGAAAGGGGGTATCTTTGAAAGTATTTCTTTTGTATAATACCTGTTAAAGTCTTTTCCAATTAAAAAGTCTGCATTCTTATTTTTAAGTTATTGATTTGTAGCAGTATTTAATATATTTTTATTTAATACAGTTGCCATTAACTTGACATCTTGATATTTATCCATCTTCTTTCCTGCCTCCTTTTGTATTTGTCCAGGATTTTCTATTATTCAATTTCATCTTTTCTAATGGATTTTATTTGTATGTTCTTACATTATTTTTAGTTGTTACTCATATAGAGATTATAATAGTTGTTCTTTAATTTATCACAATTTTAATTTATTATATTTATCCATGAGCAATGTTAGAACCTTTTAACAATATGATTCCACTTACTCCTCTCTCCTTTGTGCCATTTTATATACTTTACTTCTAATATATCATAAACCCAAGAATAAATTTTTATGTATGCTTTAAACAGTCAATAGTCCTATAAAGAAAAATATTTAAATCTTTTTTTATATTTATAAGCATATTGATGCTTTCAAGTGATTTTTATTTTTACCCGCAGCTATAGATTTATATCTGGAATATTTCCCTTCGACCTGAAGAATTTTTCTTAGTATTTTTGTAGTGCAGGTAGGACGGTCGAAACTTCTGTTTCTGATTTTTTTGAAGACATCTTCATTCTATACTCATCTTAGAAGGATTTGTCATTGATTAGAATATTTTAGGTTGATAGTTTTTTCTTTCATTATTCCATGCAGCATTTCCAATAAGTCAGTGGTAATTCTTGTTGTTCCCATAAGTGGTGGTGTATTCCCCTCTAGATGCTTTTGATTTCCTACTTATCCTACCTAGATTGTTAGTACTTTGAAGACAATGTGCTTAGATGTGTTTTTTCTTTGTGATTTTTTTATGTCTGTGTTTATACAATATGTGTCAGAGTATTTCAACCATTTTTGAAAATATGGAACTATCAGTCCTTCAAACATTTTCTTCTCTACTGTCTCTCTCTTCTATTTCTGAAACTCCAATTATATTTACATTAGCAGAGTTTATGTTTTTCTATGGGTCTTTGATATTCTGTTATTTTTAAAACGTATTTACTCTTTGTGCTTTAGTTTGAACACTTTTATTGACTCACAGTTCACTAATCCTTTGTTCTGCTTGTCTACCCTGATGTTAAGTCCATCCAGTACTTGTCTCTTTTTCAAAGGCATATTTTAGTTATGGAGTTTTATCTCTATTTCTTTTGAATAGTTTTTATTTATTTGCCAAATCTGTATCTCTAGACCCACAACATCCCTCCTTTTCCTCTATGTGCTTTAACATAATCATAATATATACATATAAATAAATTCTATCATCATATGGATCATCTTATGGGTCTGCGTCTATTGATATGTTTTTATTTCTCTTGAGAGTAAGTTACATTTTCCTGCTTCATTGACTGTCATGATTTTTTTATTGAATTTCATACAGAGTGTATAAAAGACCAGCAGAGACTGAAGGAGATTATAATACTCTGCAGCTGTGGTTAGGTCCTGAGATGATCAGTCTAATCAGTAGTTGAACAGAATTGGAGTTGGACTGACAGTAGAGGTAGTTTTTGTTCTTCTCTGCTTTTAAACTCTTGGAGGAGGTCAGGCTCCCCCTGTCCAGCAGAAATGTGGGATCTTAGCACCCCAAGACCATCCCTCTATTCTCTACATTTCTAGATCTCACTAGAATAATCTTCCTGATTATTCCACTTATTGAATGAAATAAGTGGCAGAACTAGTGGGTGGAGAGGTTTAACTTTTAGTTTGAAATCCTCCAGATTCCAAACTACTATGCCAACCCAGGTCTGGCTGATTTCTTCTTGTTCCCTCAAAGTTCCTCTGCCAGCCTTAAGACTCAGCAGTCCTTCTAGGGACTGAGATATTTTCCCTGCTCTGAATCACTCATGTGGGACGCAGCTCAATGCCAGGGCCCTTGCCTTCTTCCCCTCAGTATTTTAGCTGACTTTTCATTGCTGTTGGTGTTGTTTGCATGCACAGTCTTCAATGGTTTTAAGGAGAAACAAGTTGTCTTTTAGTCTTGATACTGAGCTGCTATTCGGGTGACTATCATTATGAAATTCTATATCCTAACTCATAACAGAATTTTTAAGTCTGGTTCTGAAGAGTTAAATAGTAGATTCTTTCAGTAACTTGATTTATTTGAAATAAATTGTGAAGAGAAAGCCTACAGAATGGGAAAAAAGAACTTTGCCACCTGCACCTCAGGTATAAGATTAATCTTCAGGGTAAACAAAGAACTCAAAAATTTAATACCAAAAAAACCCCCCAAGTAACCCAATCAATAAATGGGCAAAGGAACCGAATAGGCACTTTACAGAAGAAGAAATACGAATGGTCAACCAATATATGAAACAATGTTCAACTTCTCTAAGAATCAGAGAAATGCAAGTTAATACTATATTGAGATTCCATCTTACTCCAGTCAGAATAGCAATTGATGAGAATATGGGGGAAAAGTTTCACTCATACATTGATGATGGGAATGCATATTGGTGCAACCACTCTGAAAGCAGTATGGAGATTCCTTAGAAAACTTGTAATGGACCCACCATTTGACCCACTCCTTGGTTTATACCCAAAGGAATTAAAATCAGTATACTACAGTGAAGCAGCCACATCAATGAGTACAGCAGTTCAATTCACAATAACTAAGCTATGGAACCAACTTAGGTGCTTTTCAACAGATGAATGGATGAAACTGGAGACTATCATGCTAAGCAAAATGAACAAGTCCCACAAAACCAAAGGCCAAATGTTCTCTCTGATATGCAGATGCTAACACACAATAAGGGTCAGGGGCAAGAATAGACGTTCATTGTTCATTGAATCAGACAAAGGGTAATGAAGGGAGGGAGGGGGAAGGAAAAGAAAGACAGTAGAATGAGTCGGACCTAACTTTCCTATATTCATTATGAATACACTACCAGTGAAACTCCACATCATGTACAACGCAAGAATGGGATCCTAATTAGAATAAGTTACACTCCAAGTATGTGTCAAAATACACTCTGCTGTCATGTATATCTAAAAAGAACAAGTAAAAAATATAATAAAAATAAAATAAGGTGATTCATGATTCATCAAATTACAATGCTTTTGCAGAGGATCTTCCTGATCGCAGTGCCCAAAGCCAATTAATTCAAGAAACCTTCAAGACTTTAGTCCCCTGCCTCCTTGGAAAGTTGAGATAGAAAGGGTAAGGAGGACCTAAAGTATAGACAGGAAATGAAGGATAATTAATATTTACGAAGCAATAGGTTGTAGTATGTCCCTAAGCCCTTTGGATGCATCAAATTATGTTTTTGAATGCAAAAATGTTTACTGGGCATTTACACTGGACACGAAGAGCAGATAGAGAGAGAGGTTGCTGGGAAACATGTGATCAAGAGTCAGCCAGGAAACACTAACAGAGGTGGGCGGGGTCTTTCTAAGGAAAAGAGGGTAACCAAACAGCTAAGGCGTTGGGCTTGGGAGCACACTTACTTGTTCCTGATTTAGTGTGTGCCAAGAACCAGGAAATGAGGCATCTGGACCCCACATGTAAACTACACGCTCTGATTTTAGGTTCTGGTTCCCTATCCAAAAATAGGAGCCTGAAGTACGTCTAGGGTGGGAATAAGGTACATAGGACTTTCTCACAGAGTGGGAATGCTTGGTTGCCCTCACCGTCCCACCAGTTTATGGACATTTCAGTTGCTTTCTTTGTTCCGTTTCCCAGGACAGATTATGTTTGTCATGGAAACAGTGAGAGCCACATGGTAGGGCCCTGAGGTGAAGGACTCGCCTCCACATTTTTATTGCAACTTGGGCACAAGGATGAAATCGTGGGTGCACCAGGTGGTCCTCTGTGAGAGACGGTGCACTTTGAGTGATGTTCCCCCTGAGGTCACGGTGACGCCTGCTGAAAAGAAAATGAGCACATTCCTCCTATTCTTGCCAACGAGCCAGTCTCTCCAGGCGGCAGCTTCACCCGTCAGTCACGCGTTTCTCCTCCTCCCTTTCCTCGCCCCTCCCATCCTTCATCCCCCGCCCCTCACATCTCGTCCCTTCTCTTGTTTTTGTTTTCTGTCCTTTTTTCCTTGCCCGGAAAATTGTTAAACCCTATTGGTTTCACTAATATCCCTCTACTCCTAGCTCGGGGCCAACGTCATTGTCTTCACATGTCACATGGTAGGAGGAGGAAGAGGAGGAGGGAGAGGACATCGCCGCTATCATAAGTGCTTTATATGTGTTAACTCGCTAAACCTTAAAAGAAAACACCTTTGAAACAGGTATCACTTTTATTCCCATTTCACAGACAAGTCACCAAGAAACCCGCTCAAGGTCACTTAGTTGACAAGTAGCGGAACCATGATTTTAGCCCGGGCCGTCTGGTCCCAGGGTACATGCACGCTCTTACACAGTATCCTAAATCTTCTCTCACTTAAATGAACTTATTCAGTTTTTACCCTGAGACCATGAGATCTTTCGGGAAGATGCTACTCTGAGTGCGACTTGGAAGAAATGGAGACTAGAACTGTCCAAAACACTTGAAAATGTCAGACTTGCATATAGCACCTCACTCCCTATCTATAAACTCCACATGCTCACAGCCTGTGCTCCCCAAATACTCGTGTGTCTTATTACAATCATCTTCCGAAATGTCCCCATTGACAGGATTTTGGAAGAAAACAAGCAGCGGTGGAGGTGGGGGGAGGGGCTCAGAGCAGACTGGATTCTCAAGCCCGAGTCTAATCTCGTAGGACGGAACAGGAAAGAATGGGAAATTTTAGAAACATGAACGTGGGGACAAGGAAGCTAAAGTCCTCCTGGTGCCAGATGCCACCTTCTTCTCGGTTTCCACAGCACAATGTACAATACATCAGAGCATCTCAGATTCACCATCCAAAGCTGTGAAGTCCCTGATTTCTGTCACTAGTGGGTGGATTCCGGAAGTAGTAACAATGGTATTGACAGGAGGTTTAAGTGTTGTGAGAGGAGAAGGAGCTTGAGTCCCCAGACTCTTTGGGCAGGAGGGGTCTTCTGCTTTAGTAGGGAGACAGGTGTGTGTGTGTGTGTGTGTGTGTGTGTGTGTGCATGTGTGTGTGTGTGTGTGCGTGTTACCTTAGCACATCAGAAGCTGTGGAAAGAACCCTCCCCTGCATCTTTATTCTGGTGGTCAATATATCGTACATTCATTGCAACACATTAGTTTGCGAATAATAGAAAATCTAACCAACAGTGACTAAAACTGTAGGCATGTTTATGTCTTACTGACAAAGGGAAGAATTTCCTTTGGACTTTGCTAAAACCAACTTTGGATAGTCGATAACGGTTATGGCTTGAACATGTGTGTTTCGATTTTTGTGTTTGAACGTAAAACCCAATGTGATAGTACTAAACATTGGAGCATTTAGGAAGAGATTAAGTCGTGGGCTCCAACCTCATAAAGGAGATTAGTGCCTTGGAAAGGGCTCCAGGGAACTAGCAAGGCCTTTTGCCCATCTATCTTTGACCATGGGAGAGTGAAGCAACAAGGTGCCATCTTGGAAGCAGAGAGTGAGCTTTCACCAGACAGCAAATCCACCAGCACCTTGATATTAGACTTCCTTGCCTCCAGAACTATGAGAAATGAGTTTCTATTACTTACATAGTAATCACTTGTAAGCATTTTGTTATAGCAGCATGAATAGACTGAGACACTAACTCAACAAGATCATCAAAACCCAGGTCTTTCAATTCTGCCCTCTGAAGCATCTTAGATTTTTATCCTCATCCCCAGAGACCTCATGATGGCAAGGTGGCTGCCTCATCTACAGACCATCACCCTTTCTCCTGACTGTATACAAATACAGAAAACAAAGGCAGCTATGGTGTTGAGAAATTATTTTATGTGTCTCTTTTAAGGGGGGCACTGTTGCCCCTTCCTTTTCATAAAGCAGTACTTAATCACATGGAAACCTATATCATAAGAAAGGCTGAAAAAGTATATGACAAAAAGACACCAAGTTTGTCATGATTAAATTAGCAGAAGCAAACACAATTTATCTCTTAGGGCTGTGTACTTGGAAACCCAAACAAAATCAGAGTTCCGTTAGTGCTGTATTGTGTGCATGGTAATTTGCTTTGAAATCCTCCAGTCTAAGTGGTGTGGTATATGTGTGTGTGCCAGCAACAGTAATCAACACTCTAGAAAGGAGTGGTTAATTAGTCTTTGAAGAGTCCTTAGCTGAATCAATACTTTTTGGTTAGTTAATGAGCATATGAAATGTTAGAAAAATTTTTTATTGGCTAAATTAGTTGGACTTCAGAGGAGATAGGAATGGGGAGCAGGAGCCACCTTTGAATAAGGTAGAAAGAAATGAGCATGTTCCGTCTTCCGTAGCAGAGAAGTCCAGAAGGAAGTGCCGGAGCCACTTTGGATCCCCACGGTGGAATGATCCTGATGATGAGGCCCCTCGACATGATCCAAGGGAGTCTTTTTCTGGGGAGCTTCTCCTGCACGGAGCAGAGAAGCAGAAGGCACAGAGAGGGGGGCTCTCTTGCAAGTCAAGTCAGTGTTCCTATTTACGAGGAAGAGAAAGTCGCTCTGATGGACGCAAAGGGCATCCCTCCCCAGCCACCTCTCCAGATCTTTGGCCTCTTCTGCTCTTCTCCCAAGCATTCTGCCACTTCTCCATCTTGGCCTCTGTCTTAGTATCGATCACAGCATAACAAACGACCACAAACGCGAGGGTTTAAAAATATACACAGTCAGCATCTCACAGCTTCTGGGTGAGAGGCCAGTGAGCTGGTTGCCCTGGTTGCTGGCAAAATTTAGTTTCCTGTGACCCATTGGACGGAGCACCTACGGAAATCTCCCTCCATTTCTAGCTATTTGTTGGTCAGGGGTCACTCTTAGTTCTTTGCCAAATGGACTTCCCAAATGTGGCCACTCACTTCATCCAAGTTTGCAAGAGTGTTTTTAAGAAAACTGAAGTTATACTCTTATGTAGTGTAATCATATTGAAGTCACAGTCCCGTATGCCATCCATGTGAGGCAGGTCACAGAATCTGGCCACTTTCAAGGGGAGGGGATTACTTAGAACATGAATATTGGAAGGCTGAGAGGATTGAGGACCATCTTAGAGGGGCTCTGACACAGCTCCTAATCTCTAGCCCATGTGCACCTGCAGCTTGGAGGACGGATGGAAGTTGCTGAAACGGTATCAGAGCGAAACATCTGTTAGACAACACACCTTCCTAGGGTTGAGATCTAACAAGTCAAAACGTACAACCCCATGAATTAGAATGATGGAAAGTGTCTGCCCTTTTCTTAATTAACCCAAATCCACTGTCACTTTAGGGTATACAAAGATCCAGAAGAGGCTGGGTATGGGCCTCAGAAAGGGGAGGAGGAGGGAAAGGCCGTCCAAGCACTGGATTGTTACAAAGCGCATCTAAATGCCAGGCCTGCACTAAGCACTTCATGTGCACTATTTCAAGTGGTCCCCACAACAACCTCATGAGAAGGCATTCTTATTAACCCCATTTTATAATTTATAAAAATAAAAAATGTAGGCTTCAAAGATTTGAGCAGCTTGCCCAGGGTAAGTGCTAGCGTCAGAACTTGAAATGAGGTTTGCTGCCTCCAAGCCTGGAACTTATTACTACCTCGAAGAAAATGCAGGCACCTCGGCAGCAGAGGTAACGTGAAGACAGAACGCTATCTGGAACCAGGAGACCAGGGTTCGAGTGTTGTTCAATCACTTATAAGCTATATGACTTTAGGCTCTTAGGTCTGTCTTCCTCGGGAATCATTTTCTCATCTGCAAAAAGGGAATCGTAAGTGATGTTATTACTATCTGCACAAAAATGTATCTTGACGCTTACCTCCCACCATGCATAAACAATATAATGGACAATAAGCTTACACATAAAATAAGCAAATATTTCTTAGATTCACTATCAGAATTTAATCCATAAAAGAATTTGATAAATTGACTTCATAGAAATTAAGAATTTTTGTATTTTGAATGATATCATTAAGAAAATTAAAAGGTAAAGTCACAATTTGGCAAAAATATTTTCAAAGTATATGTCTGATAAAGGACTTTCATCTAGACCATGTAAAAACCTCTTCCAGCTTCGTAGTATTGCAAACAATTCAATAAAAAATGGCCAAAGAATCAAGCGAATCCATTACTGAAAAAGATATGGAAATGAGAAGTAAGCACATAACAAACAATTAACTAGTAATTAACAATTAACAATTCCCATTGGTCACTAGGGAAATATAAATTGAAACCACCGAGAAACATTGTTATACATCTACTGTGCCATATATGAATTATAGCTTTGAATCCTTAGGAAGACCCTTTAAGATCCTGGTTAGGAGCAGATAAGATGCACTGGTCTTATGTGGATACTGAAGGTTATACAGCTCAGATGCAGGACATCAGGCTTCAGACTCAGGCCACCTTATTATAGTGACCATCTGCTTCCTGTGACTCTACTAAGCCACTCGTAAGCTAGTCCATGAAGGCTAGTCCTGTACCCTACTGGAGCTCCAGCACCAACACACAGCAGGTACAGTATTTGTTGAATGAAAACCAGCCACCACAACTGAGCTCCTCTTGGTGCTTTTTCCCGCCCACACAGAGCATTTGTGCATGGGTGAGTCCTGTCCCCTATTGATTAGGCTGAACTTTTAGGAGACCTTTGTTTGATCTCAGAAAGTTTACAAGTAATCTTGGGTGAATCCTCTTCACTTCCCCCTCCCTCCCTCCCTTCCTTCCTTCCCTCCTTCCCTCCCTTCCCTTTCTCCCTCCCTCCCTCCCTCCCTTCCTTCCTTCCTCCCTCCCTCCCTTCCTTCCTTCCTTCCTTCCTTCCCTCCTTCCTTCCTTCCCTCCTTCCCTCCCACCCTCCCTCCCTCCCTTCCCTTTCTCCCTCCCTCCCTCCCTCCCTCCCTCCCTTCCTTCCTTCCTTCCTTCCTTCCTTCCTTCCTTCCTTCCTTCCTTCCTTCCTTCTCCCACTCCTCTTTCTTTGCTCACTTATTATCCTTCTCTCCAGTGGGCTGATGTGGCTTTGCCTTGCCTTTCTGTTGGGAAGGACAATGAGATGCTGACCACCAGTAGAACCACCTGGCTTATCAAGACAGGGTCCTCCTGGGCTGTGAATGCAGGCCCCTCCTCCCACCTGGCCTGCCCCAGGGCCCTATTCCCCCTGTGGGAAGCCTTTGTGGCCCTTCATTTCCTTGTACAAGGAGGGAGACTGCCTGGTGGTTCCCTTTACTCCAAAGGAAGTTCTCTGCCCAAAGTCCAACCAGCAAGGATGTTCCTTTCAACGAGGGAGCCCAGAAGGTATAAGAAAAATCTCTGAGGAGGAGGGAAGCACCAAGAATCCAGGACAGGAGGCACCGCCTGCGCCCGACTCACGGGGCCTGCCTACTCAGGCTGAGGGGAGAAGAAGCAGGGCAGCAGAGTTTGCCTCTGGTCCTGCGAAGAAGGGACGGTGGGGGTTAAGCGGGATTTGCTTTCGACTCTTGGCTCAACGTTGCACCCGCCTCGTCTGCCAAGCCATATGGTTTGTAGAGAGGCAGAATCAGGCTGGGTTTTGGCAGAGGGAAGAACTATGCTGAAAACGACTGGAGTCTAGCAACTGGGGAGGAGACGCTAGGGAGGAGGCCGGTGGGGCTGTTGGAGGCAGGAGACTAGGAAAACGGAAATGTGTTCCAACAGACAGAGGGAAAAGCATTATCTGTCCTGGAGAGGAGAGTACCCAGGAGTCCCGAATAAGGGTATATACACAGTGCCTTTTTATTTTGACACTTTGGGGCTCTACCTGCATTATATTTAGATAATATTTCTTCTTTATACTGACTTTGGAAAAACATAAATAAATTTGTTTAAAAAGGAAGGTTTTTATCACTACCACATGTGGCAAGTTTCTCCTAATTGGATGGTAATCATAAGCACAAGGAAAAGAAAACAATGTGGTAATATTAAATTCTAACTAGACACAAGAGCCTGCTGAAGACTCTGGACTTGGAACTACTATTTCCCCCAAAAAGGAAACCAAACAGCAGAATTAGAGTTTTAAAGACCTAATAGCATCAAAGTGGGACTTTTTCTTTGATACGATTAGAAAGTTGGAGAAAGGAATGAATTTTCTCACTGTGGAAGTCAGTGTCATTTAATGTAATGATAAGTCGCTGATGCAAATTTTACTGAAACATTTCCGACAACCCTGGGGGAGGATGCAAAATAAACATGGCCCTAGAAATTAGAATAGTGGCTTTTAGTTCTCTGCCACTATCACTGCCTCATTTTGGACACGTTTCCTTATGATGAGTGTCAATTTTCTCATCTGTTGGAAGGAATAGTGTTGAAATTCCTAAGAAATGGCGCATTGGTTTCATCTTTTGGAGTTACATATTAAGAATGATTCTGAAGCTGCATCCAAGCGTGGGGGAAAAGAAAGCCATGATAGATTGGTGATGTCTGCTACAGGTGCAGAGCTGGGAATGGTCGGATGCCTGACAGCCATCTGCCTCTGCGAGATTAGAAACTTCCCAGGGTATTCCTCGATTCTGACAGCCTGTGATTGTACTACTTACATGATCATCCAAGAGCATGTTTAACTTGCTTATTTTCTCATGATTGATAGATAGCAAAGTATGAAATAAGACAATTTTTTATGATAGGCAAACAATTCAGTTTAGTCCAACAGATACTCATTGAGCATCTATATTGTGCCAATCCCCTGAGCTGGGAATACAAATATGAGTAATAAAACTAAGTCCCTGGCTGGCATTGTGGCTCAGTGGTAGAGCACTTGCCTAGCATGGTGAGGCACTGGGTTCGATCCTCAGCACCACATAAAAATAAAATAAAGATATCGTGTGCACCCACAACCAAATATATATATAGATAGATAGATAGATATAAATATTTTTTTAAAGAAAATAATTCTTATCCTGAAAGAGTTCACAGACCTGGGCAATGTGTATGTAGACATGTAGACATTTCCACACAGGTTTCCACATGATGTAATAAGTACTATGTTAGAGGTATATTGGTACCTTCGGAGAACTCAAGTCACAGTCACAGACCCCCTAGAACCGTAACCTCTGGAGTCTTAACACCTAGTAATTCAGAATGTGACTCTCCTTTAAGATAGGGTTTTTACTCAGATAATGAAGTTAAAACAAGGTCATTAAGGTAGGCCCTAATCCAATACAACTCGTGCCCTCATGAAAAGGGGTCACAAAGACAGACACACAGAAGGAAGGTGACATGAAGAGATGAAGGAAGAAGAGGCCACCTGTGAGCCTAGGAGAGGCCCAGAGCAGCGACTTCTCTCACAGCCTTTGGGAAGGACCAACCCTGCTGACAAGTGGATTTTGGACTTCTGGTCTCCAGAACTGTAAGAAAAAAATTCTTGTTGCTTACGTCACCCACTCTGTGGTGCTGTGTGAAGGCAGCCTTAACAAACCAGTACCCAACAAGTATCCAGATAAGGTTGCCCTGGGTCAGGGTGGGCACCAGTGCAATGATCGACATCCCCATGAGAGGGGAAATTCGGACACATGGAGACACAACCAGGAACCAGTGCCATGCGACAATGGAGGGAAAGGCTGGAGTCCTACTTCAACTAGCCAAGGAATGCTACGACCTGCCAGGAACCACCAAGTGTCAGGGTCTTTAGCCCCCCTGCTCTTCTCGACCAGCGACAAGGGAAGGGAGCACTCCCCAACAGGCCAGACCAGGGAGGGTAGGGCCGACTGACCGCCCGCACCCAGCCCTCCGGGCGGAGGACAATCAGACGCATCAGGGAGACCAGTCACAGCAGGAACTCATTTATTGAGGAAATCACACAGCTTTTATGTAGGGTGGGGGCTAGGCGGGAACCAATCAGCTTAAAGGTCAGCAAGGCACGGGGTTCACGCAGGTGAGAGTCCCATAGGACTATATGGCAAACACGAGCTGATCACGTTCGCAGAACTGTTGTTAACCAATCCCTGACAGTGGTCGGATTTATCATCATTAACTTTTGAAACTGCCTTTGAGGCCTTGATCTTGCTCACTCGCCAGGGAGTAAGGAGTCAGCCTGAGTTAGTTAACAAGTCATCAGTCCCAACAACCAAGAGAGACCTCAAATAGGTCATCCCACAGAACTCTCCATAAGGACCCAACCCTACCAAGACCTTGACTCCTTGACTTCATGCTCAGAGAATAAAAAAGTGTTTTAAGGCACCTACTTACTTTATGGTCCTCTGCTATGGCAGCTCTGGGAAACTGATGCACTTACCCTTTATCTTTCCCTCTCCCTCCATGCCATCCTACCCTGGGTGGACTCTTGTTGCTCTTCCTTTGGGGAATGTGCTCACAAAATAGATGACACGGGCTGCCAAGCAGAACACCCTATTTATCAGATGGAAAGAAGGAGACCTTCATTTTGCAATATTGACCTGTGGTCTCCCGCCTGGCATTTTCCCATACCTCCTCTCCTCCCCACACATGGACAGCTGGGTGCTGGTTCTCCTCACTTCAAAAGAATCCCCCAGACACATATTGGTTTTGAGTTCACAGAGAGAAAGAGAAGGGTCATGGTGAGAAGAAGAGGATAGGCAGTTACCTGGGTGAGCAAATAACCAGAGACTGAGGAGAAAGGGACCTCTCAGTGCACAGCACCCAGAGACAAGCTCTGGCACCAGGACCCACTCGTCAACCCCCTGGTATCCTGTCCAGGACCTCTGAATCAGACACCATCCAGGGAGACAGACGGAGGAGAGAGACTCCGTGCTTCTACCACTAGCAGAAAAGGACATGCATTGGGGGAACAGGGTGAGGAGAGAGACCTAGAATTTGCAAATAAAGTTCAGTTCAAAATATTATAAAGGACAATTAAAAAAAAAAACCTACAAGGTTGAGCAGAGAGAGAGATGTACCTGCTGCAATAACCTTACTCTTTTCTCTCCTTCAGGGGTAAATAAGTTCAACCACAATTTGCATACTGAGCTTTTTTGGCAGATTTATTGAAGTGTAACATACATGCAAATCAAAAGTAGATAGCTCAATGAATATTCACAAAATTAACTCACCTTCGTGGCCCACACCCTCAACGACTGAACGTTCAGATCGTTAATTCCACCTGCAGGGCAACTGCTCTCCTAACTTCCAACGGATTCATCTTTTATTGTTTTCAAACCTTCCGTAAATGGAGTAGAGACAAATATACTCTTCTGTGTCTGACTTCTTTTGCTCAAAATGTTGGTGAGATTTATCCATACTTCATGTGTTGCGGTAGTTTGTTTCATGCAATGGCTATAAGATGTTTCATCGTATGGATGACAGGACTCATTTATCCACTCTGTTCTAAGCAGACATTTGGCCGTTTCCAGTTTGGGGATATCCTATAGAGTGCTGTCATTGGTACTTCATGCACAGAAATGGACATTACTACCAGGAATAATCCTTACCATAGAATTGCTGGGTCATAGAGTGTGTGTATGATTCAGCTTTAGAAAATACTGCCCAGTAGTTTTCCAGACAGGCTGTAGTCTGTCCCACTAGTAGTGGACACAGTATCAGTCTCTCCGCATCCTTCCCAATTTTTGTCTTTGCCATTTTAGCCATGTTAGTTTACGATAGGACTCTAGTCATCTTTTCTCTGATGTAAATACAAATAGTACTAGAAGCTAATTCCAAGGTTCTTACAAGGTTTTTTCCTGGTCATTTCTTATTTTTGGTGACCCAGTCCTATCCTCCTCTTTTCTTGCAAGGGATTTGGGAGAACAGGGACAACTGTTTTACCATCATATGTTATGGGGCGCAACTAAGAACAGACCAATCACCACTGAGAAGTCCAAATTTGAGAGTCTTTATTAAGCTGGCCAGCTGACTGTCTCACACAATGCCCCAAACTATTGGGAGAACAGCCCCAACCACAGGGTTGCAGGGGTTCTTATACCAAAAATCACATTAATCATAAGTGTCTGTTGCTATGATTCAAAATTACAAACTAACATCATGAGATCATCAACAGAGGGGAAGTGGGTCAGAATGACCCTTACCAAGGTACAAACTAAAGAATGGTTACTAATATCCACACAATCACTGTTCACATGGTACATTGTTTAGGAGCAATAGGAATCAAAAGAGAGCAATACTTTACTACATAGGGGTTGCCATTGTATATTATTAAACATGTCACACTAAGTAACTGATGATGGGTACAGAGGTGGGGTGTTCCCATGGGAGAAGCTTATTTCCTACATAACATGGAGTCTCAGAGCAAAATGGAGTCTGTTTAGTTATTTCCCTTAGAGTCTGGCCTATAACATTCTCATGGAGTCAGATCTGTCAGCCCGTCACACATAGACTATTGGAATTGAAGAGGTGGCTTTCAGAATCCCCCATGCCACCTCCATTGGACAGATAAGAAAACTAACCTAACATACAAGTGAGTTTACAAGACTCTTCCAACCAGCAGGGGCCTCAGTTCACTCATTTTCTGCCTCTCTGGGTTGTTCCTCCATTATAACTTCCAAATTTCGCTGCCAAACTTGACAATAGAGAGTATTCTTTGGCAAGTATCATAAATACACGTCAGCCTGCGTCTGAACTGCTAACCCACTCACCCACCCCATCCTTTTGGGTGGTGAGGACCATCTGAGAGAGGGTTTCCTGACAGAGCGGACGAGTGCATTCCTAGGCTTCTTGTCTGCCTGGGGCTTGAGGTGAGATTGTATTTCAAAGCTTCTGGAAGCCTCCTTAATCCTCATTTCTCATCAGCCTTGGCATCTGCCTTCAAACTCTGTGTCCTATTTGCCAGACAGAGTCATGATATCACATTGGGGTGGAGTGTGTGATTATGTGTATTCTCTCTCTCTCTCTCTCTCTCTCTCTCTCTCTGTCTCTCATCCTTTCATGTCTATAAATGGGTCTGGTCACTTGTTCTTAGGAGTGAGTAATACTAACTCTAAATGAGCACCTTCTGTGGGCCATGCATCATCTCGCTTAATGCTCTAAACAGACTTAGGAGGCCGGTATTGCTTTAGTCCTATTTTTCAGAAGCATGGAAGTTGTCAAGAAATCTTGTCATCCAAAAACCCACTCTGAAGTGGCTGAGTCAGGACTTGGACCCAAGTGCAAGGCCACTTTCTCACTGTGGCTCTACAGTTTTCATTACTGTGAACCATTATTATTATCATGGGATCAAATCGGGGAGAAATGCTAATCAGGACATGCTTTTCTTTAAGAAAACCATAGAAAGGAAAAACCGAAGCTTTAAAGAAGATGTGTTTGCTGGCAGAAGGGACTCCACGTTGTTTAAACCCAGCACTGTCCTGGGAGCACACAAATATTTGTTTTCACAGAATTTACTGCTTGACTTTGTGGCTTGGCAGAGTTAGAAAATCTCAATCAGAGTCAAGTCTCCAGAGGGATTGGGAAATTAGGATGAGGAGTCTCTTCAGATATCAGGAACCAGGGAGGCACTTTGAAGTCATAGATTTTCGAGAGGTTTCTAGATGGGACTACTCACAGGTATAGAAGGTAGTGAAGAAAGAGTGAAGTTTCACAGAATGAAGCCTTGTCTGCTTTCCCAGCCTTTCCTGCCTCCCCTGGTCCTTCTATTTCTCTGGCCACACTGCTTCTGTCCCTTGAACAAGCTGGCTCTTTCCTGTCTCAGACCCTTTGCATTCACTAGTCCTCCTTCTAGAAAGCTCTCCCCCGTGGCTCTTTGCATGACCGGCCCCCTCTCATCTTTGCAGCCTCAGCAACTGAGGCATCCCCTGTAGCACCTTGCATGCACAGGGTGATTCTGCTTCCTCAGCACCATCTCGGACGACCTAGGTCATGTGTCCCTACTTGCTGAGTGCTGTGCTCACCCACGCGACTTCAAGTTCCAAGAAAAGAACGTGGTTGTTTTGCTCATCTGTTTTTAAACTAGGTATCATCAGCACCGAGACCAATGCTAGAAATTTCTGAACCCTTGACATGAATTTGTTGAATGAAAGAGTGAACGGCTGGTAGAACTAGATATTTCACTAACCTTGCAAGGAATATTTACACTCTTAGTTTCTACTAAAAACAAAAAACAAAAAACCCCACCAGTTTTAAAATAGAATAAAGTCAGTTCTTCTCTGAAAACCAATCTAAGCCTTCTCTAGTGATTAAGAGTATCACATATTCTTAATCCAAAACCATCAAAAACATAGATCTGAAAAAGAGTCATTGAGATTAATTCCCAGAATGACAATGTGAACCTCCTCCCTGGTGAAATGGTGAAAATCATCATTATTATTATGATTTTGTGCTGGGGATTGAACCCAGCGGTGCTTACCTGCTGAACCACATGCCCAGCCCCTTTTATATTTTATTTAGGGACAGGGTCTCACTGAGTTGCTTAGGGCCTCTCTAAGTTGCTGAGGCTGGCTTTGAACTTGTGATCCTCCTGTCTCAGCCTCCTGAGCTGCTGGGATTACCAGCGTGCAACACTGCACCCGGCTGAAACTGGTGAAAATTATTTAAGACACTTTTTAAAACTTGAAATGTCCTAAGGGCATTTAACAAGTGAAGGAGATCGACTTGAGAAAATCTATGAAAATTTAGTAAGAAAAGTTAAAGTCGTTGATATTTAAATCCAGACCACTCCTTAGAGACCCCTTCCCAGGATACAGAAAGCATAGGGTGTTCTCTACCCCCAACTCCCAGCCTTGGGCTTTTTCCCAGGAGGAGAAGGACACCCCCAGCTACCTGTCAACTTGGCTGATTCCCAAGTGAGTGTGGTCAGGGTTGGAGGGGCTCCCTTCTTCTGCCCATTCCCCACTTGTGAAATGAATGTCTAGGTTGGGTAAGTGTCCTGAGAATATCGGGACCCCAATTGCCTTTGCTTTGGCTTAGAAGTTGGGGGTTCCATGACAGAAGAAGCAGCAGAGAGGACCCCCCATCTTTGGCACTCCCTCTACCTAGTGCTTCTGGAGTGGAGTACTTTTCCAGAAATAAGTGTGCTGTTATCTCCACCCCTGACTCCAGAGACGGGATCTAGAGGCTTTTCCTGGGACGTGGGGAACAGGTCATACAACAGCTCCTGTGCTGTTCAGCTTTCCATCACTGTGTCCTAATGCCTGATGAGAACAACTTAGAGGAGGAAAAGTTTCTTTGGGGCTCAGCCTGCTCCATGGCTCTGGGTCCCTGGGGAGGCAGAAGGGCGTGGTGGAGAAAAGTTGTGCTGTTCATGTTGAGCAGGAAAGAAAGAGAGAGTGGAAGGAACCAGGGACAAAATACATAATCCCCAAGGCATGCCCCTAGTGACCCACACACCTGCCTACAGTTAGCACCCAGTGATCTGTTCAAATTACCAATCTATCAGGTGGATTAATCCACTAAGTGAACTAATCCACTGGTTAGGTTACGGCTCGCCTGATGCAATCATTTCACCTTCCGCATGAACACGGGAGTTTAGGGAGACACATCATATTCAAACCGTAACAGTTCCTTATCCATACCCCAAAGAACTAATTTTGTTTCCAACTGAGTGTGGAGAAGTTGTGGCTTAAAGGTGATCTCAGTATCGGTGGAAGTAGAGGCAAAAGGCAGTTGGGGAGAGATTTCATGAATTTTGTTCTGACAAAAGCAGGAGAAATAGACAATTCAAAACTATTAGTTAGAGACTTTACTATCCCATTTCAATAATGAATGGAATGACTAGACAAGAAATGGGAACCCTAACACCACATGAACTAACCAGACTCAATAGGTATCTATAGAACACTATTCCTAACAACAGATTTTACATTCTTCTCAAATACATAGGGAACATTCTCAGGATAGACCATATGCCATGTGAAATTCAATTACAAAAAAGCCTGGGGAAACTTACAGATATGTGGAAATTAAACAATACATTCCTAAAACCAGTGGATCAACTAAAAAATCAGAAGGAAATTCAGAAAATATTCTGAGATGAATGAAAAGTGAAGACAGAAACTTGCCAAACTCATCGGATGCAACTAAAACAGTGTTCGGAGGAAAATTTGAAGTTGTAAATATCTATATTAAGAGAAGAGAAAAATCTCAAATTAGTGACCTATTCTACCTAAGACATTGGGGGGAAAAAAAAGAGCAAGATAAACCTACAGAAAGAAGAAGGAAGAACATGTCGAAGATTAGGGTGGGAACAGGGAATGGAAAAGCAATAGAAAAAAAGCAATTAAATCAAAAGTCAATTTTTTGAGAATGTCAACAAATCAATATGCTTTTCTCTAGGTTGATCAAGAAAAAGGAGGGAAGACTCACTACTAGAATCAAAAATGAAATAGAAAAACATCATTACTGACCTTGGAGAAAGAAAAAGGATTATAAAGGAGTATTATAAACTCTTATATGTTAATATGTTTGATAACTTAGGTGTAGTGGACAAACTTCTAGAAAGATAGAAATGACTGGAATTGACTCTAGAAGAATTAGAGAGGTTGAATAGACCTATAACAAGAACAGAGTGAAAACAGATGAAAACTACCCACTAAGATAAACCTAGGCCCAGTGACTTCACCACTGAATTCAACCAACAACTTAAGGAAAAATAAATGCTAATTCTCCACAAAGTTCTCCAAAAATAGAGGAGAATGAAACACTTCCCAGTTCTTTTTGTAAGGCCCTGATATGAAAGTCAAAGACATCACACAAGAGACCAATATCTTTTGTAACTATAATGTAAAATCCTCATCAAAATACTAGCAAACTGAATCTGTCAACCCAGGAAATTCAGAAATCCAATACTAAGTCAAATCAAGGAATTTTTCTATTCCCTGCAGTTCTGTCCCTGTCTCTGATTGACACACATCCTGAGAAAACAGTCTTCCCTGCATGCCCCTCCTGCTGATACCCACGCAGCTCCAGAAGTCAGCTATGTGAAGAGTTGGCAGAGGTGAAAATTCTGAAAAACCTCAGGGGAAATGGCAATTACAGTTTGCATATCAGCCAGGTGGTGGCACATGCCTGTAATCCCAGCGGCTCAGGAGTCTGAGGCAGGAGGATCACCAAGTTCAAAGCCAACTTCAACAACTTGGCAAGGCCCTGATTAACTCGGAGAGCTCATTTCTCTAAATAAAATACAAAAAAAAAAAAAATGGCTGGAGATGTGGTTCAGTGGTTGAACATGGTTAAATATCCCTGGGTTCAATCCCCAGTAGTAAAAATTTAAAAAAAAAAAAGAATTTATATATCATTTTCAACAATGTTCTAGAAAAATCATAGAAAAAGAACCAAGATAATGTGGAGAAAAAGAATATGGATAAAAAATTTTTTTTCTTGGATTTTCATACTTACATGGAAAATTTAGTATTTATTTTCCTCTTAGGCTCATATGTAAGTATTTCTAGGTCTTCTCAAGCATTTCCTTAAGAACTCACGATTGTCCAGCTATAATTTGCAGACACTCCCAACTTTAACTTGAAAGGCATTTCTGGAGACAAATTATAATAATCAGCTCTCATATTGGTTTTGTATTGGTCAGGATGCTTCATCAGAATATCAGATGAACTGTGACTAAGACAACAAAACCATTTATTACCTCACCATCAAGAAGCCTACAGGCAAACAGCTCCTGAGTTAGTTCCCTGGCTCAATATTGCCATCAACAACTTAATATCTTTCTATGTATTTCATCATCCTTAACTGTCTGGACTGTGTCCTCACGCTCATTACCTCACAAGCACAAAATGAATGCAACAGCTGTGGCCATCACATCTGTGTTCAGTGTAGGAAAAATGAAGATGCAGCAGTACTAGCAAGTTTTTTCATTCACTTCTATTTTCTGCATAAAAATAAATGATTCTGAAAAGACCCGCATCAGACTTATGTGTGTGCCCATAGATATGTAGTATGTGTGTGTATACACCCTGAACTGGGGGCTCATAGCCACTTCAAGATACAAGTGAAGTTGGGAAAAAAAAGTAAATTAATTAAAAAGTCAAAGAGTGAGAAAATGGCTTATAATAACCATGATTGAGTCCCTGAGGCAGGAAAAGGTGCTTCTTGGACTAATATCAGGATTCCATGAGCAGGAAGAGGGCTGGGAAAGGCTTCGGGGTGGGCTTCTTACAACAAGAGCAGGCCTGTCATGTAGCTTCTCTTCCTGGGACATGTTGCATTCATATTCTATCCCGTCCAGTCCGCGCAACCTGCAGGTTATAGATAAGTAAAGCAGGCCGGTGACTGACTTGGGTGCTCTGCAGGTTTTTCTGAAATGTGTTTCTTGGAATGAACACTTAATTCTATAGACAAAATCCTTGGGAGAAATGCCATGTGTATACTACATGACACTGCAGAGCGTCTCTTAGGAGACAAGAAGGGTCCTGGGAGCCATCAAGGTACCATCTCATTTAATTCTCTTAGAAACTCCAGGATGCGAGTCCCCTGATGATTATTCTGGCGTTACAGATAAGCAACACAGGGCTTTGAGGGGTTAAATAACTCTTTCAATGACCAACATCATTGTAAGGGGTGGAATCAGGATTCAGATCCTAGAAATATCTTTCCAAAGTAAATAGTTTACTGAAGAGGCAGTTAAGTTTCAGGCCTTCTCAGAGCCTTGACTGGGAATGTATTGGGAAAATAAAACGTGCCACCGTCTCCCAGGGAAGGCCTGACTCACTGACCACAGAACACTGTGCTAATACTCGGCAGAACTTTGAAGCACTAGGGTCCTGAGTGACACACTTCTGAACACACTGGTGTCGTGCACAAGACACTGAGCTGTGGGTTAGGAAACCTGGGTTCCCTGTGCCGTCCCTCAGCTACCTTCTCTGAGCTAGTGCCTACTTGCCTCTCAAAACTTCAACTTTCTGTTCCAGTCTATCTCCTCCAGGTAGCTTTTCCAGATCCCTGGATCTGATGTTGGTATCTCTTCTTTATGGTTTGAGGTTGCTCTATGTAGTGATTTCCGTCAGAGGGACATTCTGCCACCTCCCCAGGATACATATGGCAATGGATGGGGACATTTTCAATTGTCACAACTAGTAGGGAGGGGGCCACATTATTGGTGTTTAATGAGTAGTGGCCAGGGGAGCATCCTGTGGTGCCTAGGACAGTGCCCCAGGCCCCCTCCATGCCCACAGCAAATAATTACTCAGCACAAAATGTCACAGAATACAGAGGCTAAGACACCATGCGCTCCGGTTACTCCAACACCAGCACTTAGCCCGTGGCCTGTGTCTCACCTTTTTTCCTCTGTTGGTCCCTCTTTCAATTGTTAACTTCTTTTTTTTAATATTTTTTAGTTGTCAATGGATCTTTATTTATTTATTTATATTTGGTGCTGAGGATCGAACCCAGGGCCTCACACACGCCAGGCAAGTGCTCTACCACTGAGCCACGACTCCAGCCCCCAATTGTTAACTTCTTGACCAGAGATCAGGGAATCTTTTGAGCATAAGGAGGTCTCAACAATTCCTTGTGGATAAAAGAAGTTAGTAACAGGTTGCAGTAGGTGCATTTGGGGGTGTCTGCTTACCTCTTAGACCCTCATTCCGGGACCCAGAGATGGGTCCTAGAAGCTGGCTATGGTTGTGCTACACGACTATGTTCCTTTGTCCTAGTTTTGGGCCGAGAGGCAGACACTGATCCTATGGCAGCCCATCATATTTTCTCCATAGGGAATTTAGAATCATCTTGGGTTACTTGAACTTGAAGGCTATAGAGAGCAGCCATCTTTGGCATAGACTGAAAAAAAAAACTCTGGTCAGAGGAGGTGCAGACACAAGAAAAACGTGGTGGCGACAGATAGAAGCCTACACTTCCAACAGCATGCGTGCCCCTCTCTCGGTTTCCTGCCTGGGATCGTGAACGCGCTCTGTTTTATTTTGATCTGAGTGCGTTTCCTTTGGTGCAGAACCAGACGGTCCTGATTAAGACACAAGCTGGGAAACCCAGTCCAATCTTCTCAACCTTTAATACCAGGTCCTTCCTTCTCCCCAAACATGAAAGTTTGGAGAAGAAAAGAAATGGTGTGAGAGTCTCTAGGAAACGGACGTGCACGTGGAAGCCCCTTGATCATCTCGTTTTCAGCCTTCGACAAAGGGTAGCTGGAAAGGCCATTCCTATTTTTGGATGATTACCCAGAAAGGGTGACTAGCGCCTGGGGGGCTTGCTTTAGACTCTAAACTATACAATGTTGCAGAACCATGAATTCTCCTCTAGGTGAAAAGCATTAACAATCTCCTTCAGTTTCAATACATCAAAAGAGGCTCGTGGAGACAATTATTTGCTGAAGGGGCACACGACCTTGTTGGACTTGACATTTATTTTATCTTCCTAGGAAAACAGTTAAAATTGCACAAGGGATGTTTTGCACTTTTAATCTTCTGCTTCTAGATGATTACCACAAAAAAATAATAGTAATAAAAAGGAAGATTAAATCTGGCTGTTGACTTGGAATAGTCTTTGGAATTGTTTTCTTTCCAAAGAAAAACAAGTTAAAAAAAAAAAAATCCTCTGGCTGCACCAGGGTTTCAGGGATTTGGCTGCCTCTGGCTGCGATGGCCTGGAGACACACAGGAAACTGCAGCTATAGTTGCTGGTCTAAGGCCAGCACCTTGAAGTTCAAGTTCAAGTTCAAGTTCAAGTTCAACGCCTGGTTCCAGATTTGGCTTGAGAACAAATTCTGTCCATGGTGGGTTGTCTAACCCGGGACAGGCCATGCCCCTGAAGTGGGCCCACCCTCTGCTTATTCCTTGACCTCCTCCCACAAATCTGGGCTAGTTTTCTAGAGAGAAATAACTGCTACATTTCCCCACCTATTTTGTCCTTAGTTTACACACCATGGATGCCAAGTAATGTGCACCACGGATGAAGACCCTCAGGTCCTAACTGTTTTCTGTCACAGACCGGTGACACCAACCACTTGTTCTTTTTCTTGACCTATCAAACCCCACCCTCTACATTTTTGCTTGTTGTGACCATAACTTTTTCCAGATCTGTAAATAATTTTTCCCTGATCCATTTTCTTTGGCGACCCCTGACTCCAAATCCCTTCCTCCTTGTGCTGGTTGAACTGTCATTTTTTTTAAAGACCCTGTTTTCTTACGTCCTTTATTCTAAGCTATGGCTCTTTGTCCCAGCAGCATGTGTCAAAGCTGACTGAGGCTTTCTGCTTCCCAGGCCTCTGGTGTCAGGATGAAGTCTGGGACAGAGTTTAAAATATTTTACCAGTGCAATAGTCACACAATAGCCTTAGATTCAGAAAACTTCCTATCTGCACGAAAGAATTTTGTACATTGACTTTAAAAAAATGAGCAGGGGAAAAAAATAATTCCTCGGGTGTAAGGCCAATAATCAGCATCAGGATTTCTTCGACGCTCTGGAGAAAAGTCCCATGCCAGCTCACGCCCGTGTCCTCCTCTCAGAAGCCAATATCAGAATGTAGAAAGCCAGCAGGGTGGGAAGGGACCTGTCATCGTAATGGGACTGCAGAGGCCACTTTGAAATATCACGCATCTCCAGGAGAACACATATAATCACTTCCAACTGATGTCGTGGTCACTAGTTCTCTCTAAGGATCCAAGCTTGGAGGCGAATTTTTTTGACGTGAACGAGGACTGGGTCTTCCAGGATCCTGAAGGCTGTCATTCACAGGTCACAGTCAGCTCCCTGGCTTTGATGGCCAAGCGCCTCCCCTGAAGCCACAGCCATGGCAGCCAGGCAGTGACTCAAGCAGATGGCTGACTGTGACAATCCCCTTCTGACTGGTAATAAAAACACCAGAGTCCACACCGCATTGTGTACAGATACATGAGGTTGCTGCTGATTGCTTCCTATCTCTGGATTCTATTTTGAGAACAGTTGATCTTCTCGAGGCAGAACCCTCGCAGAATGAGCGGTCGCACCAGGTGTGCGTTTGAAGCATCTACTGCAGTGTGTTCAAGTCGGGGTGCCTTTCTTTCTTTCTTTCTTTTTTTTCAATCAGGCTTCAAAACCTCATTCTTATACTTGAAGGTTTCTGACAGACTGCCCCTGAATTTGGGGTGGGAGGAGAGAATTTTGATCTCCTTTTATAAAAACCATCAGAGGCACTCCCAAACTCAAAGATGAAATTCTGTTGCCTCTCTCTTCCCTTCAGAGATGCTGCTAATGAACAAGAAAGAAGAAAGAAGGAAAGAAAGAAAGAAAGAAAGAAAGAAAGAAAGAAAGAAAGAAAGAGGGCAGCATTGGGGTTAGGTGTGGGTAGAGTCTACACCCTCTGAACACTGAGTCTTCCATTCCCTGGGTAATGAGTCCAGGAATAGCTGAGAGCTGACTTTGAAGTAGGCAGTCCCCGTGGCTGCTTTGCTTAGTTTATTGCATTGGTTCCCAAACCTTGGACATCAGAATCGCTTACTGAGTTTTTATACAATTGCAGCTCGTCGGGCCCTACCATTCTATAGACCATCACATTTCGTCTGGAGCCGGAGAACCTGCATTTTGAATAAGAACCTTGGTGAGTCTAACCTGCAGCTACTGCCTTAAAATGCGGTATTAATAAGTTTAAAAGTCGTGGGGCCAAGTGCAAATTGAGTCAGTTCAACTCTGTGGCCTCTGTCTGCCAGTCACGGCGTTCTGCCAAACAGGTGTGAAGAAGGATAACGGAGGAGCGATCAGAAGGCTGGGTTTCCAGTCTTTGTCCCGTTATTGATGAGCCCACGAGACCTTGGACGAATGTTACTGGGAGGCTCGGTACCTCTTCTGTAGAATGGGGACTGCAATTCACGCCTTGCTGGCATCATTGGGTCAAGAAATAATCTTGTAAGGCATTTCCTCTTAGAAGCCACGAGTTCTTTATTGAGAGGCAGCGTCCCTCCATCCCTGCTGCCCTCACAATCTAAGGACGGCAGGCTCACACCCGAGACCCCAGACCCAGGTACACACTGAAGCGCAGGAGATCTGCTGTATTGCAGGGGCTGATTCTGAGCCCGGTTGTCAGGGCCGGGAAGAAGGCGGTGGTTTTCAGAATCACTAGCTGCATGTGTACAACCAGAATATAGTGGGGCTTTCCCTGAATGAGAATCTACCCTTACAATAATGCCACAGATCCCCACCAGGCAGGGTGGTGACAGAGCCTGGGGCCTAAGGGTTGAATGTGACCTTATAGGTCTCTTTCCTACTTCTTTTGACCCCGAATATCGTGCCCTGATGTTCCACTCCCCTTTCCTCCTCTACCTGCCTCCTTTACCAATTTATGCTTTTGACCTCACCCCCCAGCACTTCAGCCACATCCCCCAAAGCCCCCCACCCCACTCTTCTCCCTTGGTCAAGACTCATTCCCCTCCTGTCAGTTCTCAACCTCCTTCCCCCACTGGACATCACAGGCAGGTGTCTGGCATAGGCTTTGATACTCTTAAGACAGCTTTTGTCTTTAAACAGAAGTTTTTGGCCATTTTATCATTTTATCAAGGCAGTCCTACAGAATTTCAATAACGGAATATCAGTCCTCAGCACCAGGTTATTATGGAAGATATTGTAGGACAAGGACACTTATCCCAGTCTATGTAGCCCCCACAAACCAGGCCAGTCATTCTGTATACCTGACCCCCTGATTCCACATGACTGATTCCTGGACTCATTCATTCTCTGTTGTCTCCTTCCATGGTTAGCTCTCCATTGCTATGACAAAATACCTGAGATAAACATCATGAAAGGAGAAAAGGTTTATTTCTGATCATGGTTCCAGAGGTTTCAGACCAGGGTCAGTCACCTCTGTTGCTTTGGTGGCAAAGCATCATGGTGGGAAACATGTAGTCGAGCTGTTTCCTCAAGGCAGAAAAGAGAGAGAAAGAAGCCAGGGTTCCAATATCTCCTCCAAGGGCACACCACCAATGGCCTCACTTCCTTACACTCGGCCCCACCTCCTAACACTTCCGCCCCACCTCCTAACACTTCCGCCCCACCTCCTAACACTTCCGCCGTCTCCGGTAGCTCCCCAGACTGGCAACCAAGGCTTCCACCATGGGCCTTTGGAGACATTCAAGATCCAGTCAATAGCCTCTTCCTTCTTCTACTTTGAAAAATGAGGCAGGGAGTGTTTGTTTTTCCTACATGGAATGCCTCCTTCCTCTGGCCTTTCGTCATCCTGCTGCTCATTTCCAGAAGCTTCCAACCGGGCTCTGATCTGAGGGAACTACCACAGATTTCCTAACGTCTCCAGTTCGTTCTCTAGGGAGCGGGCAGCCTCCCTCCCAGGCAGAGCCTGACCCGTGGAATCCTGTTTTCCTGTTCCCTAATTTCTGGTGTGACACTGAGCTCATAATATCAGGAGTTTCAAGGCCAATGTTTCCCCTGAAGTGCCATTAATGATAATTGATTCCATGAGTACCGGGTTTGAAAGGGGAGTGTGTCTTCAGCCAGTGCTTTTAAGGACAGCGTTGGTTTGGTTTGAGGGATGGTTTCTGTATGTTTGTTTGTTGTTGTTTTATTTGTTTCTTTTAACTTGAGAGTAAAGAGTAAAATAAAACAGTGAGTGAGGAAGATGAACATGGAAGGTAGACTTGAGGAAAAGACCAATTTTAGCAGGGGCTGGGAGATGACCAGCATTCCAGGTGGGGACAGGACATCAGAGTCAGCAGCTGCCAAGGAGCAGGCCCTGGGAATGGAGCCAGCTGGCATGGACCAGAGCAGAGCTGTGCTTTCCTGATAGGCTCTGCCTTATAGGAGCGCCGGTGGGGTTACAGGCTGAAAAGGTCCTGTTGCAATTCATCAGCATCTAGAACAGGGTCAACAAGCTACCACCCACCTCCTGTTTTTGCAAATACAGTTTAACTGGAACATAGCACACCTGTTGATATTCTCTCAAGCCGTTTTCACCTTCCGACAGCACAGTCGTTTTTCAACAGAGGTCATATAACCTGCAAAACCAAAAATATTTACTTCCCAGCCCTTCACAGACAGAAGGTTTGCTAACTCCTGGTCCGGAACGCTGCAATAGGGTGTGTTTTGGTGAAGAATATTTTAAATGAGGAAGCCCGTAAAGAAAGATAAACACGAGGAGCATATGGGAGGAAACAGGAGTCACAGAACCCAGTGACACAGCCGTCCCTGTGTTCTCCCTCCCTCATGGCGCCTCCAGAACCCAGGAACAGAGTTTGAACATCACTTCAGAGAACATTCTTCTTGTGGCACGACGCTGCCTTACTTCTGTGTGTGTGTGTTTAGTGACTTGCACATAAAGTACACTCAGTGTGACAGACAGGTTGTAGATGAAGGGCCTCCCGTCAAGACCCACGTCTCCTGTGGTCTCTTGAATGGCTCTCTGGATTCTCTCATCCAAACTCCCTGCAAAAGGAAGTTACACCGACTCCTCTTCCCATAATCCTGTGTCACTGGATTCTCGCTCTGGCCCTATTTATCTGCTGGAACTGTTGTCACCAAGGTCCCCTAACTACTAGAGTCCATTGCAATCCTTGATTCTTACCTTCAGGTGACCCTGTGAGCATTTCCCCGTTGGCTTTCCTTTTTCCCCTTCACCCTTCCCTTGGCTTATTAGGAAAATCACCACCACCAGCGAACCTGATTTGGGGTTTTTATTTTTTAATTTTTAAAAGTTTTACTGTTCTTGTTTTTTTTTTTTTTTCCTCATGTAGGAGATTGAACCCAGGGCCTCAAGCGTGCTAGGTGAGCCCTCCACCACTGAGCTATCCAAGTGCAAAATTTTCTCTTATTTTAAATTGACAAAGAATAATTATGGGATGTAATGTGTTGCTTTGATACAAATATTCTTTGTAGTATGATCAATTAAATTAATTAACTTACCTATCACCTGAAATACTTATTGTTTCTTTGTGGTAAGAACATCCAGTCTTCTTGTTATTTTGAAATACTCAAGACTGTATTATTAACTATACTTGCCATACTGTGTAACAGATCACCAGAACCTATTCCTCCCATCTGACTGAAACTCTGTACCCTTTGATCAAAATTTCCCCTTTCCCACCCTCTCCCAGACTCAGGTATGATAGAAATACATTGAATAAAGGGGTAACGACAAAATATACACCAAACTCAAACTACTCAATAACAAGAAAGAGCCCTATTAAAAAATGAGCAAAGGAGTTGAGTAGAATTTTCTCAAAAGAAGACATGCAAATAATTTGCAAAAAGATGTAGGGAAAAATATCCAATGTGACTAATCACAGGGACATGCAAATTAAAATCACAAAGTCACCACCTCCATCTCTTAGACTGGCTGTTGTCAAAAAGATGATCAAACAAGAAGCATTGGTGAGGATGTAGAGAAAAGAGGCTGCTTGCTCAGTAGTGGTGGTACTGTAAATAAATGCAGCTATCTTGGAAAATGGTGTGGAGGTTCTTCTATAAGCTAAACACAGAATTGACAAATGAACAAAAGCAATTCTGCTTACATATGAGTATTTACTCAAAAAAATCAAAATCAGTATATTGAAGAGATGTCTACACTCCGTCTCATTGCAACTTTATTCAAAATAGTCAAGAAGCAACCAAAGTGCCCTTCAATGGATAAAGGGATTAAAAAATGCGGGTGGCCAATTAGAATGGTGATTATCAAGAATACAAGCAACAACAGGCGTTGGCAAGGATGTGGGGAGAAAGGTACACTCATACATTGCTGGTGGGGCTGCAAATTAGTGCAGTCACTCTGGAAAGCAGTGTGGAGATTCCTTAGAAAACTTGGAATGGAACCACCATTTGACCCAGGTATCCCAATCCTTGGCCTATACCCAAAGGACTTAAAATCAGCATACTACAGTGATGCAGCCACATCAATGTTCATAGCTGCTCAATTCACAATAGCTAGATTGTGGAACCAACCTAGATGCCCTTCAGCTGATGAATGGATAAAGAAACTGTTGTATATATACACAATGGAATATTACTCAGCCATAAAGAAGAACAAAATTATGGCATTTGCAGGCAAATGGATGAAGTTGGAGAATATCATGCTAAGTGAGATAAGCCAGTCCCAAAAGAACAAAGGCCAAATGATCTCTTTGATAAGTGGATGATGATACACAATGGGGGTGGGAGGGAGGCAAGAATGGAGGAAGGATGGATTGTATAGAGTAATAAGGGGTGGGAGGGGTGAGGGGAAGGGAAAAAAATAACAGATTGAGACAAACATCACCCGATGTACATGTATGATTACACAAATGGTATGACTCTACTTCATGTACAACCAGAGAAATAAGTTTTACCCCATTCGTTTATAATGAATCAAAATAAATAAACTAAAAGAAATGCGGGTGAGTCCCCATTCTTCTATCCGATCTCATCATACACACTTCCACCAGCTCTGCTGGTCTCAGCATTGGGCAAACCTGCCACGCTCCTTCTGAGCACAGAGCCCTTCCCTCTGCCTGGTGTGGTCTTTAACGTCTGCTCATCCTGGAAATCTTAGCTCAAACGCCACTTTCTCTGAGGTGCCACCTTCCCTGACCAAAACTCACACGCAGCCAGCCCTCATGGGATCCTGTGGGATCCTGGCAGGCACAGCCGTGTGGGATCCTGTGGGATCCTGGCAGGCACAGCCGTGTGGGATCCCGTGGGGTCCTGGCAGGTCGCAGCTGTGTGAAATCCCATGAGTCCCTGGCAGGTCACAGTCGTGTGGGATCCCGTGGGGTCCTGGCAGGTCGCAGCTGTTGGGATCCTGTGGGGCCCTGGCAGGTCACAGCCGTGTGGGATCCTGTGGGGCCCTGGCAGGTCGCAGTTGTAATTTCACGCCCGTTCTTACTATTACTCTACATGTTGGCCTTGACTTCTGAGAAGGCAAGAACCAAGTCTGAATTTGCTTTTCCCTTATCCTGGAAGCTCCCACCCTTCAGATTCATAGCCTCCAGCGCAGGACTGGCTCCTGAAAGCACAAATAATTGTAGAGTGAATTGAATTACTTATCTTTGACTCAGACTTGCTCCCCTCACATCTGCTCTGAACAAATTCTACCTTCACACACCCATCACACCTTGTTCCTGCTCTGCCTTTAAAAGGTTCCCCTTGGCCTGTGGGATGCAGTACAAACCCTGTCATGAGCTTTACAATTCTCTGGGTGCGTCTCCTGCCCTCGCTGCTGGGCCCCGAAGATTCCGCCAACCTGGGTCTGCTTCTGATTTCAGTTCACGCTATGCTGGGTCCTACCCCAGGGCTTTGCTCCTTGCATGGACCTCACTGGGACCGACCCATCATTGATATTTTAGCGCAGCTGCTTTCCCGCTGCCTGCTCCCGTGAGCACATGTGGCCTGGGAACTTGGCGGGGTGGGATTTGGGAGTCAGTTGAAACCATCACAGCATGCTCACCCCTGGACATCTCTTCTAGCATCATCTAAGAGAAAGGCTATTCTTTTCCCTCTCAACATGATCACCACACTTGGGAGACTCAGCATGAGCGGGACATCATCACATAGACCATGTTACCCTGGGACAGAATTTATAGTTTTTCTTTTGTTCCCCCGGTATCACATCTCATTCCCGCCTCCCTGTCCCTCATTCTAAGCTGGTCTGCTGGCATCGCTTCCTCGTTTCCGCACTGATTTTGAAAAGGCAGAGATTATGGACTTGTGCATGAAAACCTGTTTCATGAGCACGTGAATTCCTGAGCCCACCTCATTTCTGAGTGTCCCTTGAAGTTGGTGGTGTGATCATGTGGCCAAGTTCTAATGACAGTGATGGGCACCCTTTTGCCAGTTCAGTGCAAACAAGGAAGACAAGCCCTAGGGTACAGAGGAACTGTGAGGAGCCCTGGGTCATCGAGTCGCTGGACAGAGGAGAGCCTTTTGCCAAGCAGGGACATCTGCGTGGGGTTTGCAGGTGGTGGTAAAAATACACTTTGTTCTGTTTGTGCTCAAGCCATTGGGAATCTACTTGTCAGAGCGGCCAGGGTCTCCAAAGGAGATCAATGATGCTCCTACGGAAAAGGGTCTAGATGGGCCTTCTTATCCAGAGAGTCATCCCTCAGGAGAGAATGGAAAGTGCATAAACAGAACTGTGCTTCACTAGCCACGGACCAGGTGGTCCTGAAGCTAAAACAGGCAGCAGGAGCTTCGGGAGATGCAGGAACTCATGCCGGGAGACACCAATTCCAGACCTCTGTCTTCTAACACTGGTGAGTGTGCTAATTATTCCTTTGTGCAAGGAGGATTCCATTTACGTCTTAAGCAGCATCAGAGAAAATCATTGACACAGTGGCTTGTTTATAAATGCAGAACTAACAAAATAAAAGGAGAAAATCCATAAAAGCTTGACATTATAAAAATAATATAAATAAACAATTACAGTCATTCTGTGAGCTTCTCCTTTTGTCTAATTACCATGCAGCACAATAATAAGATTTATCATTAAATATGTCAAGTTCATTTTGTTCATATATTTGATTACAACGTAAAACTTTGTTCTTGAATATATACCCTCTACTGCCTGTTGTTCATGCTGCTGCCTGTGGCCTAAAACGTTAAGGGGAAAATTTATTCACCACCTTCTTGTCATAAAAAGATTCATCACTGAAGAAAATTTGACAGTGTTTTATTGATATCTAAATTTCATGGTTCTTTATAATTTATTGTAATTTTTGAACATGTGTGCTGAATTAGGAGGAGACGGACAGTGAAAAATGTGGAGAGCCAGAGATCTGAGGCTTTTGCTGGGTCCTGTCAAACCCAGGTGCTTCATGTCACACTTGTGGTCAGATGGACCAGACTGGAGATTGCCAATCAAAATATAGCATGCCCTGCATCTCAGTATACTTCATTAATTGCATATATTACGTGCAATATTGCTTATAGACATTAGTTATATAATAACCTAACAATGACACCAAACACTGGCAGAGTTACTCTATTGAGAGTAGAAATGGAAAATCATATACCCCAACACCGGTTGATACTAATACAATAACAACAGTGTCTGACGTTTACCAAGCATGTACCGTGGGCAACACACTATGCTGTGTTACAGCTCAATGAATTTTTATAACAATCCCACAAGGGAGGCAGAGTGGCCACCACTTCTTCCCCTAAAGTTTGAGAGAATCTGGAACTTGCCCAAGCTCACAAAGCCCTGGAAACTGAGACCAAGTGTTGGATGAGGTCATTAGCCTCCTTCACCTATTTCAACTTCTCTCCATCATTCTTTCTCCTTATTACACCCTGAGACCATACCAGTCCTGGTTTAGGCATATCGGTGAGGTAGGAGAATTGATGTTCCCTGCCCCTCCATTGCTCCTTGAAATTTTGGGGAATACTGACATTGATTTGGGGTGAGGTGAGAAGGCACTCATTGTATCTGATTTAGTCATTAACAAATAAATATTCGACAAGTGTATTTTTTTTTTCAAAAACATATAGCATGTATATAGAATTTAGCTGAAGGCAATCCAGTTCTCCGTAAGCTGTGATCTGGTGAGAGAAGGTCAAAGAGTCTGTAGACAATTGCAATTCACTTGTAATAAGTGCTAGGGTGGGAAAAGTACAAGATTCTGTGGGACAGTCTAACCCAAATTCTGGGGCAATCAGGAAAGGCTTCCTGGAGGAAAAGGTATCTATGCTGAGGACCATAAGATAGAAAGCAATAAAATCGGAGAAGGAGAGGTCAAGGAAAGAGGGTGCAAAGCAATAAAACCCACACAGGAGTGTAGGAGGGAGGAAATCTGTGCATTTAGCCTATTACCATATACTGGCTTCACCAGATAACCACTGGGTGATTCCTTCTAGAAAGTTCGGCTATAGCACCTGATTTTCTCAACATTAACCAATTAACAAGAATTTCTATTAATCAATCAGGAAGATTCACTGAGTCTTTACTACATGGATGTCACTGGTTGAGGCATGAAGAGAATTCCAGGTGGAAGAGACTCACTACTTCAAAGAGTGTGGACTGGAACATTCTCACAGGGCTAAAAAGAGAAAATTTCAATAATAATGGCAGTTTAAGTAAGAGGCAGGAAAGTGCCAGGCGGAGACACTCAGGCTTTGGAGTCAGACCCTGACTACCACGCACCAGCTGTGCTCCCTTGCAGAAATTACTTAACCTTTTTGAGGCTCAGTTCCCCACCTGTAAAGTTGGAATAACAAAAGGTCCTTGTCAAGACTGGTGCAAGGATTAACCCAGCAGCACAGGCAGAGAATTTAGCGTGCTGCTCAGCTCGGAGCCAGCTCCCAATAGATGTTGAAGCCATTATATTATTATAATTAATTCACTGCATAAATACTTGAGAGCCCGCTCGGCCACGCCTGCTGCACATTCTGTTTCCGGGCCTCTGGCCTCATGCCACGCCAGCCCTCGCCCTCACACCTGTGGCTCCTCCCTCCGTTGGATGCTTCTCTCAGGTCAGCATCATCTTGCCAAAGCAGCACAACCCAAAGCTCTGGGGACACTGGTTGGTGTGTCTCATGAGCGGGCCTCGAGTCTCCAGGACACCTCTCCAAATCTCGCTGGACTCTGCGTCTCAACACAGGGGACTCCTCTCTCTCCTGCTGCCTATGGCCTTTTGGTCTTGCTCACGTGACAGTTAAATATGAACCTTGCAATGATATATTTTCCATGCTATGTACACTTTTATCTACTATGACTTCTATTCGCACCCAACATTTCCTGAGCCCACACTAGGTGCCGACGCTATTTCACACTGGCCTTTCTTGCTTAAGGGATGGAAGATTATTAAACTCAGGTGAAATATCTGGCCCTAAACCATTATGGAACCCATGTTCAAGGAGAATCAGCAATTGAATCATACTTGTTAGGAAAAAAAGCACACGAAGATCTAGTCCATTTACCCCTGAAAGATCAGGTGGAGGCTTATTGTGAGACAGTTTTCAAACATTAGAAACAACTATTTATTCATTCACTGATTTGTTGACTGATGACTGATGCTGGCAATGTCTCCCATCTGGAAACCCAGTGCCTGGGGAAACGGTAGCACTGTTAAGTGAAGCTGCAAATTGACAGGGGGGGCAGATCTGATGGTGATGAAGGGGGACAGGTTTGGGGTTGTGGGCAAGTTCATTCCAAGGTCGTCCATGGCGGCGTGTGCCAGTGGAAATGTCTAGTCAAGCAGCTGGCAATGAAGTTGAAGAGAAAGGACAGACAGAAGTAAATGTAGGCATCCTCCGCAGAGAAGGCATGCCTTGAACAAAAGTTGACGGGGGTCTGAAGTCTCAGTGAAAGGGCAAACATTTTGCAAGGGTGGTTTGCACGTCGCTTAGACCTCCTTGCCCAAGATGGAGAAAACTGACTGAGACCCAGAGGTTCTGGGGTTGTGGACCCCGGCTGCTCACCTTTGAACTCTTCTGTTGTCTTGAAACATCTTATGAATTTTCAATTCTACTCCAGAGTGTATAAATAAGATTTTAAATTACCTTTGAGTAAAACTGACTCAGCAGAATGACAGGAAGCATTTAGCATGTGGCTGCTCAAGGGCAAATTACCCTGGGCATGCCCCTGTGGACAGGAGCTCCCGGCTATGTTGAGAAGAAGCGAGACCTGCAGCAAGGAGCGGATGGGCTAGCAGGGGAGTGAGCGGGACCCAGGTAGGACGACAGCAAAAACCACCAGGAAAGGTCTGTCATCAGAAGAGTGGGAGGCAGAGGGGTGGCCTGGTGTCCATCAGGTCTTGGGGCGCTACAGGACGGGATGATGGGCCCCGGAAGGGATAAGGAAGTGTTGGAAAGCCATAGTTTCACAGTGGCCATTGACCAGGAGTGGAAGGAGGGGGGAAAGGGCGTGTGATCAGGGAGCACTTTGCTTTGGGGCTCTGTGAACCCAGGACTTTAGAAAGTTCTCCTCTGGGTTACTGACAGATTGAGATTTCTTTCCTGAGTGGAAACAGATTGCCCCAACTTCTATCCCGCAGCATATTTTACTGACAGATTGGGTGTGATTTTTCCCGGGAAGGGGGTGTTTCAAAAGCAGAGGAGGAAAGGGAGGCTGGGATGGGGGGAGGTCGGTGGGGGAAGACAGCCGTCAGCTCCAGTGTGGCTGCGGGACAGCGCCACCAGATGTGTGCAAAACGTCAACTGACGGTTCCCTGAGCTGTGGGACGGTCACCAAATCCAAGGGCAATTGGGATTGTAAAGAGGGTCCCAAGAGGCTTCAGGAACCAGGGCCTACACGCAGGGTGGGTTCAGTTCTCATGTGAAAGGAGTATCTCTCCTTGCACCAAATTAAACCAATTTGATCAAAATTTGTAATGCAGAGGAGCATAATTAAATTGAAGATTTTAATTAGGCACAGTTTTGATGAAACTTAACGGGAGCCGGCAGGAGCAGCCTTGCTGTCTATTAAACATAATCCTGCCTGGTGAAGAGCTCTTTAGTTGATGATCTTTAATGACTGCCCAACTCTCAGCTCTGCCAGTGTGCCAGTCACCCCGGGAGGGTGGGGGACGTGGGGGTGGAGGCAGTGAAGCGGGATTTTCAGCAGCAGCAGCGAGGCGTCTCTTTCAAAGGAATACTGGTGCTAAACTTTCGGGGTACTCAATTACTTGCTTTTCATGGGCCAAAGTGGAGAAATAGTGAAGAATTATGTTGAGAGCTGTTTTACAGTAATGAATTAGGAAGGGGAGGGCGGGTCTCCCTGCAGGCTGAGAGGCGCCTCTGCTGGCCTTCGTCGCTAATTGCTTTGTGACTCTCGATTTCATTTCCCAAAACCCGCATCTTCCCCTGGCCTCCCAACAACGACAGCGAACAGAAATAAGGCTTCTGGGAACAGCGACAGAGAATAGCCCTGGTGAGGACTGGAAGCTCAGCAGAGCTCGGCCAAGGCAGCTTCCCCAGCCCAGCACCCACTGGAAGGGAGACTCAGAAAACAGCGTGTCACTGAAGGACCGAGAGAACCAGCGAAGCTGGGCCTCACCCTGGAACTCTTCTGACGCCAAGACAGAGTTTAAAAACCTGAGCCAGACGCGGATGCTGCCGTTTTACAAAACATGTCTGGACCTGATGAAGAAATCGTCCTTCCTTCCTTTCTCTCTTCTTTTCTTGCTTTATCCAACAAAAGTTTACTAAGGCCTCTCTGGACAGCAGGTACAGTATTTGGACAAACACTTAAGAGTTGGAGTTCCTTCTGCTCTTAGGGATCTAGCAGACAAATCAAGAGACAGACAGAGGGTGTGCGTGTATGAATTACCGTGAACCTCTGGGAGGGATGGCAGACAAGTCTTCCGTTGGCTTAGACCAGGAATCAACGAACCACAGCTAAGGGACCAAATCTGACCCATTGTCTCTTTTTGTAAATAAAAGTTTTATTGGAACACGGCCTGCCTATTTGTTTACATATTGTCTGTGGCTATTTTTGCTGCAGTGACAAAATTGAGGTTGAGCAGTTGTGATGGGAGCCTCATGGTCCCCGCACCCTAAAATACTTACTATATGCTATTTTTATTTTTCAGTCCTGGGAACTGAACACAGGAGTGCTCTGCCACCGAGCTACTTCCCCAGTCTTTTATTATTTTTTGCTTTGAGACAGGGTCTCCCTAAGTTTCCCAGGTTGACTTCAATGGCCTCAACGGCCTCAAACTTTGCATCCTTCTGCCTCAGCCTCCAAAGTAGTGGGGATTATAGGCATGTGCCATCGTGTCTGACACCCTGTGACTTTTCATAAAGAGGATATGCTGACCCAGAGAAGATGAGGTTCGCTTCAGACCTGGAGGAACATTCAATTGGGTGAGGAATTCCTAGCAGTAGATGACTGTGGGAGGGCAGGATAGGAACCAATTGGGTGTTTAAGGCCCTGGAGGAATGTCTGAGTGGCCGGAGGGTGGTGAGGAAGCCCCCAGGGCCAGGATGAGTTGGAAGAGAAGGCAATGCCTTTTAACTCTGAACTTTGTAATTAGATCCTGGGAAGGGATTTGAATATGAGTCTCTAAAGTCACTGGAGGCTTTGCAGCAGGAGCATGGTATGATTTCAGTTTTAAAGAGCACTTGGGCCGCTCTGGGGAAGGTGGTTTGGAGGAGAAAGTCATCAGATGATGGGGCCTTGGATCAAGTTCATGTCAGTGGAGGTGAAGAGTTGTGGGCAGAACTGAGATACATTTGGGAGGGAATATTGACAGAATTTAGAAAGGGATTGAATGTTGGGAGGGGTGGCTAGAAAGACAGAGGCATCAAGAAAGATCACTCCCAGATTTTTGGTCTGAGCGACTGCATAAATGTCAATAGCAGTGGCAGAGGTTGGAAAGACTGGGATTGGGGGAAGAGAAGGTTGAGTGGATGATTTAAAAGTTCAGTACTTTTTGTTCTCCTTAAAATTGAGATTCGTGTAAGACTCCAAACAGAGATGACAGGGAGACAGTTGGATATATGACCTCAAGTGCAGATGAGAGGCCCAGGCTGAAGATAAAAATTTGTGAGTCATCGGCATATAGATGGTATTTAAGCAACAGGCCTGGATGAGCTCACCTAGGGTGGGAGGTAAAGAGAAGAGGAAACAGAAGCACCAGCTGCTATTTTCTGCAGGCTGCTTAGCCTCAGTTTGGCCTGTTACTCATTGCTATTTATCAAAGCATTAGGCTGAGGGTGAAACGCTGATGAGACTTAATTAAGGAATATGCCAAAAGAAACGCAGCGACTTGCTCCTCAGCATAAGCAGTTATTCTGAGCTGACTCCCCCCAGAGTCATATCAAATAGAGGGCCCTGTACATTCGATATACTGAAAATCTAAGTAGCACCTGTGTTGGTTCAATGGTGAGTGAACACTTGGGTTGTCCTTTTGGGTTTTTCTGGCACTAGACTGGTTCTTGGTGGTTTCCAATCACAGTTGCTCAGCACAGTCATCTGACCAGCTGGTTAAAACTAGGAATTCCTGGATCCACATCGAGAGAGGTGAAACCCCAGGAATCTCTTTTTAGCAAAGATCCCAGGAAACCCACATTTAATAACAGTTTTTCTGGCTATTTCAAAGGCCAACTTGAGATTTGCCCCACCCAAAATACCACATCTTCTAATGGACAAGGAGTTGAATTTGTAAGACTTGAATAAGATATAAATTTTGCATTTATTGCTATAATTTGGATCAAGAATGTCCCCCAAAGGTCCGTGTGTTAAAGGCTCAGTCCCGAGCTTGATTCTTTTGGAAGGTGGTAGAGTTTTAAGAGGTAGGCCTGGTGGGAGGTTTTTGGGTCACTGGAGGTAGGCCCTTGAGGAGGACTGTGGGACTCCCATCTCTGTCTCGTTCTCATTTTGTCTCCTGGCTGCCACAGTGCCCTCCCTCTCACTGCCCACCACGACGTGCTGCCTCACCACAGGCCCAAATACCACAGAGTCAACTGAATATGGACTGAAACTTCAAAAACTGTGAGCCAAAGTAAACCTTTCCTCTTTATAAACTGATTAACTCAGCTATTTGTTATAGTAACAGAAAACTGACTAACATGCAATGTACTTACTGACTTGCCAAATACTTGCTTCCATCCTCTTCTTCACCCCTTAACAAGGCCTGACAATTTCAGTTCGTAAAAATGCAACCAGCACACATATATCTAATGTTCTCACATATGCACACAATGTCTCTCTCCCTGTCTTTCCCTCTTGTGCACACACACACACACACACACACACACACACACACACACTACACTCTATTTGTCTTTGACAACCCTGCCTCAGTAAGGTCTTTGCCATTTTTCACTCAAGTTATTGTCATAGTTTCCTAACTTCTGTCTTTGCCAGACTAGTCAGTAGCAGCTCTAGTCCATTTCCAAATTTCTGCTTGCCTAAACCAAATCCTTTTCCATGAGGATCCTAGTCTGTGAGAAAACTATTGACTTCTCATTGCCTATCAGAATAACTCCAAATACCTTGGCACAGTGTCACTCAATGGCACCAGTCTCCTTCACTAGCAAGGCTTCCTCCATTTCTGATACATTGAGTCCACCACATTCACACCTGTTTATCCACAGCTACTCCTTCACACCTGTCATCTACCCATACCCACCTGATTAATTCTGATCCTTCAACATCGACTCAGAATTTCCCTTCATTCTGAAGTCTTCCTCTGCTTCAAAGGCAGAGCCGGATCCTTCTTTCTTTGTTCTGCACATAGCAATTGGTCCACATCTTTGCTGGAGTATCTCATGTTGAAAAGTCATTGTTTGCTTCTTTCTCACCAATCCTCAACCTCTAAATCACTCTGTGAAACTACCCGTCTCCCCATGCCGAGTGCCTAGCTCAGTGTCAGGCTTAGCATGGGCCCGTATTAAACATGCAGCAAGATTTTTTCCTCCTTTCCTGCTGTCTGGCTCGTAACAAGCCAGGCCTGCCAGGTGAGGGGTGCACCTGCTGGCAGCACCCCTCTTCTGCTCATTTCACTGGTAGCTAGGGCAGCAGGCAACTGAGCATGGAATTTTGTTAAAAACAAGAGCCAACAGGTTCCTAGAGGGCAGCAGAGTGATTCTCTGGATAAAATGCATCGGCTTCACAGTAGGGTCTTCCAGGCAACCTCTCATCCTGCTTCCTTCTGTTCTGTTGTGTTCTGATAGTTTAAGCTGCTGTGTACGAATCCCTGGACAAATGAGAGTCTGTATCACGCACACACCAACCAGAGCCTTGTTGTTCACCATTTCCATTACCAAAAATTAAAGTGAAGGGCAATGGGAATGAGCCATCCTGAACATCACGGTGACTGTCCTTGACTTGGCATCCAGAGATGGATATTAGACAATCCGTGAGCATCGCTGTGTCATATATGAATGCATACACATGCGTGTGGATTTTTGGGGGGGGTAGGTTCCATAGATTTTAAAAGGTTCTCAGAGGGATCTGACACCCTTAAGAGTTAAGGTCTACTGACTAAGAATATATTTTGTGCCCTTTGTTAATATTCAAGTTTAGAATTAACACAGCAATCTTGATTGTAACGCTATATGCTGACTCCCATGTCCTCCAGTCCCTTGACTGACTTTTTTCAACTACGATATCAGCCTCCAAGCCAAGGAAGAGCAAGTAGGCATCATTTCTAATAAATCCTGTAAATAAAACCAGCTCCCGCTGTATTAGATCACTGTAAAACAATTCCCTGAGGCCCTAGGGATTAAATAATAGAAGAAAATGCTTTCCACTAAACCATGCAGATGATAGAAAATATTCTCCCTGTCATAATTTACAGAGATTACTCCAAGACAAATTGGTTGTTAGCACTGATCATGGTGATCACTTTAACACTGCAGATTATCTCCCGGGTCTGGAAATGCCGTCAGTGTATTGTGAAGCTCACCAGCTTGCAAATGCACCTTACAAAATGCTCGGCGATCTTAAAGCCAGAGTGAGCATGTTTTGCCTACAAAACGGTTGCCTTCATTCTTTCATGTCAACGAGTGGAAATGACCAGGGCTCATTTAACTTCCTTTGAGCTGTTCTGCCACCAGGGTCTGCTGGGTAAAGGACATGGGAGACCACATGATGGCGGGTGGCCTTGCTGGCCTCATCTCTCCTCCGTGTCTCATTGCTTCCCACCTGCCCTTCCTCAGGTACTTCCATCTCGCTGAATAAGCTCCCTAAACCCTTGACCAAAGAGGAAAATATAGGCACCGCCTGATTTCCTCTTCTTCTCTCTATACTGCTAAGTCCCTTGTGTCAACCCCATCTTGTCTTCTCAAATCCATCCATCTCCTGCATTTTGAGGCACTGAAATCACTCCTCTGGGTGACAGCGGTACTTCCTAACCAGTCTCCCTGACTCCAGCCTTGCCATTGCTCCAGCTTCAAAGAAGCTTCTCGAAGGACAGTACTGGTTGTGCCATACCCGTCCTCCATCCTGCTCATTGCCCACCACACTACACAGAGTGCAGCCTCTCCTCCAACCCAGCCTTAACACGCAGGAGCTTCAAGGAGGGTTGGACCGTGAGGCTGAGGACGTCCGGGCATCCAGTCGCACCTGGTCTGTGTACAGCTCATCCCTGTCTGTGGTCACTCCCTGCTTGGTGGTTGTGTCAATCAGTTTTCTGCCACTACGAATACCTGAGATAATCAAATTATAAAGAGACATGATTTATTTTGGTTCAGAGCGTTGGAGATTCCAGTTCACGGCTGTTGGTCCCTTTGCTTTGGGCCACTGGCAGGGCAATAAAGCACTCAGGACGGTGCCGGAGCAGAATCACACACCTCATGGCAGGAAGCCAGGAGAGAAAGAAGGGCCTGGTATTCGAAGCGCATCCCCTGAAACTTAAGGGCCTCTCACTAGGCCCTGCCTCCTAAAGCTCATTCCACCTTCCGAAAGTGCCACCCTGGGGACCAAGTCTTTAACACAGAACTGTTGAGAGGCATTCGAGATCCAGACTCTAGCAGTTGTTGATTTCCCGACCAGCCTGCATGCTCTGGAAGGACAAGAGCTGCATTTCATTTAACCATTTTCTAGCTGAGCGCCTGACACATGGGAAGTAATCAGTCCCTATTAAATGACTCAGAACTTAACAACAGCAACAAAACCAAACGTGCTGTTTGATGCCAAGGAATGAAAGGACAAAGTTCTTACACAGAATGCAGTACCTATCGATGAGACAGAGACGGTGTGAGCATTTCCTTTCTGATATTTACTAATCCTCCTGTGAGCCCGATCATTTTTAGTATAAAATGCTTTTCTTTGGATCCTAAATACTAGGGAGGGCACAGCGGGAGCGCCAGACCGAACTTCTCTTTTTAACTCCTCACACTCCACTTCCCATGCCACGCTGCACGTGGGACGAGTGAAGAAGCCAAGTTCACTAGCTGGCGATATATTTGGGATTAGAATGAGATTTTTCTCATTCCCAAAGGAAGGTGATGTTTCAATATGCAAGTCATAAACTGATACAAGCCTAGCTAAGATTATTACATTAGCTTCAAAGCCTGAGCTGCTTCACGTGAAACCCCAGACATTCTTATTCACCAAGGGTCGGGGGGATAATACAACACCCCTTGTCTGCCACATCTTTCCTGCTCTTGAACTGGGGACAAAGGGATCTTCTAAAATAGTCAATGATTTCTAGCTGGCTCTTTTATTTCTGATGCCTTCGTGCAAACTCTAACAGCTTAATTCTGATAAACAAATACCTATGTCCTTTCTAGGTGTCCGGGTATCAAGTACCTATCTACCTACTGGGCACAAGGTGGATTAGGTAGCATTATACAAACTCTCCATTCTGCCCAGCTTGCATGATCATAAGCCATGCTAGGACAGAATCCATTTCTCTGCTACAAGTTATGGGTCTGTGGAACCCAAGTTAAGGTCATCCCTAAAGATCAATCACTGGTTTCTATGGCAGTAAGATATTTAAGAACTCTAAAGCTAAGAAAGGATTTCTTTGACAGCAATAATTTTTTGATCACCTATTTTTAGTCTTTTTATTTTTGGGAAATTTTTCTTCCACCCTATGGGGCCTGGTGGAAATGTCCATCATGGGGTCCCAGGATAACCACAGGAAAGAGCTATGACCCAGACTGGCCAGTAAGTAGATCTCCCTTCCAGGACCACAGTCATTAGTTCAAGTTTAGACATAGAATCAAATATAGACCCATTAGAATCTCCCAGGATTGCTATTTAAATCCAAAGAGAAATCTTTCTAGTGTGGATGCTAAGCTTAAAGTCTATTGGTACAGGGATGCTGGTAGCTATTTTGCCATTAGTAGGATCTTATCTGCAAAGTGAGACCAGCAAAGACAAGTGATGGTGGTGATGGTGATAACAGAGGACTCTTACTGAGTGTTCTTTATGTAGCCAAGAATCGCTCTAAGTGTGTTGCATATATTAACTCATTGATCTTCACAAACCGTACAATTAGATCACTATGATCAGGCACAGCCACGAGCCTCCCTCTGGGACCCATCCTCTTACCCATTTTACCCTGCTGCCTCTAACCATACTGAGCAAGGAGAAGGAAGAGGAGAAAAGAAGAAAGAGGGAGACAAAGATCCTCAGACTCTTGCTGGAGCACTTTGATCCAGCCATGCATGAGTCTAGGGCTCCTAGATTTTCAGTGAAGTGACCCAATACATTTCATTTATTATTTAGCCAGTTTGAGCTAGGTCCTCATCCCTTGTAATTTGTCTGAAATACTCTGCCTCTTGTCATCTGTCATTCCGGCCGTCTGTTTTACTGCTTTGCTACAAATAATAACTTACAAAATAATATTTGAATACTGTACACATTTGGAAAATACAAAAAAGATCACAAAGAAAATAAAACTTGTATGTAATACAACCAACTTGAGACAATAATTATCATATTTATGTTTTCTTCTAGTTTTTTCTAATCATTTACCTATTTTACATGTATACACCTATAGTTTCACATATATATGTGTGTGTGTATATATATATGCATTTTTAATATTACCCTTTTGAATACTATATCATAACAATCTCCTGGGTTAAATATTTTGAAACTGCAGTTTCAGCGTCAGCATGATTTGAATGCACACACACATACATGTTTGTGCAAGCTCATGCATGTGTGCATACGTGTGTCCTACCTTTTCTATATGCTTCCTCGAGCTTCACCTCTTTCCTGATTTATCCTTTTTATCTGGAAGCAGGATGTATATCAAAGATGCAAGGGCAGGCTTGGCCTCTGCCGTGGTGTTCAGGGCCTTGGTGACAATCCCTACAACTGACGTCAGCTCCTACCCCTCCTGGTCTCCCAGGCAGGAAGGCGACCATGTCAGAGATGTCAGAGGTGGAGGGACTTTGCTGTTCCTTGTCCTTTGGCCCATAAGCAGAAGTCGGTCGGGTTCTACAACAGCAGATTGGGAATCAGACATGCTTAGGGGAAGGCCCAAGCCTGTGTCACAGATCAGTAAGCATGAAGCCAGGATGGCCCCGCAGCTGCAGGCATGATTTATGCTAAGGCATGCAGTGCCACCAGTTAGCACAGTAAGAAACCTCTCCTGCCTGCATTTTTAACTCCACACATCGATAATAATTTGTTTGGCAAAGCCCCGGGTACTGGGTCTAAATATTCAAACCACCAGGAGGAAACATGAGCATAGTGTACAGAAATTAGATTTAAAATATCAAATAAACTCTTTTCACAGTATCCCTCCCAGTTAGTGCTGTATACAGGCTCATAACACTTAGGAAGCATTAAAAGCCACATAAATGACTAGTTATTGACATGCAGATGAGAAAAAGAGAAGGTGAATGGAAAGAATAAGAAGCAGTACGACTGTACATGATGCAGATATCCATCTCATAACCGGTAAACCTGTCATGGCACCCCAAGCCACAGGCATGGTGAATTAAGATGACATTCTTTTAAGTCCTATCCAGGTACCCAAGGCTAAGGTTAGAGACAGAGGGAGGCCAGGTAGTCCATGGTTGAAGAAACATGGAGACAGCAGCATTCAGAAGAGAGCCGTCATTCCGAGTCAGCACAGTCACAAAGACAGGAGCCGGCTCTATCCTTCCGTTCACGGTGCATGCTTCTACACTCCATGAGCTGTCAGCGATATGCCACTGTTACAACTATTAGGTACTCGGCTTGAGACTTACTACCAATTACTATCATTTATTGAGGGCTAACTTTGGGTCAGGTATTTTACAAATTATTTTACATGACTCATCTCATTCTATCCTCATAACCATCTTTTTCATTGGATATTTTTGTCTCTATTGATGAGAAAACTATCTCGGAGAGCTAAAGCCACCTGTGAAAGGTCAAGTGTGAGACCCATGGGTGCTTCCAGCCGGCCAGCCTCTCCTCCACGTCGCAGCTGTTAAGTTCCTACCACGTACCTAGCTTTAATCAGGCATTGGGGCTACAGAGGAACTTGGACACTAATTCCTAGGGGAGGGGAAGCTGGGAATGACCAACTGAGACCTTGGAGTGAGAAGGCTGGCAGTCCCAAACATCCCAAAAGCAAAACACAGAGGGTTATAGCAACCTCAGGAAGAGATATCTAACTCTGTTTGGGCAGATCTGATAATGCAACCTGGATCTCGAAGAAGGACGCGTCTTGGTCATAAGGTCGAGAGGTAAGAAACTTGCACCAGCTGGGGAACAGCACAGGCGGACAGGAGCGGGTCTCCAGCAAGCAATCCCGTGACCATATGGCAGAAGTAAGGGTCTGGGAAGGGAAAGCATTGTTGCCCTCAGATGCTCAAGTTTGCATACGGCTGTGGCGGAGAGTCTGAAGGTACCCGCTGTGCAGAGCTGACCAAACAGGCCCTCCCCCACCATCCCCTTCCTCACATGTCCCCCCCAACACCCCTGCCTCACTACACTGGCTCTTCTGATTTGCTTTAATTTTTTGCAGCACTTAACACTGAAATATTATAGATTAAACTGTGTTCTTCCATGCTCCTGTGTTGCTTCTTTCCCCACTAGAATAGAAACTCCACGAGAGCAGAGATTCTATCCCTCTCATTCTCTGTTCTCTCCTCACTATTTAGAATAAGGCCTGGCACGTGGTAGCCCTTTGATATTTACTGGATAAGCAACTAAACCTGACAGAGGGAAACGGGGAGATCTCGCTACTAGTCAGGGGCAAGAACAATGGTAGTCTTGCTATGGACAGGGCCTGTCACTCACCTGGGATTCTCTCTCATTACTTGTAAGTGACTTGGAGTCAAAATAGCTTCCCTTTTCCTTCAGTGGCTTGCAGAACTTAAACACAGTGGCCTATGCCCACAATCCATGTGCTTCCTTTCACCCATCTTCAAAGGCTGGCAGGCAAATTGCTTGCTCTTGGCCACCACTTCTCCCTTCTGTGCCTGTGGCAGACATTGCAAATCAATCACAGCAATTTTTCCTGTAGTCATGGAGTCCTTGTCAATACCACACTGCAGACAGACACTGCTAATCGATAGGAGGTGACATTAGAGATGACACTTATTTTTCATCCTGAGCATGAAAAGAATTAAATAGTTGTAAGAAGGACATAAGATAAGTAGGTGTAAGGAGAAAGGGACAAATCCATATTCCAGGGAAATAGTGTAAGCTTATGTCCTCAGAGACCTACCTAATAATGGCAAATAGAACAGCTCGGGAACAATACAGTACAGGGACACTGATGTCAAGCTGGCTGAATCCAGTCCTGACTTTTAGAATGTCCTAGCCATATAGCTGTGAGCAAGTTACTTACCCAGTCAGATTTTCCACCAGCTGTGACCAAAAGACCTGACAAGTACAACTGTAAAGGAGGAAAATTTGGGGCTCATGGTTTCAGAAATCTCAGTCCATAGATGGCCAACTCCGTTGCTCTGTGCCTGAGTGAGGCAGGGCCTCATGGAAAAGTGGAAAGCAGCTCAGGACAGAGTAGTCAGGAAGGAGAGGGAAGGGGAAAGGGGGAGAAAGAGAGAGAGAGAGAGAGAGAGAGAGAGAGAGAGAGAGAGAGAGAGAGAGAGAGAGAGAGAGAGAGAGAGAGAGGGCGTTCTGCTCAACAAGGACAAAATTTAAGTCCCAAAGGGACACCCCCAGTGACCCACCTCCTCCAGCCACACCCTACCTGCCTGCAGTTACCACCCAGTTAATCCATTCAAGTGGATTAATGTGTTGATTAAGTGAAAACCCTCATAACCCAACCATTTCAGCTCTGAAAATTCTTTCATTGTCTCACACATGAGCTTTCGGGGGACACCTCATACCTAAACCCTAACACCCCCTGTGAGTATCCATGTTCTCATGTGAAAAATAGAACTAACAACTACACCTCACTCATCAGATGCCTACATAAGAAACAACAAAAATCCACTCAACACCCCAACCCAGAGCCTAAGACCCTGTAGTGCCCAAAATCCATTTGTGCTTGATTGTTTCTCCAACTTGACAGATTTACAAGTACAAACTTCACCAGGGTCTGAATCCTGGTCTCAGCCACACTTGGGTCAGAATTGCTCCACTCTCCATTAGGAATGTAAAAGACAAGACCACTTTCCCCTCGACCTCAGTAAGTTTTCTATTTCCTTTTTCCAGTTTCTATTCATATTTAAACCACTATTATAAAAACATTAAAGAAAATGCTTTAAACAGCACTCTCCCGTAATCACGGCCCTTTCCCACAACTCATTTCAGTTTTAATGTTTATTTCCAAGCTTTTTCCCAAAAGCAGGGTTTTTAAAAATGTAAGAACTGTGGTCCTCCTGTTTTTTCTGTTAGTTCTCTGAGCCAGGAGCTCTCACTTTGAGCCCTTCCTCCGTCACTTTGTTGCCACATGTCATTTACTTGGCCCTTGTCAGGCTCAGAGTTCCTGTCTGTCAAATGGGGATTTTAACAAGTGCATTGTTCACCTACCTCAAAATCTCGTTCGATGGAGCAAATACAAAAATACAAAGTACAAAAATAATAAAATAATAGCACTCTCATTTCAAAGGAGCCCTATCTACAAAAGCAAGTTAAATGATACATGTGAAGGAATTCATATCAAGTGGATAATTAAACGAGCAGGCGAAAGAAGCCAATCCCAAAAAAACAAAGGCTGAATGTTTTCCCTGGTAAGTGGATGATGATATATAATGGGGGTGGGGGTGGGGGGTGAGAGAAGAATGGAGGAACTTTAGATTACGTAGAGGGAAATGAGAGGGAGGGGGTATGAAAAATGGTGGACTGAGAACCTATGTACATGTGTGATTACATTACATAGATTCTTTATGAATCTACATTATGCACAACCACAGAAATGAAAAGATGTACTCCATTTGTGTATGATGAATCAAAATGCAGTCTGTAAAAATAAAAAAATTAAAAAAATTAAATTGAAAAGAAGAAAGAAGGTTGAAATATAAAACTTAAAGGAAATGAAGAAATAATGCTTTAAATTATAAAGTTGACTTGAGCCCTTCAAAAATGAGGGTAAATTTCACTCGAGTAATTCCCTTTGGTGATGATGCTAAATCACTGGCTTTTCTTATTCTGGTTTTGAGATTATTCCCCCTTTTCTGCACAACATTATAGGTTCGATGACTACTTTATCTACCTTCATCAATAATACAATGTCTTCCAGGGTTCTTAAAGATTCAGCAAACGTATTGAACAAAATCAGCTATAGTTTCTAGTTGGTAGTAAAGAAAAAATATCAAACTTGAATGACAGGAGAAAGTAGAGACATGTACAGAGTTTCTGAAACCCAGACATTAAGTCACTTTGTGTTTCTAGAGCTTCCCCCAAAGGAATTCCCTGCATTAAAGGATTACTGAGTAATATTGAATTAACTAAGGATCCCGTGGGAGCAATGACGGAGTTTTCCATAGCAAACAACGTGAAGCATTCCATATCAGTGAGTAGAGGTTAGGTTATGTTGCAGTAACTTTATTCTCCAAGCCTCAGAGGGTTAGCACAACAAATATTTATCCCTCACTCACTCTAAATATCCAAAATGGGTGAACAGGGGGATTCGGCTCAGTCTGCTTACTTGGCGAGAGAGGCAGATAGAGGCTCCATGCGCTTCCATGGGCCAGAAGTAACAAATGTCTGTCTCCTCTCCTCATTCTGTTCACGTTACTGACCAAAGCCAACAACACAATCACACCTCACTTCGGAGGTGGGGAAATGTCACTTTGCATGTTCCTGGGAAGAGAAGCGGAAATGCTCAGTGGATGGCAAGGAATGGCTCCCACATGCTCCTTAGATATTTTAACTGAATCCCTCAGCACTCTAAAATAGAATATTTTTCTTTCCCCAACATGGCAAGTCTCAGGGAGCGCCATGGCCCCGGGAAACAATCTACTTGGGTGAAGCAGAAACAGTTAGGTTCATGTCACTGGTTTGTTTAGCTTGCTGTAGGAAGAATTCGGGGGCATACATGGAGTGGGAGAAATGTATCCTGCCTCCCGTGGGAATGCAGATATGCAGAGTGGGGAATGTAACCACATCTTGATACAAGCTCCTCCCTGTATTTGGGAATCTGCCCTTGCAGCTTAATACAGACTCTGTTCTCACACCCCAGGCGGGGAGCATCATCTGGGATGCCAAGGGACAGGGCCTCCATGGGACAGTAGATTCCTATTGCAGGAGGTTAGTTGAAGAAGGTCATTGCTTTAGTTTTGCAAGACCATACAGGGACAACAGCTAGGCTGTTTGTTTGGACAGACCCCATCAATCTTGTTCTTTGGCCCCCAGCTGCTTGAAGAGGTCTTTGAGCATATTTTGCTGGGACTCAGAAAGTGAGAAACTCAAGTGGTGTCTTGCTTCTTGATAGTTGGCTTGAAGCCATCTGCTATTTCCTAGCTGACCCCATAGCCCCATTTTTGCAGCTGAGATCCTTCCTTACTTTTCCAAAGTCATGTACCTTCTATATCTTTCTCATTTCTACGACTGAGAAGATATTTTTCCTACAGGGTGCAGAAGCCTCCAACAAGGGAGAAGTTGTGTTAGGAACTTTATTACATCTGTCATGGATTAGCTCATGAAATACCCGCCATGACCCTACAGGAGAAATATTATCATGATCTTCTTTTTCAAATAAGAATAGTAAGACTCAGATACAGCAAGAGACCAGTGCACAGGGGCCAAGGCAAGACTCCAACCCAGCTCTGATGGCTCCCAATGCTGATGCTTACCACCATAGTAGTGGATGAGTCCACCCTTGTTGACTGAACTCTTGCTACATTGTGTCGGAATATAGGGATAAAGTGCTGTCAAGTAAAGGCTCAGATCCAGCTGAAAATTTACGTGATCTAAAGAGACGCTCCCACTCCTGGATTGGATCTATAGTCATTCTTAAACATACTATGTATGTTTCTCATTAAACATCTGTAAACTCCTTCTTGAAGGCCTGGCATGCCTCTATTAGGGATGCAGACTCTGGGCAAAGGCACCTAGGCATCACTTGGCACAGGGCCTTGGGAGACTCCTGTTGCCTAGCCCAGCTTTACCATTGCACTCAAAGATGCAAACACTGTGTCTACACAAACACATTGACAAAGGGTCTGCAACCGGCTTGAAGAAGGCATCAAGTGAGCCCTGGGTGTGATCTGGGGACAATAGAAAAGCCTCCAGTGAAAATATTGCTTCTGGAGAGGGTGGAATGGGAAGTGATTGCTTAAGGGATATACAGTCTCCTTTGCTGATGATGCAAATGCTTGGGAACTAAAAAGAACAGATGGTTGCTCAATATTGTGAACGAACCAAATGTGCACACTTTAAAGATGTTTAATCTTACATGAATTTAATCTGGGTTAAAATAATTTAGTCAAAAAATATTGCCATCTTCAAGTGCCACAGTTTCTGAAGTACCGTTGTTTAGAGTAGGACTAACTATCTTCTTTCAGGACCTTCTTCCATCCGCTGTTCCTTCCTGGACCTTGTACCTTGCCTGAAGCTGTGGGAGTAGCTCCCAGGCCTTCTTTTCTCTCTTATTTGCCCTTTCTGTGGAAAGAGGTTTGCTTTCCCAGGTTAGAGAAGTCAGAAAGGAAGAGAGCACTTTCATGGCCATCTGCAAGGTGTCCGTGGACCCAGTGTTCAGCTCCAGTTTTCTATTATTACCAGCTGTAATGCCTCTCCAAGGACATGAGGCCTTCCTAGGGCTGCCCAGAGCCACCTCCTCCCAGCTGCTTCCTGAGCCACTGCCCATCAGAAGATCAAAGTACACTTTTCTGTCCATGTCACTGCTCTTGCTGGAAGGAATGAGCAAGCCTTGTTTCTCTCTCTGCATAGAACTTCTCCTTAGGGAACATCTTACCCACTTCTTCATCCCCTTTGAAATTCTTAGTGTTTGACAATCACCACCCCCAAAAATGACATAAAGCTATTTTTGTAGCAAAAAAGAATTTATTGATTTCCTTTACCTCAGTTTGCAATGTAAATTCAAGGCACAAGGCCCTTCTCACTGTCAATCACCAGCTACTTGGGTCCCATTTGTCCTTCTGGTTCACAGACACAGAAAGACAAACAAGATCATTCTTGCAAAATCTGCCATGTTCGGAAATCTAGAACTTCAAAGGACAACAAAAAGAGCTCTCCACCCCCTTTCTTTCTTTGCATTGTTCTTTCTTTGGAAGCTAATTTCTGACTATAATCACAGGAGAAAGGAGGTTTGAGCAATTAGGCGGCGAATCTGCTCTGTAGAAAGAGCCTACTGGGATATTGTTTTCCTGGGGCTGGAATTTTGGCCAAAATCATCTGGGAAACTTTCCTCTTCTTCTAATACATTCTGCCTATGGAGACCTTGTAAATAATGCCAAACATGCTTCACATTTGTATAGCCATTTTAGATTTTTTCCAAACCCTTGTCATATTAATCATCTCACTTGATCTTCACAAGTCTCTTGGGAGATGGTTAGAGAAGGGACTGAGATGCATACACCACAGATGAGAGAAGTGAATGCAGAGAGACTGTGCTACTTTCCCAAGGTCACAAAGCCAACTGGTCAGACACAACCAAGTCTAGAGACCTTATTTTATAAGCCTATAGTTTTATCTGTAGTGTGGATCACAAATACAGATCTCCATCCGAAACCCAACCCTAAAAGCCCCCCAAAGTCAAATTCCTCCTCTGGATATATTTAGTTCTGTCCCCTCATTAATATTTGACTTGGGGATCACAGTTGCTCTTTTGTAGGTCCACTTCCCTCTTTTGTAGGTTCCCTTTACCATCTGCCTGATGCTCTCAGAAATCAGAGGATGGGGGAATGGATTGGTAAATCTTCCTTTGATCTGTTTTAAATGAAATCCTATTTACAAGATACACTTCACTTCTTTTGATGTGCAGCTCACTAATTAGCTCACATCTGAGAGCAGGTTCCCTGGGAGAAAAAAAAAATTAATTAGTTCATTCCATCTCAAAAAGACACAATTCTTGAACTAATTATGGTATTTGAATGATTAATCTCCTTTAAATACACATGTGTTCAGGAGTATTACAGTTAGGAAGAATATGTAATGAGAATGACAGAAAGAAATGGAATTGGAATGAGGTAGCAGTATCAGGCAAAACTCTGCCCTCCAGGGCTTAGAGGGCCAGGGAGAGTTAGGGATTCCCCAAGATTAGGTAGAATCCCACTGACTTGCAAAATGGTGGAGTTGGCAAAGTTCACTCTGAGCCCTTCTCCAGTCTTCCATTTTCTGCTTCTTTACAAACCCCTGGCGGCCAATGTTTTAAGATCAATCAAGTTACTTACAGGAACCTATCAGGGAGAAAAAAGTCACCTAATTTACACTAAAATGTTAATGACTGATGTCACGTTCTATCTGGTTTTTCTTCCACAATTATTTAATCTTCAACAGCAAGTTGCGATTTTACTCCAATGAATGATCCTCTTCTTGTGGCCTTTTGTGGAAGGGCATGTCTATTTCATTTAAGATCCCTTTCTGATTGATTGGCAATAGCTGTGTACCACAACCTGAATATAATAGATTTGTAAAATAATAATAGTAATAATAATTCTGGGGTGTGATAATGATGTCCTTCGAGGGCACAGAGATTGGGAATGTCCATTTTAAACCATGCATCTACCATCCTGATCATAGCTTGTGAGAAAATGACATGTGAGGAGCCAGGGAAGTTTGGGGTGGTTCATGAAATCACACTGCACAGGGTAGAGCCTCCTTCCTTGGGAAAGACTGGCTGCCACCCTGGATCATAAGGCCAGTGGGTATTTTAATTCATCTCAATATTCATATTGCAAATCCCTTGAGAATAGAAATTCTTTTTTTGTGTGTCTCAGGGGTGCAGCTCTTAATTGACCTTGGATAAGTGCTGAAAAAGCACAAAAGAGGCAGCTTAGTAAGTGTGAAAAGAAATGGGTTAGTAAAGCTGAACAATTAATATAAAAGTTTGGAGACTGAAAGAAAAGTACAAATATACCATCCCTGCTGTGGTTTCAATTACTGTCCCCATAGGTCTGTGTGCTAAAGACTTCATCTCCAGGATGAGACTATTAGGAAGTTCTATGGACTTGTAGGAGTTGGAACCCCCTGGATGTTCCAGAGGTCACTGGAGGAAGAATGCCCTCGAAGGGTACTGTGAATCCTCAGTCTCTTCCTCTCTTTTTTTGCTTCCTGGGGGATGGGATGAGTGGTTTGCTCCACCACACACTCTTGCCATAATATGCCTCTCTAGAGGCCCAAAGCAATGAGGTCAATCAGTCAGGGACTGGAACCTCCAAAATAAACCTCTTCTCTCCATCAATTAGTTGTCTCAGGTATTTCCTTATAATAACAGAAAGCTGACAAACACACAATAATTGAAATTAAGCACAGATTTATCTCAATCATCCTGGTAGCCAACACAAAATGAGCAACACATTCAGTTGTACGGTTCTTATTATATAATTTAAAAGTCTATGAAAGTCCATCTGGAAAGACATTTTTTCCTGGCACAAAGTCCTAGGAAATATGTATCATCTGGCTTATCCTTATTAAAGATCATTGAGTAATATCATAGCCAATAACTGGGAAAAGGATTCTGCAAAAGATTCAACATGTTCTAAATGGAGGTTTTTATTTTATTGACTCTGAGATATAGTGAATATAGCATTACATTATGTATAATAGGAGAGTTGCCATAGGAACCCCTGCCTCCTGCCCCATCCAGGTGAGCTCCAACCTTCTCTGGGAGCCTTTTCCTGTGCTTTCCTCTTCTCAGGGCCTTCCTGTGCTCTGGGATGGAGATAAGTACCTCAGTGTAAGATGGAGACTGAACCAGTCCCACATGCAGAACACCTTCCAAGCCTGGCCCAGGTAAGTGGAGGCATAGGGCAGCACAAACAGCAGGGATGGGAGGCGCCCTGCCTCCGTCTTGGCATATTACGTGCCCTTGGATAAGTCGTTTTGTCTCTCTTGGGATTCACTTTCTCACCTGGAAAATATGTCTCGTTAGACTATCAGACATATGCAGTTTTTTGAGATTATAGAAAATGAACATCAGACTTCAAAACCCGTGCTTTTCATGACAACCCAACTGCTATTAAAGCGTGATGACACCAATGGACAGTATGCACGGGAGTACGTGTACCTGGGTTCCAGTGTAGCCATTCACAAAACCAGTGAGCGGGATTCCACCCAGGGACCATAGCTTGCTGACCATTTGACTGGATGACCCAAAGTCAGAGTTTTGCGATACAAACAGAACACAGTTTACAAATACTAATTATATATGCGATTTTAAATTTCCTAGGAGCTATGCTTTTTAAAAAGTTTTTTTTATTTTTAAAAAAGATAAAATTAATTGTAATGACATACTTCATTTCACTCAATGTATCCAAAGTATGATTTCACTATTTAATCAATTTGAAAACTTATTCATGTTATCTATTTCCCTAACTTTTAAAAAATACCGAGTCTTTGAAATCCAGCCTGCATTTTATACAACTCTGGTGACCCCACCACATTTTAGGGGCTCAGGAGCCCCAGGTGTGAAGACTTACCTCTTAGGAGGCTCTTTCTATTCTACATTGACTTCCTGGATTCCAGGAGAAAAATATGAAACAATGAGCTTTTTCTTTTGTTTCCTCATCCCTGAAAATTTAGTGTAAGTCTGCCAAGGATGTGATAATGAATGTCAGGAGGTCAGTACAGCTTCTCAGTGACTTGATTACTATCTCCACTGCAATTAGTAAATAGCCGATAATGTCTTCTTGCAGAGCTTCAAAACATGCTCCCCCACCCCCAGGTAGTCTCCTAATGAAAGAGAGGTGTGAGCATTTACCATGGATGGAAGCGGAGAGTGGAGGCAGCCAGGGACTTGGGTGGAAAGAGCCACCGATGAGGGATTTCTCCAAAGCCTCATCTTTGACTTTAAAGTGCGTTCGATTGCGGCTGCTGCTTCACAGGATAATCTGTTTTCATTCTTTATTTGAATTTCTCACCCGCAAATGTTTTCAAACGTGCTGCCCTGCAGGCACTCCTTTGCACAACCAGCTCTTCTCACCACAGATCTGTGACCGAAATTCACGCTTCCAGAAGACACACCACATTTGTCGCCGAGCCCTCGGGAATCGGTTTATATAACAAGATGCTAAACTAGCCGTTTTCACGGAGGCCCCAAGACACAGTGGATTTCAACATGCTGGAGGGAGTTGATACAGAAATGTCCTCTGAGCATTGATGGGTGACTCAAACCGCAGGAAGGGGTGGGCGGAGAGGAGGACATCTTTGGAGAGGGCAATGCTGTGTATCTTGTGGCCCTGACTCTCTCTAAACTGGTGGCGGGAACTTTAAAAGACAGCCAGGAGCTTGATGTTGCTCAGATGTACTACTAGAGAAGGGCTGGTGAGAGACCATGGTAAATTGAGAAAGGAGAGGTTGCTTGAACCCCCAGAACATTCCAGAGCCAGGGGGTCCACATGGGTCAGACACAGAGAAGGAGTAGGTGGGCACGGGGGAAGATTGGGGAAGGAGGGTGCTGGTGCCCTTCCCCCATGCCCTTCCCTAGTTGAGGGTGGGTGGGTAATGAATCTAAGTGAAGGTGGGAGACTTGACCATCTGACCATCTTAGGACCTACTGAGACTGCACTGAAAGATCTTCATATTGACTGAGTGACCAGAAAAACATTCCTCCCCCCGCCATTAAAGAAAGAGAGGATGGAATAAAGAACAAAACAAGATTGCGTAATGAGCTGGTTTAAGATTCTTGACCTCAAGAGGTGACTACTTACATAGTGTTTGCTAATACAGTCACATCAAATGAGGAATAAGCAAGAGAGGAGGAAGCTTCCTGCCTATTGGATTAACTCTGAAGATTGGAAGTCCAGGCTTGGCACTCACCAGGCTGGTCAGGGAGATGGTTGGTAGGGGTTCTGGTCTTTCTGACTCCTCAAATGACACCAAGTTCCCTGGGCAGGGCTGGTGTCTGTGATGTGTAACTGACACACATTCTTAGAAAAACAAGATCCAATCTAGAAGAGAAGTGACAACAGTCATAGTAGGTGGAAGTCACAGGGGCAGTAAGTAGCACAGATGGGATTTGAACACATTTTAGTCACCTAAACAATTACCCTCTACTGAAGTACTTTCCTAGCCAACCGTGGCCTTGGTCCCCTAGTCTTTTGCTTTCATGCCTGTATTCTCTCCTTCCTTATTCCACTTCTCTCTCTCATAAATGTAGGATTTCTTTCTCAATTGACAAGCAGTCCCTCTCCTTTTTCCAGGCCTAAGATGTATGAATTGAACAACTGATAACCAAGACTCATCAATTTAAAACCAGCTAACTCTTGACTCCAGAGAACTCACAAGAATCTTAGACAAATCCCGCAAAGTGCTGACCAGGCAAGAGAATGAAGACAGAGGAAAGCAAACTCTTACTACTTGGTGCAATCAGGTTAGAGTCCTGATAACATGGGGTTGGATCAAGGAGGAATAAGGATCTTTCTGTGGTCTTCAAGCAAAAATCATGGTTGTGATTTATCCAGTAGAAATGAAGATGCCACCTTCTCTTCAATTTTTCCACCCCCAGCAAACCATCCTCAGAAAATATCTATTTGGCGTCCACCCAGTAGATCAGTTTGCCATTGGGAAGTGGGTCAGCCCATGGGCTCAAGCCTCCTCCTTTCAGACAGTGCTGAAGCCCATTCATCCAAGCCAGAGGCAGGTGCAGGCAGCAATGGCTAGACACCCTGGACAGAGCTGAGTTCCATTTGCATTTTCTGTAAGGACCTTATCTCTTGCTTTTTCTTCCTTTAGTGAGTTCGTTTTCTTAGGCTTCCATCATAGAATTGTAAAATGAGTGCTTACACTGCCAGTAAAACCTCCACACCAGCAGGATTCTTGTTAAAGGAGCTCTAACTCCAAATGATGGTTTTTTAAGGAGCAGCCTCAGATTTCAGACTTTCATGAGACTTTTCCCAGAATGAGTTGCTTGACCTGGGAATAAACAAGCAAAGTTTTGTTTTGTTTTGTTTTTGTTTTTATTTTTGCCAGGGTCTTCACATGAACTCTGCCCTTGAATGCACATTTAAAAGAGGATGTTAGAAATTCCTCTCTGCGAGGAGCTGATCTGACCCCAGATTTTAAAATGTTCAACTCTGAAATTAATAAAGGTCAGTGAAAAGAAGTGACTGACAGCTTGATTCCAAATGCTGGAGCATCTTAGCAGGAAAGGGGGCAAGTCCCAGAGCAAGAAGGGTCAGCAATAATTCACAGCCAGAGCAGGTTGAGGCAAGGAGGACTTAAGAAATTAAAATGCAAATTCTTTGATTCATTGATTAAAAAAAATATTTATTGAGCATTCCAAAGGGGGAAAAAGAACTGTTTTTCTCTATGTTAAATAGCCACTCATAATATACTCGCATATTAAGTCAGCTTTCCATGACTGTGACAAAACACCTAAGGTTAGCAAATTAAAGTAAAAAAAGGTTTATTTGGGCTCACAACTGTAGAGGTGCCAGTCCTTGGTTGGTTGGCTATGATGTCTGAGCTCATGCATGTGGCCTCTTAAAGTTGATGTTCAGCTGGGTCTGAAACTTCTGTGACAGCCTCTTACTGTCCCACGTGGTCTCTCTGGCAGCTTAGTCTACACCTGTCAGGTGGTGGAGCTGGGCTTCCAGGAGACTGAAGGTCAAGCTTGGGTGTGGAACTGGCCCACTGTCCATTCTGCAACATTCCATGGTCAAAGCAAGTCACGGGGCCAGCCCAGATCTAAGACAAGCAGAAATACAACCCAGTTTGAGCAGCATTTGCATATAGGCATCAGAGTAATTGTTACCATCATCTCTGTGCTTTGAGCCTTCACAGTGAATCTTCTGAGCCTGAGACATTTTCGGTAAACTGGGCTCTTCAGAGGGACTAAAGTAGTCCCAGGCCAGTTGTGTGTCTCTTGACTCCTTGAAGAAGCAGCTACAAATTCTCTCTGCAGAAAAGCACCTTCAATATACTCCACCAAGATTCTCATAAAGTTTAACTATAAACTCACAATTTTAAAAAATCATCAAATGCATAAGAAAATAGCCACTGTGAGTAAAAGGTAGTCAAAATGTCAAACAATACAATTAGATTATCCAAGGACTTCAAATTTTGAAATGATCATATACAGGATATAAAATAACATATTGTATATGCAATATATTTTAATTTTTTAATTTTATGGGTTAACCACCAAAATGACCCAGGCAATACAAAAAGTGAGAATTTGGACATTAGAACTACACTAGGCATGCCTATAATCCTGTAACTTGGAATGCTGAGACAGGAGGATCACAAGTTCAAGACCAGTCTCAGCAGCTCAGCAATAGGTATCTAACTCTGCTTGGGAAGACTGGATAACTCAACCTGGATCTCAAAGAATGATGTGTCTTGGTCATGAAGTCAAGAGGTAGAAAACAACTTACAGAGATCCCGTCTCAAAACTAAAAAATAATAAGGACTGAGAACATGGCTCAGTGGTGAAGCTTCCCTGGGTTCAATCTCTGGTACTTGCTATGAAGTTAATATTATGGCTCAATAGCATAGTAAGCATAACTTGAAAGAAAATAAGTAAACTGGAGGAAGGAGCTAAAGATATTACCCAGAATATAACACTGAGAGATAAGGAGATAGAAAAGATGACAGATTAGAAGAAACAGGAAATAGAATGAGAAAGTATTATTGCTTCCATTGTCTAATAGAGACCCAGAAGAAGAGAACAAAGGAGGGGATTTTTCAAAGAGACAAGGATTCAGAATTTTACAGAACTTATTAGCAATCTGAATGCACAGATACTGGAAGCAGAATGTATACTAAATCGGATACATATAAAGAAGTCTATATCCAGACCTAGTGTAATGAAACTGAAGACCAAAGACAAAAGTAGCCAGAGAAAAAAAAAAATATGTCCCCACATGGACTGATGTAGCTTTCTCAGTAACAATAAAAGGGACCAAATGGCAGGGGTATCTGAGAGAAAGTCATCAAGCTAAAATTGTGTGCTCATTAAAACTATCTTTCAAGAATGAAGACAAAAAATAAAAATACTTTCAGATAAACCTAGAGAGGTTCTCTCCAGCAAACACATCAAAGAATAGCTCTATTTCAGGGGGAGGAAAGTGCCCTCATTCAGAATTAAAAAAAAAAAATAGCCAAATATGAGAAATAGAAGGGAAATTCCTCAACCAAATAAAGGATATCTGTCAAATCTCTAGTGCAATCCTGTGCTTGGTGGTGATACTTTGAAAACACACTCCCTTCTCTTGAAAATGAGGATGCAGATGAGGATGCTGTCATAGACGTTTGCACAGGAAGCAGACCCTGAGCTAAGGGTGGGCACACCAAGTGCATACTGGGAGTGCTCCTGGGAGTGATGTGTGCAGAAGGGAGAGGAAGAAAGCGGGCTCAGGCAGAGGGAGAAGTCAAGCTGGCAAATAGTTCCAAAGAAGACTTCGGCCGGCAACATTTTGGACCTGGGTTGGCCCGTTAGAATGGTACCCAGTTGGAAAGCAGGAACTCGGGCTTACACCTCCATGTCAATCAGACACCGCGTATGGTTTGCTCTTAGAAGGAGGCACACCTTGTGTGAGACAGATTTCTTCAACCAAGGTGATCCCCCCCAAAAGGACTTAAAACTGAGGATCATCTTCAGGAAGCATTTCCGAGAGCTGTGGAGATGAGTCCTTCATTCCCAACGGGATCTGGGCAGTACAGAGCAGGGGCTACCACAGATGCCCTTCAAAGTCATTTCATTTAATAGAGTATGGAAATCTAACCAATGCAGTTAGGCAAGAAAAAATCCTGAGTTATAAGGACAAGAAAGAAAAATTGCCATTATTCACAGAAGTTATGATTTGCTAAAAAACTCAATGGATGAAAAACTGGTTAGAATGAATAAAAACTGATTTTAAAAAATGGCGAAAAATAAGATTAAAGTGCTGGGCGTGGTGGCCCAAGCCGGTAATTCCAGTGGCTCCAGAGGTGAGTTCAAAGCCAGCCTCAGCAAAAGCAAGTGCTAAGCAACTCGGTGAGACAGTGAGACCCTGTCTCTAAAAAAATACAAAATACGGCGGGGGATGTGGCTCAGTGGTTGAGTGCCCCTGAGTTCAATCGCTAGTACCCCCCCCAAAAAAGGCAAAAATCAATTACATTTCTAAGTACCAGGTGAAACAGATAGAATTCCCAAGGAAACATACAGATGTACACCAAACATTGCTTCCACGTTTCAACAGCCATACTGTGGAAACAACCCCAATGTGTGTTCACAAAAATAGACATCTTATTTTATTTATTTATTTTTGCTCTATTTTTTCTTTCTTTCTTTACTTTTTAAAAATTTTTTATTATTTTTTTAAGTTTATTCTAATTAGTGTGTTTTCAATGTTCCTTTTTAGTAAGTACTTATGGATCATCGCGACAACACAGGAACAGCAATGGCAGAGCAAGGGTTCTTAAGAGAAGTAAAAAGAAAATAAAGACTGAAAAATGACTGAAGCTCAGCTTTCAACTTCCATTTAACAAAGCTTCTTTGTTAAAAAACTTCTTCATTTTATTTGTCCTAATTAGTTGTACATGACAGTAGAATGCATTTATACACTTTGATAGATCATACATAAGTGGAGTATAATTTCTCATTTTTCTCATTGTATATGTAGGATCACATTGGTCATGCAGTCACCTATGTACATGAGGTAATAATGTCAGTTTCACTTTACTATCATTCCTTCCCCCATAACCCTTCCTCTCCCTTCACTTCCCTCTACCTAATCTAAAGTGATTCTATTCTTCCCTAGCCCCCCACCTTATTGTGAATTAGCATCTGCATATCAGAGAAAACTTGCAGCTTTTGGTTTTTGGGGTTTGGCTTATTTTGTTTAGCATAATATTCTCCAACTCCACCTTTTTATTTTTTTTACTTTTAAAAAAATGTGTTCTTTTTAGACACAAAGGAGTATATTTTGACCTATTATACATACATGGAAAATAACTTATTCTAATTAGGATCCCATTCTTGTGGTTTAATATGATGTGAATTTACAGTGGTCATGTATTCATATACAAGCATAGAAAAGTTATGTCCAGCTCATGCTACTGTCTTTCCTATTCCCATCCCCCTCCCTTCCCTTCATTCCCCTTTCTCTAATCCAATGAACTTCTATTCTTCCCTCCCTCCACCTTATTGGACATTAGACTTTTTATATCCACACATGAAAGAGCAGGCAGAAGTGCAAATGAATGAAATATATATTTATACATAACAGGTGAATCCAAGAAACAGTTTTGAGTTAAAAAAAAAGAAGACTACAGAGTATAACATTTTTAAATGAGCACATTTTGAAATCAAACTTGCACTATAAATTATCTTGACAAATATACATGCATGATAAACTATTTTTAAAGCAAGGAATATATCTAGAAAAAATTCAGCATAATAGTTGTCTGGTGAAGGAGTGGAACAGAATTGGGAAAGAACACAGGCGCAGCCTCAGTAGGAAGATTTCTTATATCTGGGTTCGTGGGTATTTGCTTTATATTGTAAATATCCTTTTATATATGTATACTGATGATTTTTTAAATTAAAAAATCTTCTAAAAAAAAAGATATCCAACATCATGGGACATAGTGGGCTGAGTACTCAATGACGCTTGTTAAAGCATGGTAAGGAAGACTTAGTGCCATCACAACAGTTAGGGGAATCACTGTAATGGGCCTTTTGGCATCAAGAGAGTAAGATTGGGCTCAACCTCAAATACAGCATGAATAAGTGGAATTTTAAAGCCAAGGAGTAAGGTAAGGGGTCAGTGGATGGAAAATTAGTAAGTGGTAACAGCAGGAGTGAGGGGGATTCTGGCTGAACTGGTCTAACAACTCTTGCTGACCATCATGATCACACATAGCATGTAGGATGGAGCAGGATGAGGACCGTGATCGGATGTGAGAGTGACCAGAGATCAAGGACAATTGGACATCCAGGGCGGGGTTCTCACCTAAACTGATTTAGCAGGGTTCTTGCTAAAACTGGATTTTACAAGGAACTACCCAGATAGATCCAGTGGAAGATTCAGGAGCTTGACCGAAGTTCAGCCAAGCAAAGAATCTTTGTGGCTACTACACTGGAAGGACTAGAAAAGGTTTCAAGGAGAAGCTGGTTGGAAGTCTGGCTTTGAATTATAGATAGAATTTAAAGGACAAAGAAATTAATCTGAGAGGCTAGTGTCCCCAGGAGAGGTCAGTATCCCCATGACCACTCACTAGCTTAATGACAAGGTGCAGTCTTTTCCAAAGTGAGGGGACAACCCCACCCTTCTGCCGCGAAGGCTGTGGGGACTTTGCAAAGTGTCGGCCGGAGATGCGGAAGGATGGACCATGGAAGTCTTCCCAGGATGACAATATTGGCATACTGGACCTGGGTCGAGGCTCAAGTGCCAGAAATAATTCTCATCTTCTGGAATTTGACCGGGACAAAGCTTCTAACTGATGAAGCATGAGCACAGGACTAGTTCTTGTGGGGAATGTTGTGGTGTTGCACAGATGGAAGTTGATTAGTTGAAGACCAATTGTTTTGCCTGCCTGTTGTCCATCCACTTTCTGCAAGACATCACACAGGATTTTTGTTTACAGGACTATCTATCAACTTTCAGTTGCTGTACTTGAGATGGACTTTTCTCCCACTAACTCCAGAGAAAGGCAGTTGACCCAGGTCTGGGAAATAAACTATTTTTTTTACCAATAGACCATAGTGATGGTTGGGGGTTGAGCAATTAGCCAAACTAAAAGGACACAATCCCAGATTTTGCTAGGACTCATTTCTAGGGAATGAGAATCACGTCTCCTACTGGGGTCCGAAGGTACACAGACTAAGTCTGCTCTTGATGCTGGACATCTTGCCACCATGAACGGGGAACTGTCTGCAGATGGATCCAAGAACAGAGCCAACAGACGGAGGGGACCAGTGTGCTGTCGGTAGGTAAGTGCTGTTACTTATTGACTAATAAATATTGGGAAAGTATTGACTAATTCCTTGTTGGGGGGCGGTGTGAGAGAAGACCTTCCGTGATGGATTGAGAGAGGTAGGGTGGGGTGGTAGAAGATTTCACAGATGCCACTCACAGATTTTCCAAACTCACAGAGGGACTCTGGAAAAATCATTTACACCCACCCCAGGTCCTAAACTCCCTGGAGTTAAGATGGAGATTATTAATAAATTGTTGAGATTAAATGTATAGCACACATCACTTTTAATGAGGTACACAGAAATTATCCAGTAAATATTATCTGTATTATGAGCTTCTCATGTATCTTCTTCCCTGCCCTCTGCTGCTCTGCTATTTGCTCTATGTTCCTTTCCACATCAAAAATGATTTATTTCAGATCTACTGACAGAGAGAGGGAGAGAGAGAGAGAGAGATTGAGATTATTGATCTAGTCTTTAAGACAAATAAAAGCAATTCAAACCTAAAACAAGACAAGAAAAAGGAGTTCCTTGCCAAGGAAGATGCAAGTAATGACTGCTTAGCACATGCTAGCCCTGTGGGCTTTATTTGATACTGTTGGCCAAGCTTCATTTAAGCCTAATCTGATTGTTCTGACCCCAGAGAAGCTGTCTAGAAACTGGGAGGGGTTAACAAAAGATACCTCGTGGTCCACTGCGGCTGCCTGGACCCTGAGGCTTATCACACCTCTGATGTGTCCAGACACCATCTAGATCACCTGAATCCAAATATGTCATCCGAAGCCAGGGCTTTGAAACAGCAATGTCGCATAGATGCCCCTATGTCTCAAAAGGAGACAAGATCTTCTAGAATCTAAAAACCAAAGAGCACTTAAAAGGAGGGGCCCTGAGAATTCTGTGTTCACAAATCAGCACCCAGAGCAGGTAACTTGTCTTCAGTTCCTTATCTATTTTAAATTACAAACCTCTTTTTATTACTTTTCTCTACTTGAATCAAGAGGAAATTTGAGTCTAGGATGGCAAAATGATTTCAGCTCACATGCCAACTCCCATCAATTTCCCTGAATTGATAAAGATTCCCAGACTGATCTTAAAAGAAAATCATGCCATAATCAATTAACAGTGTCTGCCATGGACAACAGGCAGAAGAAGCAGGAGGTCTGACTGCCTACGTATTTGTAGGTGGTTATAACAGGGTGAGGGAAGGAGAGGAAAATTTTAGGTCATCACTCATAGTCTTTGTCCTTCTTTTTAGAAAGGCCTTGAATTTTAATTTATCCCATCATATATTTTATTTTGCTTGGTGGACGTGGTGGTTAGAACCATTGCAAATCATTGCTCCAGGTTGCAAGAAGAGACATTGCAACATGGGGTCATGGGCCGGCCAGGTTTTGTTTGTTTCTCCTCACATAGAAGGATCCCCTGGCCAAACCTGTCCTTCCCAGGGCACAAGAGCAGAGCTGCTGCAGAAACCCATTACAACCTTCTGTTTGATTTTTTAAGATAAAAATATCACAGACTCTGGAACATAGAAGAGGCTTGCTGGACAATCTAGGGAGATCTGATTTTATAGATGAGGAAACTGAGACTTAAAGGAAGGAAATGGTCTGCCCAAGGTAATAAGGGAAATTCAGTCTCTCCACAATGTCTACATTATCCTTTATCCAACTTTCTCTCCTCGGTTATGGTATCAAACTCCCCCCCAGAAATCTTTTGAAAAATAACAACTCAATGAATGGCCATGTGGCATACAGCAATCTTAGCCTAGAAAAGGCGACACAATGCAAAGTGATAATAACTAGCTTATGTCTCAAAGGCAAGTGACCGAGAGTGACAGCAAGATTTGAGACAGTGGTGGTATATTATTCTACTAAGGAGTCTCTGTATTTCCTAATCACATCAAAAGTCACATCAGGAATCTTTCCCTAAGACCCAAAATGGAAAATAGTCCTTTATTTGTAATATCTGCTAAAGACATATATGAATACATTGATGGTTTTCCGTTTTGATAATTTCAAACATTTTGATAGCTTTGCATTTGCATTGAGCCCCTACTCCAGGCCAGGTATATTTCTAGGTGTCAGTAAGACATGGATGATAATGCATAATGTAAGCTTTGCAAATCTCATTCTGGTTGAAGAGACAAAAAAAAATAATGTATGGGGTAATATAAATGGAATTATAAATGTGTATATCAGGTATAATCACAGCACAGAGGAGGAAGGCTGCAGGAGATTTTTCACAGAAACAACATCTGAGCCCAGCTTGAAAGGATAAAAAGGAGTTTATTACTAGCTCGGGTACACTTATCCATTCAATAAACTTAATAGCATACCCAGGCATGCCAATCACCATGTTAGGCCCTGGAGAGCGAGAGATTCCTAAGACAGGGTTCCTGACCTCTCTGAGCTCAGAAACCAGACAAAAGGCCCTTAAATAAACAACAACAACAAATTACCCTACAGTGTGTTGAAAACAAGTCAGAGAGAGTACCAAGTACAGTCATAGGGAAGGGGCAAGCAGGGTCCCTCTGTGTTTCCATTGCTCCTTTATTTATTTATTTATTTATTTTTTGAGGTGCTGGGGACTGAACCCAGGGCCTTGTGCTTACAAGGCAAGCACTCTGCCAACAGAACTACCTCCCCAGCCCCTCATTGCTCCTTTTCAGTAAGTGCTTATGGATCATCATGGCAACACAGGAACGGCAGTGGCAGAGCAACTGTTCATAAGAGAAGTAAAGAGAAAATAAAGACTGAAAAAGTGACTGAGGCTCAGCTTTCAACTTCCATTTAACAAAACTTCTTTGTTAAAAAACTTTTTATTCTACTTTTTCTAATTAGTTGTACACGACAGTGAATGCATTTATACATTTTGATAGATCATACATAAATGGAGTGTAATCTCTCATTTTTCTGATTATACATATTGCAGGATCATATTGATCATGCAGTCCTACATGCACATGAGGTAACAATGTCTGTTTCATTCTACTATCCTTCCTATCCCTGTACCCCTTCCCCTCCCTTCACTCCCCTCTACCTAATCTAAAGTAACTCTATTCTTCCCTATCCCTGCCCCTTATTGTGGATTAGCATCCACATTTCAGAAAAAACATTCAGCTTTTGCTTTTTGGGGTTTGGCTTATTTTGTTTAGCATGATATTCTCTAACTCCATCCATTTACCAGCAAATGCCTGAAATACCCAAAGGACTTAAAATCAGCATACTACAGTGACACAGCCACATCAATGTTTATAGCAGCTCAATTCACAATAGGTAACCTATGGAACAAATGTAGATGCCCTTCAACAGATGAATGAATAAAGAAACTGTGGTGTATATATAACAAAACTTCTTGAGTACCTACATTGCACTAAGCCCCAGGCTAATTTTGAGGGATACAGGAGAAATAAATGCCAACAGGCTAACAAAATCGATGATGGAATCCACCTTCCTGGGTCCAAATTCTAGTTTCCCAACCCATCAGCCACAGGCTCATGGACAAGGTGTTCAATCTGTCTGTACTTTGGTGTTTTCATTTATAAAAAAGTGGATGAAAAATAACTCCTGTCATTGTGACATAAAAAAATGGCAAAACAGGCAAAGTTCTTAACTTATTCTCCGGCACATAGTAACTGCTCAGTAAAAACATTAATAAGAAAGAAGATGATAATGATGCTGACAGGCTTGTAGGAGGTCAGAAGAGTTTCCTCAGAAGAATTAAGACCCCAGGAATAAGTAGAAATTAGAAAAAAAGGGTGTCAACATGCAGATCACATTTTGCCCCTTTGTTTCATCTATCACATTTTTCTTTGCTCAAAAAGTTCAAAATATTATAAATTAAGTCACAGATATAATTTTACTCTTATATACCTAAGAATGCATCTATTTTAAATATGTGTTTTTTTATAAACAAGATTCACCCTATTCCTCTTCCTCTGCCCTGGTGCTGACAGGAGGGAATACCCAGATGGACTCCCATCAGCCTGGCAATGGTTGGGTGAGTAGACACTGAGATTCAGTTCTCCATACAGCATCACCTGTTCCTGTTTCACTAATACCGGTGGTTTTGTGAACCGCCCATTGCCTCACATCACAGAGCACCTCATGTCTGGATTTAACAATGCTTAAGTTCGCCAGGGCATTCACTCTTCTCAAGTACTCATGGAATATTCTCAGGATATACAGAATTAAAGTCATCACACTATAGCAATACGCGTGTGCCTGTGTTTACAGCAGCACAAGCCACAACAGCCAAACTATGGAAGCAGTCTAGGTGTCCCTCAACAGATGAATGGATAAAGGAAATGTGGTATAGATACATAATGGAGTTTTGTTCAGTCATAAAGAAAAATGAAATTATGTTGTTTGTAGGAAAATGGATGGAACTTGAGACCATTATATTAAGCAAAATAAGCCAAAGTCAAGATTAAGCTCATATGTTTTCTCTCATATGTGGAAGCTAGAGGGGGAAAAGTAAAACAAAGGGGGAAGGGCAGGAATCCCATAAAAATCAAAGGACATCAGTGGAGGAAAGGGACCAGGGGAGGGAGGAGGAAAGAGAGAGAGGAAGTGCTGAGAAGTCATAGTGACCAAATTATATTGTTATATTTTGTGCATGTACAATACGTAACAACCAATTCCACCACCATGTACAACTATAATGCACCAATAAAGGTAGGGAAAATATTCTCTAGGATTGATCATATGGAAGGCCATCGAATAAATCTTAATAAATTTAAAAGTATTGAATCATAAGAAGCATATTCTCCAACACAACAGAAATATGTCAGAAATCAAAACCAGAAAGAACCATAGGAAAAACACACTTGGAAACTAACCACACATTTCTAAACAACTCATAGGTCAAAGAAGAAGCCAGCAGGGAAAATAGAACTGAAAGAAAATGGAAACACAACAAAGCTTATGGGATGCAGCTAAAGCAATGCTTAGAGGCAAATGTATAAACTGAAAAGAAAAAAAAAAAAACCCCTGAAAGTAGAAAAGAAAATACAAGGAACTGGGGGTGGAGGATGGGTAGGTGGAGGAAGGATAGACACAATAAACACACCATATATGTGTGTATGGACACACCACAGTGAATCCCATCAATTTGTACAATTAATAGGTGTTAATAATTCCAATTTTAGGGCTGGGGTTGTGACTCAGTGGTAGAGAGCTCACCTAGCACATGTGAAGCCCTGAGTTTGGTCCTCAGCACCACATGAAAATAAAATAAAGGAATTATGTCCACCTACAAATTTAAAATAAATAAATAAAAGAGCATCCCAAAATAAATAAAGAAAAAAAAACTAAAATAAAAATTCTAACTTTAAACAGGAAATAATAAAAAATAAATAAAAGAAGGAAGGGAGCTATTTTAGCTTAAAAGAGACTTGGGATCCTTTATACAAAAATGCTATGTGTGCTACTTATTTAGTTCCTGATTTTAACAAACCAGATATAAATGAATTTTTTAATTGGAAGGTTGGAGGTGGCTGGATATTAGACAAAAATAGGTATGACTGAAATTTTGTCAAATAAGCTAATGATATTACATTACATAAGAAAAGTTTCCAAACCATTAGAGATGGGTATTCATTGTACTATTTCCACTTTCCAATTTATTTTAAATATTTCATCATTTAAAATTTTTCTGATGCTGGTTGTAGTGGCATATGTCTGTAATCCCAGCAGCTCGGGAGGCTGAGGCAGGAGGATCGCCAGTTCAAAGCCTGCCTCAGCAACTATGCAAGGCCCTAAACAATTCAACAAGACCTGGTCTCTAAATAAAATATGAAAAGGACTGCGGATGTAGTTTAGTGGTTAAGTGCCCCTGGATTCAATCCCAAGTACCCTCCCCCAAAATATATTTTCTGAGAAGAGAGTGGAGGCAGGGGAAAAAAGGAGCAGGATGGATTTTTTCCCTATGCTTTTTGCTACATAATAGATGAATTGCAGTTCAAGGCATAAAAGATAAAACATCAAATACTGTAAAATAGTTCAATAAGCATAAATGGGCTAGATTTTTTAAAAATCAATAACCAAAACTATCACTTCAAGAATCTAGAAAATTATGAGCAGACTGAACCCAAATTAAGAAAAATAAATAAATAACAAAAAAATAGAGTGAAAATCCATGAAATGTGAAGCAGTAAAAATAAGGAAATTAATGAAATCATAAGCAGATTTTTAAAAAGATCAGCAAAATTGACAGATCTAACCAGCCAAGAAAAAAGCAGTATATCATCAAGATCAGAAGTGAAAAAGGGATACCACCATCATCCCTAAATTTAAAAAGAGATCACCTGAATAAACCAACTAATAACTTAAATGAAATACACAATCTTCTAGAAAGACCGAAGAAAAAATAGAAAATGTAAATAGAGCCAGAACGAGTAAAGAAATTGAATAAGTAATTTTAAAATCTCCTCCTACACACGCATACATACAAGTTCAGGCTCAGATGGTCTCACTGGTGAATTCTATCAAATATCTGAACAAATACTAGCAACTCTGCACTCATTCTTCCAGAAAATATACGAGAGAGGGACCCTTCCCAACGCACTGAGACCAGTAATACTGTGATTCCCAAGCCTAAGAGATCACAATAAAAAACTACCAACCCATATCCCTCATATCTCAATGTGAAAATCCTCCACAAAATATTAACAAATAGCAGGGCATGGTGGCACACACTGGTAAGGTTGAGGCAGGAGGATCACAAGTTCAAAGTCAGTCTCAGCAACTTAGCAAGGCCCTGTCTCTAAATAAAGGTTTAAAAGGGTCGGGGATGTGGCTAAGTGGTTAAGTGCCCTGGGTTCAATACCTGGTACAAAAAAAAAAAAATAGCAAATAGAATCCAGTCTCATAATAAGATTAGGCATCACAGTCATGTGAAATTCACCCCAGGGAACAACATTGTTCTACCATTCAGGGAAGACAGCCTAACTCCTCTTGGAGAAGGTTTTACTGCCAAATTATCCCTTCATGGGGGCTTCTGCTCCCTATATTTTAATTAATGTTTACTATTTTTATTAGCTTTTGGTCTATCTTTCCAGAGTTTCCTTCACAAAGATAAATAGTATACATATATGGGGGTGCACGTGGTTTCTTTCTTGTTACTGTTTGCTGTTTGCATCTTGTCATTTTCTCATGAGAGTATTAGATGAACATTTTGAAAAGATCACCCACCTATCTCCCAAATGCAGAAAAGATCGAAGAGAATATTCCTGCAGGAGGCAGGGAGGCCAGTAAGGAGTCCTTCACAGTCTTCTGAATAAGGGATACTGATGGTGGCCTGGACTAGGATAGTGGCAACGGGAACGGAAGTAGACAGATTTGAGATGGCCTTTGGAGGTTGCCCGGAAAGAACTTGGAAATCGTTTGGATACAGGGGGTGCCCTCAGCTTTGGTCACATTCATAGTCCCAGTGAGATGACATTTTCTATGCAATCGAAGACTAGACCATATCTGTATTTCTCTTTTAAAAAATATTATAAACAATTTCAAACATATATAAACAGAGAAGAGTCTGATGGACCCCAACTTATTCATCACAGAGATTCAACAATTATCAGTCCACAGCCTGTATCATTGTATCTGTTCCTAACGATCCCCTTCCATCACCCTTCTCCCCTCTCCCCATTGGTACATTTTGATGGAATTCCTGGCCATCCCATCATTTTATCTGCCTGTCCAGTATTTTCCAGCACCTTGGAGAGACACGGTTATCCAAATCCCACTGTCCATTTTCTTGATTCTTGCCAATCTGCTCACTTGTCTCATTAAAGCTGACTCCTTCATTGTAAGGTTTGCCTCTTTAAAAATTCAACACGGCTTGTATTCCAAGAGATGTTCACCTCACAGTTTGATTTCAAAATAGAACTCCTATCTGCCAGAAGAGAGTAGAGAGGAGAGAAAGGTCAGGCGTCATGGTGACTTATTCATCTATTCGTCCTCAGCACTCCTTGGGTTTCCCACTTCCCTTAAAAACAAGAAGGTACCAGGGACACTAGAGGGTCCCTGGCCCTGTGCATCTTGGGCCAGGAGGACAGAGAGCAGGGAAGGGGTGCACCTCACTCCTGGAGGAAAGCTGACTGAGGAGACCACTCAGTCTCCCTGTAGGAGGTGGAGAACACTTGTTCCTCAGTCCACAGACACTTGGGGTTGCGTTACAGCCTGCACATTTCCTTAGAATGCCTTCCTTGCCACTGGCATCTACCTTGTCCTTACCTGCCATCAGAAGTTCTTCTGACTTATATCAATGTCCTTTGTCACCAATTCCCACTTTATTACATCAGCTATGCCTGTCTGAGGGCTGACACCCAAGGTTTGGTTACCAGCAACCATCCTAACCTTCCTAAAGCCTTCATTCCCCATCTGGAAAACAGGGTCCACTTTGTGACCCATTTAATAGCACCAGGGCGATGACTGAATTCAACATGGTAGCCAGTGACCCTGGACAGCTCAGATACTACACTGTTACTGCACTTGGCTGATCCGCCCTGGTCCAGTCCTCCGTGTTCATCCTGTGCTCTGGCCATTGGATTATTTTATGACTGGGAATGAAACTGTCTGATCAAGGGAAAGTTCTGGATCACTGTGAGTCTCAACAGCCTCCTATGCATAATGGGATTTCAACACGTTCTGTGAAAATTGTCGTGTGGGTGAAATAGAGCAATGAATGTGAAAGTGACTGATATTCTACCTGGCACATTGTAAGTACCCAACAAAGACCTGGATGAGGACAAGAGCTAACGCTGGTCCCCGGTTGGGTGGAAATGTTTTCTGACAAGGTGAAAAGATTTAGGTCTTCTCTCAGGTGGGCAGAGAAGAATAGGAGAAGATGTGTGTGCATCAGTCTAACAAATCTGATGTCACAAGCTCTCAAGGGTTATTCTCCTTGAGGGCTTCTTGGGCCCAAACTAGTGTCATCTCCAGACATACAATTATTTGCACTAACCTGAATCTTTTGATAGGTTCTGCAAATTTCCAGAATTCTACAAGTCCCCCCAAAATGAGATTGTTCCATTATTTCTCAGTTCTGTCCAAATTATCAACCATATAACCAAACTATTCATTTATCTTATTCTGGACCTAGGAAATAAATCCATTTTAGATAATGAATATAGTTCTAGAACTCAGTGGCCTTTGTGCCACTAAACTCAGTTGAACAGGCCCCCAGGGATGAGGGGGTGGGAAGGAGACAGCACCATAGTGGAAAAAGTGGTTTTAATTTTAACTTTTATTCTGCATTAACCATTTTCCCACACTGCTTTGTAAATCACAGTGAGGAAAGAGAACAAAGCAATAAAAGCAAAATATATTCAAATAAAGCCCCACAGTGCAGCAGAGTGGTAGGTGGTGGTACCCTTGGGGGCTCATTTTTTTTTAAATGTCTCATTTGCTTCTGAATTTGAAATTTCAGAAGGCAGAAGAAAACCTCACTTATGACTTATTTGAAAAAGTAAAAGTTTATATTGCTTTTGAATTAATGCACAAAAATTCCCCCCACTCCTCTTTTTCTTCCAGGAAATCATCCTGATGACATCATCCATCTTTCAGTAACATACAAGGAGGATATTAACCTTCCCTCATTTTGGGGAGGATTGTATTAATCCACCTCTGCATACAATGCAGTTGGATCATATACACATTGAATTATAAATTCCACTTCAAGAATTTGCAAAAGAGGAGCGAGCTGGAGAGAATTAGAAGAGTACAGAGAAATCCACCCACCACTCTTGTCACCCCTGAGCAGCTGCTTGTGGGTTTCAGGAAAGACTAATTGCAAATATACTTACCCAGGTCAATTGTGTGTCTTAGGTGTTGGAGATTCATGTTTTTTAGATAGTATCATCTTTAAACTTCTCTGGTGATCAAAACAGAAAGCAGCAATGTCTTCTAACCCTGCAAGGAAATGTAATGGACATTGAAAGGTAGTTTTAGTTACAGGCATTAACTTCAAACCAAACCCCCCAAAATGCAATTCTCCAAATGTGGGGGACATGGATCAAGATGGCTGCCCAGATCAGAGTAGTTACCTCATTGGCACCTTCTGTTCTGTCTCCATGGTTGAGTCACCCTGGAGTAGACATCTGACCCAGCCAGAACAGAGTCTCCCTCTCAGGAGCCTGAAACCCAAGTAAAGAGATGCAAACAGGGATGTCTCTGTATCCAAGTTATTAGAGTGGCATTTCCAGCAATGCCCAGGGTTGAAATCTCCCAACCCTGCTCTGCTTCCTATTCTTTTTAAAACCTAATCGTTCAGCTACTCTTTTTGATTTAGTGAATTTTCTTAATATCTTCAAATATGTTAACCAGAGTAGCTTTTTGCATTTGCAACTAAAAGAACCTTAATTAACACACCAAGTTATCATCCCCTTAAGTAAAAAGATTCTTAGCATTAGAACTGAGTCATTAACAAAAGCTCAGAGGGCCTTGGAGGGTACCTGTTGCACCAACAGCTCAGGAGAACACAGAAGAGAGATGCCAAAGGGTAGAACCAGAGCTGGTGAGTGATACAGACGAGTGTTTCCCAAAATGGGTTCCATGGAACCTTGATTTTTATTGTTTGTTCTATTTAGTTATACATGACAGCAGACTGCATTTTGATTCATTGTACACAAATGGAGTACAGCTTTTCATTTCTCTGGTTGTACACGATGTAGAGTCACACCATTCATATAAACATACTTGAACGTTGGGTAATAATGTTTGTCTCCTTCCATTATCTTTCCTTCCCCCTGCCCCCCACCTCCCTCATTTCCCTCTACACAATCCAGTGTTCCTCCATTCTTCCCTTACCCCCACCCCCACCCCCACCCTGTTATGTATCAGCATCCACTTCTCAGAGAAATCATGGTTTTCTTGGTGTTTTGAGGATTGGTTTATTTCACTTAGCATGATATTCTCCAACTCCTCCATGGAAACTTAAGCCAATAAGATGATCTCTGATAAAGGAATTCCATGGCCAAATCAGCTTGAGAAATGCAGAATACTGTATTCCTCACCTAGAAGTCATACAAATTATCCCTTCACGTATACATAAAAGCCCTGTAGTAAAGATGTGATTTGCTTAAACATAATTTAAAGAACCTTAAAAATAGCATCTAATCTTCTCTACCTCCATCTCCCTCCCCACCCTTACTCCATCTCCTACTAATACATACTTTGGGAAGTACCTCCAATGAAATATTGTCTGGGAACTTTTGACTTTATACTTGTAACTCTGGCCCAAAGGTTTGGTCTCTTTATCAGTCCTCAGTGATATTTACTGAAAACTATAAAGATCTCAGCCCTGATTTGGGTGTTCCAGGGGCTTCCATGGGAGCATAGGAAGAGTGAGTAGACCTGATTGGAGCCCCAGCTCTGATCTGGGACTTAAGACTGACTTATTGTCTTGGGGAAACCTTGATCTTTTTCTGACTCCATCTCATCAAGTGGAGCTATGGATAACATCCTCACCTCTCCACTGAATTCAGTGGTGAACAGTACAAAACAGACCTAAAAGGATAAAGGATGCGAGGACACTTTGTAGACATCAAGGCATTAAGTGATGTTGGCTATTATTTAAAAAAAAAACTCAAAGAATGATGTTGGATATATGGAAAGAGAGAGAGGTAGCTCTAGAAGCACAGCTTCATGCCTTGTGATTTCTGAATCATTAAGTGTTCTGATATCAAGGTGAGTTTTAAGAAAATTTACTAATCCATCAAAATGGATAATTTCACTTGTACCTCTTTTTGTTAGTTATTTTACATAACGAACCAACCTGAAACTCAGTAGCATATTTGTCAATAGTTATTTCTTGTTCTTGTGTCTGGGGATTGACAGGTTCAGCTGATTGAGGCCAGTCTTGACTGGGTTTGAATCCAAACTGTGAGTGGGTCCAGGTCAGCTCTGCTTGGACACGTGGCAATGATGACAGAAGTCCAAGAGGACACTCTCAACCACAAAAGCACATTTGCAGCCCCAATTCGGTCATGTCCATTATTACCCCATTGACCAAAGCAAGTCATACAGCAAAGGCCAACACTTATTTTTATACTTTCCAATCTTTTTGTTTTTGTTTTTTGCAATGCTGGGATCGAACCCAGGGCCTCACACATGCTCAGGCAAACACTGTAACACTGAGCTACACCAAAGCCCAACATTTATGGGTAGAGGAAGTAAATTCTCCCATGGACATGGAGTGGGTAGAGAGAAAAGAAATATTTCCTCCTCAGTGATCTATCCACTACAGTCTCCATGCTCCTTTTTCCTTCCATTTCAAGCAGGTAATCTGACTCAGAAGGAATGACTCCCTCAGGGATCATTCTGTGTGGGGAGGGAGAAGGAAGTAGAAATTGACTGAAGACAACAGCTCCCCTGTTTTTCAGAAAAGCCTAAGATTGCTGAAGAAACTACGGTTGAGGTCAACGAGAAGTGAGAGAATGGCTTTGAAGTTAACCAGGAGAGAAACGAGGAAAGCTTGCAAAATTTGTAAAAAGTTCAGCGTTAGGAAGGCGAGATCGTGAGTCTAAATGTGGAGCTGCATGGTTGGAAAAAAAAAATATTCCCCCAGCCCCAAAGGGTACCCCAAATAGAGAAAAAGTCCCACTACCTGTGCCCCAAGCCATGAGTAATGACCGGCCACCATGGCAGCGTGGAATTTGGACCCTACTCCCACTCTGGGGACACTTTACCTCTGACTCCTGGATTGAGGTGGTACCCTGGGCAGGTACAGGACCCCTTAACAACTGAGGTTGAACGTCCTGCCGACTTGGCACCCTGAAACCAATTAGGCTTCTCTGTAACAATAAAGATGACATATTTTGTACACCTGCCTGTATGGCCTAATATTCATATCTACTATGTGGAGTTTTAGTTTAAATTATTTTTTTCTACTATAAATACGTTGTGGCCTTTTGGGGGTGACTTGAAATCAGTTACCAGATGTAGCAAACATAAATGTAGGCTGTCCAGTGAGATCTGCATTCCAGATAAATAACTAATCAAGTTTTTAGTATCTCAAGACATACCCGAAAAAGAAATTCTCCGTTTTCTCTGAAATGTGCATTTAACTAGATGATCTGGCAACTTCATGTAGGGCTTTATAAGCTTAGAGCATTTTTTGGTCAGTAAAGGATAACTTTGGACAACCGGCCATTTCTGGGTTGTGCTGTAGATAAACAATATACAATCCTAGGACGGGGTTTACTCCAAAGTCATCTTAAAGGAGCAGAAGGCAGACTTCCTACTGGGGACCGTGGAGGGGTGCTGAGCTCTCCCATCCCTCGTGAATCGAGGGATGGCCCACAACGTCTCTCTATGTGGAGACACATCAGATGAAGAAAGCAGCGGGATTTCTCACATCCAGCCTGCTTCTCCCCTGACCTTACTAATTTAAGATGGTTTCCAAGATTTTCAGGACATAACTGGGTAATCTAATAAAGGTAGATTCAATTACAGCTGAGTATTTTGAGATCCAAACATGGGAAAAATGTATCCTGTTTCAAAAAAAAAAAAAAACGATAAACCGCTCCATACTAGTTTTGTTTTTCTTTTATCTGGGAACTGGTCAAACAGGAACCCTCTTGGGTTATTGTATGTGAAAGTCCTCACAGCTGTGTTGGTTTTTCTAACTAAAAAAAAAAAATGAAAAGAAAAGAAAGAAGAAAAGAAAAAAAGAAAAAATTCTCAAATTCACAAAAATTGTATTTTTACCACCTATCAGAGATGTAAGGAATCTAAAGTACAATTTCTAAAAGATATTTTATTGTAATAACTACACTGATCCTTTTACCACTATTACTACTACAACCACACACACACACATACACACACACTTCTAAAGGTTTTCTAAGTGAGAAATGCTGTCTACCAAGTCACTTAGGTAATTCTGCAGAGAGAGAGAGAAAGAGAGAGAGAGAAAACATGTATTTAAACCAAATGAAATATTGGCCCTGTTCTGGTTCAGTTGGCAGGATATTTAGATACAGGGATTTGGGTCTGGTTCAATAGGTTTAGAATATTAGTCGGGTAAACTCCAGTTTTTCATGACATTGTAGATTTGAGTCCCGAGAGAGAAAATGAAGTTCTTTTCTACATAGCATCTCTAACCTTCTTTCCCTTTATTTATTTGTTTGGCGATATTAGCTTTGTCTGGTGGTCTAATGGAACATAACCCATGTCTAGTGAGTTTGTTTGCTTAAAACTTTTGGGTGTTTCTTGGCCGTTTTCTCATGAGCAGAGTGTGATGGGTTTAACCCATGTCAGTTCACACAGGGTTGAGCAGATCCACTGGAGTACAACCAATTCTCTTTTGGATCCCTTTTGAGTTTTCTTTTCTTCTTTTTCCCCTTCTTGCCTCAGCAAATGAATTTAGAATTTCCCAGAATGTAGAAGATTTAAGACGAGACACTCAGAGTTCCAGAAAGCAGAAGCAGTTTTCCTGAGTCCAAACAATGCACATCCTCATCTGTTGACTGACTTTGCCATGTTTTAGGAATAAAGTATTTGAAAACAAAGTGAGAAAATACAAGAAAAAGAAGCAACAACTTTGAGGAGTATAAATTTCCAAGAGAATAAACTAATTCAAGTACTCTAGAACTCTTTAGGAACGTCTCTTAATCCAGTGTACGCATTACAAACAATTCTAAGCTATTTATTTTTAAAGTTGTTTAAAAATATTTAAAACCAAATAGGTCACTCCTCCACTGCACAAATACATCCCTCACATCCAGAATGTATTTCAAGAACAGAGGGGGTGTCTAGAGTGGTTTTATTATAGGCTCAGCCCAATATCCCAAAGTTGTTGGAAGTACAGACTTTTAAATTCAGCCACATAAAAATTTCAAGCTACACAGGACCATAGTCCCCTGATTTCACAGAGGAATAAACTGAGGTTCAGAGAGGCCAGGTGAAATGATTTGTCCAAGGTCACACTGTTCATGACTCATGGAAGTAGGACCAAAACTTAAATCTCCTCTTCTTGGGTCAGAGTATAAAAGGAATTAAGCTCATAATAGTGTCCCCAAGGCCTCACAGCAATCCATGTCACCCACTAGCCATTGCCCAGTCTTAATGGGACGAGGAAGAGAAGTTGAACACGCTGCAAAGATGTCATATAATCCTAAGACTGAAACGAAAAGATTTCCTGCCTAACCCTTAATTACCCATAAAAGTTCTGAGACAACCCAATTTCCTTATGAATTTACAGCTGATTTGCACGATTTGGGGGCCCTTATATTTTATGTGATCTTTTTTCACCTACCAAAAATAGGGTCTATGTTAATTTCTGTTTAAACTATGTGGTTTTCTGAGCGTTCCTGAGTCCTGCACACATGATCCTCACTGGAAGGATTAGTCAATGTTTTACCACCTCCTTTCCAACTCCATGAGAACATCCATGGTCCCCTTTCAGTCTTCCTTCAGGGGAACCACAGCAAACTCTGGATTGACAAAAAAGAGAAAAAAAAAAAAAAAACATTGTAAACATCCTGGGAGTAATTACTACTGGGATCTAGCTGCCTGTCCATGCTAATGAAGTCTGAGACTTCCTCCATCATCATCCTTAGTTCCTCAGAGACACCAGAAAACGGTCTCCGCTCACAAGGTGAAGTGCATCTGATGAAGACGGCGGCTCCGCAGCCCGAATCCTTCATCACACTGCCACAAATAAAATAAAGGGGTGGGACACACCATACAGAGTGCCTCCCTGACCTTTTGTCTCTTCTTATCTACAGTGGCCGGCCAGATTAGCAGCCAAGCCAGGGAGTGGAGGGGCTGACATTCTGCGCTGTGTTTTGCCGAAACTAATTTCCTTTCCAGCTTTCAAGTCCTCGCCGCTGACCTTCCTGGCAGCTCTGGCTCTTGTGCCAAATAATGAGTGTCAGGGGCTTTCTTGTCTTGGGAAGGAATGTGCTGTTTCATTGGTCTACAGCAGGTTCCAGGGGACCTAAACACCAGGCAGAGCCCGCTTTGTGCTGGCTATTGACGGGTGGCAAAGACAACTGGCCAGAAGCTACACCAAGACCTGGGTATGGTGCCTCTTAAGCAAATCTTTCCATTTTTTTCTTTCTTTCTTTTTTTCTTTTCATTTTCTTTCTTTCTTTTTTTTTTTTTTAAAGAGGATACTGTGGTTAGGATAATAGGTTCTCGTGAGAGAAAAAGGAAGGGGCAGGAGTCAACAAAAAGAAGTCATAAAATCTGGAAAATATTAGTCCCTTCGGACCTTGTGTGGTCCAGCTTCCTCTCCTGTCACATTTCCGAACACCCTGTGTCCCTAAGCTCCCGGATTTTATTTCAGTGTGAGATTTCCTCTCTCCACAGGGCCTTTGCACAGGTTATACTTCCTTCTAGAATTTTCTCCTTCCCACCACTATCCACCCCCGCCCCATTATCTACCTAACCCCTCGCTCAACACTCAGGTTTGATGCAAAGGCCACTTCCTCAGGGTGCCTTCCCTGGTCTGTAAGCGAGGTCAGGGCCACCTGGGTAATGATTCAGCACAACCATTTCTCTTGAAATGCTACATTTATTGGTGGGATGATTTGAATCATGTCTGTTCATTTCATGTAACAGTAGTCTCCATGAAGCTAGCTCTTGCATCTTGTTTCCATGGTAGCTGCAGCACCAGGCCCACTTCGGAGACACAATGAGCGGGTATCATGAGCAACATTTTCACCAAGGAGAAGACTAAGTCCTGGGGCTATTAAACCCAGGGCCACAAAGCTAATGAGGGGTGGAGCAGAGGCTATAAATGTGGCCACATAGCTTCTAATCCAGAGTTCTCGCTTTGTTAGGCAGGTGGATCAGAGGGCTTGGGTTGTAATTTGGCCAACTGACGTAACTTCCCTTAGCCTCATTCTCCTCTTCTGTAAAATGGGATGAATAACACTCTCACATCATAAATATAACTAAGGTAATAATGATCAACTACTCTCATTCATAGAGTGCCTCAAAAATCCAGACTCTATTGATTAAGAATTTGTGATAACTCAGACAAGAGTTTGGCAGGTGTTGACCTTTTCAAAATCTATGAAGAACCCTAAGCTCCTAAGAACTGTTTGGAACTTATTTGAGGTGAAGAGGAAAAGAAGAAAGATTTAGAATGCAAATGGAAAGTGTTCACAATTTAAACACACTAAGAGGACAAATGGTTTTAGAAATGTCAAATTAGGCATTTTTGGAAACATTTATTTACAGACTATCCTGTTATGATAATTACAAATAGTTCCTCTCTATTCATCAAAGTAGATTCCCTGAGGGTTTCTCAGTACAGATATTTATTAGCCTGCTTCCAATTAATAATGGTGCTTAAATGTAACAAAACTGCATTTCCCTTAAAATATTTCATAATTGACCGTCTTACTGGTTCCAGCAAGCCCATCTCTCCCAAAACCAAGGCTGCCATTTCTTTGGTGTCTTGCATGTAGCAAGCTCCTCCTCCCTCCAAACCTCTGCCAGAAGCAACTCCCCAGGTCTTCATGAGGCAATTTCCTCCTCACCACCGGGAACCCAAGGCAGGTTCATTCCTCAGCGAACACTTTTCTAAAAGAGCTCCCTCTCCCTCCTTCATAGGACGGCACTTGGCTTGGTTTAAATTCCTCCATGGCTTCCACCACTTCAGGGATTGCCCTGGATCCATGGGGCCTGGGTGTTTAATGCCTGTCTCTGCCCTCTAGGCCGAGGGCTTCCAAAGATGCAAGGTTTCTCCTGTTTTGAGCATCTGGTACATCATAGAGGCTCAGAAATTATTTCTTAAATGAATGAAGTGTGCAGTTTCTAGACCAATTTGATTGGGTTAGGGAAAGCTGATTAGAGAGCTAATCCTGAGAGATCCAAACAAATAAACAGAAAGTCCTAACCCTCTTTAGCAGGAGAGCTCTTTCTTTCATAAATAGTGTACATTTTCAGCATTTTTTACAGGAAATCAGCTACAACATTGGCAAACATTGGATAGTCAGGGAGATGAGAACAGTTTAAAGGATAGTTAAAATTGATGTTTTAATGAAACATCAACAAACTGTACCTTTCTCTGTATTCCAACCCACACAATTGCACCACCACTTAGGAAAGCTTTAACCTAGACACACTTGAGAGCAAATGCCTTGCTTTGTGAAATTAACACAAGCTGGTACGAGGCAATAATGATGTCATGCACAGGGTAGCAAAAATTCCAGGCTCAATAAATATTAAACCAAACATCCAGGAAAGCTAAGATAAACAGTGCATTGTTGTTGACTAATTTATTTAAGATTCTCCATCTGATTTATGCCCAGAACAGCCCCTTGGAAAGTTCATTATGTGATGATGAACATGTTGAAGCAATCTTGTACTAATGAGGAAACTTAGTGACCCACAAAGACGACGTGTCTTGTTGACGGAAATGAAGGAGCCAGTAGGGTCACATGGAGAAGGAGAATTCTAATTCCTCTCTACCTGTCTGCCCCCTGTCTTCTGGTCCTGGATTATTAAATTTTCTCTTCCCTTTCGTCTCTACTCCTCCCCTTCTCCACCCTTCTCTACTTTTCCTTTAAAAACAGTCTCTTGGTTCTTACCTTCATGCTCAGATCTGAAATCTGGGGGCAGGTGTACAAGGAATAGGTGATTCTGGTCCTAAAAATGACACATATAAACCAAGGCTCCCGAGCTCAGATACTATAGGACTGTGCAGACAATCTGAGTTAGTGATGTGGCCAGTGTCAACACTGCAGTGGGGCCTGTGGTAAGCTAGAGTTGCCAAGTACCCCTCCCCTCCACAGGGGTAGCTACGACCCAGTTCCATACAAAGAAGTGGGGACCCAGAAACGTCAGACTTTTCAAGCAAGAAACCTGGGGTTTTGTGGGAAATTGCCCGAATTTTAAAAACCCTGTTTGAGCCCCCAAGTTAGTGTTTGATGGGATTCAGCCCCTGGACTGGCAGCTTATGACCCCAGATTCTAACGGTGCCTGGGTCAAGAGTCCTTGTCAATGGCTGAGCCCACCACACTTCCTGGGAGCTCATCTTCCTTTGTACTATCAACCCCCCACCCCCTTGTCAATCTTCTATTCCTTCAGGTTTGGTTCTGCTTTGTTTTGTTGTGTTTTGAAGTTCCTCCCTCTCCTTTGCTCAGCGGCCCGCCTCTTCCCTCTCCCTCCCAGAACTGATGGTTCTGGAATTGAGTCTCCCTGCAAGGCGCACCAGAGTGGGAGGAGAGAAGACACGTGGGGCCTGAAAGACGAGGACTCCTTCCTCAGGCTCCTGCCAGGCCCAGGGGGTGTGGGGGAGGAGGAGGAGGAGAAGGGGCCAAATTTCTGGCCAAGGTGATGAGACCCGCCAGCCACATTTGGTCGGCCACTCTGAGGCCAAGCTAGCAACCAGGTGGTGGGCCATAGCCACAGTCACAGCTAGGTACTGTAGGTGGCCTGTCTTCCAGGACTAGGGTATGCTCCCCTGCCCCCATAATGCAGAGGTGACAGTCTCCACAGAAGAACTGACTCTCCTAGTGCTATATATGTCCTGTGCCATTTGATTCCAGCACAACTCCGTGAGGTAGGAATTACAACAAGCTCCACTTTACAGATAGGGAAAAAAAGGTCCATAAATGCTAAGCACCGGCTTGAAGGTCATAAATGCACCCTTCTCAAGATTACAGTGGAAATTAAATGGGATTCTGCACATGCTCCATTAATAAGATGTGCATTTTAATTTTAAACCAATTAGCACAAAGCTATTAACAGCAAATAATATGTTAATATATTACCCTTCCCAGGGGACTCATTCACTCAATAAATATTGATTGAGCTTCTGCTATTGCACCCAGATACACAAACGTGCAGAGGACATTCTGGAATCCCATGGTTCTGTCCAAGGTGGCATGGTGACTGGAAGACCAGAGGACCTCTCTCCTCCTACCAAGGGGCCCTGAACTGACCACACCACCTGGTCTTGTTTCACGCTGGACTGTACCTTCCAGAGCAGGCAGAACTCAGTGAGAAGATCCCTCCATTCTTTGGAAGGCCCTATCAGGCTTTCTGCCAGCTCTGCTCCCGCTCTTGAGTGACTGATAAATATGTAGGCCCTTGTTCTACTCAGTACCACCTCACTGCCTCTGCTGCCTGCATCAGGGCCCCTTCTGCCTCCCCTTCCCCCTCTCCTTCCTATTCAAGGGCTTCAGAGCCAAGAACGTAAGTCACCTTGACTTGGTTGTCGGGGGTGAGCTCCGAAAAGCCCGGCGTGAAGCTGCTTTCCTTCTCTTTTCCTGAGACCACCCTTTGCTTCTCATCTGGCACCCTTTGCTTCCCATCCAGGAAGTGATGGGTGGTATGATGGCAGGTACAGGAAGGCCCTGGGATTCGGGCCAGCTGATGCTAGTCAGTTGAAAACGTGACTTTCAGAGGTGGCGGGGAGGGGGCAGAGTTCATTGTCTCATTACTGAACGGGAAAGACTAGCCAGAATGTCCTCCCTGCGGTGTCTAAACGCTCTTAGACATTCAAATAGACCTAAGATAATGTAGGTGCTCTAGGTAAAGCCAGGCTCTCTCACAGCAGGGTGGGTATCTGTCTTTGCGGTGCAATGTCTACCTTTTCCCCGATGTCTGGCACCAAAAATGCCCCCACATGATCAACCTTTTGGGAAACTGAATTTCTGTTACCATGCAGGGTCATTTCAGAAACCTTAGCTTTAAGGATCCTTAGATCAGAAGGGAAGGCACCCTGGGATTGCTTAAGAAAACTTTCACCATGGTGTGAAGCTGGGGTCCTACATAAAATAGGCCTTGTGGGAACCAGCAAGGAGAAAACACTAGATACAGTCTCCTGGGGGAGGAAAAGCATGTGTCTTTTTCACTGCTACGTCCCTGGTATATTCATAGCTTTCTTCAAGCTGACCCTCTCTGACAAACAAGGGACTTAACAAGCCTCAGCTTTGGATGCAGCAAAGTGGAAAGAAGTTCTGGGGTGGGCCTCTTGCTTCCTGGTGTTAGGGGGGACCCAGCTTGCCCATGATGGGTTGAGCGAGGGAGCGCAGGCGTTCCAAGGCCGCAGCTGAGAGCGAGAAGCCCCGCGCATGCGCCGGGAAGAGGATGGGGAGGCAGGAGAGGTGAGCCAGGCACGGTGACTGACCAGCTTCTGTTCATCGGCATTGTGCATTTCCGTGGGGCTTCTGCTGAGTGAAGCCATCTCCCTAGTGGCTGTGAGAAAAGACTTTGGAATCAGAGAGACATGACCTTGAATCTGATCCCCTTGCTTGCCAGCTATGTGACACAACATGGCTTTATTTCTCTTTGCTTCCGTTTCCGATATGTTCAACAAGGATTGACAGGTCAGAACGATACTGTTTCCAAAACACAGGCCAGCACTGTCCCTGAGCTGTGCTCAATAAATAAATGGTAGGGGTGATGTTGATGATGGAGAAAAGGATGAGAAGCAGCTAATTCTAAGGAGCCGACTTTACAAGTGGTGGCGTCACCTCCAGTCGCTGTGTTGGTGAGGGAATGACGCACACCAAGGGTCTAGACTCTGGGCGAGTTACTCATTTTCCTCTTCTGTAAAATGGATGGGATAATTGTACTTCTGGGATTTGAAAGAGGATGCATTAATTCATCAAATATTTATTAAGCAAATCTTTTTTGTGCCAGGAACTACCTTAGGACACATTTGTGAACAAAACAGACAAATATGCTAATCCTATGAACCTGTGTGTAAATCTTTTGGAGATGTGTTCGGCCCTCAGTGAGTCCTCAGGGAAAGCAACCTGAAGGGTCAGAGATGGAAAAACAGCACCCACCGCCTAACACAACCACATAGACTTGGATCCCAGCTTCTCCCTTTCCCAGCTTTAGGACGCTAGGTGGGTTCTTAACCTGTCTGGTTCTCAGTCTTTCCCCGAGGCTTCTGTAGTAGTGGAAGCAAAGCACTTGCTACCTGCTAGGCATCTGAGCATTTGGGCTCCTGGGTTAGTTTCCTGGGGCTTCCAAAATACCAAGGGGTGACTGAAAAGAGCAGAGGTTTCTTCTCTCTCAGATCTGCAGGCTTCAAGTCTGAAATCAAAATATCTCCAGGATCCGTTCCTTCTGGAGGTTCTGGGGGAGAATCTGTTCTGTTCCTCTCTCCTAGCTCCTGCTGGTGTGGCTAGGCGTTGGCATTCTTTGACTAGTAGATGCATCAGTCTCTCCCTCGATCTTCACCTTCTGGGGATCTACGTATAGACTGTCTGTATGTCCTCTTCTATTTTTATCAGGATACAAGTCACTGGATTTAGGCCTCATCCTAATCCAGTATGACCTCAAATTAATTGTACCTGCAAAGACCCTAATTCCAAATAAGTTCCCATTGTAAGCTTTTTAGAATTTGGAGGGACCCTCTTCCCCTTGTTATTGTTCCTTTCTAACTCCTTCATTGCAAAGTTTCTGAGCAAAAACTACTCTTTCAGTTTCACCCTGCTCTGTGGGCAGAACCTGGGGAATATTGTGTCTTCTGTGCTCTGCCACAAAGATCATACCACCTCTGTAAACATTTGCTGGATTATCAACCACTGGGGAACCATTTGGCTAGTGAGTAAGGCAGATTTGAGAGTTTTCTTACATGTATCCCCACCAAGAAACGAGGTACCGGTCAGCTTGGGAGATGAATCCATTCTTTCCAAGCGACTTGATGATTTCACTCTAGTGATTGTGTAGCAAGATCCCGAGGTAATAATGAGTTGGTCAACCAATTAACCCTCCTGGCTATTATATCTTCATTTCAGCGAAGTCCTCTGGAGGCGAGGTTTTAAGTCAAGGGGTGGTTTAATGGTGGTGATTTCAAGTACTCGATGGGTCACTTTGGAAGGGTTAGGAGATAAGGGAGAACCGGGGACCATTCAGTTTAACTCCAGTGATACTTCCTGAGCAGCTCCACCTCCAGGGCTCTGACCTCGGCACCCAGTAAGTTACGAAGATAGAACCCAATTTCCTGCCTGCTGGGGATTTATGATAAAGCAACCACTCACGAATAAGAGTAAAGTAAGGCAGACGAGGAGCTGTGTTAAGAAAGAGATGTGGAGGGCAGAGCTTTCTCACATGAACGCCCACCGTGGAGAGGCAGGGGTTGATTCGGATGGCAATGAACTGGAAGAGTGGATTGCAAACCCCTGTAGAAAGGCAGATTTTAGAAGGTAGATAAGCAAGTGGCCATGCATTCCAGGTAGAGGACTCAGTGTACGTGAGAGCCCAGAGGTGGGGAAGGCAGATGCACCCCACAGCTGCGTGCTACCCGTCTGGTCTGGTTTGGCAGTCAGAACGCGTTGCTAGGCGCTGTGGGCGGTGAAGACCTAAGAACTAGACCATGTCTTGATGGTGGATGGATTGGTCTGCCAGACTCAGGCTGTGGTTTTTTTTTTTTGGTATTATTATTAATTCTTATTAGTTATATGTGACAGTAAAATCTGTTTTGATAAAATTATACATGCATAAATTCTGTCTTATTCTAATTAGGACCTCATTCTTGTGGGTGTACACAATGATGGGGTTCACTTGGGTTTTTTCATTTATGTACATAGGAAAATTATGTCAGATTTATTCCACCGTCTTTCCTATTCCCACCCCATCTCTTCCGTTCATTCCCCTTTGTTCTATCTACTGAACTTCTCTTCTTCCCCTCCCCCACTTTATTGTGGTTTAAACTCCACATATTAACAAAAACATTCAACCTTTGATTTTGGGGGGACTGGCTTATTTCACTTAGCATGATAGTCTCTAGACCATCCATTTACTAATAAATGTCATAAAATCATTCTTCTTCATGGCCGAGTAATATTTCATTGTGTATATATGCCACAATTTATTCATCCATTCATCTGTTGAAGGTCACCTAGGTTGGCTCCTTAGCTTAGCTATTGTGTATTGTGTTTCTATAAACACTGATGTGGCTGTGTCACTGTAGTATACTGATTTTAAATCATTTGGATATATGCCAAGGAATGGGAAAACAGGGTCAAATGGTGGTCCCATTCCTAGTTTTTTGAGGAATCTCCATGCCACTTTCCAGAGTGGTTGCACCAATGTGCAGTCCCACCAGCAATGCATGGGACTTTCCCAAGCCTGTGGGTTTTTTCCTGAAGCCAGCAGCTCATGTCTGAGAGGCAGTAAAACTCCATGCTTGAGAGCTCTGGTCTGCTTGGCATCAGGCTGCTGCCCTTGCTCTGGACATCCCATAATTCACTTAACTTCTCTGAGCTCCAGTCTCTCTGTCTATAAAATGAGATGATACGGGTCCTATTTTATAGCATCCTCATGAAGATGTAGTAGAACAATACAGACAACCTCCTGCGTGGTGCCGCACACACATTAAGCTTTTAAAAGATGCAATTATTGACTTTAAAGGTTTGACAAGGGCAATGGTAAAATCAGAGTTCTTCCTCAGGATGCCAGCTGTGTGCCTCCCCAGACAAGCTAACTGACTAAATGAAGGAAACCGAGGGAAGACGCAGGGCAGCTCCAGGAGGGACTGGTCTAGAGTTTGGAAATGAGTGGGGAGATGCTCAAACTTAGTAGCAAGTGTAGGGCCCAGATGGGGCCACACTGGAAAGTTCTAGACACTGGGAAACAAGGGAGGAAGAGTTTTCTCTGCTAGTCTCAGACAAAGCAGCTTCTCTGCTCAAGAGAGGGCAGAAAGGACCTCAATTTCCACACGATCTCTCAGGAGCTAGTTCATCAAAGGGGACCAGGGTAAAGGCAGCAGCCGTGACAGAGTCCTGGAGGTGGGACAGCATTTGTGGAATGGCCAAGTGGGTGCTCAGCACTTGCACTTGCCTTCCAGTGCCCTGCTGCCAACAGTGAGGGGCCCCGAGGGTGATGGAGCACCATGCTGTGTGCATCCTACGTTGACCAGAGCCTGTGGGCCCCCCTCAGCCCTTCTCATGCTCCTGCCCAAAGCTCATGCCCTTCTTGGAACCTTTTCCAACAACCCCAGGCTATTCCAATCCCTCCCTTCTCTGAACACCAGAAAAACTGGAAATCGACCCTTTCTGTTCAGTGGTTAGTTTTCCATTAATCTTCAAAGCAGGAGGAGAACTACACAGGTGTCTCATGTCCACTAAATGCAACAGCCTTGCTCTTGCATCCAGCACAGCATCTAGAGCCTACTCGGTGCACAGTACACCTTGGCTCCCCCGGCAGCTGCTCCTGCTGCACACAATCTTCTCACCCTCACTTGGACACATATGGTAGATGGCATCCTGGGAACAGCGCTCTCCTTGAGACAGGGTTGCGTGGGCATTGGCTGTTATGCCAACCCTCTCTCTCCCACTCAGGAAAACATCCCAGAGAACTAAATGAATGAATATGACATTAAAGATAACCTTGAATCTACTCTAATTCATGTTTGTTTTTTAAATCATCTGCCAACACTGGTACTTTAGCTTTGTGAGTCACGAATTCCTTGTAGCACACCTCATAATACGTGATGACTCACCAATGCGCCGTGTCCCTGAAGGTACGCACTTCTGGAAGTATTCCCTCAGGTGGGTTCTGCCTTCCCTGATAGACTGCAGACTCAGGGAGGGGAGGGACCCTGGCTGGCTTCCCTGCCCTCACCAAGCACAGTGCTTGGCAGGTGTGTTCTTGATAAACAGTCATGTGCTATCTAGCAAGGCTTATAGAAAGGTCCAGGTTGTTCACAGCTAGAACTTTCTGGGGTGTATGCCGTTCTGCCCAATTCCTTTACAAATCTCTGTAAAAGGAGAAAATTTCATCCGGACTTTTCTGCATATTCATCAGGATGTTTTTGGGGTGCATGTGACAGAAGCCTAATTTACACTTCCTTAAGCAAACAAGGAAATTAGTTCATGTAAGTGAAGAGTCTAAAGTTAGGCTCAGCTAAGGCTAGGTCTGGAAGCTCAGATTATATCAGCAGGAGTCAGTCTCTCACAGGTCCTGGACTCTGCTTTTCCTCTAAACCGTCTTTATATTCTAGTCTGTTCGACACTGCTTGTGGCGAAGACTGCCACTGGAAGTTTCAGGATCACGTTTCTTCAGCTTAACAGTGGCTGGCAAAATCCTGTCTCTTTCCCATTTTGTCGGAATTCCAGAACTGACACTCAGATGCAAGATTAGTCACGTACTACACCTGAACAAGTTCCTGTGAGTGGGTTTGACCAGTTGTGAGTCACATGTTCAGCTTTGGGGTGGGATGGGACAGATACTCTACAAAGCAACCAGTTTGAGAGCTCAGAAAGATGATAGCCCCAAAGAATCTTGATGTGTTCCTAGAGATGGAAGAAATGCTTGCTGGACAGACACGTATTTCTGACCTCTGGTAAGCCTGAGTAAGGCACAACACTTAGTGTAGAAGCGGGAACGAGTTTCCATGTCCTCTGCTGTCACCATGGAGAGAAAAACACAGATCCATTGCATCATCTTCAGACAGACAGGGGCCTTTTGCCGAGCACTCTGGACCCGTGACTTGGTGCCAGCATCGCAGAACTGCAGTTCTGTGGCCCTCACAGGCAGAACCTGTCCCCACCAGAATGAAGAGCAGTTGATGGCGCCTACTGAGTCTCATGGTAGGGAGTCCTCACTTGGTAGGGAGTGAGCACAGCTTACATAACCAGTGTGGGGGAACATCTGGAAACAGCTGTTAGCCAGTTAGCAAGAAGGTGAAAACCTTTTATACTGCTGTGATTGCTCTGTCTCGGGAATCGCCTTCTCCAGTGACCCCGGAGGAGACCACAGCTCTCTCCACACGCCACTCCATCTCCATTCTCGATCTTCTCTTATCTATTACTTTCCATTCCCTATAAACGAGAGCTGACCCTGGTCAGGGCTACCGCTGCCCAAGACCATAGAGAAATGTGCTAGCTTGGCAAAGAGCTCCTTCCTCAAAGTGACTTTTTTCTTGACCAGTGTGCTCTTGAAGAGAAAAAAAACATCAGCACAATTGAAAGGCAAGTCTGACTATGGAGATACCTTTGCTCTTATTGGGTTTTCCTGCTAGAGAACTGGACTCGGTGGTTTCATAAGACCTGGTGGCTTTTCTTAGGCTGTTTTCTATTGCCATAAGCGAATGGGTAATTTTAAAGAAGAGATGTTTCCTGAGCTCATGGTTCTGGAGGCACCAAGAGCACAGCCTCAGAGTCAATCATCTTCTGGTTAGGACCTTCTTGCTGCATCATCCCATGGCAGAGGGCTTCACATGGCGAGATGGAGCAAGCAGCAAGAGAGAGCTCACTATACCAAAGCCGCCCCCATAATAGCCCATTAGCCTGCGAATGGACTAACCACTAAGGAGAGCAGAGTTCTCATGGCCAAATCACTTCCAAAGTTCCTTCTTCTCTGTGCTGCTGCACTTGGGTACCAAGTTTCTGACACATGAAATTTGAGGGGCACATTGAAAAATTGCATGACTATAATAATCCACCAGTAGTAAGAGCTGTAGGCAGTACAAGGATAATGAAATTTAGGCTAACCAAACAGGAAGTGACCTTAATATTCATTCCGACTCTGTAAGATATGAGTTTATCTGTTGAAATGGCTTTATCCACTGCCCTATTGCCAGCACCCAGCAGCCTGTCTAACACTCTGGATATACAAACCTACCTCCTGTGCTCATGACAGACATCACTAATCAATCATGCTCTTTCCCATGAATTGGAGGTAAGGCTTCATAATCATTCTCATCATAGGATCCTAACAATCTAATACCAACCCAATCATATCAACACAAAGCAAAATTGATTTGCTATTCCTAACCTAGTGGCTTTTCCAGAGACTATAGGGTCTTAAGGAGAGAGGATTTTTTTTTTTCTTTCAACCTAAGTAGCTTTCATTTAAGAGAAAGCAGAGCCTGAAGCAGTTCCTGGTCATGTGGAATGATGACTTCTTTGGGCTTTGCTGTTGGTACAGAACACTCCATTTTACAACCTTAGCATCATTTCTCAGAAAAAATAAAATTAAAAATCAGATGCCCGACACCACAGATTAATTTCTGGAGACTGTATACTCTTACCGAAGAGTTTTAACTCCTTCGTGGTCAGTAGGATAATAATTAGCATGTAGAAATCAGTCTACATGAGTGAGGCTAGAGCTTTAGGAGCAGACGGAACGTCTCTGGGGGTTCTTTACCTTCCTTTGGCAATGGCCACTTCGCATCTCAAGTAGTAGAGAAACAGCACTTGGAATGATCTACACCAGGCAGCAAACTCCCTTCCTTTCAGATGTTAGCCAAGTGGCATTAGGAAATAGTCAATCAGACCATCTGGGCTCCTGCAAATAACAGTAGCAGTTAAACTAATTTCTATGTAGGAGAAACAGGTCCCTGGAAAATATCTATCCAAACGAGCCCATGGCAGTGGGCTGTCGATGGAACCAGCAAGAACGTAACAAGTTAGTCAAATGACCGAGGTAATGGGAGTAAAAAAAAAAAAAAAAAGGTACAGGGACTGGAATAATTGAAGCTGCAGATGATCAAAAACTCTTCTGTTGAATTGGACTAATAGAGTACTAGTTGGCATTAGTCCCAATGAACAAGGACCATAGTCACATTTGCCAGCAACAAGATCATATTTTTAATACCCGGTAGTTAAAGAGAACCAGAAAGAAAATAGTCATTTCAAGCCAGATTGACTAGAAGGCTATTATGCAAATTCAGCAAACTTTGAAGTAGAACCTAGCAGTCCAAAGGCTCCCTAAGCATCGTTGGGCTCAGAGGGGACAATCAGCCATTCCCTGATAACTGCTAGGAAGAGGCAGAAACACCTCATGCCTGGCTATGTTCTTGGGTGTTATAGAATGATCTAGTGATTATCGGTCAGCTACAGGACTCGGCAGCAAGTTTCTGACTCAGATCAGCAGTTGGGGGTTTGTACATCTCTAACCATCAAACAAAACTCACCTTTATATCTGCATTAGCAACTAAGAGCAGTTGTGTTTATGGTAGAAAGGGGAAATTCACAAGATAGATCCCAGGACTTTACAAGAGAGAACTAGCCTCTGAATTCAGGCTTTTGTGCATGGGTGGTCCTACCTTTCTTGTAAGAGATGGGTGTGGGGGAATCATTGAGAGTGGTTAATAGCCTGACTTCGGATGTTAGACCTGGAGTTACATTACAGTTCTGGTATTTAATAGCTGTCTGACATTAAATAAGTTATTCAAATTGACCATTTCAGCTTTTTTTCTTCAAAATGTAGGCTACAGTATCACCTGTTTCCTCTTCATAAAGTGGGAATAATAGGAACATTCTTAACAAAAAATGTACTTAAAGTGCTCAGCATTGTATGGGACATTTGCCAAGACAGACCATATATTGGGATATAAAATAACTCAATATATTTAAGTGGATTCCAGTCATACAAAATGTTTTCTGACCAAAATGGACTAAATTAGAGACTGATAACACAAAAACATCCATTAAATTCCCCAGATTCTTGAAAACTAGGTATGATACTGCTTAATAATCCTTGAGTGACAGGAGAAATCAAAAAGGAATTAAGATAGTATTTTGAACTAAATGACTATTGGGCAGTGGTAGAAACTAAAGGGTGTGGGACCCGTTGAGGGGAGAGGATCTTTGAGGGTACCGCGCCTTCCTCTCTGTTTCCCAGCACCATGAGGTGAGCAGCTCTCCTCTACCACACCCTCTGTTCCATGATGCTCTGCCTCATCCCAGGCCCATAGCAATGGTGCCAACCGACCATGGACTGAAATCTCTGAAACGATGAGCCAAAATAAATCCCTCCTTCTCTTCAGGTGCCATGATCAGGTATTTGGTCACAGTAGTGAAAAGCGAACACAAATCCCAATCAGAATCCTAGTAGTTTACTGTATTAATTAACAAACTAATTTTAAAATTGACACAGAAATGCAAAAGACTCAGGATAGTAGCCCAAATAATTTTTTTGAACATGAACATTTTTATTTATTTATTTATTTTTTACTGTAAACAAATGGGGTACATCTTGTTTCTCTGTTTGTACAGTCCTTCAATTGATGAATGGATAAAGAAACTGTGGTATATATATATATACAATGGAATATTACTCAGCCATAAATAATAATAAAATTATGGCATTTGCAGGCAAATGGATGAAATTGGAGAATATCATGCTAAGTGAGATAAGCCAATCTAAAAAAAAACAACAAATAATTTTTAAAAGAACAAATTTGGAGAGTTAACACCACCTGATTTCAAGATGACTTATAAAAGGAAAGTGGTCAAGTCACTATGATGTCAATATCAAGACAGATAAATAGCCAAACACAGTGGTGCATCCCTGTAATCCCAACAATTTGGGAGGCTGAAGGAGGAGGATTGCAGGCTTGAGGCCAGCCTAATCAACTTAGCAAGACCTAGTCACAAGATAAAAATAAAAAGGGCTGGGAATGTGGCTCAGTGATTAAGCACCCCTTAATCCCCAGTACAAAACAAAACAAAAAGACAAATAAATAAGAACAAAAAGTCTAGAAATAGACCCAATAGGTTTATGAACAACTGATTTTTGGTAAAGGTACACAGGTACAATGAAGAAAGGACAGGCTTTTTTAACAAATGGTGCTGTTGACAGTTGATATCTATATAGAAAACAAAACAGAACAGAATTTCACTGTGCTGTAAATTCAACCTGAAATGCCCTGCCCCCAAAAGCCTGTATGTGGTAGGTTTGGTCCCCAGTCCACAGTGCAGTTGAGAGATGGGGGAGACTTTAAGAGGTGGGGCCTATGGAGAGGAAGTGAGGTCTTAGGGGCAGGTCTTCCAGGGGTTACTGGGACTCCAGCCTTTCTGCTTCCTGGCTGCAGGAAGTGAACAGACCTCCCCCACCACACAGTCCCACCTCGAGGTACTGTGACATCACAGGCCCAAAGCAGGAGGACTCTGTGAAGCTCTTTCTGTATGTTCCCTTGGTCATCTTCACACCTGGCCTTTCACGAGGTAAATATGACTTCCCCCTTTGAAGGATGAAGATCAGAAAATTAAGATCTTATCTAAGATCTGAATTCCAAATGCTGATTTTTTTATTCCTCTCTGCTTGCGGAGCACCCATAAGACCTAGGTGAACTAAGTTTCAAGTGTTGATGGAAAACAAGAACAAACACAGATGAAGAGCCTTTGTCTTGGAACAATACTTCTGGCCCTGGAAGTGGTGCGCGGAGCTTATTAGCACAGCTGGAGATCGAGAAGTGTCTTGGGAGTGGAGAAGGAACAATACATTTCTAATATTTGGTAATTATCATGAAAACGACTTGCTTCTTGTTTACACTTAAACTTCAGCACAGAGGAATGCCACTTATTTTTCCTGCCAGCGTGATGTGTGTGACGCATCCAGCCAGCTGCCTCCCTGGACTCCCGGCCCCCTCTGGGAGTGCGGACTTGTTTATGCCTCTGCTGAAGAGGCTGCACAGCCATGCGTCTTCCCTGCCCTGTACCTTCTTCCAAGAAGGCTTCAGCAGCCTGGGCCTGGGAGAACACTGCTAGACTCCCTCTCTATAGTGAAACTGCACCATCATATGTGGGGACAAGGGAGGGACCGAGACCCAAATACCTTCCAAAACAGAGTTGTGGAAGCAGGCCAGGTCACGGTCATTTGCCATTTCACCATCTTTAGAAGAAAGTTGATAAGTGGTGAAGCAGAATGTTGAGAGACTGGACTGAATATTGAGTAATTTCACAACTTAACCACCCTGACCCTTAATTTTTTTTTTTCACCCCATAATAGGAGAGTAAAACAGCATCTCACAGGATGTCACAATAGCTACCATTGCTTAAGCCTATACTCTGAGCTGGGTGCTGTGCTGAGGGTTTTTCATGCACACCTCATTTGACAGGCTTACTCGAGACTTACTATTGCTTTGTTGTATAGATGAGGAAACAGAGGCTCAAAGAGAATTGGTTACTTGCCAAGGAAGATAAACACTTGACTCCAACTCAGAGCGTCTAATCACTGTGATAGAGAACTTTGCACAGAATTTCTATAAGGTACCTGTTTTAGTCAGCTATTTCACTGCTGTGACTAAATGATCTGACCAGAACAATTGTAGAGGAGGAAAGGTTTATTTGAAGGTTCATGGTTCAAGAGGTCTTAGTTTCATAGAAGGCCGGCTCCATTCCTCAGGGCTCTAGGTGAGGCTGAACATCATGGCGGAAGAGTCTGGCAGAGGGAAGCTGCTCACATTATCAGGAAGCAGAGAGAGAAAGAGAGAGTTCACTCTCGGATACAAATATATACCCCAAAGCCACGCCCCAATTCCAGTCTCCTCCAGTCATACCCTACCCACTTCGATTAATCCCACCAGGGATCATCTCACTGATTGGGTTAAGACTCTTACAACCCAATCATTTCTCCTCTGAACCTTCCTGCATTGTCTCACATGTGAACTTTTGGCGGACACCTCACATCCAAACCATAACAGTACCTAAAATTACATTGACTTTAGTAGTAGCACTCAGTATTAATTGAGACCTGGGTGTTATGGGGCGCAACTTAAGAACAGACCAATCAACACTAAGAAGTCCAAATTTGAGAGTATTTATTAAGCTGGCCAGCTGACTGTCTCACACAATGCCCCCAAAAATGGCTATTGGGAGAATAGCCCCGACCTCAGGGTTGTAGGGGTTCTTATGCCAAAAATCACATCAATCATAAGTGTCTGTTGCTATGATTTGGAATTACAAACTAACATCATGAAATCATCAACAGAGGGGGAAGTGGGTCAAAATGACCCTTACCTAGGTACAAACTAAAGAATGGTTACTAACATTCACACAATCACTGTTCACGTGGTACATCGTTTAGGAGCAATAGGATTCAAAAGAGAGCAATTTTTCTTTACGTAGGAATTGTCATTCTGTATTGTTAAACATGTCACACTAAGTAACTGATGATGGGTACAGAGGTGGGGTGTTCCATGGGAGAAGCTTATTTCCTACATAACATGGAGTCTCAGAGCAAAATGGAGTCTGTTTAGTCATTTCCCTTAGAGTCTGGCCTATAACATTCTCATTGAGTCAGATCTGTCAGCCCATCCCACTGGGGTCCCTTATTTATGGTAAAATAAACATATAAAACATCTTTCAAAACTGCTGTATGGTACAATGATTATCATAAGACACATACCATGGTAGCCTCCACCAGAACTTTCCAACCCATCCCAAAGCCCAGAGTGAGCCCTATTAAATCACAGCACCCCCAAAAGTAGCCAAGAACTTGACTTACATGGGAAGAACTTGGGTGGATTTCCTCTGCATTTCATCACCCCGTGTGCATCCCTAGACACTGGGGTTTCTGCTTTGGCATACATTGTCATGTCTCTGTTAATCTACACACTCCCATTACCACCTTGCCCCATCCCCTGTCCCAGAAGTTTCTCCCCATGTGGGCTTCTCTCCCAGAAGGGGACCCCAGGTGTTCAGTTTGAGGAGTTCTTAGGGTTCAGACTGCTCTGACCTCTACACCCTTTCTCCAGATCCCTTATGCTCTTCCTCCATTAGCTTGAGTAAAACATCTCTTACTTTCAGTGGCCATGCTCTGCTCAAATTGATCCACGTGTCCTTCGGTAAGTGTCTATTGTCTATTTGGGGTTTCTCCTGCTCTCAGGTCTACCAGATACTCCTTTGCTTCCCTTTGATCTTCATGCACAGACACTAATGCCATGTGAGTCTTGGAGCAGCTACTGCTTTGTCCCTGTGGGTTGTATTTGGGGATTCATGGGAATACTTCAGCATCTAATTTTGCTTTGGATTTTGTTATGGATTTCTCTTGCTTTTATGTGGATATTGGGGTAAACTAAAAAATGAGGTTGCCACCATTCTCATCTTCTAAAATCCCCTAGAACTCTTGACCCTTCTTAGATCACAAGAACTTGTCCACTTTTTCCTGAATCCACAGAAGACCAACAAACTTATCCTGTAGGAATCTGCCTCGTGATCTACCCACCTCAAACTCTGGCTGTCTATCTCTGATAGTGGACACCATTGATCTGTTCTGGGAAGATGGGTCTGTGTTCCTTCACAGTAGATGTCAGCCATGTAGGACATCATTTAAAACAGCAATGGAAAGAGCCCCCAGGTAGGGAAGAGATCAAAGGTCCTTATAGCAGGAGGAAGTTGGTCTACAGATTTAAGACTCCTTCCATCTCTAGTGTCTTGGGGTCCCCAACTGTGCAGGAAGAAACCCCCTAAACATCCCCAGCTTCCTTTAATTAATCTTATCTTGAGATAACTAGAAGTCCCTGGACCTCCAAGCTGCTGAATTTCAGATTTCCAGAGGTCACTAGAATAAGACTGGACTATTCCTATTTTTATCATTGTAGACATGCACATGGTGTTATTGTTATAAACATGCAAGTGATGGCAAGCTTTGCTTCTGCTATCCATGAACTCATGGTCTGAGTCAACATCATGAAAGGCCATGATTTTATGTTTATTTCATCTCATATTCGTACAGAAGCCCAAGATAATATTTGACTCAGGGAGGAAATTTCTGACTTTTGGAGGTCTGCATTAAGTGATTGTTAATAATTTTGTACCTTTACAAGAAGAAAAAAAAAAAGAAAAGAAAAGCTGGTTCAATGAAGAGATTTTAGATTTTTTTATGGTTCTTACTCATGCTACTCACCAGGTATATTTTGCAAAAATAGAGTAAACCCTTTCTAGACCACTGTGCTAGGAAGAGAGAGTCTTAGCCTCTCTGTCTCTCAGTCACTCCCTCTCGGCCCTTTTCCAGGAGAGATTAATCTGAAGGCTCCATTGGAGGATATTGATTGGATCTCAACAATAGTGGGCAGGGTCATTGTGGATGTAATGTGTTGTGCTGTTGGCAAAAGACAAATAAAGGGCTGGAATATTCTCCTAGAACTCTTTCTATTTTCACCAATTGCTTTTCAATCTCATCCTAAAAACTGATGAGATCTAGAGGATATCTCACAGGTTCTAAAAATTATTCTTCGAATTTCCTTTTTAAGCCAGGCACTAGGCAATAGGCCTGTAATCCCAGCAGCTCAGGAGGTTGAGGCAGGCAGATCACGAGTTCAGAGCCAGCCTCAGCAACAGTGAGGTGCTAAGCAACTCAGTGAGACCTGTCTCTAAACACAAAATAGAACTGGGATGTGGCTCAGTGGCTGAGTACCCCTGAGTTAAATCCGCAGTACCCTCCCCCCAAAATTTCATTTTTAAATACACATAAGCCATGTTAAATCCACAATAAACAAGCATCTCTTTTGTTTTAGTCAACTTCTTCACTGCTGTGACTAAAAGACCCAACTAGAAGAACTGTAGAGAAGGAAAAGTTTATTTGGGGGCTCCCAGTTTCAGAGGTCTCAGTCCATAGACAGCAGGCTCCATTCCTCAGGGTTCAAGGTGAGGCAGAACATCATGGTGGAAGAGTGTGGCAGAGGGAAGCAGCTCACATGATGATCATGAAGAAGAGAGAGAGAGAGAGAGAGAGAGAAAGAGAGAGAGAGAGAGAGACTACACTTAACAAATACAAAATACATACCTCAAAGGCATGCCTTCAACGCCCACCTCCTCCAGCCATACCTGACCCGCCCTCAGTTACCACTCAGTCAATCCCATCAGGGGATTAATTCCCTGATTGGGTTAAGGCTCTCATGCCCCAACCACTTCCCCTCTAAACCTTCTTGCATTGCCTCACACATGAGCTTTTGGGGGACACCTCACCTCCAAACCACAGCACCCTGACATGTTCTATATACCACTTTTTAGTTGAGTCTAACACAACTGTTGTTCTTCCCACACTTTTGTGTTTATAAATCCAACACTAAATTTCCCACTCCATGTTTTTGTTTCTGTTGATAGGAATGGCGTGACATTATAAGCTGAACTCCTTGCAACTACTTACCTGTTTGAGTCAATTGTCTTAGTATTGAGCATATTAGATATGTTTCCCATACAAAAGACAGAATTGCAAATCAAACCAAATTGCCTGACAGACACAGGGATATTACCGATTTGCATAACGGGAAAGCCTAGGAGTAGGGCCGGAGTAAGTTCCTGCTAGATCCAGACACCGCAGAGGTGTCCTGCAGTCCTGGACTCTTTCCCCTGGGTGGGCTTCCTGCCCGTGTGGTGCAACAGTCCCCAGCAATTCCTGGCTGTCACCCTTACAACTCAAGGCAGCAGGAAGGGCCTCCACTTCCCCTTGCTCTCTGGCCCCGCCTCCCAGGTCCACCTCTGCAGCTGAAGCAGTTATTCCAGAGTCATTCGGGGAAAGCAGGGAACTAGGGCCTAGGTAGCAAAAGAGCAGGAGTCCATTCTACTGGGAAGTCTAGGCAAAATACAAAGCATCCTGGACCCCGAGGCTGCACTAGCCCCACTTGATAGCAGTCCCTGACTTCAGATCCCAGTTTCCCCAGAAGGCTCCCGCAGGCTGATCTGATGATAGGTAAATGGTGTACTTGAACTTAAAAAAAATGAATGCATGCTACAACACAGCTTTCTGACCAGCTTAATTAGCTTGGACGTCACCACCAGATGTCAAGAAAGGGTGGGTGTTGTTAAGGTGTATGTGCACACACATACACACAAGCACAAACCCCAAAGGCTCCTTGGCCACCCAGGCTCAATGTCCTGTCCCTTTTGTGCCTTGGTCACTCCTTTTGCTTGTGATGTAGGAGACTCAGGCAAAGGGGAATCTTATCACCTGAAGTTCATGTCCGGACTTTGCTCCTTAATGTCTGTGTGGCCTCCCCTACCTGCAAATTGAGGACAGTGAAGCCCGTTCCCTAATCACGGGGGCAATGAGGTTAGAACATTTTGAGGGAAAGCTCTTTAGAAGGAGTGAAAGGATAAGTGATTACAAATCATTACCTTTTATCTGGTGTTAATTATATACCTATGTTTATATAGCAATTATCTCTCTGTTTATCTCTCTGGCTCCCTCAGTGGATCACCTGCATCGATGGCCCATGTCTTCACCCCTCCATGAATTAGCCTCCTTTACTGGGCGAGTTTATAGACCCCTTCAGTTCTCTGCGTTTGACCATTGACTTCCTTGGCTGATAGTGTGTGGTCGAGGGGCACAAACAGAGGCTTGGGGAACATACACAGGGGACTTGCTCACTCCCGATCCTCTGTCTTTGTCCCTGCATTGGCCTGCTGGATGATGACACATCACCCCGGTGACTACCAGTCAGTTAACTGATAGACACGCATGATCCTGAATCAGAAAACCTCCCAGTTCCTAAATTGGCAACATGTAGATTTGTGAGCCAAATAAGCACTTCTTGTTTTAACCCACTGAGCTCTTTCATGGATTTTTTCTTTTCCATATCATTTTTGTGGCAAGTTGTAATGCTCTCCAGTTTCTCCAATCCTCTAAAGGGAAATAGAGTTCCGAGATTTTTGAAAGCTTTCTAACATTTACGTATATGAGGTAGTATTTACATAGCACCTCATTTAATCTACACCATATCCTCAAGAGCTAAGTTTGGATTTTACCATTTTACAGATGAAGAAACTGAGGGTCGGAGAAGTGAAGTAAGTTGCCTAAGGTCACACAACAAGCATAGCAGAACTGGATTTTCTCTCGGAGAGCCTGCTCCTCATACCAGTTCTCAATCTCCACCACATTTTATAAAACGCCCTGCACCATTGCTCCAAGGATCAGATCACCCGAGCTGGTCTTTCTTTAGATGTCATCTTGATCTCCAGTGGTATCATATTTGTTGACCTTGGATCATAGACCTTTCTCGGATTTTATTGCCCTTGCCATACTGTAGGATGACATGTTTATTGCCTCATTGGTTTTACACCTCGAAAATCACATATTGTCAATTTCTTCACCTTTATTGGTTGTGAATAAATGGTGGCGGGGAGATGCTTTCCAAGTATCTTAAGAATTTAGCATTAACCCAGATTTGGCCCTCACTCTGCATTCTGGAGTTCTGGCCCCAATATTTAAGTCATTCCCTTCTCTACACCAAAATGAAGTTATTTTTAAAGTTGCACTTTTGTCCAAAGAGCATTTTTCACAGAATGCCTTGGAAGGTTCTGGACTTTTAAACTTCTTCACCTCAAGAACTGTCCCTCAATTCCACCTCCTCTGTCTGGAGGAGTTTATATTAGTTTACCCAAAAGTCATATGTTTTCTTTTCATGAAGCCACCTGAGTATTTTCCTTCTACAACCTTGGCCATATTTCCTAAGGCAGGTGGGTCTGTGATCTTCTAGGCAGAGAGGTGGACACCATCAGCTAAGAAGGGACTCACTCCAAAGACCTTCCTCCCTCTCCCCAGCCACAACCGTGCCTTCCCCTGGGTTCTCCCAGTCCAATTCCATTTCTTTCCTCTGAGCCCAAGCCACTGCCATCTTCTTTGTGAAGGGTTCTTTGACTCTGGACTCATGACACCACCCCTCTTTTATGAATGTTTAGAGAACCTAAATGTCTGGTTGCATATTTATTGAAGCATATACTTCCTGAGTGTGTACTTGTGCTAGGCTCTACCCTCCAAATGCTTACACTCCACCATAGCTACCAAACCACAAACAAAGAAGACAGATTCAGGTGGTGGCGATGATATTTTAAAAACAGGACAGTGGACAGAATGAATAGGAGGATGGGGAGGGTGACTTCATCAGAGTGATCAGGGAGAAGATCTCTGAGAAGGTGAGGCTTTCCGGAAGGGAGCCCATCTGTCCCCTGAGGAAAGAGTGGCCCAGTGAAGGGCACAGACAGTGCAACACACAGTGGCAGGAACCATCCTGGCTGCAAGGGCTCTAGTGTGGCCAGACCACAGGTGAGAACACCCTGAGAAGACCCTGCTGCAGAAGAGGAAGGGCAAACCTGCCAAATATGCCCAAGGAAGGGGCATGCTACTGAAGTCTAGAGGGTTTTAAAACATGGGAGTGGCGTCTGATTAGTGTTTATTAAAAATCTCTTTGCTGGAGACAGGATTGATTAGAAATGGAGTGATGACTATCGTTCTCAAAAATAATAGTAGGGATTTGGGCAAAAATGGTGCCATGATTTATTTTAAACAACTTTTCTCCTTCCTTTGTATATTAATAAGTCTGTCTACTTTTAAATTTGGACCTGGGCTTGTATTTTGTTCTGTTATTTATAATTCCAAACCAAACTAGAATCAGAGGTAGGTAGTTAGATATTTGCCCAATTAACTCTGGTTTTACAGCGAGGTAGTTAAATTGGACATCTGGTAAACCCTCTCTCCCTTAAACGATAAGTTAAACTTGGAATGTACCTGTGAAACCCGTGAGGTCTAAGATTATGTTTCAATCTGCAACTCTAAGACTTCCCATACCAACTTTCTAACCTGTCAATACTAGAAATGCCCATGACATTGACATTGATCCCATTGTGAAGCCGTGGGCTACAGACCTGCAGACAGATGCTTACCTAAGAAAATAAGCTTCTGTCCTGTGCAAGACATTCTGGTCTGATCTCTGTACCCTGCAGCTGCTCACAGCCCCAGTTAATAGAATTGGTCACTTGAACATTGCTACCTTCTCCCACCCTGTGCAGCAGGGACAGGTGGCGGGCAGGTTCTGGGGCTCTGCCAGACACCACCGTGGCTTTCACACATTGGCAAGGCAGCAGGCAGCACCTGGGAAGACTCCCGGCATTTCCAATGCCTCCTCTTCAGCTATTTCCCCACTCGCTGTCAGATCTCACATCTCACCAGCCGAGCTTATTATTCAAGGTGGCTAAACTCCTCCAAAGTGAGAATAGCTTGACCCTTCTTTGTGAAGCGTCGCCCTTTCTGTAAGCTTAAACAGTGTTGCTAATGGATGAGATGATCTGCCGCGCACTTTGGTTCCTATAGATTCTGAGGGTTGTTTGAATGAGTCTTGCCTCTGCCCTCAGTAGTAGGCTGGGCCAAGGCCATGCAAGCCAAGTGAGACCACTAAAGCACTTGCAGTCTCTTCTTAAGCCACAGGTTCCTTCTGGGCTAAGGGACTATCTGACTCTTTGGTGTAAGATTTTTAGAAACAGGATTTTAGAGCCATGGGTCTTATACAGCATCCAGTCATTTGGCAGAAGGGAAATACGGAGCAGAAAGTTTAATTGAATTTCCTGTGATCATGGAGCTATGTGCTCTCAGCCCCAAGGAAAGGCAGTCTTATGCAATATTCCCCCCTTAGACCTGGGTGACAGGCTCCAAGACATCCAGTGGATGTTGGAAGCTGCAAGAGTACCAAACCCCATACGTGCTGTTTTTCCTATACACACATATCTACAATGAAATTTAATTTATAAATTAGGCACAGAAAGAGACTAACCACAATAAAAAATAGTAAAAGAGAACAACTGTAACTATATACTGTAATCAAATTTGATCTCTCTCTCTCAAAATGTCCTACCTTACTACACTCACTGTTTAGCTTCTTCGACAATGAGAGATGACACTTGAAGGAAGAACTTTATGGCTTCTCTTGACATTTTGTGGATGACCAACCTGACTACTCTTGCACTTTGGGATCATTATTAAGCAAAATAGGGGTTACTTGGACACAAGCACTGTGATACTGAGACAACTGGTCCAATAACTAAGATGGCTACTAAATGACTAATGGACTGGTAGCATATATGGTGTGGATACACTGGAGGATGATTCACAGTCAGGCAGTTGGAGCAGGATGAAACAAGATTGCAATACAAAGTGTATGCATTATTTATTTATTTTTTAAAATTTTATTTATTTTTATTTTTACAAACTGCATTGTAATTCATTGTACACAAATGGGGTACAACTTTTCATTTTTATGGTTATACACGATGTAGATTCACACCATTCACATAATCACACATGTACATAGGGTAATGATGTCTGACTCATTCCACCATCTTTCCTTCCCTCCCCATTTCCCCCCTCATTTTCCTCTACACAATCCAAAGTTCCTCTGTTTTCCTCTTACCCACCCCGTTATGTATCATCATCCAGTTATCAGTGAAAACATTTCACCTTTGGTTTTTTGGGATTGGTTCATTTCACTTAGCATGATATTCTCCAACTCCATCCATTTACCTGAAAATGCCATAATTTTATTCTTCTTTGTGGCTGAATAATATCCCATTGTGTATATATACCACAGTTTCTTTATCCATTCATCTATTGAAGGGCATCTAGGTTGGTTCCAACAATCTAGCTATTGTGAATTGAGCTGCTATAAATATTGATGTGGCTGCATTACTGAAGTATGCTGATTTTAAGTCCTTTGGGTATAAACTGATTTCTGTACTATTCCATCTAATATTTTCAGACTACATTTGGCCCCAGGTAACTGAAACCTTGGAGAATGAAACCACAGATAGAAGTGGATACTTTCTGTACAAGGTGTCATTGTTCATTAGACACCATAGCAGGTTTTATATACATGTTGGTCTTACTTCTTTCTCCTGACAATTTTAGGACAGATGTTGATACCGCTATATTATACATGGGAAAACTAAAGCCTGGAAGGTTGAGGTAACCTTCCTAGAGTTTCTGAATCTTTACATGTTATAGAGTCTATCGTTCTTTGTAAATGTTCACTTTCTCCTCCTCATGTTGTAGGGTACCTTCCTATCCCTGATGTTGGGTTTGACCATTCGACTTGCTGTTGCCAGTGCAACATGAGCACACACAGCATAGGCCACATCCAAACAAAGGTTTTAAATATGATTATGTGATGTAGTGTGGTTTCTTTCTCCCCTCTCTGTCATGAGAGGCCCCAATCACAGCTGTTCCACTAATCTAGGTGCTGCAATAATTAACGGACCTGAACCCTCCCAATACCTGAAGAACAGCTCCAACTCACCTGTGTCCAGCATCACATGACATGAGAAAGATATTTGGTTTGGTAAGCTATTGAGATTTGGGAGCTGTTTGTTACACAGCATGACCTAGTGAAAGGTGATGAACACAGATGGACAAAACCAGAATCTATACCTAGATCCTTCTGCCTCCAAATTTCCTCCATACTTTCCTGTCTCCATTCATGAGTTTTAGCCTTAGTCAACAGATATTGCTTTTTTGAACTCAGGCCTTTAAACTTTCTTCTCTCCAGCACCAAAGCCATTTCTTTCTACCATCTTCCTTAGGCTCAATTTCCTGCCCTTTCAAATGCCCTTTCACCAGCTCTTATAAAATGATGAACCTCCAGAGCTCTTGAAGACAGAGAGGCCTTCATGCATAAACTCCTCCAACTTCCCCCACCATCCAGTACTAGTTTTATTTCTCCCATCACCTTTTCTCCCCCTGACCTTTCAGCTCCAGGAAGAAGCCATCTTATCTTCCGTCCAGGGTCAACCTCTCAACGCGTCTCTCAGTCCTCCTTCAGAATACCCCTCTATCACCTTTCTTTTTTCTTTCATTCATCTCCCTTTCTAATATTTTTTCCCATCAACCTACAAGGTCTCCCTCTTTTTTCTAAAACAAAATTTAAAGTGTCTTCACTGATCTCCTCTTCTTAGGTCATTTTTTAATTTCTCACCTTCCTTGAACACCAATATCCTCCATTAAATTGATTCCTTCCCTAATCTCATTTCTTCCCCATCTTTGTTTCTCCATCCACCCAACTTCCAGATTCTACCTACCCTGCTCTGGTAAACCTGCACCTGCACAGAACATCAAAGACTTCTTAATGTTCAAAGTTAATAATTCCTGGTCAAACTTTGGTCTGCCTGTTGGGTTGACAAATAAAATATAAGATTCCCAATTATTTGAAATATTTGTGATATGAATACAGATAATTTTTGTCTGAAATTCAAATATTGTCCTGCATTGTTAATCAAATCTGGTGACCTTACCAACTAGGGCTCCTACATTTATATCTCAATGGCATTTCCTTTCTTGAAATCTTCTGTGATCCCAGGATGCAATTATATTTTTCTTTCTATCTCTTTTTCTATCTCCTTACAGGTTCTTCTGTTTTTTCAGCTCTATAAATGTTGCTATTCCCAGGGTTATGTTTTCAGCATTCTTCTCACTCTGGGAGAACTAGTTCACCTTCATGATTCCATCTCATTTATGCTGACTCCCAAAGATTTACTGCCAATTTTATCTTGCCTTTGGAGCATTAAATTGACCTGCTTAGCAATTAATGGAACATCTCTACTTGGTTGCCCCATAACAATCTGCACCTCAACATGTCTTAAACCACACTATCTTCCTCCTGAAAATGCACTCCTCCTGCTGTGTTCTCTATCTCAATTAAAAGTGAGCCCAGAACTCACAATATTTCATTGATGCCCAACCCAGTCCTTTAGATATCTCATGAATGTAATGTCTGACTCTGATCTGTTCCATCTCTCTATGCTATGGTCACTGCCCTGGTTGAAGTGGTCCCTCGGTGCTTATCTGGATAGTTGTATGACTTCTTCCTGTCAGTGTCCCTGCCCTCTAGTCTTGTGACCCCACCTGGCCATACTCTCTGCATTGCAGCTAAGGTGAACTAAGTTCCAATCCATCCTTTCTTCTATTTAAAAATGTGTTTAGCTCCCTGTTGTTCATAGAACAAATGCAAACTCTTCAATGTGATATTCAAGGTTCTTTAAAATCTGGTATCATTCTTTTCTTTCAATTGTCTTTTTTGACACGTCTGTTCAGAAACCCTCTATTATAGCCACGATGGATGACATCATCCCTTAATCATAAGCCATACTTCACTTTCCTTACTCATGTACCTTTGCAAATATTACAAATATCGCAAAAACTATTACGCCCTCTGCCCCAACAATCTTACACCCTCCCACACACAAACTTTTCTTCCCTGGAAAAGTTTCATATTACCGGCTAAGACCAGCTGAAATGTCATGTCTTCTATTAAATCTCCTCCCATTATTATTTTGCCTGAATAGTGTAGCAAGTAGTAGCACCTACTTGAGATTTATCAATAAGTGAGTTAATGTTCTAAGACTTTTTCACACAAATTAATGTGTTTTTTTTTTATCTGACTCATATACCTCAAAAGCAACGCAATGCTAATATAGACTTCTCTTTGTACTTAAGATTAGCTGGCAAAGTTAAAAAGCACAAATTTGCAGTTAGGATGAATAAGTCTAGATGTCTAATGTACAGCATGAAAACTACAGTTAATAAGATGGAATGCTGATAACTTGCTCAAAAATGAAGTGCATCATTTAGTGTTAGTAATAAAGGTGGTTTTTCTCTGTCCTCTGTTTCCCCAAGTTGATGAGCTGAATTGACTAACAGAAAATGTCCCTTTCATCCCATCTAGCTCTGTGCATGCACCCCGGAAGCTCTCAACTTGGTCAGAGAGGCTGTGTTCGTTTTCTTCCCACTGCAGTGACAAAATATTTGAGAAAATCAACTGAAAGATGGAAAGATGTACTCTGCCTCACAGTTATGGATGTCTGGGTCCAGGGTCACTTGGTTCCATTGTTTTTGGTCCTGTGGTGGAGCATGCGTGGTGGGGGAAAACTGCTCACCTTATGGTAACCAAGAAGCAGAGAGAGAGGGGAGAGGGGAGAAAGGGGCCAGAGACAATATAAGGCCTTCAAGGTCTTGTTCCCAGGACCTACTTCCTCTGAGTAGGCCCCACCTCCTAAGTTCCTTACCAACTCCCAATAGCCCATTAAATCGTGACTCCATCAATGGATTAATCCATTGACGAGGTGAGAGTCACTACTGCACTGGAGACTAAACCTTCCACACAGGACTTTTGGGGGACATTTCATATCTACACCATAACAGAGGGCAGTCACCTAAGGCATAAAACAGTACTTCAGGATGACAAATGTCTTCATTCTCCGGACAAAACCTTAATAAATAAGTAATGTCCTCCCAAGATGCTATTGAGAGAAATTCCAAAGCCACATCCAGATTTATAGAAAAGAGTGATAAGTTGTGCCTGCTATGAACCCAGAGAAATGAGTGCCAATCATGTCATAGTTTAACCACCTTGTCAATAGTATTTGAATAGCTAACAATCCCATTATGTAATCACAAATAAATTTCCATGGTTCTATTCAATGTGCAATGTGTTTCACTGCCGGAAGTCCTAGTAATTTACATTTCCCTTAAATGGTATTTTTAAATTAGAGTTTGTAGCTCTGATGAAGAATATTTAATTAGTATATTTAACTTTGAAAAACCTAACAACTACTTCTTGAACATACAATATCAGCAAAGAAGCATAGCACAGTCTGTCCTTCATGAAATCACGGTACGGATGAAAGCCAAACCACAAACTCATTAAAAGGTTTTTTTTTTTTTAATTATGAAACTTAGAATAACAATACAAATAAAAATGCAAGTTATATAGCCATCACTGCATGGTTAATCGCCAAATGAGCACTTTGAATTAGAGTGATGGAGAGAGAATGAAGATATTCATTATAGCCTTGATCATTCCTGTCAGGAGAAGAAAATGATTGTGAGTTTGGACCCTTGCTAGAATATGTGCAATGTGAAATGCACACACCTATGAGATGTGAATTTGTCATCTCTGGGGAGTAGTAAGGCAATAAAGAGACTTTTAAAAACAGATTACAGTTTTCTGATAATAATGACTGATTTAATTTTTTTTTTTTTTTTTTTTTTTTTTTTTTGCTAAAAGGTTTCTCACTAATTAGTGTTCCTAGTGGGTATTTGAAGCACACTTCCCTTAATTTTTTTATATGGTGATTGTTATGATTTAGAAATGAGGTGTTCCCCAAAAGCTCATGGGTAAAACAATGCCAGAAAGTGTAGAGGTAAAATGATTGGGTTATGAGAATGTTAATGTGATCAGTGCATTGATCCACTTGAATGGGTTAACTGGCAGGTAGGGTGCAGCTGGAGGAGCCAGGTCACTGGGGCGTGACTGTGAGGTTTACATTTTGTTCCTGATGAGCAGAACTCTCCGCTTCCTGATTGCTGTGTCCTGAGCTGCTTTCCTCTGTCATCCTCTTCGGGGCTCAGAGCTATGGGGTTGGCCATCTATGGACTGAGACCTCTGAAACCATGAGCCCCAAATCAACTTTTCCTCCTCTACGTTGTTCTCATCAGGTCTTCTGGCCACAGCAACAAAGAAGCTAAAACAGAGAGAAGCAAATGGGGAGGCCCCATGTGGATCACTGTTCAGTCAGTGGGGGTTGAGATTCTGTCATTTCTAATCAAATTAAATGGATCAAATTAAATTCTGTCCTTTATAAGAGTCCTTGGTTTTAAAAGTCCTTAGCCTTGTTTCAATAGAACATCTTGACTATAGCAGCTAACGCTTCCTACGTAGCATCTCACACTACACCCTCTATTAAATCTTTCAAAGCTTGCCCATCAGTGAACTCAGTTTCAACCACAATTTTCTGAATAGAACACAGTGAGTATTATTGGTCCCTGTTGATAAAACATCAACTTTAACCCAAGGAAGCTAAGTGACTGATGCTCCCAAGGAGTGTACCCAAATTAAAACTTCAGTCCCTGAGCTAGAGTCCAGGTCTTCTGATTCCTAGCTGGGATTCTTGCTCTCAGTTTCGCCTCACACTTCATTTTGGACCTGCATCATTCCCAGAATGGAAGCGTCCTTCCCTGTTGAGAAACTCTGCAGAGGTGGCTGCAGAACCTAGGACATTTTGTTGATTACAGCTTTTCCACCCAGAAAATTGCCCCTATTAAGGGATAATTACAGACCTATTGGATGGGACTTAATCTGTGCCAGTAGTGATGATGCTGGTGATGATGATGTTGATGAAGATGATGATCATGACATCACTTCAGGATAAAGAACATCCCAATGTACAGCAGACTTAGCGAAGCCAAGACACAGAGATTGACCACATTTGCAACTAACAGCGACCACCACTGACAGCTCTTTGCCCTTAGCAGTTTTGGTCCATGGCAGTCACACCTTGTGCTAAATTAAGATGTTTGCAGTCTGAGTAGTGGCGTAGAACAAGGCTGGGAATCAGGCCTCCAGGTGCTGGAAGCCACTGAAGCCTGGCACATAGGCAGAACTGTTTGGCAGTACAAAACCCCCCTCAGGGGACACACTGGAAGTGAAATAAATGAATTCGACAGTATGTGCCTTCGCCAAGCATAAAATTGTTTCCCATAAGCAGTCATTTGCAAGACAGCAAGAGACTCCTGTTCCCTAGAGAAGGGGCCATCAAGTGAGAGGGTCAGAACCTCCTGGTAGATCTCAGGGTCTTCTAAGTAGATCTTAGATGCCAGGATGTAGCATAACCACAGCCTCACTGCTGACATCAAGTGACTCACCTCTACACCAATAATCTCCACCCCACGCCACCCTCCATACTTGAATGGGTCTCCCACAGGGAGGTGAATTCTGGACCTCTTGAGAACCTTAACTCAAGTAACATGCTTCATTTCACTCAGGTACTCAGATGTACCTCCATACCTGCATCCATCCAAATATTCATGATCAGTATTTACTTTTCCATGAAAGACTGATACCCTGTCATTTTTAAAGACAACATCGTGATTTCAGTTTACCATAATCAACTTCAAATTGGCCATGAATTTCACTCATCCCTTCCTTCAGCACAGATTTGTTGTCTCCTGTTGAAAAGCACCATGTCAGAATGTAAGAGATCCAACTCTGTCAGATTTACCATCCTATCACAGTGACTAATCCATATCCTGGCTCAAGGGAACATTCAGGAGAAGAATTGCTAAGCTCTCTCTTCACTTGGAAACTCCACGAATCCTTGGTTCTGAGCTGTGGTTAGAAGATGTGTTATCTCCAAAGGTTAAAAGACAGAGCAGGAGTTTCACAAGCCATTCCATAACAGAGTCTGTAAGAGGGAAGGATCGAAAGCACTAAGAGGAAGAGATCTTGCAGGCCTGGGGAAGGAAGTCAGGGAAGGATTTGTGGAGGAGATAGGACTTGCGGGAGACCTTAAAGAAAAGTAGTGTTGGGACAGACTCACAGTTGACAGTGCTGGAAGTTATTCAAGTAGAACAGAAGAGATCAAGTTGTAGGGGCTCGAATTGGACAGAGCTTTCTAAATAGGAAGAAAAAACACAAAGTGGGCAAATCCAGTGACCTCTTGGGGCTCCCTTCCTAGTGGAGAGTATAGACCATGTCCAAAATAGGTAGAATACGGAGGGTGCTGGGTGGTACTAAGGGTAATGGAGAGAATAAAGCCAGGAGCAGGGGTGGATGTTTAGAATAGATTGGAAATGGTGATTTTAAATTAAATTGCCAGGAAAGATCTCACTGAGAAGACACTGGAGTGAGACCCAAAGGCAACAAGGGAGTGAGACTTGCAGCTGAAAAATATTGACAGCAGAGCAAGCAGCACATGCAAAGGCCCCAAGGTGGATTATGCCTTGTGGGCAGGAGGAATAGCAAAGAGCCAGCTGACTGGAGCAGAGAAAGAGAAAGAGAGATTAGTAAGAGACCTCGTAGGCTGTCGTGGTGAACATGTTGACTTACAAACAACCTGTCATTCATTCCCCTTGACTTGGGGACTGAAGCTCAGAGAGTGAGGAAGTTTGAGCCAGGGTTCAAACCCAGCCTATCTGGCCCCTTCTACTTCACCTGACCCCACTCCCTCCTCTCTGCGCGCGCGCGCGCACACACACGTAACCCGACCTCCCTGCCATCAATCCTTCAACACACCAAGCTCTTCCCTGCTGCTGGCTTCACCTGTGCTGTTCCCTCTGATGGGAATGCTCCTCCTCCTACTCTTGATTGATGGGTCCATGTATTGGGCCTTGGTTCAAATGAAGAGTCCTCCTGACCCTCTAATGTGTTTTGGCTTCGTTCCCCAGTACCTTCCCTTGCAAGGCCACAGTGCCACTTCCCGTGGTAATTACATGTTTGTCTGTGGCTTAGTTTAACTCCTGCCTCCCTACCCTGCACCTAGCCCACTGCCTGGCATATATGAGGCACTCAATAAACACAAAATAAATGAGAAATCCAAAGGGATAAACGAATCAAAGCAGGAAGAACCCAGAAAGGTTTCCAGGCATCTGCAGGGAAAAGGAAACCAACCGCTGCTGCAAAACAGATTTGGGGTTATCTCTTTGCTGCTTCGTTTTGAAACAAGACACCAGCCTGTCTCTGGCTGCCTCACAATCTAATACATTTGTCATGTGACCCACCACTGCACCCCCCTTTCCCCAGCAGCCTCTGGAATGAATGTTATTTGGAGTAATTGGCCAAGCACTTAGAAAATGCTAAGGTTTATTTTTAAATATGATTAGGACCTGTCTCTTGCTTTCTGGAAAATCACATGTGCTTTTCAGAGATACAAAATGTAGTCATTGCACTCTTAAAAACAATTTTTTAATCTTCCGAATTGGCTAGATTGATCTAGGGAAAAGCATAGCTGTGCCCATTTGATGGACAGAAAAACTGAGTTTTAGGGCAAATTAAATGCACCATCTAAAGTTGAATAGAGAGTGGAGGAGTAGAGGACAGAGACAGGGCAACGGTCTTGGAAACAGAGGTACTGTGTCCACCCTGTGTCACCCTGCCTTCCCCATGGGAGTAATACAGATGGTCCCCGAAAATAAGAATTAGGGAAAGGGAGCCTCTGCCTTCTTGGTTTGGTGTTTTATGAGGCAGCAGGGCAACCCATCGCTCTAACTAGGCCATGGGAAGCCTGTTTCTCTTTAAGAACCCATTAGCAAGCTGGCAAAAGCTCATCCCATTTCCATGTAAATAAATAAGGATAAATTTTCCCACCTCGGCCTCCCAGAGCTAAACCAAAAGTCTCTCCCTTTGCACATTTTTGATAACCTGCTCATTCTGGAATACCTCACAATTAAAGATAGCGTGCTCTGGAAGTCAATAATTCATCGTGGAAGGGGGAAAAGAAGGAGGAGATAATTAACATTCTCTGGCTAGCTGTAGCTGGGAAATAGCTTAGCAAGCACAAGGACATTGTTGGGGCTATTTCCATCACGAGGATAGAATAAATAAAACAGATCACTTTGCACACCAGACCTGAAGTGTCCCTGGCAGGCTGGTGATCCCCAGCTCAGAGAGTTAGGCTGAGACCTCCACCAAGAGAGGAAGGTCCCACTAAGCAAAGGCTACCAGTGTTGCCCTGGGGCTGAGGGACAAGGGAGGCATTCAGAAGTGGGGGTGTCCACCCTTCTTCTTGACCTTTTAACCCACGCCTCAAGCTTCAACTTTTCAAAGAACTGCTCTTATACCTCCCATTTTTCCTTCTCTGACCTCCTTTTCAAACCATGTAACACCAGTGAACCCTCCTTAGTGTGCCCTTCCATAAAGTGGGAGAGTACAGAGCAAGCCAGGCTACCGAGGACAGAAACAGCAGCAGCAGCATCTCCATCCCCATCCTCATCACGAGGTCTTCTGAATTATTTGCCATGTGCCCCAGGTTTTATGATGTTCTCCATGTTGCACTTCATTTGCGTTGTTAAATTTGATACCTCTTGGGATAAATGACCACTCTGAACCTCAAAGTAAGATAGAAACAGAGATTTTAAAATTCCGTGCTGCACAGTGACAAATAAATTAATGAAACACAACTCCAGGGGATGGTGTGGGCAGTCCGAGAGGGTTCGGTATGTTTCTGGATGACGGAGCCATAAATGGGCGCTGGGATATACCTAACCTTTATGGTTGATGTCACGGGGAAGCAGTTTCTCTGCTCACCAAGATCAAGGCGTGTCTGTGCCTCTGGTACCCACCCCATGGGACCTCTGTTGACAGCGGAGTATCCGCCTGCATGGACCAGGGATCTGTCCCATTATGGCAGTTCCTATATTTTATGCTTTTATGATTCTTAAGAGGAAAACATTTTTGTTTTCCAACTGTGACTCATTTTTATGCTGATCTACTGACCATTATCCCAGTAACTTTATTCCCTCTAAATTCTATTTTCTTGATCTAAATAGTGAAAATGTGGTTGTAATTTATTAAAGCAAGTCACAAAAGCATTGCCCTGAAACATTTGAGCACTGTAACCAGCAGCGGAAGCCGCCCGCCACTTCCATATTTGCATTCCGTAAGGCTCACCGCCCATCTCTGCTGCCCTCCCTGCAGGCCCGAAGGCAGGAAGGATGGCTCTCCTGCAGTCAGACACTGACCCTGACACAGGCATGTCACTTCATTGTTCCCAACACATACCTCTCAGGTTCCTAACCTTGTGCATAATCTCTCTGCTGTCCTTCATCTTCAGCCATCAGGCCCCAACCCTCCAGCTGGCTCCTTCATAGAAGCAGGTATACTTCTTCATCTCTCATGGGAAGAAAGAAAGAGAGAAAGAAAGAAAGAAAGAAAGAAAGAAAGAAAGAAAGAAAGAAAGAAAGAAAGAAAGAAAGAAAGAGAGAGAGAGAGAGAGAGAGAGAGAAGAAAGAAAGAAAGAAAGAAAGAAAGAAAGAAAGAAAGAAAGGAGGAAAGGAGGAAAGGAGGGAGGGAGAGGGAGAGAGGGAAGAAAGAAAGAAGAAAGAAGGGAGGAAGGGAAGAAAGAAAGAAAGAGAGGGAAAGAAAAAGGAGGGAGGAAGGTAGGGAAAGAAGGAAGGAAGGAAGAAAGGAAGGAAGGAAGGAAGGAAGGAAGGAAGGAAGGAAGGAAGGAAGGAAGGAAGGAAGGAAGGGAGGGAGGGAGGGAGGAAAGAAAGAAAGAGAAAAGAAAAGAAAAGAAAAAAATAGGAAACGCCCTCCCGCCACCCGTCACCTTTTCCAGGGCTGCCCTATCTCTTCCTCCCCATCACAGCCGATGACCTAAGAGAGCTGTCGACACTGGTGCCTCCACTTCCTCACCCCCCCTTGTTTCCTCCCCGCATTTCAGCTGACTCCGCCCCTGCTGGGCCTCTGACCCTGTGCTCATGAGTATGTGACTGGACTGTGGGTTTGGTAACGAATCCGGTAGACACCCTGAGCCACCTCACTGGACCTGTCTGTGATGGCTGTCTACTCTTGGATTCCAGCAGCAGACTTCCTCGATTTCCTTATATTTCTCCAGATCCTCCTCCTCATTTTCCTTCAAAGGTACCCCTAAGTTGAGACCTTTCTAGGTCCCTCGGCTTCTCTCATTCCGCATGATCTTCCTGGGAGATCCAAGGCCATCTTCCTGCCCATATGCCAGTCACTTGAGGGTACCTGTCTCCAGCCTGGTGTTTTCTCTTTGGCTTCGATACATCCCTGCCTGGATTTCCCGCAAGCCTCTGACGTGAGTTTCTAATTGCTGTTGTAACAAATCTCCACAAAATCATTAGCTTGAAACAACATATGTTTGTTATCCTACAGTTCTGGAGGACAAAAGCCCGAAATCAGTCTCAGGGAACTGCACCCCTTCTGGAGATTTTTAAAGGAAAATCCATTTTCTTACTTTTCATTTTCCTCTCCGGCTTCTGGAGAAGCCTGCACTCCTTGGCACGTGGCCCTGCCTCACTCCAACCTCAGCTTCCGTTGTCACATTTCTTTCTCTGACTCTGATTCTCCTGACTCCCTTTTACAAGGACCCTTGTGATTTCACTGGGTCCTACCACGTAATCCAAAAAAATCTCCCCATCTCAAAATTCCTATTTACATCCGCAAAGTCCCATTTGCCATGTATGGTGACATGTTCACAGATTCAGAGAATTGAGATACAGGCACTTTGGGGTGGCCAGAATTCTATCGTACTCCTCAAACTTAAATCATGTCCTACCCTGAAATCATCTTTCCCACAGATAAGCTTTCATCTTGGTGACAGGCCACCATCCACCCCACTGAGCCAGCCAGAAACATGGTACCAGCCTCAACTCCTTTTCTCTTATCTGTATCTCTAATCAATAAACAAATCCTATCAATTCTTAATGTCTGACAAATAAATTCACATCCCTCCACCCCTAGTGCCAGTCCCTTGATTTGGCCACCATTATTCCTAACCTGACCATTACCACATGTTCTTCTCTGCTGTTCTCTGATCTCAGCTCCTCTTAGCAACCCTGAATGCTGTCCACAAAGTGTTCTTTCAAAAACACAGATGTTAATCTTCTTAGAGCTCATGAAATTCCCCAACAAAACTGCCGTCAGTACCAGGAAGAGATTCGGGCTACTTAACGATGATATTGTGATATAATAAAAACATATATTTGATTTTCATCCCTCATTCCTGACACAGAGCTCCTAAAATGCTTGGAATTTCCTGAGTATTGGGAGAGAGAAGAGTGTCATTTGGTATTCACGATAAGCCCCTTTCAACTAAACCTAAGTTTAGGCTAATAGTTGACCCTACCCCTACCCCCAATCCAAGAATGGGATCTGGCCACCAGAGGAACAAACCATGTGATTAGATGATTGGAATTTTCAGTCCCAGCCTCCAATTTCAGGAGAGACTGAGTTTAACCTCCAACATCCATGTTTAAGCAATGAAGACTCCATCAAACTAGGGGCAGAGAAGGGTTCAGAGAGTGTCTAAGACTGGTAAGTATGTGCAGGTGCTGGGAAGGAGATTTCCCATAAGACACCTTCACCCTTTCGCCTAACCAACCTCAAGTCATTCTTCAAAATTAGCTTAGTTATCACTTCCTCTCTGGCCATGGAAGCTCCATGTACCCCTGCCTGCCATTCCTTGTTCTGTGCATGCTCCACTCGGCTATTCCCAAGTTGTACCCTCTATAATGAACTGGTAATAATTAGTTCTGTAAGCTGTTTTAGCAAATTGTCAACCCAAGGAGGAGATGGTGGGAACCCCTGACTTATAAAGGGTTGGTCAGGAGTATAGATCATGACCTGGGACTCGTAGACTGGTGTCTGAAGAGGCAGGGGGGTAACTCATAGAACTGAGCCCTTCATCTCTGAATTCTGCAAAACTCCAGGTAGTTATTGTCATAATTGAATTATTGGACATTCAGTGGATGTCCAGGGAGCTGGAGAATTGCCTTAAAGGGTAAAACTCACAACTTTAGTGTCAGAAGTGTTCTCTGAGTACTGTATAGAGAAAATGTTTATCATGTAACCACAACACCCATCGTGATCTGACTCCCTATTTACCTTTCCATCCTCACCTGCCACTCTCCTCTTTTACTCTTAGGTGGTAGCCACCTGGGGCCACAAGCCACTCCCAGATAAATCTTGGATGTCTGCATATCTGGCACATCTGCCCTGCATTATCTTTCCCATAAGACACCTGTCACTCTTTCACCCAACCACCCTCAAATCATTCTTTAAAATTAGCTGTTATCACTTCCTCCAAAAAGTCTTCCCTGATGTTGTGGCCGTCTGGATTCTTCACCGATTCCTTTATCTTTGCCCTTTGCAGGTGACTTCACAGCTCCTCTCATTAAGAGGCAGAATCAATTTCCCCCCTCCTTGATTCTGGGTTTGCCCCTGAGACTTGCACTTTGGCCAGTGAGATTTTTACAGTTTCACACAGAGGTAGGCTTTGGAGTTTTGTTTTGTTGTTTTCTTTTGTTTTGCCATGACTGCAGTTCCTCATTTTGCAACAACTCTGGTGGCCCAGTTCCGCACTGTGGTTTGCAGAACCTTCTTCCTGCATGCGTGCCCTGGAGACCAATTCTCCCGCTCACTCAATTTTAGGAACTGTTTGGTAATAATACGCCAACAGAAACAACAAATACAATCAAATGCACTTTTCATCTACTGTTAAGAAAGTATCTAGAGTGGATCCAAAAGTATCCAAAGTATCTAGAGTGGATTCCCATTGTCTGCAATTAGGACCTGTAGACCTTGTGGAGGTGGAAGAAAGACAGAGAGAGAAGGAGGAGGGGAGGAGAGAAATAAGCCACAGGGGAAGGAGCACCCAAGGGGCTGCAAAGATGGTCACTAGTTTTCTTTTCACGGGTGTCTTTAAAGTATGTTAAATCCATGGGAAAATGTCCCTGGCATAATACACATCTTAGCCAGCTTTTTTGTTGCTGTGATCAAAAGCCCTAACAAAAACAATTCTAGAGGGGGTAAAGTTTACTTGGGACTCATAGCTTCAGGTCCCAATCCACAGATAGCCAACTCCCTTGCTCTGGGCCCCAGGTGAGGCAGAATATCAGGGTAGAAGGGTGTGGAGGAGGAAAGCAGCTCAGGACATGGCAATCAGGAAGCAGAGTGAGCTCTCACCAGGGACAAAATATAAACCCCAAAGTGACCCACCAGTGACCCACCAGGGCCACCAGGGCCCCCAGTGACCCACCTCCTCCAGCTACACCCTATCTGCCTAGAGTTACCACCCAGCTATTCCCTATCAGAGGATTAATGCAATCATTAAGTTAAGACTCTCATAACCCAATCATTTCATCTCTAAACTCTTCTGAACTCTCTCAGGTTGTCCAAAACATGAATTTGGGGGCAGGAGGAATAGCTCACATATAAACCATAACAATACATTTTATAAATTATGCATATTCAATTTCTGCAAAAAAAAAAGTACACATATATTCATGCACATAGATAGTAAACATTTTAAAGAACATAAATCAATATGTTAGCAGCTGTTATTTCTAGATAATGGAATTACAAGTGATTTTATTTTTTATTATTTTTAATTACTCTATAATGTACATGGAAAATAAGAAGAATAATTATGTTTCATTTCCTCTGGACCCCACTTCTATTCCCTAATCGTGGTTAGTAAAAGTTTATCAGATACATCAGTCCTTGCAAATGACTTTGAGGCTGAATATTCACTTAATCTCTGGAAAAATATCATACATATAGAAAAAAAAAAAAAACCGAGGCTTGGAGAGATGACATACCTGATTCAACTCAACTTTATTTATTTATTTATTTTGGTGCTGGGGATTAAACCCAGGGGTGTTTAACCACTGAGCCACATCTCCAGCCCTTTTTATATTTTATTTTGAGATAGAGTCTCGTTAAGTTGCTTAGGAACTCTCTAAGGTGCGAGGCTAACTTTGAACTCTAAATCTTCCTGCCTTAGCCTCCTGAGCCACTGGGATTACAGGTGTGGACCACTGATCCCCACTCAACTTAATTCTTTTTAATATATCACCTTGTTAGGTTGCAAATGCCAGCCAGTTAAGCAGCTGGAAACACTGGTTTTGGAGTAAGTCTGGTTTCTAACACTGTTATTTAATAGCTACGTAAGCAAGGGAGTTTCTTAATGTCTTTGAACCTCTGTTTCTTTCATCTCAAAATGGGTATAAAAACAGTACAAATCAAGCATTCCTAATCAGAAAATCTAAAATCCAAAATGCTCCCATATTTAAAACTCTCAAGTAGGCTATTTGGAATATTTATGCAAATATTGCAAGATCTGAAAAACTCCAAAAACTGAAACACTTCTGGTCCCAAGCATTTCAGATCAGAAGACTAAACCTGTTCTTTACTTCTCAGGGTTGGTGTGAGTCTCCCATAAGATCCTGCCTGTGAAAGCTTGAAACATCACATGGCCTATCATGCTCAATAAATGTTAGTTACTACTACTACTATTATCATATTATTCTACTGTAATAGGATTACCATTATTATCCTGCTATTAATTATTACTATAATTGCTATTTTTATCCTGTAGTAATTACTTTTATTACTATTATCATCTTGCTGTATTAGTACTGTCGCACATATTTCTTTCACTCTGACAGGATGGAGTGGAGGGCTGCCCTAATCATCTTTGTGTTCTCAGCATCCAGCCCAGCGGATGCTAATTTAAATGAATGAACCAGTGAATAGAAGGATAGATGGATAGAAGGATGAACAGAGATGGATAGGTGGGAAGTAAATCACTGGGTGGGTTATTGATGGGTGGGCAGAGGGAAAGAGGATCTTAAATGACTTAGTATGTCAAATGCCTGCACGGAAGGCAGAGGGTTGGGTGGGGGAATGGAAGGGTGGGTAAATGATGGAGTGGATGGGTGGCCAGATGGACACATAATGGATGTACAGATAATGATCATGGATGGCTGCTTCCTGGCTTTTCTGCCTGCGTCCCCACAGCTTGCCCTCGCTCACTTCCAAGGCTCCCAGAGGTGGGGAGCTTCCCGGGAGAGTCCATCCCGCGGCTCCGAGGATCCGCGGGCTGGTGGGGCGCAGTGGCCTGGGTCGCCTTCCCCGCATCCTGCCAAACACCCCGCTCCTCTCTATTGACGTCTGTGGCCGCAGAGGCCGGGCTCTCGGGAGCGGTGGTGAATTATGATGCACAACCAGCGCCGATCCTATAAAAAGGGCAGTGAGTCACCGCCCGCGCCGCCCGCCGCGGAAACTTCCACGAGAGCCGCCGCGCAGGGGCGGGGCGCAGCGCCAAGGGCTGCCGCGCGGGCGCGGGCGCAGCCAGGTGTGTCTCGAAAGCAAAAGGGCAAGGACCGTGACACCGGATCAGGGGAGCCAGAGAGTCCCCAGGGCCCTCTGCTCAGCCGCAGGGTCTGGGTTCCATCACCGGAAGCTCAGAGCCAGCTCCTTTCCCAGGTGTGGCAGGGGCAAAGCGTGGACACGGGCAGCTGGGCTCCATGTGTCGAGTGCTCTCCGGGTCACGCTCCGCTATTCCCTCAAAGCGGCCCTGAAGGCAGGTAACCCGATTGTCCCAGCTGTTTCAGATAGGACTATTAGATGTGACAGGGGCTTGCCAGGGGCGACAGTGCTGATATTCCAACCAAATCTCTCAGTGTATTCAATCAAGCAGCTACTTGACAGACTGTGCCACCAGCATGGCAGATACAGAGGTGGGCACAGTGGTCCCCGCCTGCCTGTGAGGGGCTCACGGGACAGGGCTCTTTCCCTTGATACCCCACACGTACTTACCTGGGGAAACCAGATTCCATCCCTTCCCCTTCTACTAATATTTTTGAGCCCCACTATGTGCAGAACACAGTGGTAGAAGGGACAGAGAGTCACTCTGGTAACTAAGGGAGCCTTGGTTCATTTGTTCATTTACCAAGTAGTGACTCAACACCTACTATGTTCCAGGTGGGCAAAGTAGCTTGCCAATCCGCACTCATGGAAGACAGTCCGGCAAGAAGATGGGGAAATGATGAACAGAAATGCTACATTAGGGTGCTAGAGAAGCGGGGAGCTCTTGGCCTGACCCAGGCAGTTAAGAAGAATTTCCTGATGGAAAAACTTTGAAGCCAAGGCCTGAAAGATATTCAGCCATGGCAGTTAGGCAGATGGAGAGGAAGTAGAGATGGAGAATAGCATATGTCTTAGTCCAGAGGTAGGAGAGATCCTAGGTGATTTGAAGAAGCGAAAAGCATTCAGTACAGCCGATGCAAGGAGGAAACAGAGGAGGAGTGGCGAGCAGAGGGAAGATGGGACCAGGCCAGGCAGAGGACCTCTGGAAGGCTGAGAGCTGGCCAGAGGGCAAGTACGCTCCCACCTCCCTGCATAGTCCACTGCATCTGTGCGAAGAGAGGGACATCAGTTCTATTTGAACCCAAGAGGGGCAACAGGAAAGGAGACCAGGGAAGGCTTGCTGGTGAAGGAGGTGGGGGTTTAGTCTGACCTGGTTCACAGGTCTTCTGTAGAAATGGAAAGGGAACTAGATACGAAGTGACATGGATGGTGCAGAACTCACTCAGGTACCTTCCGGACACTCTTTAAAAGGCCAGGGTGTTTTAGCACTAGAGTTAATGCAGTATTATTCTTTTAGGATCTAGGGTGGATGAAACAGCCCACAGTGAGTACCCTGGGGAGGGAAGACACTGCCCTGGTCCATCAGCTGCTTCTATCCCGTCGTGCTGACTACTGGAAAACAGAGTTCACTTAATTATTCAACAATATATATCTAGCACACAGTATGTCCCGGGCTATAGTAGGCAGTAGAAATTCATTAGAGAACAAGAACAAATATGATACACATCCTCAGGGATATTATTAATTCTGGGGTGGAAAATATTAACGAAATCATGCACACACACGTAACCATGAAACTCCCTTCACCAAGGTGCACCAGCCTAGGTTCTCAAGATGCCGCGAGCACAGGAGAGCATTGCTCTGTTCTGGAGAGCCTTAACCAGGCGCCAACTGAGCAGGATCTCAAGGATGAGAAGAAGGTAAGAAAGCAGAGATGGAAGGAAAGAATGTACCTGGCATAGGGCCAGGCAGGGAAGGAAGGTTGGTGTGGAGGGATAGAGAAGAGAAAGAGCTTGGTACAAAGTAAGACGGGTCAGCAGGGCCCCCATCATTCAAGGCCTTATGCGCTGCCCAACGACTGGGGAGTGGATCCTGGCACAATGGGAAGTCACGGAAGTTGGGGGCAAACCACTGGAAGTACTATGAGCGTACAGAGAAGCAGAGAGGAAGCTCTTACTGACCTGCGCTTTATTCCTATCGTCTCATTTCACTTAGACAATAACTCTGCATGGTTCCGATCTCCATCGTAATGAAGAGAAATCTGAGGATCAGAGGCGAGAAGTGATTTGCCGTAGCCACAGCAAGTTAAGTAGAAAACATCCAGATCCAAACCACAGCCTCTGTAACCCCCAGACCACAGCCTCTGTAACCCCAAGGTCTTTCTGAAGAGATGTGAGTAGCCCCTCAGAAGAAGGTGGGCCCAGGAAGTAGTACTCAACCAGACAGGAGATGAAGAGACTTTTTTTGGAAGGGCAAGAAATCCTCAGCAACATAGAGACTAAGAAGGGCATAGGGAAGAAGCTGCGGAACTGCCCACATGGAACACAATGCTGAAGAAAAGACTAGAAGAAGATGCACACAAAGAGGTTGACTTCCAGGGCTTGTCTCTAAAAGTTATGGGTAATTCTTTTTCCATTTTCCTTGTCCAGAGTGATGTTTCTTGTGTAAATGGAGGAACAATAACAAGTATATATTTTAAGGGGATCATGTGAACTTTTTAAGTTCCTGCATGATGTTTCAAAATCTTATTTTTTTTTTCATCCTCTGATGGAGCCCAATGCAACACCTGGCACATAGTAGGTGCTCAATCAGAGTAAGTTAAAGGATGGAGTAGTTGAAGATAAAGGTTAAAGTGAGGCAGGATGATAGAATGCCAAAGCTGGCATTTTGTTCTGAAATGAAGTTGAGGCTCATATGTCAAAAATCCATTAGTCATGTAACAAACCCTTAGAACTGAGAATTTGCCTGCTGTTGGCTTCAGAGCATGTAGTGACCACACCCTGACTCAAAGACAGCAAGTTCCTCAGTAAGTTTTAGTTGAACTCTTTGATGTGTCCAGCCCTGTATAAGCTCTCCGGGGGACAGAGACTCAGGAGAAGAACAAACCAGGGCCCCTTGCCAGAGTCAACATTTTGATGCTGAATGATCTGACGAGACCTGAGAACACTGGCTCAGAGGGCTGTGTCTCCTCAAACGGCACAACATACTAGGATGGTAAAATATTAGGTTCTTAATCATGGAAACACTGGCATCTGTTTCGGCGGAAGCTCCCTCCCAGATGGTGCGTCCCACAGTTTTTGTCATCTGAAACAGCGTGAGGTCTCTTAAATGGCTTCGAGCTTCCAAATCATCCTGTACACAATGGCAGCCTGTTAATTAAGTGGTCCCTTTGTGATTGCATTTGATAAATATGAGATGAGAAAGACTTATGAGATGTGAGGAAAAGCAGGAGGGAGGAAGGGGTAGCAAGGCCTGTGTGCAGGTGTCAGCCAGTGGCTTCAAGGAAATCGGGGACAGCTCGGATGAGCAGAAAGGAGGCAAAAATTCAGGCAGAGCTGCTTTCCTTACCCAGGGACACCCAGTCACAAGCAGGTCACATGCAGATAGTCTATGAGGAGCTCTTTGATTTCCATGCCTCATGCATCTCTTTCCACCAAAGCGAACAGGAAAATGGAAGCCTTCCAGTTCTTTCTTGGAGTGACTTGTGCCACTTGGTGATGTGCAGCTGTCCGTTGCACTGCCAGGCGCTGTTTTGACTCTAATCAACAGGATTTGGGAAATAGAGCTCCAAAAGAGGTATCTTCTTTGGAAGCAGTGCTTCTTATTCCTGGAAGAGCAGATGACGGGCGACAATGTACAATTAAATATAAATGCTCAGGCACGAGAACTTGACTTGGAGGGTTGGTGACGTTTCACATCTGACCTGTGAAACTAGCCTTCTCCAAAGACCAGGCAACCTTCCCCAAAACAGCACAGAGGGAAATAAGTGGGGTCTCCAACAAAACGTAGACTTCTGTCAGCTACCAGGAAAAAAGAAATCAGTTCCAGGCTGGATAACAGGATCTGTGGTTCCCAGATGACCTGTCTTCCTCTGGGGTTCAATCTTAATTCAATGATTCATGCAACACGAACCTATTAAGCTTCCTCTAGAAGGAGGACCTATCTGGGTGTATAATGGCCTGGCTGGTAGGCCTCTGTCCTTGGGAAACAAACAGCCCAACAGGCCCATGTTCCATGAGCCACTTGGGGCCAGAGGCTTTGTCTTTTATCGTTACATGCTCAAGACAGATGCTCAATAACTGTTTGCTGAGTGACTGCTTGAGTGGAGGATAATCCCCCCTCTTCTGTAGTTTATATTACTCTGTATCTCTTTTAAGTTCCTCCTACTGTCTTCAATGCTTATTTTTCTAGTTTTGGAGACTATAAAGAACAGCAGCTTTTCCATTTCCATATCCTAATGCTTCATATACTTGGAAATTGTTAATAATCACCTCTTGACTTTGGCTTCTTTGGCCCCCTCTTGTCTTCTCCTGGCATCAGCATCTGCTCTTGGTCCCCTGAAATGAGAAAAATGATTTGTTTTGGCATCTCATTTCCCTTTACGGCTTGCACAAGTTTTCACTTTTAAGATGTGAAGGCCCCAAAGACACCTCAACCTCGCCCAGCCTTCCTCCTCCCAAACTCTTCCCTAACCCCACACTCTTCCCCAACTTGTCCCCTCAACTTTAAAGTTCAACATCCATAGATTTAAACTTTCATAATAACATTAAAATATGACGCAAGGAGCACCACCCCTAAAACAGGCATCGCACTGACATTTAACGTTTTTCACACTGTAGTCTAAGTCGTGCCAGATCCTGTGTGAAAGTGCGTGTAATAGAGGAAGAAAAACTGGAAAACCACAGGAGAAGCCAGAAAAATGGCCCCCTGCAAGCCTGCCCAGCAACAAATCCTTGACCTTAGCAGAAAATTCGGCAGTAACTGATCTTTATAATTATTATTATTACAGCTACTACTATTCCCATCCTTCTTGTTTCTAGTCTATAAACACCAATCCAACAAATTCCTATTTCTTTCATGAAATGCAAGCTTGACTGTTGATTATGTGTTCATGGCTGTCCACAAACTAAGCCCATCCTTTTGTTTTTATTCATTCTAAGTGTCCACAGATGTTCTCTTAAAATATTCACAAGCTGTACCAAAGTGAAAGGTTTTGATGGCTAGTACATTTAAATAGAACTGGATCTAAGAGGAAAGGGTTCCGTTTAGTAAGTGCAAAGATAGTGGCTGGTGCAACATTGACTTTCTTCTCTATCTCTGAACCAGGTTTTCTCCTTCCCAAGGAGGAGAGGGCCTCAGTGCAGCAGGGACTTGCTGGAGGAATTTGTGGAAACTCATTTACACTCTATGGTGTGTTCAAGTAGTGAGCCAATGTATCCCGAACTCTGAGCGCTTCCTTCCCACAGCTAGGTTCCCCCTCCAGGTCTTCACTGAGCTCCCGACCCCAGGAGGCTGTCTTGGTTTCCACACTGACTCCCCTTGTAGGAGGAAGTTGATAAGGAACTTTTCCACCACTCAGGTGTTCCTGCCTCCTGTCCATTGCTGACTCTTCATGTGGCTTCCGGTCTACCATCTTCTGAATTCCATCCATTTCTTGACTCTTCCCATAGTCCGTCTGGACTTCTCACCTCCAGATGCTTCGAGGTGCATGCTGTTCCTCTTGCCTGGTTTCTTCAGGCCTCACTTTCTTCCTGATCTCCACAAGCCCTCAAGATGGCAGCCCCCACAGGACAAATGCAGGGCATATGAACTCACAACCCCCCAGACATTCCCTGTTGATGATGGAGTGTAGGGGTCTGCCTGCAAGTTGCCAGATGAGAAGTGGCTCACAACCTGCTATAAAGAAGACCGTGATCATCCCGGTTATTCCAATCCATGACCCAAGCACTTTCCTCTGTGATCACCACCACACTGATCCTTCCTTTGCCCTGATGGACCATCTTGGTTAGATGGAAGATGTTGAATGGCAAATGGCCAGTCCATGGGGCAGCTGGAGTGTCCAACTTCTTCTCTCAACATTGCTCAAAATGAGACTCAATTTCCTCCAGAAGCATGGAAGAGATTATTGATGATTCATGTTCTTTTTTCCACACAAACTTTATTTTTTATAACACTTTTAAATTCAGAGCAAAATCAAGAAGAAAGAACTGATTGCTGCCTTACATGCCCCCCCACAGACTCTCTGTACAGACTTCCCCCAGAGCTGTACATTTTTTATAATTGCTGAACTTACACTGACACATCATAATTACCCCAGATCCACCATTTACATTAGTGTTCCCTTTTTTATTTTTTATTTATTTTTTACAGACTGTGTTTTGATTCATTGTACACTAATAGGGTACATCATTTTTATGGTTGTGCATGATGTAGATTCCTACCATTTGTGTAGTCATACATGCACATAGGGTAATGATGTCTGTCCCATTCCACCATCTTTCATACCCCCCTCCCTCTCATTTCCCTCTACGTAATCTAAAGTTCCTCCATTTTTCTCTCACCCCCCAACCTCCACTCCCATTATATATCATCATCCACCTATCAGGGAAAAACATTTGGCCTTTGCTTTTTGGGGATTGGCTTATTTCACTTAGCATGATATTCTCCAATTCCATCCATATATCTGCAAATGCCATAATATTATTCTTCTTTATGACTGAATAATGTTCCATTGTGTATATATACCACAGCTACTTTATCCATTCATCTATTGAAGGGCATCTAGGTTGGTTCCACAATCTAGCTATTTGTGAATTGAGCTGCTATAAACATTGATGTGACTGTGTTACTGTAGTATGCTGATTTTAGGTCCTTTGGGTATAAACCAAGGAGTGGGACAGCTGGGTCAAATGGTGGGTCCATTCCAAGTTTTCTGAGGATTCTCCACAATGCTTTCCAGAGTGACTGCACCAATTTGCAACTCCACCAGCAATATAAAAGTGTGCCTTTTTCCCCACATTCACGCCAACATCTATTATTGCTTGTGTTCTTGATAATAACCATTCTAATTGGAGTAAGATGAAATCTTAGAATTGTTTTAATTTGCATTTCGCTAATTACTAGAGATGTTGATATACAGGCAATTAATAAATATATGAAAAAGTGTTTGACATCTCTAGTGTTCACTTTTGGTGTTGTACATTCTACAGGTTTTGATAAAAGTGTAATGACACATGTCCACCATTATAGTATCATGCTGAATATCACCCTAAAAATTCCCATTACTCCATCTATTTATTCTTCTTCCCCCAAACCCCTGGATACCACTGATCCTTTTATGATCTCCATATTTTTGTCTTTTCCAGAATGTCACATAATTAAAATTATACAGTACACATCCTTTTCAGATAGGATTCCTTCACTTGAGAATCTGCCCTTAATGTTATCCATACCTTTCTATGGCCTGAGGGCTAATTTCTTTTTAGCACTGAAAAGATCTTTCATAATCTAGATGCACCATAGTCAATTATTTATTCACCTACTGAAGGTCATTTTGGTTGCTTCCAAGTTTGGGCAATCATGAATAAAGTTGCTATAAACATCCGTGCAGGCTACAGCTTTAATTATGTATTTTGTTCTCAGTTATGACTTTCTGATGAGTAGGGATGAGTTACCACAACATGCTGGCTCAGTCTGTAGGATACATAGCCAACCCAAGAGTTCCCAAACACCTGTCCTCAAATGTCTATAGATCGATAATCAAGGAAACTGTAAAAGACAAAGATTTTTAAGCCTTATTCCTCAAAATGCATTCAGTAGGCCTCAGAAACCACCAGGCTGAAGAAGTACAGGTTTAACCTATAAAAGAAAGGAAGCAAAGGGAAGTTAAAATCTCCACATGGGGAGGGTGGAGACTGACACCCAGCATTCATTTTATGGAGACATTTTGTTCTTCTCTGAGCCTCTCGGGGCAATGACATGGTGGCTCAAAGAATTGTTGATATGTGTTATCCTCTCCCATTAAAAGGAGCTAAAAAAGCCCTGGGCACCAAGATGTGAACTATTTCCTTCAGGGTAGAATGGAGCCACTAAAAATAGCCTCGGAAAATGAGTTGTAGAGTTTCACCAAGGAAAACAAATCAGAAATAAATTTGGCACTGAGAAAGAAAGGAGGAGAAAGAGAAGAACTCTCACAGGCAGTAGAGAGAAAGAGGCTATTAGTTTGGACACATAAAAGCAGGTACATTTTTCCCACCCACAGAACTGTTGGCTGGCATTCCTGCAGCGTAAGTCAGTCTCCCTGGAGGACAGAGAGATGAGTCAGAATCAGCCAGGACAGGCTGGGTTATGCCAGGGTAACTAACAACCCCAAATCTCAGTAGCTTAATGCACAAAGATTTTTCCTCTCCATTGCACTACATTCCAGTGTGGTTTGGTGGTCGCTCTGCTTCTCGTAATTGCCCAGAGACCCAGGCTGAGGAAGGCTACATCACCTGTTTCCAAGATTCCTCTGCCAGGGGCCAGGGGCACTGGTAACTAAATGCGTCTCCCTGGAAATGATGCACAAGGCTCTCTCACATTTCATTGGCCAGTGCAGTCACGTGACTCTGCTGGTGTTCAAGTGGGATAAGGAAGTGCAACCATACCATGCCCAGAAGGAGAAGAATGGAAACAGATGCAGATAGCTCTGTGGCAGCTATAATCAGACGAAGGAGCTGAGAGGACCTGTGGGGGACAGTGGAGAGAAGGCTCCTGGGAGCCATCAATCTGCAGCTTGTGCTTCAACCCTCTCCTAACCAATCCAAGGGAGCAGCCCCATCCAGCACCCCTGAGGGTCTTCCTGGTTTCACTTCCTGCCTGCAACAAGAAGAGGGTCTGTGAGCTGCACAGACCCTTCTGTGGGCAGCACATTTAATCTCTCCAGACTTCACTTTAGCTAAGGTAGACGACAGTGGTGCCTACCTCATGGGGTTGTTTGGAAGATTAAATGAGATCATACAAGGAAAGTGCTTTAGGCCAGAGCTGCTCCAACTGGGTTATTGCCCGTGAACCCTCAAGAACCCTGCTAATACACATGTCTCATTCAGCTCATCCCAGATGGAGCATAAAATCCTGCATTTTTAAAAATTTCGCAGCTGATGCCAATGCTTCAGGGCCATGGACCACGCTTCAGTACAAGGATGGAGAGCAGGCAGTGTAGATTGTATGTGTTCTTAAAGCCGGATCAAGAGACCACAGGTTCTACTGCTCCTATCCCCAGAGAATGAAGATACAGTTGCTTGTTGGCACCATGTCCATGATTCATGCTTCCAGAGACAAAACCTCCACAGGGTCCTGGGGGTTAGGGAACAATTGCTGAAGTCAGGAGTCCTGGCAGCCGTGTGGCTTGGACAAGAAGCTCTCTGACCTTCTTTATCTATGTCTGTGAAATAAGCATAATGATGCACATCGCCAGCCCTCGTTAGCACTCCACAGACCAGGGAGCTCCGAAGCCACAGTATCTTCACTACTGACCTGTATCGGCATGAAGCTATTTCTTAATCTTTTATTTATCTCACTTTTATGAGTATTTCTATGTTTCAACATAGGAATATGAATGTTTGTTAACAAGATGTTGCAGACTCTGTCGAGGGTGTTAGGTAATGTATAATATGCATACTATGCAACCTTTCTAAAAACTAAAAACAAAACAAAACATAAATTCTGAAACACACCTGGCCTCGAGGTGCTAGAGAAGAAATTCTGGATCTGAGTACCTCTTTCTCTGGGAGTGGAAAGGAATGAGAGAAACATACTTAAAACCCCTTGCACCGTACCCAGCACATAGTAAGTGCTCAACGAAGAGGTGTTATTATAAAAATTGTTATTTCTCCCAGTGTGTCTCACAGTCAGAGAGGAAGGCAATGCGGGAGGGGTGCCTTTGGGCCCCCGAGAGGTAGATGACAGGATCAAAACTGTCTATCAATTTTCAGCCTCTTGATTTGTCTTCTACTTTCTCCTTAAAAAAAAAAGAAAGAAAGAAAGAAAGGAGGAAAAGAAAAAGAAATACATCAAAATTAATGCATAGAATGGAGTGCAGTCAGAGAGATGGAAGAAGGCAAGAAGAATCAGGCGGTGGAAAGAGCCCCCTCCCCAAACCCACCCCACTCCCACCTGCAAAACCTGCTCAGCAGGAGCTTCAGCTTCATAGCCAGTCTAGGACAGCTGTTCCTCTGCTGCCTTTTTGGATATACTGTATTTTCGAAGAGTCTCACTGGAGCTAAGGACTCTGAGGGAAGAGATGGGATTTCCATTCCTTCTCTGCCATTCACCTGCTGGGGGAAACTGGGAATTCCTTCACCTTCAAGATTTCAGTTTCTTATGTAGAAATGGGCCAGTAATGGAGTCCTTGTTGTAACTGCTCTATTACAAGGGACACATAAAAGCTGTCACAGGTGTGAATGCATTCTGAAAGGGAAAATGTGTGTTACCAGGCAGAGCATAATTATTCCCCTGACCACAAGTAGGAGATGAGCAAAGGGACTGTGAAGACACAGGGTGGGCTGCTGCACCTCTGCTGTCCCCTCTAACAGCATCGTTGTCTGCGTTGGGCTCCTCACCTGCACTAGGTACAGGTGTACTTGTCAGTGAAGGTTGGCATCATTGGTTTTCATAAGAAGTGAATCCACTGAGCCATATCAGAGCCACGGCCACAGATGGACAACCAAAACCGAAGCTTTAGGGTACTGCAATTTAGTGTAATAAAGGACAATTATTCAAAAGGTAACAACTGTGAACAGGACCCAGATTTGAGAATTTGTCCTTTCCACCACTTCTATCTTATCTATCTTTGCAGGCTTATCAGCCAATAACTTTCTCGCCATCTTCATGTCCCATATTAGCTGCACTGGCTTTGGGATCAGACAGACCAGAGCAAGACCTGATCCAGACTCTCCCACAGCCTTGCTGTGTCTTTTGGCAAATCACTGAATTCTCTGAGCCTCAGTGTCCTTATCATTAAAATAGTTACACCTTATTTTATGGGGTATATCTATAAAGAGCATGTAAAATTTAAATCCCTATTGTGTCTAAAATGCAATTATAGCTTCCACACTGCATTCAATAGAAAATAAGTACCCTGATATGTTACCCAAAGGTACTAGTTCCCTTAGATGCACTTAACAAAAGATACGATAGCAGAACTAGTCCAGCAACGATACATTCAAAGGGGATTGAAACAATCTAGGAAAGGATTCTGCTGCATGACCTTCCCCAGCCCAGGCACAAGAAGAGGAGTGTCCCGGCAAAAGCCCAGTGAGGTAGAAGAGGGGACAGTACCCAAGAAAAATACTCATAGAGATTGGGGGTGCCTGGATGAACCAAGCATCTTGCTGCTGTCCAGGTCTTTACAAAACCACAGCATGGGAAGATTCAGTGCTATCATAGGACAGGGGGCAAAAGAAGTGGGGAGCCACCTACCATAGCATAGCATTCATCTGGTGGTATCTGTGACTTCAGAACCTGGTCATTCCAAAAGACACATACTATAGTAGGGTCCAGGGATGGGACTTGGTAGAAAAGATCCTGCCCAGCACTTGGCAAGGTGGAATATGAGAGTTTTCCATGGTCCAAAGGGATACCAAAGAAGCCAGCGGACTCCAAGCCTTTCGGGTGAGCCCCCAGTCATAAGAGGCCCTGGAGTGGAGTACCAGGGTAGGTGCAGAGTACTGTCATGAAAGGTCAGCTTCAATGTTCATTTAGGGCCCTGGAAATCTGCATGTGCATGCAGGAGGGCATCCCACATGTCAGCAGGAGTACATCTGTCCCAAAGGAAGTACTAATGGCTAATTGCAGTATTTCTAGAAGAGGGTCTCTTTTCCCTTAAGCTCCACCCCCTACCCTGACTGGAAGGGGCCTGCCACAGAAACAGGAAATAAAGTTAGAGACAAGCAAAAAAAAGAGACCACTTTTCCCCTACCCCAAACCCCCCGCAGTTGGGGATTGGAAGAACTTTGGGATTGAGAGATTGAAGTTTGGATATAACCTGGGAAGGACTGATTAGTACCTGAAATTAAGTGTGAATGACCAAAAGAGAACTGGTTAACCTAAACTGATGAGAAAGCAGAGTATGAATCTTCCCAGGATGTCATCAAGAGGCTGGAAGGAATCCACAGAGCATTTGGAGTGCAGCATGTAGAGGAAAAAAGAAATCTGTTTTCTATTTGTGCTGCTATTGACTTCAGCCCACTCAATAAACTGGTTCCATATATCAAGTGCTTAACTCTCAGACTGGTGCATGGCTCAGCAGTCAGATGACAGTGGTTATTGCTATTGTGTTATCATAACTTCCATTACAAATTGATTTAGACCTTTTTAGTCAATGTACCAAAATAGATATACCTCACGAATGAGAGGATGGAGAGATTTCTAATGCCGTTTTAAAAATTTTTTTGCAAGTTCCCATCTTCACAGGTGAAGTTAGAGCCCTATTTAGAATCAAGCTACCATGCAGTCTGCTGATGCATTGAAACCAGGGCCCTTCTAACACCTCAAGTATCATGGTGATATGTGTCTGTCACCAGCAGTGGCCACAGGGAGGGAGTGTGTTGGGGCCCGTGTGAATGTCCAAGTTCCCAGTGCCCAGTTAAGGCATAATAAAAAATCACATGCAGTTGGTCTCCCATGGGAACAGAGCCTCCATACATTCAGAGCTTTCTGTCCTGTTCCCGCATCAAAATCTTCCCTTCCCAAAGCTCATCTCCTTTGGGTCCTACTCTCTGCTTTCCTAGCATGTCTATCAAAATCAAGCCATTTGTTGACTGAGCTCCAAGAAACCAAAGCTCAAATTCCAATTCTTGTTCCAACGTTTAATACTGGGAAGCCCTTCCCAATTATCTTCTCACCTGGCTTCTACATTCCCATGTGAAATGGCAATGTTGGCGCCTACCATATTTATCTCACCAGGCTATTTGGGGTTCAATTACAGTTGTAGATGTAGGTGGACTTGGAAAACCTCCACGCACCACATAAATGATAGCAAAGAGCTCATGAATGTAATGCCTGCCTCGGTGCTCAGGTAACACCCTGCACGTAGATAGACTGGACCTCAATGCAATTCGGAGCTGGGAATTCTAGCAATACCACAGGGTCAGTGTGAAACACATTTTGGTAAATCTCAATCTGTCCCACAACTACTTAAAGATCAGTTGTGCTTCTGATGTTAAAAAAAGTCCCCATAGATTTGGTCCACTCCAGGATTTGTCCAAAATTTGATGTTAAAAAATAAATACATACATACATACGTATCATCTAAATAGGCGTCTTTGGCGCTTTCTCCCTATTTTACGTAAATGCTCCCCAGGCGGGGCACTGGATGCCTCCACAGCAGTCAGTACTGTGGCTCATCCCAGCCCTCCTCTGGCATAAGGGACTGCATTTTATTGGCTGTCCCGTGTGCATCTCTTCAATCACTGACCTCCTCAGACTCTGGGCAGAGCTCTGCCCCGGTCCAGAATCTTCTGAAGAGACACTTTTGTCCTTGCCGCTGACAAGCAACACAGGGACTCTTGAGCCAAGAAAAGCATTTCCAGGGGCCCGCACGAGGTAACATTCAAGCCCAGTTGTGGCTCCAAACTGAATCGAGCAATTAAATCTGCATCTGCCCCTGCCCAAAACCTCAAAAAATGTTAACATCTTGCACGTGTCAAGAGGGTTATTTATGAAACTATTTGCTTGTCAACCCCAGGAGGACATTCTGTACTTTGCAGTGAAATACTGTATATTTATGAGCCATGACTTGAAAACTAACTTTGGCAAAAATATTTGTCAGAGGAGAATTCTATGAGCCCCTTGCAAAGCTGCGCTCGGTCATCATCGCGGAAGCGCGGGGCAGCAGGGCAGGGTCCTGGTGGAGAGTTGGTCTATGGCTCGCTGCTTCAGGGAATGAATTCCAGATGTGTGCTTCTGCAGGGGAAGGATTTCAATTTCAGATAAGAGCCTTGCATTCTTTTTCTTTTCCTTCTTTTTTCCCTCTTTTCCTTTTTTTCTGCCCTTCACTCTCCATCCCCAATCTAGAAGCACACTCATATATTTAACCTTGAACATGTAGAACATGCAGCTAGTTTTGTCTCTTGCATTTTGCTTTAGTACTCTCCTCCTTGATCTTGTTAAATCCCCTAGTGTGGCGATCTGGGCTTCTGATCGCCCAGTTGTTGGTTTTGGTGATCTACTGCTGGGGCATAAGACATAGACAGCCACTTGGTGGGAGAACAGAGATCTTGGTGCAACATGGAGAGACTCTAATCTGAGACAGTTAAATACCCACAGGGGACTGCTGACTCCAGCCTTCACTCTAGGAATTGCCTTTGTTGAACCAGGGCATCTCCAACGTGGCCCGTGCTCAGTTTCCTTGGCCAACAGAGTCTTCTACTGACAGGGGCCCTGAGCCCATCCATCATCACAACAGATTTCTTCCTGTCTCAAAAGCTTGAGCAATGAACTTTTCATCATTTTTCCACACTCTTCAGGGTTGAAGGACCCAAGGGGGGCATGTTCCATGAGTGTGTATATTGTTCAGTGACAGATGAAAGAAGACAGGGACATCTACATAGGGACATAGAGAAATCTTTACATTCTGTGGGATTGATCCTCTAGTCATCTGCAATATTTTCTTATAACTCTAATAAGTACAATTTTTATTCTTAAAAGCCTTTTGGGTCTTGTCAAGGGTTTGTTCCTAAAAGTCTTGATTTGCAGTGACACACTTGCATTCTTGAAGATAAAGTAAAATCCTTCATCTGGTTTCCATGACACATAATAGTAATCCTAAAGTACTGTCATTTTTTAAAATATCAGGCATTTAATACACTCAATTTATGATTCACAGGAACTATAAAGATTTATCATCTTTATTTTACAGACTAAAAAAAACTGAAGCAGGGAGAAGTTAGGCAGTTTTCCTAGAGTCACACAGCAGATTTAAAGGAGAGCTGGTATTTGGACCCTGAATTTACTGGCTCTATGATGGAAGAAAACAGGAAAGAGATGAAAGAAGGAGGGAGGAGGGAAGTTGAAGCACAAGAGTCACGCTTGGGAGTGGTTTTCCCGTAACTGCCCTACAGCCGCAGCTGAGCTTCTGGCGTGACACATGTCATCTGAAGGATATGTCCCTGTAGGGAGGCTGCAGTGGGCACATCCAAGAGGGCTCTGGGGCCACAGGCCTCCAAGAAGGTGGGCTCCATGTTGTCCTTAGGCTTTTTGACAAGGGAGACAACAGCAGATCCCACAGGAGGTCACTCAGAATCGAATCCACACCTAAACTTCCTAAAAGCTTCCAGGGCTGATCCTGAGACTCAGGCTCCCCTGAGTGCGTCTCCTTGTCAAACTCAGCGCAGAATCGAGCTGTCCCTCTGCTCACCCCTCTCCTACCCTGCCTGGCCTTAGCCCGTCCCCATCACACTGACACCCTGCCAGCCTTCTGGAAAAGGCAGAGTCCAGGGCCAGGAGACTGCAGGAGGGCTTCCCCAGGGCTGTGAGGGTGGCCCAGGCTATAAATCCCAGACCTGGGCACAGGCACTGGCCAGCAGACTCACTTTAGAGAGCAGAGGCCACAGGAGGGAGGACTGCCTGAGGAGAGACCTTGGACCGCCTCCAGACCTTGGCGAGGAGAGGTAGCCGTGCCCGGAGGCTCATACACATGGACTCCCTTGCATGGCGGCACCTACACCGCACTTCCAAGTCTCCACATCCTTGTGAGTCTGACCAGAGGCTGACTGTGTCGTGAAAATCCCATCCCTACAATCAAGCCCACTTTAGTTTTTATCTTGAGTCTGCTGATGTGTGGACTTGGCCGTGAACTTGACCCTCAGGCCTTAGTCTTGTTCTCTGAAAAATGGGAAGAACCTTTCATCCCCCTCATCCCCCTTCTACCCCTCAAGGTAGAAGTTGTGCATTTGAGCTCCTAATTCAGACCAACTTCCTCACTATGTGTTACCAGCACTGCTCTTCTGCATAATTCACACAGTGACATGTCCTTCAGGTGACATTCATCAGGTCAATGGAGACTGGAGGGGCAGCTTGGAAGAAACAAGGCCAGGTTCCCAAGAGTTGATGGTTCTGTTTTTGTTGTTGTTGTTGTTGTTGTTTTAATTCTTTAAATTTGGATGATTTGGATATGTTGCTAGAGATGAGTCACTTATCTTAGTTGCCTAGTCTTTAAAATGGGAATGATACACCTTCTTCTCCATAGAGGCATAAACTACACAATGGATACGAAAAGATTTTGGATCCAAAATAAGTGCTCAATAACTGAGCTGTATTTTTAATAACTAATTAACTGCCTGGAGGCAAAATAAAACCATGGGGATGGTAATGTGCTTGAACACTGGATGTTGATGTGAGGAATTATTCATCTCCCCACAGGAATAGGGAAATTAAATTCAGAAATGTGACCAGATTTGGCCAAGCTGCACAACCAGACAGCAGTGGTTTGGAGAATGAACTCGCATCTGAGATGATGAGAAACTGCTCCCAGGTTGACTTTATGACAAGATAGCTTATTTGCCAGGAAGGGAGGTTGGCAGATGGAAGAGCTAGTACACAGAGGAACACACAATATCTGGGCAGATGACCGTGTGATGCCATTAGACCTTTGCAGGGTGTCAAAGCCACCACCAAATCCTAGCCAATGTAGACCAATGGACAGAGCAACTATATTGAAAGTAGAGAAGCCCAAATTCAAATCCTCTCTTAGCCACTTCCTTGCTGACCTTGAGAAACTTACTTAAATTCTTTGAACTTCCATCTTCTCAGGCTCCAAGGATGTGAATACTAAATGCCAATATTTCAGGTGTGTCTTCAGGATTAAAGGAAATAGTAGCTTATTAACTTATTGATCACTCTTCTTTTCCTTCTTGCTCACCTCTGTGAAATAGGCTCTTAGACAAATCCTGTAAAATAAAAGAGACCTCATCTTTATCAGTGGCTGGCGACTTAACCCTCGTTTACCTTAGAGACAGTGTCAACTTCCAGTCAAGATGTCAGAGTGAACTGAGGCAAAAGTCTCACGCCTTCGACATTAGAAACGTCAGACTAACACTATTTTAATAAAAATAAATAAATACTGGACTTACTGAAAATCTAGAGCGCCTTCAGATGCCTTGATTAAGGAAAGAAGACAACTTTTTGGATGCATTCCATTTCACAAGGGAAAGGAAATCCCAGCGTTGGGTCCACCTGAGTCGCCATGCAAGCTCATGGTCGCCTAGAACAGCAGCTTCTGGTCCTCAGTCAACAAAGAGTCATGATGACTGGCATGTAACTCTTACAGACTCAAGAAAGTAGACTCAGACCTACCAAAAGATTGATCATGAAGCATCCAGAAAACTCCACTACCCATAATCTTGCACTCTGCTGCTTTCTTTTACCCCAGTTTTACTATGTGGATTGGGAAATGGTTGTGCTGAGTTTCATGATCACTCAGAATTGTTCAACCTCTTTTTTTTCCTACATTACTCATCTCCTTTGGAGGGGAATGAGAGACTCTCTCCAGGAAAAAAAGAGTGAAATAATCCATCTGTGGCTTTTAGGAACCATGTCTGTTTTCTGGGGAAGATGGAGAGGAGGACTCTCAGTGTGGAAAGTGTGAGAGTCAGAGAATGAAGGTAGAGTCAGGTCAGAGGACAGTGATGAGTAGAAAGGAGAAGCCCTGGGGTTCGGGTGACCAGAGCTGTTTCTCCAGGTGAGCAGAGGCCCTGCCACTGCCTCCATTAAGGCCACACCGGATTAACCATCCACATAGAATCTGAAGACACAATGACGTGATCTGAGCCCTGAAGGGAAGAGAATTAGAGTTAGCCGAAAGCTCTGTGTCTGCCTGGAAATACGTGATTACTGGGCTCATACGGATTTAAACTGTTAAAAAGGAAACCACTTCTCAAAACATATTTCTACAAAGGAGAAGTCCTCAAAGGCTTAGTGAGAATGCAGTTTCAAGACTCATGGAAATGCGCCTACCTCGAATCTCCAGCTGAAAAAGAAGCTTCCAAGTCTGTTCTGAATAGAATAATGAAAATGAAATAAAATGCTTCTTTGCACCCCGGCTTGATCACTTGCTAGTGGCATGTCTCAAGTACAGCACTCCTTATTTCTGAACCTAAATTTCTTCCCGAAAGAGTACACCTTTCATTAGGAAAGTCATGCGAATTAAATGAAATAACGTATTTAAATCTTTATTAATAAAGGATGATTCAACTTAAACTCTAGATAAATGGCCAGGTTGTGATTAGGAATATTGAGGCAGAACCTGAGCTGTTTCTCCAGGATGCAAACCAGTTGCCTCATGAACTTACGGTGATTTTCCTTTGTAAATCTGAACTTGGAGTTGAAGTGATCAAGTGCATGGAAGCTCTTATTGTAGACAGCACAGGGTTGAACCCCAGGTCAGGTATGTATCAAGAAATGAATTGGGAAATATTATGTAACTTCACTGAGTCTCATTTTTCTAATACAGAAAATGGGGATGACAACAGTGCATACCTCATGGAAAATTGTGGGGAAAATGGTGATTATTGTTAAATTTTAATAAGACAGTTCTGTGATTGTGGGATGTCGTCTCCTGGGTCAGACCCAAAGTCCAACTGTTTTCCTACCACCACAGTTTGTATATTTTTCCCTTTTCTATATTTTTTCACTTTTCCCATCCCCATGTTAAGAGGAGGCACATCAAGAGTCACATGCCCATGAAAGCCATATCCCATACAAGGGACCTCATTTAAAGCAACTTTCAGGTGCTAACATGCAGATGTACTGCCATGGTTGCTACCTCAGAATTATCACGCAATTATTCACTGTTCCAGGGCACAGCCCAACTATCAGCAGCTAAAACATAATTAATGTTATTAGGGACAATGAGAAGAAGGAGACCACATAATTATCCAAGGGTAAAATCAACCTCCAGTAAACAATCCCAGCTAATTGTCCCCAAAAGAAAAGCTTCCATATTCCCACCCACTTCTTCCATTCCTTTTGAAATCCATTTCACAAAGACAGAGACATAAATATAGTTTAGAGCTCAAATAAGTGGAAAGTAAATCAAAATATTTAAAGGGAAGGAATCTCTGACTCATGTGCTTCTGATTGCAGCTGGTAATTGCTCCTCTCATGTGAATGGACTTCCTGGGCAAGATGGGGATGCAGCGGCCAGGTGCAGGCCTCTCCCTCACATGACTGTGGGTACCAGCCTAGAAAGTCACCAGCAGAGCACCAGAGACCAAAGAAGAAAGAGTGAGCATATCCACAGGTACATTTGGGGGCATTGGAATACCGAAGCCAGAGAAGAGGGAAGGCAGATTCCAAGGTGGTTCAGAACCCAGATTGTGAGGGGGGACAGACCTGGGGTCAATTCCACCACTTCCTGTGTGTCCTTAGCTAAGTGACTGAACTCTTTGTAAGAACCCATCTCCCACCTATGAAATTCCATGAGACCAATGAGAGAATTAAATTAGAGCATGGATATCCATCACTTAGCACAGACCAGCACATCTTACATTCAACACGTTTCTGCAAGGTTGAAGAGAAACCACCGAAATTCTTGTGAAACCCAAGTAGAATTTTATAGGAGCATGATGGCTGGAGAGGAGAAAACCTGGGGTGACTGTGGAGGTCCTGATGCCAGGCATGGCAAAATGGCACCTACTGGTCGTCATGACTTGTTTGTAAAAACAGAATGTGCACTAATATCAGGAACAATAACAGCCCTGTTGAGTGGCCCAGGTCAGTTTGCTGAGAATAAAACCAGTGAGGGCGACTGTAGAGAGATCCCTCTGCCTATGTAACCAAAAGTATGCATGTATTTTACCTACAAGGTCACATACTAGGAGTCCACTGAGAGTCCCCAATTCCCAATTGCACTTTTGAAATTGCACTGGAACAACTGATATCTGAAAACTTTCTAGATTGCTGAATAAAATAAATTATAATAAGCTGTTAACATTTTCAGCATTTAATACCCGTAGTTCAGTTAGTAATCTTTTCATATACCGTGTCGTCTATAGGCAATTAACTATAGAGTTCATTGCAAAAGCAGATTATCTTCTGTTCTTCAGCATAGCAATCAGAGTTGAATTATGTTTGCTACATCAACAAATGTAGGATGCTTTCATAAACTGAGAAATAAACAAATATGCCAGTTCAGGGAAAGGAAAGAAAGAAGTCTCAGGGCCAGAGGGAGCAGGTTCTTGCAGTTATCAGAACTCAAGGGTCTCAACACCCAGGCCAGTGCTGTTCCCTGATCACAGCAGTCTTAGTCACTCCAACTCTTGGGATGAACTAGTTATGGGGAGTCAACCAGTCCTATTTTGGAGGCAGCCACCAGCTGAGTGACCTCAGAGACACTGTGAGACCCCAGGTGTCCTAAGAGAATTCCTTCATGGATTCTCTCTCCTCCCTCCTGATCTGAAGTTCTCCATTCTTTTTGGGTCAGACAACAGGGAAGAACAGCACTAATGACCCCTGATCACACCCTAGGCCAAATCCTGTTCTTGATATGGTAGATATATCTTCTGTTCATTCTTCATAACTTCTCTATGAGGAGAGTATTACTGTCCTCAATCTTCAGGTGAAGAACTTGAGGCACAGAGACTGTCACATGCTAAGGGACAATTGGGGATTGAATTTGTATCTCCAAACACTCATATGTAAAGGTCTTAACCCCAAATTCCAGAAATCTGAATTCATTTATAAACAGAGTCATCACAGATACAACTAGGTAAAATGAGTGGGGTGAAACCTAATCTAATACAACCAGTGTCATTATCAAAAGAGGGAATTTGGACACAGAGGCAAATGCCTGGTAAAGATGGAGGCAAAGATGGGGGATTCAACTACAAGCCAAGGAATGCCAAACATTCCCAGAAAGCCTCTGAAAGCCAGGGAGAGGCCTGGAGCGGATTCTTCGTCACAGACCCCAGAAGTCAACAAACCTGCCAACACTTTGATTCTGGAGTTCTGGACTCCAAACCTGCGATAGCGAATTCCTGTCATTTAAACCACCAGCATGTGGTACTTTGTTGCGGCAGCCCTAGTACTGTGGAGCCACAATGGCTACTTAAGCCACAAACCTAGAAGTCATTTCTGCTTCCTTGCTCACTCTGATCCTCCAGTTCAATCCGTGCATAAGCAAATTCTGTTGGTATCTTTCCCCCTCAATATTTCTCAAATTCATTACTTCTCTCCATCTCCATTGCCACTGCCATGGTCCATGCCACCAGCATCCCTCACCTGGTTCACCGCAATTACCTCAAATCAGATTTCCCTAAATCTTGTTCTGTCCCACCACAAATCCTTTCTCCTTACGACATTCAGGGTAATCTTGATCAAATAAATAAAATCTCAACATTATCTTGCTTGAAAGTCTTGCAATGACTCCCAGGTCCTCTTGGGATTAAATCCAAAGTTTTAGCTGGGCCAGCAATACCCATCCTTGCCCCAATCTCACCTCATTTCACCTGTGATTCCTGTGCTTCATCCAAACTTACTTACTCTCAGTTATTCAGGCTCATCAAGCTCGTAACTCTTGTAGTCATGGTGCACGCTGGTCCTTTTGCTAGGACTGAATTCCCACCCACTTGCCTCTTCTCTTTTCTTTCTAGATAACTCCAATCCCAACCTAAAGGATTCTGAAAGAGGCCACCGCTGACCACCATCCCTCCCTAAATTATTCCCACTTTGTTATTCTATGACTGGATCCTGATTTTGTTTTGCTCCTAAGACCTGATTACTGTTTTTATCAATGTGCTATTTAACAGACAGACTTCCCAAGGAGACTTTATGAGGCTGGAGGCCTCATGTTTGGCTCACCATTCTATTCCCAGGTCTGAGTACACAGTGCTTAGAATAGTGGCAAGCGATACACATCTGTTGAATGAATAATGAAAGTCAGCACTGGCGTGCAAGCTGGATTGTATTTGAGGAATGCTCTTTCACCACAGCATATAAACAATAACCTTTTGAAGTACCTGATTAAAATTGAGTATTCCATAACTTTTCTTCTAACCATAAGGAAGAGCTTGATTGAGACCAGCCTTCCTACTGAAAGTATCTTCAAAACCTGGGCTAAAGTAGAAAGCAAAAAAAAAAAAGAGTCTGTCTGATGGTGTCAGAGAAAAGTCCAGGCAGTCAGGTCTTGAGAGCATGAGATTCCCGAGAAAGGGGATTTAAAGAGAAGTGAGTCTTGCTCTTCCTTGTACCTTAAGGTATTTGCTGAATCACAAACTGGGTGGGAATGAGAGGTCAAGAATCAGGCAGAGGTCACTGACGAAACTCTAACTATCACAAGCAGGAGAGACAAAGACTGGCATTCACACACCCAGGAAGAGGGACCCTGGTGAACACTCCAGGGTTCCAGTTAATTCCAAGGGTAAGGACAAACTGCAGTGCTCACCAACTCTCAGTTCAGAGTGATTCCAACTAAGAGCTCCTCCTACTCTGTTGGCCAGAAGAAAGCCAAGTCTCCTCAGAAGAAAGTTGACAGCATCAGGAACTTCTAGAATTTTTCATAGACGACAACATCCAGCATTTTTCTCATTGATACTCTAAAACTTCTGATATCTACAAAGAAAATGTAATGAGAATTTTATCTAAAACCAGTCCAGGCAGATCCCAGGGGCAGAGAACAGGGTAAGGAGACAGGTCCTGGGTGACTAGACAAAGCTGACAATTCCAGGTTGTTCACTGGGGGCTCGGAGGACCAGGATTTCACATTGGAGGTGGAAAGTGAACTACTGTGCTGGCCACGCACAGAGACAAGGAGACTCAGCAGTGAGCGTGCAGAGCGCACGTCAGCAGAGGGACGCCTCCTCTTTTGACCAACTAGGAAATGGGATGCGAATTATTAGAATAGTAAGATGCCAAAGCTGTAAGAGTCTTTAAAATTCATCTAATCCAAACCTTAACCTCCTTTGCTTCCACTAAGTCTCCAAGATGGGAAATGATCTTACTCTGACTGTACAAAAAATTCCTTTGATTCTTGAACCCGGATAACCAGGCTCCCTGTCCAACCAGGCTCGCCGCTCCACCACCTCGCCAAAGCTCCAAGCTCAGACAGCTCTAGCGAGCAGCCCTTCACCCCTGCAAACAGCTCCAACAGGACTATAAATGTCGTGTTAGACATCAGGTGACAAATGTGATTCCTCCTCGGCAAAGAGAGCCTGAATGGGAGGCTACCTTGGGATTCCCATGGAATTAAATTCTCCATCTCCCCTAGGAAGCCTCAACAATTTCCCATTTAGAGTATTGTTCCAATAAATAGAAAGGAGGTCATAATTCACTGTTATTCACTGATAGTCGTGAAATCCTGACTTTTATAATGACAGGTCAGGCAGGATGGTTTCTGTCAAGTAGCAGCTGGCTCTTCACAAAATGCAAAGCGGGTACTTCCATCTATATGTTACCTTGAAAATAAAGATGGGGGACAGGGGAAGGGCCACCAAGGGGTAACGGGAGGGCTAGATCTCATCCTTGCTTGACCCTTTCTGGTCCAAGAGCTCAGAGTGCATCGCTTCACTTTGAAATAATGACAGTACTGGTGGAATGCTGGGATGAGAATTCACCAGCCTCCTCGGGACAACACCCATGATGGCCTCCTGCAGCGGGGACTGAGGAAGTGGAGGGTGGGGGCGGAGCCAGCAGGGGGTTGACTTAGGGCCATGGAACTGGGATGACAGCTGGGATTCAAACCCAATTACAAGGCATTTGGTTCTACCATCTTTTTTGTTTTGTTGTCTTGTGTTTGTTTTTGTTTGTTTTTACAGATGTCCTGTTGCCTTAGCTGCCACCCAGTTTTGGCTCCATCCCTCACATATCTAAACAGCTGGGGTCCAGTCCGCAGACCATAATTCTGCATGTTTAAGGGCATGCTTTATCATAGACGTCTTTGACTTTGAATCTGCAAATATGGTCTCTGTACATCTCACAGCAATCTCTGATGAGACACTCAGGCTGGATGGATCCCAACAAGAGAAATGGAAGGTGTAACTAGAAGGTTTTGTGGTTTAGTGACTTTAGAAACAATCAGAAAGGTCACAGGAGGGGTCATTGCAGACAGGTCTACCTCACCTCACCCCACCCCATCTGACTGGCTCTCTCAACCCTTCCTTCTTCTCCCTTCTTCCCCCAACACCCAGAATGTCTTGAGAACATCAGGTTTGGTTCTTTCTCAAGAGGCTTGAGATTGGCCAGATTCATAGACTGCCAGACTCACCTGCCCAAACCTCTCATCCAAGAAGACACCGAGTTCTCTCTAAATGGGAGTCTCAGACATTTGTCAAGAAAACAAATCTTTTTCTATACCTCACATGCAAAACGAAGGGGTTAAGAGATCCAAGATTCCCAAAGTGGATTTTTTAAACCCTTTTGAACCATAAACTATTGCCAGTATTCCCAAAAGTCAAATAAACATTGCACATCTATCCACAATGAAGGAATCTACAGTGTTGGATGTATTTGTTTGGGGTTAAAAATTGTAATGGCTCTGAGCTATATATCTGTGATTTTCTCCTACTCACCAAAAACCCTGACAGACATCAATTTATGTTTCTGGTTAATTAAAAGAGTTCACATAAATCGCTTACTAACAGTTATTCATTCAATTAACATTTATTGATCAATTACTCTATGCCAGGCTGTATATTCAGCAATAAATAAGATGAAGTCCCTCCCTCCAAGGTGGTGACAGACAGAATATAAGCAAATACATTGCAGAGTAGTGTTAGATAGTGACTTGGGAACTTGGAATTTAGAGATCTATTCCTAAGTCTCCCATTCAAGCCCCAAGTGAATATTTCCAATTAGTTTTACAAGTCCTGCATTGGTTGTAACCCCAAAACACATTCCAAATGGGATGAGCCCAGGTGAGATTTGGTGTTCAGTTTTCACTGGATTATGAATCGGAAAATAGTTCTTCTGGGGATATGTAATGCTACTTCGGCAAATGCTTGGAGCTGCATTCCAGTGCTAATTCAGGGTCTGATTTGCATACAATACATCTTGAATCTTAATTTAGACCTGAGTGCCAAAACCTTTCCCACTGAAAGGGAAGAGGGCAGAGGAAGAGGACTCAGAAAGAGCCAAATGCCTGCAAATTCCTCTCTTGCTTTTTAATCTCCGCCGAAGCACAATTAACCAGGTGGCCCCTTCCCACTTCTTTCTCTGCCCTTGCTCAGAGATGAGCTTTTCCAGGGCACAATCAAGTGCTTTCAAAGCTGAAAAGTCACAGCTTTTAAGTGAATGTAGCCTGTCCATTTCCCTTTCATTCAGAACATGAGGAAAGGAGACTGTTCTTTGTCAAGTGAATAAGACACAAAAAAATGGAAGAGAATCTATATTTCAAGAGTAGATAAGTAACTATGGAGATATTGAGATATATAAGACTATGAGCATCCTTTCAAGACTCATAGAGGTAGAGTTGGAGAGAATCTTAGAAAATTTGAGCTCACTTTTGTGCATTGACACAAGGGGAAACTGAGCCCCCAAAGGAAAAAGCAATCTTTCATGCTCACATGGTTGGTTGGAGGTGGAACGAAGAATAGAACTCTGACCCTCTCTCTGGTGCTCCTTCTGTCACATCAAACTATTTCCACTTTTCCTTTCTTCATTAATTACGGCCCATTTTTTTTTTTTTTTTATTGATTGATTCCAGCAGTCCTGTCTTTGGTGCTAACCCCTATATTCTCCAATTTGCAAAGACCAGTCTCCATTCCATGTGCTTCAAGAAGTCATCCTAGGAACTGGAGAGATCATTTCTGCTTTGTTTACTAAAATCACATTTGTAATCTGAGTCACGTATTTGTTTGTGCTCCATTTTGCAAGGACCAATTTACAATTTAAATTGTCTTAAGCAAAAGGAAAAAAGGGACATTTTGTTAACTGCAAATCTGAAAAGTTCAGCAGTCGATTGCTCTTCAGGCAAGACTTGGTGCGGGACTCAAATGACAGCATGAGGAGTCGGCATGAATGTCCCCATCTCTCTCTGGGGCTTCTCTCTCAGGCAGTGTCTCTATCTCTAGATGGCAAATAGACTTGAGCAGTTCTGTGCAGAAACTTGACCTCTCAGCACCAGATGAAAGCAGATTCTTTCCAGCAGCTCTTCGGAATTCTGCAGTAGGAAGAGTCATTAGCTTTGACTGGTCACATAGGACTGGGGTGCTCACCTCCTCCTGGACCCAGAGGTAACTGATCATCAGACAGCTGCAGTGCCAGCATAGGGACACTGGCTCTTATCATGTGGTTTATGGGCAATGCGTGCATGGTGCTCGTGGTGAACAGAGACACTGACAAGAATCACTAAAGTCAGTTTTTCCAACTGTGATGCTGGATTTTAGAGTAGACTGTCTCACTGGGAGCTTCCTGGGTCAGATCTGGTAGCGCCTCATGCCTGGCAGGGCCAATTTTATCACCACCACCCCAAAAGCATCTTCCGTGGGGAATTGGGGCATCTTTTTTTTTTTTTTTTTTTTTCCCGAAGCTGTATTCTCTGAACATCCCACAACATGTTGTCTCCAGGTATATTCTGCAGCTAATACATCTTCCAAGTTTGAAAGAGTAATCTTGAACCTCTCGAAGTGTTCAATTCCAAAAGCGCCTTTGTGGCAAGCTTCTGATAACAGTATGCCCATCTCTGAACCTGTCGCTCTAGCCACACACATCTGATTCTCCACTTTGATGAGGTCTGGGCCACCTGGCTGCCAAAGCAGCTCCACATGGTTACACGACAGAAATGATTACAGTGATGAATACCTTTTATTCCCCACAAGGACGGGGTTACTGGGACTTGAACCCTGAAATGCATGAACACTGAGCCACGCCCCCCTGGTCGTACGTCTTCTCTTTCTTTTTCCTTTTCTTTTTTTTTTGGGGGGGGGGGACAAGATCTTGCTAAGTTGCTTAGGTCCTCCCTAAGTTGATAAAGCTGGCCTCAAACTTGCACTCCCCCTGCCTCCACTTCCCAAGTCACTAGGATTACAATAGATAATTTAATTTTAACCGCATTTTTTTTTTCTAGAGAATGTCGAACAGCTCCTAAGAGCATAGAGAGGGGAGTGGTAATTCCACCAAAGAAAACTAGGATCTGTTGCCTGAAAAAGAAGAAATGGAATGTTGAGCAGGGAAGAAAAATGGAATTATATCAAAAGCTGTGTTCTCAGGGGTTAGTGTTAGGGTTAGAGTTAGGGTTAGGGAGGGGGGCAAGAATGGAGGAAGGAAGGACTGTATAGAGGGAAAAGAGGGGTGGAGAGGGGTGGGGGGGAAGGGAAAAAAATAACAGAATGAATCAAACAGCATTACCCTATGTAAATTTATGATTACACAAATGGTATGCCTTTAGGCCATGTACAAACAGAGAAACAACATGTATCCCATTTGTTTACAATAAAATAATAATAATAAAAAAAAAGCTGTGTTCTCCCATTATTTCATAGTATAAACCTGGCTTCTCCTGGATTTAGTTTAGGCTCCTTAAGGGTGACACAGAGCTCAGGATCAAGTCAGTCAATACAATTCTAGTTGATTCCTCAAAAAAAAATATTTGTTTGGACAGAAAACAATGCTATTATGCATGCAGAGGTCATAAAGGCCAGATATTGCTCCAGATTTGGGACTACAGTGTAGTGTAACCAGCATGTCCCGAATATCTGCCATATACCAAGCATGGTACTGGTGCTGTGGGTACAAAATTGAACAAGATACCATCCTCACCCTTAAAGCACATCGCCTAGTGGAGTAGAAGTGGTAATGCCATTTGTTGAGGGTCTACCATGTGCCTATGGTTCACACGCAATACTCCTATGTCTTAGAGAAACCCAGGCAGGTTACAATATATTATGTTAATGTGATCTAATATGATATTTAAAAGATAATCAAAGCCAGCATCAAAAAAAAAATGTTAAGACTGTCCAAAGTCACATGGCTAATAAGTAGCAGGGAGGAGAATTTCGGTTGTGAGGTGGCTCAGAGTTGTTTCTGAAATCTAGATATGCAGATATTCCATTTTTTAAAAACCCACTGCAGAAGTACTTTTTGTGTTGGAGCAGTCTCGGTTTTCTGGAAAATTCTGAGAAGCCCTTAAGACTTCATTTCTTGCTAACAAAAACTCTCTCTCTCTCTCTCTCTCTCTCTCTCTCTAACACCCCCTTAATTTTACTTTTGAATAAATTGCATCCTCAACTCTTCTCTACACAAACCCCAAAGTCATCCCATTAGAAGAACTCAGTGCCAAATAAATACAATGTATTATAATTACCACTTTTGTCATGATGCTTTTTTTTTCTTTAATGGAGCATAGTCTTTGTGGCCACTGAACACTACTTCTGGTTGATTAGACTCTCAGTATTTAATAAGCTTCAATAGGAAATGAGTAAAATTAGTACAGCATCTTGAATAATGAGCTGTTAATGCATTTTTAATGACTAAGATGTTCTGACAAGAAACTTGTTGATTTTTGTCACTATAATGTTATTGAAAAAGTGATCTGCACGTAGACTGGATGGTGTTTTATTATGTGAAGAGCAATGATGTTTTAGTACATTCAGATCTCTGTTTTAGAGGACAATTTGATTTAGAGAAGTTGTCAAAGAAGAGAAAATATCTTAGAGATCATCTTTATAGTGTTCTGTTAGGAGGAAAAAATGCCTCCTTTGTATCATTATAGTTGCCATTAACCCATTTTACAGGTGGAAAGACTTGCCCTCTTTTTTTCCCCTCTTGCTTGCTCTCATTAGACCACAAGGATCATTTCCACCCATCTCTGACCTTCAGCACAATCATGGAGTTGCTCGCCATTTTTTTGTTGTTGTTAGTAGAAAGTATCATTTAACCTTTGGGCCTCAATTTCTTCATCTGTAAAATGGAGACAATAGGTGCATGTGTCACAGGATGTTGTAAGAATCAAATGAGATAGCTTATGTAAAGCACCATTCATGCCTCCCCTTCTTTGTACCCTAGACCAAGGCAATTAATGTCCCCTAAGATATTACTTTATTGGGAAGTTTTTCATTTTAGTAGCCTTTAGCACTCTACCTGGACTGTAAGTTTCCTAAGGTCAAGGATTGTATTTTACACATTTTATTTTTATTCCTTGCATTTAGCACAATGTTGGGCTCAAAGCAGGTGCACCATGAATAACTGCTGAAAGATCGCCTCCAAGATGCCTTCCAGTGCTCACCTGCCAGGATTGCAACAGACTTCCCCTAAGGAGATGCAGAAAGCACTACACAATGGACTATTATTCAACCATAAAGAAGAAGAATATGGTATTTGCAGATAAATGGATGGAATTGGACAATATCATGCTAAGTGGAATAAGTCAATTCCCAAAAACCAAAGGCCAAATGTTTTCCCCATAAGTGAATGATGATATATAATGGGAGTGGGGAGTGGGAGTGAGAAAATGGAGGAACTTTAGATTGTGTAGAAGGAAATGAGAGGGAGTGGGTATGAAAGATGGTGGACTGAGACAGGCATCGTTACCCTATGTACGTATGATTCATATGAATGTACGTATGTTCATATGAATGGTATGAATCTACATCGTGCACAACCATAGAAATGAAAAAGTGTACCCCATTTGTGTACAATGAAGCAAAATGCAGTCTGTAAAAATAAAAAAATAATAATTTTTTAAAAAATTGTCCCTGAAGTCTCTGTCTCCAGTTCTTTTCATTTCTTTTTTTTTTTCTTCTAAATTGGTAGTATATATTTCTTTGCAATTTTTAAATGTAAGGCCATTTATTAAAATAGACAAACCACAAGGTGAAAATGAAGGCTACAGAAAAACACAACTTTTCACCACCAAATATATTAGCACAACCTTAAAAATAATTTATAAAAGAGTGTTGCAAAATATACATGACAGGAGATCCAAGATGGCAGACTAGAGGGAGGCTGCATTCCTGTCGCTCCGTAACTCCGGTTTCAAGCAGAGGATATCTGTTTCTTGGTGAGGCAGTTTTTGCTGCTTATCGATTCCCTGCTGTTTACCCCATTTGTCTGCTGTGATCACCTGCAGTCTGCCAGCATATCGACGCCTTTTTTGAGAGCAGATTGCTCACTGTCAGGCGCCTATCATCCGCCATTTGCCTGCCTCTCGCCTGTCCATCGCCTGCCTTACACCTATCCATCACCCAACGCACGAGGTTCACCTCGTCCGACAACAGTCAGCAAACTGATCGCCGACTGCCAGTGGAGCACCAGCTGCCTGCTGTTGCCTGGAAGTTCACTGTCAAAGTACCTGCAGGTTTGATTACATGTGACTGCCGCCATTTTGAGACAACAGCCAGGCCCGTAGGACCCCTGGCCGGACTGACTGAGCCCCGTCTCCAGGATCCCTCAGCCTGACCGATCACTCCCTGCCTCTCACATCGACTGACTGCTCCCTGCCACCAAGACCCCCAGACCAACTGACTGCGCCCTATTACCGGGACCCCAAACTGACTGATTACAATCGGCCTCCAGGATCCCACAAACACACAAACACACCCGACCTCCAGAACCCCTGCCCGACCAACCACACCCCACCTCCAGGACCTCCTGCTGACCACGGCCACACCCTGAGCTGCAGCACATTTCCAAGACAGAGCAGCCATCTTGGATAATCCTGGAAGCCTTAGCTCCGATCTTTAGGTGGGGCAAATCCCATCCTGAGATGCCTGCTGGAGGCTTGAAGCTCATTGTCAGGTACCTCTTATGCATCAGACCACTGAACTCTGGGAGGTTTCATTACTATATGACTATTATACTGTAGATTTTCTTTTTTCTCCAAATTGAAAAAGTTTAAGTTTTTATTTCTTTACTTTTCTTGCTCTCTTTTCCTTTTGTTTACCTGTTCCCTCAGAGTCTCTTTCTCCCTTTTGCATGCTAACATCCAATTTCTTTTGATTACACTCTCAACCTTTCTATTATCTAGAACTTCTGTATATTCTTTTCTATTCCATTAACAGTCACATTCTACATCCCTCTGCATCCTCTTTGTCCTCCTTTTGAAACTGCAGACCTTACTGCAAATCTGTTTGTTTTACTGAAGATAATATTTGAACTCATTCTGTTTATTATGACAATTTTTTTATTGTCCTCATAGGGGCTATTTGGTCTAGGATTGCATAGTGTCTGAATTGGGCACTGCTAATATTGATCTCACCTTAAAGAAAGGGTTTTGGAAACCTATTGGGCCACTATAAGCCTATAGGGGGAAATCTGCAATACCCCAGATCTGCACTGCTAGAGGGGAAGATACATGAACAACATGAAAAAACAAGGGAAGAAAATGATCCAAACAAATCTAGATTCTATAGTAATAGAATCCAATGACAGTATGTTAGAAGAAATGTCAGAAAAGGACTTCAGATTATACATGATTAAGATGATTCATGAAGCAAAGGATGAGATAATAGAGCAAATGCAGGCAATGAATGATAATACCAATGAGCTGAAAGAGCACCTGCAGGAAGCAAAAGATCATTTCAACAAAGAGATAGAGATTCTAAAAAAAAAAAAAAAATAAATAAAAAAAAAAAAAAACAGAAATCCTTGAAATGAAGGAAACAATAAACCAAATAAAAAACTCAATGGAAAGCATCACCAAAAGACTAGACCACTTGGAAGACAGAACCTCAGACAATGAAGATAAAATATTTAATCTTGAAAATAAAGTTGCCCAAACAGAGAAGATGGTGAGAAAACATGAATAGAATCTCCAAGAACTATGGGACATCATGAAAAGACCAAATTTAAGAATTATTGGGATTGAGGAAGGCACAGAGTTACAAACAAAAGGAATGAACAACCTATTCAATGAAATAATATCAGAAAATTTCCCAAACCTGAAGAATGAAATGGAAAATGAAATACAAGAGGCTTATAGAACACCAAATGCACAAAATCACAACAGGTCCACACCAAGACACATTATAATAAAAATGCCTAACATTCAAAATAAAGATAGGATTTTGAAGGCCGTGAGAGAAAAGCATCAGATTACATATAGGGGGAGACCAATACGGATAGCAGTCAACTTCTCAACCCAGACTCTAAAAGCTACAAGGGCCTGGAACAACATATTTCAAGATCTGAAAGAACAGTTGCCAAACAAGAATCCTATACCCAGCAAAAATAACCTTCAGATTTGAAGATGAAATAAAATCCTTCCATGATAAACAAAAGTTAAAAGAATTTACAAATAGAAAGCCTGCACTACAGAATGTTCTCAACAAAATATTCCATGAGGAGGAAATGAAAAACAACAATGGAGGAACAACAAAGGGAGGAACTACATTAGAGAAAAACCACTCAAAGGAGAAACCAAGCCAACTTAAAAACCAAAAATAACCAAATGCCTGGGAATGCAAATCATATCTCAATAATAACCCTGAAGACAAAAGACATAGACTGGCAGAATGGATTAAAAAGAAAGACCGAACAATATGCTGCCTGCAAGAGACTCATCTCATAGAAAAAGACATCCACAGAGTAAAGGTAAAAGGATGGGGAAAAAACTACCACACATATGGACTCAGTAAAAAAGCGGGGGTTTCCATCCTTCTATCAGATAAAGTGGACTTCAAGCCAAAGTTAGTCAGAAGGGATAAAGAAGGACATATCATACTGCTTAAGGGAACCATAAATCAGGAAGACATAATGATAGAAAATATTTATGCCCCAAACAATGGTGCATCCCTGTACATCAAACAAATCCTTCTCAATTTCAGGAATCACACAGACCACAACACAATAATTCTGGGTGACTTTAATGCACTGCTGTCACCACTAGCTAGATCTTCCAAACAAAAACCAACCAAAGAAACCATAGAACTCAATAACACAATCAATAACCTAGACTTAATAGACATATATAGAATATTCCATCCATCAATGAGTGGATTCACTTTCTTCTCAGCAGCACATGGAACCTTCTCGAAAATAGACCATACGTTATGCCACAAAGCAGCCCTTAAGAAATGCAAAAAATAGAGATACTGCCTTGTGTTCTATCAGATCATAATGGACTAAGAATAGAAATCAATGACAAAATAAAAACAGAAATTACTCCAACACATGGGGACTAAATAATATGCTATTGAATGAAACATGGATAACAGAAAACATCAGGGAGGAGATAAAAAAATTCTTAGAGGTCAATGAGAATGACGATACAACATATCAAAATCTCTGGGACACTATGAAAGCGGTACTAAGAGGAAAATTCATTGCATGGAGCGCATTCCAGAAAAGAATGAAAAGTCAACAACTAAATGACCTAACATTACAGCTCAAAGTCCTAGAAAAAGAAGAACAGAATAACAGCAAAAGTAGTAGAAGACAGGAAATAATTAAAATCCGAGCTGAAATCAATGAAATAGAAACAAAAGAAACAATTCAAAAAATTGACAAAACAAAAAGTTGGTTCTTTGAGAAAGTAAACAAAATAGACAAACCCTTAGCCACACTAACAAAGAGAAGGAGAGAAAACTCAAATTACTAAAATTCGTGATGAAAAAGAAAATATCACAACAGACACCACTGAGAACATAATGAGAACCTACTTTGAAAATCTATATTCCAACAAAATAGAAACTACCAAAGACATTGACAAATTTCTAGAGACATATGCTCCTCCCAAACTGAACCAGGAGGACATACACAATTTAAACAGATCAATATCAAGCAATGAAATAGAAGAAGCCATTAAAAACCTACCATCCAAGAAAAGCCCAGGACCAGACGGATTCTCAGCCAAGTTCTACAAGACATTCAAAGAAGATCTCATTCCAATACTTCTCAAAGTCTTCCAGGAAATAGAAAAGGAGGGTACCCTACCGAACTCATTCTATGAAGCTAATATCACCCTCATACTCAAACCAGGCAAAGATACATCAAGGAAAGAAAATTTTAGACCAATATCCTTGATGAATATAGATGCAAAGATCCTTAACAAAATATTGGCAAACTGTATCCAAAAGCATATTAAGAAAATTGTGCACCACGATCAAGTGGGGTTCATCCCTGGAATGCAAGGATGGTTTAACATCCGTAAATCAATAAACATAATCCATCATGTCAATAGACTTAAGGATAAGAATCATATGGTTATTTCACTTGATGCAGAAAAAGCGTTTGACAAAATACAACACCCCTTCATGCTCAAAACACTAGAAAAAATAGGGATAGTAGGAACATACCTAAACATTGCAAAGGTTATTTATGATAAGCCTATGGCCAACATCATTCTTAATGGAGAAAAACTGAAACCATTCCCTTTAAAAACGGGAATAAGACAGGGATGTCCTCTTTCACCACTTCTATTCAACATTGTCCTCGAAACTCTAGCCAGAGCAATTAGACACACTAAAGAAATTAAAGAAATCCGAATAGGAAAAGAGGAACTTAAGCTGTCACTATTTGCAGATGACATGATTCTATATTTAGAGGATCCAAAAAACTCCTCCAGAAAACTTCTAGACCTCATCAATGAATTCAGCAAAATAGCAGGCTATAAAATCAACACGCATAAATCTAAAGCATTTTTATACGCAAGCGACGAAACAGCTGAAAGGGAAATGAGGAAAACAACTCCATTTGCAATAGTCTCAAAAAAAATAAAATACTTGGGAATCAATCTAACCAAAGAGGTAAAAGATCTCTACAATGAAAACTACAAAACACTGAAGAAAGAAATTGAGGAACACCTTAGAAGATGGAAAGATCTCCCATGTTCTTGGATAGGCAGAATTAATATTGTCAAAATGACCATACTACCAAAAGTGCTATACAGATTCAATGCAATTTCAATTAAAATCCCAATGACATACCTTACAGAAATAGAGCAAGCAATCATGAAATTCATCTGGAAGAATAAGAAACCCAGAATAGCTAAAGCAATCCTTAGCAGGAAGAATGAAACAGGGGGTATCGCAATACCAGAACTTCAACTATACTACAAAGCAATAGTAACAAAAATGACATGGTATTGGCATCAAAATAGACAGGTAAATCAATGGTACAGAACAGAGGACATGGACACAAACCCAAATAAATATGATTTTCTCATACTAGACAAAGGTGCCAAAAATATGCAATGGAGAAAAGACAGCCTCTTCACCAAATGGTGCTGGGAAAACTGGAAATCCATATGCAACAGAATGAAACTAAACCCCTATCTCTCTCCCTGCACAAAAATCAACTCACAATGGATCAAGGACCTTGAAATCAGACCAGAGAGCCTGCATCTTATAGAAGAAAATGTAGGTCCAAATCTTCAACTTGTTGGCTTAGGATCAGACTTCCTTAACAGGACTCCCATAGCACAAGAAATAAAAGCAAGAATCAACAACTGGGACAGATTCAAACTAAATAGCTTTCTCTCAGCAAAGGAAACTATCAGCAATGTGAAGAGAGAGCCTACAGAGCGGGAGAATATCTTTGCCACTCATACTTCAGATAGAGCACTAATTTCCAGAATATATAAAGAACTCAAAAAACTCTTCACAAAGAATACAAATATCCCAATCAACAAATGGCTAAGGATATGAACAGATGCTTCACAGAAGAAGATCTACGAGCAATCAACAAACATATGAAAAAATATTCACCATCTTTAGTAATAAGAGAAATGCAAATCAAAACTACACTAAGATTCCATTTCACCCCAATTAGAATGGCGATTATCAAGAATACAAGCAACAATAGGTGTTGGAGAGGATGTGGGGGAAAAGGTACACTCATACATTGCTAGTGGGGTTGCAAATTAGTGCAGCCACTCTGGAAAGCAGTGTGGAGATTCCTTAGAAAACTTGGAATGGACCCACCATTTGACCCAGCTATCCCCCTCCTCGGCCTATACCCAAATGACTTAAAATCAGCATACTACAGAGATACAGCCACATCAATGTTCATAGCTGCTCAATTCACAATAGCCAGACTGTGGAACCAACCTAGATGTCCTTCAATTGATGAGTGGATAAAGAAACTGTGGTATATATATACAATCAAATATTTCTCAGCTATAAAGAATAATAATATTATGGCATTTGCAGGTAAATGGATGAAATTGGAGAATATCATGCTAAGTGAGATAAGCCAATCTCAAAAATCCAAAGGACGAATGATCTCACTGATAAGCGGATGATGACACATAATGGGTGGTGGGAGGGGTGCAAGAATGAAAGAAGGAGGGACTGTACAGAGGGAAAAGAGGGGTGGGAGGGGTGGGGGGGAAGGAAAAAATAACAGAATGAATCAAACATCATTACCCTATGTAAATGTATGATTACACAAATGGTATGCTGTTACTCCATGTACAAACAGAAACAACATGTGTCCCATTTGTTTACAATAAAAATAAATTTAAAAAAAAATATATATATATATACATGGCAGATATGCATCCCATTAACTAAGATGATGTCAAGTTCTAATTCTAAATAAGCCTTTTTAAAGTATAAGATTAAAAAGTCATTTTCGGTGTATATGTAAATTGTTTTATCACACATTCATTCGACACTAACTTTTGAAAATGTGTCCTTTAAAAAGACAAAGAAATTTTTATTCTGTAAGTTTAGTCTCTTGCTCTTTTGTTTGAACTATGGCTCAGGACTCTGGGCTTCAAGGTAAGTACAGTGAAACAGGCTCATCCCTTGCCATTTACTATGACATCAACACTTTGCCATTCCATGACACTAATGAATTTAATTGTAATGGACTGATGGTTAGACACCATCTTTCCAGGAAAAACATAGCCTCAAATGTTTCCTGGGGGTAAATTTGGAAAGTAATATTAAGTAGAGTTGACACAAGAAAAGAAGAAAATCAGCAGCAAAGTATCCAGCAATTGTGTAAGTAATACTTTGTTTTAGACAGGGATTTTGTTACCTAAGTGGACTGGGATTTCTAAAATTGGGAAAAGCAGGAAGAAAGTGTATTGACTGGTGTTGACGATGATGATGATGATGATGAACAAGAGGATGGTAGTTGCCATTTTTCAGCATTATCACATATGGGTACTATGTCAAGCAGATTGTATGCATTGTTTTATTTCATCTTCATAACACTAAGAAGTGAGTGTCGTTATCACTCTCATTTCAAATGAAAAAAAAAATGAAGTTAATTCCCTTGACAAAGTCATACAGCTAATAAGTAATAGAAGCAGAATTTGAGTTTATTTCTGATGACTTTTAAAAACAGCATACTTAACCAATTACCTAGCTCAATTATGAGCTTCTCCCTTTGTCTAATGCAAACAATAAATTAAATAGTAATTTGATTTTTAAAATTATTATGTTTCTGGGGAACAAGAAAAAAACAGATTTATGTGACAATGTAGTAACCATTGTCAGGGTCTCATCAAGGGCTCACCATGGCCCACAGGCCATAAATTTTATACAGTATTGTCCCTCGTCTGCAACACTGCAAAGAAGATATTACAGCCCCATTAAAAATAGGAGGAAACTAAACATGTGCCAATTAAGAGATCCTCTCTCAGTCCTCACAGGTAGTAAATGGCAGAAGAAAGATCTTGAACGCAGGCCATATTTTCTTTATCCCTTTTTTCTTTTTCTTTTTTTTTTTTTTTTTGTACCTTTTTCCATTGACCTCTCCCAGGAGAATATTATACCAGGAACAGGAACATACTCAGCTATGTAGAGAGAATGGTTGGAACAGCATGCTTTTCAAGTTCTGAAACTCAACATGCTTTTTTTTCATTTGTTTTGCTTTTTGTTTTTAAAGAAATTACTCACAAGCATCTCTCAATGTTTGA